>NC_090316.1:12643657-13893657 GCF_039906515.1 Pseudorca crassidens
GCTTTCTTTGTATTTAATTTTTGACAGTTTGATTAATATGTGTCTTGGTGTATTTCTCCTTGGATTTATCCTGTATGGGACTCTCTGTGCTTCCTGGACTTGATTAACTATTTCCTTTCCCATATTAGGGAAGTTTTCAACTATAATCTCTTCAAATATTTTCTCAGTCCCTTTCTTTTTCTCTTCTTCTTCTGGAACCCCTATAATTCGAATGTTGGTTCATTTAATGTTGTCCCAGAGGTCTCTGAGACTGTCCTCAGTTCTTTTCATTCTTTTTTCTTTATTCTGCTCTGCATTAGTTATTTCCACTATTTTATCTTCCAGGTCACTTATCCGTTCTTCTGCCTCAGTTATTCTGCTATTGATCCCATCTAGAGTATTTTTCATTTCATTTATTGTGTTGTTCATCATTGTTTGTTTCATCTTTAGTTCTTCTAGGTCCTTGTTAACTGTTTCTTGCATTTTGTCCACTCTATTTCCAAGATTCTGGATCATCTTTACTATCATTATTCTGAATTCTTTTTCAGGTAGACTGCCTATTTCTTCTTCATTTGTTAGGTCTGGTGGGTTTTTATCTTGCTCCTTCATCTGCTGTGTGTTTTTCTGTCTTTTCATTTTGCTTATCTTACTGTGTTTGGGGTCTCCTTTTTGCAGGCTGAAGGTTCGTAGTTCCTGTTGTTTTTAGTGTCTGTCCCCAGTGGCTAAGGTTGGTTCAGTGGGTTGTGTAGGCTTCCTGGTGGAGGGGACTAGTTCCTGTGTTCTGGTGGATGAGGCTGGATCTTGTCTTTCTGGTGGGCAGGTCCACGTCTGGTGGTGTGTTTTGGGGTGTCTGTAGACTTACTATGATTTTGGGCAGCCTCTCTGCTAATGGGTGGGGTTGTTTTCCTGTCTTGCTAGTTGTTTGGCATAGGATGTCCAGCACTGTAGCTTGCTGGTCATTGAGTGAAGCTGGGTGCTGGTGTTGAGATGGAGATCTCTGGGAGATTTTCGCCGTTTGATATTATGTGCAGTTGGGAGGCCTCTTGTGGACCAGTGTCCTGAAGTTGGCTCTCCCACCTCAGAGGCACAGCACTAACTCCTGGCTGCAGCACCAAGAGCCTTTCATCCACACGGCTCCTTAATTTGGGAAGATTCGTTTTCTCTTCAGGTATTCCACAGATGCAGGTACATCAAGTTGATTGTGGAGCTTTAATCCGCTGCTTCTGAGGCAGCTGGGAGAGATTTCCCTTTCTCTTCATTGTTCTCACAGCTCCCAGGGGCTCAGCTTTGGATTTGGCCCCGCCTCTGCGTGTACGTCGCCTGAGGGCGTCTGTTCTTTGCTCAGACAGGACGGGGTTAAAGGAGCCGCTGATTCAGGAGCTCTGGCTCACTCAGGCCGGGGGGAGGGAGGGGCACGGAGTGGGGGGTGGGCCTGCAGCGGCAGAGGCCGGCGTGACGTTGCCAGCCTGAGGCGCGCCGTGCGTTCTCCCGGGGGAGTTGTCCCTGGATCCCGGGACCCTGGCAGTGGCGGGCTGCACAGGCTCCGCGGAAGAGGGGTGTGGAGAGTGACCTGTGTTCGCACACAGCCTTCTTGGTGGCGGCGGCAGCAGCCTTAGCGTCTCATGTCTGTCTCTGGGGTCCGCGCTTTTAGCCGCGGCCCGCGCCCGTCTCTGGAGCTCCTTTAAGCGGCGCTGTTAACCCCCTCTCCTCGCGCACCAGGAAATAAAGAGGTAAGAAAAAGTCTGTTGCCTCTTCGGCAGCTCCAGACTTTTCCCCGGACTCCCTCCCGGCTAGCCGCGGTGCACTAACGCCCTGCAGGCTGTGTTCACGCAGCCAACCCCAGTCCTCTCCCGGCGCTCGGACTGAAGCCGGAGCCTCAGCTCCCAGCCCCACCCGCCCCGGCGGGTGAGCAGACAAGCCTCTCGGGCTGGTGAGTGCCGGTCGGCCCGATCCTCTGCGCTGGAATCTCTCCGCTTTGCCCTCCGCACCCCTGTTGCTGTGCTCTCCTCCGCGGCTCCGAAGCTCCCCCCTCCGCCTCCCGCAGTCTCCGCCTGCGAAGGGGCTTCCTAGTGTGTGGACACTTTTCCTCCTTCACAGCTCCCTCGCGCTGGTGCAGGACCCGTCCCTATCCTTTTGTCTCTGTTTATTTTTTTCTTTTGCCCTAACCAGGTACGTGGGGGGTTTCTTGTCTTTTGGGAGGTCTGAGGTCTTATGCCAGCGTTCAGTAGGTGCTCTGTAGGAGTTGTTCCACGTGTAGATGTATTTCTGTTGTATCTGTGGGGAGGAAGGTGATCTCCGTGTCTTACTCTTCCGCCATCTTCACGAAAGTCCTACAGATTTTCTGTTAATGAGTTTGTTGTGGAAAAACCTAACGGTGCTCACCTATTCCTAACTGTTGCTGCAACCAGTATCTGTTTTTAAAAACCTGATGGGTTTTTGGCCAAATTGATTAAGGTCCCTGTGCAACATGTGAAGAGGGGTGGGAAACACATTTTTCATGTCATACTGCCCTGGATATTTGTGTACCTATACAATTATACAAATACAAACCTACACACTCAAACACAAACACCAACAAAGACAAATGCAAGGAAATCCTCCATAAATAAAAAGTATAAGCAGATGACTCACAAACACTTACCCTACCATACATTATCTTATGATCTTGTGGTTACAACTATCAAAACCTTAACTCTTTATATTATAAAACTTTGCAAAGGAAGGAAAACTTCATGGATCCATCCAAACAAGGTTTTGAAAGTTGTTCAAAATGACTCAAAATAAATAGCGATGATTACAACTTGATTTCTCATAACACAAAGGATCTCCTTCTTCCTCCTTCAAAAAGATACAATTTGCTTTGCTTCTTTCCTTAAACAGTGATTATTTGCTTGATTTCTGTAACTTCCACAGGAGTTACAGAGAAAGGCAAAAACAAGCACCAAAACAAGTGAATGAATTTTCAAAAAAGAATGCTTCTTATTAGATTTCATTGGCTGAACCTTGGAGAAATGTTCACCTTATACCCTGGACAATTTATGTTCTAATGCAATAGCATCACTTATTACATTCTAATCCAACATGGCCTTACTTGATCACTCTAGATGGATTGAAGCTATTTCCCATGATCCACAGGGTCCTTTTGTTTGCCTGGATCTCTCACTATTCTACTAGTATGGTGTAGAACATGGAACACTTAGCCCCACTGAAATTGCAGGAATTTTGCTTCAACTCAATGCTATTAAAATTATTACAGAGAAGATATCATGTTACAGGTTTTGTATGTGCTGAAAGGCAGAACGGCTACAGCCACTCTACTTGCAAATTGAAATCCTAGCTGTGAATTTCAACAAATTAGATGAGTTTAGCTAATTGTCTGTACAGTTCATTATTGATGAGTCACAAATTTTAGCATCTTTCTGGCATTTTCAGACTCAAGGGTATCTTTTTAACAGGTACCTGCTGGGGCTAGACTATATTTTCAGACTCTTTTGCCAAGCAGGTCATGACAAGTCCTAGGTGGCCTCCCATCTCATCATGGGGCTTTTTGTCTAGCTACACTCTGAAAAGCAAAGTTACCGGCTGAGTCACTAATCCAATCTTCTTTTTAGGGTTGGGAAATATATCCCACACCACCGTTCCCAGCTTCATCACAAAATCATAGTCTGCTCTATGCACCTGATCAGTCTCATTTCTCTAATTCACTTAGGCTTTTGAGGATGAAGGAAGAGAGAATTCTGGGAGAGTTTCATACTCAGCCTCCCAGGGCTTATCATCTCAGGGAAACCAAGTAGGATAAAAGGTGAAATCAAGAATTCTCAGTCAGTGATTGAGCTGATAAAGAAATCTGGGGCTCTTCGAGCTTTCTCACCCATAGAACTGGGGTTTGGCTACACTTTTAGTATAGGTTTTCAGTGGCAAATTAAGGAAATAACCCTGCATTCTGTGGGATTATCAGGTGGAGATTTGAAGTGGTGTGCATGGCAGAAGATGGGAGGAAAACGGCCCCACCACATACTCTGTTTCCCTACCTTTCCAATGCCCAGCATCAAGATGGAACGAGGGCTATCCATTGCTGCCTATTAACAACATACTACCTCCTCTTCCATATACATCCCTCAAGAGATGTATTTCCCATTGTCAGCTGCCTGGGATGCTCATTTTACCCAGATTTTACTGGGTTTCTAATATGTGGTGGGACCTATTACTCAGTGTGATTTGCTTGGAGTGCCTCATACCAGATATGACCCTGTTTGACTTTGGATTTGGTGAGGAAAAAATGAGCCACCCAGCACACATTGCAGAAGATGACCTTGTTCTTTATGTTTGTAACTCACTAACACATGCCAGGCAGAAAAATGAATCCTCCACCAACCAAGTAACTGCTTTTCATTAACTGGGTCACTCCTTAACTCTGGTGGGCGTAGCTAACTGGAGACTATAAATAATATATGCGCTCAGGTGGAAGCTCTGAGATCTAATTTAATAACACTCAAGTATCTTTTTTTTTAACATCTTTATTGGAGTATGATTGCTTTACAATGATATGTTAGTTTCTGCTTTATAACAAAGTGAATCAGTTATACATATACATATGTTCCCATATCTCTTCCCTCTTGCATCTCCCTCACTCCCACCCTCCCTATCCCACCCCTCTAGGTGGTCACAGACCACCTAGCTGATATCCCTGTGCTATGCGGCTGCTTCCCACTAGCTATCTATTTTACCTTTGGTAGTGTATATATATCCATGCCACTCTCTCACTTTGTCACAGCTTACCCTTCCCCCTCCCCATATCCTCAAGTCCATGCTCTAGTAAGTCTGTGTCTTTATTCACGTCTTACCCCTAGGTACTTCATGACCTTTTTCTTTTCCTTAGATTCCATATATATATGTGTTAGCATACGGTATTTGTTTTTCTCTTTCTGACTTACTTCACTCTGTATGACAGACCCTAGGTCCATCCACCTTACTACAAATAACTCAGTTTCGTTTCTTTTTATGGCTGAGTAATATTCCATTGTATATATGTGCCACATCTTCTTTATCCATTCATCTTTTGATGGACACTTAGGTTGCTTCCATGTCCTGGCTATTGTAAATAGAGCTGCAATGAACATTTTGGTACATGACTCTTTTTGAATTATGGTTTTCTCAGGGTATATGCCCAGTAGTGGGATTGCTGGGTCGTATGGTAGTTCTATTTTTAGTTTTTTAAGGAACCTCCATACTGTTCTCCATAGTGGCTGTATCAATTTACATTCCCACCAACAGTGCAAAAGGGTTCCCTTTTCTCCACACCCTCTCCAGCACTTATTGTTTCTAGATTTTTTTGATGATGGCCATTCTGACCAGTGTGAGATGATATCTCATTGTAGTTTTGATTTGCATTTCTCTAATGATTAATGGTGTTGAGCATTCTTTCATGTGTTTGTTGGCAATCTGTATATCTTCTTTGGAGAAATGTCTATTTAGGTCTTCTGCCCATTTTTGGATTGGGTTGTTTGTTTTTTTGTTATTGAGCTGCATGAGCTGCTTGTAAATTTTAAAGATTAATCCTTTGTCAGTTGCTTCATTTGCAAATATTTTCTGCCATTATGTGGGTTGTCTTTTGGTCTTGTTTATGGTTTCCTTTGCTGTGCAAAAGCTTTTAAGTTTCATTAGGTCCCATTTGTTTATTTTTGTTTTTATTTCCATTTCTCTAGGAGGTGGGTCAAAAAAGATCTTGCTGTGATTTATGTCAAAGAACGTTCTGCCTATGTTTTCCTCTAAGAGTTTGATAGTGTCTGGCCTTACATTTAGGTCTTTAATCCATTTTGAGTTTATTTTGTGTATGGTGTTAGGGAGTGTTCTAATTTCATACTTTTACATGTAGCTGTCCAGTTTTCCCAGCACCACTTTTTGAAGAGGCTGTCTTTTTCCACTGTATATTCTTGCCTCCTTTATCAAAGATAAGATGACCATATGTGTGTGGGTTTATCTCTGGGCTTTGTATCCTGTTCCAGTGATCTATATTTCTGTTTTTGTGCCAGTACCATACTGTCTTGATTACTGTAGCTTTGTAGTATAGTGTGAAGTCAGGGAGCCTGATTCCTCCAGCTCCATTTTTCGTTCTCAAGATTGCTTTGGCTATTTGGGGTCTTTTGTGTTCCCATACAAATTGTGAAATTTTTTATTCTAGGTCTGTGAAAAATGCCAGTGGTTGTTTGATAGGGATTGCATTGAATCTATAGATTGCTTTGGGTAGTAGAGTCATTTTCACAATGTTGATTCTTCAGTCCAAGAACATGGTATATCTCTCCATCTATTTGTATCGTCTTTAATTTCTTTCATCAGTGTCTTATAATTTTCTGCATACAGGTCTTTTGTCTCCTTAGGTAGGTTTATTCCTAGATATTTTATTCTTTTTGTTGCAGTGGTAAATGGGAGTGTTTTCTTAATTTCTCTTTCAGATTTTTCATCATTAGTGTATAGGAATGCAAGAGATTTCTGTGCATTAATTTTGTATCCTGCTGCTTTACAAAATTCTCAAGTATCTTTTTGAATGAGTGGAAACTGAATAGTTCAGGGGTTATTCTAACTTCAAGAATGCATTCCTTTTTGAATTTGGCAAGGAGTACTTTCTCAGGCATGATGTCTGAAATTTTAATGACTCACCGATTATAATGGACTTAACCACACATCAGCAAGGCTGCCAGCTTTGCAGCACAACACGCAGCATGCAGCATAATGTGTTGGCCTGTGAATCAGCCCTGTCTCCTCTGTGGTGGCCTTCCTAGACCTGGGATGCAAAATACCTAACTCAGTTTTAATTCCATGTGCTGACTCATTCTAACATATTTATTGTCCCATACAGAACCTAGAGAACACAGTATCCCACCCAGAGGCCAGGTGGGGCTAATTCCCATGTTAGATGCTCCATGGGCTGAATTTTTATCTGCAAACTGCTGTGGACGCTCTAGCTTCTTTTAGAGAGCCTGGGATGGAAGGGGTTCACAACAATTTTTTCAAAGGTTTCCCAGACTGTGTTACAGGCTCCCCAAAAGATGGATATTAATAATATACCAATTGGTTCCCCATAGTTTGAAAAATCATGAAATATGTGACCTAAACCCCAGCCATGTTTGAGCCCTGTACCAAATGTAAAAACCTTCTCTCAAGTTGTGCTGTGTGTATATATATATATATATATATATATATATAATGGAATGTTACTCAGCCATAAAAAAGAGTGAAATAATGCCATTTGCAGCAACATGGATGGACCCAGAGATTATCATACTAAGTGAAATAAGTCAGATAGAGAAAGACAAATATTATGTGATATTACTTATATGTGGAATCTAAAAAAATGTTACAGATGAACTTATTTACAAAACAGAAATAGACTCACAGACATAGAAAACAAACTCACGGTTACCAAAGGGGAAAGGAGGGGAGGGATATATTAGAAGTCTGGGATCAACAGATAAACACTACTATATATAAAATAGATAAACAACAAGGACCAACTGTATAGCACACAGAACTATATTCAATATCTTGTAATAACCTATAATGGAAAAGAATCTGAAAAAGAATATATATATGCATACACACATATTTATGTAAAGTTGAATTACTTTGCTGTACACCTGAAATTAACACAACATTGTAGATCAACTATACTTCAATTTAAAAAAAGGAAACCAACACAAAAAAATTAAAAATTTTGAAAACTTGAAACACACACAAAAAAGTTTTCTTTCTCAGTGACTGTCTTTTTCTGCATCTAGGGTGCCTGCACTGACTGTACTAAAACTTAAGCCACATCTACCATTCTGTGGATACTTTTTCTTCTCAGAAGCAGGCATGCCCCATGGAAGGTAAGTGACCAATTCATCTTATGCTCCATCCTGTATTCTTAAAAATCCCATTCGTTGGGATAACTTGATACTCTACTCTGTGTTTGGACTTTCTTTTTTTTTTTTTTAACTTATATTAGACATGAAACTTGGGGTGTCCCCTAGACTTCCATTTAAAGAAAATTCAATATGCAAAAGTTCAATGGGTTAGTTTGGGAGTTGTTAAATCATTGTTAAAAAGGGTTTCTTTACTTTTCAAGAAAGTCTCTAATAAGATTATTTTATGTATTCAGCAACTTTGGTTTAATTTTTTTAAATTCCACTTTAAAAATTCAATTTCTATAAAGTGTTTAAGAACGTCTATTATTTATGTTGTGATCTAACCAGAATGACATTTCTTTGAACTCAGTGGCTCAATCAAGCAATAGTACAACCAGAATAAAGCAGAAGTAAAGTATTTCCTCATTTCTGAATTCTGTGCTCTTAGGTTAAGTGTGATTTTCCCAGTATCAGGGAAGAGCATTGATAAACATTAGGAAATTTATGGATTAGCAGGCAATGCAACAGAGGCCAATGGAATGGTGACCAAATGAAGCAAAAAGAGACAAATCTCTTTTTAAGTGTCATTGATAAGTCTACTCTGGAATCCTAAAATAAGTCTGGGTATACTGATGCCGGAACAATATAGATTAACTCAAGGGAGTTAAAAAAACAGGAACATATATGATTAGAAAGTGGGAGAGTGATTTATGGGCAAAGACCCACAGAACTAAATACTGTCCATATAGGTTACTCAAGCAGGAGGCCAGGTGTGGATGTGACAGCTCAGTAATTGAAGAATGCAGGAGGGAGAAGAATCTTTGAAGGGGGTAGAAAAAAGGTTAAGTAGGGGCAATGGATGGAATAAAATGCTCTTGTTTATGTATTTAAAAGACCCTCAGAGACAACCTTGTGAATTCCAAATTAGCTGAGTCACCACAGTGGTCCCTCAAACTTAAAAAGATCAAAATACCTAACCATAATCCCTTGAAATGATTGTGTTTGCTGCTCAGAGAGGAAAAAATGTAGAGAAGAAAAATTCTGGTTAGACGTCGGGAAAATCTTTCCACCTCCAGATGGCAAGAAATATTAGATCATGAAGGTGGTCCCTGAGGAAATTGACAGGCAGCACTGTGAAGCTCTTAAAAATTGGGCTCCCCAAAGCAATAAAAAATCCACCAGACTGTATTAACACAGAGGTGAAACAGACACAATAATATCCATCACCTCTCCCCTCCTCAAAACCCCTGGTCTCTGTTACTGTTAGTGCCACCAACTTTTCCCCAGACACCAGGTGCTTTTATGTTCTACCCTCAGGTTAGCCAGCTGCCAACTCCAGTTTGCATACTGCATTTTTTGTTCAGTTTCCTCCTTTCCATCTTTACCTTTTTTCAGGTCGTCCATTCCCTCTCACAGAGACAGTTCATAGGAATCCTGAATTCTGCCTTTGTCCCCAGTATCTCACCTTCCTACCCATTTTTCATATCACTATAAGATTTATTCTCCTAAAGTACAACTTTGATTATGTCACCCTGTTGTTCAAAAAACACTTTTCTTAAAAGAAGCATTCTAGCTAATGAATCATGAAGGTATAATAGAGTATTAGCACTTTGCAATCCTTAATGAAGTAATGTCTCTAGGCATTGATCATCAACCTACAATCATTAGATGGAGAACTGAAAGGGAGCTTAATAATGAAAGATTCAGGCTGAACATTGGAACGCATTGACCAATTTTAACATCAGTAAAAAGAGAGACAAACAGTACATACTGACAGAAGTATACAATTTCACTTATGAAGAATTCTTGCCAATAAATCAAAACTGAATCTAATCAAATATCTAGATATAACTAATAGTTTACAGAAAATATAGGGACAGAGAACTATGTTAAACTAAACCCTGGTGGTGCAATCAGTAAAATCCGGAATATGGAAAAATTTAAGCAGTCGAGGACCCAGTTTCTTCAACAAATAACAGGCAAGTGAAAAGAATAAGAAATAGAAGATGAATTCATAGATTCAATGAGACTTCCGAGATGTATCAACCAAATGCAATGTGTGAATCCAGCATAAATTCTGATGCAAAAAAACTATCGATAGAATATACTTTCGGGCCAGTTAGTGATATTTAAAGCCCGCCTGGATACTTGGTGACATGAAGGGATTCTCGTAAATTACAGGGGGCAGAGGCGGGATTCAGTGACATTATTATAGCTTTCTGGGAAAGAATTCTTACTTTTCACAGATACACACTGAGGTATGACATATTAAGAAAAATGAAATATATACAAATTTGCTTCAAAATAATCAAGGGAAAAGGGAAGTGGATGTGGAGTTAGATGAAAGAAAATTGGCATGAGCAACAATTATTAAAGCTCAGTGATGGGTGCATGGATTTCATGACACTATCTTTTCTAAATTATATATGTTCGAAATATTCCACAATAAAAGGCTTTTTAAAAAGTCTATTGACAAAGAAATTTGGCACATGGATTTTGTCATACCAAGATAACCACTGCACAGAGCCCAATAAAATGCATTGCTTGAGAAGTGGGCTGTTGAAGTGCAGGAACTGGATTTTTTTTTTTTTAATTCTCCTTCCAGGTGGCAATAGATTTTTAAATTTGCTGACTTTCTATTAATTTGGGTGTTTTTTCTCTATCGCACAACTTATAAGTTATTCACTGTTTGGTGGCAGCAATGACTGAGAATTTGGTTTTATGGTCTGACCATTTGGTGACGTCTGTTGAAAGGATGACATAGATTTTGTCACTGTTAGATGAGAAACAACAGAGAGTTCGATCTGTTAGTTGTTTTTTTGTTTATCTATCTGTGAGCTCAAATCAATGAAGAATTTTAGGTCCACTGAGGAAAAGAACAACTCTGAGATCTGGACAGTGATTTTTGTGTTTCCGTGTTTACTTTGACCTATGGCTAAAATGATAAGCTCTCTGTATGTGTGTATGTCTGTAGTTCAGGAAGATCCTTAATGCTTATTGTTGATTATGAAACGTTTTCCTACCTCCAAAGGGTTTAGTAAATGATTATAATGTATCGTAAGTTAAAGGAGTTCCGTTTGTATTGATTCATAGAGATAGTATTTCCAAAATACACAGAAAATGAGGAAACTGAACTTGTAAAATTTTGAATGTGCTGGACCTTTAGGAAAAAAAAGATTCTTACGGAAACCACCAGCTCAACAATCTTTTTATGTAAGAATACAAGTTCACACAATTAAGATGAATCCTTGGTTTAATAATTCGGGTTTAAGAAAGAAAAAGAAATCAGCTGTGTTTCTTTTCCCAAGTTTTATCAACATGGAATACAAGAGTACACTGTTATTATAAAATTAGTTTATTTTCTCATGAAGAAACTAATTAATCTGAACTTTCTAAATATTTTACATTGGATTATTTATCAAAAAATGTTACTCCTGCATAATACTTAAGACTGTGAAAATGCTAATTTGTTTTTTGTTTTGTTTTTATTGAAGTATAGTTGATTTACAATGTTGTGTTAGTTTCTGGTGTACAACAAAATGATTCAGATTCTTTTTCATTATAGTTTATTATCAGATATTGAATATAGTTCCCTGTGAAAATGTTAATTTGTGTTTAATTACTTTGAGTCTTCATTCTGGAAAACTTTTAATATCATCATTAATCATATTTTATAGTGTATCAGCTTGAACATAATTTCCAAGACCCTTAGGTAACTTAAAACTTTAGACTTTATATGAAATTGAGTTAATAATGAATAATCATTGGACACCCATATAATTTTTAAGTAAACTACATTTTAAAACATAGATGATTAAGCATAATTTCAAATGCATATACCTTTACTTCTACACTTACAATGCTGTGGAATATCTGTATCTTCGTGTCACATTAACAAACGTGGCTAGTTTTTCCATTGTAAGGATGTGTCTGTAGAAAGGTATGTTGTGTGTTTTCACGAGCTTTGCTAGTCTGCTAAAATGCTTGTATAGAGCAGATAGTTCTCAATTATCTGCCTCCTAGTTTTCACTGTGAAATAGAAGTTAGTTACTTTGATGAGGTCATCATTGCTCTGAGTTTTGAGGCTGTACTGAAAACAGTGGTGGCAGAGAGGGATGGATATGTAGGCAGAGTAATGGGATGTGTTTTTGTTTACCAATATTAAAAGAGTTTCATCTTAAAACGTCTGGTTGTTCTAGAATGCAGAACCTGAGGAGGATAGTGAAAGACAAACCCTGCATGGATACAGAAAGGTGTAGAAGGTTTGCAGAAAGGAAAGATACCTTTATTTCCCTTAGTTTATAATATTGTGCTTGAGTCTGAAAAGAAGCAATAATATGTGCTAAAATTTTTATCAAAGCTGGCTCAGTTTTAATGGGTTTATCCATAAGAAAAATTTTCTGTGTATTCTTTGCTGCCAAATGTTATGTTTATGAAAAACTAGAACCTGATTTTCTGCCTGTTACAATGATAAATTAGTTTTAGAGCTCTTAACAACAGGTTATTCTTTACTTTCTGTGTGATCTGACCAGACGGCACAGATTCCATAGCTTATCGTATAATCTCCTTTGAACATATTGTGATAAAAACATTATTAGAAGATGAGCTTTATATAAGTTTTCTACTCTTGTTAAGCTTTTATATTTGCCTGTCTTTGAATAGTGACCCAGTACCACTAATCCAAACACTCATTAAATAAAAAGGAAGAAATAAAAACAAGAGAAAATGATGAATTAGGAAATATAAGGCCAAAAAAGCAACAGAAATAGGAGGAGTCATTTCTTCTCTCTCCCATTTAGGTATAATATTTATACCTAAATGATAATAAAATGATAAAAAATAATTATTACATATGAAGAGAGCCTACTTGCATTTTGAAAGAGAATTTAAAAACAATAGTAAACAATAATACTATTTAGTCGTTTATTTCCTAGTCAGTATGTATGTGAGTGGAACATTTATTTCAAACATTTATCTGTGCAGTAATACTTTATGAAGAGTCAAGAGAAGGCCCTTGGCAGTGTTCTGGGGGGACAGCACACATAATTACTCCCAAGTACTACCACCAGCATTATATAGAGCAACAATGTAGATCATCAGATTCATATAACAGTCTGTTGTTTTGCTGAGTTTTCCTGATGCAAGTTAAAGGCAGGTTTCGTTATAGAAAAAGAAAAATAAATTCAAAAGAACTCAGTATTTTCATGGTGACTTAAAGTTATAGCAAATTTCTAAAACAAACACATCAGTCTACTTACATGCAGTTTGGTACATCAATGTCATGGCCATGGCTAGAAACAATTGTTTTGATAAATACAAGCTTTTCACAATAATTTATTACACATATGCCATACTAGACCCCTGAAATGATACAAAAGGAAACAAATCAGGTTTCTTTGAGAGCTGGAGAGATCTTGAAGATTCTCCTCAGCCACGCATTTTATAGAAAAAAAATGAGGTCCAGAAAAATTAGGCAACTTTTCTAAGGCTGTGTAGCTAGTTTTTAACAAACTCCAGGGCACTGTCCATTTTATCTACTCAAATATGGGAGCGGGAGCTATATACGTTTTTGAGATGGTTTACTCCAAAAACTTATTTTTGCTCTTTTGAGAAATTAAAGAGATATGACATAATATAACAATCATCGCTACTCTCATACTTCAGAATTGGCAGCTGTCAACCTATTTCTTTGTATTTGCTTCTAGTCTATTTTCTTTAATACAATTAAACCTTACTAAAATAAAGAATTTGTTAAATACCATTCCAAGTGCTACTTCCTCCCCCTTTCCCTAAGGATAAACCAGTGATCTGGGTTTAAGAGGTAAACCTCTAGCCCAGCACTGTCCACGAGAAGTATAATAGGAGCCATATATGTAATTTTAAAGGTTTAGGAGCCACATTTTAAAAAGTAAAAAGAAACAGTGGAATTAATTTTAGTAATATGTTGTAAATTACCCAATATACTCAAGCTATCATTCAGCAGGTAATTGACATTAAAAAAGGATTAATGAACTATTTTTCTTCATTTTTTTACACTAAGTCTTCAAAACCAGTGTGTAGTTTATACTTATAGCACATCCTACTTAGAATTATCTCCTCAATAGCCACAAGTGGCTAGTGGATAGGAATCGACTAGCCCAGGTCTCATCCGTTTTTAAAGTGGCTTCATATATATGAATATATATATATATATATACACACACACATATATATGCATTTACTACATACAGTATTGTCTCTGTATTGTGAGTTAAATTTACGTAAGTGGTGATACACTGTTGGTATTATTTTCTACTTTAAGATCTATTTGTGATCATGTGTATAAGTCAGATTGATATATTTAAACTGCCATATTGTATTTTTTGTGTGAATATAAAGAATTTGATATATTCATTCCCCCACTGATATGCATTTAGGTTGTTTCCAATCTTTTGCCTTTTATGGATAGACATGCAATGAACATCGTTGTACCTGTCTACAGCCTCTTACTTTTGCTGGCTAGGAGAGAGATGCTGAGAGAAATTAAATACCAAATGTCATATACCAAAAAGGGACATGACTATATTATTGCTGACTTTAAGGAACTTACAGAATAAGAGATTTTCATTTGAGAGGTAGTACAATCAGAATCACTTGAATAACTTTTCCAAATTAAACAGCTCTACTTTTTCATAGCTACCCCAAACCCTAAGCCCTCACACCAGGTGAGATCTGCTAGAAGATAGGCGATGACATTGCTGAACTTTATCTGAGCCCTGGGGTTTGACAGTCAAGAAGTCTGCCCATTCCTTTATATTTTGGGGAATGGCTAACCATGAAGGACAACAGTGCCCTCACACAGGCAAGATAAGAGTGTCCGCCCTTGTGAATCCCATGAGACTTACTGTCCATCCTTTCTCATGACTCCCTCCTTTACTTGTCTCTATAAAACTTCAGGTTTCCTCCATCTTCTTTGGAATGTTCCTCTTTCATGAAAATTCACCCTATTACAGCAGCCTGAGTAAAATCATCTCCTTCATTTCATAGTACATTTGTCTTTCACAGTTTTGGTGCCTTAACTTGAACAGGCTTGCACCCTGCTTTCAGATGCCCACTTATTCCACCCAGGCCAAGAGGCTTCTTGGAGACCTTTGGGCTCCATTCCTGACTGGTGTCCCCAGCAGTGTCTGTCTCCTCATGCCGTGCCTTGCACGCTTGTCCATTGGTAGCATGGCAAGAATTTGACTTTGCTTCCTTCTGAGTAGTCACTTGATTTTCGGTTCTGGCTTCTTTGGGTTTCATGGTCTGACCATTTGGTGATCTCTGTATATGAATGAATGATTTATAGAGACCTTCTCCTTGGGTAAGAGACAACAGATAATCCAGTTTGTTAGTCTTTTCTGTTTGTGTACCTGTCCATATTGAGCTCAAATAAATTAAAAATTCATACCCACTGTGAAGAGAACAGCTCTTTGGTATGGATCAGTGAGTTTTGAAATTATGTGTTTATGCTTGACTCATGGGTGAAATTTTATTTTTTATTTTTTTATTTTATTATTTGTTTTATAAATTTATTTATTTATTTATTTATGGCTGCATTGGGTCTTCGTTGCTGTGCACGGGCTTTCTCTAGTTGCGGTGAGTGGGGGGCTTCTCTTGTTGCGGAGCACAGGCTCTAGGCACGCGGGCTTCAGTAGTTGTGGCATGTGGGCTCAGTAGTTGTGGCTCGTGGGCTCTAGAGGTCAGGCTCAGTAGTTGTGGTGCATGGACTTGGTTGCTCTGTGGCATGTGGGGTCTTCCTGGACCAGGGCTCGAACCCGTGTCCCTTGGATTGGCAGGCGGATTCTTAACCACTGTGCCACCAGGGAAGTCTCATGGCTGAAATTTGAGAATTGAAGCTGTTAGGTATCTCTATGCCCGCACGATTATGCCTATGTAGTTCAGAAAGTCTTTTACCTCTCATTGTGTGAGTGTGTAATATTTCTCTACCTCAAGATGGTATTACTAAATTAGGTTATAAGATTTCTTAAAGGAGCTCTATTCTGATGGCTTAATGATAAATCAGCATTATATAAACTGAATATTCCTAAAATTCCCAGAAGTTAAGGAAATTGAATCTCAAATACTTTCAATGTACTTGACTTAAAAATATCTTTACAGAAACCAACTTGGATATGTTTTAGGAATTCAAGTTTACATAATTTGGATACAGTTTTGGCAAACAAGACTAATTTAATATTTTAGGTTTAAAAACAGCTCCATCTTCTCTGATTTATTAGGGTTAATCATAATATATACATAGATTTTTATTCTACCTGGGAATGTTCTGTGCAAACTTATACAGGTTTACTGATTGATTAAACTAGTATTACTAATGCTTAAGATTGTGAATGTTTATAATTATGAAAAACATAAATTTGTGTTTAACCAAATAAAGTCATTATAATGACAAGCTGTATTTCAACAGTAATTATGTTTTGTAATATGTGGACAGGAAGATAAGTTCCAAGATCTTTAGGAAACTTAAAACTTTAGATTTATACTCAATTGAGTTGATACATATTAATTGAATACCTAGATCATTTCAAAATAAGGTGGAATACTGAAACATTAATATATAAGCATAATTTTAAGTTTATATACTTTTCGCCTCTTATTTTATATGTTATAGAGAAACTATATATTTGAGTCTGTCAGTGAATATGTTCGTTTTTACCACTTTGAGAAGTTGTGCTATGGGTATATGTAAGACTATAGATGTGTATCCATGAGTTCAGCTTGTCTGCTGAAAAGTATTGGTGTGTGACAAACAGTTCATGGTTATCTGCCTCCTAGTTTTCTCTGTGAAACAGAAGTCACTGTAGTTAAATAATATGTGTGTGTGAGACTCTACCAGGAGCAGTAGTGGTAGGAGGTACCACTTTGTGTTTAAGGTGTGCAGGAT
This sequence comes from Pseudorca crassidens, assembly GCF_039906515.1. Lineage (NCBI taxonomy): Eukaryota > Metazoa > Chordata > Mammalia > Artiodactyla > Delphinidae > Pseudorca > Pseudorca crassidens. The sequence continues at coordinate 12,660,443 of NC_090316.1, forward strand.
GTGTTTCTGTTAAAGAAGAGAGTGGTTTTGTCCTAAAGTAAAGTGACTGGTAGGGGAAATCTTGCAGGACAGAATCTGAATGGCTGTAGAAAGTTCATAGAAAAGGAATTTTATTTACCATGGGTAGTAAAGCTAAGGTTTGATGGTTTATTTATATTAAAAAGAGCTTGTGTTTACATTTGTTTTATCAAGAGATTGTAAAATATTTCTTTTTTTTTTTTCTTTACCATTCTGGGTAATCTGATAGAATGAAGAAGAATGATACTCTTCTTGAACACAAAAAAGGGGCTGATGATATAGAACTTTAATCCTACACCCCTTTATGTTCTAGGGAATGGCTAAGCACAAAGGACCACCCTGCCACTTATATTCCAAAAAAAGAAAGGCCTCCACCCTCTTCTCCAATCCCATAAAACTCACTGTCCATCCTTCCTCATGACTCTTGTTTACCTACCTCTGTAAATCCCAGGTTTTCTCCCTCTTGAGAACCTTTATTAATGAATGGTCCCCCTTTTGCAGTAATCTGAGTAAACTCATCTCCTTAATCATCCAGGGTTACAAACCTTAAATTAAGTGACCTCGACAAATTAATAAATGTAGCAAGCAATGCATGTAAAAATAAGATGACAAAATGGTATATTTTGTGATGACTATAGAAATGAGCCTCAGAAAAAGATATGAAGGTGAGGTGAGGAAGTTTAGGCCACTGGTAGCCCCCAAGAAAACCAAAATTATCTTCCATATGGACCACTCCTAGGGAAGGTCTAAAAGAGCCAGAAACAAAGAAATTATTACTGAAGTTCCAACACTTAATTAGACATTTTTAAAATATCTGAAATAATAGCCTTTAATGCAGGTTCTTCCACGGTATGAGCTGGAATTTTTCATTGAGAAAGTATTTACTAAGCTCCAAAGGGCTGATAGCCATGGAGGACTCATAGCAGAGCCTTTATGTTGTGAAACACAGAGTAGGGAATTATAAGTAATGATCCAAGAGCAGTTTCCTGCCCTAAGACACAAAGGTTCATCCAGAGTAAGAAGAATCAGGGGATCAGGAATAATGCTCTGATTGATTCAATCCCCAGGATGATATCTTAGAATGAATCCACAGTTGAGGATGGATTACATAAGCATTGATAGAAACTCTGGGTCCTAGAAGAGAAAGCACATTTCCTGGACTACCAGGATGTAGCCTGGGGAAGTCCAGGTATCACAGAAGAGTGCCAAGTCAACGGAAGCTGGGGCAGGTATCTGAGAGGCACGGCATGGATGTGAGCGCCCCAGTGTGGTATGGAAAACGCAGGTGAGAATTCCCCAGCCCCCAAAGAGGGCTACTTTCCTGTTGAGCAGAATGCAGTCTGGGGTCCAGGCAGGGGTCTTGACAACCACAGTAGATGCAGCAGGGCCAGAAATGGACACCCAAGACCAGGTGAGATAAGTGATAGTCAAAGAGAACACAGTGTAGCACGTGGGCCAGACAGCCCTCATCGATCCCAGAACCATAATTCACAGTAAGTCAGCTGCCTTGGAATGTATAAAAGCTCCAGGAAGAAAGGCAGCGAAGTAGAGAAACTTCTGGATTGATTCAGTAGGCACTGAAAGATGCAGTTTTTATCTAGAAGAAAATTAATGACTGAACTGACATGATTAAGTTTTGCTGCCTACCTGGTGGAAACGGGTACTTCCAAGCTACATTAAGTTCGTTGTTTTTTTTTTTTTAAATCACATCTTGCATATGTGAATGTGAAATGTTATAGCCACTGCAAATTCAGGTCGAGAGAAACTATCAGGAAAGAGAGACTGTTTTTGATCGAAATAAGGTTAATCATAGCATAGGAGTGACTCTCAGAGCTTTCTGAATCGTGATCCCAGATAAAGGTCCAGGACAAAGGAATTTTATTTTAAGAAACAGCATGATACAAGGTTCATAGTACTCTTCTCTAGGAGAGGAAGAATAGAAGAAACAAATGATGGAGGGCTCAGTTGGACCATATCCTGGTCCATATATGACTCCAGGATCACCAAACAAACCTCGGTAGATGGGGTGCCTTCCTGAGTAGATAACCTTACCAAAAACATTGTCCTAAATATAGGGTTGGCATTTTCCAGACAGTCTAGACCAATGATCTACACATGTAGTTCTGTAGATAGGAGTGCATCTGTTGATGCACTAAGATGGGGCAGAAGATTTGAAATTCAGTGTAATCCTTGGAAATCCAGGCTGTCTGATTACTAGACCCATGCAGATAAAAGATCACAGTTCTTGGCCAAATAAACATAAATAAGAGAGCTGTCTGGTTTATAGACTGTCCCCTGGATCCTTGGTTTACCTGAATGTGTTATTGAAATTACCCTTGAATTTTTGTGTAAATTGGAAAATAGGTTGGGTTTTTGTTAGTTTTTTTAATATATCTGAATACACACACACACACACACACACACACACACACACACCACCACCGCCACCGCCACCACCACCGCCACCACCCCCCCCCCCCCCCCCGCATGTTGTGGTGGCTTCTTCATTGACTTCAAGCCCCTCATGTTCGCTAGATCTTGATCTATAACACCTGCTCTTGGAAAAATCCTTCACACTGAAACACTAGATTGTAAATTGGTAACCGTTTGAAATGCACATCTCTTAGGAAGGGGCAACCCTTTAACAATCACCAAATGTGAAGCTGAAGGAAGAAATGCTAATAATGACGTAGCAGGCTGCATACAAGAGGATGAGAGAAATATCTGGGGACTATACCCCTCACCTGACCTACTTGTAATCATGCTACCCAATTGATAACCTCATCTATGAATAAGTTGGACCCGATAGGATCAAGAAACATTTGTCTGGTTAGGGTTCAAAGTTAAGCTTGTTGGGAATGAAGGGAAAAGGGTAGTGCATTTGATGGAAGCTTGGAAATACATACCATAGAATATAGTAAGGAGTCAACTGGTATTCGTGATCATTTCCGAAACGGAAACAGAACTTTAAGAAACAGTTCTTTATGCAAAAAGCAGGATAGATTGGAAAGAGCAGTTGTTGATGGCAGACAACCTAATGTAGCACATTTCTATTGGTGCATCTATAAAATTCTGTTGATAGACCCTCCATGAGTCAAGTCCCTCGGTACAGGCAAGACAGGCTTTCTTCCTAATAGAAAATTCCATGTCTGTGTTCTCTTGCCTAATGATGGCTTAGCTACAAGTATTCAAACTTCTGTGAGAATCTTGACGGGAAGAACTTATATTTTACTGAAGAGGAAAAAGATTCTGTGGTACCAGCAACAACACTGGTGGCGTAAGACAATACAACAGCAGCCCTGGGAGATGGGTCCCATCGTATCATCAGAACACCAGGCTGCATCACTTTTGCTCTGAGCCTCCTGCTTGTCTTTCTTTTCTCTCTCTGTTTGAATTACACGGGAACCCAGTGCTATTAAAATGCACTCAATCTGAGCAGCCGCTGACGAAGATGTATAGGATCCTGGTGCAGGCTAATAATTAACACGCCGGGCCTGCTAATACACTCGCCCCTTCAAACTCGTATCCTTGGATCATTTGTTCACATTATTTGGAGGCGAGGTTGAGAGCTTCCTGGGGGAAGGTCAGAGCAGGACCCTGGCAGCAGGCAGCCGTGCTCAGACTCTCTGCCTTGTCCTGCACAGTCAGTTCTGAAGGGTCAGAACTTGTACACATTCTCAGCCAAGCACAAAACCCTGACTATTCCTGGGCCGACTCTTCTTAGCAAGGAGTTAAGTGAGTATCTTGTGTTTCTGGAGCATAACCTTGGGGGTCAGGAGAGTCTCAAGCACCTTTCTAAGAAGCTTTTGAAGTACTTATTCTAACACCTACAGTTTCTCCATATGAGATTGAGACTCCTAGCTGTGTGACTTCGGACAGTTATTTAACCTCTCTGTGCCTCAGTTTCCTCATCTTTAAAATGGGAATAATAATAGTACCTACATCATCGGGTTGCTGTGACATTTAAAGACATTAATGTAGTTAATGCATTTAGAACAGTGCTTGGAACAGACTGAACTGCATATGGGTGTTTGCTCTTAGCAGGGCATTTGTTATTATTAGGAAGAGAATTTGGGTAATTGCTATTTTCTCAATCTCCTTTCATTTCTAGAAATGTTCAATCACCCCACAAGTTTTGTTGCTCCCAAGCAGATACTGGCATCCCGAATATCTGCTTGAGCGGCCCATCCTTTAGCTGGACTCTGAGTCCCAATAGATTGCCGTGCAGAAGTACTGATGTAAGAAATAAGTAGTTAAGCAAGATAGAAGGTGCCCTATCTTTCAGAGCATGGGGCACTGAAACGGATATACAAAGCCAGTAATCCTTTCACGGGTGCAGGAAGGATTGGGAGAAAATCACTGGTGGTGGCAGGGTGAGGCAGAAGTGAAAAGTCAAGAGGCCATTTATTATGAGAAAATACACCCAAACCTACATATTCAAATACTGACGACATGCATCGCTTGAAAGGCTATACTCTTTTTCTCAATGCTGCTGCTATATTTTTTAGAAATTTTGGAAACGTGGACATTTTCAGAAAGCCCAATTAGAAAGCATTTATTGAAAAGATCACTGTTTTATTTTTTCACCCTTACCTCTGTTGGGCAGAGGGGCTGTCCGCTGTATTCACTGGACTTAGCTCTGGATGTCCTTGGGCTATTTCTAAAAAGCCAAAGGATGAATGAAGTGGTACTTCCACCACTGAGGCTGTCTGAATCTCAGTTCTGAAAGTGGCAGCAGCATTTGAGTAAGGACATTTAATTTGTATTTTAGATTGTAATATTGAATTTCTTGAATGTTTGTTAAGAAAATGAACTGCATTACTTTGCAGTCATATTTGCACCCTTGGATATTATTAAATGGCTGTACAGTTGACCCTCGAATGACACGGGGGTTAGGGATGTTGATCCTCTGTGCACAGTGGAAAATTCCAGTATAACTTATAGTTGATCCCCGGTATATACACTCTTCCTCCATATCCATGGTTCCGCATACGTGGATTCAGTCAACTGCAGAGCGAGTAGTACTGAAGTATTTACTACTGAAAAAAATCCTAGTATAAGTGAATTCTAGTATAAGTTCAAACCCACGTCGTTCAAGGGTCAACTGTATTTTCTAGGTAAATCTAACTCAATGGCTCATGATCCTGCCTAGAAAAATGAACAAAATACAATTAACCAGGTATTTATTTCACAGCAACAGAGTACCTTTTAAGGGAAATATTTGCAAAGTAATTGAGTCCTTACTGTGTGTATGAAAATCATCAGTATCAAAGTTGGCAAATAACACAGCTGCCTGTTAAGAAAGTGTTTAAGAAGCTATTTCTGTTCTTTCCTTTGTAGAGGCTAATTTATCCTTTGTACTACCTTCCTTGATAAGAATGGAAATGTGCTGCTCTGGGAGTGCTGACTGCATCACAGTTAAGTCATTTGTGACTACTGAATGGTTTGCATCCTGGCAGGACCGAAAGGTGTCAAAATTGCCTGTGCCCACACATTTCTCGACTGCAGAGATTCTGCTCAGTTGGCTCTTATGTATTTGTCTTTAGAGTTTTCACCTCTGATGAGGTAGTGAGCCAGGGTTTGTCTTCAAATTCCGATAGGTATGAGTTTGTGGAAGCAAAACAAGCAGGGCATGTACATTGAGATGGCAGACCTCAGGAAAATTACAGGGAGAATCCACATCTTCTCATGCCCAACACCTAGTCTAACTCTGGAAAGTGTCAAGAGCATGCATCCTGTAGAGACTGCTGCACAAGCATCTGGTTGACCCCTGGAATGGCTAAACACTAGCCAGAGAGTAGGAGACGCTGCCTCAAGCTGATACTGGGCTAATTTTAGACCCTGGATATAAGAAGGGGCATCGGTCAGTTTCATTAGTAGGTTGTATATTATTGTCTTAAACCGGGTTCTCCCAGACGCAGACCTTGAATGAAGGACTTGCGTGCATGTCATTTCTTTGGGAGGTACTTCCAGGCAGGACCCTTAGGAAAGTAGGGAAGTGAAACAGGAGGCAAGGAAGCCAATAAAGGGCACACTGATGAGCGGATTACTATGGGGAGGAAGTGGGGCTACATCCATGGGGGTTTCTGGGGGACTGCAGGGAGCACTTGTCAGAGTTGGAGTGAGCTAGCTGGGCTATCTGCCCACTCACTCCCTTTAGTTATTAGTTGAAGGTTGTTTTGGGGAGCCTTAACTCCCTAGCTCGAATGGTCACAGAAAGCCCTCAGGCAAAGAGTCGAAAGTGCTTGCCTTCGGAAGTCCTGGGGAATGGTGAGCTCCAAAAGGAAAAGGGCTGTGGACAAAGATACACAGAGTTTGCTACAATTATTACCCTCATTTCAGAAATATGGCATCTGAGGACCAGAGAAACTCAGTGTCTCACCCAGTTACTTGGGGATTATGAATATGCTAGCAGTAGACTCTGCTAGACACTGTCACTGTCCCCTCAAAATGTGTTTTTCATGGTGGAAAAGGATGAATCCATTAACTTCTCAAGGTGTTTCCTTATTAACACATTTACTCCTCCTGGTCAGGAGTTATGTTCATCTCCTCATTCTGCTTTCCTTTCCTTTATTAGCTCTCAGCTCATCAGCTCTCCTCAACTTGTGGAACAGTCAACAAAGGTCTTCAAAGTGCATTTTCTCTGCCTTCTTATGGTATCACTCCCCCCGCCCACCTGTTTTAACTCACCACCTCTATAAAGACCATATCTCCAAATAAGGTCACATTCTGAGGCACGGGGTTAGGAGATCAGCATATGAATATGGGGGTGATACAATTCAAGCCATAACAGTACATATCTGAAGAAGTCAATTAGACCCATAGAACTAATCGTTTATGTTAAATTTAGGGATAATCTTCATTTTTGTGGTATTTCAAACGATTACCATATTTTAAAGAATTTGGCATTTTGAAATTCTGAAAGATTAGCCTTACGAGTAAAATGTAAACCATGTAACTGAGTCATTGATTCTAGATTTGGAATCTTAAGTTGAAAAGTATGAGTCTTTGGCTAAGTTTGTAAATAATATTAGAATGTTTTAAAGAACTTGAGATTCCCTGTATTTTAAAGTATAATTTACTAGATTTATATGCAATGTCAAAGTTTCTGGGAAAGTTTTGCTTGTTGAACGTTTATTTTAAAATATGTAAAAATAGAATCTATTATGTTACATTTATAAATGAAGTTTAAAACATTTTAAGAGAGTGTAGCCAAGTTTGTAAGTGGGACAGAATATTTAGGAGAATGTAAAAGTATTAATCAGAGTTCCCTTGGAAGTGATTGTTGAATTATAACTATAATTAAACTTATAACTAAATAACATTTTTAACTAGACTTATAACTATAATAGACTAGACTAGACTTATAACTATAATAACATTTTTTTAAGGTTGAACTTAAAAGTTTAATGGAAAACTACGTTTTTCAGTTTTTCACTTTAATAAGTTGAATATTGATTTTTAAAAAGCAGCCACCAATAGTATTTTTTGTGCATCAGTCTGCCTTCAAGAGCACAAAAATCTATCGGTGTTAAGAATATCATGTGAAAAAGAGCTGCCTCTTTAATTTAAAATTATATTCTTCTCTTATTACAAAAGCAACACACACCTATTATAGAAACATTTGAAAACATTTTTAAAGATTTGAAAACATTCATAAGAAAAAGATAATAAGACAAAAATTATATCATCCAAGAGATAATTTCAACAATAAGCATCCTTGAAGTAAATGTCTGCATATGTCAGTGTTCTCAGTGTGTGTTTTCCAGATCAGGGCAGCGGTAGCACCTGGGAACTAGTTATAAAGGCAAACTCTCCCTCTTCCCCTGATGCCCCAGACATACTGAATACAATTCTGGGAATGGAGCCTAGCAATCTGGTTATCACAGTGACTCCAGGTGATTCAGTTGTATGCTAAAGTTTGAGAACCACTCATATATGTCATAATTGTATACTTACAGGATAAGTACCTAGGAGAAATATTGTTTGGTCAGTGGAGTATTTTTAGTTTAGGTTTTTTTTTTTTTTTTTTTTTTTACTAAACCATAGATTTTATTTAGATTGCACCAGTTTTTCCACTAATGTCCCTTTGTCTTCTGGGATCCAGTCCAGGATCCTATATTACATTCAGTCATCACGTCTCTTTTGTCACCTCAGGTCTGTGGCAATTTCTTAGGCTTTGTTATTTTACAAGACCTCAGTATTTTATTTTATTTTATTTTGTTAAAAGTGTTGAAATTTTTATTGGGATTGCATGAAATCTGCAGCTAATTTTAGAAAGAACTGTCATTTTTACAATGTCAGGTCTTCTAATCCATGAACACAGGATGTCACTCTATTTTCAGTCTTTAATTTCTCTCAATAATTTTTCCAATAGTTGCTAAACAATATCATCTATAAATTTTATTTTATGGGCTCTGTGGATTTTTTAGTTTTTAGTTTTAAAATTTTATTTATTTATTTTGGTTGTGCCGGCTCTTAGTTGCATGCGGCACGTGTGCTCCTTAGTTGCGGCTTGAGGGCTCCTTAGTTGCAGCATGCAAACTCTTAGTTGTGGCATGCATGTGGAATCTAGTTCCCTGACCAGGGATCGAACCCATGTCCCCTGCACTGGGAAGCGGATTCTTAACCACTGCACCATCAGGGAAGTCCCAAGACCTCAGTATTTTTGAAGGGTATTTGTGAGGTATTTGTTGAATGTCCCTCATTTAGGGTTTGTCTCATGTTTTCTCATGTTTAGATTGGGGTTATGAGTTTGGGGTATCAGAGAGGTAAGGTACTCTTCTCATTGCATCATATCCAAGGGTGCATGATATCATCATGATTTATCCCTGGTGATGTTAACCTTGAGCACTTGGTTAAAGCAGCATCCGTCAGATTTCTCCACTGCAAAGTTACTATTTTTCCTTTTCTCTGAAAGCAAGTCACAAAGTCCCGTCAGCACTCACGGGGAGGAACATTAAGCTCCACCTCCTAAAAGGGGGTAGTACCTGCATATATAGTTTGGAATTGTTCTCTAAAAAGATTTCCTCTCCCCCACTGATTGACTGATCAGTTGATGTCTATCAGTATGGATTCATGGTTATTCATTTTGTTGTTCTTTGGGTTATAATCCAGTACAGTCTTTATTTATTTGTTCCTCATTTTGTTCTAGCTTTGGCCAACTCTTTCAGGTTGGTTCCTAGTTATTTTTTCCAGCTTTACTGAGGTATAATGGACAAATAAAATTTTAATATATTTTAAGTGTACAATGTGATAAGATGACATCTCATAATATGCATATACATTATGCAAGGACTCCCACCATCAACTTAATTAACACACCCATCACCTCACATAGTTACCTGTTTTTGTTTTCAGTGAGAATGCTTAAGAGCAACTCTCTTAGCAAATTTCAATTATATAATACAGTGTTATCAACTATAGTCACTCTGCTGTACATTAGATCCTCAGAACTTATCCATCTTATAACTGAAAGTTTTACCCTTTTACCAACCTCCCCATTCCCATCTTCTTCCGTCCTCATGACAAGTACCAATCCATTCTCTGTTTCTATGAGTTCAACTTTTTTCCCCTAGATTCCACATACGTGATACCATGCAGTATTTGTCTTTTTTCTGTCTGACTCCTATGTCTTTTGTTTATTCTTTCTTACTTTCTGACACCACAAGATGCTCCAAACTTCCTATCTTATATTTTCCCATACAAGAATTGTAATTTTCTCAGCCCTATAATCAATCATTTCTCCATGGAGCCTTGATTCCTTTAACTGGAAAATTGTATTTAGTAACCAGGATCTGGGCACCAGGTGTATTTGTTGCCATTAGGGTATTACTAACCCTAGGCCTTCTGAGTGGGAAGAGCTAGGAAATAGATACTTTTAAAGATTCCAATATTTTGCCAAATTGCCCTCTAATTTTTTGTCTAGTTTACATTATGCCACTAATGTATGATAGAGCAAATTTTCCCATATCTTTGTCAAAAAAATTACTATGATTTATTTTAACTATACCAATTAGGTACTTTTTTAAAACAATGGTATAACCATGCAATTTTTATTTCTGTGCCACTTAAATATTTTCGATATACTTACTTGGTATTTTACTTTCTCTTTTCATATATTTTCTCTTTATGGCATTTTCTTAATACATATTTTTAAATTGAAGTATAGTTGATTTAAATGTTGTGTTAATTATTGCTGTACAGCAAAGTGATTCAGTTATACATATATATACTTTTTTTTATTCTTTTCCGTTATGGTTTATCATAGGATATTGAATATAGTTCTTTGCGCTGTACGGTGGGACCTCGTTTATTCATTCTATATATAAAAGCTTTCTTTGTGGCATTTTCTCATTCATTTTTCTACTACTGGTTATTTTCTAACTACAGTAAAAGAAAATATTTAAACTTACGCTATTCAGATGTTAAAATGACAGAAAACAAACATACTAATAGCCACATCTAGTAAATCTCATGGCTTAACTATATTTAGGGAATGAATGAACAGCCATTCAGCTATCTTTTTGACCTGAAGCTCACCTGAAAAGACAATTGTTAGAACAGACTCCAGAGTTGAATAAAATATCGCAACATCTCCGGTTGACCTCCCTCTGCGCTGGTAGCTGACAGCAATCACTAACATCCTCTGAGTTTGTATGCAGTACGGGGTGATTTGAAGTTCTTCTCCCTTCTTGCAGAAAAGTCATGATTTAGTTGTGCTGATGGCCTCATTTAGAAGGATTGGCAAGCTGTATAACCTCCTTCCTCCAAACCTACATGGGGCACATGAATTTTGCTACACCTGCCAAGGAAAGTTAAGATGGAGTTTGCAGTTTAAAAGGTGCAGTACAGAGGATCATAACCAGGGCATTTCATTTATATTATAGTTACTTTGGTAGAAGATACTCAAAGGCAATTATGCAATTTAGCATGGGCTTGAAAAAAGAAGAAAATGGGCATAGGAGGTACAAGAATAGGTCCAGTGCCTAAATAGTATTATAAGGCTCTCAAACCCTGAAAAATCTGGCAATACCTTCTCCTCTCACTTAATTCAGCCACCGTTCTTTGTTCCTATTACACTAAGCTAACTGCTGTCCAGGGACCATGCCAGGCATGCTTCTGCCTTAGGGCTTTTACACACGCTATTCGCTCTGCTTGGATCATTCTTTTTTTTTTTTTTTTTTTTGCGTTTTATTTTATTTTTCCAGTTTCAGGTATGTATTTAAAAAAATTTTATTTTATATTGGAGTATAGTTGATTAACAATGTTGTGCTAGTTTCAGGTGTCCGGCAAAGAGGTTCACTTATACATATGCATTTATCTATCCCTTTTCAAATTCTTTTCCCATTTAGGTTATTACAGAATATTGAGCAGAGTTCCTTGTGTGTTAATACAGTAGGTCCTTGTTGGTTACTTATTTTATTTATTTTTTAATTTTTTAACATCTTTATTGGAGTATAATTGATTTACAATGGTGTGTTAGTTTCTGCTTTATAACAAAGTGAATCAGCTATACATATACATATATCCCCATATATCCTCCATCTTGCGTCTCCCTCCCACCCCTCTAGGTGGTCACAAAGCCCCGAGCTGATCTCCCTGTGCTATGCGGCTGCTTCCCACTAGCTAGCTATTTTACATTCGGTAGTGTATATATGTCCATGCCACTCTCTCACTTCATCCCAGTTTACCCTTCCCCCTCCTTGTGTCCTCAAGTCCATTCTCTACATCTGCATCTTTATTCCTGTCCTGACCCTATGTTCTTTAGAATTTTTTTTTTTTTTTAGATTCCATATATGTGTTAGCATACGGTATTTGTTTTTCTCTTTCTGACTTACTTCACTCTGTATGACAGACTCTAGGTCCATCCACCTCACTACAAATAACTCAATTTCGTTTCTTTTTATGGCTGAGTAATATTCCATTGTATATATGTGCCACACCTTTTTTATCCATTCATCTGTCGATGGACACTTAGGTTGCTTCCATGTCCTGGCTATTGCAAATAGAGCTGCAATGAACATTGTGGTACATGACTCTTTGAATTATGGTTTTCTCAGGGTATATGCCCAGTAGTGGGATTGCTGGGTCGTATGGTAGTTCTATTTTTAGTTTTTTAAGGAACCTCCATACTGTTCTCCATAGTGGCTGTATCAATTTACATTCCCACCAACAGTGCAAGAATGTTCCCTTTTCTCCACACCCTCTCTAGCATTTATTGTTTGTAGATTTTTTTGACGATGACCATTCTGAATACTGGTGTGAGGTGATACCTCTTTGTAGGTTTTTTTTTTTTTTTTGCGGTACGCGGGCCTCTCACTGTTGTGGCCTCTCCCGCTGCAGAGCACAGGCTCCAGACGTGCAGCCTCAGCGGCCATGGCTCACGGGCCCAGCCGCTCCGCGGCATGTGGGATCTTCCCAGACCGGGGCACGAACCCGTGTCCCCTGCATCAGCAGGCGGACTCTCAACCACTGCACCACCAGGGAAGCCCCTCATTGTAGTTTTGATTTGCATTTCTCTAATGATTAGTGATGTTGAGCATCCTTTCATGTGTTTGTTGGCAATCTGTGTATCTTCTTTGGAGAAATGTCTATTTAGGTCTTCTGCCCATTTTTGGGTTGGGTTGTTTGTTTTATTGATATTGAGCTGCATGAGCTGCTTGTAAATTCTGGAGATTAATCCTTTGTCAGTTGCTTCATTTGCAAATATTTTCTCCCATTCTGAGGGTTGTCTTTTTGTCTTGTTTATAGTTTCCTTTGCTGTGCAAAAGCTGTTAAGTTTCGTTAAGTCCCATTTGTTTATTTTTATTTCCATTCTCTATTACCTATTTTAAATATAGCAGTGTGTACATGTCAATCCCAAACTCCCAGTTTATCCCTCCCCCCGACCTTTCCCCTTTGGTACCCGTATGTTTGTTTCTCTACCCATGTAGTCACATGGCTACCTCCCTCTGCCTTTACCTGGTCTGCTCAAATGTTACCTTCTCAATAAGAACTCCCCGACCTTGGTTCAAAATGACAATCCTTTACTCTCAGATCTCTTTGTTAAGATAACGTTAGCAGCTATCACAGATAAAACCCTACCTCTCAATGGCTTACCATAATAAAAGTTTTATCCACTCAGAAGTCCAAATTGTGGATTGGTGGGAGGGGATGGTGGTTCTTTTCCACACAGTCATTTAGGAACTGAGGTTGATGGAAGAGGCTCTGCCATTGTAAGCATGTTGCTTCTGAGTGTGTCCTAGAAATCAGTAAAGAAAGAAGGAAAGTGATCGTTACAGCAGGAGATTTTTATGTTCCAAGAGAGAACACGTTAATCATCACTCTACACACATATTATTGGCCTGAACTCAGTCCCGTGATTGCACGTAACTGTGATACAGACTGAGAGATGAGGGCTGGCTGTGTGCACAGGAGGAAAAGCAAAACGGTTGGATTGACACCCAACCAGACTCTTCCACACACATAGTAGGGCCTCATTAAATACCTGTTGACAGATTGAATAAGTGAACAAATCAGGGCTGTGGGTAGTTCATTCCAGAAAGTTAAGAGAGGCTTTGAGGGATTCAGTGATACGCACAATTTCAGATTATTTCAAGGGATTTGTACTGAAGTGGGAAAAGAACATGTGCTCACTTAAAAAATTAGCACACAGGGCTTCCCTGGTGACGCAGTGGTTGCGAGTCCGCCTGCCAATGCAGGGGACACGGGTTCGTGCCCCGGTCTGGGAAGATCCCACATGCCGTGGAGTGGCTGGGCCCGTGAGCCATGGCCGCTGGGCCTGCGCGTCCGGAGCCTGTGCTCCGCAACGGGAGAGGCCACAACAGTGAGAGGCCCGCGTACCGCAAAAAAAAAAAAAAAAAAAAAAAAATTAGCACACAAAGTAGATGGGAAACAAAAAACACTTATCATCAGGACATCAGGAACTCAGAGGAAGGATCCAGCTCTGAGTACTGAAATGATCAGGGAAGGTTTGGAAGGAGGTAGGACTCTCCAGTTGAGTCTTTCAAGAAGGGTTAATATTTCAGTGAGTGGAGAGGAAGAAGAGGATAAGTTAGGTTAAGGAGAAAGCAAAGAAGGCGGCTGAGGACATGGGGTGGCCTACTTATGTATTTCAGGTCGAGAAGCACATCAGTCAGGAGAGGCTACCTTCTCTTATGGTAACATAACACCAAATTCTCAGAGCTTTAGAACAACATTGGTTTATTTCTAGCTCACATGACATGTCACTGAGGTCAGCTGGGGCCTCTGTTCTACTCGCCAATGTCTGCTCAGGGGCCCAGGTTGATAGATTATAGTCACTCTTGGGAACGTTGTCAGTCACTGTGGCTGAAGGAAGCACAGAGGGTCTTACCTTACCAGTTAACTGCTCTGCTTCAAAGTGACATATGTCACTTCCACTTAAACTCATCGGCTAGAACTAAAGTCACATGGCCTGCCTCCAAATGGGAAGAATCTGAATGTTTGGCAAACAACACCAAACACCATCACAAAAGGCAGTGGAGGCTGAAGTTAGGTCAGAGGTACCAGCCTTGCCTTTGTCTATACAAACACCATGCTTGGATAGAAACTAATTCAAGCTGCAAAATCCTTCTAGACTCCACAACTTACCTCTTCACCCAGATCACTTTTAAATTCTCCATCTAGTTTCCTGACTCCCCACTACAAGTCTCCACTCAGGTATTTCTGACCGTTTCATTTTCTCAACCTATTATTCAGCAAATATTTGAGTACCCATTAGGCTAGTGCTGGGGACACAGTGGTGAATAAAGCAGTGATATTCCCTGGCTTGGCTGGACGTGATAAACTGCAGGAGACTTTGTGGACAAAGAAGGCACTGATGAAAAAAACAAGACTCATTAGAGGCACAGCCTCATTGCTTACCTGTGTGTGAAGATGACCATGCCACCTATCAGGCAGGGCAGCGTCCTACTTTACTTATTCCACAGCCCTTAAGGTTCTGAATGTGATGCTAGTCACACGGCAGATGCTAGATCCTGCTAACTGTTCCCTCTCGCACCCTCATTTCTTCTCCTTTTTCTCTCTCCCTTCATCTCGACCACTCTTGTTCTCTTTACTGGCAGTGACAGCACCATCCCAGGTGAAATTCTGTTTTGTGAAAAGTACCAACCGTATTCAGAAAAGAAAAAAGCTGGCAAAGAATATTGTTTCAGCCTTTTCATTCCTTAGGTCAACAGAGTGACGAATTTACTTAGAAAAGAAAGTGCCAAAGATAAATTTGATGGATAATAAAAGTTCTTAACAAAGGCAGGTGGATTGATTTGGGTTCTGTCAAATACAGATGTCCCACGGACCTGCCCTAATTCCACAGCTCAGTGCACAGGGAGCCATTTATCCAGTGTTAGAAGAGTGGACTTTCAAAAAAAACAAAAACAACCAGAGCAGTAATTCTTTTTTTTTTAAAATAAATTTATTTATTTTATTTATTTATTTTTGGCTGTGCTGGGTCTTCGTTGCCGGGCGCAGACTTTGTGTAGTTGGCGGCGAGCAGGGGTACTCTTTGTTGCGG
Source organism: Pseudorca crassidens (assembly GCF_039906515.1). NCBI lineage: Eukaryota > Metazoa > Chordata > Mammalia > Artiodactyla > Delphinidae > Pseudorca > Pseudorca crassidens. The sequence goes on from NC_090316.1 coordinate 12,675,993, forward strand.
TGCGCGGGCTTCTCATTGCGGTGTCTTCTCTTGTTGCGGAGCACGGGCTCTAGGCTCACGGGCTTCAGTAGTTGCAGCACGTGGGCTCAGTAGTTGTGGCTGGCGGGCTCTAGAGCGCAGGCTCAGTAGTTGTGGTGCACGGGCTTAGCTGCTCTGCGGCATGTGGGCTCTTCCCGGACCAGGGACTGAACCTGTGTCCCCTGCATTGGCAGGCGGACTCTCAACCACTGTGCCACCAGGGAAGTCCCCAGAGCAGTAATTCTTAACCAAGGGTTAAGAATCGTGTCAGAATCATCTAGGAACATTTCTACACTAAATCTTGCCTTTATTTTTCAAGATTTTCAGACCACTTCAGATATTGTGATTGTTATGGAGTTCAGAGTAATTCTTTAAGTAATTCCAGTGTGGTTCCTGTCTGTGAACTACTTTCTAAACCAGAAGTTTAAAAAAATAAAACAAATGCCAAAACAAACAAAAACCCCTCATGACTGGAATTTAGAAAACAAGCTTTGCATGGAGAGAAAAAGAGCTTGAGCTTTATCTCCTTTATTAAAAAAAAAAAAAGCTATATCTAGTTCTTTGTAAAATCAATGAGAAACCTGCACCTGGCACACAATGGGCGGTCAATATTTTCTGCTGCTCTGAATGTACTTATGTTCTTGTTTCTTTTTTCCCCACAATAAGTATTCTGACTTCTTCCCTAATACTACACCACACACATTTTCAAGTGGCTCTCAGAATAAGGACTTAAACGATGTAATTATGGAAACCATGATAAAGTACCCCCCCCAATAATTGGTAAGTACTCTATTGAAGGAATGTCTTTTGAAGTCTCATCTTACAAAATTGACATTTTGAATTTTAGCCCAAGAGGTTTAGAAAATTACAAACTGAACTCTGCAGTTTTCCAAGATTCAAGTTCATTTTCCAAGCAGTGCTATGAGTCAGCAACCTTAAGGCTGTCAACGTTAGATTACTAGAATATATATATACACGCAATATTGCTCTAATATTAGGGCACCAATTCCCTACAATAATGAGCTAAACATGAAAAACAGTCATTCTAAACAAGACAAATATACACAACTTTCTAAATGAAGTCATTTCTGTGCAGCTTACTTTCCATGGCCACGTTTAAAAAAATAAATCAGAGCATAAATAAACAAATAGACAGTCAAGCATAAATCAACCCTTCTGCTTAGGTTTCCGCAGAAACTAAGGACTTGGATTGTTGAAGGGACACGTGTATATCCCTGAAAAGCCTGTAGCAATATCATCTGTAATCCTGCTCCTCGGAAGCAGCGATTTTTGTTTTCTCTTGTTCATTCTAGTTATCTCAGCTTTCTTTCTTTCTGTGAAGGTTTTCTGAGCACCGAGGACTAGAGCGTGGATTTATTCAACAGCTGGCAATTTTAGAAGTAGGTGCAATGGAACAAGAGGCGGACAAGGGCAGAACTGTAGTGAGGGCTCACGAAACCTAGGCTGAATACAGAGACAGGACAAGAAAAGAAGGAGCTCAGTGATGGGAAATGGTACGGACAATGGATTGGAGAGGATTTGACAAGGTCCAAGTACCGTTGAAGTGAAAGTGCATAAGAAAGGTAGGAGGAAGGACACACGTGCATTAGGGAGTGAGTATCAGTGAACAGTTTAAGAGGTAGTGAAAGCTGGAGTGTGGCTCTGGGCATAGGTATCACGGAAACATGGATAACTCGGAGGCTGAAGAACCATGAGGATGGGGTGTTCTGTCTGTGCCATCCTCACAGCTGCTGAAGCCAGGAGCTGCTCTGGAGAGCAGAGTGGCGGCCCCGTGGACCTGGCGTGGGATTACTCAGCGGAAAAGGAAAATGTGTTTGAACACATTTGAATATTATTATCTACAGTTGTCGTAGAATAGTGTATGTGAAAGGACCTGGTATGTACAGTGCCGGACACAAAAGAGCTTAGACTTTTCTTTCAGTTTCCCTCCTAGAGAGCAAAATGATGAGTTTTTTTTCAAATGAAATTAATTACTTAATTTGTTGGACACTACACATGAGAGAAAGTGTGTTGGATAAGACCCAAGATTGAAGTGTGAGTCCTGGAGGCATTCTCCACCGACTCTACTTCTCTGTCACTAATTTCCTATCCGATCTTGAGCAAATTGCCCCCTCTTCCCAAGGTGCATTTTCCTTGCCTATGAGGAAGCAAATGTGTTCTGAATCAACAGGTCTCACCCTAAGGCTAATGTTGTATACATGTGCATTTTAAGATAAGGTCCATAGCTGTTAACAGTCTTTCAAAGAGATCTGTGTTGCAGTAATGGCTAGCAATATTCTAGAATCTAGATGGCCTCCAAAATTTCATCTGTTATCTAACACTCCCTGTCTAGTCAAGCTCGTAATCGACTCTTCCTTTTGGTTCAGTAGCATTCATTAATATGTTATAAAGCAATGTAATATTTCAGCGGTGATTTTCCAGCCAAAATGGAAAGATTCTTTCTTGGCCTCCATGTCTCCCCAGTGTTTCCACAGCCGCTGGGAAGATGGAGTGGCTCCGGTGTTGCTACACCAAAACCTCTGATCACCCAGGGGGTTTCTTAGGCTTCTTATCCTCTTCATCCTTCTTGGTTCTTTTTTTTTTTTTTTTCAAATGTTGTCTCTCTTGACTAATAATTCACCAGAGTACAGATTTAATTAAAAGGTGGCAACATATTGCAACTTTCACTGCCAAGATACATGATTAAGAAAAGAGCCTATAGGCTTCTAGATCTTTTGATTGTTTTCATTTCGAGCCTCTTGAAATACACAAGCGCACATTGAGATCAATGTCAGATTATAACCTTACCATGCTAAATATGAATGTCTGCTAATATTAAAAAGTAAACTGAAGAAAAAATACTAGATGTAAATGGGCGTTAGTAAGCAATGTACTTATCTGCAATGAAAATTATAGTGTTAACAACTGCATCATGGAGCTGGAAGAAGTAAAATATTCATTCTGTTAATATTTGAGTCAACAATGTGCTTGCAAAGGGGTGTAATGCTGAACTTGAATCCTTCCTTCAGGGAAATAGTATATCACGATGTGCAAGAATATTATAAATGTATGCAAATAACTATATAATGTTAAGTTCCAACTCAACACTGATAGATAAACTGCTACAGTTGTCAACGGTCAGAGAGAAAACTTTAAAATGTGGAAAGAAAGATTTCATACAGACGTTAGCCATTGAGCTGAACCCTGAGTCACAGGTTGAGTTTGGACACATAAAATATTGGTGTAGACATTCAGACAGAGGCAATGACATGGACAAAGCAAAGAGAGAAATCTGGAAGGTTCGAGGCCTCTTCAGGACATGGATTTACCTCCACTCTCAGTAATATTTCTAACTTCTTGTAGGTAGGATACACCAAAGGCAGAAACAAGGTAAGAGAAGCCTCTGTCTACCCACCTCAAAGTGAGACTGCTTGTGCTCTCACCTCAAGCCCTCTGAGGGGGTCCCTGTCTACGGACAGTCTATATGATGAGCTGTAGCGGGGAAGGCACCCACAGGAGGAGAGCTGGTCTCTAACACCCAAAATACTCAGTCTCTGCCAGGAGATCGCTCTTCCTGTTGATTCCTGAAAGGCAGGAGTGAAAAGTTAAAGGGACCAGTGACAATGGAAAACTTAACTCTGGAAACTTCAGCTGCAACTTGAGCATCTTTAAAAATAGGAAGATCTAGAAATTCTGGGCCGTTTCCCTCATTTATGTTACCGCATTGGCCTTTATAGGCATTTGAGGTTATCTCCGCAAAGTAGAGAAATGTGACGTCATGTGGGCCGGATTCAAAGGGGAAAACTACATGGAATGGGTGGGACCTCTGGTGTTTGAAGACCCACAGTCTGCATAAAAGGCTTCAACAGTGTGGAAGTCATTCTCTTGGACTGTGAGCAACAGACAGGTCACCTGAGGGATCCCAGGGTTGGCTCAGCATCGCTTAGCCCTTAACCCAGGAGAAACCCTCAGGATTATGCTGTTACCATGGAGAAGGTCACTGCTATTCCAGTGGTGGGAAAGAGGATACAGTGAAATCAGTGAGAAAGGGTATTTTGAGGCAAGTGCAGTGGGCTCTGAATCCTGATTTCTACTCCTGGCAATTTTATGACTCTGCTATGCGTCTGGGCAATTTGCTGACACTGTGGACCTCTGCCTCTTCATCAGTAAAATTAAAGCGTTGGACTGGGTAACCTCCTAATTTCTTTAGCCTCAAAGACCATGATTCTAGCAAAAGTAACTAGGACTGGGCATCTAGATATTCTGCTGGAGATTAGGGGAGGTGGTGTTTTGTGTGGGGAACTGTGAGGGAATCACGGGCTTACTCAGCACTTGATTTATGGAGCACGTGATCTATGCTCCATTTATGGAGCACCTACTAGCTGCTGTCTTAGGGCCTGGGAATATAGTGGTAAATAAGATAGACGAAACATGACTGCCCTCACTGAGCTTAGATTCTAGTGGAGGGGGACAGAAGATCAATGAGCTAAACAAGACATAATATATAGTGTATTAAGAGGTAATGCAGGCCTACGCGTGATGGTATTAAAACTGAAGAAGGTTCTATGATAAATGGAGAGCAGAGGATTAAGCAAAAATTACACACCTTGGAACAGAATAAGAGCAAAGCTTTCCTTTCTGTCCACCTTCCGTTTAGCTTCTGGCCTCTGTTCTATACTAACGGGCACACTTTCACCATACATACTTCCTATGAACCGCTGTGGCCAGAAATCTTGGCAAAAGTCAGAGTGATCAGACAGTTGTCTGTTGTCTTCCTGTTCTAGAAGAACGTCCCATCAGAGGCCAACGGGGACCTTCACTTGCCACTTGGCAGCCACCGTTGACTGCAAACTGCCTTGATTTTCCCTTGGCTGGCATTTCTCTTTTTTCCTTTTCTGTATTTTTGGCCTGAAATTCTAAATTTAATGAATATTATTCAGTTGTTTTTCTTCAGCACCGGGTTTTTTTTGTTTGTTTGTTTGTTTTTGCGGTACGCGGGCCTCTCACTGCTGTGGTCTCTCCCGTTGCGGAGCACAGGCTCCGGACGCGCAAGCTCAGCAGCCATGGCGCTCGGGCCCAGCCGCTCTGCGGCATGTGGGATCTTCCCGGACCGGGGCGCAAACCCGTGTCCCCTGCATCAGCAGGCGGACTCTCAACCACTGCACCACCAGGGAAGCCCCTTTTTTTTTAAATTAATGATTTCACAGAATTTTTTTTTTAAACGGGGTAAATGTCAAAGTTTAAAACAAAGCCTCCATTTTGCAGGTCCATTTTCTAGGTTAATCTCATTAGTAGGTCCAGATAAGGCGTAATACTTGTGTCAAAGAAAGGAAGTCAGCAAGCTCCCGTATCTTAAGAAAATTACATTCTCTGAAAGCAAGTTGGCCTCTATCTAATCACCATAAGACACCTTTTTTTTTTTTTTTCCTAGACAACCAAACACAGATTGGCTGATCCCTTGAAAAAAATAATTCAAGGGTTAGAGAAGGAGGTTAGAGTTTATGTAAAATAAAACAACCAGAAAAACTAGTAGTCCTCCAAGTTACCAGTCATCTGAATAGACAGGAAATATATGAACACATCATCTAGACTCATATAGCAGAACTAACGGCCAATATTTAGAAATACATAATTTCTTGGGTGAAAGTCAGAGCTCAAATTCCAAGCCAAATGGCGCTGCACATGTCATGATTTGTTCTGGAGTTGATAGGGGAGTAAGAGGGGCGTGCTCATAAAGACCCACAGCTTCACTGGAAGGAACCTTATGTCACAGAGAGTGAGGAGAAAAGACAATAGATAAAGTTGTGGTGCTTGGCTGGGGATTTCCCTGTGTTGATTTTTAAGATGCCAGCTGGCTGAGTCAGAGTGGAGAGTGACAGCTAGCAACTCGGTGGGGTGGGGGGGCGGGGCTGTCATGAGAGCCGAGGCAACCCAGAAGGAAAAAGAAGGCCAGACTCTAGAGCAGATGTGAGCAGCTGGAACGGCCCCACGCCATCCAGCTGGGTCCTGAAAGCCCTGGGCATTAACCCGCACGGCATGGTAGGGGGGGAAAGGACGGCTCTGGTCTTTGTTACAGTTTGCTTCTCACTCTTTCTTTCCCTCTGCGGGTAGGAACTGTCCCAGTGGCCTGTGCTACTATACGTGTTACACCGAAAACTTCTGAGCACTTATACTAATACCAATGGATTGTAGTAGTAATAGTCGTCGGTAATATTAACAACAGATACTTATATGGTATCCACTATTTTCCAGTCACCGTTCTAATCACATATATTAATGTAGCTAATCCTCACAGCCACACCATGAGGTTGGTACAGCTTTTATCCCCACTTTTCAGATGAGGAAACTTGAGTCCCAGAGGAGGTAAGCGACATACTCAAGGGCACACAGCAAGATTCACAGCTGGCGTGGGCAACAGGATGCTAGGAATGTCTAGCCTCTGCCTTCTTGACTATTTACTCAGTTTCCACTCATGGTGGGGGCAGTGGGAGCTTGAAGATAGGCTGCATGACTGAGATGACCTCAGAGCACTGTCTTGTCACACCCCTGCCCTCCCATCCCCTTCCACCACTCTCATCTCCAGGGTCCAGTGGTGACGTGGGTTGGGAAATACCAAGCCTGGAGAGAGAGAACCCCTAAGGGTAGACTGAACAGGAAAGCTGAAAGGGGACCTGGGGGCCACCAAGGACAAAAAGAAAACCAGGACTCTTGGATGGCAAAGAAACACCACTGAGAAAAGGTTTCATGTGCTAGGAGAAGAATACTGAAATCTGCTCTCCACGAGGAGATCGTGTATCTGTAAGCCCTGAATCAGGACACATGGTTTGAAACAACATCTGACAATGAAGCAGAATATTGAGAATTGGGACTGTCCTCCAAGTGTCCTGATATACCACACTGTCTTGTTTTCAAGTCACCTGCTGAATGTTTGACTGCCTTCAGCTGAGGAACATGGACACCTTGTAAAACTGTGTGTGTACACATGGAAGCGTAGGCAGGTTCCAAAGGGACCTGCCGGCTGCCAAATCAACCAACCAAGAAATAAACACCACTTGTTGAGCACTGCTGGACAGACCAGAACACGGCTGTGACACAGGTCTTTCACTTGCTGGCATACACTATTTGACATCATACATTTCATCATCCCTGTTGCACCTCTACAGATGTGCAGAGAAAACAAAAACCAGAACCCAAAAAACTTGCTTCGTATTCATGGCACACGTCTCTCGGGCTTTTGGGAAGCTTAGGAAGATTCTTTAATTAATTATGATAGAACAATAATCCTGACTGACCTCCGTCCCCTACAACTGCCCGAGGCTCCCACAAGCTGCTTTCTGGAGAGCTTTGTCTTCCGATAATAAGAGACACTTCAAAAGAAATGTCCCCTCTGACGTGGAAAAGTGCCAGGGGAAATTCCCTTCAGAACATCTCCCATAAATGCTTCCATTTCCTGAAACAGGAACAGGAGGCCACAAAAATGAACTCTCGGGTGAGGCACCATGGTGGTATTTGTCACAATGTATTATAATCATTTATATGATTTTCTGTCTCACCTGCATGGGACTCTGTACCAGCCAGCACTTTACAGAGCAGCAGGCATAGAATAGGTGCTCTTTCAATTTGTATTGAAAGGGATGAATGAATTCACTGGTTCTGACATGAAAAAGGAATCTTAAGCTCACGTGAAACACACACAGACACACACGCCCAAGGTACAAAAACCCAAATAATCTTTTACTTCACTGGTTGTAAAGAAAATCAAATTACTAAACACAATAATTCCCACAGTTATGACAATATTTCTTTCTGCCTTCTCTTCCTCCTCTATCCTCTCAAAAAAAATATATGGCTGATAGCTTTTAAAGTTTTCTTTTATTATCAATAGAACACTTCCAGGAAATCTACGGTATGACTTCTAATGTAGGGATAGTAAACTGTTAACGGGTGCTTACCAGTGATCGGTCAATTCCTATAAAGAAGGTTCCGTTATCTCCTTCAGCGGATGAGAAAGTGGGTCTCAGAGAGTTAAGACAACTTGCTCTTGGTTGCACAGATGTGAAAGTGGCAAGGTTGTAATTCAGACTTTGAGGTCTTGGTTTCACCATTGCAAGTCATGTCTTTGCCAGTTGCATAAACTTGCCTTTTTTAATCTCAGAGAAGAATGGAGGGAGGGAGCTGGGAAGGGGAGAGGTGAGGGAGTCGAGGAGTGATCAGAAGCAAGAACACTGTCTTGGAGGAAGATCACCTTAATAGGAAACAGAGCAGACAGTAAGACCTCAAGAGCCAGAGGTAATGGGTCATTTCTGGAAATGCCAAGGAGTCATTTTAGAAAGAGTGAATTTTAAACGTGGCCATAAGGATAAGGATATTGGGATCATGTACTCCAGGAGGGCAAAAGAGAGATGACGCACAGAGCAGCATTGAACCCCAAACTTATTGAATGGTCATTCAGACGTTATTAGGGCACTGAGGCTGTTTCTGGGCTGTAGGGCTTAGAAACACAAGGCTCGTGTCAAAAACCTGAAAAGCTCCTTTAGACAGGTAAGGCACATAAGAAAAATCCTTTGTGAGGAAGAAGAAATAACTAAAACAATTACAGTGGTGCTAGGATAGACGGCCTTCAGAGCTTCTTAAAAACCACAGCTTGTGGAGGTAGCTGGCTCCCCTGTGGACGGCAATATCTGATTTGGTAGGTTTGGTGCAATTGATCTTAGACAGGGACGTAGGTGGATTTCAGCCTAGTGTAATTTTAGGAGTGTCAAATGTTGATCTCCAGAATCTACGCGCCCGCCCCCGCAATCCTGTCACAGCATTAGGAAGTCCACCACTGGAATCGCTGTGGGTTTAACATACAGGATGCAGAAAACTCCTGTTGCTTTGCAAATTCCCAAGAGTAGAAACACACTAAATTGTTTGCAGAGTAGTATGTCAGTTTCCAAGCAGAAAGTTAAGTTGCTGCAGCCATTGGGCAGGACAGGCAATTTCTGAAAGAAGACAGAAAGCGTCCAAAAGTATGCACACAGCTGTGTGGAAGGTGTCAGGAGACAGGAGAGAGGAGGGAGTGGGAGATGGCAAAATGCTAATCATTCATTCAGTCAACACTGACTGACACTGAGTGTCTATGTGCCAAGCACTCTGTCTGACACTGGATACATGTAATGAGCAAAACGGGCAAACATTCTGGCCTCATGCAGCTTATAACCAATGATAAATATAGATAGACCTTTCTGACTTGGCCCTTTCCTCCTGGCTGGACCAACACCATGATCTGGAAGTCTTTGACAGAGAATACCAATAATAACAGCAAAATCGTATATAACCTTGATTGCCCTTAAGTCAACAGTAGTCTGTTAGTTATGTATTTCACCAAAGAGGAAGCCAAGGTTAAAGTTCTTATGAGATTACACAGCTAGCAGGGACTGAGCTGGAATTACGTCTCAGGACTTACTGGCTGGAGACGCAGCCCAGAGGAGGACATGGAAACTGGGGTCAACAGAACTAGATCTGCATTCGGGCTCCACTTCTCAGGTGACCTGGGGCAATGTATGCATTTTCTCCTTCACTCAGCATCCTGGTAGGCACAGCTGGGGATGATAAAACCTACTTCAAAGACTTGAGATCAAGCTAACGTGAAAAACGTAAGGAAAATACTTAGAACAACTCTTGGCACGGAATAAGTGCTCAGTCAGTGATGGCTGTCGTAACAGCAACCATTAATGCATGTTCCCTTTCTTTTTCATTACCTCATACTTGTCACCTGGATTGGGTATCCACCTGAGGCCACATCATCCCCACCCCACCTTGACCATCTCCCTCTGCCTCTGTGATCTGTGGACCCAGGAGCAGACTTAAAGATGCCCCAGCCTTGCAGGTTCCTCACGCCCATTCCCAGGCACAGGGAATTATACAACATCAGCCAGTCTGGTGTGCTTTTCTGTGGGCCATTTTTGAAAGTTTGTCCCTTTGAACACACAGAAGTCAGGAAATGCAAAAATGAAGGTTCCCAGAGTAACCATAACTCACCCACAATGCACATCGAGGCATAAGTTTCCCTGGAAGTACAGTAACATAAAACCCCAAGCCTACCAGTGTGGGAGAAGTTAAGACTGTAGCGGAAGTCATAAATTTGAATGTCCTGACTGGGTTGCGTTTTCATTGTCACCCATGATACTGCATTAACACAGCGTTCACACTACAAATTGCAATATAATTCAGAAGCCGTTGTGCCTGTGACTGAGGTAGTTTTCTCTATAGGGACTTCTCAAACATTCACAAGGATTTCAAGAAAAGAACCCTGAGAAGAAATATTAGTCCCCTGGGGAGTGCAGCTAAATCCCCCCAGCATGAAAGGGTTGAGCTGCATTTATTTTCTGGCAAGCTCTGGAAGCAAGCAACCTCTTTCCTTTCAAGTGCTACATCCCTGAGAGCACTTACCTGATCCCTGCCGTTATCTGTATCCTCCACCTGGGCCCTGAGGGAGTGTGGGTTGTAGATGCCCTATCTCCTCACCTGGGATGGGGAAGGTCAAATAAACAGGGGCCAGATAAATCGGTGCATGCGAGTTGATGATTTGTGCATTTATAGTGGAAATCGATCCAACATTCCTCCAAGACGTAGAAGTCAGAGTGAGAACCATGCCCATTGGTCCTCACGGTTCACAAACTCTGGTGAAGACCCATAGGATCAAGGAATCTAGAGCAAGTCACCACCTCAGTTCCAGTTCTCCTTCTCCCTGGCCCTGGGGGCCTTGTATCAGGGGGTCTAATGACAAAAATACGTCGACTTCATAGAGGGGGGAGACTACAGGAGCTCTTGGACCTATCCTCTCTGTGATCAAATATTCTTTGATCATAATGTGTTATCTTAACACCCTTTTTGCATAGATTATATTCTGAGACTAGCACTTCCCCTAGAAGTTCACTATCCTTTATCCTGAGCCCTCTCCTTGTTTCATAGAAGGCACACACTTCCTTCATGGAGAGGGTGCTTACTTCTCTCTGGAAAGGAGACTTTCCAAGAACTATTAGCAATTAAGACAGTCAGCAGGCTGCTCACTTGATCCTCATTGTACTTACCTCACCTCTCACTCTTCCTTGTTGGGTTGTTGTAAGGTTTAAACAAGAAAATGTGTCTAAAGTTCCTGACACCCAGTAGAAGCTCAACTAATGTCAATTTCATGTAAGTTACCCTCCCCTGGTAATGAGTTCCTTCCCAGGAAGGAGTGTTCTCTTGTGTCCTCTTCTCTATACTCCCCTCCCCATACAGAGCATGGACAGAGGAATTCCATACTATACTTTGGGCTTCCTCTGCTCAAAGTACAGGCTAATCCTTAGAGAACTTCCAGAATCGAACTCTGTAATAGTTACTCCAGTCTGTTTGGGCATTTCCTCTTTCACTTCAGTAACCAGAACACAAAATCTACTCAAGATGTACTTTTGGTCTTCCTTGCTCTGTACTCCATCAGGAGTGCACCCTCGGTTTTCATATTCCTTTCCATGGCTATCACACATCTGTGCTTCTCATGTGATAAAAAGACGTGACAATTGAACGCTCTTGTGTTGTTGTTTTTTTTTCTCCAAGTTGCACCTGTCTGAGGACTGGGGCTGCTAAGTACATTATGAAGTCAAGGAGAGTTCAATCTCTGATATCTCATTCATCACCAAGCACATTCCCAGGCTCTGTAATTCTTCCTCTCCCGTGTTTCTCTGACCCAGCCTCTCCTTCTCATTTCCACTGCTCTGCCCTGAGACTGGTCATAAGAGACTTGTACTTGGCCTTTTCCCAATCTTTTCACATACAGTATTGTGACTCAAAATGTTCTTCTTCAGATTTTTGGTTTTGGTCATGATACAATGCTTACTCAGGACCCGGCAGAGGCTCTTTCTTCCCTTCATGTCAAATTCTGACTCGTAATCAAGTTCTCTGAGGCTCTTCACTAGAAACAGCCTCCTCCCTAAGGATTGGGAACTCTTGAAGCTGGAGGCAAGAAGGTCCAGGGGTGACCAAATAGTTATCCTCAAACACTTAGGTACTTCTTATGTGAAGGATGTGTTTTTGCTCAGAAAACATAATAAAAATAATGTTTAAACAACCATAAGAATGCCTTTGGTTGGAATAAAAGAAAGGGTGTCTTGACCCTCAGATCTAGCTTATGTCCTGTCATCTCCACAAGGGTTTCCTTAAACCTCTAGCTTTCTCCACTTGCATTTTCCTTCATTTGACCTCACAGCCCTTTTCTGCATCATTTATTTTAAATTGGTCTGCCCCTTGGCTTTCTGACAGCTCTTCTATTGTCGCTCTGCACATCATTTACCTTGCTCGATATGTATGTTGCACTTCGTCCAGGCATGTTATAATTTCTGTTTTATGAAACCTTTCCAAAGCATTTGAACTGCTGCCGACTCCCACCATTTCAAATTTCCTTCCATTGAATTCTGTCACTGTGTACTGCCCAGTTGTCCTTATAGCTCTGTGTCTGTTTCTTTTCATCCCTCTACCTACACCCTAAAATATCATGCACCTTAAGTGTCCTCTTTCTAGTCAAAATTATTTTCTGACTGTATAGAAAGAAAGTTTGAATTTTAAGGTTGTGGGATCTTTGGTAATCTGTGAACTATTATAGACCAGCTCTCCTGAGAATTACACGTACCAACAAAATTTGGCTTCCGTGAAATCAGAAAGAAAATGCTCTATGATGAAATGAATCTCAGGAAATGAATGCCTGCTCTGACCCACCTCCTAGTTATCTCATTCAAACCACAGGTTGCTGATTCCCAAACTTATGTCTTCCTTTAAGATCTTTCTATTATGCTTCAAACACTCAAATGGATTGACCTACTAAAATATGGCATTTGACCCCTGTTTTTGATTAGTAAAAGATTTTTCTTATATTAAGATTATTTACTGCATTTTCCATGTCTTGGCATTGTTTCTATACCTTAGGCCGCAGGGAATTAATTTAATCCTTCCTCCATGTAATATCCCTTCCCATATATGATGACAGCTATGACAAACCCAGCCGCTTCAGTCTCTCTTATTAAAATGAGCATCCCTCAGAACCCTCATCTTTCTCTGAATGAGTAATGACTTGTCAATATCCCTCTTAAAAGTGGGACCTACAGCTGATCACAGCATTCCAGGTAGTTTTTGACAGTGGAAGGCATAGTGTGACTCTGTCACCTCTTGTGTGAGACATGTAATGTCTTAAAGTTTCTCTGGTTTTCCCTACTTGTCATTCCTATTGAGATGCCAACTAGAGCTCCAGAGTCTTTTCACAAGTGTTGCTATTGAAACATGTTCCTCACATCCTGTATTTTTATACTGTGATTCTTTTAAAAATATCAGACTTCATCTTGGTGGTTTCCACCTAATCATCTAACAGCCAAAGTCCTTTTTCGGTTTTTATTGTCCTCGGAGCTTGTGCCGAAGCCCTGTGACATGCTGCTGCTAGAAGCACCTTCCATTCTGATGCCGATTCATTGACCTCTCAGTTCTAGCAATGAGCTCCTCTGTCTATACTACTGTTAAAACCAATTCGTCAACAGACATACAATGAGAGAATTTTTCATAGCTGCGGGGAAGACAGATACTCTAAAGGCAAAAAGTCTCTTGGTTTGTCAGTCAAGAAATTCTCTCCAAAAAAAAAAAAAATAGCCAATCTTGTTCTTAGCATTATTCCTATAACCACCACTTCACATTTACTCAAAACATTAATCAATCATTCCTAGAATTTCACAAGACATCCATTACAAGCTCCCCAAATAATAGATGTCAGAAATTACTTTCCCACTGACAATTCTGAAACTATTTGTCAATTCTAAAATTATTTGTCCACCTGTCAGTCTTCTGGTACCATTCTCATTCCTCATGAATTCTCAAAAATGTGGTCCGTGGTTTTAAATTCCCATCTGTAAACATTAGGGGAGGCTGGCTAAACTGTGCCCAGGACCTCTCTGTGCATTTCTTTGTGCCTTCCTGTGAATCTATAATTATTTCAAAATAAAAATATTTTTAAAGAAGTCCCATCGGCAAAGTTCTTTCAACATCTTGGGATATAAAATATCTGGACCTAAAGCTTTTAGATGTAGTTTTTATTTTTTTTTAATTGAAGTATAGTTGATTTACAATGTTGTGTTAATTATTGCTGTACAGCAAAGTGATTCAGTTATACACACATATACATTCTCTTTTGAAATATTATTTTCCATTATGGTTTATCATAGGATATTGAATATAGTTCTCTGTGCTATACAGTAGGACCTTGTTGTTTATCCATTCTATATATAAAAGCTTACATCTGCTAACCCCAAACTCCCACGCCATCCCTCCCCCAACCCCTCCCCCTTGGCAACCACCAGTCTGTTCTCTATGTCCCTGATTCTGTTTCTGTTTCATAGATAGGTTCATTTGTGTCATATTTTAGATTCCACATATAAGTGATAATCATATGGTATTTGTCTTTCTCTTTCTGACTTATTTCACTTAGTATGCTCATCTCTAGTTGCATAGATGTAGTTTAAAAACGAGAAGCCTTTTTTTTTTTTTTGCGATACACGGGCCTCTCACTGTTGTGGCCTCTCCCATTGCGGAGCCCAGGCTCCGACGTGCAGGCTCAGTGGCCATGGCTCACGGGCCCAGCCACTCCGCGGCATGTGGGATCTTCCCGGACCGGGACACGAACCCATGTCCCCTGCATCGGCAGGCAGACTCTCAACCACTGCGCCACCAGGGAAGCCCATGGGAAGCCTTTTGAAGTAGCTCACCTCGTTGGGGCTTCAGTTTCTTCTTCACCAGGTTTGTTTTATTCTTTCTAGTTTGAAGACAGTTGTCTTTATTAGAGAAGTGCGAACTCCATGGGAGTAGAACAGCCCAGCTTCCTCTCCACCATCCATTCTCAGTGCACCGTGCCTACCCTTCCCTTGCTGTCTGTCATCTGTTCATCACTGATTCGCAGCTGTCACATTTTCCAGTAACTTTTCTCTCCCTCTGAGCCATCCTCTCGATTCTGTTCTTACCAAATTTCACGTCATTCCTTTATGTTGTTCTTGAGCACGTGCTCTTTGCTCTGCCCTTGACCTGCATACTTTAAAAATCCGACTTCGGGGCTTCCCTGGTGGCGCAGTGGTTGAGCGTCCGCCTGCCGGTGCAGGGGACCCCGGTCTGGGAGGATCCCGCATGCCGCGGAGTGGCTGGGCCCGTGAGCTGTGGCCACTGAGCCTGTGCGTCTGGAGCCTGTGCTCAGCAACGGGAGAGGCCACAACAGTGAGAAACCAGTGTACCGCAAAAAAAAAAAAAAAAAAAAAATCCGACTTCATCTGCAACCTCCCTGGTGCTAAGTACAGTGTGACATGCTTTCCAAGTGCTGTGATGCTATACCCACTTTATTTTTATGGAGCAGAAATTTGCTCCTCTTCTATTACCATTTTAGTAACTCTTATGTAAGGGTTTTCTTTTTATCTTTGGAGTTTAAATTATTTATATACTAGAAAATTGCTCTGGCTTAAATGAAGAAAGAGGAGATTTTAACATTTTTGTCAGTGGGCCAAGATTTAAGACCTCCTAGAAATGGTATTTTTTTCTTCTGAAAGTCCAAACTGCTTTATCTAGACCCTCTTAGAGCCCACTCCCTCCGAATTAACCTTTTTCATGTGGATGTATTTCTGACCTCATCATTCACTCTCATTAGGGGCCTGTGAAGCCCAGCTGGGACTCTTTCAAATGATTTCTCATGTGAAATTGGGTGTAACCCGTTAGAAACAATCCATCACCCCATCCTGCAGCCCCACATGGAATATTCCAGAGACTTCTTTCTTAGCTAGACTTCTCCTGCTATGATTCCTGCTTTAGAGTGATTTCTCCCAAACATCCAACTGAAATCATTTCGCTCCATCCACGTCCCAGTTGGGATGTGGAATTCCTTACAATGTATACGAAGGAAAGTGTGAATGGAGAGTTTCTGATACGTCTTTATCTAAACTCCTTAATAGCTTGATACTAGAAAAGTACAGATTAACATGTAGCAAGAAAATACATTCAGCAAACATAATCCCATCTGTACCTGCCAAAATCTTCAATCCACTTTACCAACATCCTTGTAATAACATTGTTAAACGGTTCTGACACTTCTTAGATAAGCTCTTCATTCAGCTCCCTGCCTGCTTCCAGAAGGAAACAGGAAAATTCCAAATACAGTCAACTTGGTTATCAAGGGCTTCTTATCCACTGTGTGAAGTAACCAGGCCCTTTGTTTGTCTTCTGTCTCCCTCTGACCCCCTACATTTGGGATGTATTAGTTCCACTCTGTACCACCACTTCGGGGCACTTTGAGAGAAAAGTAGTGTAGGTTGCCAGAAATGTTTTTATTTTAGTTTTTATTAGCATGCCTAATAAAGAGCTGGGTGAATGATGTCTTTGGAACCAAAAACCAAAATGAATCCCAATGATTCCAAGTAAATCTGACTTTAAAACACTTAGTTCCAAGATATCTTGACTTCGCAACGATAATTTAAGCTACCATAAAAGGGCCTCCGACCCATAGAAATTGCTGGAGATTTCCTTTTCCTTTCTCTGCCGCGCCATTTTCTTGCTATTTTCTCCGTCAGCAAAGATAAACTATGCATAGTGAAGCAAAATTAGTTATAATAAATAAAGTGAGCCATTAGTCTCTAAAACCCTTGAAGATGTTGACATACCTCAATCAGGAGGTCCCCCCGATTTCTATTCATCTCTTATCGTCTTCAAATTAAGTGTAACTGGAGGGGGGATAAAAGGGATAAAAGAAAAAAAAAGTTTATTAAATCTGATTCCCTCCCACTGCACCCTCAACCCCAGTTTCCTGTGATTATGTGACTGTTCTCTAGTTTTTATGTAGTAGAGGGGGTTTGACCCGCGTGTGGTTTAAATAGAGTTCGGAGGGTTATGAGAGCCAGGGAGCGGCCGAACTGTGTCTACCTCTTTTTCTTTACAGAAAATGTGTTTAGGTTTCCAAAGGAATGATTTGCAGACAGACTTTGGCCCACGATTTGTTTATAACGTGGAGTCTACCTGGGAACCTGGATTCTCCTTCCTGCAGCAGCCCCTGCAAAGAGAGAATCCAGCCAGGGCTTCGAGCCCCAGTAGAAGTGACTCTGAAATGTTTTGAACAAAAGTTAGAAATTGATTCAGGCAGTTCGTTTGAGCATGCAGGCTAGGCCATTGCTAGAAGTTGTATTACTTCCTATGGCACCTGGGACTGAGTTACTTTAAGTGCATAAATCAGCCTTCTGAGAAATAGTATTCAGTTTCCTGAGCTTAGTTTAAGCTGAGTTACAAGTGACCCTATAGAATTATTTTATTTCCCTTTTGCCTGAATTCCTGTGGAAAGGATTAAAAACCCACGCTGTCTGTTTTTATTGGCAAGTTTTTTGCTCACCCCACCCCATTTTAATAACTTCAGCCCTTTATATCTATATTCTCTACACAGCATTTTATAGAAATTTGCCAAACATGTAAATGCCCAAAGTGAACTAGGACCTCACTATTTCTACAACAACCGGTGCATATACAGAAGATGTGATGGCCCTTTGGGTACCCATAATTTCCCAGGGACATAAAAATGAGAACGGCTGCTTTTGCCAGGATCTCCCGGGGCTTCATGACATCACCAGGCGTTTTGTGACACCATCACTTTAACATACAGACTTTGGCCCTAGACTAGAAGCAAAGAAACATGTTTATTGATGGAGGCAGTGGAGTCAGAACTGGAAATTGGAAAGGAAAGCCTCCAGAGTTGCCTGGAGAAATTATCCCGAGGAAAAACAAGATCCAGACACTTCCAAAGGGGAAGTGAAGGTGGGGAGAGCAAAGAGGGTTGGGGGTTAGGCAACACTGAGTTTAAAATCATCCAATTTTGAAAATACCAGTCTTTCATGGCAATGCTTGTTTTTTTCCATTTTAAATTGCAAGATATGCATGAAAGTTTCTGACCTTTTACCAGCTCAGATTCTAAATGAAGCAGGAAAGGAGAGGTGTTTGCAGTAAAATATCAACGAACAAAAAATTAAGTTTGGTCCCTCCTCAGTTCACTCCCCACACCCCTCCACTGCCACCCCGACCCCCTTTAGTGCTAGATTCACTGGCGCTGGAGTTGGGAAAAGTACCTCTTTCATTGTGGAATTTCTGACCACTAGGGGCGCTCTGTGGCCATCATCAACAACAATCAGGTTGCCCCTTCATATCAAACGGAACAAAGCTGGAAGTCTCTAAAGGAATATTTCCTAGAAATAAAAACTCAGGAATTTATAAATTACCATGCACATAGAGCACATGTAAACGTTTATAAAGTATTGGCTTCTAATTATAGCTTTTTAATACATGGCCAACATTTACCATGGCTGGTAACCGTTGAAGGGTTACCAGGGCTGGGCTGTGGACCCTTTTCTACAATACAGACAACTGAGATGAATATTAGACCAGGTCCCCCCGCCCCCACCCCCGTCCCCCCTGCCCCCCGCCGCCAACTCCTTTTTTTTACCAGAAGGCAGGTTACA
The DNA here is from genome assembly GCF_039906515.1 of Pseudorca crassidens. Lineage (NCBI taxonomy): Eukaryota > Metazoa > Chordata > Mammalia > Artiodactyla > Delphinidae > Pseudorca > Pseudorca crassidens. Next base: position 12,694,538 of record NC_090316.1, read on the forward strand.
GTTAGTGTTGCATCCAGATTTCACGAAAATGTCTGTTTCTCTCATCATATTCTAGACATGATTCTGGATTATGCCACCTTTGGAAATGCTGCCATGGAGAGAGAACTCTGGACTGTTGAAACTGGGTATCTGACCACTGTAGTATTCCTTAGACTTTGTGTGTCGTAAAGAAGAACCTCTAAATTCCCTGGGTCTTTCAGTTATACACTCAGACTTCTGCCATCTCTCAGTCCATACCTGAATATAGGTAACACAATAGTAACTATGAAAAAAGATGAAAAACACAATCACCAAAGCTTCCACACACAACACCCAATACTCATTCCCACATACGCCTTAAACCCGCTTTACTGAGTGAACCCAACAATTTCTTCAGTTCTTGAACCTCAGAGAAATCCACATCCCCTGCATTCAGATGGCAGGTGGGGAGGTCTCCATTTCCCCATGGTTGTGCCCTAGTCCCCCCTTTTACTGACTCATTACTAAGAGACCCCCCGGCTTCTTGGCGAAATATCCACGGACAGAAGGAGAAAAAAATGTAGACCTTTTTCAGACAGTGCTGTGAGATTTGCAGTCCTATTACTTTTTCTCTCCTGGAATTAAAATAAACCAGAAAGAGAAAACCAGATAAGTGAACTAAAATGATGATGAGGTCTCTCCTGTTGGTAGACTGTCTTCAGGGAATAATGAAATTCACACTGGAGAATTTTATGATGCACGATTTCCATTTGGGAAAATGTTTATGCTCCTTGGAGCAACCAGTTTAGGGTTTGTTTGGAGTTTGTTTTTTCCCTTTTTTGGAGGGGGTGGAGTGTTGGTCTTACAGCAACATTATAGAATCCTGGAAAATACATAAAGTCTAAGAACCATAGCAATTAGAGATGGAGGAACCCCATTATATCATCCCTCAGGCCCAGGGGAATCAGTGGAGGATTCTTTCCTATAATAGATTTTCTTTATCTTGTTGACTTTCAACAGCTCCAGGGATGGAGTTTCCACCACTTCCTTTATTACATATTTCCCCAATCTCATAATTCTTACTGTCATAATTTTTCAGGGTGTTTAGTCCAAATGCTCCTTTTCTGAAAATGACAACTGCTCTCTTAACTTAAAGTTGTGACTACCTGTTAGAATGAACACTTCACTCTTTTGAAACTGTAACCATTTTCCTTTTTTATTCACCAGAATTCTCTGATTCTCTCTCTCTCTAGAAGCCATCGTGGCTGCAGGTGGGGCAGGGAGCACGTACAAGAAATCTTGGCGATTTGGCAAACGGAGTTTTAGCCTGTTTGAGCTGCGATGTCTCAGAATTCCAACACCAGAGCTCCTCTGGATGTTTCAGGGCATACAGTGCCAGGCTGAGATCTCCTTTAGTGCCTACACGTGGAGTGTGCAGTTCACACTGGCATCCCTAGAACTGTGCAGTGCACAACCTCAACAAATGTACACAGTCCTATAAAAAATACCCTTCCTTCATATCCATTAATGCCCCATTAAAGTTTAGCTTGTGTATGGATGTATGTTGATGTACATCTGTGCCTTTATATGTTGGGATTATAATTACAAAATGCTCGGGTCCATTTTCCTCATGAGGGGCCTAATACAGTACAGGGCTGAGAGCTGTGAGATTATCATAAACCCCTGTGATCCGGCCTCCTTATTTAACAGATAGACAGAGCTAGAAAAGTTAGACATTATGAGTCCAGAAGTAACTGACCCAGACGACGAGATCAGAAAAGAACCTAAATATCCTCTCGCAGGCGATGACACCTACTCAGTTCTTGTTCTTTTTTTTAAATTAACTTTTATTGGAGTATAGTTGATTTACAATGTTTTGTTAGTCTCTGCTGTACAGCAAAGTGAATCAGTTAGACATATATCCACTCCTTTTTAGATTCTTTTTCCATATAGGTCATTACAGAGTATTGAGTAGAGTTCTCTGTACTATACAGTAGGTCGTTATTAGTTATCTATTTTGTATATAGTAGTGCGTGTGTGTCAATCCCAATCTCCCAATTTATCCCTCCCCCGCACTCTCCCCCTTGGTAACCATGAGTTTCTTTTTTACCTCTGTGACTCTATTTCTGTTTGGTAAATAGGTTCATTTGTACCATTTTTTAGATTCCACATATAAACAATGTCATATGATATTTGTCTTTCTCTGACTTGTTCTGATCGTCCACTTCCTATGCCTTTGAGAGTGTCTTTCCCTTTCTCTGGAACTCAGTTTCTTTAAGTCTGAAACAGAGAAATTAGGCTGGTAAGAGGTGGCAAACGAGTTTCCACAGAATGACTTTTCTAGCGGTGTTTACCTTTGTTTTTAAGTCAGTAGATTTTTTAATATAACAATCTGGATTTTTAAACTCTCACAAATGCCCCCGGTTTCCTCCTCACATGCATCCCTACTCCCCTTCCATCTTCTAGCGCCATACTCCTCCTTTCTACACTGAAGGTACCCAACTCTGGGGTTCTAGCCTCACCAGCTCCTCCTCTTTGAGCATTTTTTTCATTATTTGCTGGTGAAAGCGTCCTGAACGACTGGCTTCATCTTAGAGACAAGAAGATCTGGCAGCCACAACTAGCCCCAATTCCCCCTGGCAACAATGAGCTGGAACCCATCGGGGCTGCTCCCTTTCAATGGGCCACGCTCTCTCCAAGCTCGACTCACTCCTCTCGTTTGGCTACCCGTTTGCTCCATGTAGGGATTTTAGTCTGTGACTCTTGGTTAAATGATTACGAGCTATGTGATTTTATACACTTTTTGGTTGCAGCATATGTGGGTGTGGCCCTGGGTGGGCATACTGTGATTCAGCCGTCTACTCGATTAGGTCAAATAGCAAGTTTCTCCCGACGTGACCAGGCTGTGCTTTTAACTGACCCAAAAGACTGGTGGTCTTGGCAGTGTGTGGAGGCCGCCTCAGTGAGGCTCTGCTGAACTTCGTGTAGAACTAGGTGTCAAATTATATGCAAATTTGTATTTTGCATGGGAGCTGAGCGCTTTGGCACTTAATTTTTTGTTTAATATAGCTAAGTATGTAGCACTGGCCAAGTTCTGCATGTTTAATGCTTTTAACCGTTCAGCATAAATCATCCTCTCAGCCCCTTAATCATTCTTGTTATTCTTCTTTGAACTTCCTCCAGTTTCCTTACATCCTTCATTGCATAAAGAAGCGTTTTTTAACAGGCCTGTTTCACTTCCAAGTATCCATTCTGTGATGGAAACAGTGGGGGTCCGGATGATCCAGTGCCCTGAGAGAGTCCAAGGGAAATTCAAAGCTTGGTCCTTGGAAAGTGACAGACATTCACAGGCACAGGGATTGAAAGGGACCAGCCCCACCTTCTCTGCCACATCTGACCCAGAAAGACGATTTTGTATCCCTTTTCTCTTCAGTAATGCAGAGGATTTATAGGATGGTCCTTGGTGACATAGTCTGTGCTCTTTTATTGGGTCTTTATTGAGCATCTACTATACGAATGAGAGAGTTGTTATGCTTCCCATATTGAGTGAAGGCAGAAAAACAGGTAGGGGAATGAAGCCACTTGTCACATCTCTTAGGATCAGAGATTTATCATCTATCAACTGTTCCCCCTTTAATCTGGTTATCATGGTGCCAGAGAATAGTGTCTCAGGGAAACTCATGGGGGGAAAAAAGACGCTAGAGGAAGTCGCAGAAAAGGTGATGGAGATACTGAACACACATCCGCTTTATCTGCTTTTTCTTATCTCTACAGGTCCTTCCCTGCCTCCAACTAGAATGCAAGCTCTAGGAATTTTGTCTTGCTCACCAGTCTACCCCCAAACCTAGAAAGGAGCGTGCCCCATAATAAGTGCTTAACAAGTGTTTGTAGAATGAATAAATAATCACCTTCAGCTATCAATTCATATTTCTGAGACAAGCTGGGACCTGGGACCTGGGACCCTTTACTGCAGTGCTTGCACCTGGGCAAACGTCACCTCCTCCTCGAGGAACAGAATACAAAGAAACTATAAGGGACTAAAAATAACCACACGCATGCGCAGTTGGGGCAAATTGTGAACAAGATCCCAAAAGACCAGAAACCCAACTGCTACTTCTAAGGAGCAGGGAGCAGAAGCAGGGAACTGCACATGCCCCCTGCACAAAGCACCATCAAGGGGTAGGCAGTCCATCTAAGCCATCTGTCGGTCCCACCCCTGGACCCACCTCTACCTTCACCCCGTTTAAGGGACCAGCTCATCTCCCCGTCAGGGAGCGAGCAAGGGCACCTGTTACTTGTTTTCGCTCCCCCCTGCTGCAGCAGGGACCCCAGTAAAGCCTTGCCTGAATTTCTTGTCTGGTCTCTTATCAATTTCTATTGATTAAAATGTCCAAGAACCCTGGTCAGTAACACTTGGATAAGGATAGTTGATACTTCTTAATTCTATGGAAAGCAGAATGCGAAACATGGCTTCCAGACAATTATGAAAGCTTCACTCACTCTCCAATACACCTTTCAAACTGGATTTTTGCCTAAAGATCCTCTTACAGAGAAATGGAGAGCCTCCACTGTTCAAGGCCATTTTGTCTGACTGATGCAGGGATCCCCGTTATTGGCCACCCTGCCAGTTGCCCTTCAGACTCTGCTTGAATACCTCTAGAAACAGAGAGCTCGCTTCTCCCAGAGCACCTTCCATGGGAAGCTCTGTTAGAATGCTCTTGCCTGAATTTGGCTAATATCTCTTTTTTTCTCTAGCCTCCACCCATGGTCTTGGTTGTCAGAAGCAAATTAATCTTTCTTTCCATTGGGCAATCCTTCAGGTATCTTGAGACACGTAACACGTCCCTCCCAAACTTTCTCTTCTCTGTGTGAAATGTCCCTTCTTCCTTTCTACACTTAGAAACATACAGCAGACACTCCAGCCTGGGAGTCTGGCATGTATTCACCTTGAGGACTCACACGTGAACAGCAGGAATGGCCCAGCTGGGTGTCTGTTTATGGGAAGGACTAAAGAGCTTCATAAGGAAACCGATTAGTAACTACATAACCAAGGACAAGTCATCCTTCCAGAGCCATCAGTCAGCAGGAGGGAGGAGGAATGTTAGGGGCATAGGCTCAGTTCATTCTGTGCATCAGCTTTCTTTCCTCCAGCAACAGTAAGCAACTGGGGGAGGGGGTCCCCGAAGAAAAAGAACCAGGCGAGGCTTTCTTGACAAAAGAGAAGCCAGTTTTGGCCCAAGCCATTTTGTGATCTAAGCCTGGCCACAACGCTTGCCCTGAACGGGTCTCAGTAATTAATGATCTTAAGGGAAGTGAGGGAATGCAGAAACAAAGGAAAAGCAATCAAGAAATAATAGTTCAGCGATAAATTAGAGTCCTGGTTCCTCTCAGGGGATGTACGTAACAATCTGATACGTGTCTTTGAGTTCTGCAGGAACAGAGGCCCCCCACCCAGGTGGAGGATGGAATGATGATGTTGACATTTTCTGACCCTCCTGACCTCAGTCAGCTAGAGCCTGGACTCTGTCAACCTTTGTCTCAATCCTATGCTGAATTCTCCTCTGCTCAAGCCCCTTCATGAATATGCAGACACTGGCCAAGCCCCTTCATGAATATGCATATACCTTAGCTTAAAACCTCCCCAGTTTTGCTGTTGGGGAGATGCTGCTTTCAGAAAGATCCCCGGTGTTCTCCTGACTCGCTGCAAGTAATAAATCCTTCCTTCTCCTGTGTGTCTTTTGGCTTGATGCCCACCAGGAGGCGAACCCAGTTTTTCAGGTAACAGAATTAGTGCCAAACTTAGGGAGAGGGAATATTGGGCATCAAAGGCCCCAAATCTTTGGTCAACCTTGAAAACACGAGGTTGAAACACACAGTTTTTAAACTTGGGTGATGTTATATACCACCTAAGTGGAGAAGTGGGGGAGAATATCATATCATATTGGAGGAGAAAAGACAACATTAACTCTACAGCAATACAGGACCGAGGATGGAGAAGTGGTGGAGGAAGCAGCATCATGGTGGCAGGAGATGGTTCAGGAACAGCTAGAGTAGGAAGGGGAAATGGTGGCTGGGGGTGACAGCTGAGAGGAGAGGAGTCTGCATCTGGCACATGTGGGTAGGACTTGAGGGGCACTGGGGTTCTCGTAAATCTGCTAGGAGAGATGCTGTTTTATTGCTGTTATTCCCCCAGCACCAGGAAACATGATTATAAGTCGTAATGATAACAACAGCCTCTATCTATTGAGTCTGTCTCGTGAGGCAGGCACTGCATTAACACTGGGGGAACTCATTAATCCTCACAATAATCTTGTCTGGTTGGTACAATTCTTATTCCCATTTTATAGATGAGAAAATTAAGACAGAGAAGCTGTCTTATCCTAAAGTACACAGCTAGTCATGGCAGAGCTGTGAAACAAAGCTACTTTTACCTAACTTTTAAGCCTGACTTCTGTAATGAGATAAAATTCTGCCTTTTAGTACCATTTCCTTGAATCACAGCTCAAACTTCAATAGTAAAGTATATACATTTCAGTTAAGTATGTTTGCCTTAACCAATGCATTTTTTAAAAATTGCTGAATCTAAGTATATACAGCATATCAAGCAAAAACTTATGCAGGGAAGTGAAGTTAGTTGATTTCTGCAGGAACTGTTCTTATCAATGGAGAGTACAGGATATCCATTCCCTGTCACTGAACTAGAGGTAAATCTTCACATCGGTGTAGCCCCTTTAGCCGCAAAACTAGCAATTTTCAACGTGCTGTTTCTCTGAAGCAGCCTCCACTCATTACCAAGGCAATAAAACAAGGGAGGTAATGAACACAGTCCCACATCTCATGTGTCGGTCAGCATCTTCTACACCGCTCGATGCTCCCCTGGACAGAGAACTTCTCACTGTGTTCCAATGAAATCTAAATCTTCTCATGCATATTCTGGGGCATCCTGCTTTATAAAAACCTATCGTGGGACCATAAAATGCCTCACCTCACTGCCCTCAAGAAGTTAGCCTCAGGAATCTTTCATACCAAGATTCACACGAAATCTTTCACAGTGTAAATAAACTGTGTTGCCCTGAGCTGGACAAGTTCAGCAAATTGATATTTCTCTGGCTGGAGCACATCCGATATCCTTGTTAGGCTAAATGCATTTAGCGAAAGAAAACAATTTTTTAAATTGCAGGCTGTTCTTTGCAGTAAGCCAGGAGCAGCCTCCGTATAAAGAGCAAAGTGTTCTAGACGTGCTGATGATACCTTGTGCCCAAGAACACAGCCAATTACAACCCAGCGGTACTTTACTGCTAATGATCTTTGAAGTTAACAAGGTTTGCGAAAGCTTCTCTGCATTATTATTACTATTTATATTAATAGCATTAGTGATCTCTTTTATTCTGCTAAGATTTAGCATTACTAATTGGCATCAAGTATAAATAGAGGTATTAATGCTCTCATGCAATGCAAGCAGAGCCAACTCTGGCAGCTTTGTGGGTTTAATATGGAAATGTTTGCTGTCTAATGAGGACACAAAATGTTAATCTCCAGAACAAATTGTATTTATAGAGAAACTAATTATCATATGCAAATGTGACACACATCACTTGCAAAATTCCTGTTGCCACTGGGCCAGGCCTCTGTGACCTTTTTGAAATGCAGCACTTTGAAGCAGTGGCTAATAGTTTCATGCGCTGAGGCTGATTACTTTTATTTTCATACAGAAATCAGCTACATGGGAGAGACTCCGGATAAACCCAGCAGAGCCATGCCTTCTGTAACCATGACCGGCACTCTACTAGTAATTTCTTATCCTTTCCTTTAAGACTCAGAATTCTTCTGCAGTTTTTGCTATATCTGAAAAGCCAGATAATGTAGAACAGAATGAAGAACGTTTTAACCCCATTAATAAAAGAACTAAGATGTTCTTATAAATGCAGTCCTATTGGGTGAAAGCTATTTTGATATTATTTTCATAATTGTTTTGGGTTTTTTTTGTTAGTTTTCTTCTTCATTGATAAGAAACGACTCTAAGTATATGACACAGATGGTTAAATCTAGCGAATATAGTGTTAACTCCTTTCCTTGGTACTTTTTCCTCTTCTCTTTCAAATAAACACGTTCTCTAGTCTGCAATCTCATAGAAGTGCAACTTGCGGGAACTTAAATGGCCACACATCACCCAGTGAGTCCAGATACTTCCTTTGCTTGCAGATGAGGAAGGTGTGGATCAGAGAGGTCAGGTGGCATGCCCAAGCTCACACAGCGAGTTGGTAGAAGACGCTAGAGGTCACGTGCTCTTTATATATGCTTAAAAATTTGAAAACTAACCACCGCTACTGTAGTGTTGTCAAGTTTAGAATCACGTGAATGCTTAACAGCCTTTATAACTTTATATAAAAGCTGCTGCTGACCGGAGAGCCTCAGCTAGCTTCTGGTCCTAGCCCAGCTAATTCTCATCCAACACTGGGGATCTAATTCAGCATCCTCCAAAGGCCTGTTGGGCTCCAAGGACAGAAAGACAAAGGAAGCCTTTAGAAGGGGGTCTCTACTGTCGTGGAACCCACAGCTGGCTGAGGGAGACCAACAGTTTCCATAAGCCGAGCTAAGTGCATTATCAAAGTATGCCTGAGGTGTGGGAGAGCACAGAAAAGAGACAAGTACCCCATGTGGAGGGGGCCGCAGGGTGGGATGGTGTACATGTTTCTATTGCCATGTAACAAATTACCTCAAATGTAGTGGTTTAAAAGCATACATTTATTATTATTATTTCCATGGGTCAGTAGTTCCTGCATGTCTTAACTGAGTCCTCAGCTCAGGGTCTCACAAGGATGCAGTCAAGGTGTTGGTCAAGCTTCCTTTCTAAAGCTCAGGGGTCTCTTCCAAGCTTGGTGGTTGGTGGCAGAATTCAGTCCCTTGCGGTTGTAGGACTGAAGTCTTTGCCTTCTTGCTGGCTGTTAGCAGGGACTGCTCTGGCCTCCTGGAGGGCCCCCCAACTCCCTGTCATGAGGGCCTCTCACAATATGGCAGCTTACTTCAGCAGGAGGATCACTCTTCAGGATGGCCCAGTCCCTTTTTCTTTCTTTCTTTTTTTTTTTTTTTTTGCGGTACGCGGGCTTCTCACTTCCGCGGCCTCTCCCGTTGCGGAGCACAGGCTCCAGACGCGCAAGCGCAGCAGCCATGGCTCACGGGCCCAGCCGCTCCGCGGCATGTGAGATCTTCCCGGACCGGGGCACGAACCCGCGTCCCCTGCCTCGGCAGGCGGACTCTCAACCGCTGCGCCACCAGGGAAGCCCCCCAGTCCCTTTTCAAGATCTTCTGCTGATTGTCAGGTCTATGTAAGATAATCTTCCTTTTGATTAACCTGAAATCATCTGATTTGGGATCTTAATTACATCTGCAAAATCTCTTCACCTTTGCCGTGTAGTATGACCTAATCATAGGAGAGAAATCCCACCATACTCAGAGGTCTTGCCACCCTCAAGGGAAAGGGATTATACAGCATATGTAAATCGGGGAAATCTTGGGACCCATCTTAGAATTCCACTTCCCTCAAGTGGAGAGCAGAGGGGTAGAGTTAGGTTTCAGAAGATGTGAATTAAATCGTGCAAGACAAATAGAGGTAAACATCTGGAGTGATTAATCTTATAATTTTCTTGAAACTGTTTTTCACCAGAAAGCTGTGTTCATAAAGTATAATTTTATTTATTTACATCAGATTTGGATGGAACATGAAGAAGAAAAGAGGAGTGAAAAGACAATTCACCAAGAGTAAAAAACACAAGCAAACCAGACCAAAGCTTTGTTAGAGTGAATGAATGAATGAATGAATGAATGAAAAATGAAGGGACCTGGATGGGACCATAGACAAGGTTATAAGCCACCTGGACCTCTGTATGCTCATTGGAAAATATATTGATGATTTGTAATATGTGAGAGGCAAAGGAATAATATGTCTAACACATAAAAACTTCTTATAAAGTAAGAAAAGTAAAAGAAGAATCCTTGGAATGGGCTGAATATTGGACTCAGCAGTAGAGGAAAGAGCCACACATGGTTCACAGGCATATTAAAGTGTTCAGATTCATTTGTAATTAAAGAATAATGATAATAGTTAATTAAAATATCTGAATTGTATGCAGGCACTATTCTACTTCCTTTATATATGTATCACTTCATATAGCATGCAACCCTAAGGGTAAATGCTATTATGGGCTCCATTTTACAGATACAGAGAGGTTAAGTTAGTTGCCAAAGGTCACACAGTAGCAAGTGGCAGAGCCCCAGTTCTACCCAGGTTGTCTGGCTGTGCTCTGACCATCATGTGTTCCTGCCTTGAAGGCACACTGACAAGTCAACAGTGGTTTGGCAGGTCATGTTAAAATAATAACCTAGTGGTGATGAGGGTTTGGGAAAATAGGCACTCTCCTATTCTACCATGAAGAATGGAAACAAACCTTTCTGTAGAGGTTTTAATAGTATGTATCTAAAATCTTTTAAAAAACGGCATAGTCTTTATTTTTTTTAATTAATTAATTTATTTTTGGCTGCGTTGGGTCTTCGTTGCTGTGCGCGGGCTTTCTCTAGTTGTAGTGAGCAGGGGCTGCTCTTTGTTGTGGTGCGCGGACTTCTCATTGTGGTGGCTTCTCTCGTTGCGGAGCACGGGCTCTAGGCGCACAGGCTTCAGTAGTTGTGGCACGCTGGCTCAGTAGTTGTGGCTCGCAGGCTGTAGAGTGCAGGCTCAGTAGTTGTGGTGCACGGGCTTAGTTGCTCCACGGCATGTGAGATCTTCCCGGACCAGGGCTCCCGGAACCCGTGACCCCTGCATTGGCAGGGGGATTCTTAACCACTGCGCCACAGGGGAAGTCCCATAAAAACCACATAGTCTTTAATGTAACATTTCTTTCCCATTCTTTTATCCCAGTGAAGACAGTATGTATGTATAAATACTTATTTAGCTTTAAGCATACCTGTCAAGTTACTCATAATAGCAAAAAAATTGAAACAGCATTAAAAAATGGAAACAACAAAGCAGAAGCCACATCAGTTATTTTGCATTCACTCGGTGAAATACTATGCAGCTATTGTGACTACATTTTATATTTTAGAATATTAACAGGAAAAACTGTACTGTATATTCAGAACCAAAAGCAGATTATATTATATCACATAATTGTTTTTTAAAAACCTGCATATATGAATACCAGAAAAAGGGGTGGCCTGGAAGTATATTCATCAAACTATTAAGTGTGATATATTCAAAAAGTGGTTGAATTACAGATGATTCCTTTTTAAAAAAAATTTACTTTTGAGTGTCGTTTTATTCAATAAGTATCATATACTAAGAAAAAGTAATGTAAATTTAATCAAACGCTCTTTAAAAGTCCTTTCATAATGCAGTCTAAGATCCACGCTCTCTAAGTTGTTCTGTATAAGGGGTCCGTCTCATGCTGTGGCGTCAGCATTGAACTGAGTCTGGTGATCTGTCCTCTGCCCTTGGCTTGGTTACAGATTAACTGCAGAAAGTTAGAACTGGAAGAGATGCTAGAAATCAAACGATCCAACACTTTTGTTTTACGAATGAGAAGGCAAAAGACCACAGGGAATAGACAACTTACCCAAGGTTGACAGCCAGTGTGGGGCAACCTAGGACTGGAAGGCAGGTCTCGGTACTCACAGGTTGGTACCAGTTATCACTACACTATCTTCCTGGATTTGCATATCTTTAGTTGTGAAATCAGAGCCCTGATGCAGCGATTTCTCAGGGCAGATTGTGATGGTCACACACGCAGAGCTTGGGGTCAAATAACCCATTTCAGTGTCAGCTCTTCTGTTTCTGAGAGATCTTAAACAAGAGGATTGACTTTGAGCCTAATTTTTCTCAACTGCAAAATGGTGATTATAAAAATATCCACCTCTTAGGTTATAGTGAAGATTTTAAAATACAATAATATATTTAAAGTTTTTAGCACAATACCTGGCTCCTTGAGGTCTCAAGAAACACAGGCTCTTCTCCAGCTGTTTTGTATCTTTGGGCATGGGACCCTATGCTGACTCCAGGGCTGTTCCGTCCTCTGTCAGGAGAAACACTTGAATGATGATTGGCTGCCAGGACAATGGTCCCATAGATAGTTAAAAGCCTCATCTATCTTCCCTGGTGAAGGAGGAGTTACTTTCCTTCTACTGCCTGCCCTCTGGGGAAATCACTTTTGCACCACCCCCGTAGTAGTAAGCCATCCAGATTTACAAGGAGCATAATTTACGAGCTAAGGAATGTCAGCTCCTGGTGTAAATAAGTAATGAGGTTGGGTAGTAAAACAGTCACTGAAGTTCACTACTCTGGAGAATGCTGCTGATGCTGGGGTCACTGCTTGCAGGACCTGTGCAAGTGGATGGTGGATAAGGATCCCACACACTCACAGCCCTTCACCCACTCATCACTCCCGGCTTGTGCAAAGTTACAGAAGGAACTGGTGGTCAGAGCTAGAATTACAGGGGAGAAGGGAAAATGAGAAAACAAAACAGATCCAACGTGATGCTGGATCTCTGGGTAAAAGCCCCTTATCACAGCCCTAACCCTGCCCTCACCTTGCTCTGTTGTGTGGGCAAATCTTGAAACTTCTCCAAGATGCAGGGATTGGGCTAGGTGGTGGGAAAGAGATCTTCTGAGTCTGATGTCTTATGAAGATAAGATTCAGGGTCTAAGGCCCCCGTCCTAGGGCACTCAGAGAACAAGCACGCAAGTGAGAGGGCAAAACCCCAGTTTCATTGGAAATATGTGGGGCAGACTAGTAGAGAAAACCTCCTTCACACAGCTGCCCAGCCTTCGCTGGCCTGCGGTTCGAACCTGTGCTTGCATCACGGAGAAGCCGGTAGAGTTTGTCAGGCTCTCGGACTTCCTAATCCCAGTAGCATCCTGCTCAAGGGTTTGGCTTCATTCTCCCATTGCTCCCTTTCCAATATTGAAATGCAATTAGTTTACATTTGGTTGATTATTGAGCCGCTATTTTAAAATCGTGATAAAAAAAACTCATCACATCTGGCTAAGCCAAGTTGCAAGTTTTCCCACTGTTCATTTACGCCTCTTACTGGTGCTCTGAGAAGTCAGACTCACCTCCCACCTGTAATGCAACCCCTGACGTGAGAGGAAGGAAGGCATTGCGATCCCTGAACATTTGGGACCCGTTATAACCAGATGACTTCCAGAGGATTCGCTCTATCAGAGCAGCTCTATGCATGATTCTAATGTGCCGCAAAAAATGCTGTTTTCCATGGTCGTTTCCGGGTTAGGATAAGTTGACAGTTGAACACTTTTCTTTCTTGTCTGCCAAGTGGCAGAGAGGTGAAATCATCACTAAGGCTCACTGCCTTAGGGCTCAGAAAATATCAGAATTTCACCCCCACTGAAAGGCGAGCTTTTTACAGATTCACAGGAACTTAATAACCTACTGGACTGCAGAAGGGAAAAGAAGATCAGATCTCAAATATCGTGGAGCAGAGCAAAAGGCAAAATGAGCAACTGCCTGATAAGTGCTCTTGAAAATGCTCAAATAAAAGCTAAATGGTTTGAAAACAGCAGCTAAGCCCTGTATCAATTCCATGGTCCAAAATTACAAAGGTTCTGGAGAAAGAGGCTCCCACAAAAGCCATCCTATCCAGGTGAGGGGAAGCAGAGAAACAGGGTCTCCAGGCCAGCAGTAGTCATTGAAATGGTCTAATTAAAGAAAACAATTAGGAGGTTGGCTTCCGTCCTGCAAGTGATTCCCCCACTGATGAAATCCCAAGGAATGGCATGGCTCCAAAATTGCTCAAGTGACTTCTTGTTTAACTCAGCCATTGAAATCCTCATGAAGTGTTAAATTTAAATGTGTGTAAAGATTATTACCAAAAAGCCCCAACACATCAGGGGAAAAGTGTGAATATGTATACACAGAGCCACACATAGAGGTCAAGAGGGAAATAGATTCAGGGATATTTAGAGATTTAGCTTTTAGCAAAAGTCATTTTTCTCCCTCCAGTAAAGCCTGTGAGCTTTTAATAGCTACTTTCCTTGATTGCCTTCTAAAACGCTGTCTGCTGCCCAGTGGCCCAATCTGAACACACAGACTGGAGGTCTTGAAGCAGAAGGGGGTCTGAGAGGCTCCCCATATCAGAATTCTGAAAGCTTGCCCAGACTGAGTCGACCATGTTGCTCTCCTAAATTATGTAATAAGATAAAGTCTCGAGTTTTGATTTCAAGAATCATTCTTTTTCCTTTTGAATATTTTTATATTCTGAGTAGTGAGAAGTTGGAAAAATGCCCTCCTCAGAGTTCCTTATACGTTTCTGAAAATATTATGATGACCTTGCAATTAAAATATTTTAGAAATACCATGAGATTGCTTAGAGAGTGAATTACTACAATAATTTATTATCTTGAGAGCTAAGGATACTAACTTGCTCTTTATTTTCTTATTAGTATTTTGGAGGGGGGGTGGGAGGGGTAGAAACTATTGACCCTTTGACAGCTTTTTTCTTAACAGTTCTGTGGTTGAACTAGATCCCATAGTTTGGCACTGATTTTAATAGTAGAGAAACCCTGGCATACTGTTTAATACAAAAATCAACTAGTAGGCAGAGGACCTACCCAAGATCGAAGACACAGATGAGTGAACACAGGTGCCCAATACCTCTTCCCTTAGCTCCTCCCCAAGGCACACCACTTACCTGGTTATTGACCAGTTGAGAGGCCTGGATCTATGGACTTGCTGCCATTTGTACCATTTAGCCTGCCCGTCAGCTTCCAGCCACTCCCGTCAGCACGCAGGAGCGCATCCTACATCAAATAAGAGCTTTCTTGACGTGCCACTATTATATACTAACCCTGCTTTATTTTTTACCAAGACATTGGGTCTAAAGAGATCCCTATCCAGTGGGTTGGGCCACACCAACCACTGTGGTGACTTGATAATAATGGTCTTTGAAGAGTGCACTATTCTTCCTTTTGAAAAACTTGCCGATATTGATTTCCCATAACCACTTGCATCATAGAAATAGCTAACAGTTCTGAAAAGGAAGTCAGTATCCTGGTCTACATCTTAAATGCCACATTTACTGAATAGCTGGCACTTGAGTAGGTGTTGAGTTTCCTTCCAAAGTATACTGAAGACACAGACCTTGCCTTGAGTAGACTTTGGAAGAGGAGAATCACCAAAACCTTAATAAGAACCCAACATTGCAAACAAATGGGCCCACTTTTATTGAGCACATAGTATGTGCCAGGCACTGAGTGAAGCACTTTACATATATTATTTCTAGTTTCCCCAGAGATTCTTCACAACACGTTATAAGGGCCACTTGATAGATGAGACAAGTTGCATTCTAAGAGATTGCGACTTCTCAAATATCACACAGAAAATATCATGGTTAGGATTAGAGCTAGGAATATTTCATCCAAAGCTGATATATACTCCACTATACCACACTGCCTCTCCACAGAGTTCACAATTCACTTTCCTACCTGTCCTTTTGAAAAGAATCAAATAGTATAATAAAAATACGTTTAAAATCTTTATAAAAGTATTCTATGTAGTATATATATATCGAGTCATCACATTATGCACTTTGAGTATATTACAATTTTATTTACCAATTATACCTGAATAAAGCTGGAAAAGAAAGTTGAAAATAAAGCTTTAGGTGTGTCAGCCGAATCTATTATATATTCATTAACCTCCAATATCTGAGTTTCAGTTGTGGACCCTCAAGCATTGAAGACTCTGAGTTATCCCCAACTGATGGTCAGTTACGCAGTGTTAAATCTTTCCCATTTAGGGCCAAGGCTCTTTTGTCCTTCTTACTGCCAATGGGCAGGAAAGTGAGATACATCCTCCTGTAACTTTAGAGAATGCGTTGATGGAGATGTGTCCCCGGTATTCTAGATTCCTATTTTGGAACTTAGAACATGAAATAAGCTTTATTAAATTATTGAGTGGCTAGTCAAATGCAGGCTGAAAGTAAGGTGGCCAACCGTCCCGGGCTGCCAGGGACTCAGGGCTTTCCCAGGAGGCAGGACTTTCCGAGCTAAAACCAGTAAAGTCCCAGGCAAACCAGAACAAGTTGATCACTCCTGCTGAAATATGCATGACTTCATGGAATTCTGTACCTAGACGGGACCCTTTGAGTTTAGCTAGTCCAATAAACACTGTTGTGATGAAAGTCTATACAGAGATTAACTTACAGTGCAGTTTAAACATAAACAGAATTAACAGCATCTCACCATGAAAGTACTAGACATATTTTATATTTATAAAATGCTATGCAGTTTATATACTCTTATTAAAAACTGTTCTCTATTTTTCTGAATTCCACCTGCCCTTTGGGGACTTTGGGATTAGACCACCTCTCCAGGTGGACCCCGCACTTACAAGTAGTAAAATGAGTGCTAAGACAAAGTTTGGCAAAGAGAGGACCTGAATTGATCTCAGAGACTTTCCTGGCTCCCGCATAGCATGGAAATCATCTGGAAACTCCCATCTGCTCTGTGAAGGGATGTGGAAAGTAGCTGATAATACTATCTTAGGAGTGGGGCATGCATCCCTATAGTAAGGAGGAGGGTGAGATGTTATTGCTAAGGAATAGGTGTCAGATGGCAACGTTAAGCAGACCTCAAGGTTATATAACACTTCTGAGGGAAGAAATCAGGAGCGGGGCTCCAAGCAGTTGAGAGAAAACAGGCCCCCTGTTTATCAGCAGCAGACAACAGATGCCAGCAGCCTGAGATGAGATGCTTGGGCGGGCCCACCATCCTCCAGAGACTGACTATCACCTACAGAGAGAGCAAGACCCTACAGCCCCACAATAGACTAAAGATACCAGGGTCCTTCTCCATCCTCCCGAGGGCACAAGACCCCCCTTGCCCATACATCAAGACTCACCTTGGGAAGGACGAAGATGGAAGGCTCAACTCTGAAAACTTGAACATTAACCTGAAGGCAATCACTACGAACTGAAAGGAAATCGTTTATTTATTTATTTAGGCCATGCTGTGCTGGCATGCGGGACCTTAGCTCCCCAACCAGGGATCAAACCTGCACCCCCTGCAGTGGAAGCACTGAGTCTTAACCACTGGACCACCAGGGAATTCCCAGGAAATCGTTGGAAAAAGAAGACACTGAGATATTGTCCACTGACAGAGTTAAGTTCCTCAACTATCCCGTAGGAAGGGAGCTTGTAAGGAAGAAGATGTAATAATAAAGAAATAAGCAAACAGATAAAGGAATGAATGAATGAATAGAAAATTTTCTTTGATTTTTGCACATCTAAGTAGTGGTGAGAAATTTTGCCTACTTGCTACAGAGTAATTCATTAGAGGATTTGGAAATTATAGAAAAGTATAATAAAAGTTTAATAATTGTGATAAATATTTTGGATAAATATATAGCTAGATAGGGATAAATAGAATTATAATGTATATGTAATTAAGCTCTATATCCAATTCTGTATCTTGACTTTCACATATTATATTATGATCATGCAACCACGTCACATGTTCTTTAATAATTGTTAACAGTTTCATGATAGTCATCTGGAGGGACCATGATTCTTTTAGCCATTTTATTATTGCTGACCATTAGTTTATTTACCCTCACTGTTATAAACTATGCTGTAATGAACTTGATATGTAGATCTTTTCCATATATTTGACCATACGTAGCTTTAATTCTTCAAACTAAAATCATTGAATAAAAGGATATGAACTGATTTTAATCTGTTGATAGGTTTGGCCATGTATTTCCTGCAAGTCTATATCAATTTCTCTGTCAGCAGTATTGTATGAGTGCTTTTGTCAAGGTGCCATTGTTACCAATTCTAAAATCACTTGATAGGAGAAAGATAAGTATCTAATTTTTGTTTTAATTTGGATTGTTCACTGAGTATTGAGGTTGAATATTTTATTATGTTAGCAACTTGCGATATGTGAAATCTTTTTTCTACATTTTTTGAGTATTGTCTTTTTTTTTTTTTTTGCGGTACACGGGCCTCTCACTGTTGTGGCCTCTCCCGTTGTGGAGCACAGGCTCCGGACGCACAGGCTCAGCGGCCACGGCTCACGGGCCCAGCCGCTCCGCGGCATGTGGGATCTTCCCGGACCGGGGCACGAACCCGTGTCCCCTGCATTGGCAGGTGGACTCTCAACCACTGCGCCACCAGGGAAGCCCGAGTATTGTCTTTTTTATTTGAATAACCTCATTATAAAAGTATATCAACTGTCCTACTAATTGCATATATTTTTTACATTTTCTTTCCCAGTTTTCGACATGCCCATTTTTATTTCCACATGGTCAAATCTCATCCATTGCCTTTTGCTAAGAAAAATCTTTGTTCTAAAATAACATAAATAGGGCTTCCCTGGTGGCTCAGTGGTTAAGAATCCGCCTGCCAATGCAGGGCACACAGGTTCTAGCCCTGGTCTGGGAAGATCCCACATGCCAAGGAGCAACTAAGCCTGTGTGCTACAACTACTGAGCCTCCGCTCTAGAGTCTGTGAGCCACAACTACTGAGCCTGCGAGCCATAACTACTGAAGCCTGTGCACCTAGAGCCCGTGCCTTGCAACAACAGAAGCCACCGCAATGAGAAGCTTGCTTGACGCGACTAGAGAAAGCCCGTGCACAGCAATGAAGACCCAACACAGCCAAAAATAAAAAAATTATTTTAAAAAATAAATAACATAAATAAATGTTCTTCTACATTTTCATTTTCATGTATAACTTTTCAGTCTATCTAGAATATTTTTTAAGTTATTTATTTTATTTTGTTTATTTATTTTTAGCTGCGTTTGGTCTTTGTTGCTGCACGCCAGCTTTCTCTATTTGCGGCGAGAGGGGGCTGATCTTTGTTTGTTTGTTTGTTTGTTTTTGCGGTACGCGGACCTCTCACTGTTGTGGCCTTTCCCGTTGCGGAGCACAGGCTCCGGACGCTCAGGCCCAGCGGCCATGGCTCACGGGCCCAGCCGCTCCGCGGCATGTGGGATCTTCCCGGACCGGGGCACGAACCCGCATCCCCTGCATCGGCAGGCTGACTCTCAACCACTGCGCCACCAGGGAAGCCCGGGGGCTGATCTTTGATGTGGTGCGCAGGCTTCTCATTGCGGTGGCTTCTCTTGTTGCGGAGCACAGGCTCTAGGTGTGCAGGCTTCAGTAGCTGTGACACGCGGGCTCAGTAGTTGTGGCTTGTGGGCTCTAGAGCACAGGCTCAGTAGTTGTGGCACACGGGCCTAGTTGCTCCACGGCATGTGGGATCTTCCCGGACCAGGGCTCGAACCCATGTCCCCTGTGTTGGTAGGCAGATTCTTCACCACTGTGCCACCAGGGAAGCCCTAGAATCTTTTCTTTTTTAAAAAACATATTTATTTATTTATTTGGCTGCACTGGGTCTTAGTTGCAGCATGTGGGATCTGGTTCCTTAACCAGGGATTGGACCCAGGCTCACTACATTGGGAGTGTGGAGTCTTAACCACTGGACCACCAGGAAAGTCAGTAGAACCTTTTCTTAACATAATGAAGTTGTAGTTTTTTCTACTTGGTTAATTAGTTGAGCTGGCAGCACTTACTTCCCTCACACCCAGTAATCTGAGATGACTTCTTTATCAGGTGATAAACCTGTGTACATAGAAATTGTTTCTATGCTCTTTTGTTCTAATCCATTGACCCATCTGATGATTATTGTTCTAGAAGGGTATTATTTTAATTATTATAATTTTATAAAATTATAGTTTACTTAATTGTATAATTTTATAGCTTGTATTTGCTTTTCTTTTTCAAAACTTTCTTGGATATTTATGCCATTTTATTATTATATTTTTTGCCAAATTTCAGGGGAAAAAAATAAACCTCAGGATTTCCATTAAAAATTAACCTGGGAAAAAAATTTTAAGTATTTAAATTTACCAGTTAAGAACATGTTTTGCCTCTCCATTAACTCAATTCTCCTTTTATTTCCGTCAATACAATTTTTAAGATATTTTTATTTTTGTTTGCTAGATTCCACCTACATTCTTTTTTTTTTTTTTTTTGCGGTATGCCGGCCTCTCACTGTTGTGGCCTCTCCCGTTGCCGAGCACAGGCTCCGGACGCGCAGGCTCAGCGGCCGTGGCTCACGGGCCCAGCCGCTCCGCGGCATGTGGGATCTTCCCGGACCGGGGCACGAACCCGTGTCCCCTGCATCGGCAGGTGGACTCTCAACCACTGCGCCACCAGGGAAGCCCCTACATTCTTTTAAAGTTGATTCTAGTTAATATTTTTGGCAACTTTTGTAAGAATGAGAACTTAAAAATAATTATTACTGGATATATCTGTTATACAGAAAATACTTTTACAAAGTCCTTAACTTTATATGCCAGACTTTCAGAATTCTTCTTATCAGCACTAAGGGTTTTAGGCAAATTTTTGAGATTCTGCTTTGTATTTTCAAAATGTTTCTGCTATAATTACCGTTTGGTTTTCTTGTTCTATAACTGATGCAAGGTTTTTCTACCAGTTGAATTAATTACGACAAGGTTGTTGATGCTAAAATGTGTGTTAAATACTGAGATTTTAACTTCATATGACACATACATAATAAAAAAGACAACACTTTCTTATACCAACAAGTAAGCAAGCATTATTGTTTCAAGGGTAATAGTTCTATGATTATTCATTGAATTTCAAGTAGACCGTGTAAAATAATAAAACAGAAACCTCCATTAAATAGAGTTGGGAGACCAGAAGGAGGAGCTCTCACCCCCCCCCCGTGAAGTTAGCAGAACCCAATGGGAAGAAGAAAGACTCCTCTTCTTTCCTGGCAAGAACTCAGCCAATGAAAAACCACCGATTCTCAGCTTACTAGAGCCCTCCCAACTAACTTTTTCTATGAAACTGTTCTCCTTCCCTTGCCCTGCGGGGGATTTGCACATGGTGCGCCATGATTGCAGACCCCAAATTGCATTTCTCTGCTGATCCCAAATAAACCATTTTTACTGGACTAAAATCTGGCAGTCTGTTATTTCTGGTCAGTAATTCTCACAGCAGAGCTTCTTGCAAATAAACTGGTCATGCTTCAGTATCCAAATGAAAAGATACGGAATAAATAAAAATCTAGAAAGGACCTTCACCCTCATTATAAGAGGTGTTTTAGACTGCAGTTCAGCCAACATAGTTATTCATTTAACAGATTTTTTCTTTAACCTTCTGACCTCTTTCATCCATTTCTTCCACTCCCCCCCACCCCTCTACCTCTGGCAAGGTTGCTGTTATTATTGAAATTTGTATATTATTCATATTGCCTTTCCAGAAAGTGTTATAAATTTGCATGTAAAAATTATATATGTATTTGTTGAATTTATAATAATTATTTAGACTTCATTCTTTAAGTTTTGCTTCTTTTAAACTTTTCTAGGAATTGATGGTATAGTTCAATAATAGTGCCGAAGATAATAATGTGAAATTTAGGGTAAACAATGAAATTTTTGTATATAGTTTATAATGAATTATACCAAGTATTCTCTTCCTATGGAGGTGGGAGAAGGAGAGAGTAAATGTTTGCTGAATAATAATATAATTTACCACAGTCCACCCTTTTGGTCTCAAATATTGATGGATCTTCTCTTTGCATTCAAAATAAACTCTTAGCCTTCTTGAGGAGAACACCCCAAAACACCCCAAGCCCAGGATCCTGTGCTAGCATCTACAGTAGGTCCAGATATGGTTCCTCTTGATCCAGACACCTATGAGCTAAAAAGAAAAGTTATTTATAGTCTCTTTTGACCACACACACACACACACACCCCATATAAAGGTCAGATGAGACCAGAATGACAGCAATAAACAATCCCATTTGGCAAGGTGAAAAATGGGAGACACATAGCAGTCACTGGCCCAAAACAATTTTGAATTCCCATCGGGCAAATGTTCCTTATGAAAATGCTTCATAAGAAGCAACCCCAAATCTCAGAGGTTTACAACCAACGTATTTCTCCAAATTCTGACCTGGTTTGCAGGTCAGTTATGTCAACTTTCTCCATGCAATAAATCTGGTTCAGAACTACCCCACGTGTCTGCTTACTCAAAGTCCCAGGGTGAAAGAACAGCTACTATCTAGGGCGTATTGCTTCATCATCGTGACCAGAAGTGCAAGCAGATTTGTAGAAACGTACATACTGTTACATCTGTCCACGTTTCATTAACCAAGTCATGTGTTCAAGCCCAAAGCTATTATTATACTCCTCCCATGGTGGGAGGAGGGGGAGAGAATATTTGCTAAACAAGAATAGAATCTACCACAGAAGATGAGCTATGTTTTAGAGAATATTTCCTCTTCCAAAGGAGCCCAGTGAAAGCAGTCTTTCCTAATATTGGAAGATCCCAGTGAGTAGTTAAATGTTCTTCATGTAAATTATTTTGTAAGCGCAAGAAGTAAGTTATACTTACCTATTAGAAAAACATAAAGGGAAAGTACAAAGCAGTACATAAATTTCACTTTGTATAGAAAGCTGAATAACAGACAGAGAATTGGAAATCAGTTTGAATTAGCAAGAAAAAAGGCAAAGAGACATAATGATACAGATGAATTTCACATAAATCTGGGCAAATCCAATTAGGTAATTCACAATTCTTCCTCTACCTATGCTGCGTTAATGGAAAAAATAGATAATTCCAGGAAACTGGACTAGGTTTATTTGAGAGGCCAATGTTTGGGTGTGCACAGAAGGATTTGAGCAGAAAAATTCTGCAGGAAGAATTAATGAAGTTATAAAAAGACAGATCCCATAGGTAGGGAAGTTACATGTCTGTCTCAGAAGAGTCTGTCTTTCTGGATAAAGTTGTCACAATATTTCTGAGCAAGCAAGTACTGGGGTTAGCATCAGAATCTTAACTAAGTTAAAACTATACATTAATCAGGGCTTGTGACAAATCTCCAAGAGCCTTAGGACAGAGCAGAGTGTAAGGAACTAAAACAAGTTCATTTTGCCACCTCTTCAGAAGATGGAGACGCGGACAGGGCTTGCCCAAGCATGAGTGTACAGATACGAGATTCTGAGAGTCATATTCTTGGGCATTACAAATTACAGCATCATATCAGTGCACCCACAAAACACAAATGCTCAGCCCTTGTGGATATACAGATGCTACTATCATGTTACAATATCAGATTTTGTATACTTTCTGAGTTGGTCCATTCTTTATCGTTTTTTTTTTCTTTTTCTTTTTCTTTTAGTTGCAGCATGCTGGATCTTTCGTTGCCGCGTGTGGGCTTCTCTCTAGTTGTGGCGTGCGGGCTCCAGAGTGCACAGGCTCAGTAGTTGTGGCACACAAGCTTAGTTGCCCCGCGGCATGTGGGATCTTAGTTCCCTGACCAGGGATCAAACCCGCATCCCTTGCACTGGAAGGAGGATTCTTCACCGCTGGACCACCAGGTAAGGCCCTCTTTATCATTTAAGGCCAGTTTTGCTGGCTGCATTTCTGAATCCAACTCATAACCACTTTGATGGATAAAAAGACACTTTCAAATCAAAGGTGAGATCATCAGCCTAAAGAAATCACACGCCTGGCTAAATCTTTCCAGGAAATCACTGACAAATATTGAACTATATAAAAAATGTATAAAATCTAAACTGAAGTGATGGTTGGGGGTGGGGAGAGAAGTATAAATTTATTGTTTAGGAAACTAAGTGTGGTTATTTGCACATCCTTCTGTTGATTTTACAGAGTCCCAAGTTTAACTTTTAAAAACCTTAGGTTTTCATCTAGGAATACTACTGGTAAGTATTCTGGTACTGAGTGGTCAGACCTCAGAAAGAGCATGTCTTCCACAAAGGTGCCTGAAGTAGGGAGGTTATAATGCAGGCAAGTTAAGGAAAGCAAAAATGAGAGTGGGGAAGTTGCTTGCAAAAGATAAGGCACCATTTGTTTTCTTGTTTAACATGTTTATTTAGCAGCTAATATGTGCAAAGTACTTTATTACATGTGTACATACATACGTATTATATATGCCAAGGAGAATACCACAATAAGGCAAACTTGGAAGCTCACACTTTAGCAGTGGAGGTAGAACACACACACACACACACACACACGATTGTAATACATTGTAGAGAATATGAGCCTTTGGGAAAAATTAATCAGTCATTTAAAGTACAAGACACAAAACCAGGAAAATGGTGTTCCCACAGCTAAGATGAAACCCAGATGCTGAAAGAAAGGTATTAATGTAATATCCTGAAAAATGCAGAAAAAAAATTAACTTTTAATAGAAGGTCATCACAGATGAGCAAAGGAGAAGAGTATTGCTAGCAATGATGAAATAGGAAAAAATTGGAGTGGGAGGAAAAACATTGCAAAGTATAGAAAAAGAGGTTATTTCAATTATTTAAATACCTGAATGTTAAATTAATGACTTTGGCACGTTGACTGAAATTAATGAAATCATCAGTGCCTGACACTCTCCATTAGGGTCTTTAAGATAATTGCAAATGTGATTAGAAATCCTATAAGTTAATAGAATTTCATGGAAGAGAAAAGAAAATCAGTCCAAGAATGGATGATGTAGCATCTTTTCTGTATATATATTCAAATAAATACACACAAATTAATATAAATGCGTAAGAATACCCACTTAGAACGGTTTTAGAAATGAAACTGCTGGGAGACCTTAACAATTACAGATTAGTTGTTTTATCTTTGAAGCCTGGCATTTGTCAGCACTATTTATTCACCAATCTGTAATCTCTCCAAAGAACACAGCATGCAGCATGGCAGATCAGCCTGGTTTTCTAAGTGGCAGGCCCATTTAGGTGACTTCTATAAGGAAATAACCAGTCACGTAAATAAGGGAGAAGCAAAAAATGTAACCTTACAGTACCTTAATTAGTTCATAGCTATTGTCCCAGAAGAGATTTCCTTTCTATCCTATTCCATTAGAAAGATGTGGATGAAGGTCACACACTGACCAGTCTAATGTATCCAAAGGTAACATAACATTTTTTTTTTACCAGTTCAGAAGAAATAGTTCAGTATTGATTATTTACTTTCATTCTTTCTTGCTGAAAAAGAAAACTCTTAAGATAGGTTTTTGCCTGTCTTAAGATATGAAGTACTTATCTGGCTGCGTATCAAAGTACTGTTTTCATTGTATCGCTTCCATTGCTCTTGTATTACAGGCAATCATAATTCTACTTATAATTCCCTCTCTTACTTAGGATTTGCTTGGGACTGTGGTTTTTTTAAATAAGAGATTGGGTTTGGGATGAAAGACTGACTTTATTATATTATTAAAATCTGTTAATTTTAAAATTTATTTTCATCCATGAATATAGCTTGCATAATTTCTGGTTTTCAACATTTTATTTTTGGCCCAGAATTGAACCTATTCCGTAAATGTTTCACGGATACTTAGAAAAGGAAGATGAGTTTTTCCTTTGTGTATAAATATAAAAACAAAGTTTATTAATTAAATTATACCAATCCTCTGCTTGTTTCTTATTTGTATTTAAACATTAAAGATTTAGGGTTAGGCTGTTTCTTCCCATAAATATCCCCTGCCCTGTATTCTGTCATGGTTAATTTTGCGGATTGGAAGTCAGGCTGCCTGTTTTAAATCCTGGTTCCAAATTCACTAGCTGTGTCATCTTGGTCAACTAAGTTAATGTCTCTAAATCATAGACTCACTTATAAACTGAAAATAATAATCCCCTATTTCATAAGACCAGCTTTAGATTAAAAGTTGTAATGGAGATATAGTGTCTGGCATATAATACGGTCAATAAACATTAGTTTTATTATTATTGGTATTATTATCCTCATGCTCAGTTCATTTTTAACACTTTTTTGATTTGTTAATTTTCTTTTCCCTTTAACTGATATGTACTTGCAGAGAGATGGAATGATTGACCTTTGATCAAACTGATCCGAATGCTTTCTCTATAAAACACAGTAGAATGCTGGCCAGTGATTCCAAAGCATCCGTTATTCAGACTAAGCTACCAAACCCAAAGAGCCAAAGAGGGAGCCTCTCTCCTGTTGCCTTAAAGTCACCTGGAGAACTTTAAAAAAGTAATTCTTGCCCCAGTATTTTTGATTTGTTGGATAAACTGTTGGAGGCAAGCATTGTAAGTAGCAGAAACAGTGATGGCAGTGGTCCACGGAGGCAAGGCAGGCCTGGTGAGACTTAGGAGTGGCCTAAACCTACCCACAGCCAGTGATGAACATTCCTGTGCTGGTGCACATCCATCCAGGTAATCCAGGTAGAAACCAGCCTTTCCGGTAGACTCCAGCCTAGCAGGAAACAGAGGGAAGGGCCAGTAGAGAAAAAGAGGCAAAAATCATCACAGGCTTAAGTCAGACAATGGATGGCACATTTTCTCTGTTCCAGCTGAGCCCACAGTTTAGTGGGAAAGATACACACAGCGCCAAGTCATTGTGTTACCTGTAGGACAGGACTCCAGAACCTCCAAGAAGAGGGAATCACTTAAGGAAGAGGATGACTCAGGGAAAGCCTTACAGAGAAATGATGTTTCAACTCTAAAGGATGAGTAGAAGTCCCCCCTGCCCCCAGCCCCGGCCTCATCCCTAGCAGAAAAAAGAGGAAAGGGCAGATACAGAGAAAACAGACACAATCTGGAATGGGCTGAAGTCAGCAAAGATGGTAAAAATATCTTAATTTTAAATAAGATGAATGAAGATTTATAGGTTAGTAAACAGGTTAGAAATATGCATTCCAGCCATTCAAACCTGAGCCAGTTACTTAACTTACACGCCTCTATTTACTCATTTGTTAAACCAGGCATAACCTGACGCCTATCTGACCTAGTGAGAGGATTAAAGGGTTAACGTACGTCAAGCATTTAGTCCATAGTAAGCGCTCAAGGAAGGTTAGGTTTTACTATTTTATTATTTTTGTCGTGTTTTCCGTTTATTGTTGTCTTATCGTTAATGTCTTTAAATTAGATTAGAGAATATGAAATTAGCAAACCGCTTCTTATATGAAAATATACAGTGTCATTGAGGATAGGGTGGAGAGGACACTAGCGCTGCTGGTGGGCATGCAACTATTTCTGGGAAAAAAAATACAAATCAAGAGCCTTAAAAATTAATGTTTTTCCACTTTAACCCACTCATTCTATTTCTGGGCATCTATCCTAAGCAAATACTCTGAAAATATGTAGAAAAAGCCATTTATGCACAAAAATGTACATTATGAGATCACTTATAATAGCAAGAAAATTGGGAACAAAAAGATTTTAATCAGGCAACTATGAAAAATGATGTTTACCAAACATTTACAACATCACAGAAAATGCCTATTCAGAAACGAAGAAAGGAGGACAAAAAAAACTGTACATTATAATCACAACTCCACCACTTGGAGGATCTGCAGAAACAAAAATATAAGAATCTGCATTAAAATGTTAATGGCTACTTTGGGTGGTAGGATTATGTGTAACTTTTCCTGTCTGTGTTGCTTTTTCAAATTTTCCAAAATGAACTTTTATTACCTCCATGCTAAAAATACGTTTTATGCAAGAAGAAATTGGGTAATATTAAGCCTTAGGTAGTTCTGGGAATATCTCTGCAGAGATGCGTGCTGGAAATGATTTGGAAGGCCTCCCATCTCTAGGCCTTTCGGATGGATTTCCTTATGAACGCTCCAGGAACAGCCACGCGTAAGCGCTCATGACCCTAGGCTGCTTCCGTGGCAGGTGACAATAACAGTTTTGATCTGGAATGGCTCCCAAGCAGTCATTCAAGCCAGCAGTGGTATTTCACCAGGTAGAGCAGTCTTGTGGAAGGAAGACACTCCCTTGCTTCTTTGAAACTTCCCAAATGTGATGACGCGTGCCACCTGCCAGCCCTCTCGTTTCCCCCTCCACTATCTCCTTTCCCGTCACCTCTCATCTCTTTGCTTTCAGCTCCCTTGCACGCTCTGTGTGCTGCCTTCCTGCCCTTAGCCTCACCCCGCACTCCTGATGGAGACCCTGCACTGCTTTCATGCTTGTCAGTACCTCACCCTCCTCCGGAAACCAGATGTCAAAAAATCAAAGTTCACGCGGTCCTCTTTCATGGGCAAGTGAGGTTTTCTTACCTTTATTGGCACAAAAGTCACTTGGTTGTCTTTTAAAAAAATGTTTTTTATACTAGCAGTGGCATTCTTTAATCTACTCTAAACAAATTTCCATAGGAAAGTAACTCCTACTATGGATGTCTTAACACACGTGCTATTTGATTACTGATACTGAATACAAGGAATATTTTTTCCAATAAAAAATAACATTTAAGCAGGGAAGTGGGGAAGTAGTTTTTTTTTTCCTCTCCAAGACAATTCCTGACCTATAGCCAGTTGTTATATTAATATTAGCAAGGCTAATTTCTGAATGTATGCAATTTGGAAAATAAAGTTAGAAAAATTTCAGGGTTAATGTTCTAAATCTTCTTCAGGAAATCCATAATTGTCAAACTTCGGAAAGCAAAAATCTAAATTGTAAGCTTCAGTATTTCCAGTTGGTTATTTCCCAAGGCCTGGAGGATTTGAGAACCCAGCACTATATTATGGTTGAAACCCATGGCAATCCTATGTGCATATCTTTAAGACGCATGTTCTAGAAAAAGCCATTGGATATCATGATATTCTGTTGAAAAATTCTGTTGTTTTTCCTATGATATTACTGATTTCAGTTGTTTCTTTTCTCATTTTAAACTATTTAAAAATTTTGCTTTTTTTCTTTTACAAATTTTTAATTCTCTTCTGGGTGATATATATAGTAACATGAGAAGCAATCCTCCAGTCTTTCTCAGTTGCTGTAGTTGTCCAATATTACGGAAATGTTCTGAAACAAATATCCTGTTACTCCACCATTAAAATCTGAGTATAACTGAGTATATTTCTACTGTTGGCCCCAGGTAGAGACAAAAAGTAAATTCCTCCATGGACCTTTTTGCATTATCAGTTTCATGTTGTGTGTCTAGAAGAAAAGCCGCATCCAGTTTGACACTGGCTTCAAGTCTAGACTCTGGAAGAGACTCCACAATGCTGAGTTAAAAGCCCAGAAGTAAATAAAAACCACGACCATTATAGCACCTTCAAACACTAAAACAACAGATTCTGGCCTTCCCTGGTGGCGCGGTGGTTGAGAGTCCGCCTGCCGATGCAGGGGACGCGGGTTCGTGCCCCGGTCCGGGAAGATCCCACATGCCGCGGAGCGGCTGGGCCCGTGAGCCATGGCCTCTGAGCCTGCGCGTCCGGAGCCTGTGCTCCGCAACGGGAGAGGCCACAACAGTGAGAGGCCCGAGTACCGCTAAATAAATAAATAAGTAAGTAAGTAAATAAATAAATAAACAGATTCTTCAGGGTAGAGTAATCTCCTTGGGCTAGTCCAAGTTCACCAGGCTGCAAACTTCTCATCCCAAGTGGTATAATTAATCAACTTTTCCCATCCAGTATTTCTGGATTCTGATTTTCTTCCCCAAGGTTTGTTGTTGTTTCATTAATTTGTTTAATACCCAGCAGATCAAACCTGTTAAGTATTTCTCCCCCACAATATGTGGCTCTTGGTATCTCCGCTCAGTGTATCTATTTTTATTTCTAAGCCCGGCTGCCAGCTTGCTGGTCCTCATAGCTTGGTGCTCAGCCAAAGGTTGATCGGAGGTTGGCCAACCCTGTGCCAGCAAGGCTTTTACTTTCTGCAGATGGATCTGTGTGGAATGGAAAGTGCACTCAAACGTCAGGCCATTTTCAGGTCCA
The DNA here is from genome assembly GCF_039906515.1 of Pseudorca crassidens. Taxonomy (NCBI): domain Eukaryota; kingdom Metazoa; phylum Chordata; class Mammalia; order Artiodactyla; family Delphinidae; genus Pseudorca; species Pseudorca crassidens. Next base: position 12,724,237 of record NC_090316.1, read on the forward strand.
CTGAGCCCTTTCAGGTCTTCTTGCATCTCTTCCACACGTGTGCACAGGCTTCATCTTCCAGGGATGCGTGGGAGGCTTGGGCCACTCGGATCTCTGCTGCGCATTTGCGTAGTCTCTGGTCAGTTTGGGGTAGGCTGATAAGAGACCTTACCGACCATCTGTGGCTTTCTCACCTTCGGGAATTCCCTGCCAAGTCACTAGTGTGGGTACCATTCTGTTGCTCACTCCAAAGAGACTTCAAACCTCCAGCTGGTGGGACCACTTGCTTTCCTTGTTCACTTGCACCAAGAGCACTGCTTTAACAACACTTGAACAAAGAGAACCTCCCCTGGCACTGGAAGTAACGCCACTGGTTTTCATGGCCTGCCCTGCCCTGGATCAGCTGCCACACCCACAGAGCTGGGGTGGGTGGAGGAAGGATGGAAACTGCCTTGATAAGAACACCACTGACAGTGCTGTGTTTACCTGAAGCTCCGTAGCTTTCGTGGATCAGCGTTCCTCAGTTCTGTGTGAGGCTTTGGGCAATTTCTGGAGCACTCAAGTGGCCGTCTTTGACAGTTTTATCCAGACTTTGTACTGCTTTTTGGGGAAAGGATTTATCGACCTCTTTAATACATCGTGCTGGAAACGACTCTCCCTCCTGTTTGTAGTTTTAAAAAGTGAAACTCAGGTTGGTATAAGGAGAGGCTAAAATTGGAAGGAAGAAATAAGAAAAACAAAAGGAATCTTATTGCTTGTTAGAGTATGACTGATTTCCCAAGATTTGACAAGCTTTCAAACAAGATGTCTTCTACTACTCTCAAATTTTGGACCAACCCAGGTTATATGAATCAGAAAGGGTAAATTTATCTTTAAATTAGAAAAAAAAAACCTTGTGCAACAATTCTTAGGGATGCAACAAGGTATAGTAAAAACAGTATAATATAAGACATCTAGTAGTAGATCAAGATTCAAAATAAATCTTGACTATATCAGTATCACTTTGGGCAATTAAATTTACTTCTCTATCTCAGTTTACCAATTAAGAAAAGGATAACGATATCTAGTTCACAAGGATGTTAAGGGCATTAAATATGATAACAATTATGAAAAGAATTTGCTCATATCAGCAAGTAGTAATTGCTTAATTGATATTTATATCTTATTACACATTTTTTTCAGCCTTTCAGGAACTCAGTTCTCTTCTGGTTAACTGGACATCTAGGAATGGGTCTACTTTAATTGATCTAGAAAGTCTAAATCAATGTTTCACTTTTATTTGGGACATTCTCTCTTTTTTTTTTTTTTTTTCTGCGGTATGCGGGCCTCTCACTGTTGTGGCCTCTCCTGTTGTGGAGCACAGGCTGCGGACGCGCAGGCTCAGCAGCCATGGCTCACGGGCCCAGCCGCTCCGCAGCATGTGGGATCTTCCCGGACCGGGGCACGAACCCGTGTCCCCTGCATCAGCAGGCGGACTCTCAACCACTGCGCCACCAGGGAAGCCCTGGGACATTCTCTTTTTAAATCACAGGTCTGAGTTTTGAATCAGAGCTCTGGTGATGCAGAGAAGTTTTTCTCTCTTTTTTTTAATGGTTGGCAGAGTCTTTTCTTTTAATTAATTAATTAATTTTCGGCTGTGTTGGGTCTTTGTTGCTGTGCATGGGCTTTCTCTAGTTGCGGCAAGCAGAGGCTACGCTTCATTGTGGTGCACGGGCTTCTCATTGCGGTGGCTTCTCTTGTTGCGGAGCACAGGCTCTAGGCGCGTGGGCTTCAGTAGTTGTGGCTCGTGGGCTCTAGAGCACAGGCTTAGTAGTTGTGGCTCACGGGCTTAGTTGCTCCGCGGCATGTGGGATCTTCCCGGACCAGGGCTCGAACCCATGTCCCCTGCATTGGGAGGCGGATTCTTAACCACTGCACCACCAGGGAAGTTCCGAGAAGTTTTTCTCTTAAGGGAATTTAGTGCTCAGAAAGAATATAGATTTGTTTGCTTTGTTTTATCTTCATGTTTTGCTTTCTTTTCCATGTGCCCTTAAAATTGCATCAAGGTAGGCAAGATTATTAGGTTACATAAAATGAAGCTAATGATACTGCATCATTTTTGAACTACAAAAATGGCAAATTCACATGGTACAACATAATGTGTTGCAGAGAGAACTGAACAAGGAGTCGGGAAAGGGGGTCTTATTCTACCACTAATAATCAGCTGTCTGAGAAGAGCAGATCATATGCTCTGTGATCCTGAAACCCTCTCTGGGGAGGTAGGGTACTTCTGATCGGATCTCTACATAAGCATTTCTCCTTCCTACTGAATCTAATTTCATTTCTAACAGCATTTGAAATGGCAGCAAAGACCAACAGTCAGCCGGTCAGGGTGGTGTAGGGAATTTGTAATGTCCCATAGAATGACAAAATTCTCTCCTTGACGAAACTCGAACCAGGCTCCTATGAGCTCTCTGCTCAAGTAGGCGTTAACCTTGACCCCTAAAGTCTTGAACAAATGCTGACATAATTTCTAACAGCTCAGAACTACATCCCTGGGATGACCCTAGCCTGCTGTTAAAGTGCCTGCCTAAGAAAACTCAAGTCTCTCCCAAAATCTATGGTTTGTTTTGGCCAATACTTGAAGATAGGACCTCTGTCTCCCAGTACCTGTGGGAGGCTAGAAGCCTAACTTTGAGAAGTACCAGTTAATAAACCCAGATGTGTTTCACATGGACCAACACTCCCCTTTCTGGTTTTTATAATTTTTTACTTTCTTGACTCCACAGAGCCTGTGCTCACCTCCCTCCCCATTCCTTCATCCTCCCTTTGAAACATCCAGTCACCTCTGTACCAATCGAAATTGAGTTCAACGCATGCTAGACTTGCCTCTGTGGCAATAACATATTCCTGATGAAAATCTGACCTTACTACTTCAACTAGTGTCTGGCTTTGTTTATCTTTGATGCAAATAACCTCCATGTTTTGGAGATTTTCTAGGTAGGGAGGAGAATTAGCAGTCAAGGTCATCCCCCATGAATTCTACCAGATGGTTGGGCTTCGTAGAAACAACAGATGTTCAGAGCAGTTTGCACCATTCTTCTTCAGAAAAGCGTATGATTGTTTATTAGATAAATCAAGAAAATGTCTTTTCCAAAAATAATTTTCTCAACTTAAAAACAACTTACTTCCAGTAAAGAAAGAAACAAATAGCACTAATAGTATCATTATCCAAAGAAAACCACTGTTTTCATTTTAGAGTATTTCTTATGGACTTTTTCCTATATACGTTCTACATAATTATAATAATGATGTTTATACAGTTTTTCACATAATACCTTGGCATCAGCATTTTTCTGTGTTACTGCAAAAAATCACATAGCTGTATAGTATTTCATCATCTGAAAGGACCTGTACTTATTTTTTAAATTTATTTATTTTATTTATTTATTTTTGGCTGCATTGAGTCTTCATTGCTGCTTATGGGCTTTCTCTAGTTGTGGTGAGCGGGGACAGCGGCCTTCTTATTGCAGTGGCTTCTCTTGTTGTGGAGCATGGGCTCTAGGTGCGTGGGCTTCAGGAGTTGTGGCACTCAGGCTCAGTAGTTGTGGCATGCGGGCTCTAGAGCGCAGGCTCAGTAGTTGTGGCGCACGGGCTTTGTTGTTCCGCGACATGTGGGATCTTCCTGGACCAAGGCTCAAACCCGTGTCCCCTGCATTGGCAGGCGGATTCTTAACCACTGCACCACCAGGGAAGCCCAGGACCTGTACTTACTTTAATAATTTTCTGTACTAGTATATTTAGATTAGTTTATTTTTTTTAACCAAATATAATAGAACATCCTTTGGCATGATTTTGTTCTTTGTCATAGATGGAGTTATTTTGTTGGAATAGAGTTCTAAATATGGGTCAAAGCATGTGAACAATTGCTTATGTTGAACGGAGAATTTATTGAGTCTAACGTGCACAGTGCAGGGTGTTACGAGCAGAGATAAATGGCATTGCATCTAGAGTAAACTATTCATAATAGTAGAGACATCATCCACTAGGAAAGATGAGGGTAGTTTTGGGGCCAGGTTTGTGTAAAACAGACCAATGACCATGGTTTAGTCTTCATTTGCTAGCACCAGAGATAGCTACCTTAACTTGGTATCAGAAAAAGGAGTCAGACCTTTCAATCCTAAAACTTAGGAAGTAACACAGATTTATTAGTTAATTCATAATCTACACAAATGGTGCATGGCATAAAACAGTCAAACCCAGAAATATCTCCAAAGTTTGTGATCATTTTTATATCATCCAATCCACACCATGGGGGTGCATTCATGTAAAAAGCCCAGGATCGGGAAATGGTATCATTAGTATGTAGCAGCAGGTGCCTTGTTAATGATTAAAAGCTCGTTTTTTTAGGCAAGGAAGATTTACGCTGAAGTTTTACTGTGTTCATTCTTCTCCCTGACTGCAGGTATCTAGAAAGGAAACGATGTTGTCAGGCTGCTGTAGGGATGGGAGGCCATCTCATTAGGAAAACTGGTACCTTCAGGATCCCCAGCCGTGGTCCTCCCTCACTCTCACGCCATCCCATGACACCTCCTAAATGTCTTGGTTCTCATTCCGCCTTTTCTTCGCCCTGTGGACTCTGCTTCATGACTTTCCCTTTTCAGCCTTTGGCTCTACCTTCTTCCACCTACAATGAAAATGATCACATCTGCTTCCTAAGCTAGAATTCTAAGAAGGCAGAGATACTATCTGTCTTGTTCGTGATGCTTATCAGGTACCTAGACAATGACTGGATAGTTAGTCTCCGGTAAAGATTATTGAGTGAAACAAAAGAGAGATGTCTGATTTCTTTCAGGAGTTTACCCTCTGATAATTCATGCCAAAATATTACTCATGCCTTGTTTACTCCTTCCAAGTGACGATGGCATTTTACCAAAGCTGTTCTGTACATTAACCTAAAGATATAAGAAATGTGGAAATTTCAAGTATAAAAGTATTGATAACACAGAGAGAGATGAAAGGGAGAAATGAGAAGAGTGATTTGTTGCTTTGCACATTTATTGTAAATAATTCGAAAAATATATAAAAGAATAAAGAAGAAAATAAATCTTACCTCTAGCTCTGCCATCTAGGAATACGCATTACGCTTTGCTCCAGCTTCTTGCCCTAAAGGTCACATCAATCCTCTTCTCAAACTCAATGGCATTCTCTTGCCTGAAAGAGTCTGTCCATCTGCTTAAACAAGCCTTCGAGGCCACGGCCTCTGTAGCACAGGGCTCAGGAAGGCTCCTTGGGAGCAGGATAGCACTGGCTATCTTACAATATTGCAACTTTGGGCAACTAACTTAAGCTTAGGGAGGTTCAGAGTCTCATCTATATGTGGGAAAAAAATAAGCCTCTCATAGAAGTTCAAGGATAATGAGATGCTGCACATACAGAAGCTCGGACTGTGGCTCCCAGGGGAGGTTCTGCCCCTGCTGGGGCTCCTTCTGGTTCCCACCGTGCTCTTCAACACCCTGTAGCGCAGCCACATGAATTACCATTGTCCGGAGGTTCCATGCTGACCCTCGCGAATCTCATTTATCTGTTCATGTTGTTTCTTTTCTTTTTTTCTTTTTTTTTTTTTTTTTGCGGTACGCGGGCCTCTCACTGTTGTGGCCTCTCCCGTTGCGGAGCACAGGCTCAGCGGCCATGGCTCACGGGCCCAGCCGCTCCGCGGCATGTGGGATCCTCCCTGACCGGGGCACAAACCCGTGTCCCCTGCATCGGCAGGCGGACCCTCAACCACTGAGCAAAAAAAAAAAAAAAAAAAAGAACTCTAGTATGAATGCAGACTTGGAGATTGTTGCTCTACCTTGAGGTTTAAGAAGCTGGGATCCTGTACTGCCGTTCAGTCATTGGCTGTGGATCAAAGGCAGGAGTGGAGGGGGCTGGATGTAGACGCCCAGGCACAGAACAGTCCTCAGAAGGTTTTGAGTAGAGGCCATTAACCATTACTGGCAGAGACTGGGACGTGAGCATGCCAAGCTGGACAAAGACATGGGAGGGGATCTGGGCAAAAACCAAGACTGTGTGATACACTTTCTAAACCAGAGAGTGCTACTCTCTGCTGTCCTGTTCTCTGCCGGCCGAGGACGTTCACTTGTAATCGGTCTGCCCCCTCCCCAGGGGTCAGCTCCTTCTACAGGACCGGATACCTACCTAATTGATGGGAACCCTAATTCCCTCCAAGTCCTCGGGAGAGTTTCCCTGTTCTCTGTTTACTCGGAGTTGATATGTATCTTATGAATGTGCTGGATTGCAGGACATCTTTTCAAAAAGTGTCCCATAATAACCTTTAAATACCTCTGCAGAAGGCTGCTCCAACCTCGGGGACATTAAGCAGGTCCCGAGAAGAGAGCCCGAGGTTTCATTAACGAGAGACAGAACCCTCTCCTAAGGTTTCATTGGGGCCTGACAAGCTGGGGTCAAGGAGTCACTACCGTGGACTCCCACGTGGGGGCGATCTTTCCCTTAACGCAGCATTGGTGTCCTTTCAACATTGCTTAGACGAAGGTGGGATGTCCTTTACCAAAGAGTCACACACTGTTATGGTTTCCAAGTACAGTAATATACTCTATAAACCTAAGCGACCACTCGGTATCATCACAGTTGCATTCAAAGGCACACCACTCTGGGACTAAAATGTAACAGAAAAGCAAATTAAACCTTTAATTTCGTGAAACCAAAAGGAATTATAGTTAATAAGGCATGCACGCAGAAATCTTATATTTCTCTTTTTTCCATTTGTTCTCTTTTCTCCTCTCATACCTATGGCTGGGAACCCAAGTTCTGTCTCCTTCTTCATCCCAAACTCCAAAAAATCCTTGTCTTACAAACTCATGCCTGCAAGGGGCTCTTTTGTCTCTCACCCTTCTCTTTCCACACCTGTTCTCTTTCTGTGCCTTCAGGGAGTGTCTGTAGCTACCCAAGCTCTCTCCTCACCTGTCATCCTAATGTGCATTATGAAGGTTCAGGAGCTTATGAGACAAAAATAGATGTATGTCCCAGGAGGGAAGGAAAGCCCATGAGAGCGTTCTCCTAAGTGTGGGACAAGGGGGTTCATCTTGTCTCGCAAGCCACCCAACCCCCGATAGTTTTGCATTAGCCACCGGGGCACTGAGTGGTAGACACGTTCGAAGACCCTGGAGTCCCTGTGCGTTGCACAGTCATTCACGGTTAAATGAGCCCTGAGAAAGCCGCCTCTGAAGCATGCTTGCGACAGTGCCCTTGGGTCCCTCTGCTAACATTAAGTCACCTGGGTCAGATCTGTTTTTCTCAGGACTTTCTTTAAAGGTAACTAACGTGGACAGCTACAACATAGCGTGACCTCAGGGGTCCTTTGTAGGGCTGCCCGGACCCACAAACACCCCCTTCATGTGGCCTTGCTAAAAATCTTTTGATAGAATCAAAAAGCAAAAAGCCAAACAATCCTGGAAGGAAGGCTGCTCAAACCAGAGCAGAGCCTTAAGAGCTGTAGAGGACAGGACTTCACAGGGGGGAAGGGCTCGTGATGTGGGGAAAAGGAAGAAAAGAAATGTTGAGGTGCTGAAATTAAATTTTGTGTATGTCCAAGCTTTCCCTAGGACTTGCTTATTCTCTCCTTTTCTCTACCTCTATTTCTGGATTGAAATCACAGGGAAAATTCTAGACAAGTCACATATGTATTGTGAGCATATTCTTTAAGCAAAAGTTGGAAGCTACGGTCTAATGGTCAGTTTTTCTTTCTTTATTTCCAGCTTTATTGAGACAATTGACATATAACATTGTATAAGTTTAGTGTGTACAATGTGACTTGCTATACATATATATTTTGAAATGATTACCATAATATGCTTAGTTAACACCTCCATCACCTCACAGAGTTACTATTTGTGTGTGTGTGGTGAGAACATTTCAGATCTACTCTCTTAGCAATTTTCAAATATACAATATAGTATTGTTAACTGTAATCACCATGCTGTACGTTACATCCCCAGAACTCATTCGTCTTGTAACTAGAACAGTTTTTCTTTAAAAAAAAAAAAAAAAGTAATAAAATCTTCCATCATATAAATTTTGAAAGATATTTTAAAAAATATATGTAAATTATGGGCTTCCCTGGTGGTGCAGTGGTTGGGAGTCCGCCTGCCGATGCAGGGGACACGGGTTCGTGCCCCGGTCTGGGAGGATCCCACATGCCGCAGAGCAGCTGCGCCTGGGCCTGTGCGTCTGGAGCCTGTGCTCCGCGGCCGGAGGGGCCACGGCGGTGAGAGGCCTGCGTACTGCAAAATAAATAAATAAATAAAAGATATATGTAAATTAATTGTAAATAATATTTTTGCTATTAGCCTTAGGTAAAGGGATTGTCGTTAATTTTTACATAACATACGCATTTGCCTTTGGGACACTGGTGCCGTCCAGTTGCATCCTGTAATTTGTATAGGGGACTGTAGGTTCCCCTGGAACATGGAATGGAATGGTTATCCCAATAGTCTTCAAAAATTAAAAGGTCCATTGGGTGCAACAGTTTCCCATCAGCCCTCTGCTGGGTACCACTTTGTCACTCTGTTGCAACATACCAGGGGCAGACATATCCCAGTGAGTGTCACCTGGATACCACCACATCCTATAGCTATTGATCCTTAATGCTTTACTGGACATTGGAACCTTTTCCCCGGTACTGTTGCTGCTCAGCCATGCCCTGTACTGAATGCTTTGACGACATCACCACACTTTAGTAAGTGATTTAGTAAAATCACTTACTAAAAAAACTGATTTTTAGTAAGAAGGGGGAAAACGCCTCCCTTCCATTTAAGGTTTTAGTCTGTCAGATGGCCTCTGAAGCACTACACTGTCGTCCAGTGTTTTAAAAGAATATTAGTAAAGCAGATTTATTTTTCTCCACTTGGTTCATTTAGACTCTCTGTGGCACTTAGGCGTATATTCATGTCATCCAGCTGGGAGACAGATCTAGAAGACAGACCACACTGTACACAGGCTTCCTTGCTCCTCTGTTGGGGAAGGCTGTCTCCCTGGGTCAGATTCTTGTTGCCAGGCAACTTCTTCCTTCAGAATGAGAACCGTCCCAAGAGGACCCTCAATCCATATGCAAACAGGCTCCAGGCAGCTGCTCTCACCAATTCAATAGACAAGCCCAGGCATGACTGACTCTCTCTTTGAGCTAAATTGAGATCCCCATTACATTAATTGAAGAGACCACAGATTCTTCTTTCTACTCTTGCTTTAGTGAGATTGTTTTTTCTTTTAGGATATATTAGATCCATAATAAAAGAACCACATTACAATATTATAATCCCTCTTCATTTATAAAACCATCCACCTTCCCTCTCCCGCACCGACCCACACATTCTTTTGCCATTCATCTTGAGTAAGAGGAGTGCACAGAAGACTCTTGAGTGAATTAAATTACTTTCTTTTGTAGGGCTTTATGATTGTCCCTGTCGACAGTTATGCCTAAAGCAGTGGCTCTGAACAATATTTATTAAAGACTTTCGAAGTTCCAGGTGCTGTGCTAAGCATTAGCGTTAGGGCTAAAGGTGAATCCAGCATAATCCCTAACATCTAAGAGCTCATAACTCATTGGAGGTCCACCATAAATGTAAGTTTTAATATGATGCGGTGTGTGCTGCAGTGAGTAATCTGAAAACCAAAGAAAAAGCAGTGTCCCAGTCTTTCCAGAAGAAGTTGCACTGATTTATAGAGAAGCAGTATCAAACTGCCCCTGTGATCCTTGACCTTGAGGTCTGGGATTTTTGATTCACGGTGGTCAGGCTTACCTATGAGCTGTAGTAGTGACTGTATTTTGGTGGCCACCCAACTGCTTTCCATTGCCACAGTCATGTTGAGACCAGATCCCCTAATTTTCAAAACAGGCATGGATATCTCATTTTCAAAGGAGGGGTGAAAACCTGGGTGACCGAGATTGTAGAGCACCACTAATTCTGCAGACCCCCGTGTTCCATAGATGCAAGTCAAAGCTCAGGCATCTCAACCCACTGGGAGGCCCACATAGTCCTCCCTGACAGGGAAGGTTTGTCACTCTCCGTGAAGACTAAATTGAGGTTAAAACTGTGGACTAAAAAATTACTCACAACCTAAAAGTTGAGAGTTCTGTCGTATTCGGTGGGACTTCAAGCGCTGGAGGCAGCATCTCAAGCAACCCTGAGAGAACTGCTTGGAGGAGGCAGCGGGTGGAAGCCAGGCTATATAGAAGTTTTGCAACAAAGGGCAGGTAATCCGAACGTCAAAATATTGTTGTTAATTAAAGAAAACCAGATACGTCAAGTTAAGGAATTTAGCCTATGTATGGGAAGATGCAAGAGCCTGGACTCACTGAAGTCATTCCTTTGATATGCACCTCAGCTATCTGCGGCCAGTGTGCTGTGTTTTCTCATCCTGAGTTTCCTCAGGGCTCACCATAGGGAGTGGCCGCAGTCCGATGGCTGCTAGGTGGTAGGTATTCTTTCCTTCCTGAGTTCCCCCAGGGCTCACCAGCTCACCACAGGCTGATGGCTGTGACATCCTTTGTTTACTGATATGGCAGGTAATATTCCATTTATCAGAACCTTAATTTTCTGGAAGACTGATGGGGAGAACCCAATTTAGTTCTTCAAATGTTAGGTTAAAAATGATCTGCAGCATTTTTAGCAATTCCAGAAATAAGAGAGACACGTTGATTCCTCTGTGAGCTGTCAGAATGCCAAAGGGGTAACACTTTTTCTATGGAAGGTGGTACAGTAAAGAAGAGCAGCAAGAGAGGTTTCCAGAAGCATCCCAGGCATCTTCAGACGGCTGACGCAGTGCCTGGCACAGCGCAAGAGAGAACATCGGTAGGCTGCTACCATAATCTGTTTATTGGTAGGCTGGACCGATAAACTAAGGTCCAAGAGGTTTAGTAATAGGCCAGAATTCACATAGCACCTATGTGGCAGAGTTAGCAGTAAACATATGATGGAAGATCCAAGTCCCGTGTTTTCTTCATTAAAGCACAACCTCCACAATGCAAGCAGTCACATTGCATTTGTTCACGCATTAGTCCCCAGAACTAGACGTGCTCTCTCGGAAAGATGAGATGTGTCCAAATGAGATGTATTTTATCCTTCTTTGCATCACCAGCTCTTAGCCCAGCACCATGCAGATTCCATAGACTCAGTAAATGTTTGCTGCATGAAATAATGGGCTTTGTGTCCATGAAGAAGGTTTGACTGCATCTCCTTCGAGCATCCGTTCTGGAAGGAGTTACAGGACAGTGTTGGAGACTGTTATTCACACAACTAATGGGCAGGCAGTGTGGCAACCGACCACATCAGTAAGTCTTGTGTCCTAGGTCATCTCTGGCACTGTGTCTTAAGTTGCAACCCTGTTCATAAGTGGGATGACTAGTTCCATGTAGCCTCTCGGGAAGTCATTTGTCACTTGTCTAAAGCCTTCCTCATTTCCATCGTAACAGAAAATCTCCATCACACGTCCTCCACCCAGTCCGTCATCTTTCCATCTTCTCCGTCTGAAGACAACAAGTGAAATGGAACCAGAGGAAAGCTATGCTCCCACAGGGATGCCTTTCTATCCAGCCTGAACATAGCTGCCAAAATATCCTGCAACTTCAGGGCATCAGGGGTTTTTTTTTTTTTCATGTTTGAAAAGCAATATCTGTGTAGCTTCCTGTCCCCAATAAGGGTAATCACTATCAGAATCTGTGCACATCTGAAATCTTGCAAAAGCATGAGGTAACTCAGCATCTGCCAGAATAAGAAAGAGCATCTTGGTCTGCTGACTTCTCTGCTTGGGCCTCATGCCCTAGAGAAGCTTCCTGCTGAGAGGTCCTGGCTGCTCTGTGGGGGGCAGACAGAGCTGATCGAAGTCCCAGACGGCTGGATTTAACTCCTGCATCAGTGTCTTCAAGGTCCAGCGGCCACAGAATAATTTCAAGTTCAGACAGTTGTTTTGCTGATTACGTCACTGTAAGCATATTTTAAAATGATTTTGTAGATGTGGAGTTACCAGGTGTCTACTCCCAGGGAAGCTTTCCCAGTCACCTTGCCTGATCCCATTGAAAAAGAAAAGGTTTCACTGCATTTTCCATCAGCTGATGAGTCATCCAGTATATCTCATATGTGCTCTGCTCTTAAGGTTATCCATGGGCAAATTGGAGCCCATTCAGCAGAGTGATTCTTGCTGCTGAACTATTACAGGGGATCTAATTAAATTAAGCCATAGTCAGGAGAAAAAAGTGCATAACCTTCATAATCTGTGAAACCTTGACTCGTTTGCCAAGCATCACTTTCCCGAAAATGGGGACGGCGGCACATCAGCAGGAGATGAAATCCTAACATGGAATTCGTGATTGTTTACAGTGTGTGCAGGGATGCTGAGCCTCAACACCAGAGAGGGAGTGACGCCAAAATACGAGGCAGGGGAAGGAGGAGCACCCCATACACAGTGACCTTGAAATCCAGATGAGCTCCTGATAATTGGTTGGAGAGAACGATCATTTCCATTTCTGAATTTGTCAAATTGTTTTCTTCTCAGGGAAGAGGAAACATCTGCTCTACGAGGCTAACTCAGTTCTGAGTCAGTTTGTCTCCCTGTGTTTTGCTGTAGCTGGGTGAGCAAAAGAGGGGACTCCATCTGGGCAGCAGAGCCTGGAATCCAGTTTTCTGACAACACACATCTTCACTTAACTGCCCTGGGGACTTCTCCACAGGCAGGGCAGGACAATTCAAAGCTGGCTGGGTTGCTAAGTTTGGGAACACTGTCTGTCCTCTTCTCACTGCCAGACAAGCTAACTTTCCTGCACAAGAAATTTGCCACCAAAGAAGAGGTGATATTGATTGAATACCTCCTATGTGGCAAAGCACCACGATGCAGCTTACACATATAATGATCACCTCGTTTTATCCACACAGTGAATCTGAGACTCAGAGATGCTGACTTGCCCAAACTGCTCAAGTGAAAGCGGAAGGACTCAAACCCAGATCTCATTGGTTTCAGAGCTCATATTCTTTATACGGTATTATTCTTGTACAGATGCTGGGGAAAGCTACGCAGTATGTGTCAGCTTCCAAAATGGAATGTGGATGAATGAGTATGGGCAAGGAGGAGTAGAAGGTTTCTACTGTTCGAATTTTCTTCCAAGGCTTTAAAATCTCAGTAACAGTGTGGCCTGATGACAGCTGAGTATGCCAGTTCATTTTTCTGGTCTTCGTCTTATGGGCTAGTTGTTTAGCAGCAAGCCCAATCTTTTGACATAAGTTGTGTATCTAAAGGGAGGAGTTGTAATTCATCTAAGTGGTTCATTCTGAACCTCTTGGACCTTGACTTTGTAAGAAAAATAAACCACTGACTTCATCTTGGAGCAAGGACATTCTGACCTCAGAGATTTAGCCGCATACAAGCTCCCGTGTTATTCATATTTAAATATATGCTTGTCAACCTGGTGCATTTTAGGTGGGGAGGAGCCATGTGGTATCAGCTGTCCTGGGTGCTGTACACAGTGCTGGCACCATCAGGCATCACTAGATCCGACAAATCTGACAAACAGAGTTTGGCAGGGTTGCAGCTGTGGTCACCTCAATGCCAATGATACCCCACTGCGCTGAAATTTTCAAAAGTCTCTGTAAATATTTCCAGTCCAACTGTCCTCCCCCAAAAGTTTAAAGTTGACTAGATTTACATTGACCAGCAGGCAGCCAGGTTATTGGGCTTTTTTATTCCAGTAAAGCTTAAATAACTACATGGTTATATTCTTTTAATCTTTGGGTAACTAAATTTGGGGTCAGCCTTAGACTCACCAGGCTAAAAACAACAAAACACCTTTAGTTTTTTTTTTTTTTTTTTTTGCGGTACGCGGGCCTCTCACTGTCGTGGCCTCTCCCGTTGTGGAACACAGGCTCCGGACGCGCAGGCTCAGCGGCCATGGCTCACGGGCCCAGCCGCTCCGCGGCATGTGGGATCTTCCCGGACCGGGGCACGAACCCGTGTCCCCTGCATTGGCAGGCGGACTCTCAACCACTGCGCCACCAGGGAAGCCCCCTTTAGTTTTAAATAGACAATTTGACAGATTTTTTTAAATTGATGAAGAAGACTATACTTCTAGACTAGGTAAACTATTGGGAAAAGAAGTCTTACATAGTAGAAGGTGGACGCCCTTCCTCCCCCTTGCAGCTGGTTATACTAGACCTAACTGTGAAATGGAATCGTGTAGAAAGTATTAAACACTTGGTCTTCCAAATGTTCATTCTATCCAGATGACAAATTATATATTCCACTAACTTCCATAGTCTGTTGATTTCATATGTTGTACTCAACCTGTACATTCAAAATTCTTTTTGAAATCTTGCTATGTGCCAGGCTCCCTTTGTACTGTTTCAAAGGATGGGGGACTTAGGTTGGTTTTTGTTTGTTTGTTTGTTTGTGTTTGCAGTACGCGGGCCTCTCACTGTTGTGGCCTCTCCCGTTGCGGAGCACAGGCTCCGGACGTGCAGGCTCAGTGGCCACGGCTCACGGGCCCAGCTACTCCGCGGCATGTGGGATCTTCCCGGACCGGGGCACGAACCCGCGTCCCCTGCATCGGCAGGCGGACTCTCAACCACTGCGCCACCAGGGAAGCCCTTAGGTTGGTTTTAATGCAGTGGTTAATGTGGAAGTCATCTTTATAAGACTGACCTAGTCGAACAATACCCGATTAAAAGGCTTTATTTTCAGGATCTTGCAAAGAAGTGGGAGGGAAGAAGGGAGAATAAAGGGTTAATTTTAAGCCAGGGTTCTTGGGTGGAGAGGGAGCCAAAGCTGAAATCACAAGGCATATGTAGCATTTGCTACAAAATCTAGTCAAGCCGTGGAACTTCCATCTCTTAGACTTTGACCTCTGGTCTTCTGACCATGATTTAGCGAGCTTGGTTCCACTCTCATAAGTTTCTGATTTTGTTTTAATGACTTACAGTCCACTCTTTCCTTGATTTTGGCCTTTCAGAATGCCTGTGATCGTCTAGATTCCTCACATGCTTGCCAACCCATGTCAACATCCCGTGTCTCTCGTTGCCCGTGATTCATTTTCTAGACACCCAGCATCTACCGTGTTCCAGGCACTGTGTTAGGTACTGGATATACACATATAGGACAGTGTCTCTGCTTTCAAAGAGTATATGGTCCACTGAGGGAGGAAATTCAGTTAACTAGAAGTTGTAAGCTAGGTGGAAAATTCTGTGTAGAAGAATACACAGCTCACATTAAGACAGCGAAGGAGAAGCACTTATCTGGGAAAGGAGGAAAATTGTCATGGGTGCATTTCCAGAAAAGGACAGTCTCTCTACTCAGAGAAAGGGTGAACGAAGTTTGTCAGAAGGGTAAGTGGAGAAGGCAGTTCCTATAAAACCAGCTGGTCTGCACAAGAGCCAGGATATATAACAAGCATAACACTGTGCGGTTGTATAAATATGTGGGTGATTGAACATTGCATCCAAAATGATTTTAGAATCTAGCATTAAATAATACTGAATAAAACAGTGGAAGTAACTCCCTGTCAACTGCCTCTCAATTTTGCTTAATTCAAGGAATAAATCTTTCCTTGTTTCTGAATCTATTTCCCATTTCTCTGACACTTGCTGATTTCCCTTTGTGTCAAACAGAGAACAGGCTTCCAGCTCAGATACAGGCAACAGTGTCTTCTCAGAGCTTAATGATTTTGTTATATTTTTATTATATTTATTTTTACAGTTTTAATTATGGCAACTGATTGCAGTTTTCCATTCACAGCATTGATACCAAGTTTCATTGGAAATGATTTTATTTTAGTTAGAAGTGCAATCAATTGAAATAAAAACCATAGGCAAAAAGTAATACAGGTGGTACATGAATATGGTAATCATCATGAAGTCGGTATACCAATGACTAGAGTTTGATAAACACTGATGGGGTGTATTTGGAAAAGAGAAAATCATAAGATGGAGTGAAGTGTGAAAGTGGGAAATGAGCTGGAAGAGTTTGGCAGAAGCCAGCCTGGGAAGAGCATCTTATGTCAGGCTGAGTTAAGCTTCACCGGGAGCCATGGAAGGGTTAGAACCAGGAGAATGGCACGACAGGGTTTGCAAGTTAGAACCTTCCAGCAGGAGGTGAAGGATGCCCCAGAGGAACTGAAGGAAGCAGATCAGTTAGGAGGCTAACAGGGTCCCATGATGAGGGCAGGACCAAGAATGCAAGCAGCGGGGCTCTGGAGGAAGGGAGGGTTGTGTGTGACGTGTCAGTGGTACAATCACCATTGTCACCAATGAGATGTGGAGGGAGAAATCTAGAGTATTGCTCAGGTTGTTGCGTGGGTGACATGGGGCTCTCTTAGCCAGGAGAGGGGATGTTTTCCCTTAGTTGTTCCTTTGCTCGCTCATTCGCATGATTTTGACCCTGAGTGGATCCCTGAGTCTCATGAACTCTGCATTAACAGATTAACAGGAAGGCTGCAAGGTTTTCCCCTCACACTCCTGGCCGGAGATCTAACTCCTCAGACAGACAGAGCAGAACTCAGAATGAGCGGTGGAGTCAGCATCATTTCACGTTGTGAAAGAGTTTTTGGTCAAGGACATGTGATACCCTCTGGCTCTGCCCTAAAATTTTCTGCAGTGCCTACAACAGATCAAGGTAGATTTCCTGGGTTAATAAATTACTGTAAATCCTAAGCCCCATCATTTCGGATTAAATTTTTGATCAAAGTGTGAAGATACATGGTCCTATGACTTCAGAATTTGAAGTCAGAGAGATCAGAGATGGTCTATAAACTAAGGAGTTACTGAGGGAGGTCTTTATTTGAAAAGAAAAAAAGATTATTCAGAAGGGAGGATGGTATCTTTGCAGTAAGATTCTCGTATGAGAGTAGAATTATCTTATAATCAGCAGGAACCTGGTTACTGGGAATTCAGGACCTCAGAACAAGTGGCTCTCACCCATAGCACTTTCTCTCTTCCCTATTCTTCATAGTAGAGAGTCTAGGACCCAAGGGGAAATTGTCTGTTTTGTTACCTTATTAGCGGCTAAAGTACACACCAATGAAGATTTCCTCCAAAGAAGACGGAAAGGTCACTTTAGGCTCAACTGTGGGAAACTGCAGGGGCTCTAGAACACGACCCTAGCTTGAAGCCCCCAAATCCTGGGGAAGCAGTCTAAGCCCCTCACTTCAAGAGAAAGGGCTCAAGGTCAGGCCAGAAGGAATCACCTAATGAAAGTCATGGAATCGAAAACAAGTGTCTGCTTAACTCCTGATGATAACTAATAATGAACAGGATACAAAGTTTACACCTAGATTATTTCCTTAAAAAATATAAGAAAACTTCTTCATGTATTCTTTTTAGAGGGAGTCAGGATTATTTTCAATGAAATACATTTTTATTTAAATGAAGGATAATGTATGGGCAGTGATATTAGACTCACTTGCCTTTAGCAGTATGACCGTATTAACTATACCACAAGTCTGATGATGGGTATGGTAAGACCAAGTCACCCACCATCCTTGATGTAGGAGGCAGTTTTAAAGAATGGAATCGAAAAAGCTGAAGTCTCTAAATTATTCATTGCTTCATACTCAACGATGAGAAAAATCATCCTGTTATACATGCATAAAGACGGAATAGAGCATGAAAAATTATGGGCTAGATAATGGAAGTGGGTGAGAACCGTCCATAAATAACGTGGTCTCTTACGTGTAGGACTTAGTCTGGGATCTGACGCCTCTAATTTTGTCACTCTGTAGACCTTTGCCTGGATTATAGCTTTTTAAGGAAATAGACATCCTGGATGTAATCTAATGATTTGGTTTGAACATCCTGGGTGCAAGCTAAGGCAGAAGGGTGTGCGTGGGTATCCTATCAACTTAGGATCCTTTTGTGTTTGTTTTATCAGATGTTTGCCATGAAGTTTGAAGACAGTATTACGAAAACTCTATGAAGCGTTATGTTTCAGTAAATTTCCGTGAAATTATAATGAAACATTAATGCAATAAGCCATTAAAAAATCAGAGACTTTATGGGAAACAGTGTGGCTACATAAGAAGCAAATACCTAAAATAAAGAACCTATTTAAGATAGAACTTTCTATCTTTTTCAATAATTATGCTGCTCAACATAGAGTTGTTATTAAAAATGGATTTGCCTCCTGGCACTAGATTGAAGATACGAAAAAAAGTGTTTAACCGATCAGTTTGTGCAATATAAAGTGTGTTGTTTGGGACTAAAATATTTAGTTTCCAAAATAAAGAACCGGAGGGGAAGGAGAAAGTGGAAAGTAGCATTTGAATACTCACTATGAGCTAGACATTTTCTGGCTTCCTTCTGTGTGTTCAGATGTAATCCTCACTATACCACAGCTTTGTAAAGTCACTTGAATTCCCATGTTACAGATCAGGAAATAAGCTTGGAGGAGGAAATTGTCCAAATTCAAAATCGCTAAGTGGCGGGGACAGAGCTTTGACAGCAAAGCCCCTCCTCTTTGCACTGTAGGATGCTACCTACATATTGAAATTGTGAATTTATCCCCCTGGCTACACTTCATTTCCATGGAAAGCCATGTTTAGGAAAAGGGGCATAGAGTCACTCAGCCAAGCAGATTGGATTCCAGAGTAACTTTATGCCACACCCCAAGGGCTCCTATTCTTTCCAGTAGAAACTTGGTTTTGCATGGAACTTGTACTGTCCATGTGGTCAAGAGCTGAAAGTGAAAGAGTTGTTTGTGCTTGGCTCGGGGGGGAAGAGGAGGGACACAATCAGAAAACCTGGGTGCAAGTATCACCTCCGCAACGGACAGATGCGTAGCTTTAGGAAGAATTCTTAGCCTTCCTGAGCCTAAGTTTTCCTCATGGTTTAGCCTACCAACATCCCAACGTATTAAGAGAATTAAAAAGAAATACAGGATGTTTTAAGTCATAAAAGTTTATAAAATGTTATTATATTTAATAGTTTATTTCTCTGAATATGAACAAACACATACATAAGCTATTAAAGATGTTTATGTCTACAAAGGTAGTAATTCTCTAGCCTCTTTGGCATGTTGTGAGGTGGGAAGAAGTGTTGTTTCTTCCATCAAATTCCGTCCCTAAAAGTTCATTTGAAGGGGGAGGGTTAGAGAAAGATCCCGGGTGGAACTATTACACTAGTCTCTGTTTCCTCTTTAGGAATTACTGGTCTCCCTCTCCTGTTTTTCAAAGGATTAGGTGGGTCATGATAGGTTTCCTCCAGGTAACAAATGCCTTTTCCTATCCCCCTGGTGGGTGATGTTTTGGAGCTCACTGAAGTTCAAAACCAAAGGCTCACTGGAGAGGTCTGACAAATGCCATCCCAGGAGTGCAGTAGGAGTACACGCAGGAGTGGGTTTGACTACTATGTACAACAGCCTTAAAGGTTAGGAATATTGCAGCTTCCTGTAGCAGCAGGATGGCTCTTTTGTAAACTTAAAGCATTTCTGTTTCCTGCCAAATTAGTCTTTTGGAGTAAGAGTATCCATTGATTTATTTTACCCATCCATTGTAGAAACAGCAAGTCAGAGATAGAGTGCAAAGCGATGCTACATGAGATCATCAGAAATTTCCACTCATTCCAGCATCCCAAACCTCTCGATCTCAGAATTGCCTCACTTCACCCCAGATCTCTGGCCTGAAGCCCCTTTGTCATTTATCATAAGGACAGAAAGGCAAGAAATCTAATGATGGGGAAGACAGTAGGTTGCAAAGACAGACTGTTTGCTAGTCTGCAGAGCCAGCCTGGGTTTGACATGCAGGAGTACGTGAGTGAAGTAAACAGAGGATTGGAGTGATTATCCAGATATTGAACGTGGCTACGTGTGCGTCTTCGCTGCTCTCCACGCCACCCTCTACCCCACATGCTTCTACCTCCAATATCAGTATGTCTTATGGACTCGATTTTAACCGAAATTACTGAGACAGCTGCTTGTGGTTTTCAGTTCGGGGGATGGACAAAGCCTCAGCTGTAAGTTGAAGACACAGCGAAGTGTCTTCGTCTTTAATTTTTAAATATTCTGTGCACTCCTCGATGTGCTGAACGGCTGGCTGGGTGGATTGGACATGAGTGAACGTCATAACTTCAGGAGAGTGTGTGAAGAATTTGTATGTGTGTGTGTGTTTGTGTGTAAATCAACATTGCGACAAATCTGAGGACTCTGAATAGTTTTGGAAATTCGGTAACACAAACAGAAAAAACCGGCACGAAGTCCCCTCTTTGAACCTCCTAGACATCCAGACTGCTTCGAAAGTGACGCTAATGGATCTATCACTAGGTCATAGGAACTGCACCCAGATGTGGAGGTGGGAAGACTCAGGGTACCCTCAAACTCTGAAGGAAGCCGGTGGTCATCTCAAAGGATTGCTGACTTCGACTCCATACACTTCAGAAGTCCTGATTCTGTTTGGAGGAATGAGGAAGAGGCTTGAAATATACAAAAAGTACCACCCATGCAAGTATCTATTTGCTAAAATATGGCTTTTGTTTTGTTTAGACTAATTTCAAGAAGAAAAGGAATACCCTCATTTCTATGACTAAGTCTTAGAATGTGGGAAACTTCTCATGCATAGGCCCTTCCCTGAGCAGTAGGATAGACATTGAGTTTGCTTTACTGATAGAATGAGGAGGAAAGAACCCAGTGAAGCCTTATTTTCTCTTAAAACTGTGAATTGATAAATCATGGACCTGATGGAGAAAATACGTTTACTAAAGCTCTAGGAGAGCTTAGCAGGGCCTGGTTCTGACTGGGTGCCTTTAGGCCATGGTGGCCACCAGACTCCCTGGACCATGGTAACAAGTTTCCCTTTCATGACTGAATGGGTCTCCACACTGACATTGCCATGAGTCTGAAGAAGTTACCTGCTGTCTGTACAGAGCATGGTAACAAGCGGGACCCTGTCGATCATGATAGCCTCTCTGATATGTTCTTGTGTGTAGGGGCCGGGGGAACTGGGGGAAAGAAAGTGTCATATTGCTTGGTTGTGACTCCTTCAACAAGGTACACAGTAGTAGGCAGACTCGACAGGCAGAAGATGATTCAAGAATTGGCAGGGGGGCAAAAGCAACGGACAGAAAAGATGATCATGGGATCCATCAAACACAGTCCTACATTAGCAAAACCGTCACAGTAAAAGGCAAGGTGCTGGTCCAACAGACTGGACAATTTGTCTGTCGACCCACACTCCCAGATCTCCACAGAGTAGCATTTTTATTGCAGTATTGTCTTCCATGGAAAATGAACAAAACTTTTTAAATAAATCACAATTGCTTATTGCTTAGTATGTTGGATAATAAATTCTTTAGTTTATCAGTACCTCACGGCCTTCAAATGTGCATTCTTCAAATAGTTTCAATTACATATACATTCTTTCTCCTGAACAATAAATTATTCTTTAAAAACAAAGAAAAAGGAAAAGATACATAATTTTAAAGCAAAGGAGAACCAAAAAACATATATTTTTGACATTTATCTTAAACTTATATGAAAACAACTCTATGTTAGGTGTTTGTTTAAATATAAATAATAAAGGACATTATGTTATTTACAATGTTACATAGTAAGTTGAGAGAGTAAAAAAAAAACTGACATGGACTCATAAAGACAGTAAATGATTTAGGGAAACATCCAAGTAATGTACAATGTGTATTTACAAAAGAATATATAATAGAACTTGTGATATGTGGCCGTTTCCTTTTGACTGCATCTCTCTGCAGTGTTTCATGGGTCTTTGTAGATAGAACTCTTTGTGGCTGGTGGGAAGCAGCCAGGACTAAAAGATAAAACTAGGTCTTCCTTATTTTCACCAATGTGAGCCATGCACCTTTCAACCCCGGGCCAAAAAAAAAGTTACTGAGCAAATGACCCTGGATAAACTCTAACCATATCAAGACAGTCACACTTAAATAAGGAAGATACGGCATGTTGCTCTTTGGGACACATTCATAAATACCCAGGCAGAGTGCCATTTTGTAGAAAGCACGAGACTGTCCAGGTACTCTCAAAAACAAAAGTCCTACCAAGCAAGGAGGGAGAGTAGGGTAGTAAAGGAATCTGGAGTGAGAAAAAGGAGTTTTTCATATACTATGCTCCACTCCACATTTCTCAGCGGGATATGATTTCAGACCCAGGAAACAAAGTCGCCGTCCAACTTCTGGGCAATTTCTGCTACCTGAAGACCCACAAAAGTTTCCCATATGCGGGTAACGTAGGTTCACACTCCTTTGGATTGCGACTGCACTCTTGAGTTTATAAACAGGGATGGTGGCATTTAAACATCCTGGAGGTGCCTCTGGGAACCCAAATCCGGGGACCACAGCAGGCAGCCCCGAGGAGTCAGCTGACCTTTCCTATCAAGGGAACCTCTCATTCTACGGACAGAAAGCCTGTCCCAACAGATATGCCACCTCGGTGAGTGACCAGAACCAGTTGGAAAGAAAATTTCCTCTCAATTTTCATCTATTTTTGCAACCTGAAAATTTACAGTGATTTTTCATACTGAGGAAAATGTTGTTCATTGCTCTCAACAGAAGATTTTATTTATTCCTGAAATTCTCCAGAATGGGACTCCAAATGCCTGAAGAATTTGAAACAGAAATTTTAGAGTTTTAATTACAGTGGGACTTTTTTTTAATTGAAATAGACTAAGAATGAGTCGAGGTCTTCAAATGCAGTATTAGAGTAATTGAGAGAATCTCTTCACTGCTTGACTGCTTTCTCTCCCCTGCCATGAGCTTAACTGATTCTACAGAATTGGGAAATCAGTGCAACCTGGAGAGTTGTCAGGGCCTCCTTAGGAGAGGGGAACAAGCACATGAAGATACCGCTGAGCGCAGAGAAAGTGGCATGGGACCATGAAGGATGCTTGGGATACCAAATACTAAGAGTAACTTCAAGGACCTGTAGACAGGTGTCTCTGTGGATTGTAGAAACACTTAGGAGCTTAATGACATGACTCATGCTCAGCCTGCATTTTTCTTCTAAAACCTCCTTGCATGTCACTTCTTTCCTTTAATTTTAACATAGAGATTTGGTGAAGAAATAGATTCAGTTCACCTGCAAACAAGAAGAGTCACTCTCCTTGACTTCATGTCTGGTATTTTGAACCCCCTGCTAACCTGTTCCCCGTTTTGTTCCATGGCTCCTAGGAGGCCACTTGGAACGTAAGTAAAGCTCCAGCCCAATCTGACAGAAATGGGGCTGTGATTTTTTTTTTTTAATTCTCTTATTTTCCTGGATTAGCAGTTATTTCAAATGTTTCTACCTACAGGCTTTCCTTGGATTGGCAATCCCAAGTGAACGTGCAAAGTATAGACCCATCTTAATCCTGTTTTTGTGACAGTAAAGCAAAAAAGTAAGAAAGGGGGAAAACGGGTGATACAGCTGTAAACAGAGAGGTTAGCACACAGGTGGGAGTCATTTCTGCATGGAAAGGTGCAATCTTTCCAAGACTATTGCCATTTCCTGATGAATCATCACTCGTAGGAGGTTCTTACTAATCAGAAATCACATGCACACTGGCCATTCCTGACAAAAATGTTCATGCATAGTTATGACTTAATCAAGGCAACACTGAAAAATGAGAGAAACATAATGAGGACAAAGGAATGGTCAAAAAAACTTAAAAATTACTAACCAAGTCACACAGTTGCTCTCCCCCGTGTCTTCTATGTATTCACTCCTCTAGACAGTCTAAGAAGAATTTCCCTACGATGACGTCACCAGTATGTACAGCAGGCACATTTCACTCTAGAAGTACTTCAGACAAATTGCTGAGTGTGCTGTTGAAGCTGGGGTTTTTGTGCCATAATATGTCTGTCCTTGAGCCAAGAAGACACAACCGGTCCCTAGCTCCAAAATCAGTGAAAAAACACAAGTCAGGAACGATTGCACCTTTTCCAGCCATGGTTTGCTCTTCAGCTAGATGAGCCGCTGTATCATTCCCCCAGAGAGAGAAGGTGAAACCGATCCTCGCCTTAGGGGCTGGATTTTACCCTGATCGGTAGCCAGAACCCATTTTCTCTGCTATCCCGAAAACTTGCTTTTTTTTTTGGCCGAGAAAAAAAATCAATCAAAATAAAGTAAATGGTAGCTCCTTTTGTCAAGCAAGCTGTCTTCTGATGAATCATACAGTTTTTGAAAAAAAAAAAATCACAATATTACTTTCTTCCTAATATTTAACATGACTTAATGCAGTTTCCTGCTGTAATTAACAGTAGCATGCTGCTGGATCTACTATTATCTCAGAGCCCAGTGAAGCAGACCTTTGGCTGGCAGAGTCGTAGACACAACTCATTTCATATACTGAAAGCAAAAGAATATTTCACACAGAAGGGGAGTATTTGGATGGATGTGCCATTACAAGACGTACTGATCGAGAACTACTTGAAGCGGACAGAGGGACAGTTGCAAATCCTGTAAACCATACATCGAGTCAACGTCATAATGCAACGCACAAGAAGCCAGCAGAAACGGAATATGCGGGGTGGGAGAGGGTTTGCTGAAATACTGTGAAAAAGCAATCACGGGAACAGTACAAAACTTGCTCTCGACATAACATAACATAAAGGCACCATTGATATCTTTCTCGTTTGGAAATACTGTAAAAAGTTGCTACATATGGCACATAACACATTTGTACATACATATATTTAATTTATAAAAGATTTTTTTCCTGTTTTCTATTTGCAGGACTGCTAAAATAAAATAAATTGTTTAATTTAAGGTGGAATACTTTATTATATAAAATAAAGTTTTACAGGTGAATCTATGGGTTTATTTCGGTTTTATACAGCAATAGGGTCTTGGTTAGCGATTACACCGGACAGCCTGGCCTGCAATTCTTCCTGCGGAGAGAAGCGGCCTGCTGGGTTAGTCCTGCTGTCAGCCAGGTGGAAGGCAGGGGCTGCCTCAACATTGGCTGCCAGGGGGTTCTGTATGCCCAGGAAAGGTGTATCTTCTCCTACTCTTTCATCCTCTGTTTCACTCTCTGAGTTACTGCTCTCAGCGCTTGTGTTGCTGTCCATTTCCAATCTGTGGGCAATATGACCATTGGGCTTGGTTCTTTTGGCCCGCCGGCTGTTGGTGAGTTTCTTAACCGACTCTTGAGTCAGTTCATACTCCTGGGTCGTTTCATACTCTTCATCCTCCACTATCCTCAAGGGGCTAGGGGGTGGGCTGTGGCTCTCGTGCACGGGGTTGCAGTGGAAGGAGTTGAACTGCTGAACGTGCTGGACATCCCTCTCCCGCAGCCATGGCGGTGTCACAAGAAGCAGGGGTCTCTCTTCTTCCACGAAGGGACTGACTGCCATGGAGGGCATGGACACCGTCGTGCTGGACACGGGTGGAGACATTTCCGAAGGGGGCGATTTGGGGGAGCTTGGCGTGTGGAAATCTACAGGTGACATACGAGCCGGGGTGGTCATTGCTGATACATACCTGTGTGAGCAGAGAATACCCCGCATAAGTGTGGTGGAATGAGAGCCGTAGAGCAGGGGTGGGGGGTGGGGTGGGGTCAGGGGGCATCGTTCACAATATTATCATCAGATATCATCCTCAGAGAATTTCTATTCATCGTACACTTCTCGGTTTTTGCACTAGGACATTCAGCACCCTTGGAATCTCAAATTAGGTAGCCAAGAGTCTCCTCACAGGAGTGCATGCAAAGATCAGCTAAATTGCCTAGCTCATCAAAGCGTTTGAGGTTTTCGGATCTCGTCATGAATTTTAATAAAAGCACGTGAGTTAAGACAAGAGGGCGCCGGGTCCTGGAAACCTCTCAGTTTATCAGGACCAAGGCTCAGGGATTTGGAAGGGAAAGAAGTATTACTTAAATACTATACCTTCCCAAAGGCCAAGGGGTCTTAGAGAATGAAGCCCAAATGGGGAATGGAAGAAGCTCTAAGATGAGTTTCGGAAAGCTGGATCTGCATGCATTTGGATCTGTGGGCCTTGTTTCTCCTTAGCTCAGCTATAAGGTTATGTCTTATGAAAAAAAAAGAGCATAGTAACTTAGATTTATTCCTGATAACAGTGTAACACATTTATGTGCTTTTTTAACTTTTCCATGAAATGTTACTTCTTAACATTCAATTTGCAACTCTCCATCCCAGTGACCATGACATTTCAAAGGTAACTTATTTTGGGCTTCATAGTTCCGTCCAATCTCTGGTCTACCTCTCTTCCAAAGCCCACCGCTGTATGCGTCTCTGGCTTATCTCCTGTGACTGCTCAAGACTGGGCTGTACCGTGTCGCCTTATGTCATGTTACGTCTGATCATGCTCAGTGAATCTAGCTGTCAAGACATTGAGTGCACTGTTTTTACCATATCGTGGTTTCTTCCCCCAGAACAAGAAGACCTGATGTGGCACTGAGAAAGATGTGGCTTATTCAGAGTCACATTTCTCAGCTTGGATAAAAATGTCACCAATGCATAGCACTAAAGGACTCTTTTCTTCACATTGGCATTTGCAGAGTCTAATTTGACATGACCTGTGATGACACAGGACACCATCTTCTGAACTCTAGCTAACAGAAACAAGAAACTATTAACTCTTGTGCTTATCAGCCATGATTCTGAGTCATATGGAAGTGAGCTCTGGCTGTGTCTAAAATGGGAAGGTGTCTAGAGATGGAAATATTTGGGGATCAAGTCTCCAGACATTTTGTTTTGGGGATACTTAAATTAAGCGCTCTGAGAAATGCTAATTCAAATCCAATCAGCCCATAAAAGTGATTCGTCTTTTCTCTCCATGATGCCTAGGTTCAGGTATATCTTGCAGTCCTAGCTAATATCTGGGGTATGAAAGGAAGCAGGGAAGTGTCAAACTTTAAAGACAAATATCACATGTAGTGATGAAGACAGAATTTATCCCTAAACTCTTTTTCAGGTTTCTAAAAGGACTGAATTAGGACAGACTTCATACATAAAGATATAATTACATGAATTTAAGACTAATGTTTTAAACCAGTTTTGGACCATGTCTACTTTTTCATAGATGAGTTACAGAGCAACCACTAATTCTGTAAAACTCTGAAATACCATTTGGGGGTAAAGGCTTTTGAAAAAAAGTAATCAGCAGGTTCTATATGACCTGCAGCCTCCAAACCGGTCTCCTTTGGGGTAAGTACTTCCCAGTGCATGAGTAGAAGGGTGTATCAAAATTATCTCCACCCATGAAAACCAAGTAAGTATCGCTTCGACATGATGTAAACCTTTTAGTAAGTGGTCAGAGATTAGACTGAGAAGACAGTAAAGTCAACAAACCAACAAACCAACAGACAGAAACCCCGCTGGATTTGAAAACAAATAAGTAACAGCTTACTGATGGGCTAGGAATGCTGGTTGGGTATAACTTTCTCCCCCAGTTTAGGTGAAAATGGATCCGGAGAATCTATGAATTCAGTATTCTTATTAAGCATCGCTTTCAGCTCACTTCGCTCTGATCTTTATTTTACCTTTGCTGTGACTGCCCCCCTGACCCAACCCTATAGCCCCAGAAGGAAGCCAACACACTCTGGAATAAGGGCCACCCCAAAGGCAATATCTGCCTTGCCAACCTCCCGCGAAGACGGCGAGGTGAAGCATACGAGACACTTATTGAGTCATCCCTTGTTGGAATGCCGTAAAGGGATACTATCTGGAGGGATGCGAGCCGTCCCTACAGCCGTCAGCAATGACACAGCCCTTGATTTGACTTAAGTGAGGCTGGAAGGTAAGGAAGAGTTAATGCGTGCGACCGGGAGTCCAGCTCGACCAGAGTTTGGATAACTGGCCACTTAGAATTCTAGAAGGGTCCTGATCGATCACTGAGGCCAGCATTCTGCTCTCAAGGTACAGTTGAGGAAACGGAGACATCCCCCACCCCCCGCCGCCCCGACGGTCTGAGCCTAAGGTCAGAGCTAGGAACTCCCAAGTTTGCTGCACCTTCCACATCGAATCATTCCAGCTCTTTAGAAGTCTGTTGCCTGTCAGCCACGGAGATGATGCGAGAAGCTCGCGAGCAGTGGGTTCAGTCAAACCCAAAGATGGCTTCGTCAACCAGAAGCACTCCTAGACCAGGCAGCTGCCGCCCCTTATTCTCATTAGAGTGGGTTCCTCAGGTGGGACCGCAGGTGCTCACGGGGATTCTCTTACTGGGGTGCTCTCTCCTCTGTAGTAGCTTTGCCCTTCGGTTTTACCTTTCACTATGAGGAGAATCTCGGTAGGAGTCAGGGGTTTCTCTGGCATGCCTGAGGAAGCTGTTACACTCGCGAGGGCCTCCCAAGCCATTAAGACGTCCTCTTGGGCCCCCAGTAGGGCTGCTGTGCCTACTGTTTTCTACAGATGACATCACGATGACAGAGTGGCTTTCTGAAATGATGCTTTCAGTGTGTCCGTTGCTCCAGCTACAGAGGAAATGTGAGAGGCAAAGAGAGAGAGATTTTTAATTATAGGCACACATGGAAATGAAAGGAAGTGATCTGACAAGTCTTGCGAATGACTGGTGCATCAGTAGTTCACTACGATAGTACTTGTCTCAGAATAGAATTGTTTATAAAGTTGCTTGCTACCGACAGGATCTTGATTTAGACTGGCTTTGCAAGGATACACTTTATTCATGTGTTCACCCATTCAACACACATGTACCAAATGCCATTTCGTACTAAGTATTCTTAGAGTCTGTCTGTTCTTGAGTGGCTTAGATTAAGGAAACACCTGTCTCATGGGCTTCATTTGGAAGTGTAGTGCTACCCTTGGTAGCACACATTCGGATATCACCAGAGCATTTGAGAATTTAGGTTCAGCTCTTTAGCCAGTTCTCATGTGCATATCCCAGGGCAATCCAACCACTGGAAGAAGTCAACTTCTAAGTATTGTACGGCCTCTAAGACAAACCCTTCCCAGTGTAGTAACTCTGTGAATGGTCAGGCATGAGAAAAGACGATCTCTAAAATAAGGAACAACGATCCTATAAGGTAGGTGTCATTTCCCCTTACTCTGCTAACGGAAAAATTGAGGCTCAAATTCAAACAGCAGTTAAGCGGCAGAGCCAGTTTGATGTCCAAAGTCGGTTTCTGTCCCAAGCCATACACTCTGCTTTACCTCACTGCCTCATAAGTACCTCCTGTCCCTTTTGTAGGCAGTGAGAGCAAAAGACAATGTGTAAAGATTAGTTCTTAGAGAAATGCCTTGCGATTTTTTATTCTCATACCTGTGACTGGGAGTCTGGGTGACAGTAGTGGAGTGATGAGCTGTCGAAGTGTAGTGACTGGTGGAAAAAGACGTCTCCGCCTCTCTCTCGACAATATGCTCGCTGGAGATGACATTTTTAGATACGTATTGCTGGATAAACAAAGAGACACAACTTGAAGATTTAGGGAAGTCAAAATGCTAACAATGTCACATGCACACACACAAAAATCTCTACTTCTAATACACATGCTTCGTAATAAATTCCAGTTTCCAGTGGCCAGATGACAAAACCTATCCCAGCTACTGTGGTCTTTAAATTAGGTAAATGGAGTTGAGGGATTGCTCTTCGGATACGCGTGCAGTGTAGGTCCTACAGTCACAACTACGTTTTATCAGAAACAGACCTATTCTCTTTCGTTTCCAACTGATAACATGACTAGAATTCAATACAAAAGTCTGCCCAATACTTATTTTTGTAATAGTTGTTGCAAATCAAAAACGACGAACAGATATTTGAGTGCAACAAAAGAACAGAGATGGTTTGTCTCGTTTCAAATTTCAAGTCACTAGAAGAATGAAAAAAAACTCTGTTTTGAATCTATCTTTCTCTTTTAATTTCTCAGTGCCCGTGGTGCCCTAATGATATCGTTGAAATTTTTAACTTGTCAGTGGTAAGACTAACAGGGCTACTGAGAGATTTGAAAGACTTAACAGCAGTTGTCAAGGTTACACATCTTGACAAACCATACAATAGAGGGCCTTATATTGAGTGCAAGTAGATTGTACTTTATTTTCACCACCAAATCACAGTAGCTGTCACCGCCTTTCATTAGTGAGAGAGGGACATCTTTAAATTGTCTTTTAAACCCTGTTAGTATTTACACCAAATTGAGTTAAATAACGGGGTAAAAAGACACGGATAGGAATAGTCTTAGATGAAATAGGGCAGTTTATAATCTGATGGGTTATGGGCTCTAAAAGAACCTGATATATTCATGGAAACCAAAAAAAAAACAAAACTGCAACTTGAATTATGCTTGAAATTATGGCTGGTTCTCTTAACCATGGAAAGGTTATTCCATGTGGATCTTTGCTTTAAGGAAAAGAAAGATGGCACTGTCATATGTAACGACCTATTTTTAGTCTGCGTACCAAATGACTCTTGCGCCTTGGAAGGCAATGTAAGCTCAGTGAATCTAAGGAAAATCATGTTTAAAAATGATACAACATTCATTAGATGCCACTGGGCTAAGTGTTTTATACGGATTATCTTTTTAATGCTCGCAAGAACTTTTTGAAGTAGGTATTATTTTTATGATGAAGAAACAGGGTTTAGAAAAGTCAAAGCTCACAGTAACATAGCTTGAGCCATAATTGGAATCCAGGCAGTCATTCTGCCTCCTATGTATTATATAAAGTGACAGATTATAGGTGTGTCAATAGTGAATGAATTTAGCAACTGTGCAGAACATTCCAATGAACATACTGGTAGGGGGAGGAAAGCAGCCAATATGTTAATTTATCAGCACCTAACAGTCTCCTGTAGGTCTTTCCTACAAGACTTGCTGGTGGTTGAACCTCCAGCAACCCTGAACTTGGGTCTCTGATATATTTGCTCCACACAAAACCCATCTTTGACTATAGGATAGAAAATGGTACTGCAATATAATCTTCCAGCTTTGCCTATAAAAAGCCAGACATCAGAGGGGAATGGAGAAAACAGGAAGAATGATGGCGGAGTAGGAAGGTAGAACTCCAGAAGCCGGGAGAGCTGAGTCCAGCTCTGCCCTGGCCCTTATCTGTAAAAAAAAAAAAAAGCTATGTAAAGACTCTCAGAATTTAATATTTGATGACTTCATTATATTTAAAAGCTGAATGCTCCATAAATTTAAAAAATAGATCTTCGAATGATGAAGGATGTATTTCCTCTGGACGGTTTGGCATCATGTAGAAAGAGTTGGAAAGTATTAAATTCTTCTAGTTTGGCTACTGAGAAGCAAGGTTGGTAATGGCCTTGACCTTTTCATGCCCTAATGTCTCCCTTTGTTAATCAGAATCAGTAAATCATCAGGCACCGGACAAATGAGTCTAATAAAAAAATAAATGACTCTAGAGCCTTTAGTTCAGTTATCAGGGCTAATCAGTTACAGACTGAAGCAGCCTTCATTTCCAAAGTATAAAAAAAAAATAAAACATTTCCTTCTGATTCTTGTATCATGAATTTTATTATTTTTCTTTCTTTTTTTTTTTTTTCCTGTTCTTTCTTCTGGTTACGGTTTCCCTACAGAACAAACCCAACATGATTATTCCGATCCCTTAATGAACACTTTATAAGAGGAAACGTGCTTGTTTTACAGTCACCAAATCCACTTAAAAAAATGTTCCCGTTATTTTCTCTTGGCGAAACCTTGGATTCCTGGAAGCCCTGGTGATTAATGGCAGCAGCTAAGAGCCTAAGAGCTTTAGAAAATAAACTTCAAGGTGCCTGAACAGAGGAGAGATGCTGAGCTTTTCCACTGGCCAGAGTCAACATACATTCACCAGCTGCACGTTCTCGGGGGGTGGATTGGGGTGATGGGGCCCGTTGGCTATGTTCACCATGTTGTTTCGTTCAGAGCGAAGACTCTGCCGAAGCCGGTCGTGAAGCTTTTTCCGTTGCTTCCTGGATAGGAAAAAAGGAGCGTTTATTTTTTCTATTATTTACATTTTTCAGTACAGTCGATTCTTTCTTCTATCAACACACAACTCAAGGCAGTGGCTTGGGAGGGAGGGCGGAGGAGGGAGGCAGTGCCACTTCCTCTCAGGAGGGGAATCATCTATGCTTAGCAAGTAGATTTAAGAAGCTGCATGGGATTCTTACAGAAATTGAACTGGACTGCTGAGAGATAAAGAAAAAAAAAGAAGACAAGTCAAGTTGAGAGGTGGCTAATACCCCAACTTTCCTAATCAATCCATCTTTGCCTAAGTCTTAGGGATGGTCATTTGTCTTAGGTAACAAGTCATGCTATGCAACTGACAAGGTTGATTTCATTTATAGTTTTGCCGGTCTGTGTGTCTTTCAAGAAAATGCAGTTAGTGTTGAATCTGTGCATCACACATAGCGTGTGTATGTATAGAACTGTACGTGAGTGAAGATACGTACTTATTTTGCCGGTAGATTTTGGCACAATTATAATATGATCCTACTCTATTACCACTTTTCTCTGTAACTAGGGAGTGAATATTCACGTATTCAGATTGAATATAAGACGACTCCTAAGGGGGATTCCGTGAGGGCTTGTTTATCTCTATCGCTTGCTCAGTTCTGGCAACACACTGAATCCTGGGACATTAAGAAAATGCCATCCATGCCCTTACATTTATACCATAAGAGCATATTGTCTTTGTTCCTCAACTTGGATCGTAATATTAGTCCTATGACTAGTTTTGGCTCAAGATTTTATATGATGAAGTGACAAAATAAAACAAAACTGTTAATAACATTATTTCAGCCTTGAAGCAGGAGTTCTACGTATGAGAGAAAAATGAAAAGAATTCATGTCAAACGGTAATTGTATTTGCTAACATGAACCCAGCTTAAAGGACCAACAAGGCAAACACAAATCTGTTTTCATGTTTCTCTTTTATTCTTTCAAAGCGAGTTTTGCTTAATTCTCCTCTTGTGAGATTCCTTTTGTACATCTCTCACTTTGGGAGCATTGGAACCGGTCACCTAATTAGATGGAATTGAAAATTCATCACGATCATATTTTTTAAAAACCCCTGCATTTCAAACAGCACCAAATGCTCCCTTTATCCGCTAAGTCTGAGTACAGTTGGACGTGTCCTCAGCAGTGAGATGACACGCTCCTCCCCCACAGACACCTGCGTGTGTCCCTGTACAACCCTGTCCCTCCCACCCTTTCTTCGGTCGTGGGACTGCGGTCAATTATCAGAAGTCTTCTGAACACTTTCACACAAATAGGCAAAGCTTTCTAATGTACGTGATTAGGAAAGGTCCTCAAAATGGATTACTCAGGAGGAAAAAAATAAGGAGCAAGTCCCTCTGTGGCGCCCACCCCCTTTTCTCAAGACTAGGCAGTGGAGCTTGCCGGCCAGGCTGTCTGTGCGCTAAGGGGAGGGGGTGAGGAGGGCGTTTACTTGGTTTTGCAGTAGGCTAAGGAGAGGGGGTGAGGAGGGCGTTTACTTGGTTTTGCAGTAGGCCACCACACACATGATGCCGACCACAAGCAGCGCGATGCAGATGCCGGTGATGGTGAGCACCCTCTTCTGGTAGAGCTCCTCCGCTTCTGGAAAGGGACGAGAGCAGACGTCAGCAAGCGTCCCTAACCCTCGCCGGGACTTACAGCTGAACAGTTGGCATGCTGTATTGTCCATGTTCACAAGAAATACACACGGGACACTTCATTCCTCTTGCAGACGTACTTAAGGTGCAGCATACTCTGCACTACAGTTTGAGCATAAAATGGCAAAGCCCGTTGGGGGCCATTTATAATTTAAAAAATGATACTATTCAGTTACTTTAATGATAAGTTATAGATATATGTGTACTAAACTGGCACATCATAAACATTAATTATAAAATAATGATTTGGTTAAAACTGTCGATTTTATTTTTTTTAAAATCTCTTGCAAAGACAACAGGAATCAACACCAGTAAAAGGAGCCGGCATTGGCGCCACTGGGACCCTCTGTCTCCTTCTTTCCTTCTTCCCATCCTCCCAGCCCCCGCCCCTCCCTCACCCTGAGCCTCTTTGGATTTCCCAGCTATTTCCCATTCCTGTGGTCTTTACAAAGAGCCACTTCTAACTTAAAAAAAAAAAAAGAGAAAATCAAAGACATTTGCAAACATGAGCTTGACTTGTAGTTAGCAACAAAACTGATGCAGGATCCCTATGACTTAACAGTAGAATGCAAACGTAAGCACCATGACAGGGAGTATAGCAGGGCACTGTATCAGAGAAACCCCATACGATGGGTGGGATCGTCCCGTCCTGGGCCATGATGAAGATTTGTCCTTTGAGGAACAATTATTATTACTTCACCAGTTGTACTTAGAGACCTAGTTTATGGCACTACAAAACCACTGGCACAAAATGATACATGATTTGAAATAGATTGTACTCTCCTGCATTGACCAACTTGGCCAATTAGCTAATGTCGGTTGCACTAAGGAGATGGGATGCTTAGAACTTTCAGGTGAAGGTACTGCTGTACCCCCCAATGCAACCAGTTTCTGCTTCATGGAAGGCTTTCTATTTGCCAGTTGGGTTTTGTGGGGCTAACTTGCTTAGACTATGGTAGGTCAGGTTCTTAACAACATTGGCTGATTTAATGGTGAACCTGATCCTCTTAGGAGCTAAGCTTCCAACCAGTCCAATCACACGTATTATTGGGAGAGATTCACGAGTTCAATGAGAAAGAGAACTCGACTGATGCATAATAAGCGGGGTGAGCTGTATTTGCTCTTCTGATTAACAAGCTGGTCAAGAACTGGGGAATATTTTACCGATGAAGGTCTCTTATCTGGACATCAACATGGGGCCTTATGGAACATTTTCAGTTTACATTCTCTGTCTCAGCAACCACACTTTTTTTCTCTGCTGAGAGAGGGCAAGTCGCTGGAAGTCTTCTTGAAATGAAAAAGTGCAATGTAATTTCTATGATACAGTAGACTTTATCATTAAACAAAACATTTCCTACAAGCCAAGCCCATGGTAATCAAATTCCAGTTAACAGGTCAGGAACATTGTCAAATCAAATTAATAAGAGCACTGATTATTATTAACAGGAGGAAGAGAAAGAAGTAAGAGACCAGAATGCTGCAGAGATTATACAAAAACAAACCAAAAGTGTTGGAAGTGGAAAAGAAACAAACGGACAGGACAGACGGGCTGACAGAATGACGGAGAGAGGGAGGAAGCCAGGTAGGAGGGAAAACAAGGTTAAGAAGTGAAGGAGCAATCTGAAGTCCCTGGCACAGCATGCCTGGTACTAAGGGAGGAAAAATAAATACATAAAAGAAAACCAGAGGGAGGAAGTGCTGGGGTGGGAGGAAAGGTGGATGCAGATTTGGAAGGGTTATCCCATACAGCATAACTCCTAACCTAGACTGGCGGTCACGTGGAAGCCACAATTAGAAAGCAAAGCAGCTGGTGCAGCTGATGCATTGCGGGGCGACAACGGACCAGGAGACATAGAGCGGTGTCACGTAGTTTTGTGCCGCAAAAGTCAAATGAGGACGTGGCACGTGGATGCTTGTATGTTAATTGCGAGTGTCTGCTGCCTCCTACCTCCCCTCCCACATAGACACAGGACAGGGAATTCAATTTCATAAGGTGTTAATCTGTGAGCTGATGCCCCTGGGGCCTCCGCCTGGACCGGGCACCCGGATCAGTTTTCAGCACTAAGTCTAAGCAGCAAAGGCATCGCCCCACTGGTCCTTCTCCAGGGATGCAGGACACGGAGCAGGGATCCTTTGGTTGTGATGAACTGGTTACAAACCAGAAGTGTGAAAGTGTCATTGCCTAGAAAATGAAGACCCTACTATACCTCTTTCGCTTACTCTATTGTTTTCTTCTTTCCAAATGGCAAGCACTTGGCAGCATTGCCATCTTCCCATTCTATCTTTAGAGAAACCTGGGAAATTGCTTCTGCACACTGCAAAAAGAGGACCTAGCCAAGGGCCATAGGGGGAAAGGCATCGTGCCTCTCACGGCCTCTTTGGCAAGTTTTTTGGTGGTGGTTAATTATAAAATAGACTAATTTGGGTTTGTGAACAAATTGTATATGATGACTTGCCCATTCTTCCTAGGTTATGTCAGAAGACACAGTTTTTCCAGGAAAATCAATCATGGAAATAGAAAGGCAGCCCAGTAAAGGCCAAAGGGCAAAAGAAAAGTGCTAAACGAGCTAATTAAAACCAAGGCCCCTAGAACACAGATGTGGATCAGGGTTCTGTATTCACATCAGCATGTTTGCGTTAAATGTTTTTCATCTAAGTTTCTGATTTTCCAGTGGTTTACTAGATCAGGTGACCCTCACAAAATAAATGTGTTCAAAGAGAAATACCTGATGAACAATAATATAAACAATGAGTTTTTTAAAAAACCCTTCCCCCCCCCCCCTTATTTTTTTCCTAGTGTGACGGGGTCAATAGGACAAGAACAGATTAGAGGCAGCGTTGAAAAGAAGAATCCATCAGGCTCGTTGGCGGATCTGCCTTATTAATGAGTTGCAACACTTCTGAGTCCTTATGGTTTGGCTGGATGCATCGAATGAACCAGATCAAGCATGTTTTTCAGACTGATCTGGCTAGGCCAAGAGACAGAAGCCTTGGCTGTCTCAATTTTAATTGACCTTTAAAGTCGGATTTTCCTTAAGGATGGAATGTTCTGGCTGGCTGGGGACTTTGGAACCTCTGGAAGGTTTGCCCTTAAGAGGTCAAACCTTAAGCTTACCAAGGTAACCCCTGGTGTGGGTACCACATCAGTGTGCCTTTACTAACCCTTCAGATCTTACTGAGGGAGGTTATACATCTGAAATATCCATCACCCTACTTCATTGTTTGGGAAGAGAAATATTAAATTTAATAATTATACCCTAAAGTGATAAAGCAGGAAAGATGCTCTTAGGGAGAAGAGGGGAGGTGACGGTGGTATTTTTTTCTTCCTTTCAGGTAAGGCCAATAAGTCTATTTCGAAGTGGGATAATTTTTATCCCAAGGAAAGTAACCTGAATAGATGACTCCCCTCGTGTAGACCACCTGCCCCCTGCGGGATGTTGGTGGGACCTCTTGTGTTCCTTACTCTTGGGTGACGTTCTCTGATGTGCAAAGGACCACTCACATGAACGTGGGGCTATTCCCATCAAATGAATAGTTTTCTCTTGGAATATTTTTGGGGGCAATGAGCAATTAATTTGAGTTTCTATCCGTGGAATGGATAGAGCTTGTAACAACCTGATTTTCCACAAATTATGGGAAGTACATTAGGTGTAGACTGTGATGTTATCATTGAAATGAAAGCAACAGCTATAAGATGCTCTCACCGCATGATGTCACTGACACCAGCTGGTTGGGGACCAGATATTCCTGTAATCAGGACATGGCTTTATTGACCAACGGTCACATTCCTGGGGGCCTGCACTGTAGAGCCTCTGGAAGAATAGAATGGCTTCCCCTTCCTCCCAAGACTGGCCTTTTCTCCCAACTCTTTAGGGTGAAGGCTTTCCAAAGAAGTCTGCCCCCAATTCACATGCTCATAGGAGATATTTTACATTTGCAGTGTGAAAATGTCTATTTGATTACTTGTTGGGATATAGTGACTCAAGTTTAATTCTGTTAGTACTAGAATTTCCAACTAAAATAGCACAAGGCTATTTCATTCTGTTTTCTGTTCATGACATAATGAAATCGACTGGAGCAGTGCTTGAGTATCTCCAGAAAACCAGAGTAATCCAAGTCTATGCATATAATATGTTGCAGATTAAGATGTTACTATATTAATAGATGATTTTTACATTGTATGTCAAGCTCCCATCAGCCTAAAACGTGGAGCGTTCTTACGCTGATGTATGTAAAGCTTCTTCTGTTCTCAGGCTTCTGGTTTGGTTCTTCCTACAGCCTTGTAAACCACTCCAACGTACCCCAGCTCGGAAATAACAGCATGGCCAGATCAACCAGTGGGTCAGAGAACATGGGATATATGTGAATTTGCAGCAGGTAAGGTGATTTTAAACTCTAAGTGAAAACTGGGAATCTAAAAGCTGGTGTACTCAGTACCATGTTGGTAAACTAACCATAGATTGAAGGCAAAGAAATCACTGTTATAGCTGTATGATCCCTTCTAAAGAGAAAGGAAATTAGTTAGGAACTGAAAGGGAAGAATAGACAGGGGGAAAAAAAAAAGGGTTTCAGCTCATAGGCTCTAAATTCTGCAGGCTAAAAGGAATGATGATTGGTCCATACCCATAAATTCAATCCCAAGATGCTCTGCCAATGCAGAAAGTTGACAAAAAAAAAAGAAAGAAAGGGAAAAAGTTTCAGAAAAGAGCAATACACTGCACTCCAAAACACATTACACACGACTATTATGGCTCTGTGCGTGCACATTGAACAGACAAACGGCGGATGGTTAAGGAAGCAGTGCTCAGGTACGCCCCCATGAGTCCACAGAGGGAACTTCTCTTTTAAGAGGTGCGCAAATACCAGCACACTGTGTCTTTATTAACCCTTAAAAGACCTTACTGAGGGAGAAGTTGTACGGCTGAACTCTTCTCTATGCTATTTCATTATTTGGGAATAGAATACTGTATTTATCATCAGAGACAGCATTTGGCATTATTTCATTCTTCTCTTTTCAAAAGGCAGACTTGAAGTTCCAGGGAGGTGAAATTGTTTTGCCCAAAGACACACAGTGGCAGAGCTAGGAGGTGAAGCCAAGTAATTTGGTTGGAAAATTTCATCACAATGGATTTATATAGCTATGCTCTAATATTTCTTGTTGCTTTAGTTATTTTTTTAAAACTACTTCCTTTTCTCCAAACCTTCTACTCTCTCCACCACTTACATGACAAGGAGCAAACATTTCTGCTCAAAAAGCCAGACGGGGCACTGGGGCACTGGAGCCTGCTTCCAGTTTTCCATATAATTCCTGTGTGGCATAGGACAGCTCTGAATGCCTCACTTTTTCAATTGGTTGAAAAAAGAGGCGGGGGGAGGATGCAATTCCTGGGTTCTTTAGTTAAATTTAATTTACTACTTCTTCAAATCACGAAGAGCCAATTAGATGATCACTTCCCAGTGCTTAGCTCCGATGCCCAGATGACAGCTGAAGGGCACAGGCACCCAGGGAAGCTGCAGGGCTGCCCAGGGAAAGGGACTCAAAGTTGTGTGCTCACAGCCCACAGTCCTGGCAGACCTGACTGACGAGGGACCGGGATTGCAGGACCAGCAGAACCTGCACAGGCTCAAGTGACGAAATGGGGCCGAAAAACCAAAACAAACAAACAAACAGAAAAAACCAAAAACCTCTGGAAAGGACCCATTCCATTCTTGAAACAAAAAGTTGTTAACCAAATTTCATCATGTGCGGCCCTTCAGGATTTCCTTATTTGTGCGTGGGTGGTGGAGAGGCAGGTGGGAAGGAGGGGCAGGATAAAAACAGAGGGGTTCTGTGGTCTATCTTTCTTCCCTTGGTCACTGATTAGAGATGTACCAGGACAGTCCCCCAAATATGACAAGGCATCTGTTAAGTTTGAAAACATGTGGTAGAGGGGTATTTCTCTTACAGAAGCATCAGTTTGGACGTGAACAAAGCCCCTCATATAGAGAAGGGAAAGGAGGAGGTTAAGTATGTTTGGAGTCATCCTCGTTTCAGGTCCTTTCTCTGCCATTTACCTGTTCAGTGACTTTGGACAAGTTAATTTCTTGTTGACAAAATGCTTATGATATTGATAAATGCCTCACAGGGTGACCCTGTGGAATAAAGGAGACATGAAGTATGTCTGCCAACAGCAGAGGGGTTCAACAGCGTGGGGAACAGACATATCTGGAGATTTACTTTGGGCCACTTACTGCATGGATGTAGGTTTACTTCTGATTAATTTCACGGCCCTCAAAACTCTGATAGCTCCTGGGATATTTCAAGAATTTAGATTTAAAAAAAGAAACTTGCCACCTCTTAAGGAAATGAAGTTTCCTAGATATAAAAAATCTATATCTATATATATAGATATCTAGATATATAGATAGTGCATCTAGTAATGATAAAGAGGCACTTTATATAACAGAGAGTTCCGTTTGCCTTGAGTCCAGGGTACTCAGGCAAATCACCTACATTTTTCATAAATTTAAAGCCAGAGGATGTAGGGTTACTTTGGTTGCACAATGTTCACAGCAAAATTAACAACTTTTTCCAATCCAAACGAATTTCTCTTGCCTCTGTGCAACATTCAATTTGACAGACTGACATTACCCCCCGCATTTGTTTCCTCCATATAAACTTCGGAACATCAAGATACCAAAATTCATTTTCCGAAGAACTGATCATAAATTTCCTTACGCATTTACGTGAGAAAGTGACTCAGTTTTTCTCCCTAGAACCCTCTCCATCTCTTGCCTTTTCCTCCTACGTCAGTAATAATTTAAGGGTTAAAATCAAGAGATAACTATAGAAACTCTTTCCAGAGAAGAGAATCATGATTCCATGCCTACGTGAACACTGCTAATTGTCTATATTAGTTGCATAGAAAGCTTGGTTAAGTCTTCAATGAAATTAGTAGCATGCTCATGCATACATATTACTGCATTTACAGTTTTATAGGTAAGTCTGTGAGCCTAACTCTAATTTCATTTCATGGGAAGTCATTCATATCAGGCAGCTCCAATTTCAGTAATTCAAAGGGAAATTGGTACTTAAAATTGGAATCTCTTCTGGCTCGAAGCCCTAACAAGGAAACAAGCAGAGGCATGCATCGGTCACACTAGTCCCACAGCAAATGCTCCTCGAATCTATCTTTACTATTGGTGGCTACATTTCTTTCATTGTGAGTCAAGAAAAGTAGGAGACACACACACGTTTCATTTTCTGAAGAGGTCGTTACTTTCTATCTTTTCTATTTAATCTAATGTTGGCTTAGGCTTATTACATATCCTATGTTTCCTATTGAACTTCTGCCTGGCCACTCCATTTTTCAAATTAAATTAGTGACTCAAAAACACGAAGGTTACTGTAAACAATTTAGTTTCCTTTTCTACATGTGATTTCCTGCTGTGCAGTAAGCAATATAAAAAATTAATTTAAATCTAAGAGTCTTCAGAAACTATTAAATATGGACTCGCTAATCCTTTGTTTTAGGATTTTTAGAATAGTTTGAAGAAAATTGATTAACCTGTAGGTTAATTTAAATTTTCAATTGCATTAGAGAAAAGAACAAGAAAACAACTTTTTTAAAAACTGAAATTGTCCATACATGCAATTATAATTTCTGTTAAATCTGAAGACATTCAGGATTTTGTTCCTTAACATCTTGGGTCTCCTTATGCAAATAATCTCAAAGAGGTAGGTGTCCTCTTGACTTTCTGCCCCTCTGAGGTTTCTAGAGGGGTCCTGTCAATGTCATTTCTAAATAGGAGCAATTTAGCACCTGACTTCTAATTTTCGACTTACCTTTACAAATGTAGATTTTTTTTTTTCACATATACCAACCCATATTGCCACTGAGCCCTTCGAAATGTAATAGGAAACTCTCTCCTTCCTTCCAAGTTTCCACATGCCATGAGCAAGTATTGATGCATTCACAAAAACACACACAGTGAAATCTCACTAACGCTCAGCTGGAGTTAATGATAATTTTGTCATAGGTTGAGTGTGTCTTTATTCTGCTTTCAGCAAGATACACATGTTTGATAAAGAAATTAACTTCAGAGAGTTTTTAAAACATTTAGAAAAGTCAACACAAATAATTTAGGCACTAGTAACCTATGGTTCAAAAATACTTTTAAGGCTAAGTTTACTCATTCTGAGAATATGCCTACAAGTTCTAAAATTGTACTCTAATAGTCTATAATTTGGGCTATTCTATAATTACTTCCTATTAAATGTTAGTTTATACATGACCTATTTGCTCCATACTGCCTGTAACTATTGAAGCTGTGAGTGTTTTCTTTCTATAACGTCTATAAATTGATTATCGATTGTCTATCTCTCTATACACACACACACACACACACGCACTCTCTCTCACACACACACACACACACACACACACACACAATGATGAACACAATCCTTTCAAGTAGGAATTCAGTGTCAAGAAGGGTGAAATTTGAAGCTGACTAACCTTGACAATATCTTCCTAGAAAGTATTATAAATATGTTTTATTTCAAGGAAAATGGCTTCCTTCAAGAACACTCTATAAAATATACATGTGTTCCTTTCTTTTATATTTTAAATCAGTTTTTATAAATCAATAAATGTCCCATAGGACACCCTGACCAGACAAACTGTATTAAATCCTAATAATGTAAGTTATGTGTTAATAAGCATTTAAAAAATTGTACATTCTTTTAGGATGTGATTCTTCAACTGAAAATGTGGTTGGGTAAGTTGAACAATGTTTCTCTTTGAAGCTGGGGAATATCTTTTCTTTTAAAATGTATGTTATGCATTTCAAACTTTATGAACACCAATAAGTAAATTTTAAACATTACCATGGTGGCAACACTTTTTAGTTTTTGTGTAGCCTTCATTGTTACTTGAACATAAAGTTCCCAGAGCAGCAAACATTTATTTCCCTACCTTCTATGTGAAGGTCTGCAGAAATAAACATTGAGAATTTAAGACATGGAAGTTAGAAAATTAACTCTGGGCAAGACGATTTTGGAAAGCAGCTTCTGATTGAAGGCTCTTGCTTTTCCAGACGTGAGGCAGCGCTGATGCATAGTCACTACAGATTTTGTTGGTAAATGTGCTTCCTATCAGTCTTTGTTGAATCAGATTAAAAATGAATGCTGCTTTCCTGGACATCTTCCAGAAGTGCCACTGAAAGCTTACTAAAGAATTTATTCAAGGAATCACACTCAGATTAAATACACAGTAGCTATTTTAAAATTATATCTTATGAAAGAGAAAATGGTCTAAAAGAGAAGCTGAGAACATTTTTTCAGGTTATTACCATCAGATCTCACTGCATTATCATCACTTGGGGGGAATATCTTCATTTTCTAATGCTTTTCTCTATCTGGTACTTCAACATTGCTTTCAGTGCACAATGGTATTCCAAAATTTTAAGTACAATGCACATGTTCAGAATTTTCATTAAATTCTAAAATATAAATGTACTGAATTTACACAGTCACATGGATTTGCTAAATCTATGTCATTTGAATACAAACACATTTCTAAAAGGAAATTACTATATTAAGTAAAATTCTACTTTTACCTTCTGTTTTTACTTTCCATCTTATCTACCTTTGTAACAATATTCTACAGCTGTAGAGAGAACAATTCTGTCCACTAAAGGCATTTTAAAGATTCTGAATAAAGGGGAGACCGTGTTTGAAAATTTAGCAATGCCAATTTACCAATTTTTCACAACATAAAATGGTCTGTAACATAATTTTTGACCTGTAGCCTTTGTAAATACATAATAAGTACCACCTCACTAAAAAA
Source organism: Pseudorca crassidens (assembly GCF_039906515.1). Lineage (NCBI taxonomy): Eukaryota > Metazoa > Chordata > Mammalia > Artiodactyla > Delphinidae > Pseudorca > Pseudorca crassidens. The sequence goes on from NC_090316.1 coordinate 12,767,577, forward strand.
AAAAAAAAAAAAAATAGTTTGACTAGTATGGGCCTAATCGCCCCATAATGCATATGAAATTTCTTTATTCTTCCATGTCTGTTAACATAAGGAACAGAATCTTATTCTTTGCATGTATACAAGTAAGAGTCAAATCTCATTCTTTCAGAGCCCCCAAATGACCAATTGCTATCACTGTTTCTTGTGTTACATGAACTTATACCCTAATACGCTATGTGAAATATTTCTTGGGGGTGAGAAATTGACAATCTGAATCAGAGGTTGACAAATCCATTATGATGCTTTTGTAAATAAAGTTTCAATAGTACACAGCCATGCTTATGAGTTCATGCATTGTTTATGACTGCTTCTGTGCTACAGTGGCCAAGTTTTCTGTGGTTACGACACTGACGGTATGGTCTGCAAACACAGAAGTATGTACCATCTGATCCTTTACAGAAAAAAATTTGTCAACCTTTGATCTAAATGGATAACAATATGGAATCCATTTTAAATATAATGCTTTGAAAGCTCCAGAATTAAAAGCTACAGTCCTTATTCACAAAAGCAGGAGAAATACATAGTTTAGTTAGTTATCCGTGCAATTATATACAATGTGAATTATTGGGTCCTTTAGGAATGATGTCCAAGACTTCATGAAGCCACAGAAATCGATCAAAATTTCCCAGTTCTCATTAAAAAATATATATCTAGCAGTGAACTGTGATATTTCAAGGTAACTAATAAATATTTTAAAACAAACAATTTTCCTAAAATTATTGCTGAAACTAGAATAACATAGATAAATGATTTAACAATTCATCTAAAAATCATTTAGACCCAAATCACTTTTTTCCTAAACAAGGTCAATAGAAGCCTGGCTATTTCCTTTGCTGTAAGATGTTTGTTTGTTTTTAATTTTCCTACTCAGTGCTTTTTTTAAACTTAAATGCAAACTGTTTGGTTAATGAAGAGAAACATCTGCACTCTTTTTATTCTGTTTATTTGTTAGAAATAACACATTCTGAACCGAAATGAACTTACCATCATTTCAAGTGTGTACTGGTTACAACTTAGCGAACATCCTTTTCAGGATGGGGTCATTTTATAAAGAAGATGGACTGTCCAGTGGAATGATTTTATTTTATCAATAAAAGTGAGACTTTTAAATGCCTTTATTATCATCGCACTGTGTGATACAGACTATCATTTTGTATCACATCATTCAAGATCAATTTCAGAAACATCGGAGCCTCACACACCTATGAGCATCTCGGAGCCAACTAGTCATGAACAGAGGAAGTAATACAATCGCTTTTGTTAATGTTCTCATGCGACAGGCAGAGGCAGTCAATGTTAGACCTGGTAAAACACATCTAGCGCTAGGTGAAATCTGAGGGAAGATGCAGCAACAAGAAAGCAGCACCGACTGAGCATGCTCCTATTCAGGCAGAGACAGAAAGGGAGTGGACGTACTGTAGAAGCTGGCCATTACGTAGTTTTGGCAGCGATCACCAGTAAACTCATTTGGGCACCTGAGAGAAGAAACAAAAAAAAACAATGGTAGAAAAAACAGAGAAAAAGAGAAGAGGTGAATATATGCTAGAAAGAAGCTCCTTCAGTGACATTTGATTGAACTTGGTGAGTTCACCCTCAGGAACTGAGTCTTTGTCCTAATCGTGGCTTTTGGACTCTGGCATTTCCCCCAAAGGGTTAAAAATTTGGACAGAAATGATTGATAGAAAGATCCCAGCATTTTAAGTGACCGCATTCTCTCAAAGGGAGTCACTTGAAGTGAAAGCAGATGTTTCCTTTAACTAGGTTTTCTATTTGACAGCATTGGTCCAAAATGTTGGAAGGAAAGGAGTTCTGGTTGGCTGGCCCGCCATGATCACCAGCATCACCGAACATCCTGATGGGTCATTCTTTTATAAAACTGATGACCATTGGGGTCTGTGTTGAGACCCAGTTGAGACCCAGACCCCAGTTAAACAAGGTCTCATTGAATGGGTTTATGCCCTGAGCGGTTAAACCATAATTAGAACAAAAGGAATCAGTCACAACTGAGTTGTAAAACCACCAAGCGGTAGTGATTGTTGCTGTAGTTTGGGGGAGAAAGCAAATTTCAGATTATTTTAACATACTTTCTTGGGTTTGGACTTTCATGGGCACATTCTCAGTACATCTCGCTCCAGTGAATCCAGGTTGGCACCTAGAGGGTAAAAATGTAATAAGCAATCGAACGCTAAAGACACTGAACTTTCAGAGTGGCAATTTCCTCCTATGGAGCATGGAGACTCCTACAAATGACCTGGTAGCTGAACAACATAAAAGAAAGGAGAAGACAAAACATTCAGAAAACCATGTCCCATGAAAACTGCGGGGTATATATTTCTGTTGTTTGCTTCAGTCTTCATAAGATCAGTTAACTGAAATTTAACTAGAGTGGGGTTGAAAAGTTGAAAAGAAGTGGCAAGTTCTGGGCAGCTAAGTCATTTTCCCTTGGGCATTTCTGAAGTTGTCACTGATCAACTGACTCACTGTGTTAAAACACCGGTTTCGGTAAGAGCTTATAAGGTTCCGTCCACCATCTTTTATTGTTTAAATGATTCTGAGCTTTTTCTTTCGTAGACACCATTTTGTACTTCATTTCATAGGTATCTTGATAAGTGAAATCAACAAACTACAATAGAAGTCAAGCACTTTCACACTCTAGTGATTACTGACAAGAAAAACTACATCTCTTTTTGTTTTAAAGATATTACAAATTAGGTCTTATTTTTAATGGTGAACGGAAGAGGCAGATTTTTATTAGTACAAATTTCACTTCATCCAGTTATCTCAAGTCAAAGGCAAATACACTTCTAAAATTTAAACAGTTATTCCTCTACTGAGGTATTTAATAAATGTCATTTTGCTTTTAGGGTAAATTGTTTTGAAACTGTATAAAATCTACATTTTACTCACTCGTATACATTTGCCTATCAAAATTCCAGAATCCTGGTAGAATACTGTTCTTAAAGCCTTGTGATGGGGCTGTGCCTAAATATGGAAGTCCTTTACAACTGCTCTTTTTGTTGCTGTCACTCCAGTAACTAAAGCATTTCAGAATGGATTCATTTTACCCAGTATCATACTCTAATTCATCAAAAAGTTCCAGGACGCAAATATACCTCTTACAGGTGCTCCACAACCACAGCCATGATTATTAGTAATAGTTCATCTAGGCCATAACCATCATGCACACACCTCATGATTTACTTACAACCCTTTCTTCTCCAGAGTAAATAAAAATAAACACCATCTTTTTGGCATCAAAGAGATGTGAATAAAACGATTCATTTTTGCTAATATAAGGTTGATTTTTTTTCATTTCCCTTAAAGCCAAATTCAGCGCCAAAAAATGTTCTCAAGTGATTTGGTACATCTGCTTCACCTATTTCATGAAGAATGGCTTGTAAGAATAAATACTAGCAGTTCTAGATTTTCAGCCCTATAAGTACTTGAGTAAACAAAGTATAATTATGATCATTAAAAATAATATCGGGGGCTTCCCTGGTGGCGCAGTGGTTGAGAGTCCGCCTGCCGATGCAGGGGACACGGGTTCGTGCCCCGGTCCGGGAAGATCCCACATGCCGCGGAGCGGCTGGGCCCGTGAGCCATGGCCGCTGAGCCTGCGCGTCCGGAGCCTGTGCTCCGCAATGGGAGAGGCCACAAGCTTAACAACAAACATCTTGTATTGATACAGTTTTTTCAGTTCTTCAAAATGTATTTTTTTAAATGAACTGGTTATTTTCATTTATAATATTTTTGCTTCAATGAGTAGAGGAAGATCTGCCTAGAGAAATACAGAAATAAGAACTATAGCCTGTGAGGTTGGGTCATTTCTCATGAAGATGTCATTCTGCATGCTTCAATAAGAGTGCCTTCACAGGTAATTTAAGAAAAATATACGGAAACTTGTTTTCCATATAACTTATTTGACATAAAAAGTTTTGAAGTACATGGGTTGGTTTGTTTGCTTTTGCGGTACGCGGACCTGTCACTGCTGTGGCCTCTGCTGTTGCGGAGCACTGGCTCCGGACGCGCAGGCTCAGCGGCCATGGCTCAAGGGCCCAGCTGCTCCGCGGCATGTGGGATCTTCCCGGACCGGGGCACGAACCCGTGTCCCCTGCATCGGCAGGCGGACTCTCAACCACTGCACCACCAGGGAAGCACTACATGGGCTTTTTATTTGTATATTTGTTTCTGAACCAGGACTATATAAATCCATATAGACATACACTATAATTAAGTAGGTAATTTCAGACCTAAGTATATTCTATAATGACCATTTCATCTTAAAAATTTACATTCTTAATTTGATCACACAATAATCCACTTGTTTCATACAAAGAACATGGTATAAGATATGTGAATATGGTATGTGTGTGTGTGAGAAGAGAGAGCGGGAGAGAGAACCATTGGAGGTAAGAAATGCACGTATTATTTAAGGATCATGAAATTAACAAATAGCTGAGAGATCATGAGTCCCTTAAGAGAAGAAACGCCTTTACTAGAAGATTGCCATTGATGCATCTAGGATGACACTTTTGAGATCACTGGTCACAGGACAACTAGATGAAGGGGATCAAAAATCTTACCCAATCAGTTTTCTAATTCGTACAAGTCCTGAGATGATGTTTCCTAGGAAACTAGCATTATCTCTATCATAAGATGATATATCAATAGAATATCTGGTGCAGTAACATTAGATCTGCTTAAGGTATGCCAATCCTTTTTGGAATTATCAGCTATAACCGAACCAGAACTCTCCTTTCACTACTGTTTACTTTCACTTAGATGGATTTTCTTAGCGTAAAAGCCTTATTATTATTCAAAGTGGGGTCCAAGGACCAATAGCACCAGCATCTCCTGGAATCTTGTTAGGAGACACGTAGAATCTCAGGCCCCCATCCATAACTACTGAATAAGAATCTGTATTTCAACAAGATCCCTAAGAGATCTGTTTGTACATTAAAGTTTAGGATGTCAGGGATGCTGACCTCCAAAAGGCCCTCTACCCTGGCATCACAGAATCTTGCTGCTTGCATGTGAGAAGCCCATTTGGCTTCATTGGGCCTCAGCTGTCCTCAGAGATAAAATGAAAGGATTTAACTAAGTGATTATCAAAGGGTTCTCTTACCACGAAGGTTCTGGGAATCACCCTCACACATGGAATCACTGTGCAAAAACCCAGACATCATTTCTTCTGAATGTGTTACCAGTCAGGGAGGACTCAAGAACTTAAAAAATAAATTTCTGATAGAATGGATTTTTAAGACAATCTGGAGGCAAAATAAATTTCAAATACCTATTCCTAAGCAATTCAAGGGTTCAGCGGCTATAATCATTATGTAACTGTTGTGGATGTCTAGAATTGCTACCAAATCAGATGGAAGGAAGTGGAAACAGTTTCTGCATAAGCAAACTGCAGACTGCATTGACTGGGTAGAGGAAGCATATGCAAATGGAAATGCACCTGATCTATAGGCTCTGATTAAATTCTATGGAATTACTTCTAAAAGAATAGGCAGACTGGCTGCTGACATATTTCTTTATTAGCACTGTACTTTAAGCACCCAATCTATCGCTTTCTTCGGAGATAAGAGTACGGTAAATTTAATCTGATTTTGAACAATATTCTTTGGCACGAGTCTGAGCACCTTCCAAGAATTTTATGTCTTAGAAGAATCTGTTTGAATAAGAACCGAGCCCCTATTTTAGCTCCAAAACTATATATACCGTTTGTTTTACTGATCAGATTAGAAGATGGAAATATTTTTTAAAAAATTTTAGGGCTTCCCTGGTGGCGCGGTGGTTGAGAGTACGCCTGCCGATGCAGGGGACACGGGTTCGTGCCCCGGTTCCGGGAGGATCCCACATGCTGCGGAGCGGCTGGGCCCATGAGCCATGGCCGCTGAGCCTGCGCGTCCGGAGCCTGTGCTCCGCAACAGGAGAGGCCACAACAATGAGAGGCCCGCGTACCGCAAAAAAAAAAAAAAAAAAAAAAAAAAAGTTTAGTATTTGCTCTTAACATGATAAACTATCTTTGTTCTATGATTGTTCTTCGTGAGATGAAAACTCATAGACAGTTTTGTCTGAACTGAACTGAAGCAGCATCTCTTCCAACTAGCATCAACTCTTCCCTGAGTGCCATATCCTCACCTCTAGACATCCACACCCTGGGAGAAGGATTCCTTATTTGGCTCTCACATTGCACGCTGCCCTGATCTCTTCCAATGTCCTTACCTATCTGTCTCGTGATTACCTCTTTGTGAGGACGCTGACCACATTCTGATCATTTTATAGCTCTAAAGTTTAGCCTGGCTCATGAAGGACTCTCATAAAATGTTAGTTAAACTGAACCTGATTGAGAATCAGACTGCAGTGTCCAGTAAAGGACTGTATTAAGGAGAATCTCACAGTCAATTGATTTGCCAGGTACAGCTCAATAACCGGCTTTTATTTTTATAGTTTGTGACCGACTCTCTCCTCTGTATACTTCCAAATAATTTTTTATAGGAGCTCCCAGTATCCTCCTTATAGACTCCCTCCCTTAAATAGAAACCTTTAAAATGGTGTCTGGAATTTGGAAAAGACTCTAACTCTTTAACAATAAGTCTATTACCTCAAATTTAAATCCTGTTACTGAAATACCATCTTACCTAGGATTCAATAAAGCCATTACCGTCGAGTAACCAAGACTTCCGCACAGCATCAGTAAAATCAAAACTGTTCTTAATAATAACCTTAATACACGGTGACAGTCCTGATACACTTACTATGTAATCGATCATCAGCTCATGCAATTTTGTGAAGCGATTTAGTGCTTGGTGTATCTTTTACATTCTAATTGAATAAACTATTTCTCATTTTTTTTGGTGGAGACACTAGACATATAGTCAAAGATATTTCCAGAACTCCAAGAAACTTCTGGTCATTTAGGGTTTGCTAATTTTACAAGCCATTATAAATGGTTTTGTGGTTTTTTAAATTTATGGTCAGTTTATAAACCATCCTTAGACATCCTTTCTCTTCCTTTCTTTATTTCTTGGTTTCATTAATTTTCATTAGGTCCTCCCTTGATCAGGCAGGAGAAGGGAAACAGGTTTACATATGATATTTTGTCTCTATTTAGTCATCACTCTACCATGAAATATTCAGACAATTTTTTAGATAATTTTCTTCCAAAAAAGAAAAGCCCCTATTTTCTTTTCACTCCACCTCAGTACTAGTTAACTGGGGTATTTCCTTCATATTGTACAACAGCTGAAACAATTTCTTTGATGTCCATGTTTACAAATATCAAGTAATGGCGATGCCAACAGATACATATTGAGGATTATCGGTGTGTTTAAGTGTTAGACGTTAAGGACTTTTGCTCGTACTCTGTAAACCAGAGCTGGCAGTGTACACACCAGGTCAAACAGCGCTAGTTTGTTTTTCTACAGTATCATATTGCAAGGGCTGACTTTTCTCACCCCTTCACTCGGGATTCTGGCTAGAACTCGCCCACTCACTGGCTGAGTATCTGTGTTGTAGATTATTCTTTCCCAAATGGACTGTTACTATTAGTCTGCATTTTTCCAAGATGAACTTCGTTCTTTTATCCACCATGAAGTGAAATTTCTTGAGGTCTGTATATGCTTTTCTAATTTGTGTTTTAGTGTTCTTTATGGTATCATCTGCAAAAGACATTTATTTCCTCAAGGGAATGCCTTCTTCAGTACCATTAAAGAAAATATTAAATATAATATATGCCTTCAATAACATTTCGTTCAGATCCAACCTTATACCTCCCCATCACTGATCATCCCATTTCTTTTTTATTAAGATCTGGGGGCTAGTTCTCAATTCTTGAGATAACAGTATACATAGAGTGGCCACAGTGGACTCATGGGTAAATACTGAGGGGGGGAAAAAAAAATCTAAGTTATCCTGGCTCGCCAATGTTGTTTTTCAACATCTAAGACATACAATCCCACTAATGAGGCTGCCAGTGTTTATGAATTAACCCCTCCTTGTTTGAACCCTGGTGCCCTTCCCAAAGCCCTGTTTGTACAGCTTGTTCTGAAACGCTCATCTGTAGATGAAAATCCTTGCCGTTGTTTACTCTAACTGATGTATCCTTTACTTCGGGGTCAAACAATTTCATCGGATACGGGCTCAATCTATGGCCCATGCATCTACGTGTCCTTGTGACACAATGACTTATGGACTCGGCTAATTTGTGGTTTGGTTTTCCTCCCTGGAGGATGCCCTTCCCCGTCTCATCACACAGCTTAGCGATTCCAAACTTTATAGCTCCATCTACTCCAGCCTCATTTTATGATGAAACATCTAAATATTCACTTTTGACTTAAATCATTCAATAGAAATATTTCAGAACGGTGCATTTTATTTTAAATAGACTATATGCTTCTCAAGGCAAGGGCTGCATGTACTTCTTTCCCTGACGGAGTCTCTGCCTCTGGCTGGTTGTGGTCCGCCACGGTACATTCCCTTAGCTCCCTAAATTCTCTTCATAGCACCAGCACACCAATCATTTATCATTAAATTCATTACTTGAAATACATTGGCTACTCACAAGAGCCTACAGACTCCGTGAGGGCAGAGACCTCGTGATTTTGCTCACCACTTCATAACGGGCACAAGCATAGGACTTGCCTCTTAGAAGGAGATCAATAAATACATGTGGCTGCCTAACTGATTTCAGGAGAAAAAAAGGAACCAAGCTCTTAAGAACACTTAGTGTACCTGATTTTACGCCAAACTGCAGCCAAACTGGTTTCTATAAGAACAAAAGGATTTGCTTCCCTCTGTCTTCACGGAAGTCAAAAATGAGCTAATAAATACCTAGGAAGTACAAAGCAGGAGTCTAGATACAAGAGGACACAGAAGAAATAGAACACGTGGTCATGTGAAGAGCTGACTATCTACATCTAAGCCACAAGAGTCCCGCCCACTCACAAAGGTTGCTCTCCCTGTCAAATGTTACAGAAGGTAAGTGTCACACCCACTCTGAAGGACGAACGCTTCCAGAGCTGGCTGGACTCCAGGTCTAACCCAAAATACATCCCTTTGCTCTATTCCAAATTTCTCCTTCTACAGCCATGATGATGAGGCCACAGGACACAACCTGAATCTGAACCATCACCCCCTTAATTATGTTAATTCAGCTACTAATATGTTATAAGTATCATCATCCACCTCCTCATTGCTATGCCAGGATTTTATAAAACTGTAACCTTAGCTAGTGTCTTGACTTTCCTCATCTTACCCGGTCCCCAGATGTCTCTAGCCTGTATGGAAGTCTCTCTTCCGTAAGCACTTGCTATGTTTATGGTATCACTCCCCTGCTCCAGAAGTTACTATGACGCCCGATTAGCTATCACGATGTCCAAAGTCCTCTGCCTGGCTTTCAGAGCTCAGAAACTGACTCTCCTGTCTAACTTAGTTTTTTTGTTTTGTTTTACTTCCCAGAATGGAGCTGCTCGTCTAGCTATGCATGTCACTGGGTCTCATGGGAAGATTACTACAGCCTCAGTGTCTGCCTGGTATATGGAAAAAACTCCATAAATGATGACGATGTTTATCAAGTCTTCAACTAATTCCAGTCTTTTCCTTCTTTAAGTTCTCATTACCATAACAATCAGCACTGTACCACTTGGGATATAGTCACTTTAACTGATGAACTATTTTAGTTACTCCATTTCCGTAAATAGACTAAGTTCCCAGGGACCAGCGACCATGCGTCATGTTTTCTCTGCGTTTTCAAAAATGCCTGGCATAGATGTAGCTGTTCTATAAACAAGTGTTAATTAATATTTCATTTACAGAGTTTAATTTATTATAGCAAATTTGTTGTGACTTTATCTCCTCTAGCTATATATGTTTCATAACTATCTCGATAATAATGTGTAATACAATATAGGCCCTTATATATACTACATGGTTTCATAAAAAATAGACAAAATCATAAGTGCATGGTTAAAGGCACCGCCCGTCTTCCTATGTTTTGTTTGCTTTTTGTTTCTGTTTTTTGTTTTTACATATAAGGAAGTTATTGATCAGAGATATTACATGATTAAATGAATGTCAAATGCAAAGTTATAAAGCTAGCTGGTGGCCCCAACCAATCAGATAAAAACTGCTAGTGTTAAATAAAATGAAGAATTGGGAATTAAATATAACACAGTCTGTTAAGACAGGTGTATATATTTTTCCAGTGTCTACAGAGAGAACGTAATTCTACCATTTATTTTTTATTATAAGGAAAAAGCAATCTTGCTTCCCCAGAGTTAGAAGTGCTTTAGCAGAAATGAATTCATTTAATTTCACTGACTCCCTGGGAAGAAGTTTGGAGAACATATTAACTCTATGTTATAAATATACTGTCCAGAGAGTTGAAGTGAAAGAGCTCAGACTATTCACCAAAATTGGCGGTTAAAACTCTAATCCCCACACGGGGAAGGCACATCTGCCCATAGGACAGCATCACGGGTTTATAAATACGGTGTGGTATAAAATCATTTTTCGATTAAAAAAAAATCACATCAACATCTTCCAAAATAGTTCTCTAAGTAAAGCTGTTCAGAGGAGCAGATATACAAGAACAAGGGGAGAAAACAGGAACATCTGGACAATGTCACGTTCAAACTGTCCTGTTTCTTTGAACCATGTGACTACATGGGGTACCAGAGGGTAAAAGACGGAATGATACTTTTCTGGTCTTTATGCAATCTGGAATAGTAACTGTTTTTTTTTTGTTGTGTTTTTTTCCCCAGGATAAATTTTAAATTACTATAGAGAGAAGAGAAATATAAAAGATGAGATACACCACAGAAATTCCCACACAGTTCCCAGAGGAGAAGCCCAAGTAACCAGCAAACCTCTCCTCAGAGAAGTGTTTAACTGTTATATGGTTAATCCATTTGGAACACCTTGTTCTAAACAGAGAGACAAAAGAGCTTTGCTGTAAAGTCTTCGACTTCAACTCCCAAAAAGACAACAGTGGATGAGATGACCAGAGAGACTACTTTGGAAACTCGCGTGCTTGTGGTGTTTCTGAGTCATGTCTTTAGCCAGGGGTAAAGCTGATTTTGAATGATGTGGCACATGCTTCAGAAACGTTTTGCCCTAGACAGATGGACCATGTGGAAACTATGAACTGGCTTCATACACAGGACCATGATGAGCCAGTGCAACACTTTCGTGTTTTCTGTTTCTATGCAAGTCGTCCAGTGAACAATATAATATCGTAAGACATGGTAAATGATGTGCCTTGGTTTCACTTCTGACTAAACTATTTTTAATGTTATAGATGTTTTTAATACAGGGATTAAAAAACAATTAGACAAATTTAACAAAAAAGGCATGACATATTTTGGATAGTGAACATATTCCAATTCTTCCATCAACGTACTGGCTTGCTCTGATGCATCAGTAAAGACATGGTGCAAAAGGGGGATAAAACTGATCAAAATCACAGATGTCAAAGATTTTCTTTCCAACAAGATCTCGTAATAAGCTTTAACGCTTTTCTGAAAGATTATATTACCAAAAAAAAGATACAATAAAATTATAATGCCAATTTGCTGAGAACTAGAAGACGATTAGCTTGGGGGAAACAATATTCATTCATGGGTTGCTGCTTTAATAACTGTTGGAGGAAGACAACATTTCACTTTAAGATTAGAAGAATATATAACAAGTATTTCTTTCTGGATTGGGCTTAAAATTTAATGAAAAGCTGTGTGGGTGAAAAAAATTCCAGTTGTTGGCACAATACCAAAATGGAACAAATGAACAGCACTTAGGCGATAGCACTTTTTGTACAGGACATGGGAGGGCCACAGAAGAGCTGAAATTAACACGTGGAAAATAACTGCACTGGTTCCTAAGAGGTATTCAGAAACTATCATATATACTCACTCAGCTTGTAAATCTTTGCAAAGGCTACGGTGAAAAATGATCATGTTTCATTATTATAATTAAAATACAGTGGTCTCAGATGCTTTTCTAAAGAAGTAAAAAAGAGAAAACATAGATAATCTGGGTACAATTGTTTAAAAAGGAGAAGATTTAAAGGAACTATAATTTTAAGTGTTTTTTTCAAGTGATTAAAACGTAATTAGGTTGTATGTCTATGACAAGGACAGAGTAACAGGATTACGCATATAATAAATGCACCTCATATTTTATAGATTATAATTCTCAGCTTCTGGTATTTTCTATTTTCATAGAGAAAATCTTACAGGAAACTATAAAATGTGGTCACTCCCCATGTACACACTGCTATATTTAAAAAGGATAACCAACAAGGACCTACTGTAGGGCACAGGGAACTCTGCTCAATGTTATGCGGCTGCCTGGATGGGAGGGGCGTCTGGGGGAGAACGGATACATGTACATGTATGGCTGAGTCGCCTTGCTGTGCACCCGAAACTATCACAGCATTGTTAAGCGCCTATACTCCAATATAAAATAAAAAGTTAAAAAATAAATTTGGTCATCCCCATTCACTATGATAAGTATGGGCAGGGAGGAATGTTGGGGCTGTATTCACAGCAAGTTGGCAGAACCAAAGTCTAAAACTGACCAACTTTAATTCTTTGCTATAGGTATGCTGAGTTGAATATACTGGTGATCAAAAAGTGAATCTTTAATTTTTTTTTTTTTTTTTTTTGCGGTACGTGGGCCTCTCACTGTTGTGGCCTCGCCCATCGCGGAGCACAGGCTCCGGATGCGCAGGCTCAGCGGCCATGGCTCACGGGCCCAGCCGCTCCGCGGCATGTGGGATCCTCCCAGACCGGGGCACGAACCCGCGTCCCCTGCATCGGCAGGCGGACTCTCAACCACTGCGCCACCAGGGAAGCCCGAATCTTTAATTTTAAAACAATGAACACTGAGAGTCATAAAATCCTTCAGACCTGAAAGAAATGATTTTTTCTATATACTCTTTCATTTTTATCTTGCTTTAAAGCTTTGAAAAGACTCTTACTTATTAACTTTATCTTGGCTTATAACTATTACCTATATCTATGAAAGGGATATTTAGTAATTGAAATTAGAATTTTACTCTTGTGATTCCTAGTCTTTTATTCACCACAAAAGTAATAAAGTATAAAAAGCATAAGATACTATAAGGATAATAAAAGTAATAATAAAATAAAATAATTAAATAAATAAAAGACTATAGCTACTTTTGTAAGTTGTCCGTTTTCATTGATAAAATCAGCCACACAACCAGCAAAACTTATCTACTCTGCTTCTACTCTATTAAAAGGAGAGATTTTGAGGGCAAAAAAGCAGATCTGGGAGGTACTTGCTTACAGCCCTGAGGTCCCACGAGACATTCTGCACATAGCCCGTGTCTAGATCAGCACAGCGAACAGCAAAACGTTTCTACCGAAACGGCATTTTTGTTTGGTGTTATGGTTTTAAAATATATGTCCTTTAAGATGCATTTTATTACAAACAATGGAGGCTTTCTTAGAAAAGGGACTTAAATGTTTGCATACTATTTATATGATGTAAAAGGGCATTGGCCTCCTTAATGATTTCTTGCACCTTTTTTCTCATTTTGCTAATTGCTCTTTCTGTTAGCTCACCTGTCTCTCTGACAAACTTGTTCTCCTTTGTCAACGTCTGGGTCACAAGCTAGTAATATTCTGGAGCCGGAGATGGTTGTTCTGATGAGACGGTTTCTTTCTCATTTAGGACAATCACTGCTACTTTAGAGCAGTGGGACACAGCTCTTAGTCAACGGCCAAACAAATGTGTATTTTTCACCGCATATTCAAATATCTTTTACCACATCAAATGATTTGAGTCCGTGGCCCACAGAGAGCCTAAATACCAAGCGCAGACGAAATGCATGGCACAATGAACAGGTGCTTTTCAATGAGACCTACTAATTTTAACTGCACGGTTCAAATATTTAATGTGACCTTACTGACAACATCTTTGTTTAATTCTGTCTGTTGAGAGAGAATAACTGTGATACTTCTTAATGGTTCGTTAACTCCTTCAGGTCATTGGAGAGAGCGCCATTCTAAATACATCTATAAATAACTGTAGTACATGAAAGAACACTCTTGCCTTCTACATGCAATGATGCGAAACACACTAAATGCCTTTCCAAACAAATGCAAGTTGCTGGTTTTTCATTAGTGAGATCGACCTAAATTCCATTTTTATAAAGGAGTTATAAACGAATAAGCTAATGCCAAGTGTAACAGATGTGTCAGTAAAGAATCTTCTGCCCTTCTGCTCCTTTTAGTTGTCCTATTCGTTTTGCAGGTGACCACTGGGGTAAAAAGGAACATCATCTTACAGCTTCATCCATACATTGGATGGAGACGTAGGTATCCAAAGTTCCAGACCTCTATGATATTTGCACATCTCTCTTAGGTAACAACGAGGAAAACCACGAGGAAAGCAACTTTATAAATATGAAGGCAAAAAAAACCCAACCCACCTTGAAAAAAGCAAAATAACATTCTGGATATAACAGAGAAGATGATAAATGGTATGAACTTTTCACAACACTTTAAAAATAAAACAGCATTATTCAAAGGATGCAACGAAATTGGAAAAAGCAGCAACAATACATCATGAGACATGGAATCATCTCAAAGAAGCAGTCATGGACATAAGCCACACAGAGGATTTCTTACTTGCACAAGTATCTTGAGGGGTTTGAAAGGTCTTTCACCATGAAGCACTCGCCTCCATTCACACAGAAAGTTTTCTCCTTCTCTGCACACTTGACAAGATGGCTTGTCCCAGTGGTAGATGTAGATGTGGCTGGATAAAAGATAAAGAAGGGGAAAGGTTTATACCCATCTTTCCCTCTTCTAAGCAGCCTTTAATCTTAAATTCTCTTAAAAGGAAGAGTTCATATAAGATACGGCGTACTCCACTAAACTTTCAGGCTTAATAAACAACACCAAAGACATTAAGTACTTTCTGGGTGTAATTAAATATAATAAAATTATAAAAGTAATTATAGTTAATTAATTGAATTATAATTAAATAGGCAACAGGTTCAACATTTCTTACACCTAATACTTTATCTTCTAAGGAAGTTGGAAAAGAGAACATCTATTGTCATTAAGAAAAATACATTTTCCAGGGAGGCTCAAAAATAATGACATAAATTCACATCAGTGCAACTGAATGTAGATATCAATTTTTAATGGCAACTAATTAATAAAATTATTTTATTTTAAAATTACGTGATATATGTGTATGGACTTGATATTTTTTAGACATATGTATAGCAAAGAAAAATCCAAGGTGGCTTATTTGTTCCTAATGAAAAAAATATTCTTAATTGAGCATGTATTAATGTATAGATCAGGGGGCATTCTGTTCAAAATTTCCATTCTATTCTAATTTCTACTCAGAAGAATATTATTGAATGTCTGATTGCCATCACGCTTCTGAAGAAATACAAAGACAGTCTAACATTGCTACATATGTAGAATAAAGCACTGCAAAATTCATCCATTCGAAGTAGGAGTAGAAACAAGTTTTAATTTTGGTTTGCAGCGTCTTCATGTGATAAATCTGATTATTCACTTGCCTTCAATCTTCACAGTTATTGGAAAGTCAGGCTGACACTGATTGCTCCACCATTAGGTGCAGGGATTAAACGAAGCCAAAGTCCTGAGACTGTAAGAGCATTTAGTCTCAGAACTTCTCCCCACTTACGGTATTGGGAGCACCTTAAACACTGCTCAGTCTCAACCCCAAACAGTCTAACTCACAACATAATGTTTATCGCTGACATTATCAGGATGAAATGTAAAACCAACGTGTCCAGCCAATGAAGATTCTATTTACCCTCCCGGGGTAGGGAGAGTCCATCTTCAGACATAAGTTTTTCTCGTTGATTATCTGACTCATTCTTAGTGACTTTTAATTCTTTGTCTTCCTTATCAATTTCTATTTTACGATTTGCGTGTGAAACTCAGATGCCCTTGTTTATTTTATTTGACCTGTCTCATTTTTCCATTTTCTCCTGCCTTTCTTTTTCGTTTCCTTCACAAGCGCATATTTTGCTTTGACATTTAACCTAATTGTGACCCTAACTCTGCTTGATTTTTACTCTACCTGATTGAAATACCGAGCATCTGATTATTCAGTTTCTAGACGACTCGAGGCCTTTCTTGTCTCTTATTCTCCTGTCTAAGGCATGTTTGGGACCCTTTCTCTGTTCTCACCATGGCTTTCAGGAGGAACAGCAAAGGACAGTCAAAATGATTTGCCCTTTGGAGACATCTGGTTCAAATCCCATCTCCTACTAGCTTTGTGTCCTTGAGTAAGTCACCTAGCCATCCAGATGGTCAATTTTCCCATTTAGAAAACAGGGTAAGGGGACTCTTACAGGACTCTTATAGAGGTAAAAGGAATTGGCACAAAACTGGCATCCGATGAATAATAGCAGGTATGGTTACTGAACAAGTAGGGAAGAATCTTACTTTTGCTAATCAATCAGATGTAAAATCTAATAACAGAAATCTGAAGATTTCAAAGAGGCATGCTCTCCTTGAATCATTATAATGGGTAATTAAGAACTGGGTCAATTTTCAAATTATTCCGACACAAAGTCCTTTTCAGAATGCATTTCCAGAGGTCCAGCTCAGGTCTACAAACCCAACCAGAAGAACCAGGGAGAGAGAGGAGAGAGGTGATGTTACCCTCTGCCAGCAGCTACACTTCTACCATCTTTATCAGGAAGAGGGGAAACATAACTTGCATCCTTTGGTCTATAAAATCATAGAGTAGACGATTTCTACACACCACTTAGCATAGATTTTAACATAATATTATATCTTCATGTGAAAAACTGTTCACTTAGGTGCTATGGATATTTTCATCCATGGCGACTGCTTTTAAAAAAATACTAGGAGGGAGTTTGTCTTAAAGGTTTTGTGCTTACGAGTTTCAACCGCTGACAGGGATCTACAGGATGACAAATTGGGCAGCGTATTTTTGCCGAGGGGACCACCTGCAGTGTTCTGTCACCATCATTCCTGCAGAGGAGCTCTGAGCCTCAAGCAGACCCCAGTGGTCCCTGAATCCCTGACAGGCTGCTAAGAATTACCCCTCATCCAAACTGGGCAGCAAACACTGCAGCGGGCTCTTTCAGGACAAATGCCGAGGCTTTTATTAAAAACAACGAAATCAACCCCGTCCTCGCCAAAGCAGACCCTCCATATTCGTTGCAAACTTACAATGAACATTCGCTGTGACAGAAACAAGAGACGGAAACATCATACCTATGCCTTGGATTTTCTGATCTTGTGTTATCAAATAAGTAGGATTAAGAAATGTGGGTTAAAACTAGAAACAATCCCTTTTTTTCAGTCCTTTAAAAGTATTTTTCGTGACATGATTATCCTTTGAATTATCCTGCAGCTCTGAGCTTTGACACATTCATCTGAAAAATTCTTAGATCATGACTAGACACTAGGAATGGGATAGTTGATAATAAAATAATTCTTGGAGAAAATGAACTAGCAACTCTCTTACGTGTCATGGACTACCCTGCTTAGCGCTTCTATCCTTTAGTAGCAGCGAAAACAAACATGATCATGGAATTGCAAAGCAGCAGTTAACTCCCAGGTGACACAAAGCGTGGACCAACTGGGTACAGCTGTTCTGAACCAACAGCCAAACACAGGAATAAGTTGTAATTGTCAGAAGAACCTGGATCTGGATGGTGATATACGCACCTTTCAGATTTTTGCCAAGTTTCCTTATATATTCTCCTTAGTTGACCGCAGTGCACAGTCAGCCCTAAGCACATCTATAAATTTTGCAGAGATATCCTTTCTCTTTGGCCTATATACGCTGTATTGCTAAGTCAGTTTCCGTTTGGTAATTCCTCCAGAATTTAATGAAACAGACAAAGCAGGTTCTCAAACCAAACTGTGGAAACAGCATTCTTTCTGGGGGAGTTGGCAGGAGTTTATCAGGGGTAAAGCTAACAGTTTTGCCAACAGAATGTGCTTTTGATATATAAAAGATGACCTTCATAGCTGCTACTGGCAGTAGGTGACATAGATCTCACTCATTCAGTCCTTAATAAAAACTGCTTCCCTCTGCTTTGTAACTAGTTTGTCATAATCTGGGAGTTGGTCAACTTCTAGTAAGTGCTAACTGGACAGCAATTAGGAACAGTGATAAGTGTGACTTTGTTACTTTTACGTTTATCATTTATATGAATGTTTTATCCCAAACGCACTTTACTTGGGATGTTACCAATTACAAAATTATAAGGAAGAAAGTATAAGTACAGCAGTTAACTTGTTACTAGAGAATTTCTTCCGAGTGTTTGACTCTCCACCCCGTCTGTCTTGGTAGTATAGATCAGGACTAATGACCATTCCGGGGAAGTCTGAACAGTTCCCTGACTTAGCCAAGGATTTGGACATTAAGATTACCATTTAAAGATTCCCCAGGGGGCTTCCCTGGTGGTGCAGTGGTGGAGAGTCCGCCTGCCGATGCAGGGGACACGGGTTCATGCCCCGGTCCGGGAAGATCCCACGTGCTGCGGAGCGGCTGGGCCCGTGAGCCATGGCCGCTGAGCCTGCGCGTCCGGAGCCTGTGCTCCGCAACGGGAGAGGCCACAACAGTGAGAGGCCCGCATACCGGAAAAAAAAAAAAAAAAAGATTCCCCAAATCCTGCACCAGGAAATAGGACTCCCTCCTTTCTAGCCTTCCCTCCCTTCCCTAACCCTTCTCCTCCCTCCCACCCTCCTTCCCTCCCTCCCTTCTTTTTTCCTTCCTTTCACAGTTCTTTAATGACCGCCTATTATATGCGAGGCATAATAATAACAACTAAAGTTACTGGGGTTGAAAATTGTAAGACTGTAAACCATTCTCCCTAAAAGGAGATCTTCATAGATGAAATGTAGTGAAATGACCCTGGAGTTAGCGGAGAAGAATCAGGGGGCCAAGGCACAATTTTGCCAATTACTAGCTGCGGGGCTCTGGTCCAGCTACCTGCCTCAGTATACTCAGCTGCAAAAATGAGGTATCGCAGGGTTGCTGCAGAGTTTGATAAAACACTTTGTCAGTTGCAAAACTGCACACAAATAGAGGCTACGTTTCCATTACTAACGGCGTAAATATGGAACAAAGAGAAGCAAAAACATTTCTGTCCAGACACTGTAAGTACATATAATCAAGCCTCGAATGTTGCTTCTTAGCAAATTCTTCTTCTACAAAATGTGAAGAGATGGTCTGATTTGGAGGGGTCGCCACTGAATGATTGCAAAGCATCAAGTAAATATCAATAATTTACTCTAACTTTTTCAAAACCACTGTCAATAATGTATACCCATTCAACTGGCTTACAAAATAAAACTGAAGAACAATTTGAGTTAAAAGAAAAAGAAGCTACCTTAAATGTGTAATTATTTTCAACTTTCCAGATCCACACAATTCTCCAATATTTCTTAAAAAAAATTTTTTTATTGAAGTATAGTTGATTTACAATATCATGTAAGTTTCAGGTGTAATTCTCTAATATTTCTGACCGAGCTTCCAAGTTACACGAATTCACTGTATTTATAATCTTGTGTGTTATTGTAACAGTTTAAAAACTCTAAAATATTTAAAAATAGTATGATGTCCACGGAATATGGGCCATAGTATAAACTTTGTTTATAACTCAACATTTTGGAAATCACGTACTATAGCACACTTTAGTAAATACACAGAATAAAACTTTGAGGAGTAATTGAGTGTTCCCTGCTCATTACTCAATATTTTCCCATGGAGTCACACAGTATTTCCTATAGAATGCCAGCCTTTTTCTGCTCAGAGACAGGCTAAAAAGAAAATAATGCTGGAAGGGACGGTTCCCTTTCTTGCTTGTGTTAAGTGGTGTTTTTCTTATCAGTGAAGTAGACAGCACCAACAGACCAGGGCCATTACACAAATGCAAACGACTGATAAGAAGCCAGTCTCTTCTTCTTTGACAATTAGCAGGAATTAGTATGTGTATAGTGTTTACCCCAAGAAGCAATCATTAGCTCCTATCTTCCCTGAGCGAATGAACCCTGACTAGGAGTTTTTAGGACAATTCTTAACGATTTACTTGCAGAAGATTAAATCACTCTCTGCAGTTTTCTCAATAACATATACAAATATTAACAATTTTTATATTCTAACATGAAACTGTCAATCGCTACAAAGTTGTAGGATTTTTTTTAAATCCTTACCTGTGATATCTTCCATGGCTAAGTATTTAGAAATCTGCATGCATTCCTGCTCTTTGATCTCCCAGTTTAAAAAAAAAATCTGAAATTATTATTCTTGCTCAGAATATAGCTCCTCAGCAATTATGTACCAGAGCACTTTGAACTTCTACTGGGAAGAAATGCTTATGTGGTTCCTGAAAATGACGCTCTGGCTCAGAAGCTGGGCAGGACAAGCCATGCCCCCTAATGCAGCTTCTATAGATGCCAACGGAAGGACGGGGGAGGCATTAGTTCTCCAAAGGAAAATCCAGAGCCAGACTCAGAACCACTAAAGCATCACCATTCTGGGTTGGCATTTTTTTGCAAGTAGTAATTCAATCCGTTGCTGAATAGGTACTTGAGAAAAAAATAATAGAAGATCAGAGAAACCCATCCTGACTTGGAGGTTCCCAGAGCCCATCTCCTTGGCCTCTCCTCTACCGAACTCTGCTATAGAAACAAACAGGGAAGCCAGGGAAGAACCATCACGAGACCAGAAATGGAACCAGAACTTTCTAAAGTAGAATTAGGGCATCTCAATTCATGGACCTCAGGACTTGGTAATATGGTAGATTACCTACGAGGTGAGAGTCTGTCCAAAGAACAAGCCGACACCAAGGGCTGGCGGAGGTTAACTGGTTTAAGGAGTGAACTTGAGCTTTGGCATCATAACACACATAGAATGGAAGACCCCAAAGAATCTTCACATATTGTATAATTTATCCCATATTGAAAAAGAGGATACAGATCATCTCAAAAGAACAGTTCTGCAGCCTTTCAGCAAACACCTCCAGCTAAAAATTCACAAAAGTGTACAGGCTGCCCAAGGTCACATAAGTGAATCGGGACATGCTTGTTTTCTGTTGTCTTACATGTACAGCGGGGCTGAAGTAGGTTAATAGGATTGCCTTTAGATCCCTCCCTCCCTTACAAGCTCTCAGGGCAGACCCTAATATTTTTTCTGCCTTCTTCAGCAGAATGAAAAGTGACCCTTGGGTGTTTCTCCTCATAAAACAAAATTCTAATTTTTGTTGTAACACTGAGCTCATTTGTAGCTAAACAGAAAGGAGATCCTAAGTTCCCAGCAGTTGCTGTGTCATTAGATAGTGTTCTCCTTAGAAAAATAAAAATTGTCCACAAAGGTTATTTTTCAAACACAGAAGTGGCTATTCTTTTTTCTTTTTTTCTGACAGCACATTTCACTAATGATACAGTGTAATCATTCTAGTCTACTACTTCTTAGAGCAACATGTCAATGGCATAAATGTCTTCTAGGATGTCTTAGCTTTTCTAAAGAAGAAGGAGTCTCCTCCCACAGTGGATGGCTGGCCAGGTGGTTGCAAGAAAGCGACATTTTCTTCCTTACAAAGCCAATAATCTTCTCTTAGCTAAGAAGCCAGCTACAGAAATACAGTTCTGCTATATATTTTCTACTAATCACTGACAGTTTTATCTGAGTATAAAATTTCCATAGCCAAAAGTCAACGAACTTTCAAGCTGTCCCTTGAATCTTTTCCTATGAACACGTATTCTAAAAGAGTAAGATTCATCTAGCCTACAAAGCAAATATTAGCAGTCAGCTGACTGGCTTAATTTGGTATATTTATAGATCTCATCAGGCTAAAGGTAGAAGGGGCACATTCTTTACTGTATTCTGCATACTTTACCAGTATCAATTTTGTTGGGGGAAGGTCATGTCAATGTAGAAAATGTTAACCTGTCATTTTCCAAATTAGTCAAAAGTTTGGAGCATCATACAGAACACATCAAATCAAAGGGAATGATTAAGGATTCAGTTACTCGGCGAGCTGCTGAAATTACCATGTGACATTTAATGACATAGGTTAATTTATTCATCAACCAAAATACACTTAGAAATGAAAGCAGACGGAAGGTCAAAAGACAGAAACTATGAGACAAATTCATTATCTTATTCATCAAATGAAAAAAAAAATCATGGCATATCAAAAATAAAAGCCATATGGTCATTTCAATAAATAGAGAATCAACATTGATGAGATTGAAAGTCAATTTCTCTAAAACTATCCACAAAGTATTCTTACCCCCAAAGATCAAATCTGAATTTAATCAAGCATCCAGATACAGCTACTAATTTACAGGAAGAACACAGGTCAGAGGAACATATAAAAGAACACCATGGGATGCAATCAGCAAAGCCCAATCTATGAAGAACTCTACAGGGCAAATAACCTGATTTCTTAAGAAAAAATTAAAAGAAGATAAAAAGACAAAGAGAGCTAGAGCTAAAGACAGACCAAAGGGTGAGAGAAAAGAAAAACCTAAAATATAGACATTAAAAAGAGACATTAAACCAATTGCAATGAGTGAAACTTATTTGGATCCTGATGTAAGAGGAAATCTGATCATTGATTACAAAGGGTTATCATTAATTGGTATATGTGTCATATACTACCCAAAGCAACCTACTGATTCAGCGCAATCCCTATCAAACTACCACTGGCATTTTTCACAAAACGAACAAAAAATGCCACAATTTGTCTGGAAACACAAAAGACCCTGAATAGCCAAAGCAATCTTGAGAAAGAAAAACAGAGCTGGAGGAATCAGGTTCCCTGACTTCAGATTATACTACAAAGCTACAGTCATCAAGACAATATGGTACTGGGTAAAAAAACAAAAATATAGATCAATGGAACAGGACAGAAAGCCCAGAGATAAACGCACGCACATATGGTCACCTTATCTTTGATAAAGGAGGCAAGAATATACAGCGGAGAAAAAACAGCCTCTTCAATAAGTGGTGCTGGGAAAACTGGACAGCTGCATGTAAAAGAGTGAAACTAGAACGCCCCCTAACACCATACACAAAAATAAACTCAAAATGGATTTAAGAGCTAAATGTAAGGCCAGACACTATCAAACTCTTAGAGGAAAACATAGAGCACTCTATGACACAAATCACAGTAAGATCCTT
This sequence comes from Pseudorca crassidens, assembly GCF_039906515.1. Classification (NCBI taxonomy): domain Eukaryota; kingdom Metazoa; phylum Chordata; class Mammalia; order Artiodactyla; family Delphinidae; genus Pseudorca; species Pseudorca crassidens. Next base: position 12,790,815 of record NC_090316.1, read on the forward strand.
TTTGACTCACCTCCTAGAGAAATGGAAATAAAAACAAAAATAAACAAATGGGACCTAATGAAACTTCAGAGCTTTTGTACAGCAAAGGAAACCATAAACAAGATGAAAAGACAACCCTCAGAATGAGAGAAAATATTTGCAAATGAAGCAACTGACAAAGGATTAATCCCCAAAATATACAAGCAGCTCATGCAGCTCAATATCAAAAAACCAAACAACCCAATCCAAAAATGGGCAGAAGACTTGAATAGACATTTCTCCAAAGAAGATATACAGACTGCCAACAAACACATGAAAGGATGCTCAACATCACTAATCATTAGAGAAATGCAAATCAAAACTACAGTGAAGTATCACCTCACACCGGTCAGAATGGCCATCAACAAATATCTACAAACAATAAATGCTGGAGAGGGTGTGGAGAAAAGGGAACACCCTTGTACTGTTGGTGGGAATGTAAATTGATACAGCCACTGTGGAGAACAGTATGGAGGTTCCTTAAAAAACTAAAAATAGAACTACCATACAACCCAGCAATCCCACTACTGGGCATATACCCTAAGAAAACCATAATTCAAAAAGAGTCATGTACCACAATGTTCACTGCAGCACTATTTACAATAGCCAGGACATGGAAGCAACCTAAGTGTCCATCGACAGATGAATGGATAAAGAAGATGTGGCAGATATATACAATGGAATATTACTCAGTCATAAAAAGAAACAAAATTGAGTTATTTGTAGTGAGGTAGATGGACCTAGAGTCTGTCATACCGAGTGCTGTAAGTCAGAAAGAGAAAAATAAATACCATATGCTAACACATATATATGGAATCTAAAAAAAAAAAAAGAAAGGTTCTGATGAACCTAGAGGCAGGACAGGAATAAAGACGCAGACATAGAGAATGGACTTGAGGACTCGGGGAGGGGGAAGGGTAAGCTGGGACGAAGTGAGAGAATGGCATTGACATATATACACTATTAAATGTAAAATAGATAGCTAGTGGGAAGCAGCCGCATAGCACAGGGAGATCAGCTTAGTGCTTCGTGACCACCTAGAGGGATGGGATGGGGAGGGTGGGAGGGAGACGCAAGAGGGAGGGGATATGGGGATATATGTATACATATAGCGGATTCACTTTGTTGTACAGCCAAAACTAACACAACATTGTAAAGCAATTATACTCCAATAAAGATGTTAAAAAAATTGATATATGTATCAAATGCATTATGGTTATGTTTAAAAATAGCCCATATCTTTCAGAGGTACATGCTGAAATATTTATACATTGAATAATAAGATGTCTGGGATTTACTTCAAAATAGTAAGAGGGAAGGGAAGTGAGTGAAATCAGGATAAAACAAAACTGATAACTGCTGAACTGGATGATGGCTCCATGGGAATTTGTTATATCATTCTTTGTACTTTCATACGTTCAATATGCATGTTTAAATTTACACATATATATGTACATGTTTTAATATATCCCTACATACATTTAAAACTTAAAAATGCAAAAAAATCAATTTCAGCCTTTTCAAAACATGTCTTTATAAAGTGGAATTAGAATGATACTCTATGCAACCTAAAGATGCTGTTAGCCACCAATCTAAATCATACTTAACCCTGAAACTCTTGGAGGGGTGGTTTCCTTAATATCAAGAACAATATCAATATCCTTTATAACAATATCCTTTATAACAATATCAATTTCCTTAATATCAAGAACAAGCCAAGAATGGTGACTACTGGTGCTACTATTTAACACTGCTCTGAAAGTTCTAGCCAATGCAACAAGACAGGAATAACAAATTGTGGTACAACTGTAGGAAATGAGGAGATAAAATAAGCACTATTAGAAGATGATATGATTGGATACCAGTATTACCTAGCAAGAAAACCTAATAAAATAAAAGGATTATATTCACAACAGCAATAGGAACTATAAATCATTTAGGTCAGCTAGGTGTGAACCTAACAATAAATATGCAGAATAGGAGATACTTTCAAAGGGTAATATATTAAGAAGGGGAACTGGGTCTGTGCTTGGGGTAGAAGAAGGCATTATATTAAAGGGAAAAGCAAATGAATTTATGGAGGCAGAACAATGCATGTCATGTTCAGTGAAAGGCAGTAGTTCAGTTTGGGAGATGGATCATAAATAGGGAGGTGAAGTTAATGAGGCTACAAAATAATAATACATCCATATTAAAGAAGCCCTTGGCAACCTGGCTGGAATTAATATTGAATCTGTAGGTCATGGAGAGAGTTGGGTTTTTGCTTACGGCTGTGATTAATAAAATTAACGGTCTATTCTATAGCCTTTGGAAAGGGAGAAAAATGGAGATGAGGAGACCAGTGAAGAAGCTGACACAAAGGTCTAGATGAGAAAGGAAGATTGCTCAAACTAGCCCAGTAATGATGGGAGAGGAATCAGCACCATACTGAAGAATTAACACTACTTTGTATTCATATACATTAAAATTAAGCAAGAACTAAATGCTGGGGTTTGTATTTCACACCTCGTATTGCACCTCTTTCTAAGGCATTCAAACTGCCTAACACACGTTTCCTCTTTATCCTTCACACAATCTAGGATATACCCATGATATTATTAGACAGAGGAACTGCGGGCCATTCTCAATACTCAAGAGTCATTGGTGAAATGAAAATATCAAGTCTTGTAGCCACAACTACATGACTAACGCTTTCCTAATTTAACTATACCACGTCTGTTGATATAAAGGAACCCATGACGAGCAGACAGTATCATAGTTGGCCTGAAATCCTAAGTTACACAGATGATCAAGGTAGTGATATTCCTAAAAGTTATGAAAGCATCTCCCTGACAGAAGTGATTCCCGACAAATCATTTTAAGTAATCTATATTTTCAGTGTCGTGCATAAAGGCACCTCTATAGAAGTATAGAAAAAAAAAAATGGGGTCAAGACAACGCAGACACCATCTTCCAAGGGTTCCAGGTTGGAGCCAGGCCTCTTTGATCAGTGGATCTGTAACACAACAAGCTTGAAGAATATTCCTTAGAAAGGCACCTTTGCGGCTCTAAAACCCCAGACAGTCCATTGTTACACACCATTTAGCCAAGTTACAGCAATTCTGTGTTTGTGTGATGGCTGTGGACATAAAGAGCCAAGCTCTGGTTCCATAAGTTCAGCATTTTCCTCACTGAGGCCAAAGGTTTCTGCGTATAAAGGAATGAAGCCGTAAAAGTATGTTCAGAACATAAGAATCCTGCTCTCTAATACTTGGCTAATTTCAGTGCGTGTATTTCCCCAGAACTCCCTGGAGTTCCTTGTTCCCAGGTTTGTGATCAGAATAGCAAGACAAACCTCTCTGTAAGAGGATGTGTCATAAAATGTGTATCTGCAGTGTTTAGGGTCCTAGCACAAATTCTGTGTCACCAAATAACACACAGAAAGCTAACTTTTTTCAATACCGCTATTGCCATTTACACGTGGCCAATCTGAACAGGAATAAAACAAGGTTTCCAAAACACAAATAACTTTATTTACTTATTTATTTTTCTTCAGCATTTTTTTAATTGAAGTATAGTTGATTTACAATGCTGTGTTAATTTCTGCTGTACAGCAAAATGATTCAGTTATACATATATATACATTCTTTTTTATATTCTTTTTCATTATGGTTTATCATAGGGTACTGAATATAGTTCCCTGTGCTATACAGTAGGGCCTTGTTGTTTATCCATTCTATATATAAAAGCTTACATCTGCTAACCCCAAACTCCCACTGCATCCCTCCCCCAAACCCTCTCCCCCTTGGCAACCACAAGTCTGTTCTCTATGTCTGTGATTCTGTTTCTGTTTCATAGATAGGTTCATTTGGAAAACACACATAACTTTAAATGCTTCATCTCAAGAAAGCTTTTTGCCCTGCCCCCCAGAGGACTAGCTGGTCTCATAATACTTAGTTCATCACAGGTCTTGTTTTTCTAAAGAACATATTCTTTTTAGGTTAGACATGGGGATGGGGATGCGGGGAGGAAATGTGACAGTCAAATCCTGTGCCTTTACAGGAACTGGGCCAAAATTATAAATTAACCTTGACTACATTATCCCTAAAGAAGCTTTCCTTCAAGCCTTGGGGTTTTTGTGGTGTTTTGTTTTCAATTTCTGGGCCCCGACACCCAAGCTGAACAGACACCTGTTTTTCTACTGTTGCCATTAAACCTTGTTGTTCAATAAAAAAGGAAACAGACAGGTGCACACTTTGAACTCTTTTTCCAAAGTACACAATATTTTTTCAAAAACTGGGGCCATGTGTTCAGTGTCTTACTGTCATCATCTGGTCTAGCTGTTTTATATATCTACACCGTTCGCTTGTTGGAAAAACTCAATGGAAATCATCATCCTGCTTACAGGGAAACCAAAAAGGGCACGCTGAAGTACGTCATGAAAGAAAGGTGGAGTAGAGGTCAAGGTCTTATCTAAGTTGCCTGGCCATTTCCCTACAATGCCAGAAACAAGGAATATTAAGAAGGTCCATATGTAGAATCTTAGTTATAATTTATTAGCTTTTTTCCCTGGCGTTGATATATCTGTGTATATGGACTAATAAAACACTTCCATCTCCTGAAGCTATAATAATTCAGAATGGCTGAGGTCTTCCCCCCTTTCAAATATAAACCATTTCTGTAGACAGTGCAAGTCTGTGTTTAATAGAGATCTTTGTTCTTTCCATCCATTACTAAGGTGCTTCATATTCAAACACGGATGAGGGAAACAGTGTAAAGCAGGGAAGTGGGGCTGCGTGGCACATCAGCTGTAAGGGAACCACGGCTCTACAAAGCCACCCCAAGTGGCTTCCCTGGTGGCGCAGTGGTTGAGAGTCCGCCTGCTGATGCAGGGGACACGGGTTCGTGCCCCGGTCCGGGAAGATCCCACATGCCGCGGAGCGGCTGGGCCCGTGAGCCATGGCCGCTGAGCCTGCGCGTCCGGAGCCTGTGCTCCGCGACGGGAGAGGCCACAGCAGTGAGAGGCCCGCGTACAGCAAAAAAAAAAAAAAAAAAAAAAAATGCCACTCTAAAATCAAAGCAGGCAGAACCCAATTCTTGGCCAGGTCCACTTTGCCAGTTTAATTCCCATAGAGTTCCTGCAGAAGAGCCAAATGTCTTCAGCTGAGATCTGTCATTTATGCAAAAGCTTTTAAGAAGTCGAACACTTTCCAAGACCCACTAGTAAATCTAGTAAGAATCTGCATTGCTCTTCTGCTCACATAGGCATTGCCAACACCTAGTGAGAATTCTCCAGTTCAGTAACTACTGAATCCAGCGACCATAATGGGGAGACACAGGCAGTGTTATGATTCTGAACCCCACCGTGGGAGAGTTCACAGACGACAGGCAAGTTCTGGTTATATTCTTAGCAGAAACAAGGCTTCCTAGGCTGTGGAGATCTTATTACTAAGAAGAAACCAGACCTCGGACCCTATTCTTTGAAAAGACCTGTTTGATTCATGGCTTTTCCCTTAAGGACGCCTTACTTCTGAAGAACAGGGAAAACCAGAATGCTTTTGTTCAAAGAGTCAGAGATTTTTTCTTGATTACACACCTTTCTGGTGTGTTGGATGCTCAGTCTCAGGGATGTAAATGTCTTCATAGAGATCAGCTCCCGATGGGTGATCTTTTCTGTTGAGAAACTCGCTTCTCCCTGCACCTTAATGCCTAATGTTCTATACCCAAAACTAGAGCGCTTAAATTTTTCTCAAAGTCTGAAGAACTCAGGGAAGTGAGTCATAGTTCTACAGATGCCACACAAGTCCCTGGAATTAAATGGTGATAATGAAAAAAGGATCTTAATTAGAAGACAGATGTTGTTAGAACTCAGTAATCCTTCACTGCCCCTTCACACTGTTTTCCATTAAAAGGTTATCAGAACCTGTCAAATGGTTACATGGGTCCATCGCAGCCACTAGATTAGGCCTGAAGTGCATGCTTGGGAAGCTAACTCTCTACTTGCCAGAGCACTCTGTGTGTGTGTGCGCGCGTGCGTGTGTGCGTGCGCATGTGTGTGTGTGTGTGCATGTGTGTGCACGTGTGCGTCTGTGACTACAGCTTTCCTTCCTTAGAAAGTCAAACTGCACTCTGTTACCCATTGGCTTTATATTCTTAGATTTGTTTTGTAGAAAAAAAGTGACAGGAACTGAAGGATTCATTGGTAAATATGGATGGAGGCTATTTTGTCCTTAACGCAATCTCATCACTCCTGGAATCAAAGCTCTTTCCCTCTTGGGCCTTTATAAGGCCCAAGATATCCCATGATTCCCCCCCCATTTTTGCTTTCTAGACTTCTTGTTGCTTTTTGTTTAATCAGTTGACATTAGTTCATCATAAAGCCAAGTGTAATTTTAAGCAGACTGAATAAAAACGAATTCATTATTTACCAATATTACTAAAATATATGATTATCCTTTAAAGTATTTCAAATTCAATTTTATCCTTTGCCAAATTCAATCCTCCAATATCAAGTATCCACCTCGTGATTTTGTCTGTTTTCATTTTTTGTTTGTTTTCAGGATGTGAAGACCATTTCATCTGTGAATTATTTTAGTTGTAAATAACAAATTTTAGTTGCTCAAAGGTGAACCAGCAGACACATGGATGAACAGATGGAAATTGTAAGTGAATGCACAGTGTCAAAATATTTCTTCTAAAGTCAGAACTAGGCATTGGCAAATCCACAGTAATAACCACAGAAAATGTTGGCCATGCGTATTTTTAAAATAAAAAAAACCTTACCCACGAATGTCAGAGAGAAAGTAAACAAAAAAGTAGTCCGATGGTGGATGGTATAGAAGGAGAGAGAACAGGAAGGATTTTGCTTCTAGGAAAACTTAGCACTTCTCGGGACCCAACGGTGAATCTGAAGTTCAATTCAATTAGAAATGTCTGGGATGCCAGTTTTGTGATATAAATAAGGATGTAACATCCTTCAGGGAATAAACTTAGTCACAGGAGGGGTTTACTGCAACTGGTAGGATTTTTTTTTTTCGTTATGCGGGCCCCTCACTGTTGTGGCCTCTCCCATTGCGGAGCACAGGCTCCGGACGCGCAGGCTCGGCGGCCATGGCTCACGGGCCCAGCCGCTCCGCGGCATGTGGGATCTTCCCGGATCGGGGCACGAACCCGTGTCCCCTGCATCGGCAGGCGGAGTCTCAACCACTGCGCCACCAGGGAAGCCCAACTGGTAGGGTTTTTGATGCTCAAGTGAAAGGTGGTTACTTCCCTCGGTTTGTTCTTTCCTGTTGAATGCACCATATTCCTTGGGCTGAGAGGCTAGAAAATTGCAATTTATGGTGAAGTCTAGCTTCAAATCCTGACATGAAGTTGGGGTTTCCTATGCAGAACTATAATAGTAGCAACATGGCAACAAGAAAACTTACAGAAATTGAAGAAATCTAATGAAACGGAATCTATTAAATGGGCAATGTGATCTATGTTGCTGGAATCACATTCTAGAGACAGGTAACCCAAGTATATATGCACAGGTCAAAAGAGAGAAGGTGACTGAACTAGGAATTGTGTCCTGGGTTTCTGACTTGTGGGACCAGTGCTCTAGGCTCTAGATGACACTGCTGACCATCTGACAAACCCTGTGAAAGAATTTATGAATGATCCAACTCTAGAGATACGAAATATACCTGATTTATTAAAATGCTTCCTCTATTTTATAAGAAACTCTGTGACTAAGCATAGCATGAGGTCAGAACAAAGTTCCCACTGTTCTTACATCAGAGAACCATGGGAGCAGAGGTTCAGACGGATGGAATCCATCACTATCATAACTCATGACAAGAAATACCAGGGGTGGCACTGAAGTCTTAGCCATAAGTACCCTGAAAATGATCAGGAGCATTTTATAATCCAAATAACAAAGAGGTCACACCCTCATTGCTCAGCTAAACCTGATGACTTAATAAGGTAAAAATGACATGATCTAAGGTGGATGAGAGAAGTAATCATTTTAGGGAGGTTGACAGGGATCTGTACTGATTCCAAACATACAACTTGCTATGTGTAGCATTTCCAATTCCCCAGGCATACATTAAAATAAGAAACAAGTACCTTAAAAAGTATTCAAAAAAAGAGATAAGAACAAATATGTCTGATTATCATTCTGCAAAGGTTCCTAGACTCTCTGCAGGCAAGTCCCACTAAATATATCATCCAAAAGGGAAGTTAAATTGAAAAAGAAAAAAAGGTTATAAAAAATTAAATTGGATTGTCATCATCACCTGTGATAGAAACTGCCCTTTTCTGTCCCAGAAGCATGAATGTCAGAAAGAATGTCTTGATTCTTTTACATGGTAGAGTTGAGGTCTACAAGGTACTGCTTGGGAAATGGTTTCTACAGAATGTCAGAAACGAAACCATCAGATTCATTACGGGCTCAAAGAGAAAAGTACAAGGAAAGGGGCCATGTTCAGCTTACTAGTTACTCAGGTGAATTCTCCTGCCTAGTATCCAACTTAAGTGTGAAATCTTAAAAAGTAATGCCATCTTTCTGGGAATACAACCTTTCTGTTGCCTTTCTCATTAACAGAAGAAATAAATCTACCCATTATTAATACTTATATTTCTAGAATATGACCCATCACAAATTATATCCCAATGAAGCTAAGAGCTCAGAAAATATGCTCGCAACTACCATTTCTACTGGGCGTGCTATTTACCATCTTCTGGCTTTAAGGTAATCTTCAAGGTAGGTAAGGGAAAAGCACAAAAGAAATAAGAAGCAGAAAGAGAAGACATTTTATGATTGCAAAGATGGAAGAATTCTCTGGATATTATATTTTCACTTTAAGCATCTTCCTCTTGATATCATAAAACTTTATCCTTTTCTACAGTAATCTTGTCATTTGAAGTAGAAATCATATTCACCTAGCCCAGGAGGTATCTGGCATCAATAATATTTGCTGTAACTTGTAAAGGCACGTCTTTTGCTTTTATTCTTTCAGGGTTTCCTTTTTTGGGGGGAGGAGAAATAAATGCTAAAGAAACTCACAAGTTATCTGTATGGTAAAGGCAATACAATTCTTAGCAAAGAACAAGAAGGTGCATGTTCATTAAATACCTACAGTGTGCCAGATATTCTAGCCCCACAGTCATCACAATAACCCTAAGAATAGGTAACATTTTATCCTTTTCACAGGTGAAGAGGTTGAAAGAGAAGAATCGCAGGCCTGTGTTCTCAGTGTAATAAATAAAGTAGAGAGAAATTCCAAGGCAGGTTGACTGCAAGGCCCATAATATATCCACTAAAGCGTTCCGTCTCATGGTTCTTTCAATCCAGAACTACATATGTGACGCTGTAGTTAAAAATGAACAAAACAACAAAACAATGACATCCTTTCCACAGACTATTAGAGAAGCCATATTCTTCCACCTTCCAGAAAGTATCACTTTCTGAATATTTTCCCTATGTTTGTAAACTATATGTCAGGAAACGAGACTCAAACATTACTTTTAGATTATGCATTCTTAGCAGAAGACAGGAGACCAATGTTAGTCACATCAATGTTATTTTAGTCTTAATTCAGGGAAAATGCTCAGTCCGTATTATCTAGTATTCTATTGTCTGTTTCAGAATAAAATGGTTATCTTTTCCGTTAAACTTTCCTAAGAACCAGAAAACTAAACCAATCTTGAATAGTTTAGTCTAAATTGGGAAAGGTATCAAAAATCTGATGATATGACCATCCAGTGTCACAATGTTGTAATGGGTTCTATCTAACCTCCATTCAAATTATCCTCATTTTTCTTTTTAAAATTCTTTTTTGGAAAATAACTTCATTTTCATTTTTTAATAATCTCCAAATTAGAAAAAAACACCTCATTTATTTCTTTCTGAAGCTAAAGTAAGAGAAATTATGCATGTACATATTATAAATGCACAAATATAAATACACTGAGTTATAGACCTCTTTGGGGAGTATGGCAGTAGAACTATTCCAAATGAAATGCTAAATTTAGTTATGATGCCTGAGCAATATTTAATATTTGCATAAGACATCTGACCTCAATGCAATATAAATACCACTAGATCCTTTAAAAGCTGACTGTACTCAACAAAGAGATAAGGAGTGAAGAAAAAAATAGGTATATTTTTAAGAAATGCACATAAATTATATAAAATGAAAATTATCTCCAGTGACATTTGAAGTTAGGCTCATTTTGTTGACTGGTAATTTTTCTCTAACTTCATTTTCATATAACATATAAATCACCCACAAGAAGGTTTTAAAAATGGGTCCTGTGGTAGCACCCCTAATTGAAAGTCAAATCCTCACTACTAAGTAATTTAAATGAGCAACTATTACAAAAATGTACTTTCTAAAAAGCTAACATAAGACCGTTTTCTTCTGGTTAGTTTTCATGTAAGGATCATCTAATCAGAATTGTTTTACATGTTCATCCCTAACAAAACGAATGCTATATATCAGAGAGTGGCAGACATAATTAAAGTGTTCACTAGTGGCAAATGCCTGCAAAGTTGGAACAAAAATGTATAATACCAAGTAAAGTTGCTTAATTTTCATCAACCTCTTCTCTATTCGATAATACAGTAGCTATTTTACTAATTTTTTATTCAATTGACTCTGTCAGGTCTTATCTTTACTTATTAAAAACTTGAAATATTGCAGGGTAAATCATAGATTTGCTCAAAGTAAGTTAAAGATTGTATATTTATTTCCGCAGCAACATAAGACAGTTTAGGCACACAGTAAAACCGTTACATAGTTTTTCAAGCTATAAGTGCTTGTAAGAGACATGACTAAAATATTGAACCTTGTACTTTCAAATGCACCATTAACATTTTTAGCTTAGAAGCCTTTGTTTCCTAAAAATAAGCAGTCAATGTTAAGCAGAAATGTCAAGAAATCAATAAAAAGTAATTAGGAAAAGTGTTTAACATCCTTGAGAAAAGCTCTGAAGGCAGGAAGGGAGCTTCGACAGAGTGAACAGTCAACATTCCTATGGTTTTTTTTCCCTAATAAAAAGAAAAGCCAATCATTTAAATTACTTTATTTAAAAAAATAACCGTATAAATGTCAAATGTCACCCTGGGCCAGATTGCAGTTAATGAGGTTGCTTTCCATTATAAAAATTCATAGCTGAAAACTGCCTTGCAGAACCGACTCTGCTACACGGTATGAGATATAGCCATGCATGGTGACAGACAACAAAGAAAACCTCATTTTAACACATAGGTGCTTTGATAACTATTTCTATCATCTCTGAGCAAAGATACTGAGGGAAAGGAGATAATTATTGAGTGACTTCAATGAGCCAGTGAAAAATACATATGACCTCACAGAGTTCTCCCAAGAGCCTGTACGTTCTGTATTATTTCCCCAACTTATAGGAAAGCAAATGATGTCTCAGAGAGATGAAGGAGTTTGCCAGCATCCTACAGATGGAAAATGGCAGTTAAGATTCAAACTCAGATCTCTGAAGACAAAGTTCCTGTGCTCTCCAAGGCACCATTCTAGTATTTTGAGTATTTAAAATGGTGGCTCTTATGAGTTCGAGGGCCATTGACTCCTTTCAGAATCTGGGGATTTTTGTTGACATGTGCAAACAAAGAACTAGCAAACAATTTTGTGGGTTCATGGACCCCTTCCTCTGAGGCCAATTCATAGTTATTCCCTGGATCTCCAGTTAAAAATTCTTCATGTGAGGCCAGACTCTAAAAGAGCTTTGACTTCTTCTCTGATTCAGAATACCCCATATTATGATTCCATCAGAGATAAGAGAAAAAGCTATTCCCTTCTATTCATTATTTTTACTTGCTTTGTTTCAGAGGCCTTTTTCCATAATCTGTGTTCACTATATTTGAAGCAATCATAGGAACATTTAAGAATGTCTCCAAAACTATTGCAGGATCATGATTAGATAAAATAACATAAACTAGGAAATGAAAACTTATTTAGGAGGTTTATTTGTCTTTTTTGTGGTAAGTATAATTAGGGTGATTGAACCTTTAGGATTTTATTACAAATACTGTCACTATGTTTCACAGGTTACCTACGATAATGAAAGAATATCTTATTTAAAAAGTGCCCCATAGATTAAAAAAGCACTTTGTACCTATAGAAGAAAGCTAGTGACGGGGAGGGGGCGGGGAAGAAGAGGGTCTCCAGCTTTTTCCTTTTTGAGAGAAGAAAAATACTTGATAGTTTTACATATCCTTATTTTTAAGCATTATTTAATGTAGAAACCCAATTTTCTGAAAGGCAGCTACAGCAACAACTTATTTTAACAAAAATCACATTCCTTCTAAAAGAAAACACAAATACCACGGACCTCTTAGACATATTTTTTTATGTGTTTGTTTTGAAATACACAGCTTCAAAACACCAGGGGCTGTCCTTAAAGCTTTTTTTAAATATAACTTTTAATAGAAACCTCAAAGTTGAATCATCTTAACGTTCAGAATGGAAATCCACTCACGTAATTCTAGATATTATTGGCCATGAAATAGAAATGTTATTGCCTGAAAAAAGGTACTTTATTTTGCATTAAATTTTTTTTTTTTTTTTTTTGCGGTAAGGGGGCCTCTCACTGTTGTGGCCTCTCCCGTTGCGGAGCACAGGCTCCGGACGCGCAGGCTCAGCGGCCATGGCTCCCGGGCCCAGTCGCTCCGCGGCATGTGGGATCTTCCCGGACCGGGGCACGAACCCGTGTCCCCTGCATTGGCAGGCGGACTCTTAACCACTGTGCCACCAGGGAAGCCCTTGCATTAAATTTGATTGAAATAATCTCTGTCTGATTTTTTTCCCCTCTTCTGAAATGCTCTGAAAACAATTTTGAGGCAGCATTTTGCCTTAGTGACTTATGTTCCTACTGTCCTCCTCTCAAGAGTATGACAAGATTGGAAAGAGAATCTAGCTCTTAAGTCTGCACAATTTTCTTACCTTATGACGTTATTATCACTAATTTTAGGTAATATTTTGTTACTACTACTAATCAATATAAATATAACAATGCATGCTTATTTTATAGGAATGGAACGGCAAGTCTGCTGTAACTAATAATTGGTTATGAATTACTCTAATTAAGTGAATTAAAAGTACCATTTATCAAGTGATTAATACGCACCGCATCCAAGCACAAAATGCACTTTTCCTTAAAATGTATTGTTTTCTCTTTATATGGATTTTGCTTTTAATTTTTCCAGAATATTCAGATAACATTGGAACAAAAGAAACAAAAAACTGGTTTCACAATAGGACTTTGTAAACTTACTAAATAACTGAAATTATATTTACTTCAATAATAATTAAATAGCATTTATCTACAAAGAAAGAAAAAGATTCATTTCTAAAGCTTTCTTTCTGTTGAAATCCTATTCCACAGGATTAATTTTGACTACGAGTTTTACTCACCAAGAGAATCAAGTTACACAAGTGAGATGAATTATCTGGGGAAATATTATTTGAAAAAACTTAAAATTCTTTAAGAAAATCACCAATCCCTTCCTTAGGACTTCAATTTAGGACTACTACAAAGGAACTTTTACAATCTTTTTGAGGATCTGCAGTGTTTGTCATAATTAAAAGGCTAACATTCCTAAGTGAAAATAGATTTCCTTAAATTATTGTTATTTTATAATTCTATAAAATTATAAAATAACAATAATTTTCCTCTTTTCCTTAAATGATTGTTATTTTATAATTCTATAATCTTGGGAAATCACACACACACACACACACACACACACACACCCTTATACATGCTCACAACCCCCAAAGTGAATTGTCCATCATACACATAGAAGTCTTCTCCCAGGCACGAGGCCAAAATGATCCCGTTTGACTTGCCCTGTAGGACACCACTCAGCGTTTCAGATCAAATAAGAAAACTATATATACATATTTTTTTTCTTGTTTGCCTACCAGATCCTTACAAGTCCCATTTATCTAGTCGTAGAAAGATAAATGAGAGAAGATATAAAATACTCAAATACGTCTGTGCCGACATAGGATCTACGTATGAACAGAGTTAACATTTGAAAATCTTCAGCAAAGTTTTCATCCGAGATGGGTTTCTCCCTGACAGTCACAAAACCTTTAGTCTCGTTACCCTGCTATCAGCTCAGAGTCAGTCCTCAGAGACAGATTTAGTATCCATGAAGTTGTCTAAACCTTGCTTTGGATCATTTTTATGAGTCCAGTTTATCTCACTCTGCTAGATCACCTCTCTGCAAGGCAATTCCTCTTGACTCCTTTGACATCCTTTACATCCATGGGTGTCTACTCCATCCCTGTGGTCTAAAATTGGGCAAACTTCTCCCATACTGTCCACTACCCATCCCTGGATGTTTGGGCTCCTGAAAGAATCTCATTCTTTTCTCTAATTTACAGCCTAGGACTAAACCTTTTGTGTTTAATGATAAACTTGGTATTCCTGGATTGGACCACACTCTCTTATCATTCTCCCTGGTCCTCTGGCTCCTTTCACTCCGGACTGCTTTATAAAACCATCTGTCTGACTGAGCCCCAGCCCTCAGGAAAGGAAAATCTGAAATGCTGGCTCCCCTGTTTGGCCCCAGCCTCCCAGCAGTACGGGTTACACAAGAAGGGATGAGACTCTTTCTGCCATGTCCTAATCAACAGTCCTTGTTGCTTAAAAGTTAAAACATAATCTATCAAAGGCAGTTTCCTTCTCTAGGACTGGAAGTACAGTTCCCTTCCTAGATCAAGATTCACTAAGCTGTCATGCCCTGCCTGAAAGCAAGACGGCCAGATTTAGCAAATAAAAATGCAGGATACCCAATTCAATCTGAATTCCCTATAAATAATGGATGCGTTTTAGTGTAAGTATGAGCCATGAAATATTTGGAACACACTTTAACAAATTATGCCTTTTTTTATCAGAAATTCAAATGTAACTGGGTGTCCCATAATTTACCAGGCAACTCTAACAGTACATGACATTTTAAGTGTTTCCTTTGCTAAGAAAATGTACAGTCACACACACACACAGTCATAAAAATGAACCACGAGGCTGTATTTTTTTCATTCGGTCCTGTAACTGGTTTTATCAAACTGGCACAGAGATCAGAACTATACTACTATATTGTTATTTCTGACACTTCACTTATCAAAGTGCACTAACTATTTTTTGCTTCTTTTTTTAATTGAAGTATAGTTGATGTGTAATATTATATAAGTTACAGGTGTACAACATAGTGCTTCACAATTTTTAAAGGTTATACTCCATCTATAGTTATAAAATATTGGCTATATTCCCTGTGCTGTACAACAGATCCTTGTAGTTTATTTTATACCTAATAGTTTGTACCTTTTACTCCCCTACTCCTATATTGCCCCTCCCTCCTAGAGGTTCTATGATTTTAAAAAGGGGATTACACAATATATCAGTGATGCTGGTGGTTTGGGTTAAACTCAACAATTTTCATATTTAAGCAAGATCTGACATGATTTTTTACAGATCACAAAGTGCTACATCTTAATCTTAATTTCAAGCATCCTAATTCTAATTCCTCAACTTGTAACTGGTGCATATTGGGACAGGAAAGAAAGAGTAGATCAAAAGGTGATCCCCTCTCAAAGTGGAAAAAGACCTAACGCCCCTCACATACTTCCTCACATATTTTCTATTTCTATAAATCTCTAAAGCAAAAATTGTGCCATTTTAGCAGTTTTTGTCAAGGACAGCAGAAGCCAGTTAAGATATGGTGTCATTTATCACATGCTGATTGCTATTCTTAAAAGTCCTACTTTATTAAAATTTAAAAAAAATCACTTGGCTACCAAAGAACATGTCAGTGTTCAGAATTTCAAAATATATTTAACACTAGAAACAACTACATTTTATTAAGTCAAGCCAATATTTTCAGTGGTCATAAAAAAGCACATCCCAATGGTCACAAATCTAGAATGACAGGCGTTAACTGCATCTCCATCCCCACAGATTAGTAATTTCATTGATGAGACTTTCCTCTAGCTTTTACTGGCCATCAGCAGATGAGTGAGGGGGTCTGGGTGACTAAATGCACCAATAAAACCTTCCTGTAAATGATAAATATGAGATTGTTTGCACTCTGACTTGAAGAATGCTGTATTTTAGTGGTATTTTTCAAGCAGAAATAGTTGAACCTGCTCCACGAATTTCATGACAGTAGTGGCAAAATAAAGCATGAAATAATCGGTCCAAAAACACAAGCCGCATTTATCTCAAGTCATAAACTGGTCTGAGCTTTGGGAAATCAGACCTTGCCTTTTCATACAGATTTTGAACTCCTCCTTTTGTTTGCTTGTTTATTACGCTGTTGTCGCATCATAAAATATGTAAGGACTTGTTTCTAACTTTGTCTATGTGACATGGAGATTCATCTTCTAGTCCATTACACAAAACCTCCTTGTGTCTTCTGCAAAGCTGTTTATACAATTTAGTCAACCTTAGGAGACTTCAGCCTGAAAGTATGGCCGCTCCTCAAAGGAACATATCCAGATTCTAAACAGACCCTTAAAAAAAGAAATAATCATTTGGAAGATTCAATTCTAAATTCATTCAATCCAGCTCAACAAATCGCCGTAAAAATGCACCAGTTTGTCACACTTTTTATTTTAATATGTACCCCCTCCCTGCCACCTGTAGTGCCTCCCCAGAGAGATGGAGAATAGGGAAGAAAAAGTTAAGGAAAACCTTCTTTTGAGCCCACCTTGCATACATCATTCCTCTGTTAAGATGGCTGTTGGGCAACTGGCAATTTTAAATTCACTCATTTCCTCGGAATCATTCTTTGTTACTCAAGGGCCACAGCTCTGGTCTATAAAGAGCCATTAGTTTAAAAGTGGTTACTCAGGGGGCTTCCCTGGTGGCGCAGTGGTTGAGAGTCCGCCTGCCAATGCACAGGACAGGGGTTCGTGCCCCGGTCCGGGAAGATCCCACATGCCGCGGAGCAGCTGGGCCTGTGAGCCGTGGCCGCTGAGCCTGCGCGTCCAGAGCCTGTGCTCTGCAACGGTGAGAGGCCCGCGTACCACAAAAACAAACAAAAAAAGTGCTTGTTCAGCATATTCCATTTTCGCTGATGGTATCTGAAATTAATCAGTATACGGCAATCAGCACATGCAAAGGAGTCAGAGGGACAGTGATGGTAAGACCATCTTTATCGGGAGTCACTACTGTACGGGGCTAGCGTGTCCCTGTAGAAGACTTTGCTTTTCCAGCGGTTGAATTTGTTCTATCACTAGCTCAATGAGAACAGTAGGTATTTAGTCATCAATTGTCTTAAAAGTCCCCCAGTTAAAGACCAGAGCATAAACTTTACGTTGTGTGAATATTTTTACTCCAAATTCTTGGCAAAATATTCCTGTGTTGGTTCCAGATCTTTTAAATAGCTTGCTTTGTTATTTTTTTATTTTTTATTTTTTTGCGGTACGCGGGCCCCTCACTGCTGTGGCCTCTCCCGTTGCGGAGCACAGGCTCCGGACGCGCAGGCTCAGCGGCCATGGCTCACGGGCCCAGCCGCTCCGCGGCATGTGGGATCCTCCCGGACCGGGGCACGAACCCGTGTCCCCTGCATCGGCAGGCGGACTCTCAACCACTGCGTCACCAGGGAAGCCCTGTTATTATTTTTTTTAATAGAAGCCTGTGTATAAGAACAGATTTTCGTTTCTATATTTTCCTTCCTGTGAGTAGACTGACCAGAAGAAAATAAATTACATTTTCCTTACCCATCAATTTATCAAAAAAAGACATGAAAAATTGCAATCAGAATGGCCTCTTACTGAAAAGAGTCCCTATCAATCCCCAAAGTCCTGAAAGAAACTATTTTAGAAGAAGAAAAATAGGTAGAAGTTAAAGAGAAAGTAATACAATAGTCAATTCTATGTAAGACATAAGATTTGTTTATATGTGTTTATGTGGTAAGAAAAATTCTTTTTCTTATTCCAAGTACTAATGCTACTTCAAAGATATACAAATGATATCTAGCTGATGAAAAATTCAGAGATTTCTTCTACTACATGCACCTCCCACTCTTTTAGAGACTGGTATCATGTGTCCAGTTAAGAACACTGAACCAAGAAGTCAGCTTTGCATGTACCTTCACGAAGAGAATTTTTTTTAAATGGCCTATTACTATTAGGGGGAAAAAAGACTCATTTGATCCTGTTATTGATTTTCTGACTTTCGATTTGATGTCTCAGATCTCACTAGAAATGCCTAAGGCATCCGAATAACTGTATTGCTTTGCATGTAAGTTTTAAGTATGGCATTATAGCCCAGGTCACATATTTGTGAAAATAATAAAAATTTTAAAAATGATCATCAGTACAGTTCTACACTATCATGGGACAAAAGAGATCAAAGCGTTTCTCAGCTCATATGGGAAACAAAACAGATGCAAAGATGTTTCATCTCTAGCAGTATTTATGAGAGCATTCAGCCCCAGTATAGGACAATGGAGGGAAACAACATTTGAAGACTCCAAAGGGGTCAGTGCAATCCTGCCTCTGATCAGCGTTGTTTGTGTTCAGGCTCTAATTGGCTCAAACTCCTGTGAGGCTTCAGGGGCAGACAACAAGGTTAGAGAGGTGGGAATGCCTCTACAAACTTCATGTATTATCTCTGAACCCCCCTCATCCTTTGACCAAGATAAACACCATTCCTAAAGAAATCCAAATGTCAAAATATCTCTGTAAACAGAGAATATAATGAAATGCTACCTAGCTAACTTATTGATTCATTTCAAGTAAATCAACATCACCCTCAAACAAATTGGCACTTTTAAGGTACAGGTGTTAATATTTATGCTCGCTTGCCTTACTGTTGAAAAATCCAACCACTGGGGAGTGGAAAGCATAAGAAAAAAACAAAAGTAGGACCGTAAGACCAATTAAAGTAGTCTCGGCAATCTTATCATTCACCTCCTTTTC
This sequence comes from Pseudorca crassidens, assembly GCF_039906515.1. NCBI lineage: Eukaryota > Metazoa > Chordata > Mammalia > Artiodactyla > Delphinidae > Pseudorca > Pseudorca crassidens. Next base: position 12,809,765 of record NC_090316.1, read on the forward strand.
TTTTTTCTTTTTTTTTTTTTTTGCGGTATGCGGCCCTCTCACTGCTGTGGCCTCTTCCATTGCGGAGCACAGGCCCCGGACGCACAGGCCCAGCGGCCATGGCTCATGGGCCCAGCCACTCCACGGCATGTGGGATCTTCCCGGACCGGGGCTCAAACCCGTGTCCCCTGCATCGGCAGGCGGACTCTCAACCACTGCGCCACCAGGGAAGCCCCTCACCTCCTTTTCTTGATTCCTCCATCCCTCAAGTTTCAAGAGCTGCCTGTTTTGCAATTGAAAATTCACAATAATACTGAAAACATTACCAACATCAATAATATCCAGAAATCCATTCTCCTCTGAAAACTCATCTCTACCAAAACAAATGACCAAACACAGGTTGTTTCAAGCGGGTTCACTTGATTTTCTATACACACATGATTTCATGGATGGCCATTAGGCACATTTGAACTTAGACTGACATGCTTTTCAGAAGCACAAACGTTTTCCCACGAGCTTCCTGAGAGAAATAATTGAGACTGACGTCCTGGAGTCATTTTTGTACGCGTGGGCAGTCTCTGACCAATGTGCAACATGTTTTCCTTAAATATCCATTTCTTACTGATTTTTTTTTTTTTGGTTATAACTTACTTTTATTCTTACAGTAAGAAAAAGAATTCAAACATTTTTTTTTTCCATTTTTGGTATTAGGTGTGCACCCAGGCTTCAAAGATGAGATGAACATTAACTCAATTCTTTTAGCCGATGTGCAGGATTAACCCAACGTACCAATTAGCAGGGGTGAAAAAAAGAAGGATTTATTGTATTTGTGGTGAAAAGGAAGCATTTGTTGAATAAATAAAAAGGACTGCAGATTTTTTAGAGGTACTTCTGATCTAAATTCTATTTACATAGTTATGCAATTTGTATAATAGTTTGTACATATGTGGAAAGGTAAAGGTACTTTGTCTCTTGAAGAGAATTTACCTTTAACCTACCTAGACAATTTGATTTTGTTTGTCAATTTTGAGTTAGATAAAAGCATTCATTTTCTTTCTTTCATTTCCTTCACAATATGGCTAAATTATTTCACCAGTTATACATATTAAAATATTCCATTGTTCATTATCTCACTTCTTTAAAAATGAAATGGAAAACAATCTAATAGATTATATATACCAATACATATTTGGAAAAAATTGCGTTGAATTAATAAATTTTTTGCTAGCTACAAACACAAAAGGCAGATGTAGAGCTCCAGTGAGAACACCTGCTTCAAAAATATTCTGATTAGCTACTATGAGATTTGCTTTGCGGTGATGAAAATGTTCTGAGATTAGTGGTTATGGGTCGCACAACTTTGTGAATACACTAAAAGCAACAAGTTGTACACTTTAAAAGGGTGAATCTTATGGTATTGTGACATATCACAATGAAGTTTTGGCAAAAAATCTTTTCTGATACCTTGAACAGGATACTTGAATATTTGAATATTTTCTTAAATACGTCTTTGTCCTGTTGATAATGAAACCCCTATATTACCAAATAAAGATTTCCACACTGACATTACAGTAAAATTTGAGCCACTAGTAATACGAGCATGTTTCCAGAGAAAAGATGGCTCCAGACAACAAAAGGCAAGAAATCCTAAAAGAATAATCTCAAAAGCTGCAATAATCTCATTTATGTGGTGACATAAAACAGAAAAAAAACAAAAGAAGCCAAAAAAATTTTGTTTTCTTACATTTGAAGCCATTTTTCCATTCTTTTTCCAAGTCCCAATATTAAATTACGTCTACATTTGACTAAGTTCAAAGATGGTTCACACAATCAGACAACTGTCACATAACTCTATTACATTTAAGGCTCTCCTTCTTAATTTTTTAATTTAAGTATAGTTGATTTACGATGTTGTGTTAGTTTCTGGTGTATAGCAAAGTGATTCAGTTGCGTATATATATATTCTTTTCCCTTACAGGTTATTACAAGACACTGAATATAGTTCCCTGTGCTACACAGTAGGGCCTTGTCATTTATCTATTTTATGTATAGTAGTATGTATCTGTTAATCCCAAACTACTAATTTATCCCTCCCCACCTCTCACCCTTTGGTAACCATAAGTTTGTTTCTATGTCTGCGAGTCTATTTCTGTTTTGTAAATAAGTTCATTAGTATCATTTTTTTAGATTCCACATATAAGTGATATCATACGATACTCGCCTTTCTCCATCTGCCCTACTTCACTTAGTATGATAACATCTAGGTCCGAAAGGTTTTCTTCTGACTTCTCTAGGAAAGCAGGTTTTATTCTTTACAACTGTATTAACCACTAACCCAGGCAAGCTGTTTAATCAGAATCTGGGTCTGACAACTGCTCTAATTTACTGATTCCATTGTGGTGCCACCATGGGCCCACCAGGCTCCTCAATCACTGTCAGCTACAGAATCGGAGGAAGTAGACAAGTTTCATTTTTAATGATTAATCAATTAAAGCCGGAGTTTCACTTGCATGGTGCCTTTATCTATGCAAAATTACTCATACATAGCCTCAAAACGAATTGACCCTGGGACACACACACTCATACGAAGTGGGAATCCAAATACAAATTCACAGGGATGAAACAGAACATATATCATTTATTTAAGATAGTTAAATGTACTTGGCAACGTAACAATGGGTGAGTTAGCGCTACGGTTTTTAATCCCTGGAAGCATTTATAATGGCAGTTGTGGAATTTCTTCCGGGAAGATGTATGCCTTATTTGAGAATGGATGAGGCAGGTAATGTGTCTCCTTGGTCTCTCTAGGTGAAGTTCTATCTGAAGGCAGTGGCCCAATGCCCTCCAGAAATCCCTCCTAGCCTTAAGATCTTAATATTACATGAAAAGTCAAACCCAAGGAAGTTTCAGCATCTCACCTCCATGATATATTTGGTCCAAAAAGGACAGAATAGAAATTCTCTGCAACTAGCCTTGGGAAAGTGGAATAAGCCAGAGAGGATGCAAAGGCCATCCTGAATTACACTGAGGCGGGTGAGGTAGGGTGTGTGTGTTTTCCTTCCTTACCTGGGTCTCCAGCTGACCTCCTCCTAGGTCTTTATTTTGTCATTATCCCTTGTTATAGATGCTCAGGGCTCTGTTATGGGCCCCTTATTCCTAAGACTTTTCACCATCTGGGTTTTCTCTCTAGTGTAATAAGAGACAGGTATGCTGCTACTGTAGCACCTTAAAGCTGTGCTTGGGCTTCCCTGGTGGCGCAGTGCCTGAGAGTCCGCCTGCTGATGCAGGCGACACGGGTTCGTGCCCCGGTCTGGGAAGATCCCACATGCCGCGGAGCGGCTGGGCCCGTGAGCCATGGCCGCTGAGCCTGCGCGTCCGGAGCCTGTGCTCCGCAGCGGGAGGGGCCGCAACGGTGAGAGGCCCGCATACCGCAAAAAAAAGCTGTGCTTATTTTTACAATGCCCTTGCTCGAATGTGGGCACATCCTACACAGCCCCTGGAGAGCTAGAATATCCTGTCTGCCCTCATAACTCTCCTGTAATGAACTTTTCTAACAGTTGAATCACCAATATGTTTTTCTTGATGTGACCCTCCTTCTACCCGTCTTTCATTCTTCCAGCTGTCCCTTGAATGCTATATAAAAAAGCACTTTTATTCTATGTCCTTTACTTATGCATTTACTCATTGAAAATCGCTGTTATCTTTTCAACACATTGATGTCTAACAGATTGTACCATATTATACCGAGGTATCGCTGACAGCTCTGAAATTTGCTTTCCTAATTTGTAATAAGCTTAAACTATAATTCAGATGTTATAAAAAGCAACAGTGCCATACTCCCCTGATTTATGAAAATCATATCAGCTTCTGCAATTTATTTTTGGTAACACAGTTTTAAATTGATTGCCATGTCTTTTGATTGGTCTCCTATTGCTATATACCAACCAGTTCCAACACACACATATATAGGTTGGCTTTTCAGCTCTAAATGTAATCAGCTCTCTTTTTTGGTAAGCCATGTAACCGGTTGAAATTCTACTGCAGTGTGCATTTATTCTGAGGACTATATCAGCCCCAGGAAAGAGTCTCGACAGTTGAGGGTAGTTCAACGTCATCCTATCAGCCAATAAGAAAGCTTTTTCAAGTTCTTTTCTATAGAACAAGGAAGTACTTATGTAGCACAAAGCAGTCCTCTGATTTGTTCAAGTCAAAAATGAATGGTTAGGGCTCCCCTGGTGGCGCAGTGGTTGAGAGTCCGCCTGCCGATGCAGGGGACACGGGTTCATGCCCCGGTCCGGGAAGATCCCACATGCCGCGGAGCGGCTGGGCCCGTGAGCCATGGCCGCTAAGCCTGCGCGTCCGGAGTCTGTGCTCCGCAACGGGAGAGGCCACAACAGTGAGAGGCCCGCGTACCGCCAAAAAAAAAAAAACCAGTTAAATCTGGATATAAAGTAGGAAACGTTTAATAATTAAATTCAGAGTTTCTCTGAATTATCATGATGAAAATTATAGGCACGGCAAGTTCAGACTGAGGACTAGTCCAGGACTGTCTCCTCCGGTGTGCCGTAGTAGTTCTTCAACAGAACAGACTGACTCAAGCTCAGCCCACATAATACTACTTCAATCCACGTCTATGAAGAACTTGGTCTTTCAGCTCTAAAGTTGAATGTAACAATAAAGTCGGTTCTCCAGATGGAATTGCAGGCAACGTCCACGCAATCCTACAGTTGATAGAACTTTTCCTCTCTTAACTGGCATCAAGTATACGACTCAGACATATGAAACAGTCAGTAAAGACTGATTACGTTGCGTTTAAGGTTCTTGGAAAAGAATTATGAGAACCTGTGAAAAAGTTTTAAAAGACAGGAATAGGTAAAAGCAGGAAAACATTTGAGGCTGCTTAACGTAATCAATATTTCTGAGATGATGATAATTTTCAAGACTCTGTTATTTGCCCAGAGATGGCTGTTGATGGAGTGAAATGTTGATGGAAGGCAACTTGAGAAATTGAGGACGGCTTTCAACTGAAGGGCACTATACCTTTTTTTCACTAAGGAAAAAGAAATGTGGATTTCCACCACTTATATATTTTTTGCCTCTCTAAGGTAATTAAGGAACTTTGAAAATCAGGAGGATCATGACATTATCCAATACGATCCAACTCCTGGGAAAGCTTTTCTAAGACACGAGTGGCCTTTTCCTTTTCCCTGTCTCCCTGAGACTGCTGGTTTTGATGGGAACAGTTTCCTTCACGTTATACTTCAGTGACATAAAGTCCTCTTTCAAACAAAACAACTGAAAAAACCATCCTCATTTCCTCCTGGGGCTGGAGGTGAAGAGGCGAAACACAGAAATGGAAAACTGGCAAATACTCCTGGAAAGGAGGCCAATGCATTTTTGGGGTCAAAAATCATCTAATTTTGTGGTCACTCTCATTGACGAGTCAGTCTGATTTTTAGCCTCCAGACACTGGCTTAAAATACTGAGGACATTCCTTTGCTTCACTCTTGGACTGTTTTGAGTTGTTTGATCACAGCCTTATTTGGATATTATACTTTGATAATAATGGGATAGATAATATCTTGCTTCCTCCAATTATTTAAGTAGTCTCATTTGTAAGCATCTGATTTTTAATAGATGTTATTTGGTAATATTAGCAAAAAGGAGTGGTACTTCTGATCATCTGGCATTTCATGAATCTGGAGACCCACACAGGCCCTGCAGAGCACCACCACCCAATATCACCCAACATCACAGCCACTATGTAGTCGCCCAACTTCAAACTGGGTCTCGAACAATTTGTGATTTCCACAATTCTGTTTTTCAATCCCCCAGTGAATATTTGCTGTAGCTAATTCTTCCCCGACTGCTCGAGTCATGTTTTTATTTCCCCATGAACTATGATAAAGATACCCTGATAGGGCTTCCCTGGTGGCGCAGTGGTTGAGAGTCCGCCTGCCGATGCAGGGAACACGGGTTCGTGCCCCGGTCCAGGAGGATCCTACGTGCCGCGGAGAGGCTGGGCCCGTGAGCCATGGCCGCTGAGCCTGCGCGTCCGGAGCCTGTGCTCCGCAACGGGAGAGGCCACAACAGTGAGAGGCTCGCGTACCGCAAAAAAAAAAAAAAAAAAAGATACCCTGATATTCTCTAGTTTTGTTTAGCAGCTCTTGAGTTCCCATCCTCGCTGGTGAATTTCACAATCTCAAGATGGACCCGTAGGCTAAGACTTCACCTGCCCTCTCTTTTTGTATCATAAGTAGTTAAGCAGGTGACTGCTAGGCAGTATTCCAGGTCTCATACTGAGGGGGCTTAAAGTGAAGAGGATGGGATTAGGGGCATCCTGGGAGACAGGTTCTAGCTCCACTTGACCACTGCTGTGGGATTTCAGGCAAATACCGTATTCTCTCCGGGCTGTAGGGTCTGTTCATCTGTAACAAGAATACTATGTACACTGCAAAGCGCCTTCCATTTTACTACAAGAACACTGAATAGGAGGCATCTGAAGAAATATTATCAGCATCATGGGCTGTGTGCTAGAGTACCCCCTCTCCTCTCTTCCCTTCTCTCTCTCACTCTCTCTCTCTCTCGCTCACATGCGCACACACCCACACATTCTGCTTGATTCGCAGGATGATTTCTTTGAGACATGACCTAATTTCATTTAGGCTCAGGATCTTCTCAGTGTGGGTTTTCAGAGTTGCTTTATACAATTAAAATATGGAATATGAGACCAGGGCTCAGACTTTATTACCATTAGTCATGCTCAAAAGAAAAATAAGGAACTGATCTAGTGCAATGATGGGTCAGCAAGAAAAAAAAACAACCCCAATAAAAAGAGTACGTTAAACACTGAAGCACCTCCTGAGACTAAATATTAGGAATACTACGATCTCTGAAATGTCAGAAGAGTTACATAGTGAAAACCCTTGAAAAGAAAACACACTGAAATTGGAACGCTCATCTATGGGAAGAAAACAGACATATGAATATTGGCAAAGTCTGAGGATGAACATCTGCATTCTAGGACTTAAAATTATGATAATAATTGATACTAACAAGTGTTGGATATAATCGAGGACATGTATTTTTTAAATGTGAGTTTTAACCCGATAGATTCTAGGGGTGAAAGGCAGAAGAGAAGATTAAGTTATGACCCTCTAGCCTTAGTGAAAAGAATACACTCGACTCTACCTGGTAGAATGTGCTCGATGCATAGCGGCTAAGAAAGCACAGCTGAAATTAAGCCAAAACCTGGTCCTCCATCCAGACAGGAGGAAACAAAAGGCAAGGGGAAAACAGACCAGCATGAGGGATGCATCACGTTCAAAAATGAATCAAAGAGAAAAGGGGTCTGCCCTTGTTCTTACAAATGAAAGTAGGAGTCTATGTGGCTCCGCTGTCTTTTACACACTTGTAACAAGTGTAATGTAGGAGTAATGGAACAAAAACTTTTCTTATCCACAGGAACACCTCTCCCTATTCCACAATGGTTCCCAAGATTTTGATCTTACTGGATCAAAGAGAAGAAAATGAACAAAGTAATCTGTACGTGAAACCACAGCTTCTCCAAGGGGAATCAACATTCTGTAGTTATATTTAGGCTTAGCACCTTCATCTAATGATTTCTGAAATAGGGAATGCTGGGTAAAAAGGAAGAGCATATCACTTCTGTCTTATACTTCTGATGTCAGGGCCACTTAAAGAGTGTGAATTCTTTGAAAACTTAAATATCCACTTAAAAATGAATGACCTGTACAGAAGACAAATTAGGCTGTCCTTGGAGCCATTAGCTAAAACAATCCTCTTTTTGCACAATGTAGTTTTTTTTTTTTTTTTTTTTGCGGTACGCAGGCCTCTCACTGTTGTGGCCTCTCCCGTTGCGGAGCACAGGCTCCGGACGCGCAGGCTCAGCGGCCATGGCTCACGGGCCCAGCCGCTCCGCGGCATGTGGGATCTTCCTGGACCGGGGCACGAACCCGCGTTCCCTGCATCAGCAGGCGGACCCTCAACCACTGCACCACCAGGGAAGCCCCATTTTGCATAATGTAGCTTTTTGCATAATGAAATCTCTTCTAAGGTTATGGGTATGTGCAAACAGTCCCCACCCCAATTATCCTCCTTAAGAAAAAAAAATGATTTCCTGGTTGTTCACAAGCAGTCAAGGTAGCTACCAGCAAAAGCACTGGGTGATAGGTTTCTCCTCCACAAGGACCGTGATGATTTGCTTGTATTTTAAAACCCTGACACGTATGATGATGTCTCCCCTCCAGATACCTAACTGGACTTGGATGTCAGTGGAATGACCCCTGAAAGGGACCATCTTGGAGGAGAGGGAGTAAAGGAGTGTTTCTCTCTTCTCCTGCTCAGTCTTGGTCCCTCGTCACATGCACTGGGCAGAATTTCTTATGAGGAGCCACACTGACTGTTCAACACAAGACTGCGACTCAACGTTTATCAGCAAATGCTATTCAGTCCATTCCAGATAGACCCTGCGTTCATTACTTTTCTGCAACTTAGAGGGCTTGGGCCTGAAGGAGTCAAAAGGCAAATGCTGTTGTTCATTGTACATGCAAATATTAAGCCAACTTATTAATACATGGATATTTTTGTGACCCACTTTGGAATATTGGTGAATTGCAGAGTCTGACTAATTTTTCCAGGAAGCTTTCATTACACCAGCTTTCTTCCCTTCGAGGGGACTTCGATTCCCTGGACCAGCTTTCTGGGGCCAAAGCCCAGTTGGAATTTAGAAATGAAGAAACAGTGAGACTCTGCTTGTCACAGTCGTGCCAGGCAAAGACCCTACATGACAGAAAATCATGCGCTGCTGGACAAATTGACTTTGCTAACAGGCTGAATGAAACTGACTCGCTCATGACCCATTAGTCAACTGGCTGGCATCCCAGAGGCTAGAAAATAGCTGCACAGGATAAATCATCGTGTCTGTTGCCAGTGGCCAACTGTGCTAAATTCTCATAGTGGATGTATGTAATAGGTAGTGCTGCACTTAAAAAAAAACCAACTACCTGATTGAACTTGGAAAATACTTAAAGTATTCATAGTACGCCACGTATCCCATGCATATTAGAATTGGGCTTTGGAGGTTAATTAAGTTATGGAAATAAAGTAGGAAGAATAGGAAATAAACCTCAAAGGTTGATTTATTTGCTTGTCTCGGATTAGAACAGTACTGCGTTTATAGTGGATGATCAATAAAGGTGTTTTGCTGCTAGCTACGGAGATGATGATGTGATAAACTCAGTATCAATTTTTTCTTCAGGGAAAACACGATACAACGAATTTGCTTTTAATTATCAAGGCAGAAAGCAGCTCAACTGTTAATATAAAAAGTTAAAAGGATGCCACTAAAGTTATCTGTTTCATACCAAACTTGAATGCAAGAAATTAGCTAATTAGCAGGAAAAAATAAAAATTTTACCAATGAATCACACCAACAATTCCCACAACTTCTTTGCTCTTATTCCTACATTTAACTTTTGCATAATCTTCTTCCTTAAAAGCTACCTTTTCCCAAAGTTTTAATCAGTTAAACCAGAGTACATAAACACTTTTTAAGAATTGCTCGACATGTCACAATAAATATCTTTGTTCACTAGTATATAAAAAAATTGGTGGTTGCAATTAAAACTCTCTTTTCCTCAGACAATACTCAGTTTCTGTGTTTCTTAACAGCGTGTCTAGTGCAAGCTGGAGGAATGAAGTCTTGGGCCAATAGGTATATTTTGGGGGATATTATCAATAGAGGGAAATGACGTGGAATACAGGGCTGAGCAGAGGCATGAAGATAATTTGCGTTTCACCTTTCGACTTGTGTGAAAACAAAGTTTATGACCTTCCTCTGCTTGGGAAATAAAGGGGTTTATGCTCAATAAATGGCTAACACACAAGAGGGGGAGGGAAGGAGGCAGGGAAAAAGGGAGGTGAGGGAGAGGGGAAGGGGGAGGAAAGGAGGGGGGAAGGGGGAGGGAAGGAGGCAGGGGAAAAGGGAGCTGAGGGAGAGGGGAAGGGGGAGGAAAGGAGGGGGGAAGGGGGAGGGAAGGAGGGAGGAAGGGGGAGAGAGGGAGAGAGAGAATGACAAAAATCCCTAGATTTACACATAACATTCAGAAGGCTATCTCTCAAACAGTAGTCAGATACTCCTACTAGGAATCTAAGAAAAAAATAAAATAACCTCAAATTCCTCCTTCTTTTTGTGATGGCCACCCCAGCCTAAGTATCAAGATCCCTGATAAAGGGTCATCTGCTCAAGGTTACTATTGATGTCCAAAAGGCAGAAAAAGGCCATGTGTGTACCTCTCTTGCTTTCTTTATGTGCCTGTGGAGACCTACAGGTGGTGATTTTGACCCTTTGGGTCCCTGGGTCTTTGCAGACTATCACTGACTCGGAGCTTCAGAGGCCGGAGAAAACTGAACAGGGCTTAAAAAGTTGGGTTGAGTGCCCTGCAGTGTCCTGAGTGTCCACACAGCATCCCATGTGCTCCTGGGAAGGGAGCTGGAGGCGCCTGGCAAACTGTGACCTCTGGGTCTGTGTTGTCCTCACTGCACACGTGGTCAGGATGGCCCGGCCACATTAAACTGGAAAATAAAGGAGGTCCAGCCTGGCTGGAGTAGAGCTGATGTCTTCACACGTTGATGGGTGAGTTGAGGGGCCATGAACGTTACCGCAAGGGTTGCTGCAGAAGGTAAGTGCACAGGGGGCCAATGGAATTATGGGTTCCTGGGGTCCCATCACTACTTCAACAAGAGGAAATCTGATTTTATCGTTTTAAAGCAAAGCCATAGGATTTCATTTGCCGAAAACAAGGATTTAGATACTTTAACAGATTTTTGAAAAGCACTGGGATCTAAACCAGCATTGAGTAGCTAGCTCTATTGGAGACCTACTCATTCAAGGCCACGCTACATCCAGGATCTTGAAGTTGAGGATATACACAAGTTAGGCTCAGGAAAGGGCATGGACATCTCAGACCACTTTTCCTAAGAGAGACCTACAGTTCTAGATAGACCCCAGAACTAAATCAGCTTCCCATTGGTTCCCCGTTCCTGGGCCAGGCCAGACAAATGATACAATTCAAGTTATTAAGATTAGAACGGAAGCCAAAAGATTTTCAGAGGCAAGAGGCAGGACTCAATTTGACTAGGGCATTATCATGACACGTACAGGAAATCCCGCACTTCTTTAAGGTGTGCTACTCATGACCATGAACTATATTAATAGTTATGAAAAAGATGTGAACCATTTCATAAGATAATGAAATGAAAATACAGATGTAATGTTACCACATCGTTTCTTATTAATAGGTAGGTAATCCAAAGGGTGCCCTCGCCACAGAAAGATATAACTTAGCTTTAAAAAAAAGACACAATTGCAGGCACTCCTGCACATTTCAAAAATTCAAAAGGAGGGCTCCCCTGGTGGCGCAGTGGTTGAGAGTCCGCCTGCCGATGCAGGGGACGCGGGTTCGTGCCCCGGTCCGGGAAGATCCCACATGCCGCGGAGCAGCTGGGCCCGTGAGCCATGGTCGCTGAGCCTGCGCGTCCGGAGCCTGTGCTCCGCAACGGGAGGGGCTGCAGCAGTGAGAGGCCCGCGTACCGCAAAAAACAACAACAACAACAACAACAACAACAAAAAATTCAAAAGGCAAATTTTGTCATGGAAAAAACAGAAATAACAAGAAAAGCAGCTTATTCACAGTTGCAACAGTCTACAGTTCTAGAACCAATCTTTCTTCATTCTTTGTACCAGCTGCAAATATTAGGAAAGGTGATTTTATCGTGTCACACTTATGCAGAAACGATACACACTCAGTCTATGAATGCTTCCTTTTTTTTTGTTTCTCTTGCTGTTGCTACAATCCTAGTTTTATCTACGAACTTCTAAACGCCGAGTCCATTCTAGAAAAGCAGATATTATGAGAATCTGTGACGCGAAAGAGCTTATCATAAAAATATTTTTGAATTCTACTATTTGATCACAAAAACTCCAACTGTACAAAGAATAGGCTCACTGTTTCTTGGACAACTACACCGTTGGCTGTATGCTTGCCTTTTCAGTCATATCAATCCCTTTGGGTATTCAAGATACTATCTTGCTTTTCTTGGCTGCAGAATCCCTCTTGGAAAACATCTGGACCACAAGGCACATGTTGTGTTTAAGATTATGGTGTGACAACCCTAGGAGGCCAGCTAGAGCCTAGACAATACAAGAACAAATGCGATGCAGAGTAATTCAACATTTCAAAAGCTTAATAAATGAACCAGCAACAAGCTGTGGGTTCAGGAGTATCATAAAAACAGGAACAAGAATTCACAGAGAACCAGACTGATCTAACAGAGACGAGAATATTTACTTCGCTTTAGTAATTAACAACCTAAAGCAGCAATTATTTTAATAACTTAATATGGAATTTAAATAATTGTGGAAAAGCTGTCACTATTATTTCACGGGTCTCCTGGGGCTTGGAAAATGATTTTCTGAGAGTTTTACCAGGGAGGGAAACTCCTTGCATATGTAGATTTGGGATTCGATCATAACTCAACAAATATATTTTGTGCAAATACCACACAAGGTGTCGGGACTGGGTAGAAGGGAGGCAGACAGGTGAAGGTTAAAAATAAATAAACGGTAATGAGAACAGGATTTCTGTTTTAAAGAGTTTACAGTCTAATAAGAAAAGTAAGGCAAATATGGGGCTTCCCTGGTGGTGCAGTGGTTAAGAATCTGCCTGCCAATGCAGGGGACATGGGTTCGAGCCCTGGTCCGGGAAGATCCCACATGCCACAGAGCAGCTAAGACTGTGCGCCACAACTACTGAGCCTGCGCTCCAGAGGCCATGAGCCACAACTACTGAGCCCACGTGCCACAACTACTGAGCCTGCACTCTAGAGGCCATGAGCCTCAACTACTGAAGCCCGCGCACCTAGAGCCCGTGCTCCGCAACAAGAGAAGCCACTGCAATGAGAAGCCTGCGCACCGCAACAAAGAGTAGCCCCCGCTCTCTGCAACTAGAGAGCCCACACACAGTAACAAAGACCCAACCCAGCCAAAAATAATAAATTTGAAAAAAAAAAAAGTGCCTTGAGGTTTGCGAGTCACGACATAAATCTTGATAATAAACATATATTTTAAATAAATAAATAAAAATAAAAGGACCTTTATAAAAAGAAGCTTTTGGTAAATCCTTATAGCTGGGAATAAAGGCAGTTTCGTTCTATGCTTTGAAGGATGGGTATAATGCCAATTCAAGGAGATTTGTTATGGAGCAAAGCATTCCAGGTGGGGTGAGTGGCACAGGTGGAAAAAGCCACAAGGTATTTGAAAATTATAATGAGCACTGAAGGACCACATATCTTAGCTCTAGCTTTAATTTTCTATGTATTTTAGTCAATTCACTCTTCTTTTTCTTTCATTAAAAATATTATTTGCAGCAACATGGATGGACCTAGAGATTATCATACTAAGGTGAAGTAAGACAGAGAAAGACAAATATTATATGATATCACTTATATGTGGAATAGTCTATGTTTTATATGTCTTTTAGAGAAAACCAAATGACTTTACTGTACACCTGAAACTAACAATATTGTAAATCAACTATACTTCAATAAAAAAATATCAGTAGCCTTGTTCTGCCCTTTCAGGATTTCCCTTCCTATGTAACATTCAAAGCGAATTCCCATTTTCTCTGTAAGAACTGGTCAGGGTGTTAGGGAAGCCCATTTCTCCTCTTCTGCTGCTGCAGCTACATAACCACCCTGTATCAATCTTTGCCCCAGGCCTGTGGATACCTTACTGCACATGTGTACCCACACGAAGCCCGGAGGATAACAGAAGGAAGTGATGACGACTGGGAAAGATGTGTTTAGGGTGGTGGGACTTGCTATGTGCCAGACACTGTCAAAGTGCTTTACATATAATAGCTCATCTGAACTTAACAACTCTGTGATGTAAGTGCTATTTTTATCCCTATTTTACGGATGAAGAAACTGAAGCCCCCCAATATTAAGTAAATTGTCTACGCCACATAGCTAATAAGCAAGTCGAGCTAAGAATCGAACCCAGGCAGTGTGTGTTCATTCTGTGCCCTTAAATACGTCCCTATGTTGTCTCTGATCACGATGATTCAGGGATAGTGGTGGCATAAAACACATAAAAACACCATTTCTAAAAGCAATGACACCAGCTCTCCTCCTCCCCAAAATACCTGTAACGAATTCTTTTTAAAATAAAATCTTTCATTCACACATCGTGATAATAAAAGTCCAGCACAATTACAACTGTTGTAAAAAGGGCTTCTGTGTACTCAGGAGCTGCAGGCTGGCTACAGCTAGGATTCTTTTGAACCATTTGCTCCATTTTTCACAAGAAAAGTTTGTGGTTTGGACCCAATGATGTTCTCATGATCGTCATGTAAGAAGCAATAACTGCTCCTAGGTGGACCCTGACCGTCTCTCTAGGCACCGAGCCAGGTCCCAGCCTGAGAGGATTACAGTCTTGGCTAATGGTTTTGAGCTGCTCGGTTTCCACTGGTAATGGATCATCTGTCTAGTCTGACAAGCTCTTTAATAGCTCTTTCTCCTCCCAATGAGTTCAGGCTCACGCTCAGCTTTGCTAATCCCATATGTGGTTTCCGGTTTTTCCTTTGTTCTTTACTCCTTTCAAAATAACTTCAAGTGACTTTATAGGATGGTACTCTGTTACATTTTCCTTCAGTGCACATAATCCTTTAGCATCCATCCATCCATCTATCCATCTATCCATCCATCCATCCATCCATCCATCCATTATCAATCTGAAATAAGATAAGCTCATCTAAAATTCTCACAGATGATACCAGAACAATCTTGTTTCAGCCTTTAATGAAATGTTGGTCGTGATAATATATTTATTTTTATAGTTTTAAAATGTATTGAGTAACTATAATAATAATACATGTATTAACTGTTGGGAGATAATCCTTTATGTCAACTGTGTTGTGTAGGGAGCAGCCTTGGAAAATAGATAGCGTCTCCCTCCGGAGCCAAGAGCTGGCTTGTTTTCTTCTCCAGTACAATAAAGATCAAGGATAATACATTTTAGATTTTGCCAGTTCTTCGGAGCTTCTCGTCTCCCTGCTAATGAACCATACTATCTTTTCTATTTTATTGCTATAGAGTGGTATACTGAAGATGGTTGAATGTGCTTGATATATCTTTATACAGATCGGGATTTTTAAAAGAAATATCAATAACCCCCAACTCTCCTGAATCTGGCACTCCTTCGGGATTGAGAATATGAAGGATTTAGCTGCTGACACCGCACAGGTTCTTGCATCCGATGCCGACAATGGGTTAATACAAATCAGTTCCTTACTTTGGTGGTAACTGCTACACTTCCTGTCCTCTGTGGTATCACTGGGTCATTAAAACCAAATGATCTGCCTTATGCACCGCTCTGAAGCTGTCCACAAATTGAGTATATCTTCCTCCACCTCCCCCGAGACATCACTGGATGCTCTCAAGCCAGAGCTGGTCTGCCCTTCCAGTCCCCGGGGCTCCCCCCACTTAGACCTCCCTCCGTGCATTTTATCTCTGAGGACGGCTGTGTCACTTGCCTTCTAGAATTAGAGGATCTTACTTGAAAGCAGGTGTCCAGGTTTATAGCACCTTCCCTTAGCTCTTAAGTTGCAATCTAGGGTGCCACAAACAATCCTGTATCTAAATACAGATTTTTTAATATCTTTTGAGTTGTTCTAAACCTGAAGGCGGACACACAGGCCAATACTTTTCTCTCCTCCACATTCCTGGCTTCACCTCCCTGACTTGGCTCATTCTAATGTGGATCTAAAAATCTCATTGAGCTGTCATTTTGGAGATTATGTTATTGTTTCTGGCATTCTTTAATTTTTCTGTAAGGCACCATCCCTAATGGGATACAGCAAACCTTTATTTCCTTTTCTTTTCCTTGTCTCCTTAGTTCTGAGTTCAGACTCATTTCTTTATTTCAACGTTCCAATATGAGTTAGGTATAGTTTGAAACCCTAAGGGTTTTTTTCTCTCTTTTATCCATAGGTTTTGGCTTCCTAAGGAAAGAAATAGAAAGGAGCCACATTGGTAACTTGTACCTGCCACACTCAGGGAGAGAGGACCAACCCAAAGTGTAAAACTAAGGAGGTTTCGTAAGCTAGGCTGAATCCTGGAAATAAATATTTAACACAGCCATTATAATGATAAAAACACACTGTATCTTTCCTTTTATGCTATAAGTTTACAATTAATCTGTTCTGGAGATAGGACATCAAAGTTATAGAGAAAGTTCCCGATTTCTAAAATTAAAAAAAATAAACTATAAATACTAAAATGTCTTTGAAAAATAGGCATCAGACAGGGTCAGATTCTCCTGATGAGGGGCTCGTTTGCTTTAGGTTCTCAATCTGAGTGATTCAATTTCGGTTGGAAATTCCCTGGTAAGAACTACATTGCCTCAGATCCCCTTTCTCTCACTTATTCTTGGAGGCGATCTTCCACAGACACCCCTCTGAACTTGGCTCACAGGTTGAGCACATTTTCCTCCACTCCTACAAGTCACGAGCCAGATGCTGTAAAGTGGAAAGCTTTTCAGTGTTCTTTGTAGATTTTTTTTTAAAAAAATCATTATTTTAAAGACAAAAAATAGCTCAGAGATGCTTGAGGTTAGTTGTTGGTCAACTGTATATCTACAGCCCACTAGTACCTTATTTAATTGTAACATATTCAATTTTATAAGTAATTCTCCATGGAGGATGAGGGAGTTGAAACCCTGGAAGGCTAGGGGCAAACATAAATCAGCATCTGCATATGATGGAGGTGGGGCGGGGGGGACAGAGGACGAGGTGGAGGGATGGAGGGAAAGGTGCTGGGCTGTGCCTGGAAAACCCTCTGCCAACCCAAGACCCCGGCAAGTCTCCACAAGAGGAGGAGACATCCCTTACTTTCATTCTAGTTGAGAATCACTGATTTAGACCAAGTCCCTACAGAACAATAAATTAAAGCACAATGAGGCTATGACTCCCCAAATGTGATGAAACCAGTTATAGTGACAGAGCCGAGAAGTGAATTCAGGGTCACTGACCCCAAGTCATTTCATTTTTCCTATAAATTGCATTGTTAGTTTGTCCAGATGAAAGAATACTTAGTATTAAAGAATTTCGAGATGAGATAGTCCTCAAAATCTATTTAAATGCTCTTTTATAGCCACGTTTCTTTGGTGATAGGAATGTTCTGAATCTTGATTGAAGAAATGTCACTATCTTGCTTGTGATATTGTACTATAGTTCAAAAGGATGTTACCACTGGGGGACACTGGGTAAACGGTATCTGGGATCTCTCTGTATTATTTCTTACAACCATATGTGGAACTACAATGATCTCAAAGTCAAAAATTAACTTTAGAAAAAAATGCATTTAATTGTCAGCTGGATTTGCCTAGAACTAGGGTATGTTTATGTTTTTTCTGCCAAGGTCAATAGAGTCAAAACTATCAAAAAATTTTACCAGCTACCTAATTATCTCTCTGCTCTCACAGCTAGTTTAGTAGATATCTCACAATACAGTGTTCAAATTGATATACTGTCAAGAGAAAAATCAGTATTAAGTATTGACTAAAGACGGCTGTATGAATTTGAGAATTAGTTAGGTTCTCCCCCTGCACATTTGAAGAAATGGTTAATTATCAAAAAATGGTGTTTTAGGATGACTTCCCCAAGTAATACCTCTCATTGCTTTCTTAATAATAGAAAAATATATGAAGAAGGAAAGCAGAAAAGTATGCACAGAAGATGAGGACACCTCAGGTCCTCAAAATGTAAGTCTTTTATCAATATAAAAAGTAAACCCCTGCTAAAATCACTTTCTTTCCTACTACTCTTTTTTTTTTTTTTTTTTTGTGGTACGCGGGCCTCTCACTGTTGTGGCCTCTCCCGCTGTGGAGCACAGGCTCGGGACGCGCAGGCTCAGCGGCCATGGCTCACGGGCCCAGCCGCTCCGCGGCATGTGGGATCCTCCCGGACTGGGTCACGAACCCGTGTCCCCTGCATCGGCAGGCGGACTCTCAACCACTGCGCCGCCAGGGAAGCCCTCCTACTACTCTTTTTAAAAGTGGAATACCTCTTGAGAAAGCAAAAAGAGAATCATCCTATTTTGATGAGTCAGAGCAGCAGCAAAAATTGTGGTGATGAAAACGTTTTTTTCCTATGTATTTATCTCTTAAATAAAATAACTCCTTAAATGTGGGCGACATTTAAGGAGGTCTGAGTATAGGCATGATAACAATTTAAAAAATGGTTATGTGTCTTCTGGTTTGTTCCCTTGTCCCTCTGAGCTAGGGATTCTAGAATTCATTTTTATTCATGAAGCAAATTAGAAGAGCCTGAGGTTTTATCACAGGAATTTAGACCAGGTTCCCGGCTACAGGGCATGATGAATCAGCAAGAAACACTAGCAAGTTTCAAACTGAAATAAAACATAACAGCCTTTCGTCAGCATAAAGGTACGGAGGAAACAGAAGACAGCAGTGTCAGAGGCAGCTTTTCCTTCTAACCCTACAAAGTGGGGAGGGTTGGAAGACTCCCCTGTGTAGGAAGGAGGGCAAACATTCAAAAGAATCAGAATGAGGGAACCCTTCTCCTGGGAACATTGCAGGCTCCAATAAAACAGGGGGATGGCAGAGTGTCGAGTCTGAGTATCTATTATGAGTGAACAAATGGGACCCTATTTTTGTCTTCGTGAAAGCAGTTACTCCTAAAAGTGCGCTCGGCTCGTTTGGTGGCTCCTCCCTTGCCATCACTTTTGTTCCAGAGACTGCGGAGTTGAGGCCAATTTGCATTTAGAGTCAGTTTCCAAAGACTTGACACCATCTTTCTGCAGATGCTTTTCTTAAACTGTGCTGTTCTGAGCTGAGCTGCCCTGACAGCCCAATAGCCTGTGTTTCCTCGCTTTATGGCAATTTACATCAACATACGCCTGAATACTGTCAACTGACATAACACAGTAAAACAGAGAGTAAATAAACATGGCAATAGACTCTGTTGGCTTCTGGTCATACATGCAGAAATGGTGAGGTTCTCAAATGTGTCTGCCCTTCACAACAGTATGTTTCTTGATGGAGCTGATCCAAAAATTTAAAGCTAATTTTATAAAGTCAGAATTCTTGTTCTACATAAACAATAGCTAAAGGGTTTAATCAATTAAATTGCCTGCTCGAACTGAATAATAAATTATTATTATAAAAATAAAAGGCTAAGTATTAATTATGCTAAAAGTATAGTTCACTTTGTCATTTTTTTTTTTTTTGGTTCCGAAACTTACCTATGAATTTCCTTAGATATTTGTCAAAGTATGTGCTCTATAAATCAGTTTAGAGAAGGTACATATTTTTTATTCTAAACTAAGTTATGACAAAGCACAGTTGCTTCCAGGAGAGCAATAACTTTTCCTATATAAATTTTATGTCAATTACAGATTTACAACAGTTTTCATTTCCATAAGCCTTCCCATAACTACTTATTATTCTATTATTTTTTATATGGGAAAATAAAAACCAGTATACACTTGGGAGACAGCACCAGCTGCCTTCTCCATGACAACATTAGAGATATTCCAGGTGGCAGAATAATCTTCCGTATAGCTCTGGAGCATTTGAGATTTGACTTCTAGAAGGAAACCAATATATTGTGAAAAGGAAAAGGGAGCATCAGACGCAGGTATTATACAACTAATGGTATGTTACAAAATTATTTTACTCATGACTAAGTTTTAATAAACTGACCAATATATTGTGAAAAGGAAAAGGGAGCATCAGACGCAGGTATTATACAACTAATGGTATGTTACAAAATTATTTTACTCATGACTAAGTTTTAATAAACTGACTACATCTTTTAAGCATCATAAAATCTTTTTAGTCATGTCATATTGAAAACCACAAGTCTCACGAAACTATACGTTAAAACCCCAAATTCTAATATAGTGACTACAACTTTTACTTTGCTGAAACTTAAGAAAAAAACACCTTATTCTAAGAGGAACTGAAATAAAACTAATAGCCAATGACTATAATTTTTAACACGATCAAGGAAGAACAGGTATGATTGCTCCCATTATATTACTAGAAATATGGACGCAAGAAGAAATTTACAAGACTCCTATTTTGGGATTCTCCTTTTGGTTTATT
The DNA here is from genome assembly GCF_039906515.1 of Pseudorca crassidens. Classification (NCBI taxonomy): domain Eukaryota; kingdom Metazoa; phylum Chordata; class Mammalia; order Artiodactyla; family Delphinidae; genus Pseudorca; species Pseudorca crassidens. Next base: position 12,829,953 of record NC_090316.1, read on the forward strand.
CATTTGTGTTTAGTTTAATATTTCCAAAAGAACCCAACTCTAAAAGTAAATAGGTGTTTGGGGAACAAAATAAACATCATTGGCAAATGTCTTGAGAAACACTGGACTTAAAAAGTCAGTAGGTTATTTTAATTCAGGAATTCTCATTCTTGTATACGATCAAGTGCTTTGTGAATCTCCAGGAAAGGGAAATTAATTGCCACATTTTGCCCATGGAATGATCCTCCCCTCACTATTCTTCTGTAGCACACTTATTAAGGTGTGTTCCAGGGAATTCACTGTCTGAAATTCTTCAGTCACAAAATTGCTACTTAGTGAGGATATTCTGCGTTTGGTTGTGATTTTAATTTGGGTCCTCAAAGTAGTGTTCTGCATTAAATACTGACTACTTGCCTAACTTCAGGACTCAAGGTTTGCTATAGAACATGAGAAGAATTGGAATGAAAGCAACACTGGATTTGGGAGACAGAACAGCTGAGTCCAATGTCAGTTCTGCCTCTAACAAGCTCTGTGGCTCTGAGGAGGTCATTTAATTCCTGCAGACAGCAGTTTTCTGGTCTAATCGCAGGAAGTTCAGCTAAAAATCTCTGTGGCTCTTCCCTTCTGATTCTTGTAATAGCAAAGAGCATGTGGATGTTCCCAAGGAAGTATTTCTTTATCCAGCCAATGCCTGGCAGTTAATTAATCAGTGGGTATAGACTGATAGCATTTCCACTGTATCCAAAGCTGGTTTCTCTGCCAGTAATAAAAATGTCAGAAACAGGATGTTAACAAGCAATACATGATAATTCAGTTCCAGAGTAAGTAATTTCTTACTCTGTAAGTTGTATTGTAAGTAAGGTTGTATTTTTAATAACAAAACAATTCTTGACTGGTGCAAAACTTATGTTTCTTACCTATTCTCAGACCAAGACATACTTTACAAGTATGATCCTAAATAATATGGATCACACTTGCTTACAATTTTTTTTTTCTGCAAGCGTAATGGTCAATATATCACAGAAGTGTTGTAAAAGAAAGTGGCATTTTTTTCACCTTACAAATTAATTCTTTTCTCAAGTACACTAGAATATGTTCATGTCTATGACCTTGGACTGGAAGGACAATAATATCATATATAATTTCAGAATCATATATGAAAATATCATATACTGTAAGGAAGAATAACCACACAGAGTGCCATACTACTAGTCACTTATACAGTAAGAGAATAATAGGTGAAAAGTTAAAAAAAAAAAATGAAAACAAAAAAGTCAGTTAATTGCTACAAGTATGCCTGACTTCCACTCATTGGACTCACTGGGGTCAGGGTACCTGTGTATGATTACACATATAAATTAAACAGGCAAAGGCTATAATGAAGGCAAAAGATTCAAGATATCCAACAAATTAATGGATGTGATCTGTTCACATGAGTTGAAGTTCAACTGGAAACCAACAAATGTTACTCTTAGGAAAGATTTTTTTAAGAAGTGGAGACAAGTAAAATGATGGCCCAGATACTAATGAGAGAGAAACCTATTGGCTGCTAGAGTGGGCTTAAATCAGGTGTTGCTGCTATTACTGAAAATAATAGCATCATGGCTCCTATTAATCTCCAGACATGGTAACTAGGGCATGAGCCATCCAAGTGTGGAAGAAACACATCTTTTGGTTACATTGACATGATAGGGAAGTATGATTGCCCTATTTTTAAAATTTTTAAAAAAACAGATTTTTTTGAATTGGCAGGAACACCAGCAGGACACTCAAAACCATGGCCATGCCCACAACTGACTTTTTCAGAAAAGCCATCTGACCGTGGCTCCCCTACTCCGAATTTCTCTCAACTATGTCACCGCCTCAAGTCAAACAGTGGGAAATGGGACAGAGCAGAACTCAAGATATTTTGGCACATTATCAAACGCTTCCAGTCACTGACTGGGACGTAATGAATTCAGTACACATGAACGGACTGTATCCCATTTTAGTTCTTCATTTAGTAAGATTGGGGGAAAAAAAATAGAGGTGCATGGAAATAAATTATTTAAAAGACAAAAATAAGTTCTTCTGATGTCAATGCACTGGATGGTTTTTCCATCAAAAGAGATAGTGGAGAATGAATAACTACTTGCAAGCATATGAAGTTATTAGGAAATGAAAAGAACAGTCAACTGTCCATTTGAATGGGAGATAACTGAAACATACAGTGCTTCTACCCCGCAGAATAAAGTACAGTACTCAAGTTTTAGGGTAAACACTTCCTTTCGGGGAAAATATATTTAAATTTATACTCTCCGAGTACATAATACTTACACAGCCTGTCTAGTTCATCTTAATAGGCTAAATGCTCCGAACTCCTCTGCTAAACATAGCATCGCAGAGTCTCCAATACTTACGAATTAAGTTCCGATTCTTCAACTCAGCATTGCAAGTCCTTTACAGGAAGGACTACGAGTCCAATTTTATCTTCCTCCCTATCCGCACATGGGTTCTTTTCTTGAAATTATGTATATTCCTGCTATATGAAGACTGCAGGTTTTTCTATCTCTGATCCTTGGAATGTTTTTTCCACTCCACCAATTTTTCCTGTTTAAACTCTGACTGTTCACTTGAGGTCCCCCTTGATTTGTTTTACCAGATACATCACTGTGTGTGTAGCATTCATTTTCTCTGACTCTTTATCTGTCCACACTGAACTGGGAAATTCTGAACTACTGAACTATGCTGAACACTGAACTACAAAGAATTACAAAGTTCTGTGTACTGTCTCTCTTAAGACATATGAAGTCCCTCTCAAGCCATTAAGTCTAAATTTTATTATATTTCTTTGAATTTTTCTCTAACAGTGCTTAAGCAGAGGGGCTTTGGAAGAAGACTAGTTGGGATCTACTTACTACTTACCAGCCTGGGTCAATCTATTTCCTCATTTAAAAGAGTAACAGGTTAGTAATAGAACCTCACTCAAAGGATGATTAAAAGGATTCAATCAGATGACAAGTGTCAAACCCTTAGAATTGGCTTGATACACAAATAAATAAGTATTCAAGATTTATTATATGAAACTGGAAGAACTATCCTGAAATATTTTAAAAGTCAAAAGTTCCATCGTTATACAAGGTTTAGGTTCAGGTAATCCTTGACGCTCTTACAATTTGACTATTTTACACTCACTGTGCATTTTTGTGTGTGAAACTGTAAATTTACTACACATATATTAAATGAATGTAGATAGGACTTAAGGGAGCTTACAGTACATTTAGTTTTGAAGAAGAAGAGCAAAACTAAAAATGCATACACATTATGGAAGTATATGATAGAATGTAGCTTTAAATAGTGAGATGCAAATTGTGGCTTTTAGAAGTTTACTTTGGGGGGTATATATCTACTATGTAACTTTCGTACGTTCAACTTTTAGACCCATTTTTATATGAATATAGAGAATTGTCTATTTATATTTACTAGTCTAACAGCAGGGGCTAAACAGGATGCTAGCTTGGGTTTCTTCCAGGCTTATTATATAATTTGACTAAGTAAAACAGATTACACTCATCAATAGCTCACAAGTTCCTGTATTATTGACGTTCACGTGAAGACAGATTACTTGCCTAATCTGCAAATGAGTAAGACATAGATACCTAAGTTAAAGTGCTGAAAATCAGATATTTAAGGTACAGTGTTGAAAAATCTAAATATTTATCAATGTTGCTTGACGCACATGAATGGGCTTCTTAGTAGAATAAAAATAGCATCATTTCCCAAGATTCCAAATCACCTTATTACCTCCAAAAAGGAGTTACATTATTATTTTTTTTTTTTTGCGGTACGCGGGCCTCTCACTGTTGTGGCCTCTCCCGTTGTGGAGCACAGGCTCCAGACGCGCAGGCTCAGCGGCCATGGCTCACGGGCCCAGCCGTTCCGCGGCATGTGGGATCTTCCCGGACCGGGGCACGAACCCGCGTCCCCTGCATTGGCAGGCGGACTCTTAACCACTGTGCCACCAGGGAAGCCCGAGTTATATTAATTTTGATTATGTAAAAGGAAACACTTTGCAGTGATCTTGTCACCGACAACACATTTCACCTATAATCATTTTCTTTTGAAATGCAACATATAACAAATGAGCATACTAACAAATTTAATTTTATCTGAACACGATTTCCATTAACACATTCCTGAAATGCAGTGCCTTGCACATAGTAAGTCCTCACTATATACGTACTCAAAGAATGTATTTACTCTGTGTACACGTTTATATGTTCTATCTCATTTTGCACTGAGGATCTGAAACATTAAACATTTAATCCCTGGCAAATATTTTGTGATGTCTTTAAAGTTCCTATCATATCTGCATAATGAACCTTAATGAATGGGTCACTGTTTGTTTTCATGTCATAGAAACTGAAGTCCTATGCGTGTTTATTTTCAGAGAGTTTCCTGTGCATGTTGTAAATTTGTCTGAACCGCCACATTTCTATGGTGACATTATACCAAGAGCTAATTATTATGAAAGTTTGTATACGAAAACATACGAATGTTTTCCGAGCCTCCAGGAAAGTCTTTTTTTGTTTGGTTTGGTTTCATTATTAGTTCATCACTGTGTAAAAGAAAACGTGTTAGTATAAATATATTCTTCATGCAGGTCTATGTTGTCTTAATGTACTTGATAATATTGACATACTTTGTTATCTTCAGTTCCCAGTTAGTAAGTAAAAAGATGTGATGCAATATATAGGAGAAGATGCAGGAGAAGGGTGAGGATGCAGTGAGTTAGGGTTAATAAAAGGTCTGTTAAGGTACAGCTCGTTCATTGTGTCTAAAAAAAGAATTTATTAGAACAGTATGGAGGCTCATTAAAAAACTAAAAGTAGAGCAACCCTATGATCCAGCAATCCCAATCCTGGGCATATATCCAGAAAAGATGAAAACTCTACTTTGAAAAGATACATGCACCCCAGTGTTCATAGCAGCACTCTTTATAATAGCCAAGACATGGAAGCAACCCAAGTGCCCATCAACAGATGATTAGTTTAAGAAGATGTGAGATATATATATATATATATATATATATATACACACACACACACACATATATATAATGGAATATTACTCAGCCATAAGAAAGAATGAAATATCACCATTTGCAGCAATATGGATGGAACTAGAGATAATCATACTAAGTGAAGTAAGTCAGACACAGAAAGACAAATATTATGGGATATCCCTTACATGTGGAATCTAAAAAATAATACAAATGAATCTACATCTACAAAACAGAAACAGACTCACAGACATAGAAAACAAACTTACAGTTAGCAAAGGAGAAAGGGAGGGGGGAGGGATAAATTAGGCATATGAGATTAACAGATACAAACTACTATACATAAAATAGATAAGCACAAGGATTTACTACATAGCATGGGGAACTATATTCAATATCTTGTAATAACCTACAATGAGAAATAATATGAAAAAGTATATATATATAACTGAATCACTTTGCTATACACCTGAAACTAACACAATATTATAAATCAACTATATTTCAATTAAAAAAAGGTTTATTGGTACCATACTGTCTTGATTACTGTAGCTCTGTAGTAGAGTCTGAAGTCAGGGAGCCTGATTCCTCCAGCTCCGCACAAAAACAGAAATACAGATCAATGGAACAGCATAGAAAGCCCAGAGATAAACCCACACACGTATGGTCACCTTATCTTTGATAAAGGAGGCAGGAATGTACAGTGGAGAAAGGACAGCCTCTTCAATAAGTGGTGCTGGGAAAACTGGACAGGTACATGTAAAAGTATGAGATTAGAACACTCCCTAACACCATACACAAAACTAAGCTCAAAATGGATTAAAGACCTAAATGTAAGGCCAGAAACTATCAAACTCTTAGAGGAAAACATAGGCAGAACACTCTATGACATAAATCACAGCAAGGTCCTTTTTGACCCACCTCCTAGAGAAATGGAAATAAAAACAAAAATAAACAAATGGGACCTAATGAAACTTCAAAGCTTTTGCACAGCAAAGGAAACTATAAACAAGACCAAAAGACAACCCTCAGAATGGGAGAAAATATTTGCAAATGAAGCAACTGACAAAGGATTAATCTCCAAAATTTATAAGCAGCTCATGTAGCTCAATTACAAAAAAACAAACAACCCAATCCAAAAATGGGCAGAAGACCTAAATAGACATTTCTCCCAAGAAGATATACAGATTGCCAACAAACACATGAAAGAATGCTCAACATCACTAATCATTAGAGAAATGCAAATCAAAACTACAATGAGATGTCATCTCACACAAGTCAGAATGGCCACCATCAAAAAATCTAGAAACAATAAATGCTGGAGAGGGTGTGGAGAAAAGGGAACACTCTTGCACTGCTGGTGGGAATGTGAATTGGTACAGCCACTATGGAGAACAGCATGAAGGTTCCTTAAAAAACTACAAATAGAACTACCATATGACCCAGCAATCCCACTACTGGGCATATACTCTGAGAAAACCGTAATTCAAAAAGAGTCATGTACCAAAATGTTCATTGCAGCTCTATTTACAATAGCCAGGGGATGGAAACAACCTAAGTGTCCATCATCAGATGAATGGATAAAGAAAATGTGGCACATATATACAATGGAATATTACTCAGCCATAAAAAGAAACGAAATTGAGTTATTTGTAGTGAGGTGGATGGACCTAGAGTCTGTCATACTGAGTGAAGTAAGTCAGAAAGAGAAAGACAAATACCCTATGCTAACACATACATATGGTATCTAAGAAAAAAAAATGTCATGAAGAACCTATGGGTAAGACGGGAATAAAGACACAGACCTACTAGAGAATGGACTTGAGGATATGGGGAGGGGGAAGGGTAAGCTGTGACAAAGTAGGAGAGAGGCATGGACATATATACACTACCAAATGTAAAATAGATAGCTAGTGGGAAGCAGCCGCATAGCACAGGGAGATCAGCTCGGTGCTTTGTGACCACCTGGATGGGTGGCATAGGGAAGGTGGGAGGGAGGGAGACGCAAGAGGGAGGAGATATGGGAACATATGTATATGTATAACTGATTCACTTTGTTATAAAGCAGAAACTAACACACCATTGTAAAGCAATTATACTCCAATAAAGATGTAAAAAAAAAAAGGTTTATTGGTAACACAAGAGAACAGATAAAGAATCATTTATTTGCCTGACTGTAGCATGCATTTTGATTTCTCTGTTTAAACATACCAGCACTGATTATATTTTATTTAGTCACTTCTTTTCTACAGTAATTACCTATAAAATCTATTCTGCAGATTACCGGAAAACCTTAATCAGTATCCATGACCAGGTTAACATGATTTCATCTGTACTGCTGATTCCTACTATCCTGCCTGAAAGGAGGGGGGGGTCTTCCAAATAGTGATGGTGGCCAGAGCTACTTAACACAGAGTAATGAGAAGAGAATGGGCTTCGCAATCAGACAGATCTGATTTTCCATCTTTGGCTTCATCATTTATTAACACTGTGTTCTTATGCTTGTTACATAACATCCTGGATCTTTGAGTTCCTCCTCAGTAAAATAAGGATAATAAAAACCATGTATTTTATTGTATTCTTTTGAAGAGTAGAAAATATATCGGTAATTCATTCATTCATTAAATGCACTAGGTACTTGGGGTACAAAGATAAATAAAAGGTGGCTTCTATTCCCCTCAAGAAGCTCACAGTCTAGAAGAGGGAGACAAATAAATAGTGAAGTTCACCAGCATTATAATAAACTTTGGTAGAGGACACGTTGGGTGTAAAAAGGAAGGAAAGGTAAATTCTGCCTTTCTGAGGGAAGGATATTAAGAAATGTTTTAGAGAAAGTCATCTTCGGCTAAATCTCAAAAAGATTCCGTCCTGTGATTACTAAGTGGTGTCCTTTGTTGTTGTCATGTTAATATCATCATGGGACTCTATACTACCTGTCTCCTTCAGTAAGCAAAATCCTTTATCTTAGTTGTCAGTGGCTAAATCTACAAGTTCATAGAAATCATGTCCTAGTAGGGGCAAATCAGATGATGGCTCGCAAACTGGATTCACTGGAGTTACTTTGTGCAGTGAGCTTGGTGGGGTCACCCACTCCTACCTCTTGCCCGGGACTTTCCTGGTTTTATTGCTGAAAGTCTAGCAACCCCTGTGCTCCTTCAGTCCTGATTTTAAAACTGAAAGTCCCCTGGGCTGGGAACTCCCACAGGCCTCGGCAAACAGGGGCAACTGGTCACCCTAGGTCTACATTAATAGTTAATATGGCTTAAGTAGTGGATTTACCATTCTGCGCACAGTGTATTCATCTTGAAAATGTGAAACTGGAGAGCACTTCTAGTCAAACCACCACCAGACCCATAAATAATAACTTTTACTAAGGACATGGCAATTATGTTAGATACTATACCCAATTCAATTCATTATCTTAATTCATAGTTAAATGTAATAGAAGGTAAAACTGAAAGATGAACAAAAAGGTAAAATGTCATAGGTTAATTTACAAAATGACATCCTCAATGTCTAAAATAATATGACATTTTGACTATTTTGAAAGCCATCAAATTTTCTTTATCTCTAAGAGATTAGAAAGGAGCAAGGTAATAACTTTAGGTTAGGATGTTTAGCTCACAGGAGTAAACATACTCAGAAATTCTTAGCAAAAATTCCTTTCATTCTGATCAAAATGAGCATGTGTTCACTCAAGAACATCTGAACTTACTATTTTGCTCTAAAGGAAGTGAGTATGTGAGACCGGAGAAATAGATTAGGCCTGGAACTTAGTCCTTATTCTCTATATATTGAATTAAAAACCTTTTGACTGGGCTTCCCTGGTGGCGCAGTGGTTGGGAGTCCGCCTGCCGATGCAGGGGACGTGGGTTCGTGCCCCGATCGTGCCGCGGAGCGGCTGGGCCCGTGAGCCGTGGCTGCTGGGCCTGCGTGCCCGGAGCCTGTGCTCCGCAGCAGGAGAGGCCACAACGGTGAGAGGCCCGCGTACCACAAAAAAACAACAACAAAAAAAAAGCGTTTTGACTGACCTGACTAGTCAACTTAAAAAAATAAATATCGGATCATTTTGGTAACAAGTGCCCCTATAGTCAAATTACTCTCAAATAGTCGTGTGGTATTTTGTAATGTACAGTAAATTTGTATTATGCTACAGTGGCAGGAAGGGGAGAGGAATCCATTTAATTTGTCAGTGTATTAGGGTAAAATTAAAGCAACAGTGTTTTTGAGAGAGCTAAATGTTTTATTCTTTTGAGAAAGAAAACGAAAGTTATCATGCTACGATGATTACTGGGTTACAGAGTAAATAAAAGGAAAATGGCCACAATTTTGAAAAGTTACATTTCATTTATGACATTAGAACTATCTAATGTTATTATCTAGAAAATAAATATATACTATATATTGTTAAGAATTTTACTAAACTATTCATCAATACATTTAAATTGCTGGCATTTACAGCTCTGGAATTCTGAAAACTATGATGGCTACAAGACATTTCATCTTTTATGTGTAAAAATAAGCATGAAAATATAAATCACTCATCATTTGTCTAGAACTGATAGCTTATTATGAATGGAGTATAAATATTTACTTTTCCTTCTCTATACCACGAAAAAATATTTTTCAATTTTCATCCTACTCAAGCAGTTGTCAGTATTTAATAGCCAACTTGTACCCAGCTCAATTCACCAATGAATTGAAACTTTTTAGTCTTGAGAAATTAAAATTAATGACATATCTCTTGCAATATATAGACTGAAAAGATATACAGCATGGATAACTTTGCACTAGTCTATTTGCTGCACATGTGATAATCTCTTGCAAGTAAAGTAATGAAAATGGTTATCTACTTCTTGTCCCCACTGGTGAAGTGATATTAATTAATTTCACCAAAGCCCGCAATCTAATTTAACCTCCTTTATTCTTATGTTAATTGCTTTGAAGAAGGTGAAGCAACTGATTGAGACAGGAGGTTATTTCAAAAGCCTAGTATATAATGAGAGCACTTCTCAGCTCTCATTAAAGCTGACCACCATAGAATGCTAGAAATGAGAACTTTAAAGAACCTTTAATTGTACTCAGTAAGAAAGTCTACACTAGACATTTCAAACAAGACCAATAAAAAAAAAGTCTACCAAATGGGGGCCGTAGGACCAATAGCCAAAATCCCCAATGCTGACAGTGATCTTAGACCACAGGTGACATTTACATTATTCTTTGTCTATATCTCACTCCCTATCTCCACCCATCATCCTCCACCCAAGCACCCGCTTTAAGCAGTTCCTTTTAGATAATATTAGGTGGTCATTTAAACACCAGAATGAGACAGATGGGCTTGGCTCTACTGCAGTATTGACCTTCACAGCATCACTCATCTATTATGGCCATTAAAATAATGATCACTGCTATTATTATCAACATGATTAATTACTACTATTGTCATGCTTTCAGTTATATAACCCAAATAAGTTAGTGAAGAGTTAGCAAAGTATGCAAGTATTTCTGATCCTCTTGATTTGTAGTCAATTAATAGAGAATGACTAGAAATTTCTTTTTAGTAAGTTCAATGAAGTCCAAATGAACATAATAAAGTAACCCTTGAGTATTTTACAAACAAAAGAGATTATGTTTATCAAATAATTAACAAACTACCATATTTTAGTCTATACCTGCCCTCATTTAACGCTTCATTGTAATTGCCTTTATTGTAACATGTTTCCTACTCTCCCCAATAACCCCACATACCCACACCAAGTAGGTAAATCCCTCTCTCTGGTCTCTCCTCTGAAGCACTTAAAATAGTTGTGGAATATAGCTGTTGCTCAATAAAAGATGGACTAAATGTGTTATAGCTAAGCAGAAATGATAAAATTCAGATAGCCTGAATTGGATTTAAGTATTTTACTTTAGATGTCTCTGAATACAACCATGATGTTTTTGTCTGTAAACTACAGGTAAACCACCTTCATTCACATCTGGGCAGTAAGTATTTCCTAAACAAAAAGGGAAGCCTATGAAAGATCGGATGGACCGAGGGTTGAACAAGGTCTGAGAACACCCACAAAAGTTGTTCTTAATTAATGTGTAAGTTTTTTTTGATTAAAACAAAGGAATTCTTGTGCAAATAACTAGATACGTACTAGGGAGGAAGTGTTCCTTGTTGGTACAAAACAAAACAAAACAAAGAAACACTATGAATTCAAAATTCTCAAGACAAATATACAGCTTAGTTTGGTGGGTGACAGAGGAACATGAGAGAGTAAATTTCAACCAGAACACAGGTGGATGTGGTCCTGCTCTTCTTACTGCCAGTAATAGGGATAAAACGGGCTGTTGTATAGTCTTTAAGTCAGTACTACGAAAGCCATTCTCTCTTCATTGCATTTTTTGTGAACTACTGCAAAGCATGGAATGCACCCCAAGGGGAAACTGTCATTCTTACATTTTTGCAGTGACATCTAACACAAAATGCGACTGCTCTGTACGTTTGGCCCACAGATGTGATTGAGAAGTACCTTAGTGTAGCAGATACCGCACTAGATAGGGAAGCAGACTTGGGCTCAATTGAAACATGTCACAATGCTCTTGGTGGGATGAAAGGCATCCACCACTCAACATCTCTGAGCCTTAGTTTCATTACCTTTAAAATGCTCCAGGGAGAGGGACGGTTTATACTAAATGATACCATTTGTGATTTCCGTAATTCTAAGAAATAGAAGTAAAATTATTACCACTTTTAAAATGATATCTGTTATGAATAAAAAAGGCATATATCCAGTATTATATTAGGGAATTTCTACTTTGCCTGGGTCCATTGGGTATTTAATGCTTTACTTTTGTATCAGTCACTCTAGAAAGATCATCAGAGAACTTATCCAAGCAGTTTTCTGGGGTCGGGATGAAATTATCCCAAACTTTTCTCAGTTGCCACGTGCCAAGTGCCTGGAGAAGTATTTATTCAAGCAATACATTCATAATCATTGCCGTCACTCTTTGCCAATTAATTTCCTCAAAACACTTTTAAAATGGGGCAAAAATTGAAAGGAAATCCATGTTCATAGTGAGGAGAGATTCTGGTGAAATTTTTCATGAACTGCTAAATCTTAATCTTGCTAAATCTTTTTAGGATTTTAGTTTCTACACGTCTTGGATTTTGGATGATTTCAGGTTTGTTTCATAAAATAAAAGTTGACAGCACTGATAACCCCTTAGATGTCAGAACAGTAGTTAAAAAATAAAACTGAAGTGCATTGCTAAGACAGAAACACATACAAAATTTTATTTAGTTCTAAGATGCTTGTGCAGGGTTAGAAATAGAGGGAAATTTTATATGTTTCCACAGAAATACCTTTTGTTCTGTGTATTAGCACAAAGTTGGAGTCACCCATGACTAAAATATATTAAAAGCAATGAAGATTGCTTTCTTCAATTTTTAGGATGATACAGTAAATTTCAGCCTCCTAAAAGGCATGTTACCACATTTTTCTATCCACACGTGGAACCTTACATGTATAAGAGAGAAGTTTCATTTGTGCCCTTGTGGCAGCAAAGAGCACTCAGTTCAAGTGTCATGGTGGTACTCTGAAACAGAACACTTTCAGTTCACTGCCCAAGTCATGGGTCCTTAAAAATCGATGTGGAGGGATGTGAAGGATTATCAGAGAGCAAGACAGTCACCAATTCAGTGTAGCAGTCAGCCAAGAGTAGATTCTTTTTCTGAAGGTGTCTGGCTTACCATCTCTAGATAGGGATGGATCATGTGGGAGAAAATACAGGACTGAATAGTTTTTTTTTTTCCCAATACATTTTCCACTGTCAAAGAGCCATAATTTAAGATTACAACTTGTGGGCTTCCCTGGTGGTGCAGTGGTTGGGAGTCCGCCTGCCGATGCAGGGGACGCGGGTTCGTGCCCCGGTCCGGGAGGATCCTGCATGCCGCGGAGCGGCTGCGCCCGTGAGCCATGGCTGCTGGGCCTGTGCATCCGGAGCCTGTGCTCCGCAACGGGAGAGGCCACAGCAGTAAGAGGCCCACGTATCAAAAAAAAAAAAAGATTACAACTTGCTCTTTATTCTTCCAACCCATCAAAGGAAAGGCTGGAAGTATAAACAGTGGAAGACAGTGATTTGTAAAACATAACCATTTTTTTTTTGTGGTAAGCGGGCCTCTCACTGTTGTGGCCTCTTCCGTTGCGGAGCACAGGCTCCGGATGCGCAGGCTCAGCGGCCATGGCTCACGGGCCCAGCCGCTCCGCAGCATGTGGGATTTTCCCGGACCGGGGCACGAACCCGCGTCCCCTGCATCGGCAGGCAGACTCTCAACCACTGCGCCACCAGGGGAGCCCAAACATAACCATTTTTAAATTACTTGTTATGTGCTATCATGCATTGCACAAATATTGCTTAATCTACTCGACAACAGAAGAACTAGAAGGCTTCAGACTATCAGATTCTATTATTACTGAACTCAGAGGTGTCTTACCTGATAAACTGATAGATAAACCCTATCATCTATGCCTTCTTATAATCGTGCCACATCTATTATTCTAAGAATCAATTTAAATGAAAACTTTATGAAACTTTCAAAGAGATTTTACTTTACACAGTATGATACATGATCAGATCACATTGACAAGACAGGCGGTTATCTGCTCAGTTGCTGAGATCATCTGGCTGCTTTAAAATAATTTGCTTTGTAGTGTCTGTCTGACACTAAGCCCTTTAAAAGATGTTTTTGGTTTTGCTGTTTGCTTGAATTGTGCGTGTAAATACTATGGCCAAAATGGGTGCTTGTTCTGAAACACAATTCAATTTTCTTTATTTATTTTTTATAAATTTATCTGTTTTATTTATTTATTTTTGGCTGTGTTGGGTCTTCGTTGCTGCGTGCGGGCTTTCTCTAGTTGCGGCGAGCGGGGGCTACTCTTTGTTGCGGTGCGCGGGCTTCTCATTGTAGTGGCTTCCCTTGTTGCGCGTGCTCTAGACACACGGGGTTCAGTAGTTGTGGCACGTGGGCTCAGTAGTTGTGGCACGTGGGCTCAGTAGTTGTGGCACACGGGCTTAGTTGCTCCGCGGCATGTGGGATCTTCCTGGACCAGGGCTTGAACCCGTGTCCCCTGCATTGGCAGGTGGATTCTTAACCACTGCACCACCAGGGAAGCCCTCACAATTCAATTTTAACTTTTCAGTTCCATGAAAATAATTTGCACATTCTCGTTTCATAAAGCAAATAATTACTTTATCACGTGTGGCTAGTTAAAAAAGGAAAAAGGAGTTTTTGCATCCACACCCTAAGAAGAAGGGGAGGGATGGGTTAGGGTTAGTACTTGGATAACTTGCCAGCCCATTTCATTAAGTTCTCTGGGCTTATTACTTCAAAGAACATAATAATCATAACCGTAGTTATTATTGTTATTATGTTAATGAGGGTAGCAGAAGAATGGTGTTATAGGTCAATACTGCAAGATTTGTTTTGATCTTCGGATGCAACATACTGTTTAAGGGAAAGAAACTTTTTATTTTTAATTTAAAAAAAGATACTACGCCATCCACCATGTACCCAGGTAAATTAATCTCCACTTGACAAATGGATGGTAGACATTGAATTTATTGACAGTGTTGCTGTTATAAACAGTAACATTAAATGTAGACTAATTTGTCTAATCTAGAATTTGGGGGTTCCAGGGTCTCTGATATTTTTCACGTGGGATAGTCTCGTGATGAAGGCATTACAGAAAAGACAGAAAAGTGATAAGATCAATATGAAGAAAAAGAGAGGTGAGAAGTAGTGAATAAAAAATGCTTGACAATAAAAAAAAAAGGTGGATGAAAATCACACATTGGAATAGGGGTCAGAAGAAATGGTTCTAGTTTCAAGGCAATCAGAGGAGAAGTTAACGCAGAAAGAAAGTGACAAGCTACCTCTATCAATTTGGTGCCAAAAGGAAGTTTGGAAAAGTAACGTGGAAACTGATACCTTTTCTTTCCACTTCAAGTGTATATGATGACTTTCTAATCACATAAATATGTTTATGTCAATTAGTTTTCTTTTTATTGAATTAACTAACCAAATTGTTGTTTATATAAAAGTACTTTATTCATAGAAAGATTTCAGGGAGTCCATCTTCTAAAACACTCACTCTTTAGGAATCCATGAAATATTGACACTATTAGTTTCTCCTTTTAGGATTTTCTTTGCATTTGATCAAAACAAGAAAAAGATATCAAGAAACTGGTAGTGTGTGTGTATATGTGTATACATGTGTGCATATATCTGTGTGTGTGTGTGTACGTATGCTGCTTAACATTTATTAAGCATTTTAAGATGAAAATCATCTTGTTGATTATGAAGATGACTATAATTCATATATTCTGTCTGAGCTTTAATTAATTAAGGCAAGGTTTTCCCTATAGTGTAGACCACAAATTATCTCCAGGAAACTCCTAACCCGCCTCTCTCATTTGTCATAAAGGCTCTCTGATGCAAGATACCTGGAACAAAGAGCCTCTAATCAAATCAGCCTTTGCATTTCCGGATGAGGCCCAACAAACACGTCAATCGTGCTAAAAAGCAGAAGGAATCCTGAAACGGAATTCATCATAACACTATGAAGATGAACAAAGGAAGAGGTAAAGGAAAGTAAAATCACCCCTGGCCTTTGTCACCGAGCTCTCTCCCAACATCCACTAGTCAAAAGAGTTAAACTAGAAATATTCAAGGATGATTTTCTTTTTAATCTGCTTAAGAATAAAGCAGCAGAAAAACACACCCATGAACAGTATTCAGGAGAGAAGGAGTAACAATTAAATCACAAAAGTGGGGCTTCCCTGGTGGCGCAGTGGTTGAGAGTCCGCCTGCCGATGCAGGGGACGCGGGTTCGTGCCCCGGTCCGGGAGGATCCCACATGTCACGGAGCGGCTGGGCCCGTGGGCCGTGGCCGCTGAGCCTGCGCGTCCGGAGCCTGTGCTCCGCAATGGGAGAGGCCACAGCAGTGAGAGGCCCGCGTACGGCAAAAAAAAAACAAAAAAAAATCACAAAAGTGTCCTAAATTATTCTCATCTCTAGTTTCTGTCCATAGCTCTCCGGGTTCTCAGGGGTAACAGAAGGAGGGCCGGGGCTGCCCTCTTCTCACTGGGAAATGGATGATTTTAAGCAAAACACAGAACCCCTGGGGGGATGGCGGCTCCACTCTACAGGGTAGAACAGCTTCATTCAGGCCTCACGCCCTCAGCAAATGCTCTCTGAACCCCCTCTACGTGATATGAGGTAACACACAGCAAAGCACTTCAATATTTTTAAGATGCTACCCAAAGAATTTTAACTTTTCTAAACTCATTGATTTTTCACTCTTTCCGCATGCATCACATTTACAACTTCTAATACCTTGATATGTTTCCTGTTTGCAGAGATGCCAAGTTTTGATGGGAGCGGGAGGGTGGAAATGGGGACAGGGCGGCACATAAGAATGGAATAATCCCCAAAATATCACTAACAGTCCTTATAGCCATTCTCTTAGGAACATATATAGGAGAGAGCTGAAGAGGCAGCTGAAGAAGGGTAAGGGAGAGTTGTGGACTGTGCTTGCAAGGACTTTTTGTTGACTCAAAACTGAGTGAATTTTCAGCTTCCAACCCTTCCTCTCTTCTTGGTTCTGAGACTGACACACAGTTCAACCTCAAAATCCCCTCGCCTCAAATCCTAAGTATACCTGTATGTGATCGAATGGCCAAACAGCTCAAGTTTGTGCTGGAGTCCCCTGGCACGATTAGTATACCAAGGCAAAAGAAGAGCTTCAAAAGTCTCTTAATTAAAAAAGAAAATCCTTCTAAATCAATAGGTATACTTGGTTCTGTAATACATCAAAGGTAAAAAGTCCAGGTGTTTGAATATTTACTGACATAAAAATGCTCAAAATAGAATATTAAATTTGTAAAAGCAAGATATGAAATTGAATATATAGCTAGACATCATTTTGGTAAGTGCACATAACTCCATGGGGTAAAAATAAGAAACACTGGAATGTATTACATGTCATTTTCTTTTCTTTTTTTTTGTGGCAATTTTCACTTTTCCAATCCTCTCTAATGAATATAAGAATAACATAAACAATATTTCTAAATGGCAGGTTTAGGGTTCAACCTGGCTAGGAAAAATCAACCTTCACTGTGTCAGCACATGCCAGGAGCCAGAACTATGGATTTTGAAAGCCCTGACCCCGTAAGACCAACTTCAGCCATTTCTCCAAAGTAACTAATGAGATATTTTTTAACCAAATGTAAGATGAACTATAATATGTTCAAGAAATTCACTTTAGAAACCACTCTGTTAACTCAAATGTCAGGACACAGCAAAGATAAGCTCCTTAACTACGTGCCAGACTCCAGTATGACTTGACTCATCAGATCCACTGCTTTCTGGACAGTTAGCCATCCGCTTTGAAACATCCTGAACAATTCAAAATGAATGTAGCTTTTGGCATTCTTAGTTATTTTCCTCTTCTGGCATCCATAGGAAACGATTTCTGTATTTATAAAATGTGGGATTTGCTTATCTATAGAACTCTTTTGTTATTTCCATTTGGGCCTGGGGGGCATGGGGTGGGAGGTCTAGAGTGGACCTCGGTAAAAAGGAAATGCCGAAAGATGCTCGCCAAAGATTCAACACATCTGAGACGTTATGAAAGTGTCCAAATCAATACAGTTGGCAAAAGCATCATGTGGTATGCATGCCTTATTCTTTCACTTTCTGCCTTTTTTCCCTATAAATTTTCATATTGGCCCTTTATCAATCTCTTTCTCATTATGAACGAGAAATAGATAATGAACATCTAGAATAATGTAAAATAAGAAGTATGACAGCAGGGATATTTTGAGGCTTAAGCAAGTCATTGCTAGAATGGATTCAGTTGTCAAAATTGTTTCCATATACACCAGCAGTACACCCTGCCTTGCAAGCTTTGGATATTTACTTTCTTGTATTAAAGGGAATATCCTTTATCAAGGAATGTTAAGGAAAAAATTCTATTCTGCATAACCCAAAGAAAACTGTTATTAAATGAAAGGGGGAAGAAAAAGACTTATTGTTGGTAGCAGAAGTTGGATCCACACCGATTATAAAATAAAGCCTCTGGACACCAACACATCTTTCTCCTTTTTCTACTTCGACATGAAAGTTGTAGGTTTGTCAGAGTCAGCAATGCTTACAGACAAGACACCTCCTACTTCCTCAAAACAACAGTCTTATACTACAGAATTTAAAGAGAAAACTAGTGTTTTGCTCTGGAAAGTAAAAAAAAAAAAACCAACTGAATATGAGAGTAACGCTTGGTATAATTAATGATGCCCGAGCGTGATCTGGGATTATACTCTGGCTCCGGCATGCATAGAGCAAGCAGCAGCCCCAATATACCAGGTGAAACAGCTCTGTGGTGACGTTGGTAATCCAGGAGTCTCACCATCAGGAAGACTCATTCCACAATCTTAGGCTTAGTTGGCACACAGCCAAAACCAACCCAACCCAACACCTACACTCTTGAAAATCACCTACACTCATATTTTTCTGATCAAGAGCCATTAGTGATATAAACAGGATGATTTTCATGAGCTCAGACATAGAGCACTCCGTTGACGTCACAAAGCACAATACATCTTACCAGGGAATCCTGGCTGGGACTCTTGGCAGGGATTAAACAGCTGAGGCAGGGGGAATGCAGACCTTTAACCAAGACCACACATTTTAAAGAAGCAGCATGGTCACCCCTCCTCCCCCTCAGCAGCACCATCATGTTGAAAGCAGCTCTTTTGCCCCTATCTTGTTTGCCCATTTCTGTTCTCCTCTAACCTTAAAAGAACCTAATTATAGGACGGAGATCACCAAGCAATTGAAACTAACTCCTGACCTGTGCTCCCCTGACGGCACACCATGCCTTGTCTAACCTGTTGATTCTTTTCCTAGATAAAAAGAAGAATGAAGAATGAAGCAGTTAAAAATGACTAGCTCTCTAGGCCCTAAAGCCCCCCTAAGCACTCCTGCAGGCAGATCACAGCAGGTAAGATAACATCTGAAGAGAGTCAGCCAGTCTGCGCTCAATGGAGAATGATGCAGAGTCCAGCCTCAAGCCTCGATGAGCCACTGAGATTCTTCTCCCCGCTTTTTCCCTTTAAAAAATGTCATGGCTGAGCAGAATCTTCAGAGTTGGTCTCTGGACACGAGTCCACCTTCTCCCCAGATTGCAGCTTTTCTGAGTAAAGCACGTTTCCTTTTTACTGACACTTGGCTCTCAAATTATTGGTTTATGAGGGGCAAGCAGCTGAACCTGGTTACAACGTGTGGGAAAATGTCAGAAGACCTTGTTCATAAAAAATTCAAAGAGGCAAATGCATTTCGGAACTGATAACTTGTTTGAAATACTCTGGGTGTGTCAGTCATCAAAATCAGTCAGCCAGTTTTAAGGATTAAGTTTGAAAGAAGACCTTATAAATGATCCAACAGGGCGAGAGGAAGAAACACGTGAATTCTAAGTCTGACCTGGTGAAACACATCTTTCTAGCAAGCACTTACTCCATCTCCACAAATCCACAGTACTATTAGAAGCAGGGGTAATTTTAATATATAAGGAAATTATATTTATCACTATGCTTCCCTAGGAAATTCTCCTTTTCAAAAATTTGACTAACTTCATAAAAAAATGATACCATTGTTTTGATCTTCATACCCTAGATGGACAAAAATAGACTGAGGAGAAACATTTGGGTGATGTTTCCAGGGCTTTTCCTGCATTGTCAGTTTCAAAGCAAACTGAAATTGATATACTAGGAACAGGGAACCAGGCTCTCATTTTTTCCCTTGAAAAATATGAAAATGTTGCTTCTATCTGCCAGTCTGAAAACCAAAGAGGAAAGTCAATGAATCTAAATTCAACCTTTCGTGTATTGTTCCTAGAGGGGTTTTTCACTTGGAGTTATGGTGATTTCCATTCCTTCTCCTGGAAGCAGGGCACAAGAGGGCTGACTTTGAAATGCTAAAAAACCGTCAGTCTCAGATTTCTGCCTCACTTTCATCTGAACACATGATTTTGAAGTCTCTCTGCCAAAGAGTCCTATAAGTTTATAGGGTTTACGCATTCAGTATGCAGAAAAGGGAAGTAGGTGGAACTAAATCCTAATTTCCAAGCTAACATGGAGAAATTCAGCTTTCTCTTTACTGCTTGGGACCCTAAGACATTTTGGTGCAAAGTCAAAGAACTGTTAACAAAATAAGTTCCCTTTCAAGAAACACAAGATCAAGATCAGACAGCAGACAAGAAGGAATAGAAACTGGAATTTTTGCATCACTGAATGAGTTTTAATTCAAATGAGAACGCACCTTTGAACAGAAAATATTAAATATTCTAATCACATTGAAATACGATACGCAACTTCTTGCTCAAGCTTTTTCTTTTAATACATTGTTTAAATCAATGGAGGTATTTTCATTATACTTTTAAAATCCTGATTCTAGAAATTATTTGCTATTTTTAGCACATAATTTTGCTTTAAATAAACAACTAAATAAGGAAATGTTTGTATTAACTGCCTACATCTACGGTCATCCTATGTTTGATACACCTCCAGTATCAATGGCTTGTTTCTGAACGGTGCTAGTAGAAATTATATTGCCTCTTTCCATTTACCAGCTTTGAAAAACTGAATAAATGTACCAACATGTTGACTGCCTCCTTAACCTTGAAATATTCCTTTCCCTGGAACACAGCGCATATATCACTAAAATTACATGGATGAAGGAGCTACAAATTGAGAATGTTATTATTAATAGGCTGTCGAAATCTGTCGAAATCTTACATTAACTGTGGTACTTCAGAACTCATATTTTGAGCAAACTGAATGAACTAACTTGTGGACTTTAATGAATATTTAGCCTTATTTGAATATTCCATGAAAAAAGAGAAAAATATTAATAATGATTTTGGAGGAATAGTATTTCCTATGTGCTTTTTGTAATAACGGTACAATTACAAGCTGAGACTTCACACATAGCATCACTAACATAAAAGGATTTGTAAGGCGAGGTAGTAATGCTGTGGGGACACTACACAGAGATTTATAGTAGAATGGGCTAACTATAAATCCAATACGCAATTTCATATGCAATTTCCACATCAAAATAAACCTCAGTCCACAAATTACTGGCACTTATTAAAGAGGATATATATCCCAAAAGAATTGTGATTCACCAGCAACAATGAATAATGTCAATATAGGATAAAGTAAAAATGTCTTGCATTTCTGTATTTTATCCATTTTAATCTTTATAGAATATCAAGGGAAGAACAATTAATATTATTTAACTGAGTGGCCCCTTCAGGAAGAAACAACGAATACTTCCTGGAAATTGGAGCATAAGTCACTTCCTACCATGAATCTACTCACTCTGTAAATGTATAAATATGCAAAGACTTAGCAGGACACAATAAATACATGTTGAATAAATATATGACCTTGTCATTCAGAAACTCATTAATTTAACGACCTCTAAATCACTCATGTGTGCAAAATCATTTCCTTCCTTCCTTCTCCATATTCAATTAGTCCTGAGGACTTCTTTCTTCATAGTCTCTCTTATACTAATGGTTTTCTTTCCACTCTCTCTTGCACTATTTATATCATCATCATCATTCTTATTATTATTTTAATGTCTGGACCATTAGTTTATTCTGTGACATCAGTTTATTCCAGAAGACAATAACAGTACCCAGCTCGTGCTTTTCTGTGAAGATTGGATAAACATGAGAAACATGGAGCACACAGTGCATGCTTCATAACCACTAGCTATCAACAAATCCCTTCATACCGATCAAACTGGCCTACTATGTGCCTACATGCCCATTTCACTCTTGACCTTCCTTTAATCTGAAATATACCGACACCCATCAGAACTGTATGTATCTTTCAATGTCCACCTTGTTTCCTTTATCCCTAAATTGAACTAAGTACCCTCATTCAAGTCTTTATTCACTGTTCCCTTCTTGAGGCAGCCTACTTTTTTTTTTAACATCTTTATTGGAGTATAATTGCTTTACAATGGTGTGTTAGTTGCTGCTTTATAACAAAGTGAATCAGCTATACATATACATATATCCCCATATCTCTTCCCTCTTGCGTCTCCCTCCCACCCTCCCTATCCCACCCCTCTAGGTGGTCACAAAGCAAGAAGCTATGCGGCTGCTTCCCACTAGCTATCTGTTTTACATTTGGTAGTGTATATATGTCCATGCTACTCTCTCCCTTCGTCCCAGCTTACCCTTCCCCCTCCCCAGGTCCTCAAGTCCATTCTCTATGTCTGCATCTTCATTCCTGTCCGAGGCGGCCAACTTTAATCATTCTATTTAAGATCACCGTGCTTCTCCCCGAGAGCTATGACCACCTTATGCTGGCTATTTGCTCCATACAGGTTGCCACCTTCTAAAATAGTACATGATTGACTTACTTACTTATTATCCTTTTGTCTGTTTTCTTCCTTTAGAGATGAACTCCTAGAACAAAGCCTACTGAGTCACTCAATAAAGAATATGGAAAAATGGAAAAAATGAAGTTTTTCCAACCCTAAACATTTAACTGATTTATATAAAGGAGCATAGCTTTTGGAAAAAAAGCACAGTGAGGTGGCATCCCCATTTTTTAGATCTGTCTCTGTTTCTTACTAACTATGAATATATGTAAGCCAATCATTTCACATTTCTGTATCTTGGTTTCCTCAGGAGTAAAGTAAAATATTTTGATCAGCTTATCCGTAAGAGCTCCTACATCTTTAAAATGTAAATGGTTCTCCTGCAATCCTGTTTCATAAAATTCAGATACTTCCAAATCACTGTTATCTCATCATGGACAGCTCCAATCATCACATTAATTTATTGACTACATCTGGATAATGAGTAGATTTCTGCCTTGCTAAAATGATAGAATTTGAAGCTTCTGCAACTGCTCTCCAACAACGAAGAGAATTTCATTGTCTTCTTATGGACCGGACCTGCACACTATTTTGTGGCAGAGTAAGAAGTCACAGCAGTAAATTTAAAGTATGCACCCATATGCTTGTCCACAGCAAGTGAGTAGATGGCATTTTGCCAGCGAGGAGGGCTTCCTCTCTCAACCCATCTAAACCATGGAGCTCTGTTTCTGGCTGACAGGTGGAGTGATGATTACCCTTCTCAGCTCTCCTTCTAATTCCTGAGAACAATGCAGATAAGATGGTAACACAAATCACACAGAGGAAAAGCCACGTGAGCAAACCAAATGAAAATGGTCGTATATCCACGTCTTGGTCAATATGTCCCTTGGAATTCCTGTCCCTTTCTTCAAGCCCGTTATAGCAATAGCAAGGCATCAAATTTAGAATTCAAGGAAATGCAACTTAATTTAAAAAAACTGCATAATGGTAGCTCACGACTACATAATGCTTACGTACCAGGGACGACTCCAAAAGCTTTATATACATGAACTTATTTGATCCTCATAACAACCTCAAGAGGGAGGTACAATTATTGCCACCACTTCACAGACAAGGAAATTAAGGCACAGATAGTTTACATAATTTTTCTCTGTGCTAAAAGAAAAGATTTGGTTTAAATCCGCTCCATGATGCCTTCAAAGCTCTGAAATTCTAATTGCAATTATGTAATAACCCAGTACATTTAAAATATGTATCGGTCTGGGGTTAGAATTCCCAATATAACTCAGTATGTCCTAATGAGCTCAGTTTTCAAGAAAGTTATAACCTAACCCACTATGTCCTCAAGACATTACCGGACTCACCATGATGAAGATTCTATATTTGATAAATCCCATTAACAAGTAGCATAGATTATCAAAAGATTTTGATCCAAAACGGATAAAATTAAAGTTTCAAGGTGATAAAGCATCAGCTATTTAAAAAACTCAGCAATCTAGAACAACTAATTTCCAAGGATTTTGAGAGGCCAAAGACTTACTATAGTGATCCCAGTGTTTTTATAAATAGTTTACTGATTAGTAAAATGTAGCTATGTGTACCTGAGATTCCAGAGTGCAGATGAACTATAATTAGAGGATCACAGGCATATGAAACTGAACTTCCTAGGCAGGGGTTAAGGTAGATATCTCCTTGCTGTCATTGAAGTAGAAAGATAAAAAGACTGAAGAAATTATTTTTTATATATATATATATATATTTTTTTTTCCCTATGTAAACCCAAGTCTTCACAGATGACATGACATTGTTTTTTCTCTTCTCTTTGAAAAATCATAAGAGTTGTCTGATGGGAAAACTGTAAAAATCCAGCTTGCTCTAAGGATTATAGCAAGGAAAGATCAGAGCTGTAACACTCGGTGCTGCCACTAATAACTCTGAAGATTTGCTTTGTAGGCAATACTTAGCATCATGTACCAATCAATGGTTACTGATTCCTTTTGCTCCCAGAAGACCAAGCAATTATGACCCAGGAAGCTCCACGAAGGGATTACAAACAAATGCTAACAAGAGTTCAATCCCACTGTCTTTAGATCATTCCATTTATTTATGGAGATTTTATTGCATGACACCAACATATTTCATCAAACAAATACTTCCTGTTACTTAGCAAAGGAAGAGGCAACAATGAAAGTCATCAGGCTATTCATGGTCAAGTCTGTGGTTCAGGTCTCATTCACTCTCCCTCCCCCACCCCATCTAGGGAGAAACCACAGATCTAGACCAACTGCTCCATATCCTCTGATGCTCTGAGACCCTGGCTTCAGAGGAGGGTGGGAGAAATGAGGAAGACATGCAGCAAGATCACTGGAGAAGAAGGAATGGTGGGGAGAGTGAAGAGAAAAGTAATTGTGGGATGGCAAGGACGTAAGAAATGAGGGGACGGAGAAGAGAGGAAAACTAGAGAAATAAAATTATATCAACATCGGTCACCAACATAGGTAGCAAAGTTAAGACTTGAAACTTCTGGTGTCATTTGTTTGCCTGTTAATTATGTTTCCTTTGTGGCCACCGTCCTTGTCCACAATGTTGCTCTCATCTTCAAATGCATATGAATATATGGACATTTGGTTTAATTTTAAATTATGAGTTGTTAATAAAATGAATTTGGAAGACACTTTTTTTAAAGTAGAGAATTATATGAGTATTAAATTCTGTACTAACTGTTGCTTAAAATAGAGCTCATATATTTCCCCTTCAGCTGAGATAGCAGTACCTCAAGAAAGGCAATTCAAACACTCAAGTGCATACCACTGAAAATTACAGTAAATCAAGTCTCGTCTTGTCACACTATATTCTTGATGAAAAATTAAAAATGCTTTACCTTAGGAAGCTTTCCATTATAATTCATCAAATTTTATTGGGTCTATCAGCTTATTTCCACTGCACTGTCAGAAAAGCCTATATCCCAGTAAAATCTGCCCTCGTATGTTGTCAAATATTTTCCCCTTAGAAGTGGTGGTCTCATTGCTCCAATATTGATTCAGAGTCCAATTTCTGCAGCAAATCTATCATACTTGAATAAATAAGAATCAAGATGTCCAAAGCATGAAAGTTTTCACATATTTCTAGTTCTACAGTAAAGAATAAATGAAAACACATATATTATTACTGATTACTATACATGTTTGTAGATATAGGGCTAGAGTTTTGTTTTTAAACTTATTGATAAACAACCTTTTCCTCTATACTTTAAGTGACTTTATTTACCCAATTTTAGTTATTAAGTAATGATCAAATCATTTCTCCTTTTATTTAGGATATTATACGTATAAGCTAAACATACATACATTATTTGTAGAATTCATATATATATATTGTATTGTTAACCAAATTAAAATAACATCTATGTTTAATTCGGCTCGTGTAAAATTATTCTGTGTAAATTATTATTCTTATGCGTTTTGTGAAATTCTGAGAACAGCTTAATTCCTATCTTTTGGGGTCCAGAAATTCCAGTTTGGGACAACGAAAAACGTTAGGTGAACATCATTTCCATTCAGATAAAGAAGGATTCACGATCTTTTCGGTTCAGCTCTTTCTGTGCACTACACCTAAACTGTATGGATTCTTTTTTACTACTCTAACCTTCCCATAGAAGGTACTTTCATGACAAACACAATTTTAGTTACTACCTGTCTTTTTCCCTCTTACAAGTAACTCCTTATCATTCTCTCTGTAAGAAAGCCCCTCACACCGTGATTTTTGGACATTACCCAAACAGTAATAATCTATGTATCCTAACCAATTTTTTATGGGGAAAAAATCACTCTTTTTAATGATACTACGGTTTAGGAAATTAGTAAAGTTCTGTATCACTCTAACACGTAACAAATTAATCCACTTGTTAAGACTCCCTACAATTTATTCCTAGGAATGTTAACATACGTGAATACTGTTTATATGAATGGTGCTAGAGAGAAGAAGAAGAAAGTTAATACTTCTTAAGCCCTGTTCTAATATCAGGAATTTTTTTCCCACATAGAGTAACTTACGTAGCCCTTAACACAATCTCATGAATGTTTTAGGGATTAACATTCCCATTTGTTCTGATGTAAAAACTAAATCTCAAGTGGTGAAGTGATTTGTTCAAGGTCATACCGCTTATAAATGGTAGAACTGGGATTTGATGTCAAGTTTCCAATACAATTTCCACTGCACCATGATGCTTCTTCAACTCTTATCTTCTAAGTTTTGCATAAGCTTTCTCAAACTCCCAAACTTACTCTCCAGATTTTGTTACAAAACTATGTGAAGATCAAAGGAGGAGAAGAATAAAGTGAAGAAGGGTGTCAAAGCAGAATGAGAGAGAAAACTGGTACTGGTTTCATATTTACTATATTTTAGGCTCAGGACTTGGTGTTTTCCCATAACTCATTCAATCCCCCAAACAGCCTCAAGAGATGCATACTGCTATTCTCATGAATAAATGAGAAAACAGATTCAGAGGGATGATCTAACTTGCTCGAGGCTGTGAAGAATGGCAGGTAAGATTAAAATTCCGGTCTGCCCCTCACAGACTTAGAGAACAAATTTATGGTTGCCGTGTGTGTGTGTGTGTGTGTGTGTGTGTGTGTGTGTGTGACATGTACACACTGCTACATTTAAGAGAGATAACAAACAAGGACCTACTGTATAGCACAGGGAACTCTGCTCAATATTCTGTAATAACCTAAATGGGAAAAGAATTTGAAAAAGAATAGATCCATGCGCATGTATAACTGAATCACTTTGCTGTACACCTGAAACTAACACAACATTGTTAATCAACCCTACTCCAATATAAAATAAATATTAAAAAAAATTCTGGTCTGCCCAACTAGAAAGCTAGTGCCCTAGGGCAAGGCAGAAATCAAAGCTGTAAGAGATAACAGCGGTAAACTACTCAGTAATCTGCCTGGAGCATGAATGTTCCTCAACAATGTCACTGATTGAATACTTCCATTAAGAAGAAACTAAATTCTTTCCAAATAAGTAGCACACTTCAGTAGGGACTAACTTTAATTGTTAAAAATTCTCCTATATACTACGTTGTCGGGAAAGGGATGTCCAACCTCCACTCCAGAGGGGCGTCCTACACTGATCAAAAGCAGAGGGGTAAAACTCTCTTCTCTAAAGAAGACATCTATAGTGGAGTGATGAAAGTTTTACTAGTTAGGATTTAAATAATAAACAGGAAATCACAATCATTTAAATTAAGGCAATACATACTATTTGAACATAAAGGCTACAAACGACTTGGAAAAGAAAAGCAGGGTATAGAGAAGAAAAGGATTATTTTAGTTTTCAGTCTCAGCACTGACACTAAGTAGCTGTTGTGTCCTTGGGCAAGCCACTTCACTTTTCCAGATCTGAGTTTCCTCCCTCAGGAAGTCACTCAGATAATCTCTCCAAATGTTCACCATATAAAATTGTATGATTACAGAATATCAATTATATTATTCAGAAATGACCTTTGAATGCATATACATACACACAAACAGTGGGTTCAATTCACTGCAGTAAAGATGGCAACAAGGTTTAAGATGATGAAGATCGATCTTATTTCATTCCTACTCGTGTGAACAATATATGAACCCAAGTTCCTTTTCAATTTGAGAACTAGATAACTTAATGACAGATTCCAGCCTTCCTCTGGACAATGAAACTAAAAATCCTCAGGATTATGTTAATGCCCTTGTTCTGTAAGTCATAACAATACGCAGAAAGTATGATTGAAAAAAAATATTTACAGCTATCAACTTGCTACAATCTGAAAGTAATCTTACATTCTTTACATGGCAGAATTATGGATATATTTTCCATTTTAAGAGAGTGTTCCTAAACAGATATTATCTTCCCAACCACTTCAATGGTTTGGTTAAATAGTGTCATAGAGGCCAAACAGGAATCAGCCAAAGTTACCCAGCTTGTTGGTAGCAGAGATGGGATGGGTGTCGCTTTAAGATAAAGGACATTGCTGGGTAAGTGTTCAATAGTCCACAGATAGAGAAGAGGAATACTATGGGAGGAACAGGAATGGCAGTCAAAATGTGAATAAAATGAAGGTAAGGGGAAGAAACACTGAATTCAGAGAGTATTTGTGTAGGAAAGTAAAGAAATAACTCGAGCTGTGCAAATCGATTCTTAAAATCCACTAGAACAAAAGCTCTATGAGGGCAAGGATTTCACTGTTTTTTATTGTGATATAACCAATCTAGAACAGTGCCTGGCCCATAGTAGGTATTTGAGATGTATTCGCTGAATAAAGAAAAAGAGTAAACAATAAAAGAAAACTGAAACATGGACATAACAACAATAATAAAAATGCAAACACGAGCATAAAAGCAGGCACGGTATAGTTTATGGCCGATAGAAAGTTCAATAGATTCAGTGGACAAGAGTAACATTAGATAAGTCATAGCTTTTTTTTTTTCTTTTTTTTTTTTTTTTGCGGTACGCGGGCCCCTCACTGCTGTGGCCTCTCCCGTTGCGGAGCACAGGCTCCGGACGCGCAGGCTCAGCGGCCATGGCTCACGGGCCCAGCCGCTCCACGGCATGTGGGATCTTCCCGGACCGGGGCACGAACCCGTGTCCCCTGCATCGGCAGGCGGACTCTCAGCCACTGTGCCACCAGGGAAGCCCAAGTCATAACTTTTTTATGCCTTTCTCAATCTACAAATTATCTCTTCCTTCATGTTTTAAAAGGATACAATGAGGTATTATTAAAAGGGAAGGAAGACAGAACAGAGATGTATGGCCTGGGACATAACGATTTTCTGGGAATGCAGAAATGCTGACATGTATATTTATATGTTTATACAGTGGAAAAGAAGGAGAGATAAAGAAAAGGGATGAAAGTTTGAATCGATGGTGCCAGTAACAAACCAATATATTGTTTACTGGATGGAGACATTTTTTGGTATGTGTTTTTGTAATATGTGTAAATACTGTTTGGTATTAAAATGCAATGAAGTTCTATAGGAAAGAAAAGGCAGGTGAAGATGCATTGATATCTTAGAATGCAATGGAATTTTGACATATAAGGCCACCAAGGCATAATTAGGAAAATAAGAAAGAGTCAAGGTATAATTGGGAGGGTGGGAAGGGAGAGGAAGGAATAAGGAGAAATAATCAAAGTGGGATATTCAGGAAAGAGGTGAGCTGTACAGCCATCTGCTGCCTGTCAAGAAAGAGATCACCCTAGAAAAACCTAAGCTGTTTTCAAAAGCAAGCGGAACACTGTATGTGTGATGAAATAAAAAAGAAAAGGGCCATAACTGCAGAAAATTTAGTGAGAGCAAAAGAAGAAAATCAGAAGAAAATTTAATTTTGATTTTTTAAGTGAACCATACACATGTGACCAGTGGTCACACTGGAAGTACTTCCCTTAACTACCAGGCAGATGCCACTTAAACTACCAGAGTTAGTCTTCAGCTCTAACTCTCTAGAACAGGGGAAAAATGATAGAAGAAAACTGTTTAGGATTAAATTCTGGGAGACAGGACATTACTCTGTTTCCTACTATTTTGGATTTCCCTAAATCTTTCAGAGTTTTGTGAATTTTAGTAAAAGACCTAATTTTACTAAATCGTTCAGAGTCTGGCTTTCCTCATCAGTAGATTTATAAAATTACTTGGTTCAAATTGAGGAGCTTTCAGCTTTTTCCATCTTAGGCTCTCAATAAATATGGTTAAAGCAGAGAAAAGTTATTTGGAATCACCATTCTGAAATACTATAAGTACAATTGCAAAGACCTAGAAAAATCTACTGGACTTAAAATGAATGCCACTTTTCAATGGCAGGGAAGAAATCCTATGGTATATTCAATTAATTGTGTTGAATTTTGCATATGGCAGTACTTCATATTGTCACTCTGGTAACAATGGTTTGCCATGAAACCCAACAGTACAAAGATTTAAGACAAAGCAAAACAAATTTGGCTTAAGATGAAAAGATTAATACATTCTAATAACCAAGAGTCTGTTGTCAAGCAGGTTGTCCCATCCAAAAATACATTTTCTTTCAAGATGGTATGCTAGTTTCCTGGTTACAATTCAATTAATCAGTTCTTTTTATAGTCATCTAAGTTTGCAATCTCCCAGAGTCAGATCTTTCCATATAAACAGAGGGTAAGAAAAATCTTAAAAGCCCAGGCAAGGAAAACAAATGAATGGTTCCAGTATTAAGTGACTTGATGAAAACTAAAAACTTAACTCGTCACAATATAATGATCATAGTGGGAAACCACTAACTATGCAGAAAAATATTAGAATTACATATACATATTTTAATTTTTTCATATTTTATATATAGTCTATATATTAAATTATAGCCCTGTGTTATATTTCTTAATGTCTGCATGTATGCACAGATTAATACGGTGAGAACGTGCAGTTATATTGCCTTATGAAAGACATACCCATTTTAGAACGGCTGACATAGCCTATACCTCTAGGCAATTTAAAAGGTGACATTTTGCCTTTTATTATAATAAAGACAAAGAGCGTCTGGATTTGAGAAGAGTCAGTGAGGGAGAGGGTAATTCTAGTATTTATGGAATAAAACCCTAATGTGCTAATAGGTAGATTGGTTTGGGAAATAACACAGCAGACACAATTACTAGGATTGTCTCTCTTCCATTCTCGCAGGCTCCAGGATAAAGAAGAACCAATTAGCCCTCAACAGACTATGACCTTGAAGACTACAGCTCTGTGCATAATACGGCTGAATATGCTGAGCCAGAGAGAAACAGAGAATCAAGTCCTGAGACCACGGAAGAGCATGGTTCAGATATGACAATGCCTTTTAAAAAAATTAAAGCTGTGACAGCTTCGTGCATGTCAAAACCACGCAGGACGATGAAAGAAAAGACCCGGTTCTTCTGTGACTAAGCGACAGTTTCTTAATGGAAGAGCAAAAAGTGAAACAGATTGCAAAATGACAACCTAATTCCAAGCTTTTTTTTTTTTTTTTTTGCTTTCCTTTCGTTAATGGTTACAAGATTCTTAACCAACAAAAGCAACCACTTATGAGTGTTTGAAAACAAAGCTCCCTGGACCAAATCCCTTTCCAAAATAAAAGGAATACAGACGCACAATTTTTAGGATATTCGTGTTTTTGTTGTTTTCAGGCACTAGTTCAAAAAATTAACCCAGAGTGTGCCACACAGCAAACCCTATAGGCAGTAAAGTGTTAACCAACTGTGTAGCCCTAACTTTTCAGGAGAAAACTACTTCCCAGACAGCTTTTGTAGGCTTATCTCCAACGCACTGAGAAGGCTGCAGCTGTGCATCTGGCCAGAACCGGCCACTGTGATGCTTTTAGGCAGCAGTAAATCTTTTCCACTCAATAGAAATGCCAGAAAAATCAATGTCCTGGTTTGGAAAAAAGACAAGAAACTGCATGGAATGTATAATCTATTAAAACACTCAGTAGAAGAATTTACCTTAAAAAATAATTTCTCAAAACATCACAACATACTTTTTAACATGGTCCTAGATCAGGAAACTGTGCTGGAGTTTTCTTTGTTTGCCTCTGATGACAAAATTACAGGGTTTAGTTGAAGAGTTTTTCATAGGGTCCTCTTTCTTTTTCTGGACAGCTAAACCTATTCAGGCACATGTTAATTAAAGACTTAAGTTGAAAATGATAAAGACAAAGAAGTAACCTTGTCTTCATGGTGAATTGTGCTTCTCTTTGCAAGATCTGTACTTGCTTTTTATAGCCTGTCATTTCATCTGGGTATTATCTCCCGGTCACTTTGCCAGGTGGGAAGAGGCGGTGAATACAGTGATGGCTGTCAGACCTTTAATGACACTTCAGGGATTTGATAAAGATAAAAAGCAGTGTCTGCAGAAAGGAGGTTCTTCCCTAACTACACCTGAAAAACAAGCCTCTTTTTTCTTTAAATCTTTGCCACGGAAACTCATGTGTATGAAATGAGCTTGAATCACAAGCACAAATGAACTTTTTCTGCGTTTCTAGAACACACGGCTCTCCTTCATACTGAATATATCTGAAAAAAGATGTTTGTATTCTTCATTACCATCTAGAGGGAACCAGAAGGGGTATTTCATCACCGAATCCTTACCCTCAACTCTCCTTTAACTCTAAAAGATTTTACACACGTTATTCAGAACCAAATTCTCTGATCCTTTATTTTTTTCTAAGTAAATAGTCTCAATGGTGAAAAGTGATAGAAGATAGAGAAACAAAAATAAATTAGAAACACTAAAAAAAAAAGCTATAGAAAACTCCTCTTCTATAATGACGTTTAGAACAATCTGACTGGTCATGGTTTCATCCTTGACAACTTTTCCATTTTAAAGCATTGCAATGACCCAGAACAAACAGCAGTATATCGCTCTGTATTGTTTTAAGAGCGTGGCCTCTCTTTACTCAGGTGACGGATAAAAAGGACACATCTAAAACAAAAAAACGATGTACCTTACTAATGGATCTTGTACTTTTTAATGACTGTCAAGGAAGCTACTTAAACATTTGATTACAGAAAACAAAACTAATTGGACAAACCATAATGGAAAAGAATATGAAAAAGAATATATATATATATGTAGATGTATAACTGAGTCACTTAGTTGTACAGAAGAAATTAACACTGTAAATCAACCATACTTCAATAAAACTTAAAAAACCTAATTTGGGAAAATCCTTTCATGCAGATTTGTACCACGTCCTGAATAAAATAAAACTGCCCCATAATAAGGGCTCAGCAACTCAAACTACTATCTGAGCACGACAGCAACCGTCTGATACTGCTGAGAGGTGAGTGCTATAAACATCTAAAGATTTCATGCGGTATCAGGAAGAACCAATTAAAATACAAACGTGGGGAGAAGTGGTTTAGGGAACAGGAAGAAGAGATGGAGAAAGAGAACAGGCAGCTTGGGCTGGCTGGGAGGCAGAGGGTAACAGAAAGGTGAGGAGAGGTGATCGGAAGTTTATATGGGAAAACAAAGAGACACAGGATCATACTCACTGCTGTACAGAAGTCATGTTTATATATATATATATATATGGATGGTCTGATGTTTTAATCTTAAAAAGTGTTAGAAATCAGTGGAATGTAACTGAAATTCAAGCATGGCTCCCAGACGCTGAAGTTTTGGGTTCCCCACCCCAGCCAGATTTAACAATCCAGGTAGAGGGAGTTGCTGCTAGAGCATCAGTTCTAACCAGCAGTTCACACGGTCTTTTCACTCATCTCTCCACGCCACCCCGGAGCATCCCAGTCACATGATACACTTAAACCAAACCATGCCATTAAAATCCAAGAAGAAAAGGACACAGCTACACACTCTAGAGAACACTTCTGAGGACCTCAAGCCCACCCCTCTCCTTTACACATCATCATCCGTCTGTCTCTACTTACAAAGTTTAGGAGCAGTCTGGAGATTAGTTTCTGTTGCTTGTGGCTGAGTGGCTGCCTTGGGTGTTCTCACCTCAGGGTTCCGAGTGGGTGAAGGGAAGGATGGAGCAGTGGATGGCAGGAAAGAAAAAGCGAAAATACGATTCTTCGGGGTTGGTACCGCTGAAGGCTCAGAGGACACAACGGCGTTGTCAACTTGCACTGTAACTTGAACCTCAGTTTCAGAGTGAGCCCTAGAGACAGGTGAAGTGTATGCCTCAGATGATACCCACACAGCTGAGGCAGCAGTTGGATCCAGAGAAATAATAGGGTCCTGGCCTAACCCTCCGGGGTCAAGGTGAGTGGGAGAGTCATACTCAAAAATCTTGTCCACAAACACCCACTTGAGGCCGGCGATGCAGAGGCAGAGGCTGACTAGGCAAGCCAGAATGGGGACGATGCAGATTTTCTCTGAGTTGAGGCAACCTCTCAGGCGCTCAGCTTCCAGGCAGACACAGCAGGGAACAGCCAGGCCCACGAGTCCCGGGGACCTGCCATCTTCGGTCTGGGTCTCCGGCATGTCTTCTGCTGCCGGAAGCCCATCCAGAGATGGGTCTGCACTCAGCTGAGTGGAGGGGCTGGAGGACCTCTCAGCAGCTGCCTCGGACATGTCTGGGGGAGAAATCTCCATCGGCTCACCTCCAGAAGGCCTGGCCTCCCGCACCGTCCATTACCATCCCCCAACCAAATGATACAGCATCTTACAGGGGGAAATCGATAAGTCCTCCAAGTCCAGAGCCATTACCGAAAGCAAGAGGAGTTCAGGAGGAAAGCAGGCGGAGAAGAAAAGAAAGCCTCTAGCAACTACCAAATAAAAGTATATTGTAATTCTTTACTGCTGTTTCTGGGCCACTTTTGCAGTTCTTTTAAATGCTTCTCCAAAGCATCCCGGCTGGTCAAGAAGGACAGAGGCCAAAAGAGAAACCGAGCTGATCTGTTGGTCAGTTAAGTAAACCAGTAGCCCAAACTGAAAGGCATGTTTCTCACCTCGAGCATCTGAAACTGGGGTCTGCTCAGATGGAGAAAACAACTGTCATGCAGGAGAAGTAAAAGCAAAAGCAGGACCAGCGGCGGCGGCGGCGGCGGCAGCAGCGGCGGCGGCAGGAGAGGCAGCAGTGACAGTAGCAACAGCATCCTGTTGTGTTAACGCGACGGCTGAAAGGGGCTGAATCATTACAGAGCAGCAGGTGCCTGCCCTCCGAGCATCACTGCAAACAGTCTCATCGCAGAGGGATCTGAAGGCGAGAGCGCGGCCAGGAGGGGCGGTAACTGCGCTCCCCGCCCTGCCTCCACCCCTCACCCGGCAACCAACTATTCTTTGTCCTTCCCGAGCGCTCATTCACTTTCTTCCTCTGCGGCTCTTCCCTTCTTCACCGTCTCTCTCCCTTCCTCTCCCCTCCTCCTCCAAAAGCGTTCTCTCTCTCTCTCTCTTTCTCCCTTTCTCTTTCTTTTTCCTCCCTCCTCTCCCACCCGCCTCCCTCCATCCGCACTCTGGGGCTGCTGGCTGGTCTGAGTAAAATCAGTTATACCCAGCAACGCGGGACTGCCAGTGACTTCCTATTTTATCCAATTAGAAGGAATAAAGGCCATCAAATCAAAGAGAAGCTGGCAGGCACCAGTTAAGCTTAGTCCCCATGGCCCCCAACCCCGTTCGCCTCCTTCTCTTTTTTTTTCTCCCTACCGAAGCTGCCCCAGTTTTCCACCCCAACCTTGCTTGTTCTAAGTCTTGCTGGCTCTCTTTCCTGCACCCACTGTTGGGTCAGAAAAAGCCAGCGATCGATGCTAGCAATCTAACAAAGCTGGGATGGGGCGCAGCGGGGGGAGGGAGGGATGTAGGTGGGACCTTATGGGTTGGACCTGAGGCTTGGCAAAGTCTGATATCTGATTCCTCCCCAGAGAGGTAAGCTTTTCAACAGCAATTTCTTCCTGCCTGCTGCTGAGAGATAGCATTCCTTCCCCAGCCCTCTAATAAGTTTTGTACACCAAGAGGACTGTTATTACCTGAATTTTCAACCAACAGCGAGAACATTTTTTTTTTCTAACCATGGACAGCTCTGCCTTCAGCCCTTTTTGCAATGACCGGGTTAGACTTGGTGATGCCCAAGCGTGAAGTGCCGAGTGTATGTTGGAGGATGGGGTGCTAGGGGAGGGGAGAGAGGTTCATATGTCCCCACTCTGGTCCCCTTTAAATTTCCATTGCCCTGTCCCACTCACAGCAGTCCTGGACTAATGTCCAGCAAACAAGAAATGCCGGTAAGTAAGAGAGCTACAGAGGAAGCAAAGGCTCCCACTTCATCCTGAAATTAGCCTTCATTGTGACTCCACACTGTTGGAGGTTGAATTCCCTGGGCACTGTAATATATACCACATGTCTTCAGCTATAACTGCACTGCAAAGATTAAGAAGAGTTTTCTATAAGAGCATGCCTTTGGGGTGAAGTCTCAGTAGCTTTACCTTACAGATAATTTCGATGCTGACTTTTTTCTTTTTCCTTTTCAAACAGCAGTGGTTAAAAGACTGGAAGAAATGCACTGTACTTTAATAGAGTCCAGGCTGCCCTGACCCTCCAGTTCGTTGTGTGTCAGCACACGCGATACGCATCTGAATCTTTAATCCACACTTTACTGTGACTGGACACCTGAATGGTTTCCAAGGAACCATTTTGCTCACATATGTCAACAGGAGTCTTAAAAACTGTCTCTAAATCCATACTACATAACCATCATGTGAGTCCCAGAAGCAATAAAATTTAGAGCTTAAATCCTGAGAGAATCTGCTTTGAGCACATTATGTTTCGTATAGCACAATCTCCACTGCTTTGAAATATTTTTAAGCTCTGAGTGGGCATGAGATAATATTATCATTTCTTTCAAAACTAAATTAGCCCGTAATTATAAGTGATTTAAAAGGTAGTAATATCTTAAAATGTGTTTGCAGTACTATCACTAACAACAATGACAAAAGCCTGAAGCAGTTTGCATAATTGTAATTATGACTCTGACAAACTTATGGGCAAAATGAATTATCCTTAAGTTCATCTGTATATAACCTGTACTTACATACCAGTAACTGGTACTTTAAAATAATTCATATGCCTACTTTCTAGCTTTAACTATTTGATTTTAAAGCAGAGATTTTTCTTAAAGATTCTAGCAATGGACGTGAAATTTCACATCACAGAAAATCTATATAGAGGCAATTACAGTATTCAAACTGAGAGGTATTAAGATGTTAATTATCAATATTCATGTAAATTCTCAAAATCAATATAGGCAAGTAAATATTTGTGCTAAATTAGAATAATTTATAATTCCTTTAGATATCACCCAGGTTAAATTTGTGGTACTTAACTCCTCAATTCTGCCCCAAACCAATATTTCACTCAAGTATAACATACTGGCATTTCACCCACAGCCAAGGTCACCTAGATTTCAAAGACCAAAATGGGGTTCAGGTAGCCCAATCAGGCAGCTAAGAGAAGACACTGAAAACAGTAACCTATAGTTAAGAAGAGTGGTCCTTCACTTGCACCAATAACAACTACTCACCTCACCTCGATCATTAAGAACAAACGTACTCAGCAGACAAAGAAATTACTGGGCACTGCTCTAGTCGTCATATTAAAGGTGACCAACACTTACAAAGGAAAAGAACAGATTACATAAAGGCTAGGACAGAACTTCGGAGACAGAATCCTGTCGGCTGCCACAGCTGTTTTTTTCCCCTGGACTACACAAATCAGACTGTGGGATGTGTATGTGTCCTCCCTGGAGATGCAGCCTATGAACACTGTGGCTTCTTGGAGCTAAGATCAGCTTGCAGGGAGCCAGCAACCTATAAAGTTGTTTCCCATCCAACTGGAAGGTAAACTTAATTGAGGAAAGGGAGTAGGACAGGAGGTAAAGAATAAAAGGAATTTTCCATTAGTTCTACCCTTGAGACTACGAGTCAGAAGTTGCCTTTATCCCTTTACCAAATCTCTATAGCAATAAAGAAGTGAGAACAGGGTAGTGTGAACAGGATTAGGGATCAGAATTCCGTCCAATAAAACATGCATGTTTGTAGGAAGAACTGCAAGTACACCTCACTTTAACCCTTTAGGCTCCATCTCCAATAAAGCTCAGGAACACCCATATTTCCATGTCCCTCTAAAAAATGAACAAAAGACAGATTTCCACTACTTTTTAAAACCACATTACCACCTCCTTCATAACAACAAAAGCTACCTTTTTTTTTTTTTTTTTCTGTACGCGGGCCTCTCACCGTTGTGGCCTCTCCCGTTGCGGAGCACAGGCTCCGGACGCGCAGGCTCAGAGGCCATGGCTCACGGGCCCAGCCACTCCGCGGCATGCGGGATCCTCCCGGACCGGGTCACGAACCCGCATCCCTTGCATCAGCAGGCGGACTCTCAACCACTGCGCCACCAGGGAAGCCCCCAAAAGCTACTTTTATTGAGCTCCACCATTGTGCCAGGTACTCTGCTAGGTTCTCAGCATACATGATTTCTGACCTTCGCTCATCCTGTATAGTACATATTATCTTGAAAATAATTTTTAAAAACTGGACTCAGGCAGCTTAGATAACTTAGCCATGGACATACAGCTCTTAAGCAACAGAACCAAGATTAGAACAAAAGTCTGACTCATGCTCTTTCTACTGAAAAATACTGTTTCTCGTTTTTAATCAAAAGAAGGCATC
The DNA here is from genome assembly GCF_039906515.1 of Pseudorca crassidens. Classification (NCBI taxonomy): domain Eukaryota; kingdom Metazoa; phylum Chordata; class Mammalia; order Artiodactyla; family Delphinidae; genus Pseudorca; species Pseudorca crassidens. Next base: position 12,868,584 of record NC_090316.1, read on the forward strand.
TCATTACATATTGCTTATCTATTACTTCAACGGGAAAAATAAGTGAACCAGAAAGTGTAACCATGAAATAGGCATTTTAATTTTACCTTAATGTAGCTGGTAAATAAACTTAAAGGTGCCTAGTTTCCACAACAAGAGGCTTCTAAAATTCTGCCTAGGGATTTTCAGAAGTTCCAAGAATTAAGCATAGGTTTTTAAAATATGATCTATTTACAGTTTCAATTGAATGAGCTCTTGCACAGTCTCAGTTCCTGGATTTTCCTTGGAAAGCTATTTCAGTTACATATTGCTATGAAACAAATTGCCCTGAAATAGCTTAAAACAACAACCACGGTGTTGTATCTCACTAGCCTGCAGTTTACTGGGTTCAGCTGAGTGATTCTTCTGCTCCATTAGATGTCAGCTGGGGCTGCAATCCCTGGAGGTGTAACTGAGCTGAAACATTCAAGGTTCACGCACATGACTGGCAGCTAATGCCACATGGCAGCTGGGAAGACAGCAGGGACTGTTGGCTGGTGCACCAACATGTGGCTTCTCCATGTGGCCTGGGCTTCCCACAGCATGGCAGCTGGGTTCTGAGAGGGTGCAGCCCAAGAGGGAGGAAGTGCGAGCTGTAAGTCCTCCTTAAGACTGACTCTGGAAGTGGCACGGGCTATGTCCACTGCATCCTGTTGGCTAAGCAGTCACAGTGCCAGCTGAGATTCAAGGACGGGGGAAATAAATCTTGATGGAGAGTGTGACGAAGAATTTGCAACCACCGTTAATCCACCACGGCAGTGAGGAAGTAAGTGTTAGTAAGTCAACCTGGCTCAAGAGGAGACTCAGTGACGTAGAATGGAATTCGGCAGAACAAAGTCAGAACACACGTATTTCTGATACACAATATTCCAGCTTCCTCCTAAGCCAGCTTCAGTGAAAGAAGCAATCCTATTATCATCCAATAAAAAATACTCAAATTCCTCTGCTACTTCAGGTCAAGCTAGGCGACAGCTTCTGCATTCATTTTATTTAATTATCAGAAATATTTAGCGTAACTCCAGATGAAAGAAGATGAAAGAGGATGACCATAGTATGTAAACTTATTTTCTCTTTTACATTTTGTTTTTGGTGTGTTGGCTATTTCACTCTGAAAACATTTAACTCTGAAAAAGTTTACCCTTGCTCCTTAAGTTTATGGCTGAAAAAGTAGAATTTACTTTGTGGCATCTAAAACCATGACGACAGCAGTGATTTCATTTTTGGATTACAATCTTTGAAGATGACTATGATAAGTTGTAATGATTTATTCATTTGCTAATGAACTATGAAATCACGATTTTCACAAGAAAGCTTCAGGGCCTAAAAGGATCCCTAAAACTTGCTGCTTCTTATAAGAGAAGCAAGTACTCAAATGGATCCGCTATCCTCCTCCCATCCGTCTGGAAATCTTCCCCATCTCACATCTCAGCTCCTCCATGGAGCCCTTCCGTGCTCCCAGGTCACAGACACAGCATTCCTTAACGCTACTTTTATTGGGGCACATCTTCCAAGGTGTTATTATTATTATTATTATTATTTTGCGGTACGTGGGCCTCTCACTGTTGTGGCCTCTCCCGTTGCGGAGCACAGGCTCCGGACGCGCAGGCTCAGTGGCCATGGCTCACGGGCCCAGCTGCTCCGCGGCATGTGGGATCCTCCCAGACCGGGGTACGAACCCGTGTCCCCTGCATCGGCAGGCGGACTCTCAACCACTGCGCCACCAGGGAAGCCCGAGGTGTTATTGTTTAACTATGTTACGTATATAGGACCGAAGGATGTAATTTCTTTGAAGGCCAGGAGGTCTATCAGTATCTGGCTATCCCAAACTAGAGCTCTGCTATCCGTTCAATACATACATTTTGTTTGGTTTTATTTTTAATTGCGATTGAATTACACAGATTACGGCACCTCTAATAAATTGGCAGACTTTTTTCATGACCATCTATCTATTCAAAATACCCTCTATACTCCCCTCCATTTTTTCAAATCTTTTAATGTCCAGTTCAGATATGTGCTTATCAAATTTTTATGACTGTTCCCAGATACTACGCCTTTTATGAATTTATCTTCATTTAGGGAAATGCTGTTACCCCAACTATGCTTAACTCTCACCTACCACAGATCATTTCAGTGGATGGAAAGTTGGGAGTAACCCAACATTTAACTGTTTTTCCTGTAATTCTCTCTTCAACCAAACAGAAAAGTTCTCGGAGGGCAAACCAAGTCCACGTGCTCTTTGATGTTCTTCTACATTACTCATAACGCTAAACAGGTGAGATGAAACTCAGGTCACCTTACTGGGCAGGTACTTTTCTGCCCACTTTGAGGATGAGTCAAGAATCTGATTCTACTTTATTCTCACCCAGTGAAAATTATCTCAGAAAAGACTTTTTGACTTAATTGTAAGAATTATTTTGTGAGGATCTGTATATACTATTTGTTATTGACTCTGGGTCTGTGTCCTCATTTTGTAACAAGATGATCAGTTTACTCTGGCACATTTTGTTCTTTATAAGTTTAGATCCTTTGATTTCAGCTACAGCTCGAGACAGTAAATGATGTCAAAGGTGAGGATGTGAGAATTTTATATAGAAAGATGTTTTTATTAAATCTGATGGTTATAATGTGTTTACTTTGAAAGAACCTATTGTTTTCTCACTGCCCATAAGTAAAATCATTAGTTATATACAAATGGTTTATTTTGTTTTTAGTTTTCCACGTCCCCTTTCTTTTACAATGACCCTGAACATGTTTGAAACTAGATGGAGATGGTGGCTGCACGTCCTTGTGATAAATGCCAATGAATTGTTCACGGTAAAACGGTCCATTTTATGTTATGTGAATTCCAACTCAATAAAAAAAAAAATTACACTGCACACTCATCATGGTTTCAGCTTCCCCAACATTTACTGTTAAAAGGAAAACATAGTCTATCTGACCACTTTTACTAGTGGACTGCACTCAAATAATGAGACTTTGTCATGTATAGGTTGCCCTTTCTTCTACAAAATCTTAGTAGGTCCTGTAGCATTGAATCTCTGACAATTATTAAGAACTCTAAATTGATGTTGATGATGCAATACTGCATCCCAGGGAACTCAGAAGCACAAAGATATAATAAATTGATGTGTCATTGAGAGTTTCAATTCAAAAAAAGTTTTATGAGAAAATGAGGACGACTTATAACTCCAGCTCATTTTATGTACTCAAAATATTCTTTCTCATTGCTCAACACCATTCCATTCCCGTATTCAGAATATACCAGAAATACGAGCAAAAAGTGGCGAGAGAGTGGCAGTTATTTGAACTATCTGTATTTTCAACAAGGTGTGCTTTGTTTTGAAATGTGTGATAAACTCATCACCGGAATGTAAATTCCATAAGGGCAAGCACTTGTGTCTGTTTGCACCACTCTATCCCTACTACCTAGAACATGCCTGGCACACAGAAGGCACTCAGTTAAGTATTATTGAGGTAATGCATCAAAATGGAAACTCTGCTAAAGAGGGATGTATAAACTATGGGAAAAATATCTTAAAGACATGGATATGCCGTACAGAGTTTTATTTGTGTGAATAAATGCAAATCCTATTAAATTACGCTGTGTATGATGGAAAGAAGGAAAATCATCTTTATAGTGACTACTCTGAGGTTATATGGCTGGATGGTCATTCATAATGTTTAATACAGCAATATATGTGGAATCAGTTGACTTGCACTTTGCTCTGTTTCATGAATATTCACTACTATAGGTTCACAGCACAGAGCAGCACAGCTAAGAGATAATTTGTTTGTTTTATTCTTAAATACTGTGGCAAATGTCACAAAAATACAAGGGATCATCTGTGTTTTTAAGTGCATGGACATGTATAATCTTATTTAAAGAAAATCATAAAGGCTGTACTTTGATGCAGTAAGAGAAATTAAACAAAAGGAAGAAATACCTCTGATAATCAATGCTAATTTAATACAAATTCAGTAAAGTTTCAAAACATGGAAGTTTTTGAACTTGATTTATACTTAGGCACCAGCTATTTGTTTATAGCTCAGCTGCTGGTCAGCTGACTCTATAAACTGGTCCCCAGATGAATCAAAAAATGTAGCGTAGAGCACCTCACTCTTAACAAATGCCCTAGAAATTTGTTTTTTAAATCTTCTGTTTCAGGTAGAAACTGTTGAGCATGAGGTGGTCCACATGTGAAGGCAGTTATGAATTACTCATAAGAGAGTACCATCTACTCAAGAGATTCTGAAACATCAATATAAAGCCACGTATAAAATACGCCTTCACAATTTACCTGAAATAAAGGAAGCTTGCGGAAAGGAATGGTCTGAATCGTTCTACTTTTAAATACAATCCAAATTTGTAAATCTGAAAAGACTTCAGCCAGAGGAAACCTGTTAACAATACACATTTTCCTTAGAGTCTACACAGTTCTCGCCTTGTTGCTGATCAAAAGAAAAATGTAAATCTCCACCAAAGGGGAAAAAAGGAGTGATAAAAATATATGCAGTTTCTAGAACTGATTTGGCATTCCAGAGAGCCGTCTAACCCGTGCTTCCGTTGTAAGGTCATAAGCCTTACGATACTGATACAAGCGGAAGTATCCCGTTTAAAATCAAATACCAGCTCTATATTTTTCTGCTATTTCTCAGTCCAAGGGGTGGGAACTCTTTCTGCACTGTTGCAAATTTTTATTACTTTAAAACTATGAATTTGAAAGTCATAAGACAAAAATATCTTATGATTTGACCTCCCATTCAGAACTTCCTGTCATAAATCGTACCATGTATTGCTAGAGTCAGATTTGTTTAAGAATGACTTGTTTCTTTTCTCTCTATCTCTGAAATTATGTGGAGTGAAAGGATGTAGCCTTAATGCAAAGATGAACTGTAATCTCAAGAATAGTTAGATTTCAATTTTTTCATTGACTATTGGAGCTGGAACAGCCCTCACCCAGGAATTTTATCTTATACAAGAAGGAAAAAAACAAAACAAAACAAAAACCAGTCTCCGAAGATAAAAATAATCTGCCTGGAGCACCAAAATTAATTTCAAAGTCAAGACTGGAATTCAGGGCTATTGCTTCTCCTCTTTCAACTCATTTCTACAAAGGGAACCTCTTTAGTTATGTGCTAACCATGTAGATATCCTTGAGTTACTGCCAGACAGTGGATGGTTTAGATTTTCTATCATTACCGCCACGGGTTATCTCTATAGAAACATCTCACTTTGACCTTTTACTGCAACTGTTTCTACTTGGAAGTTTAATCTATATAATGCTCCCATGACCACTTTTGGTCACAATTCTACTGAATATTCAGACCCTTTTTCTGGAGGTTATTAAGAAACGAATATTCATATTTAGACTCATTCAACAGCATTTCATCATTAAGGGGACACACAGAATGTGGGCTCTAATTGCTTACATGAGAAGGTCCAGAATAAAGAACCTAGAGATTATCATACTAAGTGAAGTAAGTCAGACAGAGAAAGACAAACATACGACATCACTTGTATGTGGAATCTAAAAAGATGATACAAAGGAACTTATTTACAAAACAGAGATAGACTTACAGACGTGGAAAACAAACTTATGGTTACCAAAGGGGAAAGTGGGGGAGGGATAAATCAGGAGTTTGGGATTAACATACACACACTACTATATATAAAACGGATAATCAACAAGGACCTACTGTATAGCACAGGGAACTCTACTCAATATTCTGTAATAACCTACAGGGGAAAAGAATCTGAAAAAGAATAGATATATGTATATGTATAACTGAACCACTTTGCTGTACACCTGAAACTAACACAGCATTGTAAATCAACTATACTCCAACACAAAAGAAAAATTAAACTAAAAAAAAGAAGGTATAGAATAAAGAAACTTTAGTGAATGGAAGGGAGCTTATCCTCAGGAAAGAAGACTGTCACTGCAAAATAGGGATCAGCCCAGTATTACTGCGATGAATGATTCAAACATATACAATATCAAATGTTGTCAATATCTGAGAATTGGTGAGCCAGGCTCACATCCTCTTTTAATCTGGAGAATTAGAAGTCTGGGACACAGGAAGGAGTGACTGTCAGGAAAAGGAAAAGGAAGGCTTCTGATGACTGAGTCATACTCTGAAATACGATGACTAGAAAATGCCAGGTCCAAATATGAAGACTTATTCCAGAGAAACCTATATTCTATTTGTTGACATAATCCATCACCTATATATTATTTTAAATAATATAATAAGACATATACCTCATGCATGCTGGAATATTTGGAGGCAAGATGCATTCACATATGCAACTTACTTGAAACTGCATCAAAAATAAAAAGCTGATTGATAGATAAATGGATACACATTTGATAAAGCAAATATGGCGACTGTTAACCTGTAAAATCTAGAGATTGGGCATACATTGCTTACAAGTCATTCAACTTTTCTGTGTGTTTCAAAATTTCATAATGAAACGCTAGAAAAAGTTTAAAGAGACTTTTTCATGGCTGTTTCTGACTACCATATATGTAGTATGTTCCGATGCCATACCAAACCAAATAATCTACCAATTCCACATTCGGTAACCTGCACTCAATTATTCTCCCTCCTCCACTGCACGCCGCCTCCCCACCCACCTTCCCCCACCACACTTACTTTAAGATGAATTCCAAAATTATATCAAGAATATAAGATTCACCATAATTTGAATCATTGTCTAATGACAATGGAGTATCTTTATACGACAAACCATTAGCTGCTGCAGAAAATCTAAGAGCTTTTCCTGACCCCACCTCCCAGACCATTCATTTATTGAGAAGGGATTTTTTTTTTTTAATGTGATACTTCACTCACTAGGGATTGGAACATCTATGAATAACATGAATAGGGAAATTGTACAGTTCATTCTACTGACAAAATCAGAAAGGTTGGACAGTAAGCTTCAGTTGGTTGAGAAAAAAAAAAAAAGAATCCTTTTATTGTTAAAGACACTCCCATCCTGAACATATCTTTTTCAAAGATCAACTGGTCAGTGGACACTATAAAGCCAAAGGGTCTGATGTGGAAGTTGAGTTTCTCCACTGCTGTATTTCCCACCCAGTTATGCATACACATATTTCATAAAACTATTAAATATTTATGACACAGTACAAAGCCCCTCTAAAAGCATCTGTATTTAACTAAATCATGTCACTGACAGCAAGAGGCATGTACAGCAATTTAACCTAGCAGGAAAAGTACTTCTTTTACATCTCACTGCAATGCAGAGAGTTTCAACCATACGCTTATTTCTGTCCCCACATACTGTCCGTAAGAAGGGAAAGCTTAACTTAAGTGGTTCAAAGGGCTTTTAGACAGGCTTTTCAAATGAAACATAAATCTTTTGAAGTGTTTCTCAAAAATTCTTTCCTGAGGCTTTGCCAGGACTCTGTCACTAGAGGTCAGACAAATAACCCATCCTCAGGTTGTCTCCTTAACCCCAGGTTAAATACCTGGATTTAGCCCCATCTTTTCTTATATCACCACGTCCTTCCAAATGTTTGCCGTAGTCTATCACTGACTGATGTCAAAGGCATCCAAAAAGTACCCATGTCCAAGTGCATCCCTCTCAGTCTTCCCTTTACCCACAAGAAGACTCCAAGTTTCAAATGAGCATATCAAAAGTTAAATTGTTAACCACTCATATACCTTAATATCAAAGAATCTGTTGAGACAAGTACTAATACTTAAGCGTTTTTTAAGGTACCTAAGCATTTGGTGATGCAAAAGAACAGCAGAGAGAGAGCTCTGAAATGAAAAAAAAAAAAAAAAGTGCAAGAGAAGGCAAAACATCTTTGGCATCTTAGGCTGAGCTACCTGTACTCGTGGAGACAGAAGCGTTCAAAATAACCTCTGGCTGGTAAAAAAAAAATGTGTTGAATGGGTACAAAAATAATTATTTTAGTGATATGTATGCTGTCAAAAAATCAGGGCTAAATGCTTGAGCTGTCCAACTCAAAATGAAATATTACTGTTAGTCAGCCAACATACAGCAAGTGATTAGGGAATTTGCTGCTCAGCATTTAAACTAACTTCTTTCCACACTCTGGCAGGTAAAAAATGGAAAACCTCAGGATGACCTGCTTCTCAAAAGCAGATTGCAGATTTTAAAGTCGTGGTATTTTATGTAACGAAAGTAACTTACATTTCTAAAGGCCCACAATATATGTTAATTTATCTACATATCCATCCGCCCATCCATCCAAAATAATGTTTACTAAGTGGTCGCTTATGTCCCTGGCATTGTGCTGAGGCTTATAGATTTGGTAGCAAGAAGGTAAAAGAAGTTCCACCCCATAATCTCTCTTTTCTCTTTAGTAGCAAGTGAGGTTATCTGCCGAGAGAGAAGGCATGATTCAACTTTTGAGCGTGGTAAGGTCCTAGTCACCTTGGAAAACATATGAGAAGGTTGACTGTAAAAACCAGAAGCAGGTCAGACATCGCAGCAAGAATTAGATACACATCAGTCCTTCCTTATTTATAATTCTCACTATCAGGATCCTTACTTCTCCCCTTGAGAATTATATTTTGAAAGTGCATCCAATGGAAGGAGACTTTAAAAAAGTCATTGGAGGGTATTATGCTAAGTGAAATAAGTCAGACAGATAAAGACAGATACTGTATGATATGACTTACACGTGGAACCTAAAAAATACAACAAACTAGTGACTCTAACAAAAAAGAAGCAGATTCACAGATACAGAGAACAAACTAGTGGTTACCAGTGGGGAGAGGGAAGTGGGGAGGGGCAATATAAGGGTAGGGGATTAAGAGGTACAAACTATTAGATATAAAATAAGCTACAGGGGGAATTCCCTGGTGGTCCAGTGGTTAAGACGCCGCACTTTCACTGCCGGGGCTTCAATCCCTGGTCAGGGAACTAAGAGTCCACAAGCCTCATGGTGCAGCCAAAAAAAACAAAAAAAAAAGCTACAAGGATATATTGTACAACCCAGGGGATACAGCCAATATTTTATAATAACGATAAATGGAGTGTAACCTTTAAAAACTGTGCACCACTATAGTGTACACCTATAATTTATATAACATTATACTTCAACTATACTTCAATAAAAAATGAATTTAAAAAAGTGTCACAGATGGGCTTCCCTGGTGGCGCAGTGGTTGGGGGTCCGCCTGCCGATGCGGGGGGCGCGGGTTCGTGCCCCGGTGTTGGGGGGGGGGTCCCGCGTGCTGCGGAGCGGCTGGGCCCGTGGGCCGTGGCCGCTGGGCCTGTGCGTCCGGAGTCTGTGCTCCGTGACGGGAGAGGCCGCGGCGGTGGGAGGCTCGCGTACCGGAGGAAAAAAAAAAAAAGTGTCACTGATAACATAAGAAATGATTTTTCTGTTGAGCTCTACAGGACCTGGACCCAAACAAGACTGAAGTGGGGCGAGAGAAGGAAGAGAAAAGAACACGAATAAATACGATAATGAGAAGGTTACGTTCACACACATATCACAGTCTCCACTTTGGACATATTTACTTCTCAAATCAGTGTACCTTTTTCTTTTTTTTTAAATTTATTTATCTACTTTTTCATCTTTATTGGAGTCTAATTGCTTTACAATGGTGTGTTAGTTTCTGCTTTATAACAAAGTGAATCAGTTATACATGTCATATGTTCCCATATCTCCTCCCTCCTGCATCTCCCTCCCTCCCACCCTCCCTATCCCACCCCTCCAGGTGGTCACAAAGCACTGAGCTGATCTCCCTGTGCTATGCGGCTGCTTCCCGCTAGCTATCTACCTTACGTTTGAGTGTACCTTTTCCTGATGCGATCCACTTAGTTATGTTGTGTGGCTGAACTCCGGCCACGATGAAACCAACCTATTCAAATGATGTTGCCGGTAAGTCCATGAATCAAAGAACTTTAACCTACTACACACCGTAATGCCCCTCTATTGTATACTGATTCTAATATGAACAAGATGAGGGAAGAAGACATGCCATAAACCCAGAGATCAGCAGGAAAGTTTACTTTCTCTCTTTCAAGTATTAATTGGAAGAAATTAAATCAGTACTGGGAAACATTGTGTGTTTACAGCAAGTTCAAAATTATCCATATTAAAATGAAAAGGGAAAGTTTGGTCTTTAATGACTCTTCTGCCATCGATTTCCCACATATTTTTTAAAATGTGCCTTTTCTCAGTTTTTCCAGATCCGTGCTAGGTTGATCTTATCCCTGCTGGCTTTGAGAACTTCATTCTTTCATTCACTTATTGTTTCCTAAGTGCCTAATACGCGCCAGGCCCTGCACAAGACTGACAAAGAAAGAGGGAAGGAGGCTGCAGTGGTTCCTGCTTCCAAGGTGTTACATAAGGGACTTCATTTTCCTAATCCCACTCTGGCACGAATGCAAATACTGCAGAAGTGAGAGTCCATAGTCTTAGAATAGATTCTATTTGTGTGGTAGACACACTGTAGAGTGATTAAAGAAAAAAAGAGAGAGAGAGCCCAGCAAGAAATGCTTTTTGTTGTATATGCATGTCTAGGTTTCTCAGATTTTCCTTCACTTAGGATCCAGTTACGAAAACATTTACTTCTGAGAGCGTTCTGTTTTGACGAGTGATGGAAGAAGAATGCAGAAATTCATTTCCAGAAGGGACCATGTCCAGGCAAGAGGCCTTTAGAAGTACCGGACAATAGGAGGCAGAAAAACCTAATCCATCTATTTCCATTCTCAGAAACTATCAAAACAAAACACCCATCAAAACAGACTGGGCTATAGTAGAAATCTGATGGTGGGTTGATTTTTTTTTACAGTTCTTTAAAAAGTTTTTTCCTTGACTGTTTTTGGCGGGTGGACTAAAATTAAAATATATATATATTAATACATTTTATTATCTTTTTGATGAAGACTTCTTATTTACTGGTGACGCCAATGCACAGTTTTAAATTTAGTTACCCAAATTTCCTGAATTATTAAGGAAACATTTTAAATGCATAGAAATTCTGACATTTCTAAATATAAACATCAAAAAGAAAAAAGTATATTACATACACACAGATTCAGATCTGAAGATTTGATTCAATAATTGGTTGCTTGTAGAAGCTAGTTTAATCAATAAAGAAGGTCAACGAGATTGAAAGAAAGAAGTATTAAACATTTTGACTAACATTAGTTCTGGTAACTACCTAGGTTCTGCAAAATCACTGACGTGGAAAGACTAAAGATGACCAAATAAGCTTTACTATTAAAGTTATAAGTTATCATCCTCATAAATATATGAGCTGTTCAAATACGAATTGATGGTAATTAAAGAAACCAACAATAAAATGATCAGAATTAATAACTTTTATCAAATTAGAAACATGATTTTTCCTTTTTTCAATTAATTCTGATGAAAATATACAGAGCAATCCACTTATTCAACATCTAAATCAATTTGAATTTTTTATCCTTACAACATAATTTTAATGCTGAACACTGTCATTCTGTGAATTTCCGATAATGGTATTGCATATCCAATGAAGAAAAGGATATATATTGGGGTAGAACTTTCTTATTTTATATTAACATTGAAGGTGCATTTGAAAGAACATTGCTGAAACAGTTTTTACTTTTTAAAAATGGTGTCCCTTGTTTAAGTGCTAATATCCCTTATGCTCAAAAATAAAACATTAATTTTTAATTCTATAAGTAACACGTGAAAGTTAAAAGTATGACGTATATTTCTTACTTTGCTCTTAACATATTAACATAGCATTTCCCCTTCTTCATTTCCAATCCAACAAAGTGTTATACCGTCGAGATACCTGGAGCATCAGGTATTATCTTTAACCAACATCTCATCTCCTTATTGCTCTTAAGGACAAGTGTACACACACCCAAAAAGTCAGTGAATTCTGTGCAAACTAAAAGAGGTTCTTAAAATGAGGAGCAAATTAGATCTAATTACGGGTGATGGGAGTTTCGAAAGGTCCTAGATTAACATTACAAGCACTTTCCATGGTAAATTAAGCATGCAGTTTAGTCAGCAAAGATATTTTTATATATCTTGTTTATGTCTACTATAAACATCATAAGCATTCCTTTAGCATTTAACCCAGTGATTAATACATCTATGATGGCGTCAGGTTCTAATTAGTGAGTAACTGCCTGCAAATATTTCCACAACTGTTCATCTCCCAACTCTTTTACCCTGACTAACAGAGACATGCTTACCAAAGTCTAAGGGTTCATGTAGTTACAGGAAACCAAATGCATTATTTATAAGGATGCACAGCCTAGAAAGTTCGGCTATGCCGCTTACCCTAGCAGTAGTAGGCTCTAAGCTATTGGCAACAGGAAGCTTGCCAGTGCATTAGAAAATGGGATTGAAGGGATCCCTGCCAAATAAAATAGCTAAGTAATAACAAACGTTAAAGAAGAGCCTTGGGGGTTGGTGGGAGTCCTGAGCTCACCGCTGAAGCACAGTTCAGATCACCAAGCTTTTGCAGTCAATGCAGAAAGAATAATACTAATTAATTCTCTGTGTCTTATCTTTCTTGAGTGCTTGCTTTTTAATTAGCTATACATTGTTTTTTATGAATGTTACTATAGTATCTGTATACAAATGAGAAAATTACAATGGCTATAAAATAGGTATGGTGCACAGTATCAGATTTCAAGTGTAGGTAGAATTAATTCTGTATTTGTACTGTCCACCCTGTTTATCAATCCATAATCACTGTTTCAGTGATTCTGGACAAATCAGTATTTTTTTCCCCTTTGATTTCAAAGAAAAAGAAACCTGCCACAAAAAAAAGCCATAATTTCTTATTCTTTCTGTGTTCAAAACTGATATATTGCTTCAGAGATACCTGTCATGACTTTAAGTAGATTTTGAGATAGTGCCATTCAAGTTTCATTTTCTGTTTAATCATGGTCAGCAACTTGGAATTTACACCACAGTGCAACAAAAGGCTGCCGGCTTCAAATGTTAACAGCAGCAGGGGATGAGAATGCCATCTTGCCTGCGGGGGGGAAAACCCTAAAAATGGACAAAATAAGTCAATCTAAACACACACACACACACACACACACACACACAACTTACTGTAGGAACTGTTAAAAGCAAATAACCTTCCATATCAATCTGACATTGAAACAAAAAGCTATGGTTTTCATTCTGCATCTCAAAATTGATCTGAAAATTACCATCAAAATCAAGGATGAAGTAGTTGAGGCTACGTATCACATATTTACGCTTATTCTTTTCTTGAATAACCTTATTCTTCTCTTGAATTTAATATTTAATGCATATACCTGTTTATGTGGAGGAGGGGAGGCTCATGGTATTCCTTCTAAATGATCCAAGTACCTAACAAATATAATTTGTTACCAAAAACTCTCTAGTTTTAACGCCTTTTATCATGGTAAATGGGCATACATATTTCTGTACCTTGCTCAGGAACCTTGATTCATAGAACTGATTTGGTCCAAGTGATAAAAGTAGCCAAGTGGTAAAAGTAGTTGCAATGATCACATGGCCTTAGAGACGTATGATAGAGGTCACAAGGGGAACTCTCCGAAGGTTTTTCTTTCACCCTCTCCCTCTACTATCAGTGCGTATAAAGAACACAGGACATGGGGTCAGAGAAGCTGGCGTGGAACTTGTTATATAGCCTTGACAAATACTGAATTATCTGAGCCTCTCAGTTACCTCACCTATCTAATGGGACAAATAATATCTATTCTCAGATGAAAGTACCTGACACATGGTAGGTGCCCAGTAAAAGACATTGTTACACTTCATTATTACTTTTTTAATGATAATAAAAGAAAAATCAACCTTATTAGCGCCACGGCATTCCCTTACTCCCAACCGGGTGACTCTTCCGCACCACAGGGAGAACAGCGGCCAACCAGTTAATATGTAGATTTTCATATAATTTGCAATAATCCCATCTAAGGTGAAACACAGTCTTATACATCACCATGTAAACAAGTATTTATCATAAAATGAAGAAACCTTCAAGATATAAAATCCAGAAATAAATTTAAAGTAGAGGTGTATGGAGTGTGAAATGCTTCTCAAAATGTTAAAAGCTCTAATAAATATGATTTAAGCCAATGTGAATTTTTTCAACTTTGATTTTTAAATATTTAAATACATTTTTCATGATTGAAGGTTTAGGTGGTTTTCCTATAATTACACATATGTACAACTTTTAGAAATCATAATAATCTAACTAAAAAAAAATCATCTCACTATTAACGTTCATATCCGTTTAATAAATACTTCCTGGGAACCAGCATATTGGTGTGTTATAGGAATGGAAACACAAACCAAAATTCCTTCCTTCAAGACCTTATATGCTGGTTTGGGAGGTGATGCACATATCTGTGACAATTGTTAAGTGGCAAGTTTGTCATCTGAAGAGCTAGGAAATCACCAAGAGAGTATGGCTGGGCCTTGGAAGATAATCTAACATCTGGGTATAACAAATCATAGAGTTTGCTTTTATTCTTTGATTAGACAAAGACTTTTTTTTTTTTTTAACAACTTCAGAGCAACATTTTACTAGAATATACCCAAGTCTTCACTTCTTCTAAAAAGGTGGGAGAGTACGACATTCTTAAAATTATTGAGACTATAGCTGACCCTATTCTTCATGAAGACTCTCTCCACCAGAAGCCTCTATTAGACTTAATTCTGAATGCACTTTTTACCCAAAAGGTCACAGCCAACATTCTAGAAACTTGAAGAAAAAAAAAACAAGCAGAAAATTTTACCATAATACTAGTTTCTGTGTGTATATATGTAGTGGATGTGACGTTTCATTTCTATTTTTGCACTAAGCTTAACAGTTTTGAATCTCAGTTCCCTTTACCTGCAATGTAAAAACATTTTTAAAGGTTCGAATAAACCGCCTATGTGTGCTTGAGTCACCTATTTCCTTCCTAAAGCTTATCTTGCTTTCACACAGCACAGGTTCCAGATGCGCAGGCTCAGCAGCCATGGTTCACGGGCGCAGCTGCTCCGCGGCATGTGAGATCCTCCCGTACCGGGGCACGAACCCGTGTCCCCTGCATCGGCAGGCGGACTCTCAACCACTGCGCCACCAGGGAAGCACTGTTTCCTGATTCTTTTGAAGCTGTCTGCGCATCAGCTCTAGAGGACTGTGTTGGTTTTGCCTGTCTGGCCCTTTCCCCCTGTTTAGGTGCAGAACCCTCCTCTCTGTAATGAACCCACACCATGCAGTTCCCATGGGGCTGAGCCTAGCTGCCTCACTGACCCAAACACACATAGCGGTGGAGATCTGTCCCAGTCCCTGCCCAGCTGGAGTCATTACTCTCCCTGGATACAAAATTATTTTAGGGGTAAGCATATGATGCAAGCAGAGCCAATCAGATTGTTTCTAAAAATTTGCTGTTTGGATAAGAAGTGGACTTTCTCTTCTTTTTAGATTATGAGCCCCAAGGGGATAGAGGCTTCAAGATACCGGCAGCTATCCCCCTATCAGACAGAGGGAACCCACTAAGAACAAAGCTAGCATTTGTAGAGAAGCAAAGCATACAGACTGAGAAATCTTCGTATTATATCATGTGAGCTTCTGGATCAAACGGGGCCAGTTTTATAAGCCAATATACTCCCTTTATATTTAATCTCTTTGGAGTTGAATTTCTATCACCTGCAGTTGAGAAACTCCTAATTGAATCACCATCCATATTTCTTATTTTACTGATCTACCATGTTGTTCCTCTACCTTATTCCTTCCTTTTGAGGGGCGAGGGGGGCCTGTTTCCTATAGCATCCAGGGTCTTTTAATAATAGATGGGCCTCTATTCCCATCTTCCTATTCCTCAGATCCCTAGATAACTTGAAAAAAAATGAAGAATGAAGAAATCCACCAAGTTCATCATTTATTTTGGTAAGTAAATTTATCAAAATCCTGCTGGCTCTGTTTTCCTAGATGCTTTCCTTGTATATGTCTCTCTGTCTCTAATCTCTTCAACATTTAAACAATTTTTACATTTTGTATATATAATCCACCTCATTGCTCTATTCCTAATGATGAAAAACACTTACTGTAGTTTCAATACTTCTCTAAAAACAAGAAAAATAAAGACTTCCCTCTTGCAGCTGATATACAAAAAGATGGAAGATGTTTTTTAATGTTAAACGGAATATTCCAGTAAAAAGACCCCAAAAGAATAAAATACAGAGAAATAATTGCTCTAGGGCTGATAATTTTCTACTACTGAGTTTAGCTATCATACAAATAATATCTAGGATTTACAGTATTATGTGATAGATTAAATAGTAATCAGCCTGGAATAAGGTCATGCCTCTACCCCAAACATCAACTACCACTGAGGAATATTTCCGTTTGTTGAAGATCTGATGCCTATTAGCACACTGGCTCTAAGATGATTCCCACCTCTGTAAAGAGCATGTTTTGAAGTAGATAAATTTCAAACTAACAAAGCCAAAGAGCAAGTCACTGAAATGATTCTAGACCGTTTTCTCCTCCTTTTATAGTATTAAACCTTTGAATTTTTTTTTTTTTTTTTTGCAGTGCGCGGGCCTCTCACTGCTGTGGCCTCTCCCGTTGCGGAGCACAGGCTCCGGACGCGCAGGCTCAGCGGCCATGGCTCACGGGCCCAGCCGCTCCGCGGCATGTGGGATCCTCCCGGACCGGGGCACGAACCCGCGTCCTCTGCATCGGCAGGCGGACTCTCAACCACTGCGCCACCAGGGAAGCCCAAATCTTTGAATTTTGTTGCTATTAACTAAGGGTTCTCCTGTCCATTTCATTACACCTTGTAGACTGTGGAGAGTATTTCACTTAAAAGCTGACGGCCTTTTTTTTTTTTTAAAAGAAGCCCTCTTCTTTCTTTCTTTCTTTTTTTTAAGAAGCTCAAGCTGCACGGATGGACCTAGAGATTGTCATACTGAGTAAAGTAAGTCAGGAAGAAAAAGACAAACGTCATATGATATTGCTTATATGTGGAATCTAAAAAAACGGTACAAATGAACTCATCTACAAAACGGAAATAGAGTTACAGATGTAGAAAATAAACTTATGGTTACCAAGGGGTAAGTGGGGGGGAGGGATAAATTGGAAGATTGGGATTGACATATACACACTACTATATATAAAATAGATAACTAATAAGGACCTACTGTATAGCGCTCAATACTACTCAATACTCTGTAATGGCCTGTATGGGAAAAAAAATCAAAAAAGAGTGGATATATGTATATGTATAACAGACTCACTTTGCTGTACACCTGAAACTAACATGACATTGTAAATCAACTATACCCCAATAAAAATTAAAAAAAATTTAAACCACTAAAAAAAAAAAAAAGGAAGCTCAAGCTAGTTACATGGATCCTGTAAGACTTTGTAATTAAAAAAAATATATGATTGAAATCAGAAGATTCAGGCTTAAATTTCTGTTCTACCACCTATGTATGTAGCTTTTGAATTTGGACATGTCAGAAATTTCTGAGTCTCACATCCCTCAACTGACAAATGGGATGAAATCTAGGTCACAGGATTACTGTGTGAATAAATGACTCAATATATGAAAATATACCCTGTAAAATATACAGTAGGATACAAATATCAGTTATTTATATATACATAGCACACACACATATTTGTCTGGGTCAAGAGAATAATTTTGGAAAAGGTTAATTTCAACTGGATACAAAAGGTTAAGGATGATTTAGTTATAAGCTTGATCAAAGGTTTTCTCTTATCCAGTAGTGGAATGCAATGATAGACACTGAATGCCTTTAGAAAGGCAGAACTGAAGAATTACATTACAGTTGCAGGGAGTACTGTAAAGGAAAATGTAAGACACATTCACATACAAAATGAGTGAACTAAGCATGAAGGTGATACGAATGACTGTGACATACAAGCCCCTACTCTTGTTTCAAGTCAGCGTATTGTCCTAAAAATCTGTAACTAACTCTCTAGGCAATCAGAAAATGGAAGTAATACCAGTTGGGCAATCGCCACTTAAAATTTTTCTTTTATTGCTATAGGATGCATGGCAATTTGTCTGTCATTCTCCACAAGAGACACAGCCACCACACCCTTGAAAAGACCGTGTTTATAGAAATCTGGAAACACAATTTGCATTCAATTAGAAGTAGCTGTCTAACGGTGACAGGATAGAGTTCATATTTTGCCACCAATAAAGATCTGAAATAGGAATGCCATTTTTCCAGCTGAAAGTCATTTAGGAAAGGTCTGGACAGTTCTGTCTACATTTAGAGTAGGTCAGTCAGTTACAGCTGAGGATGGAAGCAAGAACAGTAACTCTGAACTTCACCAGTGGACCAGCAGACCTGGTCCAATCTAATCAATACATAGCACAGCGCTATTCCCAGGGGAACATGCTGCATCTGATTATAACAAATGTCTCTGCAGACAAAAGACATTTTTTTCCTTCAGCTAGCTCTTTTAGTTGCCAAATTAAAGATTCAATTGTTCATTTCAATCAGAAATTTCAAAGAGGACTTCTTGGATAAGTTCCTTTCAAATGCAGTCTTAGCTGAGAATATATAATATTTTGGAAAAGACAGTGATTTCTTGGCATACAACTTTCAGCACCACCATTTAGACTGAAAATCATCAACTCCTTTCCTCCTCCAACAATAAGGATATTTTCTTATGTTGTTCAAATAAAATGGTAGGACTCCCTTGATTTCCATTTTCTTCAAAGACACACACATTTTTCAGGTACTGGCTCTCTTCTGTCTATAGAGGAGACCATCTAAAGCAAGCCTGTGCTAAATGATTCGTTTTCTCATATTAGGCTTCTCAATATAGTTTGAGATAAACAAGGTTATACAGACAGAAACTGAGTCTTAAGGACATTAAATAAATTGCCTAAGAACACACAGTAATTAACAGCACTAGTATTTAGACTTAAGGACATGAGTCCATCTGACGTCTGTGTTCTTTTCATTCCCCCCCACCACCTGTGGTCCCATCACGCTTTGATGGGTAACATAAAGATTATATGGGCTCAGCTGGTTCAAAGCAATGCATTGACCTTAATCTGCCACACATACACCCAATCCACTTTGTATCAGAGACTACTTTTCCACCCATTCACAGAATCTCATTCCTTTTCATATTAAAGGCTTTTTTTGTTTTGAGGCAACAAAACCTCATGCATTACGGCAGGCTAGCGTACTGCCTGGGTTTGAATCCTGCTTGTGGGACTTTAGACAAAATACATCAGTTTCATCATTTGAAAAATGGAAGACGGTTTTATGGGAACCATGACTCAGCATCCATGGAAATCACCTTGTGCAGTGCCTGGCACAAAGTGAGCCTTCAATAAAGATTTGCTATTACTACTGTTATTATTTGAAACATATATTTCAATTATTTAAGACTGTTTTCCAGAAACTTCTCTTTATTTTCTTTCCTATTACTATTCATTAGACTTCCCGTTTTTGTTTCTCTCATTTTTATATTAAATTGGAATGGATGGGGCTTAATTCAGTAAAGTGGTTGGTAAAACAATTGTATTTTTTACAGCATTTGACAAAATTGTCTGCAAAATGGGGTCACCAGCAGCTGGCAATTCAGACGGAAATCATTATGGTTTGTTTGTTCTAAACAATCCATTTACTTTTTTGCTGATGCTGTGTAAAGGAGGAACAAGACAGTCCTACTAACTGTTTTATAAATTTCAAGTTCTTTTCTACAACCTGTCACGTGTAATAGGACACTCACTTAGCAAATTACTTATATGTTTTAAGTCACAGACACCTCATTTACAAAAGAGTAAAATAAAATAAAGGAAAATAATGCTAATCTTTACCAGGAGATTATTATAAGAAACTTAAAAAAAAAATTATAAATTAACAACTCTAAAAAGAGTGAAAGTATAATGCAAATTCCCAAATTCAAAAAGGAAGTAGTTAAAATTTGCCTTACAAAAGGAAGGATTAGTAACTTTGCTATTTCACCAATATTTATAAAATGCTAGGAAAAATAAATAGAAAGAGGGCAAAAATGATACAGCATTTGTAGACGAAACATAAATCTCTTAAAATCTCCAGTCAAGAATGATTTGAGTCGTTACAGTGATTTTAAAAAAATTATTTAAAAATTTTTAGATTAGAAAAATATTATTCAAAATTTCTGACTAGCATTTCATGACATGGGAAAAACACTTATGGTTCATTAAATAGATAGAAGGTGGAGAAGTAAAAAGCCAGAAGGAAGAATACTGATTCGAAGAAAGTATACTAAAATACTAGCAATAGTATTTTGGATAGGTAGGTAGGCAATTTTAATTTTCTTTTTTGCGTTTTTTTTTCTACTCCAATATGAGTTACAGAGGCGAAAAGGAGAACTTGAAGGGCTGACGTGATCAGGGAAGGATACCACAGAAGACACCCGGCATACCGGACAGGGTTCTGAGCAGGGCCATGAACATGAACTACCACTGATAAACGCTCCCAAGATTTACCCAGAGGTGAGATGCTCTCAGAACCAGCACTGACAGTTAAGGGGACGTTTCCCTATAAAGGTGTGCACACTTGTACCGAAAGAACTGAAAAGTAGTAAGGCTCCCTCACCCTTTTTTAACACCAACGCCCAAAGCACACCAAATCTTTCTAATACACAACAGGTTTGCTGAATCCATACTACTTCAGAAAGGGTTTTCAAAATTCACTTTACAAAAAACACCAATGTCAACAGTTCAAAGAATGGAGGCCACACACACATGATTACATTGTAATAGCACAGGTTGCTTTTCACATACGGGGATTTACACGTCTCCTTCCTGGCTGAAACACAGTGAAAAGAAACCTATTCAGGGCTGATTATTTCTGACCCATGTGAACTTATCCAAGGCCTTTGACTCTTTTATATATTTTGAATTTTTAAGTCCAGTTTATTGCGATTGCTGGTTCCTCAAGTTTCAGCTCCAGCCTTTACTAAGCTGTGTTTCCATCACAGCTCTGCTCCAGTGCAGAATTCCCCTGAATGCAGCCTTTGGATGAGCTGAGTACCTCATGCTGCTCTCACTGTTCTCACCAGGACTAGACTTAGGATCCTGCCACTATTGGTTTCTATTTCCAAAGTACAGAGTATATTTTCACGAGATTAAAAAATGTATTCATACTAACACAACATTGTAGAGCAACTACACTCCAATAAAATTAATTTTAAAAAACTGGCCAAATCATAGAGTCTATTTAAATATCTTATTTCCATGGAAAACAGGGTAAATAAATAAACGGAAGCAAATATTGTATTGTACCCTATACTCTGAGTTGGTGGAGAAAAACGTTTTTCAAGTCTCTTGTAGTAATAATATGTGAGTGAACTTATCAAAATTGATGACACGCACACTCCATGCATGAAGTATCTCACTCTTTCAGGGACATGATTAAATTTCATCTCCTGGAACACTGGGAAGGTGAGGGCATGAATCTTTCAGTGGTGTACAAAGGGATGATCGCTTATTTCCTGAATTTTTCTTCCTCTTCCAGTTACGATTTGGCACAGGGATTATAGAAGTTGTGTCTCTTTTATTACATGTTTACTTACTTCTGGGACAAAACAAAGCTGTGCTCTTAAGTTATCACACATAGAATTCAACCGTAGAGAAAAAATAAAAAGTATTCATCAATCAATTCAGCAGTATTTACTGAGAGCCCACCATGAGTGGGGAGTGATGTATGGTACACTGAAATATTTTAACATAAAGGTACACAAAACCTTCGTTCTTACTTTTAAAACTTTACCAAATACAAGGAACGAATTCTGCTGAGAGTTAGAGATCAGAGTCAGATTTCAAAATTATTTCTCTCTCAACAGTAGTATTGCAGTGAATAGAAATGTAAACTGAGAGATTCATTTCAGTTCCCTAAGTATTTCTTCCATTCCCAAACTACTCGGTTATGTTTAAGGATCGCCTCCATTGCCCCATTAATGATAGCATGAAGGGTTCCAATTACAAGAGTTTCCATAACTTTCTTCAGTGAATCATGCAGGGGAGAAATTATTCCCAGACAAAAGGCCAGAAAGAAAACCCTAGTATTTGCTTTTATATAATAAACACTCAAAAATAGAAAACAAAGCTCATCATGATTCCTCAATGCTGGTTAGCTAAAATCTACATAATTATACTAATCTTTTTGTAAGTAGAATTAAATAACAAATATCCAAAGTCCCCAGAAGGGATTATCATTTTGGAGTATGTAATGAGTGTCCTTAAGGGAAGCCGATCTAGTCCTAGCATTTCATTTCCTGTTGATCTTACTAGATTGTTGCCATCAGTGCAGTTAAATGATGCTTTATCTAGCTAAAGTATAGCCAAAACATCATCCTTCATGCAATAAAAAAATATGTGTACCTTGTTTCGTTACAGCCTGGGTACCACCAACCCAAAGAGAATGGTTTTAGAACCAAACTGGATATTTAAACAGACTGGGAAAACTACTGAAGTTGCCAAAAGTAAATACTTTCTTTTCAAGTATTTTCTACCATGCTGATAGCCAAAGGAAATTGTTCATTAAACGCACTCTCCAGGCTGGAACAGAATAATTGGGAATATCTATGTATTGAAGAGCTTATCAAACTGAGCATGAGTTTTAAATAAAGAGCTAAAATCAGGGAGAGAAGGACTGGAGTTATAAGTTTTACTTTCAAGGCCTGATAAATTCCCCTGTTGCATATCAAAATTTAATTCTACGCTATTCACAATTTATCAGTATCAAAACTATTTTTACTAGTCCTTGCTAACTTCTTAAGTTCCCCTGACACGGCACAAAGCACCAATCAATCTAACAGTTGTGGACCTCCATAAACACAAAGCGCATTTCACATTAAACACAGGAAAACGAATCTGAGATCTTGCCTAGGGACTTGCTTTCAAACATTTTCATAATTAGTCACTTGCTATAGAATTTGAATTGAGGGCATCTATGTACAGTTTCCTTACTCCATCACAGCAGACTTTATATGAGAACTGAGGTGCTTTGGAATAGAGGCCCCAAACAGCTGAGTATCTATCATGCCTTAGGCAGTTGCTAAAGGCATTAAGACACACTTAAAAAAGAAAAGAAAAGAAACAACCCACAATGTTCTCTATTGCTCACCCAGAACTAGGCCTCAGAGGCTACGTGGCTATTTTCCAATATTTGAAGACATTACATTATCCTAAAACTACTACATATGTGGTATCTTTTAATATCCATATGTATCTCAGGGGGAGGGGATATCTGGTCGACCCCAACCATAGCAGGAGGTCATTTCTATTCCAAACAGCAAATACCATCCTGTTCCCAAACTCGATTCCCCATCCCTCAATAAGGGCAGGGGTGAGACATGAACATAATCTTTGGAAGCAGATAATTGTCTTGGGTTAAAAACTAGTGAACAGAATATATAAATATACTTACATGAAGAAGTATTTGCTCCTTCTGTTGATACTGATATTCTAATGGGAGACTCTATAAAACATAAAAGTGGAATGAAGCTTTATTGAGTCATGCCACTTGGATTCTTAAATAAGAAATTTTGCCAGGCTTGGGTATCATCTAGAAAAAGAGGCCTAGAAAATGGTGCAACAGAAAAGCTGAAAGCATCTCAAAGTCAAAGGGAGATATATGCAATATTCAAAGACCACAAAGGAATGTTTCTGTAGGCCAGACCCAAAGACTTTAGAAAGAGATGCAAAAGGGGCTGGTCCATCTGCAAAGATACCCCCAACACACCAACTGCTGGTCCATTTCCTAAAACCACTACTCTGAACAGATCCACACTCCAGGTGAGACAGATAATTCCTTCTCTTAGGTTGGTCTTGATTTTAAGAAACATG
Source organism: Pseudorca crassidens (assembly GCF_039906515.1). NCBI lineage: Eukaryota > Metazoa > Chordata > Mammalia > Artiodactyla > Delphinidae > Pseudorca > Pseudorca crassidens. The sequence continues at coordinate 12,892,444 of NC_090316.1, forward strand.
AAACCAAAGAGAACAATCCCCATTTTCAGAGAGAGAATGAAAGGCAACTTTCATGCTTAGAGGGGGAAAAAAAAAGAAGAAGAAGAAGGACAATATTTTCAGGCGAACTGCTCTGCATAAACATCTTGGCCAAACGTGGTGCTGACTAAAGTCCATGCAAGTCCACTAGAGCAATTACTTCAGGATTGAATAAAACGTGCTAAATAAAAACATAATACAATCACGGGGGAGGTACAGTAGCATGACTCTCTTAGGTAGCAAGGATAAAGGAAGGAAAGCCAGTACTTAAGTAAAGCAGAGCATAAAACATACCTCATGCAGAAAAAAAGCATGGGACCTAAGGGTTTTTATGAGTAAGAAATAAGAACAACTCAGTATCAAAGAAGGATGCTTCGCAACCAGAAATTCAGCAACCAGAAAGTTATAAAGACTCAAGTCATATCAGAAAGTACTAGTTACAGTCACTCCAAATTCCCAAGGCAAGCACCCCATGAATTTAAAAGCTCAGGTTTGTAACAGCATCTACTCGGGTTGGATAATGAAGTCCTTACATTAAAGAAATGCCAGAGTGAAAGGTGAGGAAATTCTGAAACTCTATATATTTTTTTTCTTTTTCTCTCCCTCTCTCCCTTCTCTCTCTTTTTTTCTCTTTCTATTACTCAGAAAAGTAAGATTCTCTTACACTCCAGGATCATTCCACCTTACAACACACATACTTCCATCTCAGTAATGACAAATTAATATGCCCTCAATATGGCCAAAGAGGTCTAGGACATAGAGAAAGTTAGCTTTTATGATTTTGTACAATGGCTTTGAAGGTAAGAGGCCAAACTGGGGAAGGTAAGCTAGAAAATGGCTGTGTTAGATCACATGGCCTCCAAGAGCTTCAACAAGGTAGAGGCCATAATGAAAAAAAAAAAAATCAATGAAGCCAAAGCATTAACTATGGGGTAATGAAAAGAATACTGAGCTTGAAGTATCTGCTCTCCCACTTGCTGAGATACATGACTCAACATTTCTACTGCTTCAGTTTTCTGATCTGTAAAATGAAGAAAACTACTGCCTTGTTTCACAGATCTGTGTGATTACCAAATGATACGTAAAAATCTTTGTAAACTGTGAAGTATCATGCGAAAAACAAGTTATCATCAAACCTCTGAAGTGAGTTCTGAATCTAGGTCTCCAAAAACTTGTTCCCAACTAAATGTTTATTTTTAAATATTCTAAGGTTCTGTTAACTATGGAACTGCAGAGGTTAGTAAGAAAAACACTTAAATTCACAGTAGCTGAATTACATTCACAGCTAGTGGAGAAATCAACGAATTAGGGTTATACATGTGTTTAGTAGGGTTGGGTTTTAAGTAGTGAATATATATGCTCAGACCACAACTGCTATCAGCAAATATGATAGGCAAGTGACAAACAAACAAAAACAAACCAAAAAAAGACCCCAAAACAAACAAAAAAAGCAACAGCATTTTAAAAAGTCAGGCCTATAACTGTGTTTTTGTTCAAGTTTAGTGACCCACAACTGATCATTAAGAGCCCAAAGGTCAGAGGTCAGACACTGATACATTATCCAGGAATAAACTCTGATGGATGAATGAGGGCAGAGACAGCTAAGAGAAGCACCTAGAAAGATATAAAAACTGAAGTTACAACCCAGACGTCTCCTTTCCTGGTCTAACGTCACTAAGTTGTATCTAGGTTTCTTTTTCCCATGCATGCCTCTTGGGTCCAAGTTCAGACACACAGCAAAAACCGGACTCTTTTAAGCAAAATCCAAAAAAGCAGACTGAGCTGGAGAAAAATACTGGAGCAGAAAACAAGAGCAGCTGAAATGTGGATGCAGAAGGGGTTCTGATTAGTAGAAGGAACAGCCAGCTGTGATGCCTGTCGTTCTGGTTAGTAAAACTTGACGAGCTTATTTTCCTTACCTGAAGACACATACGCTGTCTCAGTTGAGGCTGGCATGCCAGTGATGATCTCTGCAAAAAAGAAAAGGTGATAGGACATTATGATGTACAGTCAGGAGGCTGGGAGCCAGTTCCACAGCCTTCCTTCAAATAAAAAATGTGTGTAAAGGAAGAAAGTACTGCAAGGGAACGATGAAAGCCCAGGCCTCATACATACAGAGAGCGAGAAACGCAAAAAAAAAAAGACTATCCGGATAAGTAGTTCTTCTTACTTGGGCAAAGAGCATGAGATGGGCTGTGACAGAATAATTAGGAAGAATTCCCTGCCCCCACTGGGGTCAGTGAAGAAGAATACATAGCAAAGGGCTCCTCTTCAGAAAGGAAGACGGAAATGGCAGAACCAAGAAAAATCAAAGCTGGAAGAGCAAAACTGTGGTCAAAATTTTAAAATATTAGATCTTTGGAGAATTACATTTCTGTCCAAACCAAAAGCAAGTCATGTTTCCAGTCGGGATTGATGAAAAACATCAAGTTCTGGTATCAAATGCTACATAAAATTGCCAGTGGTAATCAAGATGGGTGTCTCATCATTTCAGCTACTCGGAGCAGGGCACAGAGCAAGCAGGCAGCTCCCAACTCAAGGAAATGCAGAATGAACCTGTACACTTCCGGATGCACTGTTATCATGGGAATTGTGACGGTACTGTTCAAACTCTGACTTGTTTTCTTACTGCCTTTATGAGGGAATAAAGGATGAATACATTGTCTAATTCTGTATTCATCCAGTCCTTCCGAAAAGGGCTTCAGTTCGTTAGAATCTAATGTTCTCAGTGAGGCAAAGGTTTATTGGACGTAGAGATGCAATGGTGGATATTATTCAACTTTCACTGTGTGTATAATTATTGTCAAATGATTTACTATTTATTAACCAGGACAAAAAGAGAAGTTGAATCTGTTGTGATGTATATATTACGAAAGTTACTAGATCCTACTAAAATCCTAAGTATGTCATATATTATCATTTTATGTTGGAATTAATAGTCTGTTAATCATGGAGTTGGAAATGTTCACGATCAGTATAATCACCTTTAAATACAGTTATGACCACTTAGGGCTTCCATGATAGAACTAGTCTAGTAGGTAAGATGAATTAATTTAAGTGGCAATGTTTCTTCAAGCTGAGAGGCTCTAGGCATAAATGGTTTAGTGGAATTGGAAAAAAAAGTGGCATGTGAGATTCAGCAGGATGTTTAAGAATAAACATCAAGTTAAATATGAGTATATATAAACATGAGAAATATATCTTTAGTAAGACCAGTTTGTGTTTTTTCTCATGCAATTTAAATATGGATGGCCCTCTCTAATGAAGCATTAGGAAGACAAACCATTCAAGGTGCAAGATTATTATCAAGCCACCAGTCACCTATATTGGCTCTTACGCCCATAAAAACGGGATCCAGTGAAAAGAATCAGCATGTGAGGGTGTATGATGTCCTCGGGACCTTCACAAGCAGCAGGCATTAAAGAAGATATTCTGAGTTGGTGTTATGCCGTATCTGTTTCTGAAGTGGCTACAACTAGCTTTCCTCTTATGGGCTGTGGAAAATGATAACGGTTTTTCTTCGGGGAAAAGTTAAACAGGTAGAAACATTTCTATCAAAGATTCACAGCATTTGTCTTTCTCTGTGAGTAGCTAGAAGAAGATCCAAGTTTCCAAGCAAGTACCCACATTGGGGGAGATGCTTTCTCATTCTGTTCACGGGACTCATCAATGACACAACAGCCAGACTGAAGTAAGAAGCTCAGGGTCATAAGAACTGGGCAAAAATCCCCATCCTGGTATGAGTATCAAGACTCTTTCCACATTTATTTAGTTTCTTTTTTATCTGGTAAGCGGGCCTCACACTGTTGCGGCCTCTCCCACTGCGGAGCACAGGCTCTGGACGCGCAGGCTTAGCAGCCATGGCTCACGGGCCCAGCCGCTCCACCGCATGTGGGATCTTCCCGGACCGGGGCACGAACCTGTGTGCCCTGCATCAGCAGGCGGACTCTCAACCACTGCGCCACCAGGGAAGCCCTCACATTTATTTTTGACAAACTAAGTAGTCCCCTGTGACCTTCCAAAAAATAAACAAAACAAAAACCCCAGAATCAGAGCTATTCTATCTTCAGCATTAAAGATCTCAATGGGAAGAAAGGTTAACCATAACATTTCCTTGTTTCATTGAATGATACATACATAAAAATACCAGAACAGGAGGTTAGTACAAATATGTATCTACATGTAGACAACTTAAAATAACCTCCCTTTCTAAAATTAGAGTTTATCCTGGAGACCTTATAAATATCTTTAATGATTATGGTTCAAATAAAAAACTTTTGAATTATCTTGGGGGTAATACAAGCTCAGAACTTGTATACTTCTATACTAAAAGAATCTTGCTAATAAGAAAAGTTAATCTTTTTGATTAAAACCACTCAGCAAACATTTTTACGTGTTTTGGGTAGAATTCATAGATTGAGAAAACAACCTTTTGTTATAAGGGTGACTGAAAATAATTTTGTTACAATTACAGATTTTAAAAAAATTATCAAGTCCTGAAATCTCCTTGATGTTTATTTAAGCAACACATCGTTCCCCTTAGTAATTTGGTATATTAAATTTGTTAATTTATAAAGGACACCCCCTTCATTACTGCAAATTAATAGGGATTTAGAATCATCAAGAATTGAATACAGCTGAGCAATTTATGCTGAGTAGGCAAGGAAACATGGAACATCAGTATATTTGTAATGTTCGAGTGTTTTAATAAACTGGATCTGTTCTCAAGAAAAAGTGGCAGTGTCTGAAAAATAACACCTTCTGGAAAGGAATGTTTCTAATTATTATGTATGCATGGCTTGTTTGAAATTTCATCATGAGCACAATATACTAAACATAACTATTTAGCAAAATACACATAAACAAATACAAGCATACATATATCTGTGTGAATTTAAATATCCAATTGTGTGACTCTTTATTATTCTAAAATCACAGGTCATTATTGTGCCTTCAAAAATTGTGATCAAGTCATTTTTTTAAAGATTTAAGACGGGCATACTTATTAGCACTGGTAAAAACGATTTTGAGCATCTGAATCCTTGCTCATAATCAGAGCTTAGTCTTAAGCAACTGAGAAATTGTGAAATTAACAAATGGTGCAGAGGCAGGATGGATACCATGCATTGAAAAGACAGCTCTTTTCCACTCATATTACTCTTCCTTATTACACTTCATGAGAATCCTACATAATGCAACAACATACATGGAGACTACTATACAAACTATAAAACACATTTTATGTGCTTCTTAGTGTAACTATAGGTTGTTCACCAATATCATGGCATTTCTAACAACACTGTCAATGTGGGTTACCCCCATGAGCTAAGTTTTTAAAGGGCCAATTGATATATTAATCAAATTTTGTGGAAATATTTTTTTTCTGCTCATCTAAAATGAAACAGCTCTTTTATTGCTAGGAGCCCAATTGCTCCTATGGGATCTTGGATCTCACTCAAATGATTTTTCTCCTGATTAAAACAAGAAAACCCAGTAGAAGATATGATTGATTAGTTGTATATTCTCCTGTATTAATCTTTTAAAAGACAGCAGTACTTAATTAATTTGAAAACCAGTTACGTCTATTATTCTCTTCCCTAATCTGCTGCCCAGGAGTTTTTACAGAGCTTCTTAGCGAAGAATTAATGACTAAATTAAGGTTTCCTCTATAAAGACCAAGCCAAATAAGATACAAATTAAAATCAACGTACAGTGTATGATCTGTGTGAACATGGTGTATGTGGCCTTTTAAACTACTATATTTGAATTCATGAAAGGAATCCACCTGTAATCCATCACGTAATGATGATTGCCTACGAGATCCTGTTTTGTACGAAAACTCAATTGGACTTTGGTAGACTGACATAATCCCAGAAGGCATCAGCAGAATGCATAGGTTTATATCTGTCTGCTGTATGACAAGTTCTTTTTTCTAAATAAGGTAGGGATTAAAAGGCATTGGAAATGACCAAAAACATATAAATTTCTAAAATGCTTAACAATTAACCTATATGTACATTCTTTTCTAAATGCTTGAAGATATTGGAAATATGGTCATTGCTTCACTCAAGCATATAATGCGTCGAGGGGAAATTCACAGTTTTTTCGTATTATTTCATTTATATCTGGCTGTTAATCTCAGCAGATCTAAACAATGGATTTCACTGCAGGAAGTTTATAAGATTAGATGGAAGATTTTCATGATCTGTGCTAATTTTATTCTAATAGTTCTCCGGCTGTCATAACGGGATTAAAGATAGTGTCAAACAGCAAGCTCATCTCGCTAAATTTTTCTTTTTTTCCTAAGGAGAGAAGAAAACACAGTCTTCCATGCATGTTTCCTTCTAACTCCTGCCATCCCTCCTAGAATCTTGTCCTAAAGTATGAACATCTAAGTGCCAGGAAGGCACCTGTGTGAGAATTTAAGTAAATCACAAGAAATCCTTTGCATAGAATGAAATTAGGATAATTAGTTCACAGCCACATACCAGGATCTTTCATCAAGGCAACCTATATAGAAATTATCAAACTGTAGTTACGTACTTATCGGAGAAATGAGTTAGACCACACAAAATAAACAAAATGACTAATATTTCATAGATAATATAATTAAAATCTCAAGGGGAGTTCTACATAATATAATATTTTGGCAACATGTTCTTATTTTTAAGTCTTTTTTTTCCTAGGACACCCCTCCCCCATACTGGGGGTGGGGGGATTCTTGAGAATTCTACTCTCTTAGCCCAAGTCAATGGTAAATACACATTTAAGAAGAGATGGTTTATCACCCTGATACCAAAACCAGACAAAGATGTCACAAAAAAAAGAAAACTACAGGCCAATATCATTAACGAACATAGATGCAAAAATCGTCAACAAAATACTAGCAAACAGAATCCAACAGCACATTACAAGGATCGTACAGCATGATCAAGTGGGGTTTATCCCAGGAATGCAAGGATTCTTCAATATACGCAAATCAATCAATGTGATACACCATATTAACAAATTGAAGGAGAAGAACCATATGATCATCTCAACAGAGGCAGAAAAAGCTTTCGACAAAATTCAACACCAATTTATGATAAAAACCCTCCAGAGGGAACTTACCTCAACATAATAAAAGCCATATATGACAAACCGACAGCCAACATCATTCTCAATGGTGAAAAACTGAAACCATTTCCACTAAGATCAGGAACAAGACAAGGTTGTGCACTCTCACCACTCTTATTCAACATAGTTTTGGAAGTTTTAACCACAGCAATCAGAGAAGAAAAAGAAATAAAAGGAATGCATATTGGAAAAGAAGTAAAACTGTCACTGTTTGCAGATGACATGATAATATACATAGAGAATCCTAAAGATGCTACCAGAAAACTGCTAGAGCTAATCAGTGAATTTGGTAAAGTAGCAGGATACTAAACTAATGCACAGAAATCTCTTGCATTCCTATACACTAATAATGAAATATCTGAAAGAGAAATTAAGGAAACACTCCCATTTACCATTGCAACAAAAAGAATAAAATACCTAGGGATAAACCTACCTAAGGAGAAAAAAAACCTGTATGCAGAAAACTAAAAGATACTGATGAAAAAAATTAAAGATGATACAAACAGATGGAGAGATATACCATGTTCTTGGACTCGAAGAATTGATATTGTGAAAATGACTCTACTACCCAAAGCAAGCTACAGATTCAGTGCAATCCCTATCAAACTACCAATGGCATTTTTCGCAGAACTAGAACAAAAAATTTCACAATTTGTCTGGAAACACAAAAGACCCCAAATAGCCAAAGCAATCTTGAGAAAGAAAAACAGAGAGCTGGAGGAATCAGGATCCCTGACTTCAAACTATAATACAAAGCTACAGTAATCAAGACAGTCAGCTATATACATATAGCTGACTCACTTTGTTATATACCAGAAATATAGATCAATGGAACAGGATAGAAAGCCCAGAGATAAACCCATGCACATATGGTCACCTTATCCTTGATAAAGGAGGCAAGAATATACAATGGAGAAAAGACAGCCTCTTCAATAAAGGGTGCTGGGAAAACTGGACAGCTACATGTAAAAGAATGAAATTAGAATACTCCCTAACACCATACACAAAAATAAACTCAAAATGGATTAAAGACCTAAATGTAAGTCCAGACACTATAAAAATCTTAGAGGAAAATATAGGGAGAACACTCTATGGCATAAATTACAGCAAGATCCTTTTCGACCCACCTCCTAGAGGAATGGAAATAAAAACAAAAATAACCAAATGGGACCTAATGAAACTTCAAAGCTTTTGCACAGCAAAGGAAACCATAAACAAGACCAAAAGACAACCCTCAGAATGGGAGAAAGTATTTGCAAACGAAGCAACTGACAAAGGATTAATCTCCAAAATATACAAGCAGCTCATGCAGCTCAATATCACAAAAACAAACAACCCAACCCCAAAATGGGCAGAAGACCTTAACAGACATCTCTCCAAAGAAGATATACAGATTGCCAACAAACACATGAAAGGATGCTCAACATCACTAATCATTAGAGAAATTCAAATCAAAACAACAATGAGGTTATCACCTCACACTGGTCAGAATGGCCATCATCAAAAAATCTACAAACAATAAATGCTGGAGAGGGTGTGGAGAAAAGGGAACCCTCTTGCACTGTTGGTGGGAATGTAAATTGATAGAGCCACTATGGAGAACAGTATGGAGGTTCCTTAAAAAACTAAAAATACAACTACCATACGACCCAGCAATCCCACTACTGGGCATATACCCTGAGAAAACCATAATTCAAAAAAAGTCATGCACCACATTGTTCACTGCAGCACTGTTTACAATAGCCAGGACGTGGAAGCAACCTAAGTGTCCATCGACAGATGAATGGATCAAGAAGATGTGGCACATATATACAAGGGAATATTACTCAGCCATAAAAAGAAATGAAACTGAGTTATTTGTAGTGAGGTAGATGGACCTAAAGTCTGTCATACAGAGTGAAGTAAATCAGAAAGAGAAAAACAAATACCGTATACTAACACATATATATGGAATCTAAAAAAAAAAAAAAAAAGTGGTTCTGAAGAACCTAGGGGCAGGACAGGAATAAAGATACAGACGTAGAGAATGGATTTGAGGACACGGGGAGGGGGAAGGGTAAGCTGGGATGAAGTGAGAGAGTGGCATGGACATATATACACTACCAAATGTAAAACAGATAGCTAGTGGGAAGCAGCCGCATAGCACAGGGAGACCAGCTCAGTGCTTTGTGACCACCTAGAGGGGTGTGATAGGGAGGGTGGGAGGGAGACGCAAGAGGGAGGGGATATGGGATGTATGTATACGTATAGCTGATTCACTTTGTTATATACCAGAAACTAACACAACATTGTAAAGCAATTATACCCCAATAAAGATGTTTGGAAAAAAAAGAAAAGAAAAGAAGAGATAGTTTGTCCGTGTGGCAGTTTATAACCAGAGTACCTCTTCCCAGAATCTTGAGGGACAGGGATGTGACAACATGAAGGTAGTGAATTTGAGTCCCCAAGAGCTCAGACCTGAGCTGAGACTTCTTGGATAACCAGTCTTGATCTGAATATAGCAAACTCACAGATGACAGTAGAAGGTGAACATCAGAACGGCTCCACATTCTCCTCTGGTGGCACCAGAACTAAGCCCTTGAGGTGTGGGAAGAGAAGAGAGTCTCCCAATGTACGGAATGCACTGGCCTTGTCTATCCTGCTGCCTGATGAGTACAGGCTCTGATGAGCTTCACATCTGACCCACTTCCTCTGAAAAGAGAGGGCGTTTCTAGGCAGCCACGTTTCCGGCTCCACTATCCTGGGTGAGCCCACGGTGGGCACCTGAGTAGAATACGTTGATGATTTGTAAGCTCTCTGGATCTTTTGATGTGGTCTGGCATAGTCAGCTCTGCCAGTCAGATTCTTGCTATGGGGAATTTGATTTAGGAACTGAGGAAACAATCACACAGTAGGAGTCAAAACTGGAAGGATGCCTTGAAAGGAGGCATGAAGAAGAATATGGCCAATTGGGATCATAAGCAGGTCAAAGTTTGGAATTATAAAGAAGCATATTTGACGGGCTTCCCTGGTGGCGCAGTGGTTGAGAGTCCACCTGCTGATGCAGGGGATGCGGGTTCGTGCCCCGGTCCGGGAAGATCCCACATGCCGCGGAGCGGCTGGGCCCGTGAGCCATGGCCACTGAGCCTGCGCGTCCGGAGCCTGTGCTCCGCAACGGGAGAGGCCACAACAGTGAGAGGCCCACGTACCGCAAAAAAAAAAAAAAAAAAAAAAAGAAGCATATTTGAAAGCAGGAGAGGTTAGAAAATCTAAGAAACAGAAGATTCAAGAACATATCTGAGGCACATGAAGGAGAGACTTGAGAGAAAAGCCATAAATTCCTGGTGTTTAAACTCATAGATACACCCTGGGTACCATGTTCTCCTCGAGGCCGAGTTATAATGAAGTTCTAGTTCTTCCCAACGGAATCCCCCTCTCTTGATGCCTCACACCCGTTTTTCAGTTTTCGTTCTTCACAAACCAAGGAATCTACCTTAAACGTTCACAAACAGAGTCTGGTATAGAGTAAACTATACTGGACCGGGAATTAAATAATTTAAGACACATCCCAAGTCTCCATTTCTTTTTAAATACAATGAGAGGGTTGGATAAGGATGAACTAGACCTAACGTTCTAAGTAGAAAATAAAAACCACCACCTTATAGTGTAATTGACATTCTTTGTTCTCCTCCTTCAGATGCTTTCAATAAGCCAGTAGGAACCCAGTCCTTAAAGAATTTTAGTTGGTTGTTTAAGAATGACTTCCTTACAATACTCCGTCAACTTCTTTTTATTCTTGTCAGGTAAAAAAGAACACCCCTACCTTCATTTCTCTACACTTTATAATTGGTCACTAATACATTCAAATTCAAGACCAATTCTTGAATGAATTAATGTGGAACAGTAAGTTGGATGTCGCTCCTATGAAAGAAATGTGAAAAGCCATATTATCAAAACTTCTGCACCCCGAAATTAATTTTAAAATTCTATTAATTAATTATTTAATTCTATTTTCCTGGGACTTTACAGTATGCATAACTACACAAATCTAATCGTGTCCAAATCATAATTCAATAGCCTTTACCACGAGGACACAGATTGAACCAAACAAGCAACTGACAAACTGAGAACAAGCTATTAAACACGGTATAATAGAAAGAAAAGAATAAGCCACTGAAATTTTAAATTTGTGTTTCAAGTTGCATCCCATAAAATTCCAAGTGGGGAAAAATAACGCGAGCCAAACTCTACTGCTTAACCTGTGCTGATTAAAAAATAAAGCGATGTTATGTTTACTCTTATAAATTTTAAATGGTAAATGATAAACACGACCCCTAACAATAGTAAGGGAATCCACTTTTCACTGTTGTCCTTTGTTCTCTGTGGAGGGAGGTATTTAAAGCGAAAGTAATGAAGTGTGATTACACTGCAATAGAGCAGTTCATTGGGAAGTCCACAGAGGACTTAGGAATTAACCTGGATTTTCCCAACCCTGTTCCATATTTGTATCTCACTCCATCCTCCTTATCCTGTTAAGTCAACTGATATAAACGACATCAATCTCCTAAGGAGTTTAACCCCTAAAGTCACTTTTACTCTTCCCTTGCTGGCTTCGCAATTTTATCTTATCACTTTAAGAGATCAGGCCTTTGCAGTGGACATTCTTTCTCAGCACCTGCCTAGAAGCGGTGCAGTTACGCTTTGTTTTATAACAGATGACGGGACTTGTGAAGGCAGCTGTTCAGTGCCATAACTCAAAACAGCACCAAAGGTTTTGAAGCAGCGTTTTATTGTTTCAAGAGATTTAGCTGCTCACTGCTAGCTCATCATCAGCTTCTAGAGATGACTCCATCAAGTTGTGCAGTGTTAGGGGATCGAGAACAGAGAGCCACCAGCTGTGGAGCTTTGCCCTTCCTCAGATAACTCAGAGAGGTGGTCGGAAGACAGGGGCACCTTCTGCCTCCAAGTCATTCATTTGTTTAACAAACATCCCCTGACACTGCCCTCAGAGAAACAGAAGCTGAAGCCTATACATAAAAAAGGCTTTGCCTCTAAGACTCTCTTAATTTCCGAATTAACAGGCCCAAAACAACCTGATAGGCCTAACTTTCTACTACCTAGAGCCAGATGTATATAAGAACATAAAAACTGCCAGGACTACGTCAAGATTGTATTCTGTTTACACACACGCACACGCACACACACACAAGCAGAACATATATTCATACATAATACACGTATGTATGTAAATATATACAATATACATATATTCTGTGTATACATATGTATTCTGTACATAAATTATATGTATACACATATTCTGGTTTGATAGAGCAAAAAACCTACCTGCTCTCCCTAACTTAAAGTGGAGGTATAATCTCTTTCTTTTAGCAAACCATCCTGTCTCTGCTATTCATGATGTTATTCAAATCCCTTTTTTAAAAATCTATGTATATTTCAGGTCTATTTCAGTCATGAGTAAAGAGCCTTATGGGGGACCCATAAGATAGTTGAAGTGCATGGTTTTCCCTCCACGATTTTTGTTTGTTCACAATGAGATTTAACACACCGATGTATTACAAGTCTTACCACATACCTTGATGACTCCTCTCAGAGACTGAGAAATAGGACATAGTAGGTGTCTCTTACCGTTTGCATCCACAATGGTGATATTGGCAGAAGCACTGTCGTTTCCTAATTTGCTGATCACTTTGCACATATATTCTCCAGAATCAGCCAGTGATGCTTTGTTAATGCGAAGTTCTGACTTCCTGTGAGACCAGGACCAACGCGGTTGTAAGTATATTTCACAAAAATACAATGACCATCAAAATAAAGCCCCTGGAGTTTCAGAGTTCTCATACTCCCCCTTCCCGCTCTACACACACCATGTTAAAACACAGCTGACTAGTACACAGATGTGTGATTTCACCAAAAGTGAGATACGTCTCATTTAAATTATACCCTGGACATAGTCTTAATTTTATCACCCAGCTCAGCAATTGAAATGAATTCTTTTCTCATTTTTCTTATTATTCCTTTCGCACCACCACTAACCACATGATGCCTCAGAATTTTTTTTCACCCAAACGATAAATTTCCTTTCCTCTCTGTATCTCAATGTCACCAGCCACTAGGGTTAAGGAAGATAAAAAAGTGTAAAGCCGTTTCGTATAAATCCGGTAAGCACAGATACTTAATGAAGGCTAGACTAGATTAAAATGCTCTGCACTCCTTTGCCCAGCAGAGTGACATCAGGAATTATGTTAATTTTGATTGCAGAGGATTTATCACTTCCAAAAGAAAGGGAGTTTGTCATTCTTTAAGAAGATTCTCATTGCTGGGAGCACAGTACCACACAAATGGTTCTTAATATTGAAATAAATATTCATACAACAATACCACACACTTTTATAAAACTACATATTAAACCACTATTTGGCGCTCCTTCTAATCATGGGCAGCACTGTGATTTGCATCTGTCTCTATGCTTTACTACTGCACATAGCCTATAATTTAAGCAGTCTCTATGATTTAAAAACTCAGGCCTATTGGGATTGGCACAGCATTCATTAAAGCCTTTTGCTAGCTAGTGGGAACCTGCTGCATAGCGCAGGGAGCTCAGCTCTGTGCTCTGTGATGACCTAGATGTGTGGGATGAGCGGGGAGGGACGTCCAACAGGGAAGGGATATATGTACACACACAGGTGATTCACCTCGTTGTACAGCAGAAACTAACACGACATTGTAAAGCAATTGTACTCCAGTAAAACATTAAAAAAAAAAAGACAGTGTCCTTGTATACAGGAGCCTGGTACTGGCTGCCTGGGTTCTTGAGAGGAGGACATCAGGGAGAAGAGGCAGGAAGCAAAGACAGCAACTCAGAATTATACGCAAACCTCCCGTAAACTACACCTTCCTCATTTTAAAGTGAATTTTCTGGTCTTCTCGTCAGATAATATTATTAATCAAATTGGACCAATCGTTCAAAATTTAATTTCTACTCTTCTCCAGTCTACTGAATTGAACCACCCCTACCTGCCTTCCATGTTGGTACTTTTGCTTATTACTTCTTTCTCCTAGAATGGGGGCCCCATATTTCTACCCATCGAGATATGAGCTGATCTTTAAGGACCACCTCTGAGCCAGTTCCTTCGTCAAGCCTTTCATGATCATGTACCTGGAGCTGCTCTCTTTTTTTTTTTTTTCTAAATTCTGCCAGCCTTGAGTACCTCCCTCATGAGAGTCTTCTTAAAGAAACATGGTAATCAGACTTACAGTTAACATTAATTTACAGTTAATCTTGGATAGTTCTTAAAATCAAAATTCTCCTAAAAGACCTGGGCAGTGTTTACTGGAATACTATTCCAAGGAATGTAAATAAATGTTATGCTTAAAAGAGAAAGAGAAAGAGAACAAGGGAAAAAAATGTAATTTTCTATGCTGAAGTAAGTGTTGCATTAAACAAACTTAGAGTTCGTTACAACCTACCTCTTAGTCATTTTATGCAAATAGTTACAGTGAATTTCTAAGGCATGACAAGTGACTAAGGAATCCTTTCTGTAGAGACACCCTTGGGAATTCTATGACTGAGCATCAATGGGCCAAGACCAAGAATCAATTTAATCAAGCTAAGCATAACAAATACACTCAGGTTCAAAAATCAGCAGCAGAAATACAGGCTGGGAGGGATAAGCCTTGACAACAATATATACAGAAAAAAGGGACTTCAATTAGCTACACGTTTAACATTACTCCATTTGAAACAACTATTTAAAAAAGAAGAAGAAAGAAATGTATGCACTGTTTGGCCAAATTAATATTAAAAGAGCACGAGTCAAATTTTATAAAAGTCTCAATACACCGCTCACAGGCTGAATCACATCTAGAGTATTGCATTATGTTTCAAAGTGGCATTTGATAAAAAAATTATCAATAGCTAGAGGAGTTTAGAAGAGGGTGATCAGAATTGAATAGGGCCTAGAAATCTTATCACTAGAGAAGATGCTATTAAAGAACCGGAGGTTCCACTGGCAGGTAGCTATGAACAAGATATATTTAAATACATTTCATCGTTGTTATCTGAAAAAGGAAATTATTTGGTGAAGCTCTTAAAGGTAGAATTGTGTCTTACAGGAAAAAGAAGGTACATTTTGGATGATATATAAGGAAGAACCTTTTGAGCGCCCAAAATTGGACAGGGTGTCATGTGAAAGAGTTAGGTTTTCTCTTTGGAAAGATTCAAGTCTGGAGGGCCACCTGTCAAGCAATTCCTAACAAGAATATCTCTAGGCAGAGAAAGATTAAATTAGATCAGTGGTTTCAATCAGCTTTGAAAAAACAAACCCTGTTTTAAAATGAAAGCTTAAATGAGACATGCATATTTAAAAATATTATGAAGGGAGAAAGTGTTTATGCCAAAAAGGTTGGCAACCCTTTTTGCAGTTCAATGGAAACTCAAAATTCTCCAGGGACATGAAGGGCCCCTTTGAACTCTAATGACACGTTTAACTATGAGATTCTTCAATCCTTGGGTCTTAGAGCAGGAATGAGAAATAGTGAGAGAGTAGAAATAGACAAACCTTCTTAAAAATTATACACTGCAACAATTTGGGGCTTTAATAAGTATGGTTATAATAGTCTTATTTTACTGTCTTCAGTAGGCTACCATATCTTGCCTAAAAGAAGAAAGTTAACTTGGAAGAATTAATGAACTCCCTTCCAATCACAAAATTAACTTTTTGCTCTTTAATTGATGAGTTACCTGGGGATCTGGGAGGGGTGAATATTTTGGCGGATTTTCATTTCTAAAAGTTTTAAAACAGTTAATTCATGTAACATGTTTAAAAAGATGCTTGAAATAGAGTAAGCTCCAAATAAGTGTTGGCTATTATTATAATTACATTCTACATGCCTGCAATTTTTAGATTTTTATAATAAGCATGCATTGGTTTGGAATAAGAAAAAATAAAACAATGTAACAATAAATTAATACAAACAGTTATAAATATTAATTTCTTTTTCTTTTTTTATATCAAAATGCAAACTGTGTTCTTCTAATGAGTGCTCACTGACAAGACAGATTCAAGGCTCCCATAGCTACTAGCTCGTTTTTCTTACTTAACTTGATTCTTCCACCATGTTTTACAGGCTAAGGCAACTTAAATGCATATAGAACTGATCACCTCAGTTTATAAAATTCCATTCCTCTGATCTCTAAGGAATCATATGAACTTGCGTGTGTGTGTGCTCAACACAGCTTTCAGATACTGTTGAATTGCCTATGATGAGAAGGGTAAAGAAGAGAGAGAGGGATTTCACAGTGCAAACTAGAGAATGTCACTTGCCATCTGGTTCTACCAGAATGAAGTCACTTGCCACTGCAGCAACTGTGAAACTCTACAGAACCAGGCACTGCGTAAAATGCCTCACATAAACGCTATGAAACAGGCACTGCGTATTCCCGTTTTATACCCAAAGAATTTGAGATTTTCCTACATATAAAGTTAAAAAGACCTGCCAGAGCGGCTCAACTCATAAAAGAAGGGGATGTGCAGAAACCTTTTCTATTACAGAGTCAAAAAAACCTGAAACAATTGATAACAGGAGAAATAATTCCTTAAAAAATGTTGTTAACTTGACCAAATCAATTAGAATCGATTTTAAACAAAATTAAGATGTGTAAGAACAGGGAATTCTCTGGTGGTCCAGTGGTTAGGACTTCGTGCTTTCACTGCCGAGGGCCTGGGTTCGACCCCTCGTCAGGGCACTAAGATCCCACAAGACGTGTGGCGCAGCCAAAAAAAAAAGTGTGAGAACAGAAACGAAGAGAAAGAGAAGAAACGAAGAGCTGGTACAAAATTAAGGGCATCCAAAGGTGTGCGCCAGACGCAAACAACAGGAAGTCAGACTTTAATGAGGCTGATGTAGGACAGGTATGCAAATGAGGCCAACTGGACGACCCCCAAATACGATCTGTCACACACCAAGCTCTTTAACCAGTTTTCTTGATCAAAATGGTCCACCAGGCAAAGGAAAGGAGAACAAGGGGACACTTAAGACCAGGGCAGTTTCCATTTCTTTTCATTAGTCCCACATATCGCTTAGCCAAATAAAATAAAATAAACAAAGGCTCGCACGTGAATGCAAAATCATAGGAAGAACATGTAGGAATGTCCTTTATCAGTAGGAGCAGGGGCCGAAGGTGGATAAGACTTTACAAAATAATAGCAATTCCCTATCGGTATAAAATCTTTTCATAACACTAAGGGATTAAAAGGAAATTCTGGCTGCTACGAAAAATCTAGATTGTAAAATGTGAAAAAGAAACGGAGGCGAAGGACTGGAAGAGGGTCAATGTTTTACTTTAAACAAAGAGAATGCCAGGGAAATCCTAAACCTCACACTAAAATTCACCTCTGCTTGTGATCACAGTCTAAGATAAAGTTTGTCCCTTCTTGGCCTGCTGGCTAAGGGCAAATGTAGTAAGATAAAGTTAAGTAAGCAAGAAACCACTGCAAACCACTGACATTTTGAACATCTTCGTAATGAAGAATTATGAGTAATGTAGATGAAGCTGACAAACAAGAATGTCTTTTATTGAAGACTTTACCCTAAGCCTGAACATGCCCCTTGCCTGAAGTCGTGATGTTACTGGATACTACAGCAAAATCACAAGTAGTTGTGAAAAGACAAAAGACATAGATTCAGATCAATTTCAAGTCCAAGTGTTACCATTCATTAACATTATATCTACAGGAAGAAACCTAATGGCCTTCATTCTTGGGATATTAACTTTTTAATGGGTATAATAACAATAGTATTCATTCTCTTATATTTCTAAGTTGAAATAATTGAGGATCTTGCAAATGTTAATTAAATTTAGATTCAGTTTGGTCCTTTAAAAAAAGGTGACAGCACTAATTTTTTTTTTTAAAGATACAACTTCAGAAATGACCGAATACCCAATTCTGAAACCCAATAAGCTGGTCCCTTATCAGTAGCTGCCCACTTTACACAAAGTATCTTATTTTTCAGAGGATCAAATATGCTCAATGCTTTGCCAAGAGTAATTTACAGTCACATTACTTGAATAAAAGTCTTTCTTGTTCCCACTTAATTCTTTCCAGCAAGGCTATTGTTTAAAAGAAGTAATTTCTGAATATCGGCCTTTCCGGGATAATGGGATTTTATTAATATGTAGACAGTGCTCTTAGCTGTCTGGGCCTATGAAGCCAATATGAAAATGCTTTTCTGAATAGCAATGACACTTTTATATGTCATCCAAGCCATGCAACCAATTAGCTCTTTACCTATACATGTTCTCTTTCAAAACCGTATTCATTCCAGGCAACTCACTTGTTCCCTTTTGTCCTCTTATTTACCCAACCTCATTAGCTTCTCTCCAGGTATCCTCACCTAGAATACCTGCAGCCTGCAGCTGCTTTGTTCTGTTCCTTCAGTCTAGATAATCCTCTCCTCCCTCTCTTCCTCCTCTCCTCTTTCTAGGAAGCCTCCACAGTCCTGGACTGGGTCCTCTCCCCGGCCCGTGTGAGCTTCTTTCTACAGCATTCCGTGATCATCACTATCGTTGAATTTACAACTGAGTATCACAACTGCTTACATTTCCCTCCCCTCTACCAAGCCTCTGAGAGCAGAGAGAACTTCTTCTTCATCTCTGTGGACCCAGCGTCTAGCCCGGGGCCGACACGCAGCATCTGTCCAATAAAGGGCAAAATTCCCCATCCACTCCCCCACTGGCCCAACCCAACTGGCCTCTTTATTGCCCTATGAACAGAACGTGCTACTGACTGTGGTTTCTGCTCTTCTCTATAACCACCCCACCCCACCGCACCCACCCACCTAGAGGGATTCTCTGTCTTCAGCAGAGTCAAATCTACCACCTCACAGTGACTCCTGAATCTCTTCGGGGCTCCCGCACTTCCCAGCTCCCATGGTACTTAGCACCAGTAACCTACAATTCAGTGTTTACTTTTATTGTCTGATATGAAGTGCTAGATAGTTCATCTCCCTAATTCAATCTGGACTTACCATAAAGCAGGATTTACCTCAATATAACTAATCCATTTTTTAGATCACTATTTGTAAACAGATGGGCTGCTTAAAAATCTTGATGTTCCCCCAGCCCTAGCAGGGTTTCAGCACTTGATCACTGGAACTCCTATGTTTTTTTTTTTTTTTTTTTTCTCCTATGTTTTATATAAGGCTGAACTGGATAATCTCTCTACAATCTGACGACCCCCTGAGTGTAAAGATAACACCTAGGATTCTTCCGTTTCTCCACCTTCCTAGCATTTGTGGGCACTTACTTATTTTTGCTATTATATGACAGCCACATAGAAATGAATGAGACATGACCCTGCGTGTGCAGATAACTGAGTTTCTTACTAACTGGGCTATTTGATGAAAAACAACACAGACACTGAAAGCTATCTAAAAGTATTTTTTGCTGCTGTGAAACTTCTCTAGAAGAATCATGCTTATTTTTTCAATTCGTTCACTCTATCTCCTCCCCTCCCCACATGGACACGTTATTAAATGTGTCTGCTTTCCATTTTTAAAGAAGGAATGAGGCATTAAGGAATCCAAGAAATACATTTGTATTCCAGCTTAGTCACAGCTAGTTGGGTGACTCAAGGCAAGACAACACTTTTTTGACCCTTGACTGCTTAATCTGCAAAATTAGAGAGTCACACGTGCAGTAAACTGTCCTTACTACCTAGGGGAATGTTGTAAAAAAGAAACAAATAAGAGTATGTATAAAAATACCCTGTCACTCTACAGCATTACTTTTTGCATCTTTGAAGTGTCACCTGCTACAGAAAGTGATATTGCCTTCACGCTGTATTCTTCTTCCAAATCGAGAGATGGTACTGACACAATCAATAACAAGAATAAGCAGTGGGTCTTCCCTGGTGGCGCAGTGGTTGAGAGTCCGCCTGCCGATGCAGGGGACACAGGTTCATGCCCTGGTCCGGGAAGATCCCACATGCTGCGGAGCGGCTGGGCCCGTGAGCCATGGCCGCTGAGGCTGTGTGTCCGGAGCCTGTGCTCCGCGACGGGAGAGGCCACAACAGTGAGAGGCCCGTGTACCACAAAAAAAAAAAAAAAAAAAAAAAAAAAAAAAGAAGCAGTGTAGTTACTAAAACCATGGAAACTAGAACAACATCCCTAATTATGGTTATTACAGTCATTAAACACTGTAAGATTAAATTAAATTTCCATTATAATCACTTCATTTACTCTTGCACTTGCAAGAGTGTGTGGCTTTTTGGTAGATGTCCTATAAAATCAAAGTCCAGGCAGAGATTCTTTCATTGCTGCTTCTGTTATCATAGCTGGGATTTCACTGGAATCCTCTGAAGTAGAGAAAATGTAATCTTGGCGCTTGGAGCCACTATGATACACGTCACATTGATTAAAGGACTGTTCACAAGCAAAACTCCAAGATTTTTAGCTCTTCCATCATTTCAAAATGTAGTTTGATATTAGAAGAAAAATTTCTTAAATAAGGAGAAAAATAAAAATGAAGAGTGTAGGAATAATAAAAAAGCATCATTTTAGAGTAGGTATAGAACATACCTACCAAGATGCTATAGGGAATCACATGAAGCTTTTCCAAATATGGATCTCCTCAAGGAGGACAGGAAAATTTAAGATTCTTGCTACGCAGGATTACTGGATGTTTTAATCTGCTCTAATGGTGATATAGTTGAATAGAATTGTCAGTTAAACATTCTTATTAGGTATTTTATGTACTAACCTTTTACCTGAAAATAGTTCAAAAGCGACTGATTACATTCTAAGTCTTTCCATAAATCTCGGTATTTATTGATCTTTATAACAAAGTCAGGATTTTGATTGTGCAAGGCACTGGTGCTCTAAATGGGATTTTAGGATCCCACCTATTACTTAGTATTACAACAGCTGCTATTAATACTACTTTCCCTCATCCCTTCTATTTCCACCCACACCCTACAGTTCTTTCCACATCTATCCTTTCCTTTCTTCGTCCAGAAGTTGTAAGAATCAGAAACTTTAAATTCTTTCCTATATAATGACACAATTTCTGGCCACCATATAATGAAAAATCTTTTCACTTATTATATATCATGTTTTTTGATGGTGTACTTATTTGCTAGGCTGTTTGTAATTTTTATATTTTATATCATTGTATTGCTAGGCATTGCCCCTGCTGTGATATGCATGATACTTACCCTGGCCTTTTTTGTATCTTGATGTTTTGTGGTTTGTTCTTTCGGTTTAATTCATTCCCATTCTTGAACCATCTGAATTTGAGAGAGGAGTATTCAGAACTGGTCTCGCACCGAAGCACGAGTTTTGAACCTGCTGCAGACTCCTGACTTTTCATCTCTTTCAATCGGGGAGGCAAGGCTAAAAAAGAAGAGAGAAGGAAAAAAAGTTCCGATCACCTGGTAATCTTTCCAAGAGAAACATACTAATTTTGGTAAGCTTGATCAAGAAACCATTCCCAAAGCCTTTACTAATTGAGAGAGAAAAGAAAAAGGGGAGGGGGGGGGTGTCAACCAAAATGGATCTCAACTTAGAGGAGAATAAAATGCTCACATGAAATATATTCAGGGGGAAAAAGAAAAGAGAACTTAGGTAATGAAATTACTCTTTAAAACACACTCACAGATATAGAGAACAAACTAGTGGTTACCAGTGGGGAGAGGGAAGCAGAGAGGGGCAATATATGCATAGGGGATTAAAAGGTACAAACTACTATGTAGAAGATAAGCTACAAGAATATATTGTACAACACAGGGAATAGAGCCAATATTTTATATTAACTATAAATGGAGTATAACCTTCAAAACTGTGAATCACTATATTGTACACCTGTAACATATAATATTGTACATCAACTCTACTCCAATAAAAAATCATTCTTTAAAAAATTCCCAAAATTTATACATACATATATTTTATATATAATTTTTTCAAGATAGTAATTTCCTCAATCTTTACATTCTCTGATACCATTAAAAATCCTGAACACTGGTCATTTCAAAGAATCAAAATCCTATGCTAAAAAAGAATATGTGACTGGGCCATTATTTCTAAAGCACATTCATATCCCAGATGACAATTTGTCTTCATCACAGTTCTGTGGATAGGTACGGCAGGTGTCATACCCATTTTTTAAATGGGAAGTTTATTTTCAAAGACAGGTAAGTATCTCTTGTCCATGGTTATAACATTCTGGAGAGTCAGACTATCCTATCACCAGCCCAAAGAACAAAGAGGACTCATAAATCTTAACAACGCTCATTTCTTCAAGACAGAAATTCTTTGGTGACATCACTCTTTTACTGGACCTACAGTTACTGTTCCACAAACGAAGAATGACCATTCAAGAAGGCCACCACACTCCCGTCAAATTATCAGTTTGATTGGATTTCACCCTTCTAAACCTTCTCAACAGAGCCTGGGAGCACTTCAATTGTACATTGATTTGTAGGACACTTTACATTAAACACATATACCACTCCTACTTTAAGCAAGACTGCTTCAAAGAATATCTATTCTCTACTGAAATATTTATGGATAAAATGTTATAATATCTGAGATTTACTTCAACATGAAATGGTGGCGGGGAATGGGTAGGCATAAAAATGAAAAAACTTTCCCAAGAAGCTGATCATTGTAGAAGTTAGGCAATAGGTAGAAACAGGGATTTGTTGCACATTTCTATACAGTATGTCTGATTTTTTCGTAATAAAACAGTTTAAAAAATAAAAGCATAACAAATGGATTCTCCTCTGCACACCAAATTTCACGTACTAATCAACACAGCAGAACCTGAGATCTCAACATCTCTGTTTCCACTGAGTCTTAGAAAAGCCAACTACAAAGTCTACTTCTGCCCCAGTTCAAGCCTTAATGGGAAGTTAATTCCTCAAACCCACCAAAGGAGACTGCACCTCCTGGATCCAGTGAGCAATTATTCACTGTGTATAGCCTCAAGACTCCAAGGACAGCAGTCAGAGCCACGTTAGACACCAACAGGAAATGGAGTACCTTTCCTACCCCGGGTAGTTTTGTTTTTCTACAAGTCTGCCCTTACCAAGAAAATCCTCCCCAAATGTCAGGAATGAGCATATAAATTTTCCAGTAAAGTACAGCAAAAACTATTTGAACGTGTGGCTTCTCTGCAGTATTCCTACAATTATGTGTCCCTCTTTTTCCTTATTTGGAGAGGCGGCGGAGAAACAGGCGCCAAATATGGAGACACAGCAGCGAGTCAGGAAACGTATTTCAGCTGTTCTTAGCCTTTGATACCTGATGATTTTCCCTTTTTTTTTTTTTTTTTTCCTGACAGCTTGAAAATAAGATTTACTTCCTGAAGAGCTTTTCTAGGAGTCTTCCTTTTAAGATACGGTCTGTGAATCTCTGTTTCGGAGGTTTTAAAAAACACTAAATTCTCATGTATCTGGAATAGTATTTGTATATTCCTATTAACGCCTTAAGATCATTTTCAATTTTGTAAACCTGGTGAAGCGTTTTAAAGAAACAAATCTCCTGGCGTTAAATGGCACCAAAAACTGGTTTATTTACGTATATTAAGAAAAATAAAACACCTCATTTTTTCAATGTACAGATTAAAAGAACTAGTTTGAATTTTTTTTGTTGTTTTCACTTCATTTTGTGTTTAACTTGGAACACAACCCAAACTCTCAAGGTTTCTTCCCCTGTCTCTATGCAAAATGTTCTAAACACAATATTTCAGATATCCTTACCTCTCAATAAGTACCATGTTCCCTCACTCACCACTCCATTCATTTGCTTATCAATACAGCCTGAATACAAATCTACTGGATATGGTTTTCTGGTTTGAAATCTTCATGCAGTTTGTTTGCATCTCTTTTTACTTTCTTTTCTCTTATTCTGTTCCCCCCTTTCTCTCACCTCTCCTTCCCTTTACCCTCCTGTCTTCATTTATTTATTTATTTATTAAGAGTCTTGATTTCAAATGTGAGGAAACAATCGGACAAATTCAAATTGAGGGATATTCTACAAAAACAACTGGTCTAGGCTTCAGGTATGCCAATGTCATGAATGATAAAAGACTGTGAAACTGATCTAGATTAAAGGAAACTTTGACGAATAAATGCAATGTGTAGCGATTGATTGGACCTTGGTTTAGGGGAAAAACAGTTATAAAGAACATTATTGGGACTATCGGGGAAATCTGAATAAAGGTATTGTAACAAAATTAAATTTCTCAAGTGTGATAACTGCATTGTGGTCATGCAGAAGAAATGTCCTTGTTCTCAGGCAGTATCTGCTGAAGTATTTAGGGGTGAAATGTCATCATGTCTACAACTAAATTTCACATGATTCAGCAAACAAGGAAATGCATGCATAAAGAAAGAAAGGAAGGAAGGAAGGAAGGAAGGAAGGAAGAAAGAAAAAGAAAGGAAAAAAGGAGTCGTGGTGTCTCTTAGTTTTTCTGCCTTTTCCGTGTGGTCTTTCTGCCATTGAAAAAAGCCTCAGGATTTCATTAAGTTCTTTTAAAGTCTTGGCTAAGTTCGCAGTCATGGAGATTCTTGGGAATATTTGTGCTATAATTTACAAATGTAGCTCTTAAGACTATATCCTCCATTTAAATTCTGTGAGTGGTGTGGCACTGAAATCCTCATATGTTCAACCTGATAACCATGACTTTGGGGCTCCAACGCCACTAGGTCCTTTGGGGCAAGGAAAATAATCACTCATCTGGCAGATCAACACATCCATCCTTTCCTTTGGGGGTTCATGTGCAAAGACCAGTAGATCTTTTGCCCTTAAGAGATGATCTATGACGTAACGAGGCACAGACCTTCAGATACAAGGTCTTTCTTAACTAAAATATCCACTCCTTAAGCTGACCCTACTGTATAAACATTTCTTGATGTTTAGGATTCGGATATACCTCTGTTGACTAGCCTGAGTTTCTCTCGTGCATGCAGTCTCAAGGCTGTCACAAGCGCAGAAGCTCCCAGCTACTCTGACTTTGCCTCCTTAGAAGTCCACTTGTCATAATGTCCCTGCATGTCTTCAGGGGAAATCACCTATGACACGAGGATACCCGGCTTTTCAGAGAACAGCTGTTTTAAGGTGTTAACTCAAAATTCTCAGTAAATGGAGAAACAAATCTGTGACCCACCAACCCAGCTACGTGACTCACTGTTGGCTCATGGGTGTTCTGAGGTCAGTGGTACCTTCTAGAAAAGTACCATAAAAATTCCTCACTCACTCCAGGTGAAGCCCAAATGCAAGCATCCTATAGACTGGGCAACAACATAAATTCTTCTTTGTCCTCTCATATAGCCATCCTAACAGAATAGCCCTGGATATTTCACAGACTTGATAAAAATACAAACTAATATTGAGCACATATGGTCTGTGTGTTTTTTCTCCTCTAT
Organism: Pseudorca crassidens; assembly: GCF_039906515.1. Classification (NCBI taxonomy): domain Eukaryota; kingdom Metazoa; phylum Chordata; class Mammalia; order Artiodactyla; family Delphinidae; genus Pseudorca; species Pseudorca crassidens. The sequence goes on from NC_090316.1 coordinate 12,918,009, forward strand.
TCATAGTGAGACAATTTTCAATAGAGTAAATTTTCTTCAATTATATTACAGAATAATAACTATATGTTACTAGAATACATTTTAGAAGTATGTATGTTTCTCACATATACGGTTTACTCGCATGAAATAATCTCATTTATTTCACTGAAAAAGTACGCCACAGGGCTTCCCTGGGTGGCGCAGTGGTTGGGAGTCCGCCTGCCGATGCAGGGGACGTGGGTTCGTGCCCCGGTCCGGGAAGATCCCACATGCCGCGGAGCGGCTGGGCCCGTGAGCCATGGCCGCTGAGCCTGCGCGTCCGGAGCCTGTGCTCCGCAACGGGAGAGGCCGCAACAATGAGAGGCCCGCGTAACGCAAAAAAAAAAAAAAAAAAAAAGTACGCCACCAAGTACTTTCTAACACTCAGGTATAACTTTATAAGACCAGGGGTAGTTTCTAAACCTTGGGGCAATTTTTTAAAGTGAGTACTTGGAGTTTAAAACTGCCAAAATTTTTCACTTGGATTTTAAAACTGTAAAAAAAATGTACGTGTTTTCAATTCTTGTTTAAGAGTAAATAGTCTGTTAATTAAAAATTGGTTGAAGGCAAACACAATGCTAAGTTAATGCTTCCAGTGCAGTAAGTGGTCTGAGCATCTTTGGAATGATTTAATTGTATTTGGTCTACCACAGTTCATAATTCTGCTTTCACTGTGATTCTGGAGAAGCAGCATTTCCACATCCTGAAACAATTTAATGATAGAGCAAGTTTTAAGCAGTCTTTGCCTAAATCTATTTCAAACCTGCCTGACAATAATATGAATATATCCACACCCTTAGAAATGTATCAACAAAGACAGACAGTAAAGTGCAAAAAGGAGCAGCCTATAAAAATAGAAACTCAAAAACGCTCAGAGCAATGCCACATGTTTTACCGGCACTCCTTTTCACAGGTTTTAAGTGTTTCAAAGGGCTTTAAAAAAAATTGTGGCAGTAATCCAAAAAAATTATTTGACATGCTCAGCACACAAAAATTGAAGGCATTAGGCTCATTTATTCCAATACTTTCATGTGTGAATAAATATTGGTAATAAAGGTGAAATAAATTTGTAAGAAGAACCATTCACCTAAGCAATCCTCTTGTTTTACTTGTCTCCTGGGCACTTATTCTTTTTTTAATAGGTTCGGCACTGCCATATCAAATATTGTACCGTATTGTTAAGAACAGGAAACAAATTTTAGCATGTGTATGCTGCTGAGACATGCCGATAGCATGGGACACTAGATAAATTATTTCTGTTCTTTGAAGGTGCTGACACTGCAAAGCTAGCTCACGTTATAACTCTCCGTGTCTGTGCAGTTAATCTGAAGAGCCTCAACACCCTGAACAAACTAAACAGGAAACCTGCAAAATATTATCAAATAACCGCGAGCTTTCAGCTACGACCCCAGTGAAGTCTTCCCTGCATAAAACCATTTAAAAGCCTGATACCGCACACGTGCAGATCTCACGGTGAAAACTGGTGACCGGCAACTGCGTTAGTTGATAAAAGTCCCACAAAGATCATGAATCAGTCCTCAACGCTGAAGGATGTCCTTTCTTTTTTATAGTCATGTTAAAGGTAAATTAGTGACGGAAGTCTCTAAAACTCCTTTCTCAAGAGGATTTTGGTCACAATGAAGAGAGTAGATAAAGTTTAGGCTTTGCCATCTGTTCGTCTCTTCCGGGCTGCACTCACAAATTTGACCATAAAAGGGAAAACTTATCTTATCAGGTTTCAATTTTGTAAATATAGCCATGTAAAAGGCAGCGTTCTAGTGGCAATGGTATTTCCCAATACACCTAGGATTAAAACTACTGCTCCTGGGGCAGTGTGTGCTCTTAAGCTATGTTAAGGACCGTCCCACAGGGCACTGTTTGTGGCCACATGTGGTGACCTGCTGCTCACGCTGGCCTATGTCCAGCCGAATCATCCTTCAGATAGACTGTTCCTAACTCCGGTTAACTAGAGTTCCCCGTGAAGCTTAAATGGGAAACTACCACGTGTCCCTGTGTATTCAGCAAGGATATTTGGAGAATGAGATAAAAGCATGTAGGTGCCTCCACTTGTGAGAAAGTCACTATAAAGTTCAGGGATTTATTATAAAGTATTCTCAAGCTGACTCCCTAATATTGGCAGCAAACTAAGCCAGTCAACACATTGAGAATAGGCTTCAAAGTATAGTGGAGATCGTTGGACCTAGAAATACCGTTTTAGCAGTTCCATGTCCAACTCCTTATACAAGAATGTGTGAACTACTGAATAACACCTTTATGAGCATTTTGAACAACCCTCTTAACACCTGCATGGAAGGTGTCATTATACAACAGAAAACAATAAAACCAGGGGTGATATTCAGCATTTTACTTCTATTATTCACAACGGTAGTACCTCTACAGCCAAAGTTGGCATCTTACTAGCGTTAACCTCGATTTCCCAAACATTTCAGTCTCCACTGATGGGGATTTTCACACATGGACAAGCTCAAAGTTTCCCTTCCCACAGTTCACTGATACAAGTTGACTGAACAGTAGGATTCTTTTAAATGCTCATTTCTAGGGGATGAGCCAAAACCAGGCTAGTCAAAAACTATGCTTATTCTAAGGTCATAGAAAATGACTTATCACATTCTACAGCTAAACACCATACCCAACGGGCTGCACTGAAGAGGCACATGTACAAAAGAGAACCATTTAAGGAATTTATCCCTACCGAATCAAAGGGGGTCAGGTAAGAGCAGTCATTAGTAGGCGGTCACAGTCCCTATTTGGAAGCTGAGGCTTTTGATGGTGGTGGTAGTGGTGTGTCCATTTTGATTGGCACTATATCCAAACATCCAAACGTCTAAAGGTATCAGGTGGAAGATATATAGGATCTCAGGGACCTAGCACAAAGTAAGACCTTAAGTGTTTGCTGAAAAAATAAGTAGAAGGAAGGAGCTAGAAGATACTGATAAAGAAGACACCCAGTCCAAACATTATTCCCAAGTATACACCCACCTTCTCAAAAGACTTTTTAAATTTGAGATCAAAGGGCCCAGTGACGTTATTTTTTGTTTTTATGCATTCCACTGAATTAGGACTTTTAACACTCTCTGCCATGTGATGCTAATAGGTAGGAAATGTAAATTTAACTGGAAAATTGCCCGATAAGCAGTACTGCCTTTACTTTGCAATTTTTGTATCGTCCTATCGTTCTCTGATCTGGTCATCACTGTTAGAGGGTTCTCTACTCGATTCCTGCCTCAGTTAAGATGCTGGTCCTCGAACTGTGTTCCTCTCCATCTCCTTTAATGTACCTGATCTCAGAGTCTCCCACAGAAGCCAGGCTGTTCTTCCATTTCAGCAGGAGAAGCAGACGTATTTTAATATTATCTCTTTTGCCTTCAAATCAAAGTTGATCGATTGTCTTCATCGACTGATCCCAGTCTATGAGGTCTAAATTTGTTCCCTTAACTCTGAAGTTATTTACGATCAATGCATATCCCAGATTTACCATTTGTGTCAAATTCCCTCTTCCCTTGTCCTTGTATGTATTTCTTGTAGGATGGATAATTATTCTTTCTGTTTTATAGGCGAGGATATGGGGGGTTATCCAGGCACTTGTTCAAGGTCACAAGGCTGTCAAGGTGCAGACCAGGATTTAAACCCAGGACTTTTCCCTCCAGAAGGATGATTCTGCACAGTTTAGGTGGAGATAAGCAAAAGGGAAGGAGGATAGCAGACTAAAGATCTAGAATGATTATTCCATTTCATAGTCACTATGGTAATTTTATGTGTCTTATAATAAGCTACGTCAACTAGATCACCTCTCCACATGTGTCTGCGAGACACAACACTGTACAATTCCACAAGGGAAATGAGCGCAGATTTACTAGGTAAGAGAATTTTTCAGCCTGAGAAATTGATATTATGTTTGTTGAAATTAGCAATCTTCTTCTTCTATACAGTTCTGTAGTGCCTGACCCAGTTATTTCATAGGTTGAGGGTCGAAGATAAAATTATAAAACTACTATAATAGTGGTATTCTAGACCTACGAGATGAAGTTAAAATAAGGTTCTCTTAGTACTTTCAGCAATAAACTCCCAATAATAGCTAACAATGGTTGAGTACTTACTATGAACCAGACACTGCTCTAAGAATGTCATGTCCATTAACTCTTAAGTTCTGTAACAATTCCGGGAGATATGTATTATTATGTATTATTCCCAATTTACAGATAGCAAGACAGAGACAGAGAAGTAAAGCAACCTCCCACAATCACACAGCTTGCATATTGTGGTGTCAGTATCTGGACCCTGGAAGTCTGACTCCAGAGCTCCTGCTCTTAACTCCTAGGCAATCAACTGAATAATTTGCTCTGTTGGATACGTTTATATGTCAAACGTAAGATTTAATTTATCGTTATGTTAACAGTGTCCATATTTCCCTGATAACACCTGGCATACACCATAGGACAGATCATTTCTGCATATTCCAAGTGCAAAAAATAGTCTGGGAGAGAAAGTTGATATGAAAATGGCTGACTCTTCTAAGCTACTTTGATGATTTACGGGGAAATACATGTATATGTACAGCGGATTCACTCTGTTATAGAGCAGAAGCTAGCACACCATTGTGAAGCAATTATACTCCAATAAAGATGTTAAAAAAAACAATACAGAATACTTGAAATTGGTATTATACAAAAAAACTGTTTTTTGAACTGTGTGATCGTCATCCACCAAATGCCACAGGGGTGGACAGTATATCACTCCAGCGTTCACTGAAATGCAATAGCTCCCATGTGGGGACACGGCAACAAGCGGGCCTTAAGAGATTATTGATGTTCTTTCCAGGTGTAAAGGCAGATCGCTGAGAAGCTGGAGTCAATCACGGCACCGCTGCTGGCAGCTTTAAGGTAAGTGTTCAACAGGCCTGCCTAATTAATGCTGTCAGCACAGCTGTCCCCAATTATAAGGACATCTCACGGACACAGAGAAGCTGTTCTGCAAGCTTCACTTAAGGCCATCAATACACAGGGTTAAAATGGATCCATTACAGTTTGACCTAACTGACGTGTAGCAAATTTCATTTGACATAAGTTTATAAATTTGATCTTTTCTGCTGTCAGAAAGCAGGGTTTATCTTTCCCCTTCATTTGCTATCCATACCTTCCATATTCACTTCCAATATGTCACTTAAAGAGAGACCTGGATAAATACCCAGTTACTGAAAGTTTGATATTCTATTTATTTATTTTCCTATGGTAACGGGGCTCTTCTCTTCTGATGTGTTCATGACTTAAGTAAATTTAGGACATTAGCATGATCTTGATGTGTTAATAATATGTGTCTGTGACCATTATTTCTTTGTTCAAATGGAATTACAATCATTTAATTAACTGATGTCACTAAAATTCTCTTTCTTCCTTTGAGAGAAGGACCTTATTTCGATGTTCTGTACTGGAATGAAATTCCCAGATGAGTTAGTTAACACTTGATTATAACTAGTTTTAAACAATAACAGCTGTGGGAAAACTTTTAAGCATTGCATAAAACGTAAAGCACTGCTTTTGAACAAAGCCCTAATTTATACCAGTATTAGTACCCCATCATCTACTTTTCACATAGCCACTTAAAACCTACGTCTCCTGTGAAGAAGAAAACACTCTAGCAGAGCTAATCATGAAATAAACGTGTTTCCTTTCGGGACCTCAAAAGTGTCTTTCTTTGTTATTTAGGCAGGTCAACTCTTCTGGTAACCATGTTCCTTATTTTTCTACTTTATTCACAGATAACTTATTAAACTGAATGACACTTCAGAAGTGCATGCCAGGATTGAAGGGAGGCTTCTCAGTTCACTGAGGCCAACCAGATCAAAGTTAAATCTGTCTTTGTTCTGCCTACTATAGTTAAATAACCAGCTCTGCAATGCCTCCTTAAGTAGGGCCCAAGTTTGACTTTTGGGGGATCTTTAAAGCTTGTGTAGCTCTTTGCATTTTTAAGCTGGTCCACCGACAACCTAACAACTAACAATCCTTATCATTTTACTGCTACCCCACAGGAAAGACTAAGAAAGGCAAGTTTCTTATCTTAGCGTTCCCAGCGTCACAAATTTGTCGAAGAGGCAGAAAATGACCAGAGTCAAATAAACAGATTGTTTACAGTAAGAAAATCTGTGCTACATCATTGATCATCTAAAGCAATATAATCCTGTGACCTATATAACAGAGCTACAAGGCTGTGGTGCTTTCCTGCACAGTCCTTGGAAGCCAAACTATAAGATCAGAGCCAAAGGAGTCTGGTTTCAGACAACACACACACACACAATCACAATAAGGAAGACTTCGAATTCACAGTTTCCCTTATTTGACATAAAAAATTAGTTCACTAAAGCATCTCTTCAAAGTACAAGTGAGCTGCTTCCTGTGCACTCTGAGATAATCCACTGGTTCTCAAATTGCAATCAAATTTTCTCAGCACAAAGATTCACAAACATGGCACAAAAGAAACCTAAATGAAGCTTACTTAGCATGTCAACATTTGCCTTTCATTTCCTCCACAGGGACACTGGCGCGCCACTAGAAATATCTCATTTTGTTTGTTTTTATGTAGAAAGAAGTTTAATTGGCTCCTTTGCTAATGGTTTCTAGTCCATGGATTTAACTGACTAAACTCCACACATAACATTCTGTGCTTCCACCTATAGCTTTTCATAGTCTCTATGAACAGTAAGAATCAGGAGTTTACAGACCCAGGATCTAATGCTTGTTTGGTCTGTGGGACCAAAGAGGCACTGTGAACCTCAATAATCTTATCCATAAAAAGGGGTGAGGGGGACTAGATCTGCCTTACCTATTTCACAAAGCTGGAAAAGTCTAATTAAAAATGGTGGTGCTGGGCTTCCCTGGTGGCGCAGTGGTTGACAGTCCGCCTGCCGATGCCGGGAACACGGGTTCGTGCTCTGGTCCGGGAGGGTCCCACGTGCCGCGGAGCGGCTGGGCCCGTGAGCCATGGCCGCTGAGCCTGCGCGTCCGGAGCCTGTGCTCCGCAGAGGGAGGGGCCACAGCGGTGAGAGGGCCGCGTACCGCAAAAAAAAAAAAAAAAATGGTGGTGCAAGCATTTTGCATCTTTAAAAAAATTGTGTTTTCATTTTTAGTGCCGACTGGACTGTCATTATCTATAGATCATCTGAAAAGTCAAAAAAGGTTAGCTCATATATATCCAAATGACACCAAATCACGTAATTAACAGCTGAAAAACTGCATATAGCTGTGGTCACTCCTCAAGACTAAAAAAAAAAAAAGCAGCTGGAAACTATCAAGAAGGGTCACTAAAATGTTCAAAGGGAAGTGCTGCCAGTGTAAAGGAATAGACTAAACATTCTACAAGCCTCAAGACTGATACAAGGAAGGCCAAGAAAGGAAAACAATGGGTCTTTAAAGTCATAAAAATTTTAGATTCATAGAAGAGTACTACAATGCATGGAAAGCCCTGCAAGCATGAAGCAGGTAGCACTGGAATAAAAAAGGAAAAGAAGCACCTTCATACGCGATTTTATTTCAGCATGAAAGGTTATACTCAAGACGGCAAAATCTGAATAAGGTCTATAGTTTAGCTAATAGCATTATACCAATGTTAATTTTCAGTTTTGATCAATATATCAAGGGAACGGGAAGCTGGAGGAAGGGTATATGGGAACTCTGTCCTATCTTTGCAATTCCCAAGTGAATCTAAATTATCCCTTCCCCAAAACATACTCAAGATGACCAGCCCAATTCATGTATTTTTCGTATAGTAAGTTAAGTGTCCCTCTTCTGTGTTCCCATAAAGCCATTATTATTCCATTTAGTACAATGCATTTTATCTTTATAGGCATTTGTTTCACCCAGGAGACAGAAGGCTCCTTTAAGTCAGGGGCTTTTTTCTTTTAATTCAGCTTTTATCCTAGTAACTAGCACAGTGCCCAATAATACTTGCTGAATAGGAGAATGAATAAAGTAATAAAGTCAGTCTGGGAGTCAAATACTCCATATCAAATGAGCCACTTGTTTCTCTCTAATGCACAAGATTTATGCAAAAACACACTGGCTTTATCAGGGTTATCATGTACCTTTCCTACTCATATGATATGAATGTATTACATGGTCTTTTCTTAGCCAAACATATTAGAATATTCCATATTGAAAAGATCTTCTGAAATCCAACTAGTATCGAGATGCTGGCTCATTCATAGAGATAGCCAGCTTTATTCTCTTAGATATTTCTCGATTTCCATTCTTTCAACAAATATTATTGAATGTCTATTGAATGGATACTACTGTTTTAAGTACTCAAGATACAGACTTGAACAAGAAAAACAAGATCCCTGCTCTCCTTGGAGCTTACATCTTGGGGTAGGGACAGGCGTAGAGGGAGAGCCTATTAATCATTTAGACTGTTATATGACTTGTAAAATAAATTCTTTATCTTTAACTCTAAGAGCACTAAAAAATTGTTGAGGTAGCTGTATAGTTTCCACTTAGTCATGCAATATAGCTTTCTTTTCTATTTAAATTGAGACTGAGAATTGATCCCTAAATCTTATTTATAACCAACTAATATTAATCAGTTAAACACTGCTCAATTGGTAAAATGGCATTTTGAAAGCTTTTATTCATGGTAGCAAGTTATTTTTCATATTAAAAACAACTCTATTAAGGAGGCTTCCTCTGCATAAATTATATTCTCAATATTTCATTATACTGCATTACACTTTTACCATTATACAACTCAATATAAGTTGTGAAGTTTCCTGGTTAAAAGGCTGAGTCAGACAGACCTAAATTCAAATCCCACTCTGCCATATACTAGTTGTGCAACCTTGGGAAAAATTCTTCAAATTCTCTAGACCCCAGTTTCCTAAAATTTAAAATGAGATTACAGTAGAATCTACCTCATAGGGCTGTTAAAAGGATTTAAAAAGATCATGCAATTTAAGCACTGAGCAGTATGTGTCCCAGTGCAAGCACTCAATAAATGTTGGTAGCAATTCTTATTATATCTTTACTTAAGCCTTCAATACATTTCAGCAGTTTATAAAGCTTTCTAAATTAACATAAAGTTTTTAAAGTGACTGCTCACTTAGAGCTAAGACCAGTGAAAGCACATTCATTCCTCTGGCAGATGGAATAATGACTCCCAAAGATGTCTCAATCCTAATTCCTAGAACCTGTGAATATGTTGCCTTGTATGGCAAGAGGGACTCTGCAGATGGGATCAGGGTGAGGACCTTGATGTGGGGAGATGATGCTGTATCAGCTGGTTCACCCAATCTAGTCACGTGAATCCTTAAGAGCAAATAATCTCTCCCTGGTGTAGTCGGTAGAAGAATGGTCAGAGACGTAATGCTGCTGGCTCTCGAGTCAGGGGAAGGGGCCCTGAGCCAAGGAATGCAGGCAGCCTCTAGAAGCTGGGAATGCCAAGAAAACGGATTTCCTCCTAGAGCTTCCAGAAGGGAGTGCAGCCCTGCCAACACTGTGATTTTTAGCCCAGTGAGACCTGTCTCAGAATTCTAACCTATAGGACTTCAAGATAATAAATGTGTTGTTTTAAGCCTCTAAGTTCACGGTAATTAGTTACAGCAGCCATAGGAAACTAATACAATTCCCAGAGAGAAATCGATTCTGTTGATTTTCCAATATTAAGAACGGTGCAACTCTATCTCATGAAATGGTATATAGGATGTTCGTGTATAAAAATTGATATATCAGGGTTAGTAGAACTACTAGCTATGCATCACTTCACCTTTCATAGCCTCCTCTCAGGGGCCGAGAGAGGATCCACACTGAAGGAATCACAGACCCCAGGGAACAGAGGTTGGAAACCATTTAGGAGTTCAGGAACCAAGTTCAGCCCCAGAGACTGACCCCAACCAATCGTGGCCAAGACCATCGTTCTCTCTCTCGGGACTCAGCTTCCTGTTCATAAAAACAAGAGGTTGGATCATCTTTCAATGCTATTAAGCTCCAAAGTGAGTCAGGGAGATCGTTTTTTTCTCCTTTTTGTACACTGTGTTTCAGGAATTTATGAGCTGAGAGTCACCAACCTAATTTTTATATTTAAACATGATTTATGAACACTACCATCCCAATGACAACAGTATTGTCACACCACCAAAAAAGAGAAGAAAGGACTTCTATGAAATTTTCCAAGGTTCTCAAGAACCCAAACCTACCTATTGGTAGAAATGTGCTTAAATTTGACAGTTAAGGTAACAAAATAAAATAAATCATTTTTTGAGTAACTTTACTATTTAAGTAGCAGTAATTTTTTTCTTGATTTCTGGAAAACATCATTTAGGGATTTTAATAAACAAAAATGTAAAACAAATCTTCAGACAAAGACTTTACAGATTAAACATTACATTCACTTCTGGGTTGATATATGAAGAAGCCCACCACTTGGGAATCATATATCTTAGCTTTAGGCCATAATTTCTGTTTCTAAAGAAAGTTATTTCTTGCATGACTTTGGTATACCTCAAATATCTTACATAACACGAGGGAAAATTGTGTAATGGGACCAAAAGTGTGCAGTGAATCTGTTGAACAATGATCTATCTGTAAAAGGGGGAAAATCATCCTGACATAAGTTAACAGCTATAGAAATCTGACAGATAAGAACATAGCCTAAATCAAGCTTTTAGACAGGTCATGAAAGCCATTCCTAAATCATCTTTAGTATCAACACTTTCTGACAAAAATCCACCAGCAGTGCAGTTGACTTCTTTGATTTAACCATTAGAAAGTAACTGTGAGAAATCAAACTTTAAGAATTTTACCATAACAATGGTGACAAAAAATAGAGAGGAAGCAAAATTTCTATAGTGGTTCTGCTATAGCATGTTTTAATGTATTAATAAGTAGGTCCTAAGTAGGAGCATGATACCAGCACATTATTGATTGAAAGCACTAAGGGACAAGCTTTCTTCTGATTAAAGAGATAGCCATGGTAAGACATGAAGATCTTATGGAAAAAAAGCTAATATCCTCCAGATGTGCATTGCAAGTTGTAGCTAGTTCAGTGGCTTCAAGGATCACTACATTTTCCACTATGTAAAGCTAAATGGAAGAGCTGACGGTACAGATGAAAAAGGTACAAAGATATTTCCCCCTTTTTGTAAGAAGTGCTATAATGATGGCATGAACCAGTCTTCAAAAAAAATTGATGAAGAAGTTAATACTGATCTTTGCTAGAAGAGACTGCCCTCAAGAACCAACGCCTGCAAAATAGGTACCAGTCTCAAGGTTTAAGGATATAAAGATTCAACTAAGTTGTTAAGAACAAGTATCACCGGAGTTGTAACTGTACTTTCTTGTTAGTGCTCCAATTACAGTTCCATACGTTTTCACTTCTCTTCACCCAGACCTACTTTTCCCAGAAGCCCCGATATTTTTAGCTTACGATTTTGTAAAATGAGGACTTTTTTCAGGAATGCAAACATGGAGTTTCAGCAGAAATATCTGTAAGTAGGACAGGGATCTGTCAATGGTCTGGCAGACTGTCTTCCACCCAGCCAGAGGTTCTCAAACCTTGTGTACATACAAGTCACCTGGGCAAGTTTATCAAAACAAATAGGAAATATTCATAGACCCCCATCAGAAGACTCTGATACACTAGAGTCAGAGAAAAGCCCAAGAATGTGTTCTTTCGAAAAGCACCTCAGATGATTCTGATATGGGTGATCTGGGCACAATATTTTCAGAAACATGACAATGCTCTGAGGAAGCAGTTCTGTCCAAAAGTTGCTCAGCATTTACAGAGTTAATGCCCACTCCACTAAGTCTTTCCAGTAAGACATCTTTTTTTGGAATGCTTAACGTTTATTTTCCTAGGTAAATTCAAAAGAAATAAGGTTTGATTTCCCTTCTGGAGAAATTCAGAATCTTACAGAAAGAGACAAAAGTGAATTATGAGAAGTTTTACATTCTTATAGGAAGTGCTATAATGGGTGGCATCTGCTTAGTTACCTACACGGCTCAAGTTCTAACCCTTCATATCCAAAATAATAGTAAGCTAGGTGCTGGATGTAAAAAAAAAAAAAAATGTTTTTTTGAAAACAATGAAAAAGGAGAGAAAACGAGAAAGGGAGAATCAGATATTCCAAAAAATTTCTCCTGAACTAGACACCTGCATGCAGATAGCTTTATGTGTTAGGAAAGGTAGACTATTCTCTATGTAAGGGCAGAGTCATTTCATAATATTTAAACAACTTATTTAAAATATATTGTACTAATCAGGCACACATTTATTTTGGAGAGTTCATATGGACGTTGCTTAAAAATATTTTTCCCTAGTCTTTAAAGCTGTGTAAGAGAAAGAAATAAACAACTTTAAACTTGTGCTTTCTTTAAGATGAGTATATATGCCTGTCCTCAGATTGGAATGGCTAGATCTAGAAAAGGTAGTTAAAAACTATAAAATATGGTATAAGAACTTTGCATTCCCAGACCTAGTTTAAACTTCATTCGAAAACTGAAGCCCTACCTTAGTGTCACCATTCAATTTTCACAAGATACTACCTCCAAATCTTCTTACTCATCCGTCTCTCCTAGGCGACCATGAGCATTAATACCTGTGTGGATATTAGTATCTCTAGCCTAGATCTCTTGGTTGAGATCTAGATCTTTGTTAGTGTTGCTTATCTCAAAAAAAAAAAAGCAAAAAATGTCACAAACATTCACTCAGTTGAGCAAATATAAAATTTCATTTTCTCATCAATTCACACCCTATATCCAGTCCACTAAAAAAATCAGTCAACTTTACTACCAACTCTCCTCCTCCTCCCATGCCCATCCCAGGTCCTTTCCTGAAGGGAAATTCTGAACTAGAAATTAGGCAATACGCAGAGCCAATGAACTAGAAATGAGTCGACTATAAAGCAATCGCAAAAGAAGAAAAGAGGGGAAAGAAGAAGTAGGCCAACCACAAGGGCAATTAAATACCAACTGAACTAAACCGCATCCTAGGAAAGGGGGAAGTCACCAGAACAGAACTGTCTTCATGAAGGATAGCAACGTCTGTTATGGATTCCACATTAGAGAGGTAGACCCAACCGGTATGGACACTGAGACAAAGGTCAGCTGTGAAACCTGGGGAAAGATTAGAAGGTGTAGTTGGAAGGAGTATTCCTAGGTGGGGAGCAAAGAGAAGGATTTATAATCTGCCAGTTAGCTTTATTCCACATCCGGCCTTAGATTTGTGGGTTCACTTCTGTTTCTGAGCCACCTGGTTTTCCCTAATAGCATAGAACTCCATGCCTTTAAGGGTGAAGCATAACTGGTTCTCTCCCAACAGCTTGGCATCCTGAACAGAATTCAAGGTTCAGTAATTATGAGAACAAATGCGGGAGAGGTGGATGGTGGACTTGTCGCATAAACTGTCTAAAATAAAGGATACTCAGATCAACTACTGAATTTGAGAGTTTTTTTTAGGACTATATTGGAATAAACTGATCAACAGCCTTTTGAAGGCCTGATGAGAACGCAGGTTCCTAGTAAAAAGATAGAACAGGCTGGAGAACATAAGCAATGTCAGTTACAAAAAAAAGTCAGAATAAGGACTTCCAGAACAAATAGCAAGGATATATATCTTTATGGCAGAATATTGAGACGACAACAACTTTTCAAGGGATATTATAGAGCAGAGGTAGGCAAAATACGGCCCTCAGGCCAAATCCTGCCCACCACCTGTTTTTGTAAATAAAGTTTTACTGGGACACAGACACTCATTTGTTAGTAAATCATCTATGTCTGCTTTCACGCTAAACTGCAAAGTTGGCTCTTTACAGAAACGTTTGCAGACTCCTGTTACAGAGCATCAGTACGTCATCATAGGGTATCTATAGAATTTCATCTAGCAATTGGAATTGGCTGGTTTCATAAAGACAGATTACAGAATGGGAATAATCCATGTGGGATCTACATTTTGAGGTCCAAGAATGAACTCAGTATACAGAGTGGAATTTCCAAAATACTATCTGTGAATACAAAAGAAACAAGCTCCCCATCCAGACAAGCTGAGGAGGCTATGATACGCTTATAGTAAGTGCTGGCATCACCTAGTTCAGGAAAAAAGATGCTTGCAATTTATGGATGGGATAAATAGATTAGAAAAGGATGGTGGAGAAGTCAACTTCAAAGTAAGAAAATAAATGTTAGAAATTTGTGAATTAATGCTTTATTTGGTATATAGTTATTTAATGTATATGATTCTTTTTGACGATGATTTCCTACCTAGAAAAAGAGGAAGACAGATTCACCCAAACCCTGACTCACAGAAGCGCCCCCTGGATGAGGACAGTTATCAGAGACAGGAAATGAGGTCTGTAGAATAGAAAACTAGAGACATAATCATGAAATATCTCACCCATTTAGAATCTGAAAAACTGCATCTACCCAAAAGAGGAAAATTCTGATATTACTTTGTTAGTAATTTATAAAATCTTCTATTCTGTTTAAATTTGAGAGGCTATGCCATTATGTCCCTGATGGCTGTCAATGATTTTCAACTATAATCAAGATGGCTGGGAAAGACGTAAATGTAAGTTGGAATAATACACTGTAGTTAAGCAGGAACTATTCCAGGATTGTGACAATGGATTCTTATTTTAGAAAGAATGGACTTTTGGCTTAATGAATCAAATTTGGACAGTAACAGTATTAGGAGGCTCTCTAAACTTTATCTCAGAGACTTGACTCTGTACCTCGCTTATGCTGTCTGCATGACATTCCGTCCAGTTTCTTCCTGGGAGAGCTCTGAGATCATTTACATTGTTTACAAAATTATGCTAAGTTTTTATAACGAGGATTAGCAGGAAAAAGGTAAGTGACTTTAAAACCAAAGATTGAGAAATTGAGAAAAATAGATTTTAGAAAGACTCGGGAAGTGTGTCACACGTTGTAATTATTTCTAAAATGTGTTGCAATTGTCTCTTTGAAAGGAGGAAATGAGAATTATAGAAGTGGATTGGGATGAAATACTTTGGGTAAGAAGTCAGATGAAAGACATATTTTAAAAATGCAGGCAACCATTTGAATGTCTTGCTATGCTTCTAAAGTTGAGTTTATAAAAGTGTAAGTGACAAGAAAAAAAATGCAGGCAACATAAGAATATAAGACAGGGAACTCTAATGCGCTGTGGTGACCTAAATAGTAAGGAAATCCAAAAAAGAGGGAATATACGTATATGTATAGCAGATTCGTTTTGTTGTACTGTAGAAACTACACAACATTGTAAAGCAACTATACTCCAATAAAAATTAATTAAAGGGCTTCCCTGGTGGCGCAGTGGTTTAGAGTCCACCTGCCGATGCAGGGGACATGGGTTCGTGCCCCGATCCGGGAAGAGTGGCTGGGCCTGTGAGCCATGGCCGCTGAGCCTGCGCGTCCGGAGGCTGTGCTCCGCAGCGGGAGAGGCCACAACAGTGAGAGGCCCGCGTACCACACACACACACACACACACACACACACACAAATTAATTAAAAAAATACATAGGAAAGATAGAAGATAAAGATGAACGTAAAAGAAAAAGGGTTGGTAATGAACTACATTTAAAAATTACATGGGTTTTGGAATCAGACATAGTTCAGAGACTGAATTTTCTCAGTATTTATTTTTATGGGCATTTATATATTTGTAATTTAAAACATAGACATATTATTATCACACATATACGATTATTTACTAACTGTGAGTTGTATTACCATGGAATTTATTCCTACCTATTCCTTTTGAATAACTCTGTTGGCTTGTTGAAGGCAAAGGAATCCAAGACTTGTATATGAAGGCTGAACTGAGAAGGTGGGGAAACACTGAGGCAGAACCCAAGCAGGAAGAAGACGCAAGTCCAAACCTTGAAGACAGAATCTCGAAATCAAAACCTCCTCACCTGCGCTGTAAAATCACGATGGCACTGACTACTTGGATACAGGGCCAGACCCTCAGTGAGGGGTGGTGCTAAACATCTCCTGTGTGCACGTCATTCCCAACAGAGCAAAACGAATTTATAGACATCTCAAACTGCAAAGGAACCAACATCCTAAATAGTTCTAGTGAGTAAAGGATGCTAAATAGAAATTAATAATAGAGTCCAGCATCCATCATTCCTAGTTTCAGATGTACATGTCACTGTTGTGTCTTTAATGAGGACCACTATTTTTATTGTTTTGTTTTATTTTATTGCCTATAAAAATATTCATAAAGGCTACTGCAAGTTCATCCTACCTTCAATCCAGTTGACCCAACTTTCCCACCATAGATTTTTCCAGTACTTAACCAGGCATAGCTCACGTGTACATCTATATATGCACTGCCCATATGTTCACTGATAAACTATACCCTTCTCTCATATGTAATAAGGATGTGCACTTCTTAGGGATTTGGTTCAAAGATTAACGCAAGCTCAATGGACATTGCTATCAATCACCTACACTCCTGTCCTTTACCGATAACCTTATAATCATAATTCATATTAGCATAATCACCTTCTCACTGATTACTGAAAGACCCAAAATCATCAATAATTCAGTTACGTATGTGATACTTTATCTTAAAGAAAGGTTTCTTTCAAACCAAGGGTTGATATCCAGGGATTTCTGATTAATTCTTAAATTAACTGGAAAATTTAATTAGCAATGATATTATATTTGAAAATATTCTGGTTGAGATTTATTCATCTTAAAAACCTTAATAATAGAGTGGAGCAAAATACTTATTTAGAAATTCCCATTTCAGTTTTTGTTTTGTTTTGTTTTGTTTTGTTTTGATGAGCTCATGAAGTTCAAGTAGTGGGTAACACAAAAATTTTTAAAGCAAGACTTACTCTTCTTGGAACTTATGTGTATAAGAGTTTTGTTAAAAAGTTCTCTATAGTATCATTAGAATATAAAGTACTTACTCCTTTGGGGTAAGGATCATTTCTATTCTATTCATTGTTTATTCCCAGCACCTAGCGCAATGCAAGGAACTATTAGGTATGTATAATTAATACTTATTTGTTGAATAAATGAATGCAAAAACTTCCTGTAATAAATCAGTAATTCGACACCAGCTTGTCTTCCTGATGAACTATGAAATTCTTAAGAAAATGTACCTGAGAACTATAATATCGAAGTATAGAAAAGAGTACATGAGAAAAGGAAGGACAAGTGCTTCACTTGCAGTAATAACTGTTTTCATATAATTTTTCTGGCAGATATCAAATATGATGGGTCTTCCAAAAACGGTTTTCTTTTTTAAAGGGGAAAACAGAAAGTAAAACAATAAGATTATAGTTTTCTACTGAAGCAATATTGACCTAGATATACCCACTTTCTTTAACCACAGTATTGCTAAAGTGAGCCATGAAAAACACACATGCACGCACACACACCCACACATATGCACACACACACACACACACTTAAAGCACATCTTTACACACAAGGTCTTTACACATAATTTTATTACTTCCGTAAGGTACTGTGAAAGGCTTGGCTCCTTTTTCCACGTCAAAGACTTTCATCTCTGCTTCTGTGTCAAGTGGCTCTTGGATGGATTACTCATGTGCATGTTTATCATCTTTTGGGTTTTTAAAAAAACTCCCTGTACTAACTACTAACTAGACATCACCTGCACATAACAGTTTGCTTGAAACTATATAATCATAGTAGTCTCTCAGATATGGATATTATTTTAAGACAACTCCTCTGACTTATTCAGATATGCAAACTTTTATAGTGCATAGGGTCCCCCATAAGCACGATTCTCAAACTTTGGTAGGCATCAGAATCAAATCTCCTGAAGGGCTTGTTAACACACAGACCGCCAGGCCTCATCCCAGCGTTTCTGACTCAGGAGGTCTGGGATGAGGCCAGACAATTTGCTGATGCTGCCAGCAAATTGGTCCAGAGACCATGCTGGGTTGGATACATCCTGAGGAATAAGAATGAAACAGATGACACAGAACTGACGGCAACCCGTGAGAAAGACCTGATATTAAAAATATATAAGGTTACTAAGAAAATAATGGCAGCTAATCTAAATTTCCTAAAACTACAGAGCAGAGGATGGTGGATGACGCCTAAGAGATTTGAAGGCTTTTCCTTTGACCGAAACTTGGACACAAACAGCCAAACCAAAAATTCTATTTGACATACGTTTCCTTACCAGGAGAACGCTTGCACTGTGCAGAATGAGAGGGGCTTTTCAGCTGACCTTTATGTGGGTCTTAATTTGAGAATATTACTGGAATATGAACAATAGGTTATAAATGGTAATAGAGTGGATGGCACAAATAACGGTCAAGGTTAACTTTCTAGGGCAAAAGCCATGGGTTCCACAAAGTAACCATTACTTAGATACTTCCATTCTTTCAACATGTATGGGGTACCTTCTGCACGCTGATACTGTGCTAGGATATCAAAAGATCTCCTTATCGGGAGAGAAATGGGGGAATAGATTTTTTTTTAACTTATAATAAGCAAAGAGCATCCCAGCAGAGGTAAAGGAGATGGTACCATGGAAGCATGGGTGAGGATGTAGCCAGTTGTGTGAAAGAGTCTGGAGAGGCTCTGGAGAGAAGGGATTTATGATGAATTTTAAGGAAAAGGAAGAACTAGACAGGTGGAGAATGGGAGAAAGACATGCCAGGGAGAGACAACCACATGATCACAGGCACAGTGCTATGAGCCCACACTGCTGTCAGGGGAACAGAGAGCTCCATGTGGCTAAAGCACAGGTGGGTGTGGCTGGAGAGAAAGAATGGCAGAAAAGAAGTGTGAAAATGCCTGGGGGCAGATCATGATGTGAGGGGCCTTGCAGGCAGTGACAACCTTAGGAACAGAAAACTCAATCCGTAGATAAAGGAAGTTAAGAAGGCCTTAAAGCAAAGGGCTGTCATGGTCCAATTCAACTCCTAGTAAGTCTCTCAGCAGCACAGAGAATGAAGGAGAAGTGGGGATGAGGCGGAAGAAACACAGGAGGAAATTAGACTCAGAAGCTAAGCAAGGGCTAAGGTAGAGAGCAGAGGTCTTCCTTGAGAGGCATTTCGGAGGTATCACGGGTAGGACTTGGCCAACAGGCAAGCATAGGGAACGCCACAGAAAGAAGAGTTGGAGCTCACTTTTAACAACTCTAACGGATTCATTTGGCCTGTTCAACTTGCTGATCCACGGTATGTGTGATATTTACTGAGCTCTAATTATATATAAGGCACAGCTGTAAATAACTATAGCTGCGGAAGACAAGCTCTCTGCCATCAAGATGCTTACTGCCCAATTTCACTTTAACTTGGAGCCACGGTCTTGAGAGAGAGAAACTTATCTCAGGAAAAATTCTCTGCAAGACTGCAGGCTGCCACAACAGGGAATTCTCCAGAGAGGATCACAAAGCTTAACAAAGTATGTACTCCCTTAATTTTGTATTTGGGACGAGGAGAAACTGAAGGAGGACAAGGAAAGGAAAGACATAGATGACACAGTCATGAGACATCTGCAGCCACTCCCCGCCATGCCAAAATTACGTGTCCGAGAAAGATATCACTTATCCTTCAGGAATAAGGTGAAGAATGTCTCTTAACCACTATATGGATTAAGAATGGCTTTCTCGGGGCTTCCCTGGTGGCGCAGTGGTTGAGAGTCCGCCTGCCGATGCAGGGGACACGGGTTCGTGCCCCGGTCCGGGAAGATCCCACATGCCGCAGAGCGGCTGGGCCCGTGAGCCATGGCCGCTGAGCCTGTGCTCCGCAACGGGAGAAGCCACAACAGTGAGAGGCCCGCATACCGCAAAAAAAAAAAAAAAAAAAAGAAAAGAAAAAAGAATGGCTTTCTCTTAACCCATAAGAAGTTCATACCTAGATTGAGCTTCGACGAACTTTACCAGGCATTAGAGGTTAAAAACAGAAGGTAAGTAACCCTAGAAAATTCTACAGCACTAGGCTAAGATAAAACAAGCAGAAGTTGTAAAGAAAAACCTGTCTTAAACAGCACTACCGGTTACCCCTCATCTTTTTTGACCCTGACTTAGGAAGTTCCAAAACCAACATTTCAACTGTCAGAAGCATCTCTTAGAAAATGTCTCATGGTGCTCTAATATCTATCATTTAGTACTTGGACATCTTTCTAAAGCAGATTTCTATCACCCATCATTTGGTAATACCTGAGATTTTTGAAAAAAACATAATGATTTAAAATTTCTTCATCCCGGATTTAACCTGGGAACTTGTGGCTATGCCCACACAGAGTCCAAATCCTGCAGGACAAAGCATAAAACTCTCAAAGAGATTCACTGAGATAGCATCCTCTTGAAGACAAAAGTGATAACAGCTCACTTGGAGAAAATTTTACTATTGAAACCAGCACTTGAGCTTTATGGTATATTTTAAACATGCAGGAGCAATTGTCAAGAGAGAACAGGCTCTATTACAAATCAGCGATTCCCAAGCAGTTAGTGCCCAATTCCCCCCTCTTCGTATCCTAGAACACATTATTTTTTTGCTTTAATAATACTTAGGCAGTAAGAATAACGGAAACACCTGGAGTTGATTTTAACAGGACTTTGCTAGCCCAGGGTAGAGTCCAAACCTCGTCAGGCTAAATCTCACCCTTGACCTGCCAAATGTGATTACCAGAATCCAGCCACTTCCCCACATCCTGCAGCTGCCCTCCCCCGCCCTCCCCCCACATAAACATCACATCTACCTCTCCTCCTGGAACTCCAACGGCAGCAAGAACACATGTCGCCAATTCAAGGGGAATAACAATTTCTGCAATGGACACTCCAAAGCAGAGACGCCTGGGTTTACCTCTGCACACACGCCTCTAGCACATTACAGGGCACTCTCCCTGGTGATGGTCTGAAGCAGTCACTGCTGGAGTGAAATAGCAGCAACCTCAGAGCCCTAAAGTAATAGAACACAACAGTTTATTTAAAAAGAAGTGAGGGGCACGTGAAGGTTTTAATCCCAGGCAAGGCAAAACGTGAAGCGTCAGGCCCACCTATGTAGACAGACATCCAGGGGCACCATATGATGGGCTGTGAGACCTTGGTCAAGTCAGCTAACTGTTCATTGTTTTTCTCTTGAAGACGATTGGACAATGTTTTTTAATCTGGGTTCGTGATGCATTGGCAAAGTCTTGCCCCTTCTCTTGTAGACTCGGTAGTAATCACAGCAATTATGTTCAGTGAGATTTACACCTTGTTTGATTGTATCTTGAGCCACATTTTCTCCTTATTTCATTGAGGTTTTCACAACTGACCTTTTGGTTCATAAAGGTCATCCTTACCTCCACTTGAGGCATTTCCTAGAGATCGCCTTAACTGGAAATTGACCAGCTATAACCTTTCTTAGACCCTAAAGGTCAACAAAACCAGACAATTCATCCTCTAAATGTTACCTTCTGAAAATCCCTAACTTGAGGGCTCTTCAGGCCAACACATCTCTTGTGAGGCGTTCATATTGCCTTAAAATTTTTCGCTTCTTGCTAATTAATGACTTCTCACTGATTAATGACTTAGTAATAGAGGGTAAGTTTTCCACAGTAACCCTCTGCCGCAAAAAAGCAAAAATGCTGAGTTAAATACAATAAACATCACCTTAAAAGGATGTGACAAAAGAGGGAAATTTTAGGACAAAGTGTGAGGAAAATCTTGAGCCCAGAAATACAAACGAAATACCTGGCAATACAACCACATCTCCTTTAAGGGCGTTCGCCTACCCTAAGGAAGGGACCAAATGTCAAGGGACAGGGCCTGCCCAAAGTCAGAATCTTATAGTAGACCCTCTCCATATTAAGCCAGACTCCAAGGGGCTATTCCTATATAGAAGCCCCCAGAGGAACTCTCATCTGAAGTGCCCAGCGCAGCACGGCCACATGTGGTACCCTACACGCGAGTGACACTGAACTAAGCACAGGACAAAAACAGTCTGGTTTCTGGTTTGGATGCACTCAGACGACGGGGGTCTCCCAGCTAGCTGACAACCCACAGGAGCCGTGTGGCTGACAGGGTCCTGGTGCCCCGGCCGGGTGTCAGGCCTGAGCCTCCAGGATGGCACTGCCAAGTTCAGGATACTGGACCACCAGAGACCTCCCGGCCCCATGGAATATCAACGGGCGAGAGCTCTCCCAGAGATCTCCGTCTCAACACTAAGACCCAGCTCCATCCAACGGCCAGCAAGCTCCAGTGCTGGATGCCCCATGCCAAACAACCAGCAAGACAGGAACACAACCCCACCCATTAGCAGGGAGGCTGCCTAAAATCATACTAAGTTCACAGACACCCCAAAACACACCACCGGATGCAGTACTGCCCATCAGAAAGACAAGATCCAGCCTCATGCACCAGAACACAGGCACCAGTCCCCTCCACCACGAAGCCTACACAATCCACTGAACCAACCTTACCCACTGGGGGCAGACACCAAAAACAACGGGAACCACGAATCTGCAGCCTGCAAAAAGGAGACCCAAACACAGTAAGATAAGCAAAATGAGAAGACAGAGAAATACACAGCAGTGAAGGAGCAAGGCAAAAACCCACCAGACCTAACAAATGAAGAGGAAATAGGCAGTCTACCTGAAAAAGAATTCAGAGTAATGATAGTAAAGATGATCCCAAAATCTTAGAAATAGAATGGAGAAAATACAAGAAACGTTTAACAAGGACCTAGAAGAACTAAAGAGCAAACAAACAGTGATGAACACCACAATAAATGGAATTAAAAATTCTCTAGAAGGAATCAATAGCAGAATAACTGAGGCAGAAGAGCAGATAAGTGACCTGGAAGATAAAATAGTGGAAATAACTACCACAGAGTAGAATAAAGAAAAAAGAATGAAAAGAATTGAGGACAGTCTCAGAGACCTCTAGGACAGCATTAAATGCACCAGCATTCGAATTATAGGGGTCCCAGAAGAAGAAGAGAAAAAGAAAGGGACTAAGAAAATATTTAAAGAGATTATAGTTGAAAACTTCCCTAATATGCAAAAGGAAATACTCAATCAAGTCCAGGAAGTGCAGAGAGTCCCATACAGGATAAATTCAAGGAGAAACACGCCAAGACACATAACAATCAAACTATCAAAAATTAAATACAAAGAAAAAATATTAAAAGCAGCAAGGGAATAGCAACAAATAACATACACGGGAATCCCCATGAGGTTAACAGCTGATCTTTCAGCAGAAACTCTGCAAGCCAGAAAGGAGTGGCAGGACATATTTAAAGTGAGGAAAGGGTAAAACCTAAAACCAAGACTACTCTACCCAGCAAGGATCTCATTCAGATTCAATGGAGAAATTAAAACCTTTACAGACAAGCAAAAGCTAAGAAAATTCAGCATCACCAAACCAGCTTTACAACAAATGCTAAGGGAACTTCTCTAGGCAGGAAACACAAGAGAAGGAAAAGACCTACAATAACAAACCCAAAACAATTAAGAAAATGGTAATAGGAACATACATATCGATAACTACCTTAAATGTAAATGGATTAAATGCTCCAACCAAAAGACATAGACTGGCTGAATGGATACAAAAACAAGACCCGTATATGTGCTGTCTACAAGAGACCCACTTCCGACCTAGGGACACATATAGACTGAAAGTGAGGGGCTGGAAAAAGATATTCCATGCAAATGGAAATCAGAAGAAAGCTGGAGTAGCAATTCTAATAACAGACAAAACAGACTTTAAAATAAAGACAATTACAAGAGACAAAGAAGGACACTACATAATGATCAAGGGATCAACCCAAGAAGATATAACAATTGTAAATATTTATGCACCCAACATAGGAGCACCTCAATACATAAGGCAAATGCTAACAGCCATAAAAGGGGAAATCGACAGTAACCCAATAATAGTAGGGGACTTTTAACACCTCACTTTCACCAATGGACAGATCAACCAAAATGAAAATAAATAAGGAAAAACAAGCTTTAAACAAGATGGACTGAACTGATATTTATAGGACATTCCAACCAAAAACACGTTCTTCTCAAGTGCTCATGGAACATTCTCCAGGATAGATCATATCTTGGGTCATAAATCAAGCCTTGGTAAATTTAGGAAAATTGAAGTTGCATCAAGTATCTTTTCCAACCACAACGCTATAAGACTAGATATCAATTACAGGAAAAAAACTGTAAAAAATACAAACACTCGGAGGCTAAACAATATGCCACTAAGTAACCAAGACATCACTGAAGAAATCACAAAATACCTAGAAACAAATGACAATGAAAACACGACGGCCCAAAAACTATGGGAGGCAGCAAAGCAGTTCTAAGAGGGAGGTTTATAGCAATACAATCCTACCTCAAGAAACAAGAAAAATCTCAAATAAACAACCTATCCTTACAACTTAATCAATTAGAGAAAGAAGAACAAAAAACCCCAAAGTCAGCAGAAGGAAAGAAATCATAGAGGGAACTTATCTCCACATAATAAAGGCCATATATGACAAACCCACAGACAACATTGTTCTCAATGGTGAAAAACTGAAACCATTTCCACTAAGATCAGGAACATGACAAGGTTGCCCACTCTCACCACTATTATTTAACATAGTTTTGGAAGTTTCAGCCGCAGCAATCAGAGAAGAAAAAGAAATAAAAGGAATCCAAATTGGACAAGAAGAAGTAAAACTGTCACTGTTTGCAGATGACATGATACTACACATAGAGAAACCTAAAGATGCTACCAGAAAACTACTAGAGCTAATCAATGAATTTGGTAAAGTAGCAGGATACTAAATTAATGCACAGAAATCTCTTGCATTCCTATACACTAATGATGAAAAATCTGAAAGAGAAATTGAGGAAACACTCCCATTTACAATTGCAACAAAAAGAATAAAATACCTAGGAATAAACCTACCTAAGGAGACAAAAGAACTGTATGCAGAAAACTATGATACTGATGAACGAAATTACAGATGATACAAACAGATGGAGAGATATACCATGTTCTTGGGTTGGAAGAATCAACATTGTGAAAATGACTATACTACCCAAAGCTATCTACAGATTCAATGCAATCCCTGTCAAACTACCAATGGCATTTTTTACAGAACTAGAACAAAAAAATTCACAATTTGTATGGAAACACAAAAGACCCCGAATAGCCAAAGCAAACTTGAGAAAGAAAAGCGGAGCTGAAGGAATCAGGTTCCCTGACTTCACACTATACTACAAAGCTACAGTCATCAAGACAGTATGGTACTGGCACAAAAACAGAAATATAGATCAATGGAACAGGATAGAAAGCCCAGAGATAAAACCACGTGCATCTGGTCACCTTATCTTTGATAAAGGAGGCAAGAATATACAATGGAGAAAAGACAGCCTCTTCAATAAGTGGTGCTAGGAAAACTGGACAGGTACATGCAAAAGAATGAAATTAGAACACACCCTAACACCATACACAAAAATAAACTCAAAATGGATTAAAGACCTTACGTCTCTATGACATTAATCACAGCAAGATCCTTTCTGACCCACCTCCTAGAGAAATGGAAATAAAAACAAAAATAAACAAATGGGACCTAATGAAACTTAAAAGCTTTTTCACAGCAAGGGAAACCATAAACAAGACCAAAAGACAACCCTCAGAATGGGAGAAAATATTTGCAAACAAAGTAACTGACAAAGGATTAATCGCCAAAATATACAGGCAGCTCATGAAGTTCAATATCAAAAAAACAAACAACCCAATCCAAAAATGGGCAGAAGACCTAAATAGACATTTCTCCGAAGAAGACATACAGTTTGCCAAGAAGCAGATGAAAAGCTGCTCAACATCACTAATTATTAGAGAAATGCAAATCAAAACTACAATGAGGTATCACCTCACACCAGTCAGAATGGCCATCATCAAAAACTCTACAAACAATAAATGCTGGAGAGGGTGTGGAGAAAAGGGAACCCTCTTGCACTGTTGGTGTGAATGTAAATTGATACAGCCACTATGCAGAACAGTATGGAGGTTCCTTAAAAAACTACAAATAGAACTACCATATGACCCAGCAATCCCACTACTGGGTATATACCCTGAGAAAACCACAATTCAAAAAGAGTCATGTACCACAATGTTCACTGCAGCACTATTTACAATAGCCAGGACATGGAAGCAACCAAAGTGTCCATTGACAGATGAATGGATCAAGACGATGTGGCACATATATAAAATGGAATATTACTCAACCATAAAACGAAACGAAATTGAGTTATTTGTAGTGAGGTGGATGGACCTAGAGTCTGTCATACCGAGTGCAGTAAGTCAGAAAGAGACAAACAAACACCATATGCTAACACACATATATGGAATCTAAAGAAAGAAATGGTTGTGATGAACCTAGGGGCAGGACAGGAATAAAGACTCAGACATACAGGATGGACTTGAGGACATGGGGAGCGGGAAGGGTAATCTGAGACGAAGTGAGAGAGTGGCATGGACATATATACACTACCAAATGTAAAATAGATAGCTAGTGGGAAGCAGCCGCATAGCACAGGGAGATCAGCTCAGTGCTTTGTGACCACCTAGAGGGGAGGGATAGGGAGGGTGGGAGGGAGACACTAGAGGGAGCGTATATGGAGATATACATATACGTACAGCTGATTCACTTTGTTATATAGCAGCAAGTAACACACCATTGTAAAGCAATTATACTACAATAAAGATAAAAAAAGAACCCCCAAAAGCTACCCCCACAGGTAAGCAAAACGAAACCTACTTCTCCTCCAACCCCAGAGAACTAAGAGACATTGTCTTGACTCTGAGGGAAGCAGGAAGGGAAAGCCGAGGTTAAAGTCTGGCTCTTGAAGCCCAGATACACAGAATGAGAGTCCTTGGACCCTCAGGCCATGAACTTGGTAGGGTCCCAGGTATCCAGCAGCAACAAACACAGACCTAGGCAGGCATGCACGCACTTTCATCTTCCATCTTGAGAAATGCCACAGATCATTTTCCTGAGCAAGAATCAGCACAGAATTGGAGACAACCAAGCACGGAAAGAAACAGGCCTTGAGTGAGAACTACCATATACTGGAATCATCATATACAAATGAGGAAACAAGTGTGCTAACTCTGCTAAAATAAATCACAAACTTGAAAATATCTCCAGGGACCAGGAGAATATAAAATGCTACACAGAAGATGTGAAAAGGGGTCAGCCAAATAAAGCTGCTAGGGAAAAAAAAGAATTGAAATGAAAAACTTAATGAATGATCTTAGCAGCCGACTGTACAGAGCAGAAGAAACCATGAGTGAATTGGAAGACAGATCAGAAGAAATACAGCAATGGAGTTAAATGATGGGAACTCTGAAAGAGATGTAAAGAGAACTGATTAGGGTGAGAAGGTCCAACATACTTTTAATTAAAGTTTCAGAAGGAGAGAAGAGAATGGGAGAGAGGAGACCTTTGAAGAGATATGGGTGTGAATTTCCCAGAATAAACTACATGTACAGAAGCCCAGTGAATCCTGAGCAGGATAAATAAAAAAGAATCCACACCGAAATACATCATAGTGAAACCAGAAAAGAAAAGAAAAAAAGACAAAATCTTAAAAGCATCCAGAGAAGAAAGGCAGATTACTTTCAAAGGAGTGGCAGTTAGAATGACAACTAACTTCTCCACAGTTCTTGATTGACTGAAGTACACTGACAGCTCACTGCATCTTAGTTTTAGGCCAAACTGTATATTTTATCTATTACCATAATTGCCTGCTGACTAAGCCCCTTCTCTTAGCTCTTTCTCAAGGTAATGGGAATAAGGAGGAAGTAAATTTCTGAAAAAGAATCCTGAAACATTTGGTAGCTTTTAGCTTTATTACCCAATAATGTGGTAAAGTCACTGTACTAGAAATAATGGTGCTTGGCTTGTAAGTTTTGCCTGTGTTAAAACCTTCCCACCAATCAATTAAAATTTCTTCCTGGAGCTGTACCACAGAGAAAGAGAAGAATAAGTGGAATTGATTCTCTCCTGGTAATAAATGGACCTTGGGATGACACACCTAAATATATCTCTAGGCCACAGATGAACCACCTGGTGCTTACCCACTTCTTTTTTCTCTTAGATTAAGTTTTTGAGAAATAAGTTTTCTTTCATATACTTCTCCTCAGACCTTTGATTTGCACTTTATATCTTATCAGTAAATCTTTAATTATCATTGTGAAATGCACAAGATGAAAAAAAAACATTTTTTGTTTCTATATGTGGGACCCAGTGGTTTTCATGTTCAAAAGGCAATCAAAATGACTCGGACACATTCACGGTAACAATCACAGCAGCTTGATCCACTTCACTTAAAAAGCAGTCTCCGGCTTTTCCAATAAAATATTTGCTTTATCAAGAGGAGAATAAATTTGGGAATCTTCGTAATGGAAAGTTTACAAGTATCCTTGATGACAATGCAGAGTTACTACAGAGAAAAAAATATGGTATATTAAATTAACTTAATATTATGATCCTCCTGTTAAGATGCTCGACAAAGTTAAAACAACTTCTTGAGGAATTTCACGCAGGAGATCATTTCTGGAAAAGCAACAGAGCCTATATTAAAAAATAAAGCGAAATGTCTTACATAGAAAGTTGAGGATGGAGAAGAACAAAAATTAAATCTAAAGAACATACAACACTGAGAAAAATTAAACAATTTTGTCATTTTTAAAGCAGATATATTAAGAATTTCTCAAAAGACTATCTAGTCTGTATTCTTTGCTGACTCACACATGCTGGTCCTCGGTAGAGGTTAAATCCCGTAACTCCTATGTCATATGCTTTTTAGGAACAGCTACATTAAGGGTATCAGAGATCATAATTCACAGCCAGCACCCAGTTTCTATTGGGCATTTCACATAAAAGGCTTCTGTACCAGTAATTTATAGATACATTTATTACCATGTTCTATATTTTCACTAAATAATTCACATACCGAAACAGATCTTCTAGGTGTTTCCCAAGATAAATTAACCACATTACTAGCTCACCCATCAAAAATTATTCTATAGAAGACAGACTATTTCCTGCATACAATCAATTTGTTATTTGCCTAGACCTGACGCGACTATTATTTCTCGAATACCCTAAGATTTCTGAAAAGGTATTCACTACTCAAGCCTCTGAGTGAAACGTACCAGGAAAGCATTACCCGAAATTTTGCAGGATTGTCTTGCAGAGACCACTGACGAATACAATGCAGATTTTGAATCATAGTTTTCTTTTACATCTAAAATGTTTACACTTCATCTAAATAAATCTCCTTAATCGTTAGATAAGAAGATAAAGCCCAGATATTTTAAACGACGGCCAAAACTATAAGAACGTCGTGTGTTCTCTCTCTCTCTCTGTGTCTTTCTGTTCTGCCCGCCTGAGCCGTGCCCTTTCCACCCCACCACATTGGGGCTCCTTCACTGCAGCTCCTGCTTCCCTCTTTATCCCAAGAGATGACTGCTTATTATACAGTTTTATAGGTTCAAACACATTGTAAATCAACTATACTCCAATAAAAATTTTAAAAATGAACAACCACCACACACACACACACACACACACACTGAAGCCAGGCTTTCACTCTCCAGCCCTCCCAGCCTGTAGTGCTTCCTTAGTTATGACCTGGAAGAGCCTTTCCATCTGCGACTGGCTGGGAATCAGCATTGTCTGCCCTCCCAGCTCCTTGGATGGGCTCCAAATGAACTCTTCAGTCTCTTTCTAGCCACTAATTAAGGCCCTCATTAATGGGGCCAGTTGAATATGAATCAGCCAACTTTACAAGTTCCTACCACCCTCAAAGGATCTGCGTTGTCCTCAAGGCAAAGCCCCTCCCTGCTCCAATCTGGGGAGGGCCATTCTTCTGTGAAGGCCCAGTTTTTTAAAAACTTTTTATTTTATATTGGGATAGAGTTGATTAACAATGTTGTGTTAGTTTCAGGTGTCCAGCAAAGTGATTCAGTTATACATATACATGTATCTATTTTTTTTCAAATTATTTTCCCATCTAGATTGTTACATAGCATTGCAGAGTTCCCCATGCTCTACAGTAGGTCCTTGCTGGTTATCCATCTTGAATATAGCAGTGTGTACATGTCAATCCCAAACTCTCTAACTATCCCTCCCCTCACCCTTCCTCCATCCCCACCCCGTAACCATAAGTTCATTCTCTAAATCAGTAAGTCTGTTTCTGTTTTGTAAATAAGTTCATTTGTATCGTTTCTTTTTAGATTCCGCATATAAACAATATCATACGATATTTCTCTTTCTCTGCCTGACTTATTTCACTCAGCATGACAGTCTGTGAAGCCCCAGTCTGACATGGTTCCCAGTAAGCTTTAGGACACCGTGTGAGGCCCAGACGAAAACCACAATGTGTTGAGTGTTGGGACCCTCCTTTCTTTTAGGATGCTAGCAAAATCCTCCAGATAAAGGTCTGGACTAAATAATAATCCTTTAGGGGAGGAAAAAATAACAACTGCATCTGTCATTCCTCCTATTTCCCTCCTCCTCCCTCACCCAAAGCTAAATAAATAAATATAAATAAATCTCCTAATGCAAATTGAACTACCACTCTGGAAATTTAATAATGGAGTAGGAGGCCTTTGACCCCCTAGGTTTCTGGGTCAAAGATAATTCAGGTTGTTAGTGATAAAATGTCACTGTGATCAGTGACTGGTCAGTGGCTCACAGATGCAAGGGGGAATGATTTGGTGGCCTCAGAGCAGCTGTCAAGGCACAAGTGTTCACAGCTTTTTTTGCTTATACATCATTTCTAAGAGGATCCAGAGAGACTACAGACATCTCTCTTGCTGTTAGAGCCTCTTGCATTAAGGTATCGGTGCTTACAAAGTTTTAGAGCACTGAGACAGCTCACACCCACACCATACATGAATCTCTCTCACAAACACACACAACACACAAACACACTACCCCCGTCTTCCAGGTTATGACATTAGGACTACTTACTTTACTGGTCATCTTGTCAGTTAATATTTATTGAATCCACTTGGGCACACGATATTATAACAAGGAACAATTAGATGCCAAAGTTTAGCTGATTTAAATCTACTGCAACCCTCAAAATAATTAAAGTCATATCAACGATGGACCCCAAAGTGCTATTTGATGACACAGATATACATCTCTCTTACTTGGAAGCATAATAACACCTAAAGTACTATAAATGTGAATTCACACACAGTGTCCATCTCAGATCTGTAAGTGTAGCATCATGGTAATTCAGATCCCTACCCTGAAACCTGGATGCCTGGGTTCTAGTACTGGGACAGATATTCTGGCTGGATCTTGTGTCTTCCTCATTTGAAAAGATATGATTCAAGGACATGGCCTCTAAGTTAACCTTTTCAGTTCTAACACTCTATGATTTCCCCCCAGGGCTACTGTAGTTGTATTTAAGAGCTTACTTTATAGGCAGTATTAATATCGTTTAAGATTATTTTCATTACTTACGAGGAACGGTTGTTTTTTATTTATATAACGAACTCTTAACATAGCAAACACGATGTTCCAGGCAACGGTCTAAGTATTTACAAATATAAACTCCTTAAACTGCATCAGATTAGTTTCTTAACTGCCGTTATGTTCTTAAGAAGAAATGTAACACAAACAATTTAGGGTTAGTAAGAATTGTAGATTGAACAAACCTCGAATTCCTATTCATTTGTCTGAATAATTAAGCACTGATTATTACTTACTGCGAGCTTTAAGAAAAAGTGTGCAAATTTCAAGCAGGAAAACCACATATGATCAGTTTAGGAACAAATCCATGAATTGCTAGTACTGGTGATTTGCACTCATACTTGCTTATTAACTGATAGAAACATAATAATTAAATTGCTCCCCATAAGCTCCCACAATGCGTTGTTTTAAGCAAATTAACTATATTCTCTCATTTATTCAATCACTGAACAAATTTTTAAGAACAACAACTATGTTCCCATCACTGTGCTAGCCCCTGGTGATATGAAAATGCATAAGACAGACATGACCTTGAGAGGTTCACAGTCTGGAGATATTAACTGCTAAAATGTGCTCATATGATCAGTCAATTAAAAATTCCTCTGGGTGAGGACAACCGTTTATTCTCTAAGAATTAAAATTATGTAAGTGACAAAATAAAATGCTCGAAATAAAACTGAGATTGCTTTGATCTCTATCCTGCAAACCGAAAACGAAGAGGATAAATTTAAAATAAACAAATAAAATAAAGTTAATAAAATAGATAAAAATAGTCCAAGTATACTTTCTGTTTTATAGAAAATAAGGTGATAGAACATAGAAAGTCACCTATTTTTTTTACATACATTTATAGATGTCCTTACAGTTTAATGACTTCACATTTATACCAAATCCTGAAATATGTATAAGGATTAGTAATCACAAAAGTAATCCTATAAGTAAACCTATCTAACCATTTAAAAGGTAGCTGTAGTCTATTTTAAGTATAATTATTTATTAATACTTTTTGAAAGTAACTGAAAAGAAACTTTGTTCCCATAGAAAGCATACAACCACATATTAAGGCAATGTGCAAATTTAGTACTTAGGCCCCCGTGTATGTATATCAATATAATCAGTTCCCCTTTCTTATTTTATCGCGTGACCAGAAATAGAGTGACTCTGTCCATGGAACCAGCAGTTCTTACTTAGATAAGAGGCTTTTAGTAATGTACCGTGAAACATGACAGTTCAAAGGATGGTTATTATTTCCTTAATTTGTCAAGGGAGTTTTCAACAAAGAACCACCATATTCATAATAAAAAAATATTCTTTTAAGTTCTAAGTAGGGAATTTTTTTTAATATATATTTTATAAGGAGTTGACATGCTAATACTAGCAAAACACTGAATCTTCCAAAGGGTGACTTCTCTCTTTGAGTGAATGTGAGAATGGTAAGACCACTGGGGGATGAATACATTGTTCTCTTGGTACAGTTGTAACTTATCTTTGCTCAAGTGCAACAGCCTTCTTCAGAAGCTGTGCCATCCATCTGCCCATGAGTTTCACAGAAACAAATCACAAAAGGGCGTCTGCATTAAGGTCAGCAGTAACTTTACAAAGTCCCATGTCCAAAATGACAAAAAGAGCATTCAGCCCTATGGCTGCCTCTCTTAGTATCCCTGTTGTCCGAAGGTGTAGGCGCCGTGAAGTTTCCTCAAACATGCCTGTCTAGATGCAAATTCCTGTAAGACAGTTGCTACTACCCTTCCGGCTACAGGGAGTTTTATTCCCAGATTGCTGGGCTCAAGGCAAGATGGCTGCATCCTGCCTTTTCATCATGATTTCAAGAGGTGGAATGAAGTAAGCCTACCTTCAGTGGAAGGTGCAAGGAAGCACTGAAACTTGTCTTTACCTTACAGAGTGTGACTTTAGTCACCAAATTCAGATACAGGGCTTTCACTGAGCTTTTTATGTTTTGTGAATATTTATTCTGTCATCAGTAGCACATTGTAAGCGGTGACATTTCTTCCCCCTGCACAGTCCAACTTAGATGCTCCCTTGGTGAAGGGGGTCTCTTTTACATTCAATGTGAGAGGGCAGTGAATCTGTAGGTCTCAGGGACTATATGCTCTACACTGTCCCTTACCTTCTGCTAAATCCTAGGGAAAGATAATGGCCTTTGTCTTACCTGCCTCCCTGAAGTGGATCCCAGTGCTTTCTGATGGGGCATAAATAATGAACACAACATTTAAAACTCTAATGTTGCTTTCCAAATAGCAAAATATTTAAAATAACTATTTCTATCGACATTTCTCCTTCCTGTAAGGTTAAGGGCAAAGGAGAACATACAATATAATCAACATGTTAAAACAAACCCCAAAAAACAACCCTTAAGACCTAAGTCTCCCATTTCTATTCAATTTAATATATGGAAAATTATGTATTTCATTTTCTATTCAACTCAGTATTCCAATAACTGGTTTTCTTTTGACAAACCCACCAGCTCATTTCCATAATTCCGGTATATGTATAACTCTTTCCCAAAATGGATAATGCATGAGCCGTTTCCTCTCCCCACCCCCCCAGGGAAGATTCCAAGTATACAGCAAGGTGACCTCACTAAAGCAAATTATAAGCGCTATCTATTTTCTGTGTTCGAACTAATCTTTCTGGGGGTAATGTACCAGTCTTCAATATATCTCTCAGAAATAGATGACAATAATTTTCAGTATTACTGCGATCACAACTGTTTATAAAAATCCACCATTTCACGAGCTTCAAGACAGGCTCCCCTTTTTTATTTATTTAAAAACCATTTAAAGTGGAAAATGTAGAAAAGTCCATAATTTCAAACAATGAAATATTGTGCTTAAAACAGATACTGTCACTCTGTTGGCAGAGAAAAGAGAAAATACCAAAAGAATATAAAAGCAGGCTTGTGTATATATATACACAAAATAATGTCAACTTAATATACAAATGGAAAATCTTGTCAGACAATAAAGTTACACACACACAACACAATATGCTCCAGTTAAATCAATTCATCATTACAATTATCTATCCTTGTAGTTCAGGGAACAAAATAGTCAAAAAATATAAATAGAAAAATGATTCTCACTCATTTATTCTATAAATATTTATACGTAAAGTACTCCACTAGGCCCTATGTGTAAGACAAAATTATCCTTGACCATCAAGACATGGGAGATTAGGAATAGGAAAGTTACATCTAAAGAACTAACTGGCATATATTTTATTTTTTTATTTTATTTTATTTTTTATTTATTTATTTATTTTTGCTGTACACGGGCCTCTCACTGTTGTGGCCTCTCCCGTTGTGGAGCACAGGCTCCGGATGCACAGGCTCAGCGGCCATGGCTCACGGGCCCAGCTGCTCCGCGGCATGTGGGATCTTCCCGGACTTGGGCACGAACCCATGTCCCCTGCATCGGCAGGCGGACTCTCAACCACTGCGCCACCAGGGAAGCCCTACTGGCATATATTTTAAAAGAAGTGTGTGCGTGTGTATTATTTAAAAATATAAGTGCACATAACCTATTTTTGCATCAATCTGTTAAAACATCACTGCCAGTGTTCCTCCATTCTCCAAAAATGAGTTTATCTATAGACCAAAGTTCAAGGTCAGGAATATCTGGTTGATCTCTTTATGAATGTGTTATACATATATGACATCCAACTCTCACCAAGAGTCCAAAGCCATAGAATGTATACCTAATAAATATTTGATATGTATTATCAACAACATGATAATTATTTACAAAGAACCTCTGTGTATAAGACCCTGTGAAAAAATGTACAGTATTTATAGTTATTTGTGGAGGGCTTAAAGTTCAGACAACATTGATACATACGTAGCAAGAAGACAACATTAGATGAACACACATTGGAAAAGTGCTTAGATTTTGTTGATATTTAAACTCAGTAAAACTGATCATTTAGTCCTTACTCTGTACCCAGCACAATACTCAACACTACTGCTTAGAACAACCACATGAATTACATAATATTATTTCCCACAGTGTACACACGTAGAAACTGAGGCTTACATAGTTGTCATCACTGTCAGAGTTCACACCACGCAGTCAGAGGACAGAACCAGAGCCTTGCCTTTCAACCACTGCTCTGGTCTTACTAAAACCAGCACCTCTCAATCCTGGAGGAACACAGCCATCATGAAGCCAGGGCCACCATGCAAGTGGCCCAGAAACCTCTACTCAGTGTTGCTCAAAGTCAAATGTTCATGCTGATGTGTTCTGAATCACACTATATGCAAACACAAGAATTCTCATTCGGCCTGCTGGTTAGGAAAGAACACAGCTAATTTTTCTTTCTAGTGGTCACATTCAGAAAACAGGTGTTTATTTTTAAGGCGAACAGGCCAGATAATTTGGGGAAAAGGCAAAATACTGCTCAGTTCTCGAGTGCTGCCGAAAGTCAGGATACTGCTGGTTTGGAGATGGCTGGATCAAAGGTGTCAGAGGTGGGACCACACCCAGGGGGGCTTGAATCCAGGTTTGTGCTTTTTAGGGGGATTATGTTTCATCCCATCTCCCGCGGAATATATAGATTTGGATTCAAAATGTCATCCAGGGACTTCCCTGGTGGTCCAGTGGTTAAGAATCCACCTTCCAATGCAGGGGACCAGTTTCCCCGGCGGGGAACTAAGATCCCACATGCCCCAGGGCAACTAAGCCCACGCACTGCAACTAAGACCCGACGCAGCCAAACAAATTAAAAAAAAAAAAAATGTCATCCATACTTCATACTTCCTTCACTCCAGTGGGTTTGGAGAGAAGATAAGAGAAGCATCAAAATGAGGATTTAGAACGTTCATTTGGGTTTCACTGAACTGCACAGGTACATGTTTTAGTCTCAGCTCAACTCCAACTGAGGTTACAAATGGATATGACATTGGACCCCATCCAAAGAAGTCTTCCTACTGTATACTCATATATTACATGAATATATAAAAAACACAAAACAACCCTTTCATTTAAATATTTGTAACCATTAATATAGTATAAGCTCGTAACTAAAAGTCAACTTTCCAAGTTTGGAAGGGAGGAGAGGCAAAAGGAAGTTCCACAAAAATTTTTTTTCATATACTAAATCATGTTAAACATAATACAAATGTTCACACTGTAGACACAAAACCATAGTGTGCTGTGTCCCAAATGAATCCTGCAGCCCACTTCACATCGACTACTACTAGAGCAAGTTACCAATCCTCTTCTGCTCCCCTTCTTATCTCCCAGTACAACAGAAAGTCCATGGCATAGGATGAGGAAAGGGGAGAAAAGACACATTTAGGGAAAACCAGAATCTTCTCTAAGTCCTGATAAACTTAAGAATAGTGAGAACACTTGATTCACAAAATACATATCTCTAAACACTAAATAGCAACATAGGTGTTGTTATTTATTAAAAAAACTCTTATCATGAGCATTTGTTTTCTTTTAAATACCTGTTGACCACCTCCTTCATTTTTTTTCTTTGACTTTTGGATACATTTCTTATCAGTTCACTCATAAATATGATTTCCTATTATGATATATACAAATGAAAAATTTTCAATAAATGATGTACTAAACAGTTAAGATCAAAAACTCTCTTTAGGGCTTTAACAGAGAAAATTTTCTATGCATAATTAATATCCAAACTTCACTTTACCTAGGGTTGAAATATATTTTTTGAAAAAGTTATAAAATCTGTAGGAATTTTAACTTCAATTCTGGAGTCCTTAAATATAAGACATTCAGTATTCAGAACATTTCAGTATATGCATACAATTTATTTGTTCTGAAAAATATTCCAAATTAGAATTTAGACATTTCCTTTTAAATATTGGTTTTATATTTACTATGGAATAGCTAAGAAGACTGTCAAGTCCTTTAAAAATGCAGTTTGTCTTTACAACTGTGAGATCATATGTAACAAACAGATGAGTTACAATTACAAACAGAAACATATGCACTTTAAAAAGCTGGCTTTACCTAAGTTCTAACCTTATTTATAAAGTAATATAGGCCATTGATAATGAGCATATTTTCACATGGCAGTAAAATTCACTTATTAAAACTACTGTAAAAATTGAATTGTAGTACTGTAAAACTGAGTAAAGTTAAAAAAAAATATTATTCCATAAAACAAAGCCAAGTTTGTTCACTAGTCACTAATATTTCTCACTCACATCTTTGTAATCTCTGTAGAAATACGGTGGGTAAGATAAAGCATAATAACAGTTTGCTAACAGGTTCAATAAAAATCCAAGTTACATGTTGTGATAGAAATGTACTACTTTTCTCTCCAAGGGAAAATGCCCATTGCCCTGGCACTCTACCTTTATGCTGAATTCATTTTATATGGCTATCATATGACCTATGTATTGGAGAAAATGTCACTGGTTTAATGACTTCCTAGCCCAGCTTCCTTTTATACATTATTTTAACCTCACTTAATTAACTTCTACGACTTTTTTCAAAGTTGTCACTACTATATTTTTTAAAATACCATGTAGGGCTTCCCTGGTGGCACAGTGGTTGAGAGTCTGCCTGCCGATATAGGGGACACGGGTTCGTGCCCCGGTCCGGGAAGCTCCCACA
Source organism: Pseudorca crassidens (assembly GCF_039906515.1). Classification (NCBI taxonomy): domain Eukaryota; kingdom Metazoa; phylum Chordata; class Mammalia; order Artiodactyla; family Delphinidae; genus Pseudorca; species Pseudorca crassidens. The sequence continues at coordinate 12,956,109 of NC_090316.1, forward strand.
TGTTGCGGAGCGGCTGGGCCCGTGAGCCATGGCCGCTGAGTCTGCGCGTCCAGAGCCTGTGCTCCGCAACGGGAGAGGCCACAGCAGTGAGAGGCCCGCGTACCGCCAAAAGAATAAAATAAAAAAAAAATAAAAAAAATACCATGTAAAGCATAAAGTCAAACTACTAAACAGAGTCCAAATATTAAACTATATGACATTGACAATATTCAGTCGTGTATCATCTACAGAATTGACAATTTCTGATGCTTCCACCTAATAAAACATTCCCTGACTCTCACATCACTGAAACTAAAATGCAACAGCCGCCCAGAGGAGCCAGCTGCCTGCCAACTGAAGCTATGAAACAGAAGGTTTGGGACACTGTCGCAGACCAAACGCTACTGCCCATCAATAATACCTTTCTTGGACCAAAACAATGTGAACAATATTGCCCTTTAAAAAGAGAAGGAGAGTAACAAACTGGGAGTAACTCACAATGAACATGACCAGTGCAGAGTGGAATAAATCGTGAGCAAATAACAGTGCCTCTGCGACAGTGTTATAACGTTAGCCCGTGATCCAAAAGAATTAGTCATTCCAACCCATTTTCAAAAACATGTAGCTCAAAGTAGAGTTCTTAAACATTTTAGCTAGGGGTTGAGGATAAGGTGTGAAGACGTGAAAACATGGGCTCCTAAAGATCCTCTGTGTAATTTTGAGGTGCTCATGTATAATTTTCCAATGCCACAGTGGAAATTTTAAATATGACTAAATGTCTTTGCAGGTACTGCCCGAACTTATGCAAGAGGAACTGCTCTAAGGGACGACTGAAAGATGCTTATAAGATGCTAAGTTCTCTGGGGACAAGTTGTTGGCTGACATATACACACTACTGTATATAAAATAGATAACTAATAAAGACCTACTGTATAGCACAGGGAACTCTACTCAGTACTCTGTAATGACCTATATGGGAAAAGAATCTACAAAAGAGTGGATATATGTATATGTGTAACTGATTCATTTTGCTGTACACCTGAAACTAACACAACATTGTAAATCAACTATACTCCAATAAAAAATTTTAAAATGAAATAAAATAAAAGTAAATCTCACAGATGTGCCCTTGCAGGTTTTTACAACTGCATCGTCATCATCGGAATGATGTTTCGGAATGTTCTTAGCGAATTTGGTCTATTTTGGTCTAGCTGGGAAACAAACTCCAGTTGAGGTAGTAACTGATGAAATCAGGATCCTATTCTTCCCCATAGATTGCCCAGAATATCTAAGTCACTTAGAAAAGAAAAAAGGAGTCGTTCTTTGGGGAATAGCAGTGTGATGCTCCTGGAGCACCCTCTGGAGGCCAGAAAAAGGTGACACTAGTGAAACGGAGAAAGAAGAGAATTCTGACCTTCCAAAGGCAGAACTCCACAGATCGTACTTAAGTTGGACTCAAAAACGCACTTATGCAATTGTAATCAAGGCGACCTAAGAAACATGCGTACTTAATTTATAGTTTACAAATGCAAATAAATCCAAGGTGTATGTAACAACATTCTCAAATAATTGTTCCTTCATTAAAAAAAAAAAAAAAGGAATGCACTGATTAGTGTATTTCAGCCTGCATTCTGAATTCCTTGGGGAATTAATTGTAGAGGCATTTTTTTCATAGTTAGAAGAGAGGTCTCAATGTGAAAATGTGACATTTTCATTCACAAAATGTAAGTAAGCAAGGTTATATAGGGTATTACTAATTGTCAAACTTTTCAAAGTAGTCAGCTGTATGCTTATCAAAACTGAGAATAAATTAAGCTTTTTTTTTTTTACTTCTAACACCTCACTTTTTCTAAAGCAACAAACACTGACATCTATTGGCATTTTGGTAGCTCGCTTTTAAAAAATCTGTTAAAACCCACGAAAGGACACACATGCAAACATGCGTAGGATTAGGATGAACCCAAAACACCACTTGGTCCTTTGAAGAAATTTCATTTTATATATCTGACAGCATATTTAATAGATGTTATTTTCCTCTGATAAAGATAAATCAGTTTTTAAGCTAATACTATATCATTTAAGTTTCTGTATTTTCTGTTTGTCAAGAGGAGAACTCGAGGGTTAATCAAAATATTAGAAGTCCACTTTCTTTTTCTCTGAGCAAATGAAATCACTCACCCAAAATACTGACACTTGGTTTGTTTTCGTCTATCCTAACAGAACAGGATAAGATCAATACCGTTAGTGTCAAATGTAACTTGTCACTTTGAGAACGCTAATAAAACGCTGATTTGCTAAGAATCACACTTCCAGAACTTTAAGCACTACCTACAGCCATTCTAGTGTGTGTGGAGGGGGGGATAATGAAAGATGTAGATTTTTTTAATATTCATTATTTTGTTTATATTTAGAAACACCTGCACTGGATTCCATGAACCTTGTTGGCAATATACTCTTACATTCGATAAAAAGGTAACAAAGAGCACGTGGATACACATTTTCTTTTTCAATTTGTACTAGTCCCAAAAGACTACGCATGCATTCTATATAAGCATCAACTCTTCAGTGTGGCCAGAAAAGGACTCATGTTTCAAAACCTTCTCAAGTTTGAGACCTCAACCTTTTTCTGCCAGAGATAAAACGATATTGCACCTCACTCTACTTTCAATATTTAGACTGGATTCAGGACTGTTTTCATAATACCTATATGCAGTTATGGTATTTGACATACTTATCCACTTTTCTCTCTATTTACAAGTAGTACATATTAATATTTATACTCACTCTAATCTAAGGCCAGCTCTGGATTATTTTTTACCGTACAAGGTAAATGTGGAAAATTGTGTCAGATATCTTAGCAAAGGCACAGAAGATCTGTGTCTTAAATCATTTTCTCAAGAGAGCTAACATCGATGGGGCACTTACTACTGCTGTTATCTCATTTAAGCCTCGGCATAACTTTATGATAATAATTTTATTATCCCAATTTTACAAATAAGGAAACAGGCATGGAGAGATTAAGTAACTTTCCCATCACTATACAGGTAAGGAGCAGAACTGGGATTTAACCTTTTTTTTTTTTGCGGTACGCGGGCCTCTCACTGTCGTGGCAGCCGCTCCACGACACGTGGGATCCTCCCAGACCGGGGCACGAACCCGCGTCCCCCGCAACAGCAGGCGGACCTGCAACCACTGCGCCACCAGGGAAGCCCAGGAACTAGGATTTAAATGCAGGCAATCGGGCTGTAGCACTAAGTACCAGGTACCCTGTAATAGTGAGGCATTTTCGTACTAAAGGACAGGCGACGAAACACACAGAGCATCTGTCACACTGCCTGGAACATGGTAGGATATTTAGTAAATAGTAACTCCCTTATTAAAAGTATAAAATACTAGTGCCTGGCATGTAATGTGTTCATTGCTCTCATACTGGTTCAATATTTTCTGATTACTTACATACTTTATGGTCTTTTCTTCCCATTTTTCCATCATATCATTTTCTCATTTTGCAGATATGAGAACAGTATCCCAAGTTTCTCCCACTCTCTTAAAATCATTCTCCAAAATAAACCCGCTTCATTCTAAAATTAGTATTTAATGTCTTTAATAATTACATCATCTAAGTGGTCACAAGTCACCAGCTTGAAACAGATCACTGGACATTCCTCCTGTTCTGTAAACACGCGCTGCCCTGGTAGTGACGGGGCACTTCATACCCAAGAATGTTTGACAAGCACTTCAGCCTGGGAAGCCACTGAGTTAACAAAACAGGTGGGTGATGTCACCCGGGAAGCACATGGCCGGCTTCTAGCCATTTGGGATACTAAGTGTTTTGATGTTTCCACCACTTGTACTGACAAACGCCCCTTCTGCCAGGGGTGAAGGGAGACCCAGTAGCTCTAGAACTGAGCTAGGCTTGATAATGAATGGGTTCCAGGTCATTTAGAAGGAAAAATAAAAATAAAAAGAATCCTTTGCAATGTTTTAATGAAAGAAAAACATCAACAGAGATTCATAGAAGAAGCTTAGAGCCAAATACCAAATGGGTGGGGGGAGGGGGGGAAGCTCTGGTTTTGTAATTCAGGCTTCAATAGATAAAGTTTGCTGAGCTGAATCAATACGAAAAGTCTGGATATGGGAGATCCAGCATCTAGGAGGTGCAGGAAGTTACAGCACCCTTGGTACATGGATCCTCGTTACAAAGCCCAGGATTACGCTGAGGTTGCTTTTTTCTTTTTTTCTTTTTTTGAGCAAAGAAGAAAAATCAATGACCCCAAGGGCCTGGGAACTATTAGAGTCATTACTGCGACACAGATAATTCTGTTGAACATCTGCCGCCACAACAGCGTGCAATTCAGTATAAAAATGCGATGCTACGGAACACAGCTACGTATGTATCACATACCAGTCACACGTGTCGCATGAAAGTTAAAGGAATCTTTTTCCCCTAAAGCTATCCCTCCAACAGATGAGTTTATGCCTCCGCATATAATACAGCACACAGCGGGGCTGAGGGGCTGAGTGCTCTCAGCCTTGTCTCTCCCTTGACTGTCATGAAGTAATGTTATAACCTCCAAAAAGAGGCTTGGCTGTTGCATGGGCATCGTGTAGGACAGCAAGTTTCAGCGGCTGTTTTAAGAAAGGGGTGAAACCTGGGATTGAAGGGCACTGATGGAGGAGCTATTTAAGAGATGGGTGTCCTGTAAGCCCTAATTTGAGCCGGTATGCCAAGTGGCGATGCTATAGTTATGGCATCTAGAGGTCATTCCTTTGAGGATGCCTGAGGACTACAGAGTGCAAAGAAGCTTGAAAAAGAGGTGTGGGTTTCCCTCACAAACCATTATGGCTCTCAGTTATTCACTCTCCTAAGATAAGGAAAAGTACACTGACAGCATTACAAGGGAAATGACAAGAAGGAAAGAAACAGTGATTTCAAAGCAATACTATTTAACGCCAGGTGCTTTCACCTAAAGCAGGTTTCAAGTTGATCGTTGTTTTTGAATCAAATGAAGAATAAATATTCTTATCTGCTTTATAGGGTTTAACAAGCACAAGGTGCCCTGGAGGGGGGTAAAAAGTTCCTCCCCAAGGAAGACAACTACCTGATGGAAAAGAGAGATACACTTTAAAACCAACCTAGAGCCAAGTTCACTCCAGATTCTCTGGGAAGAGAGTCAAGAGAATGTCACTTAAAGATGCCAATCTATCTGGTTCAGAGGGAATCACAGCGGTGGGACTGGAAAGCATAATGAGAGTCACCAAGGAAACTCTGGGACACTGTGTCAGGAGAGAATATTAGGTAGTCCCAACACAGCTGCCTACCTAATAGATGAGATCTGTAGGACACAGAAATGTCTGTTGGTTCTTAAAATCTCTCCCACCCACCACGGGTGCTTATCTGAAATGTCTATGTTAACTAAGGCATTGCTGCCCTGAAGCCTTGACGAAGTGCAGACCTGTTACCTGAAAGGGATGCTACTTCAAGCCACCGTCCCCTCCTTAATTCATCAGACCTCCTCCAGAGGACCACAGAAACGTCTGAAGGCAGAGTACTCCCAGGCAGGACAGGACAACACTTAAAGAGCCCCGCAAATAACTCTTTACAACTTTACCACTGCGGTCAGGTCTAAGAGCTCTTTCATTTACTAAGATAACCTGCGAGAGGACAGTAGAGAATGTCACTTAGGGAGATTGCTAATCCAGCTCCCCACTTCAGCCCTTGTTGAATAAAATGCGATAGGGTGTCTCCAAAACAGGGATAAAGTAAGGAAAATTTCAATACACCCTCATGAGAGCTAATGAAGGGTAATGAAGGTGATCTGCCCAGCAGCATCCTATCATAGAAGCATGCACAGGAATGGTCAGTGGCCAAACAATTACTCTCTGTTCAATTTGTTTTGCTCAAAACCTGTTTAAGGTCTCTGCCAATAAGCCAGGCTCTGAAATGCTCTCAGCGATGCCAGTAAGAGAACTGGGCAAATCTTGTTTACTTCCTGCAAGGAACGGGCAAATACTTCTGTAAGATAACAGAATGCCATTGAACTAATTCTTCAAAAATACTTTACGAAGTGTGCTGGGGGATGTTCCAAGTGCCTTGAGGTCTCTGGATCAATTAATAATTGGGAAGTGCAGAGGCAGAAAAAAGCCCTTATATTCTTCCCCCACCCCTCCGTTTTTTTTTTTAAAGCATCCTCTTCACTTAATCACTCATAAACAAGTATTTATTTGGGGCGCCTCCTCTTTCCAAGACAGTGGCGAAAGCATCAGCCCTTCTTAGGGAAACAGAAGGTGAAACTGTCATTCACGTCCGTGAACCGATGATCACGCACTAGACTGGTCTCTAGAAAGCCTCAGCTGCCATTTCATTCTATTATATAACCAGTGGGCAACTGGGTTCAAAAGTTCAAATGAACTTTTGCTTTGGGGCATCTCTTGGGAACATAAATTAACCACATTTATCAAAGAGGTACTGAAAAATAGAACTGCAAAACCGAAAGTTTGAGAACCTTTTTGGGGACCTGATTCCTGGCACTGGGCTGGATTTTATCTGCTTCGCTGACCTCTAGGAATCCCTCTCAGCTGATCTGAGCTCCGATACTGCAGGGCTGAATCCGAGTGAGCGTCCGCGCACACCGCGACCCTGCACTCCCTCCCCGGAGCCCAAAACACCGACGCGCGACCGCTCGCGTTCTCTCTAGAGCACCCCGTTCTTCCGAGCCAGGCGCTGCGAGGGGAGACCCGTTCCCGCTTTTCTCGCTAGAGGGCAGGCGGGGCCCGTGCAAAGCGCTGCTGGCGCTGGACACGCGCGCACCCGGCCTCCGCTCCTGCACGCCGGGTCCCGCTCCCGGGCTGGGCTCGGCTCTGGGGTGCTGGGCAAAGGCCGTGCCAGGGAGCGCGGCGCGTCCAGGTTCTCCGGAGGCGCGGTCCCGGCTTCCGTCCTCACCCTGAGCGCGGGTTGCTGGCGCCCGGGTGGGGCTCGACGCCCAGGTGAGGGGCGGCCCCATGGAGGGCGAGCACCGCCCGGCCCCGCGGACGGCCGGGAGCAGGGCCAAGCGCCCGGAGCGCAGGGCGCAGGCAGGCGAGGGCGAGGCGGCGGCATCTGAGAAGGAGAAAGAGAAGGAGGAGAAGGATCGCGGAGCCCCGGCCGCGCGGCGCACTCACCTGGGCTCGGGCCGCCCGCCGCGGGCGCAGGCTTCTTCCCGGAGCCTCGGTCCTTCTTGCCCTTCCCCTTGCCTCTGCCTTCTTTGCGCTCCGACATCTCGCCCGAGAAGTGCACGCTCTGCGCGGACGGCGCCCGGCGGAGGCGACGCGCGACAAGTTTGGTCCAAGGGCTGGGATCGGCTTTGGGAAAAGTTTGTCCCTCGAGGGCGGGGGGCGGAGGCGGGTAGAACCACCGGCCGGGCTGCGGCGCGCGCGCTGCGCGGGGGCCGTCTCCTGTCGCCGGCGGGGAGCGCGGGGACGCGGCGTGCGGTCCGGGCCACCTGGGACTGGCGGTCGCTGCGTCCGGCGGTCGCGCTCCCTCTCGGGGCGGCCCCTGTCGCGCAGGGAAGTGCTCGGTTCCCGCCGCTGTCGGCTCCTGTCGCGGCCTCTGTCCGGCGCGCTCGCAGCCCGAGGAGGGAGAGGCAATCACCGTCCGGCCAGCGCTTGCGTCGCCCGGCAGCCGCAGTCACCCCGCTCCTGCCCTCCGCGCGAGCCCGGAGTTTCGACAAGTTGGGGGGAACTCCTCGCCGGCTCTTTTTCAATTGCCCCACCGCCAACCACCTCCCGCCCGCAGGTTGGACGCTGGCGCCTCCTTCTCGCCCTCCCCTGGCCTCGCCCCCTCCCTCGTCCCCGCCACACCCCCACCCCGAGGCGCGGACACGCCACCGGGAGGAGCCTGGGCTCGGCGCTCGCCGGCGCAGCCCCTTTCCCTCCCCGAGCCGGCCTGGGCGGGGGGCGGTGCGCTGGGCGGCTGCCGGACACCCCCGACAGGGGTCGCTGGAAGCCGCGCGCAGCAGCCGCCGCCGCCGCCGCGCCCGCGGGAGCCGGACCACACGTCCCGGGGAGATTCCGAGACCCAGGAAGGGATCCGGACCCGGGGCCCTCGCCCCTCGCTCCTCGCTCCGCTTCCCCGCCAGGCAGCGCCCGGGAGGGCTGGTCCCTTCCCTCCAGCGCGGAGAAAATGGTGGAGACAAATTTTGCAGCTCCGACACCTGCCCGGCCAAATTAAGGCCCTGGAACCCGTGGGAAGGAGAGAAACGGCTGCTGTTTTCTCATTAGAGTTTGGGGTTCCGTCCTTTCTTTCTTTAGTGAAAAACCCCACACGCACGTAGGGCAAAGATAAAACTCTGGGTGGAAGAGTAAGGCGACTGTGGATACACAGGAAGGGCTCGGGGGACCGTAAAGATGGTTAGATAAATCCATCTTCGTCGATCTGCTCCTGGGATGTGTCTGTGTCCTGCCTTCGTGTGTTTAACAACGTGCCTGACAGACTTCTCATCTTCAGCTTTTCCTAAAAGAAATAATAATAACCTGGCCTCTGCTAAGGGGGAGGGGGGTCTCCTAAACTGTATCTCTCACTACAGCTTAATTATTCAAGTTGTAACTTAACTGATAAAACCTGGGTTGGAAAGCAATCGACAATAAAATTACTGCGCTAGCTAGAGTCACTCAGTTCTGCCGAGAGAGCAAGTACGGGGAGGTAAAGTGGAGAGACAGAACCAGAGGTCCTGAATTCGTCAGTGCTAGCTTTCTCCGATTCAAACTTCCCTCAGAACTGCGGGTGAAACCTACTTCGCCTTCCCTTGTCCTCCCTCTGGTGGAGAATTCTAAAGAGCAGTGAAATCCAGAAAACGTTAGCACCCTGCTGCGAAGGACAACAGTGAAAGGCCAGGGTAATCAGCACCGCGTAATGAGCCAGAATCATGTAAAGCAAACGTTCTCATAGATGTATGGCAGCTGTGGCTAAGTCAGAATGTTCATTTACAGTGACAGGCCCACGTGTTGTTTTCTGGAACAGGTGAGTACCGTCCACCCACATGTGAAATTTACTTAGCCCTCTTTAAAAGTAATTTGCTCCTGATTTTCCGTCCTCCGGGATTAATGCTAACTGAACCATTACCTACAGACAGCCTTCTTGGTATATTTTGCAAATGCCACCATTTAGACAAAGGTGAAATCTGGGGTGCCTTCTTGCTATGTATGTGGAGAGGGAGGGGGGACAAAAACAGTTATTTAAAAACTGTCCTAAATTAAGAATGATTTTATTCTCCTTTAATTTGTACTGTAATAAGAATCTAACTCTATTGGGTGGGTTAAGTCGTTAATAGATATCTTAGCAGTAATGCCATCATTTATTTTGAAAAATTTGATGTCCAAATATCTTCTGATAACCTTCCAACGAACACCACACATCAATTATACTGGGCCATAAAAACAGCAAAATCAGGGAGATTATGAATACTGAATAGCACTATAATATTCCACAGAGTCTAATGTAAACTGGAACTGAATGATGGTTGAAATAACTCTGCTTTCCCAGGTGGGGCCGCTACTTAACAAACAGGAAAACAGCAAAACTCAGAAAAGGCGAGCCCTTTCAAAAAGGGTACTTTTTCTCCAGGATATGAGACCCTGTAAGGGCTTAGTATACAACTGCTACATGTTACCAGATACATCATTATTTTAGAACTGAAGGACAGAAAGCAGAAATGTCTTTTGGAATTAAAAAATAAAGTTTCAGATCTTTCCAAATAAAACAGAAAGCCAGCTGGAAAATCCAATTTGAAATTGCCCTTAAATTATTCATCTCTGTGGTCAGGAAGTAGCAGATGAATTTGTTGTTGTTGTTGTTGTTTTGCATTTTTATAAATCCTCGGAAATGATCAGAACAGGGATGGAGAAAGGAGGAAACCTTTCTTTGCTTTCTTGAAAATCAAAATATTAACCTCAATTTAGAAACAATGACATGTTTTCATGGTATCGTTTTATTAATTTGTTATGTATTGTTCAGCTCTTAGAGTCTGTATCATACAGGGTATATCAGCTCTCAGGTAATATATGTCAACCTGTCAACATATGTCAACTCGTGAAAACTAGAGTGGGTATTTATAAATAAGCAACTTGAGAAATAAAGAAAGACAAAATGGAGCTCTTATATTAAATGACAGCTTATAATAAAGGCAATCCTGTGCCATAACACTTTTCTTTGGCGAGGCTTAACTTTTAGAAGCACTCTTAGAATCCACAAAGCTGGCCCAATATACCCTTTCTCTCATGAATTCCCATTTGGAAAATACTCCAAGAAAATCTTAAAAAGAAAAAAAAACCAAAAGTGAAAGAACATTAACATGTGAACATTTTTAAATTTTTGCAAAATATTGTGCATACTGACAGTAATGGGAATTTCATTTTAAATTCTGCAAATAGATATTTTTAACTTTTAAAAAATGAAGTAACAAGATAATTTATGTAGATTATTTTTTTAAACTTTGCAACAAATTCATTGTTAATAAAGATGCATGGATACAAAAGAAAATCTCCCTCACCAGAGCCAGCTCCAGCACGATCACTAAAGGCGCATGACTTATTCATTAATTCACAAAGCATTTACTGAAGTAAATGCTCAACAGTAGAGAAACTGAAAGAAAGAAAAAAAATTGCCCCATTCTCATGAAGCCAAAATAATATGAGAAAGGCATGAAAACAAATTAATTATTACAATACAAACGAAAAGCAGAGCCAGATAAGTTTTCCAGGGCCTGAAGCTCATGAGATTTGGGAGATCTTTTTAAAGGGAAAGAACACAAACTTAAAAATACAAATTTAGATCCAAGACTGTTAAAGGGAGCCTTGGAAGTGAGAGGCCCTGAAGCTTCCTTAGCTTCATGGCAAATTCACTTCTAGTGATTCCAAGCATATTCCACTATCTGCACAATTATATACTAATTCAGAAATTAGATACTACTTTCACGTACTATCACTATAAAGAGAAGACATTAACAGGCAGTCAAAAGGAATACACATTTTTTTTTTAGATTCCATATATATGTGTTAGCATACGGTATTCGTTTTTCTCTTTCTGACTTACTTCACTCTGTATGACAGACTCTAGGTCCATCCACCTCACTACAAATAACTCAATTTTGTTTCTTTTTATGGCTGAGTAATATTCCATTGTATATATGTGCCACATCTTCTTTATCCATTCATCTGTCTATGGGCACTTAGGTTGCTTCCATGTCCTGGCTATTCTAAATAGAGCTGCAATGAACTGAAACAAGCAAAGACTATAGTGTAAGGAAAATAAGATGAAAGCAGCTTTAAGAATTCACTAATCAGCAATTGTCCTGTATGTTTAGTTAGACTCTTAGAATAAACACGCAAACCGAGTTCATTAAACAAAAGTCTTCTGACCGACAAGATACCCACGCAAAACTGGAAATCGTGTGCTCCGGTACATTTGGAAAATATTAAACAAAATTCTTAACTAATCATATTCTGTCTGCTGTGAAGTCAGTTTGATAACAAATTGTGAGTTTAGAATCCTAAGAAAAATACTAAAAACGGTAACATACAAACAACACTAAAATGAGACCTGTGTTTATACTCTTCTGCTTTGTGTGATTTTTAAACATTATCCCACACCAATGATTGTTATTATTATTATTGTTTATCATTATTATTAATGATAAGATTACTCTCATGATTGTAGGGATACATCATAGATTAAAAATGGATTATACAGCTGAAAACTAGTGCCTACTTTCTTTTTGTGGACACTATCTGAAAAACAGTCCTAGTGTCATAAACCTCTTCTCTAATAGGGTGGAGATGTAAGACTTAATAGTCTTTGAAACGTTTTATTTTCTTTTAAGAAGAATACAATCTCATGCAGCTTTTTGATTTCTCTTTCTGACCTCCACACTAATTATTTATCTTTATCTTTCTCATCCCCTTGCAACACATACTTAAGATGTGTATGTGATGCAAATACCTCAAATGTATATATACATGCATATATGCATACACATATACATATGTAGATATCCATGTGTGTATACATCTGTATTTGTGAGTGTATGAATGCATATGTGTGTGGGTGTATAGTTATTGCTTCTCTTTCCTCTACTGGAAATGAGAAACACTGTCTGAATTTGAACGCAAATCTATAAAAGATGGAGATCATATATCCTTTTATCCACTTTTTTCATATCGCTATCCATGAGAATTCTCAGCACCGTACTTTGCACGCAGTAAGCACTAAATGGCTTTGCATATAATGAATTTAAATAGAATAGGATGGATATAAAAAGACTGGTTCTGATATTACCATTTCTGTCAATCAATTACCAATCACCTACCCTGACAATCATCTTTGCCACCTCCTTTCTGCAGCCAACCCCTCCCCAAATCCTGTCATTTTGACTTGTCTCCTTTTATTTCTCATCACTAAGTACCACCCAAATTTAAGCCTTCGTCTTATCTTTTCTTTGATCATAGTAAAGCTTTCCACCTGGACTCTTGCTCCCTCCAATTATTTTGCTACATGCAGCAGTCAGAGGAGTCTTTTTGAAATGCAGACTTAACCCAGCCATCCTTTGCTTCCCAGAACCACACCCAGTGTCCTTGTAGGGCTAGCCTGTGCCTAACTCCAGCCTGATCTCACTACGCTTCATCCCTCCCTCCCTATGCCTCATGCATGAAGGCTTCTTTGCAACATGCCTCTAATACTTGTCATTCTTTCCAGCCTCAGTGCCTTTGCACTTACCGTTTCCTCTGCATGAATTTACCACACTTGGCCTAATTCCACTTACTGCTCAGGCTCCAACTGAATTTCATTTGCTTAGAAGGGCTTTCCATTACCTTTGAAAATGATTTTAATCTCCCATCCCATTTTTACACCTCCTTCAGAACATTTCTTCCAGTTTGTAATTATTTTTTGTGTGTGATTTTTATTTTTACAAGGATTTTTTAAATGATTTTTTACAGTGTTTTTCTTATACAATGATCTGTTCCCACTGGACATTAAATTTTTTGAGGGCAAAGACTGACTATTTCATGTTCTATGTTATATCTCTAGCACTGTGCCTGTTTCATCATAGCCAATTACATACATTTTGTTAATTGGTGAATAAAGGAGGATAACTAGAATTGCTTTATATGTATATAAGACTATACATACATACATGTATGTATGCTTATGTTTATTTGGTCAAATTTTAAAATGATAATGATGTTTATGGTACCAGGCATGACATTTGGGGATAATTTCTGTTGAATAAGCCTTTCTAAGAATGGACATATAGAATAAGAATCTTGACTTATAGGTATAATTTCTCAAAACTTTAAGAGGTGAGGTGATAACTTCTGTGAAATGGTAAAATCCCAAGAAAATACTTACCTTTTTTTTTAATTGCCTCTGCAAATTTCACCTGTAGATTACATTTATTGGCTCCATTTCCTTCCTTGCATTTGTATGAGGTGTTAGAGAGACCCCTAAAAGAGCTGGGTTTTAGCAAGGCTGTTCTAACAAAGTGATAATGGATGAAAACCGTTAAACACAGCATTGTTAACAGAGAGTTAAAAACCCCTTTCTAGCCTTGGCATCATACAAGGTTCCTATTCCCATAGGATTATTTTTCACTTAACACACTAGTGGTAAGTCCATATATAGTCATTTTAGCAAGTTGCACCCAGTAACCACCTTACAGTTATCTTTGAGTTTAGATTTAACTCCCTTAGTATTTTCCTCACTTCCCATCATGCATATCCATATAACAAAGGGATTTGTCCATACATGCATCGGGTTCAGATTCTGTGAACATCTAATATACAGCCCAGAGAGAGATTCAGATGCTTCAGTGTCTTTTAAGAGTCATCCCACAGGATCCTCCAAGGTTAACATCTTTCCTTTCAAGAGTCACTTTATTCATTATTGTGAAAAGATTCACCCCTGCTAAATGTATAATGATGTTAAAATACAAATGTAAGGTCGTGAGTGATGAATTAGTACTTCAAATATTTGAACAGTGCGAATAATTTAACAGATCAACTCCGCTTTGGTATGTCCCAGAAGAGACACCTGGTAGAAAGCATTTCCAAAACAGATTATAGTATATCGGAAATTACTTCACAATGTCATCAGGATAACTGGTCTGTATGAAATGAAACCCTGACCCACAACGTTATGTACCTGGCCTAGGCATGTAATAACACCACAATTATTCTTTTTCCTTCTTTCTCACGTAATTCCTTCTAACCTCCTTACTAAATCTTTATGAATACTACCCTCCCCGCCTTTTTTTTTTTTTTTTTCAGCTCCTGTTCAAGTTAGAGCCCAATACTTCATATATCTGACTTGACTAGGGATTTTTAGTTTTGAGCTCAGAGCCAAAAGTGAAGTTCTCAGTGGAATGTTACAGTCATCTCCACCCCTGGACCCCAGCCTAGAATTCTAGTTCCTTTGCAACGGACCAACTTTCAACATACTAGATGTTTGGGAAATTTTGTGTATGCATGTGTTAAAAAATTTATATCTTTCACTTCTCATTCATTTGGGAAAAGAATTTCACAAGTATTAACAACTCAAGAAAGCAATTCATCTTGTAAAGATGATTTAGCAGAATAATTAGATAACTTGACAGAAACTAAATGACCATCCAAAAAATAACTGGTGACCAACCATGCAGAAGATTACATTCTTATGGAAAATGCTGTCTTTTCTGCTTAATCATAAAGACTGTGTTTGTTCCAGCTCTTTCCCATAAATACAAGATGGAGACCACCTCGTTCAAATGGTCCAGGAAACTCTGGTCTTGCTTAGGGTCTTACTCAGCATGTAGGGTTCTTTAGAGTCCCGAGAAATTCTGGGGGTGATCCCAGAAACTAGATATTCAACTGAATGTCTAAGAAATATGTTTGGATTTGTATTTGAGTGATCTTTGTTCAGTCCTAGAGCAGACTGAACTCTTTAAGATCCTATACAGCAGATACATTCAGGCACAAAAAATTCTGTCAGTCCATCTGGGACTTCTGTCTTCAAGACTGACCAAAACCAGCCCTGGTATTTGTAGGTAGGAAGAGAAAGTCACTTTTACTTAAGTGGCAATTATCTTGCTTCGGAATTACATCAACTTTTTTTTTTTTTCCTGTTGTAGTTGTTGTGGTTTCCAAAAGATCATCTAACAGAATGAGGTGGAAATCCACTATCACTTTTATTTTCATAATAATAAGTAGACCCCTGAGAGCCCGCAATGTGCTAGGATTTACATCAGTGTGTGTTTATTATGGGTACTAAAACTATACAGTATTTCTAGCTCAGAAGTGCAAGGTAAAGAACTTAATACATATTTTCTCAACTCATTGTTTTCTTTTAAAATTTACTTTTTCCCTCTTCCCTGAGAAACTTTCATTAAGCTATTACCAATTCTTTCCCTCCCTTGTCCTACTGCTGAATCCGCCCTGACAATCCCTGATGCCAGGTCACTCCAATTACCCAATTTTCTCCATGAACATTATCTTTCCCTGTTCTAACAAAGAAGCCAGAACAAAAAAAAAAAAAACCTCTCTTAACCCTTCCTTTCCTTTTATGACCAAACACTTTCAGTTCTTTTTTCATCAGCTCATGGAAACCACCTGCTCCCCCAACTCACAACCAATCTCATGGAACTGCTCGGAAGTCACCAGTGCCTTCCTTATTGTCATATGAAGTGTCGTCCTCCTTAGTCCTTATGCTTGGGGACACTGATACGCACATCATTTTGAAACCTTCTCCTGGAACTCACAGTAATATCTTGGTGGCAGAACTTTCTGTCTCTTTTTGCCAATTCTTTTTCTTTTTTTTCTACCTATATCATAAATGCTGGCTCATGGCCCAATATTTAAAACTCTTTTTCTTAACTACATGATAATCCTAGGAAAATATCATTCACTACCACTGTATCAAATTTTGATAATTTACAAATGTGTGTGTGTATACTTTTTTTTCTAAACTCCAAGCCTCAATCTCCACTACCTCAAACTGACCAGTTTGTTAATTCCCATCCCTCTCCCCCGCCCGCCCCCCCACCCCGAACCAGACATGGTTCAAGATCAGAAACTAGGTGTCATCCTTCATTTTTCTCCTCACATCCTCCTTTCCTCCCCGATTCCAGCCATTTGATGCCCCAGTCCCAGCGCTCTTATCTGAAGCAGCTTTAATCCTCATCACCTGTCTCCTTTGCTTCTCCCCTGAGCTGGGTCCTCAGTCATTCTCTGACCGTTTTTCAAATACCCCTCTTACTGCTTCAGCTTCCATTCTCACACCCAGCCATCCTCCTTCCAGCTACCGGAGTTAATCTTCTAAAATACAGCTATTATCTTGTCATCCTTTATGTAACATTTCTATGGATTCCTGTTGCTATAAAGTTGCAACTTCTCCTTAGAGGTTAGTCAGGTCCTTCCCAATTCAAGTGCTGCATAAATATTCAACCTCTCTTCTCTTCCCCCGGGTAGTGGGTATACTCTGGTCACACTGAACTGTATCTTTTCTTACTTCTATGCCTTTAACTCTGTTTTTCCTTGTCCCTAGAATTTCTTTCCCTTTTCTGCCTAGCAGGCAGACCCAACTCAAAACTCACCTTTTCTATTTTTCCCTGATGCTCCCCTCACAATCGCTGCTGCACATGTGTCTTCCTTATACGTCTCTTGAGCTCAGCACCTTTATTACTATCATTATTTGTTTTCAAGCCTGTCTCCCTGCTCTGCAGGAAAGATGCCTCAGGAATCATCTCTCTAGTTCCATAAAGTACACATCTGACATATGTATATTAAAATGCATAGACTATAAATGTGTTCAAAGAATCCCCAATTTACATTTAATTCAACTTCAGAGTGACTGAGTAGCAGTTGAAGGGCTTTGAAATCTTTCCAAATTTAACGTTTTACTCCAACGCAAATGGGACTTTCGCTAAGTAATTACAACTTTTCCAAGCTCTGCAGCTGTATGAGCCCAATCTTAACTGACTTGTTCAACCGGAGTTACAGTTAGCAGGATTCAAGAACAAGGCTTGCTGGTTTCTACCACTATATTTTTGTGTACTGAAGTCCATTTAAGCCCCCTTGCTGACCTACTCTATGTCTTATTTGCCCATATTAAAAAAAAAAACTTGTATAATAATATCAATACTTGTTACACATTAACCATCATAATGAGGTATTATGAAGTTCAACTCATCCCTTATCTGTAAATTCCTCTATAAAGAAAAATAAGTTTATGATGTAGAACCTTCATCTTGATTTCTGAAAACTCTAATGATAACTCTGGAAGGGAGAAGGAATGTCCCTTTATATAGTTGATATTTTTTGATTGCTTGAAATAGCCTCCATCTCAAAGACTGCTGGTAACTCTGCAGCCCCATCTACCATTCCCCACTCTCTGCTTAAGTGTCTGAGAGCCTCTGAGGGTCACAGTCTCCACCTTGGACCTTAGATGGAAGCCTGTCTTCAAGAAAGCACCAATGAACGGGACAGAGCTTTGAATTCTGACTCTGCTGCTTCACAGCTGGCTACTCATCTGTAAGGGGGGGACTATACTACCAATTGTAATAGATGACTGTGGTGAGAACTAAGTGAGCTCACGGGAGTCGTGTCCAGCCTACAGGAGGCGCTAGAGAAATGGCACCTCAATTGGTCGTCAACTGTCCGCTGACTTCTAGCTGCTGCTGCTCCTATCAAACATCTCTGAGTCCAGGCCAACTTTACTAAAAGAAGCATTTTGCCAAAAGGATAGGTGATTTTTTTTTTTTTTTTACCATTCAGTAATGACTGAATAGGTAATTCTGAATTACCCCAGGCCATTGGCACTTAAGGCTACAAAGAATAAGTAAAACTAATGAAAATCAGATATTTTTATGGATTTGAAGTTTTCACCACACTGCTCCTAATTCACCTCCTCTCATCATCCCTTTCTGGGTTTTCTGTAGGACAGATGACTCTTCACTGGCTCAGTGGAAGGCAGCAAAGGGAAAAAGGAGGTAAAAAAGGAAAACTAGTATTTGAATGAGTAGAATATTTAGCAGAAGATTTTATAAGTAGAATTCTAATTCTAATCACAAGATTCCTGTCCCCTCGTCCACACACCCTGTATGATCCCCTCTTCTTGAGTATGGGGGGGGGGAACCTATGGATATTATGGTTATGGCTCCTGTGCTTAGGTTATCAATCAGTTGACTATGAGTTAATCCAGAAGGTGGGTCTGACCTAATCAGGCGAGTCCTTAAAAAGAGGGCTGAGCCCTTCCTGAAGAGAAAGATCATCCTACTGACTTTGAAGAAGTAGCTGCCATGTAACGAGAGGGTCACATGCCTAAGAGTGGAGGGTGGCCTCTAGGAGCTTAAAGCAACCTTGGCTGACAGCCAGCAGGAGAACAGGGACCTCAGTCCTACAACCACAAGGAACTGAATCTTGCCAACAGTGTTGATGAACCAGGAATAGGACCTGAGCTCTAGCTCAGAACACAGCCCAGTTGATGGCTTGATTTCAGCCTTGTAAGACCCTAAGCAGAGGACCTAGTTACGCCCTGCCCAGACTTCCAGCCAACAGAACTGGGAGCTGATAAATGAGTGTTGCTTTTGGGTGCTAAGATTGGGGTGATCTGTTACAAAGCAATAGTAAGCTAATGCAGTTATAAAAACATCTTAATTTATACAGTTCTTTAGAAAGCAGATATCGAAGGGGCTGGAAAATGACAAATGGGAAGAAAGTCTGGAATCTGCAGTGACTCTCCCCACTCTGCCACTTCCTAGCTCCATGGATTTGGGGAATCACTTAACTTCCCCAGCCTTAATTTTCCTTGTCTGTAAAATGAAGGGCTGAATGATGGACAAGATGCCTCCAAGGTGCTTTTATATTTTACATCCTTAGATGATAAAACTTTTATTTTTTGAGAGGATAAAACAAGGCACATGGGGAAGTAATGTAGAAACTTTCACAGATGGCAGCTCAAACCCAACTCAGAAATCCTAGCTCCTCTATTTGTAGACCATCCTGTCTCCAGCCCATTCTCTGAGCTTCAGCCAGACTCACAGGCATTAAATGGACTCCAAGAAGGTTTATAAGCTTCACCCACAGGTCCAAAGGGGATCTGAAGAATTGTGGCTTTTTTCTATTTTTGGAGGGTAGGGTTTTGTTTTTATTTCTCACAGGGAGATTTTTGGTATATGTTTTCTGCCAAAATAATCAGTAAGATAAAGCACCTGCCATGGAGATGAATGCTATATAAACTTTGATGTGCATCCATGGTGGACATAAAAAACTTTTCTATAAATAATAACAATTTAACTCAAAAATATATCACAGCCTAAGGATTCTTTAGGGAAATGTGTATATGTTCCTCAGGAAGGTCCATGGTCCTGAAGAAGCAAACTTTTTGGCATGGACAAGAGAGACGTTTAACAGAGCTGTTTCTGCTCTAGTACATAAGCTTCTATCTGTTGATCTGTACAAATAACCCAAATGGAAACTTCTTTATGAGACAGAAAAGTAGAGTGAAATGTTTCAAGTCCACAATATCAGCTGGAATGAAATTATAGCTGTGTCGTTTAGAAAGTGGTTCCTTTCAACAAGATTTACTATGTTACTATGACTAGATGAATTTATCTCCTTTTCCCAAACTTATTAAAGCATAAAACACTTCCCTAAAGCCACTTTGGCTCAAATGTGTTTTTCAAGGAAAGCTGTGGTATGCATTAACTAACTCCAAGAAACCAAAGTAATCTAAAATTTTCAAATCCTGGAACAATCTCAAAACGCTCAATAATAGAACATGCTTTAACTCAGCTCACAGATTATCTATATAGGCAACATAGAATGGATTCTGAAAGACCACAGTGAGCCCGATTTTGACAGACTGAACCCCAGTGCTGAAGGAAATGTTGGAAGTGAGATCTGGGCTATCCAGTTTGATCTATAGACATTAATGAAATTGTCTACGCAATCAAACATCAATGTTTTTGTAGACAGAGTATCAAATCATCAATAAAGGCCATTCATGAAATATCCTTAGGTGTTTTAATGGGATGATGGAGCTGATATTTAACTGGACCTATATGCCTCTAATCACACTTCCCCGTGTCTTGAAAATATCTGCAAACTAAGGTGGAAAATGTGAAACGAGTAAAACTTAAGCTTCATGGCTCCACCCTTGCAGGAATCCCTTCCAAGCACTGTAACTAATTTTGTGTTAATAATTTTCTTTTCTTTTTTTTTTTTAGGCTGTGCCATGTGGCATGAGGGATCTTAGTTCCCTGACCAGAGATCCAGCCCCCTGTACTGGGAGCACAGAGTCTTAACCACTGGACCGCTAGGGAAGTCCCAATTTTTTTAAAAGGACCTCCCAAACTAACTCCTCTTTAAAGGAGACTATAAATACAGTTTGAGGAATATAGTAAAAAGGCAGACAAGTTTAACAGTTAGGGTTTACCATATTGACATTGGAATCAATAGTTGGGTTTTTTTCCTTTTAACTTTTCAAGTCATGGTTTTTGCATGATCAACCCTGAATGATGGAGATCATCCTCCTAGTCTCACTTCAGAGAGCATCTCTGTTTGCCACGCTTTGAGCACATGGGTTTGTAAAGCTCATTCAAGAGTTTCAGGGTAAGGGGCACATGGCTGACAAAGGGAATAGAGTGATCCGTACCTGTTATGTTGAAAATATCTGATGGGTGATGAACGAGCCTATTTTCTAAAGTGTTCAGTTAATTAACTGTTCAATTTTGATAGATCCTAACCCTAATATTTTTCTCTTTAAAATTGCTAAATGTATTATTTTTAAGACAATTATTCTGGGATAGAGTTAAGTGAAGAATGCCAATGGGAATAAAACAGTATTAATTCAAAAGAGATCGTGCCAGCTCTACATGATTGCCTGGTTCTTTCAAAGGAGGAAGACAACACAAGTGAAGCATTCAAGTTAAATTGACTAAATCAATCTAGTCAAAACATTTAACTTGTCCAATGCAGACCTAGCCTAAAATTAGGACATAGAGGTATTTTATAGCTACACGACGACTCCAAATCACGTTAATCTTACTTAAATTTCTAGAGTTTCATATCCTGGTTTCGTGCTATTTCCAAACAGAGTCTAATATTATACTTTCAAGGTCAAGGTATTAACAGCAGTAATGTTTTTCTGTTGTCTGTGGGTAATGACGTCTTCGAGCGTTATTATCATAGGAAATTGCGTATTTCTTCTGTTGTTTGTAAACATGTATTTATATATACACAAGACAACATTTGTTATTTCTCGCAACGCTGTGGATCTAAACTACGAAAGATCATGAAAAAGTGTTACTATGTGGAAATAGAAACAGGTTTGTTTTTTTTTTTCAGGTTTTAGAAAATCATCAGCAAGGCATGCCAACATGTAGTAAATTAAGACATAGGTTGTATCTACAAAACACCGAAACATACAAATGAAAATGAAAATAAGAATTAGCAACTTAGAGAAATGTTTTTCCTAGACTATGGAAATTATCTGCAATTTTTGCTTTGGGGGGAAATTTTTTTTTAACTTATGCAGAAGTGATTTACTTCTTAAGGCATTATAAAAATTAAAATTTTAGCATAATCATGAAGAAATCATATCTAGTCACGAAATGAAAATTTTGTCGGGAGACCTTCCACATACAAGCCTTTAAAGACAAGTCTTCATAAAATTTCTATTAATATATGATCAAGTGAGCCCGCCGTGAGTTACAAAAATAAAGATTCTCTTGGTAACCGAAGAGAAATTGGAATGAAAATAGCATTATCTACAATGTCGATGATAATTTTTAAAAGTGATATATCTTAAAGCACATGTTTCTAAAAGAGAAATTCTAATACCGTTATGAGCAGCTTGATAAATACAGCTGTTTTCATCTTACTTAGAAAAAACCCTTTTTCTCCAAGTTGGTTTAATTGCATTTCAAGTGAAAACGTGTTTTGTTCTCATTAAGCATCACTTTAATTTCTGATAGGAAATCACAGGCACGTTTAAATAACAGCACCTTAACTGCAAGGACAGTTAAAGAAAAAAAGCAAACATTCTGAAAACATTTGAAACACGTATTAGCTTCAATCAGGCAGATAATAGAACCTTGGGAAAATTTCTGGTTTATAAGAAAAGTGGATCTAAGCCAAGTTAGCTTGTGGACATATTTGAAGAATCTTTGATGATCTTTGGTAAACACAAGCTCTGATTAAACCATATTCCTAATAAATATTATTTCTTGAAATTTTAGCTGAGTTGCTGATACACAATTGAATCAAGGCTCTGCTTGTCTTGTGTGTATATATATATATATATATATATATATATGATCTCTGAAAAAGAAAACGTTTATTGCTTGCTATGATAATTGATTACTGATAGAGCAACCACACATTCTAGTAGGCCGGGACCATCTTGATTTATACCTGTGGTTCAGGTATAATTACTAGTAGGACCTTTGTTCACTCTCAAACAATCCTTGTAGTGGTCCATAAATTATAGTCACTCTAGTTATACAGTATTTTTGTTTAAGGAATTTTCTTTATTTTTCGTCATCACTAATATAGCATTGACTTGTATCCCAGGTATTGTGCTAAGTGTTTCATATGTCACTATGTCATTTAACATTCAGAATAATTCTATGAGGCAGGCCTTATTTTTCACTTTATCACTTTTAGATGCATAAATTAAAGTTGAGAATTTCAAAATTCTATACTTTAAAGAGTTACCTAAGACTGTGTCTATGCAATACCCTTAGTAATACTAAAACCATTTCAAAAGTTTTAAAAAGTTTTAGGTATTTGAGCATGCAATATCCTTTTACACTGCCCCAATAACATTTGAAAATGGATTTTTTTATTCAACTTGCATAATTTCCCTTTTTAGATTCTTCTTTTATAAAGTTGGCTGAAAATCTTTGGCAAAGAAACAGTAAGAAACTTCGCTTTTCTTATCTATATTATCAGAGCAATCTCTCCTCTGAATGTAATTAACGTTTAATTGCTTTTTAGGGAAAACAAAAAGAAAAAAGAAAGTAGAAAGAAACATAAAAATGGACAGAATACAGTGATTTTCTTGGAAGTACTTATAAGTGACTGGGGTTTTACTCTCCTTAATTAGGAAAACTTCCAGTAGATGAAAGGGTATTCTCAGTTTCCTTCTTTCTCTCATTCTCTCCTTTTTTCTAGATTTGTTTTTCAGAATTTTCCCTGAAATGTCATGGTTAGTACTTTCCTGGTTTTCTCATTTCCACTAAATCACAGATAGCATTTCCCAAATACAACTTTTAAGCCCCAAATACCCAATTGCTATTAATACGTGATTTGGTTTGGGGATATAAAAATAATTACTCACTAGAAGTAAATGCCTAACTTTTACTAAGACAACTTTGCACAATCTCATTTGTGAATCTGGTTACCAAAAAACTCTGTATGTCGAATGGGGATGGAACTGATTGGAAGGGGATACGAATGGAGATATACATCAATTCTAATTAAGAGACTGGAAGACTACATGATGAACAAAGTCATTTTCAGCCTAGAAATTAAACATCTTAATTTATTGTTGAAAATGGTGTTTGGAAGTATCGGCTCTGGACTATTCTATAAAGCTATAGTTGTCACACTTAAGTGTCAGTCAATTGTCTAGTGGACTAGTCTGTCTCCCATGTTTCTATTCAAATTGCAAACTGAGGCCGGGATTGGAGTAAGCCATACAATTCTCCAACAGAAAGGTTTCAGTGAAAGTTATACAGGGACCAGTCACGTGGTGAATTAAAGCCATGACGTATTCCAGCTCTCTATTGTCTATTCAATTGGTGGGGGAGCGAGAACTACTCTAAAAAAGAGCAAAGATAAAAAGAACCACATGACAACCCACGAGTAGCATTGCTATCACTAATTCAGGTTTAAAAAAATCAACTTCTATTATATATATAATATATATATATAACATATATTTAACATGTATATATGGTGTCATATATAATGTAAATATATATACACACACACATATATACGTATATATAGTTATACTATATGATTAACTGGATGCAAATGACTGGATACAAATAACTGGATACTTCAAGGTTGTTTGCTTGAGAAAGCAGTCTCCCAGGTGCAATCCTATCTAACAATTTGTTCACATAGTCAACACTTAACTGCATACCTACTATGTACCATGCTTTGTTCTGGATTACAGGGACACAGGGGTGAGTGAAACGAAGCACTATACTCATAAAGCAATAAACATTATACTCGGGCAATAAACAACTAAACTAAATGTATAACCACAGGCAATACTTTCAAGCGGTCACAAGTGAAAATCACAACAGTGAAAGGGGGTAGAGAAGAGCAGAGGGTTGGCGATTTGGTGGGGAGGGGAGACCAAAAAAAAAATCAAGAATTCTTCATTAAGTTGTTAAATTTCGGATGTCTGCAAGTCCAAGTGCAGGTCCCAGTTGGGTACTGTCTGGAGCTCACAGGAAAGGTTGGAGCTAAATATATAAATTTGAGAGTTATCAATACATAGATGGAATTTAAAGTCATGAGACAGGGACTTCCCTGGTGGTCCAGTGGTTAAGACTCTGTGCTCCCAATGCAGGGGGCCAGGGTTCGATCCCTGGGCGGGGAACTAAGATCCCACATGCTGCAACTAAGTTCGTGCGCGCCACAACTAGACAAGCCCACACGCTGCAACGAAGACCCAGAGCAGCCTAAATAAATAAATAAAAATTAAAAAACAACAATAAAGTCACAAGACAGGATTTCTTAGGTAGAGTGTGTAATTACAGGAGTAGAGGATTGCCAATGAAGTCCTATAGCTTTCCGACATTTATAGATCAGGAAGAAAAGAGAAAGCAAGAAGAGGAATCTGAGATATAAAGACAAGGAATCGAGGGGAAAAACCAGAGAGGTGAGGTATCCCCAAATTCAAGGGAATAACTGCTTTAAGAAGAGACTAGGTCAATTGCTGCTGGTTATTTGGGGATGATGGAGTCTCAGGATAGTTCATTGGATTTTGCAAGGTGGAGGTCACGGTTGACCTTGACAGGAACAGTTTTGTTGGACTTCCAGTTAGTAATGGGGACTTGGACCCACGTGTTCATCACCTATGCATGCCATGCCAGGCAAACTCTAAGACAGCCCTCAATCTACCTCCTGGTATTTACACCCTGGTAATACACTTACCTTGAGTGAGTGCTTCTATCCAACAGAATGTGGCAAAAATGATAAGATGTCACTTCTGTGATTAGGTTACATAAAATAGTGACTTCCATCTTGCTAGCCGACTCTCTCCATTGCTGGCTTTGGTGAAGCATGCTGCCATATGGAGAGGACCATGTGACAAGGGACTGAGGGTGACTTCTGGCCAACAGTCACTAAGGAGCGGAGGCTCTCAGTTCAACAGCTCATAAGAAACTGAAACTTCCAATCATTAGTCAAGCATAGAAGAGGATGCCCTTGAGCCTTTCCATGAGACCCCAGCCCTGGCAAGCACCTTGATTGTAGCCTTGACCCTGAAGTAGACCCAGCAAAGCCATGCCAGAGCAATCCTGACCTACAGAAATTCTGAGATAATTCATGTGTGTTATTTTAATCTGCTAAATATGTAGTAATTTGTTACAAAGCAATAGATAACTAATACACTTTTTGAAATGCCACTAAGGTGAGGGTAAGGAAAAGAATAAAATGGGTATTAACCCACAAGGAAAGGAAAGAAAAGCTAGAAGAGACTAAAGGAAGTAGATAAGATATATCCAAATTTTGTAAGATGGGAAGCTGATGGATTTGTAATAACTAACTTAGTAAAGCCACAAAAGCTCTTTCTATAAAGGAGAAAACCAATGAAAGGAAAATGGGTCCATGCTAAAGAACTATAGAAAGGCTCTGGAACAGGAAGCATCAGGTACACAGGAAGTTAGGGCGAAAGGGGGGCAGTGTGGTACTGAAAACAGAAGGACTGAATGAATGAAAGTATGAGTAAGAAGCAGTTAGATACACAGGTCTACTCCAATACCTTGAGTAGCAGATAACTCCATAGCCTAGAAGAAACTTCAAACAGTTCTTCACTCAAGTTTTCCGTGATAAATCCACCTGTACAGCCCAACTATAGCTAAATATTAGGATTAAATTTTTTGGTGGAAAAAATGTTTCCTGGTTAAAAATAGAAGTTGAAAACCCATGATTTTGATGGTAATTCTGATGGAATGTGCAAGTGAAATTCTATGTGGGTAGAAGCGGAAGACAGTTACTAGCCCAGGTTTGTAATCATAAGCTTCCAAACATGCATTGTCTGGGAATCGATGGGAGAAACACAGAATAAATGGAACACATGCGTGTGACATGATGGGGGAAGGAGTAAAAAATTACTCTGGAGTTTAAAGATGGGGTAACTAAGAGAACTGAGCTTCCATAATAGAAGCTGCTGAATTTGGTTTTAGACCCTTGGACATTGAGACACAGGACTTCAGCTGGCAACTGGAATGCTTTTTGTTTCATACCATGAGAAAGACTTCAGATCTAGAAAAACGATAGGAAAAATATCTTTAAGGACAAGCATGTAGAGACAACTTAGATGAAAAAAATCCCAGGGAATAGGACCCAAGAGAGAGAAAGAGGGGTAATCAGGAAGGTAAGGAGACAATCAGAGGAGTTTGCTGTCATAGAAGAAAGAATTTTAAGAAAAGGGAGGTAAGCAATGTTAATCATTGCTGAGAAACAAGGAAGAATAAAAAACTGGGGAAAATTCTTCAATACAGAAAAAACTTTGAAAAGTCTGATGTAGGGTACCATGGGGCCGAGATAAAAGAAAGAGGGGAGAATGATGGAGAAAAGGAAACATGAATATAGATCTCCTGTTCTCAAGCCTTTTTTATCTCAAAACTCCTTTTCACTCTTAAAAGTATTCAGGACCCCCAGAGAGCTTTTGATTTTGTGGGTCATATCTACCAGTAGCTAAGACCAGCCTACTAGGAAGATAGATAGTATCAGCCTACTAGATAGATAGTACCAGCCTACTAGAAATTTAAAACGAAGGAAGACATTTTCAAATTTATTAATTCATTTAGAAGTAACAATGCTGGCTCCATTATATGTTAACATAAATAACATCATTTTATGAAAATATAACCACATTTTCCCAAATAAAAATAATTTTAGTGAGAAGAGAGCTTTCATTTACAGTTTTGTAAATCCATTTAATGTCTGGCTTAATAGAAGACAGCTGGATTCTCCTATCTGCTTCTGCGTTCAGTCTGTTGCAATATTTTGTTTTGGTTGAAGTATAGGTAGAAAATCTAGCATCAAATGGGTCGGTTACAGAGGGGACTTCTTGAAGAGTGTCAGGACCCCTAGAGGTCCTCAAACCACGTGTTGAGAATTGTGATGTAGGGAACTTCTTTGAGAAATTTAACAATGAAAATAGACAAATTGGGTGGCAACTCAAGGGAGTATCAGGTTAGAAGGAAGGATTCTGAGTTCATTTGTTTTTAAGAATAAGGAAAACCTAAGGATGTTTGTAAGTCCAATGGAAGGGAAGGAGACAAGAAAGGGAAAAATAGAAGATGCAGAAGAGAAATGGTAAATCTCAATGGATCTCAAGGTCCCAACAGAGGACAGAAGTGAAGGGATGGGGCACAGGGTGGCAACTTTAGCCTTATGAAGAGGAGGTGCTAAGTTTTCCTCCTGACACAAAAGCATGAGCAAGGATAAGTGGTTCCATAGAGAAAATCCATGGCAGTGCGAACATGGTAACTACTGAAGATGAGGAAAGATGAGGCACCTTCAGTCTTTTCAGCCAAGAATGAGATAGTCATTTGTGAAAAGTGAATAACGTAGGAGCAATACTGGAGACTTGAGTAAACATGGATGGGGTGGGAGTGGGGTTAAAAAGAGAGAAATTAAAATCGTGATTAGATGAGCAGCATATGTGGAGATACACAGCAAGTGCTCAGTCCATAAGGAGTGCCCATGAAATGTTCTCTTTAAATAAACGAAAGGGCATTGAAGAGGGGTTCTCAGTGGAGGACACCAGGCAAGGTAGCACGACTCTCTGGTGATCTCGTTAGTGGCTGAAGTCCAGCACAGCTGGACACACTTCTGCTTCCTTGGTGACTTCACAGACTCTCACTGACGTGGAGCAAGCCCAAGTCACACGGGAAATATTCACAAGAGAAAGGGACCTCTGGGTTTGTCGATAAAACATGATCCTGTAGTGTGTGCTCGTCTTCTTCTTCTGAACATAATTCGAGCAAGCACTATACTCATCTGTCACTTATTTCAGGAAACCTCTTTCCAACTGTCTGTCATGTATTTATCTATTTTTTTAAATTTTTATTTTATATTGAAGCATAGTTGATTAACAATGTTGTGTTAGTTTCAGGTGTACAGCAAAGGGATTCAGTTATACATGTACATGTATCTATTCTTTTTCAAATTCTTTTCCCATTTAGGTTGTTACATAGTATTGAGCAGAGTTCCCTGTGCTACACTGTAGGTCCTTCTTGGTTATCCATTTACAAAATAGCAGTGGGTACATATCAATGTCATATATTTATTAATATGTCTTATATTTACCTAGAGAAGGAGGAAGCTGGAGGTAAACTAAAGGAGTTTTTCTAACTAAAACGAATTGGGCACACCCAGCATCACTTTCAGCTGAGAGGGTTAACGGAGCCATTTCATTCCACATCTTCCTTAGAAAGCTATACTTGAATCCACTTCCTTTGCTTTAGGAATAGCCAAAGCTCTCATCCTCCTAAAACGTTTTCACTCAATTGAAATCTTTGAAGCTATCATCTTTCTCTTCAATACCTGACTTTGTTTGAGATCATTAATTCATAATGTTAAACAAGTTTTAAACTTACTCTTTGATTATTTCTCTCACGAAAATGAATATTAATATGTCTTCTCTGTCTTTGATTTTATTTTCCCAATTTATTTTGTTAGGTAAACGCATTAAAGTTCCCTCTGTATTGATTGCTTTCCATGGGGGCAATGGAGAAATAGTCAACTTGGTTTGATTTGCAGTTATTGTTCTATCATGGGCCTGTTCCCATAATGAGGAATAAGGATTTCCAACCTCAGTGCCTTAACTTCTGCATTTACAAAGTTAAATATTGGGAAACTAAGCACGGAAAAAGCAGAATATAATAAATCTATCCGATGCCAAAATCAACCAATCATTTAGATTTTCCTAATTTTTTTAATTTTAGGGTTATAAAGACAAATTAACAACAAACCCAAAGGGTATTCTATGTCCATTTGCCTTTACTGCCATACAGCTATAGCCTATAATTACATTTTCAATAAATATCCATAGGGCTTAATATTACATAAAAGAGTAAAAAGAATAAATACTGGTCCTTACTGTATTGCTGGCACTGTGGTGAGAGGTTTATATACATTATCCCATTTTAATTTCACAAGCAACCCTATAATATAACTACCGTTATCTCCAGTTTACGAGTGAAGATCTTGACCTAAGTAAGTTAGCGAAGTTCACACCTATGCTGAGTGGCTGAGTTCCAGCCCCTTCTATTATACACTCTGTTACATTGCTTCCATTTTTATTCTTTAGACTATAACTCCTGAAGATTGAAGAATTGTGTGTACCTGTGGGCTATACACATGTGCACGGCAAACACCGAATAAGAAGAACGCTTGTGAAAATGCAAGAAATGTAGGGAAAAGTCTACCCCATTTGTACTTTGCTTCTGTGTCTCCAACACACAAGAAATCCCGGTTCCACAAACAAGGAAATATAGGTTTGGGGGAACTGACAAAGTCACTTTGATGAAACAAGGTCACAAAAAAATTCAAGCTTATCTATCACAGATTTCAAATCTCTGAGTAAAACTGTTCTGCTTGGCTTGGTTTTGATTTGATCTTGGAAGTCTCCTGTGTTATCTGAAAGAATGCTCTAGGTGTCCTTTACATCATCAGATAATTTAGAATGTAGTAAATGCAATAACACAGTACGTGAGCCACAGTATTTTTAGTTTTTCTGAGGCTTCCTCAGTGGAAATCTGGTGTGTGGAAATCTCCGTCCAAATCTGAAAATGTTGCAAATCTCACATGAAGTTCCATTATGATGACATTTTCATAAATATGATCTGAAACCATTTGCTTCTACAAGGTAATGCCTCCCTCCCCCACAACAATTTATAAATGATACATTTAGCTTAATGAAATCTCAACCTTTAATTGGTGGCAAGAGTCATCCAGCAGATATACAGTCATCCCTCCCTATCCAAAAGGGTTCTGCATCTGAGGATTCAACCAACCATGAATTGAGAATATTCGGGGGAAAAAAAATTCCAGAAAGTTCCGAAAAGCAAAACTTAAATGTGCCATGCACTGCAACTATTTACATAGCATTTACATTGCTTTAGGTGTTATAAGTAATCTAGAGATGATTTAAAGTACACAGGGGCATGTGCATAGGTTCTATGCAAATACTTCATTTTATGTAAGAGACTAGAGCATCCGTGAATTTGGGTAGGGGGTGATGGACTGGGTCCTGGAATAGATCCCCTCAGATACCAAGGGATGATGGTATACATTTTATGAGTTAGTGAGTTTTAATGTTTAAGGTAAAAGTATCCATCACACAAACTGGTTCTAATTACAAAGCTACACCAAGTTTTAAAAACAGACAGCCCCTGCTTTCCTTTACAAGATTTTAAAACAATCCAGTTATCTCCAGGAGCTAAGTAATTCTCAAAACTAAATTAACTTTAACTTTGAAATAATAGCCAGATTATATGGCAGTATTCAAGGGTCTTTTAGTGTAGGTCTATCTCATATCTGGAAAAAATTTTCCAAGTCTCAAAAAATCTCATCAAGGGAGAAAACGACACATTGCTATTGTAATTATAGCTTAACTTTATAATATTATTCATTAGTTAAAATGCCAAATTTTAAAACGGCTCGTACGAAACTTATTTATGACTTAATAATGTACATTGTATTCAGTAGCAGTAGTTAATGCTCCTGAAAATAACTAAACTCTCGGAGGGGGGCTTCCCTGGTGGTGCAGTGGCTGGGAGTCCGCCTGCCGATGCAGGGGACATGGGTTCGTGCACCGGTCCAGGAAGATCTCACATGCCGCAGTGCGGCTGGGCCTGTGAGCCATGGCCGCTGAGCTTTCGCATCCGGAGCCTGTGCTCCGCAACGGGAGAGGTCACAACAGTGAGAGGCCCGCGTACCTCAAGGAAAAAAAAAAAAACTAACTAAACTCTCAGTGACGTCAACCAGATTTTTAATTATGTGCAAAGTTACTATGGCCATCGAATCCTATTCATGTCTTTACAGCTGACTTTTCTTCTTTTTAAAAAATTTCCTTACGCTAAATCAGACAGTCTTCTTTTAACAGATAGAAGCACTTTTTCACAGCTTCTTGCCTTCCTATGAAACGTCTGCCTGTGAATTTTTTTCTCTCTGAATCTTCATGGTAACAGACTCTTCCTTCTATTCCCTTTTCATCTTTTCCTTATATTTTGACATCCAGGCCTTTTTTTATTACACAGTGTTCCCCTGTTCTGAGTCCCATTTCCAGATATTTTTTGTTTTCTTCCCCTGTTTCTCTGTCTTGGATTTGTTCTTTGCTAGAGAACATGTAAAACAATTTGTGTTTACAAGGTAATATTTTAATACATTTCTAGTTTAGCTATCTTATAGACAATTTAGTAAGTATACTGCATCAACCCAACTGAATATTGTGGGAAGGTACTACAAGTCAAAGAAATCTTGTCTCAGCTCTCCAATGACCCCATATAAGCCAGCCCCTATATATGTCACGTGGCCTAGCGCATCATTTTATTATAGCCAATATGAGTCTATATAGAACATCTCTCTGTAGTTATCTCCCCAAATAACTCTCAAGCTTTAAAAAAGCTATATCCTTCATCTCCTATATTTCACAGAGCTTGATATGTTAATATCCACACATTAGGAACACAATGCTTGTTAACGCAATTTTTGCCATAAATAAATAAATGCCTTTGAGAAATCTGTCTAAACACATTCTTTGTTTTCTTCTGCTGAAGCTTCTTACACTTAGTCCCCTCCCTCTCAAATGTGACATTGAATACAAAATCTCCCTCTTCTAGCCTTACCCCACATGTACGACTTGGAAGTTATATTCTGGATGAGGTAAGAGTGTTTAACAGGAGGGGTAAACTTAGACTTTATTACAAGGAAGTGGGCTTAAATGGAGACCTTCCTAAGTGAAGAGTAGGGGGAAAAGGACTCCAGACAGAAAACAGCAAGGGGGGTTGGTGCATTCAAGGAAAAGACGAGAGGGCAAAATGGCGGAAGAACAATGAAGTCATCACAGACTCCAGCTGCTAAGGGTAACCACACAGGCAGACCACGGCTCACCTCAAATAGGGGGGGAGCAGGCAGATGGGGGAACAGCACAGGTTTCAGCCAGATTTCCAGAACTTAGTCTGACCAAACATTACCCATTTTTTCTTACAGAATTGTTCAAATATATTCCTATTGCCACAGAGCATCAACAGAGTCTCCTTCCAATCCAGTAGACAATTTGTCACATATCACCAGGGTATAGTAGTTGCTCACCAAACAAAACCACGAATTGCTGTTCTTGATCGATTCTCTGGTCACAACTAATGATAACTGATAACTCTCTCCTGAACAATAATAAAAACGGAACAACCAAAAATACAGTTTTATTTAAAGCAATGGGCTTATTAGTCACTTACATGTTAACAATAAAATTTTCAGTGTATCAAATTTTTAAGCCTAGGCAAATCTTCAGCAGTCATCCACCACCTGACCCCAAATACTTGGCTTTTTCCTACATATTGGGGTAAGCAACAATTAAATGATGTTTTTACATTAAAAAAATACCCACATGCATTTATTTGGTAGTATTTGAAAATCCAGCTCATGTGGCAATAAAAACAGACAATGGCTTACTTTGCCAAATTTGTGTAAACCATATTTTAGGATATAATAAAAGTTTCCATACAACAATGATGAAAACATTTGTTGTATGATATATGCACCATATAAATGTAAGTATCCAATGGTTTTGAACATGAAGTCTATTAGAAACATTGGATCTCAGAAAAGATCAAATGATATTCACATATGCAAGTGCTTTGAAAATGGTAAAGCACTATAAAATATATCAAGTAAGGTATGAAAGTAATATACGCACACAATAGCAGAAACCAAATGTAACTGCGTGCAGTCGATGATGTAATGATTCTTATTTGTCTAATTTGCATTTTCAGAAAAGACTGTTCATATGTTACAACAGCAGCTAAGTTTACAACAATTTTTCTTTGTTCCTGGCAAACAAAAAAAGGTTAAGAATTTGCAGACAAGTCTTGGCAAAGAGATATTCTGATTCAGCTTTGCCAATCCCTGGGATCTACAGTACGCAGCTGGAAAATGTATGTAGGTTATGGAGTTGTTTGAAAATTTTTCAATTAGTATGGCTAATCAGTACAACAACATCTTTGGGTCATCAACGGGTCCTGAGGAATATGAAAATACTTCTAGAGCATTTGACACCCTAGCTGGTTCTTCCCATTCCCATTGCTATGCAGAACTGTTATTTGAGTTGAAATAGGAAAATAGCATAACCAAGAGTTCCCTAGCCCATCTAAATATATCATCTGATTTGGAATACCACAACTTTGTACTGTCAGAGATTAACTGGACTATTTCCTCAATCACAAAGTTTTGTTTTCTGACCCCAATTTTCATTGACATGCATAAAAATGCTGCTAATTTTATCCTCAGAAAAGATACAAACTTTTTTGTACCCGATGTTACTTCTGGCTGGACATGCATATCCATAGACCAAGCCTTAGAGATTCAAAGGTGGTGTAACTGGAAGGGAATTTATCAATCATGTAATTGATCAATCATGTAATTGATTCCATTGACCTACTACCCCATTAGACACATAAAGACTGAGCCCCAGGGAGGTATTTCTAGTCTAGCTATGTTTCTAGAACTTTTATTTAAAGTGACAAATCAATTGCTGTGGAGAAATGATGGCCGCATTTTTGTTTTTTTCTGAAGAGCTAAATGTTTCAAGAATTTTTCACTCTCCTTTCTCTTTTTCTTGCTTGCTCAGACAGGATATATTTCCTCTTTGTCAGCCTGCCTCACCGCCTCCAATCCTTTTGCCCCTTATATGGAAAGATACCACTTGCTTAAACATGTCGAGAAGCACAAATAAAAAGAAACCACTAAAAAGATTTAAATGTATATCTTATATGTAAATACATAAAGCAGGTTCAGTAAACCAGCCAATACAAAGAATTAGTTAAAATATACTATTATACAAAATAGTTGACCATGACCTGACATTATCCTCATGTCATTAAAATGGCCTTATACATACCTCTCTGTTTCTTACAGAAAGGTCGCAATTTTACCGTCCCAAGTTTTCACATATATCTATCTTCATTTGAATTATTTTAAAACTAAAAGAAATAAAAGGAAAAGAATCTAGACCAAAATAGATACCCCAACACTATCTTTTTAAACCAGTTTTTCTATTTCTTTTTGTTCTTTTCAAGTTACAAAATAAATGCATGCTTATTATAAACAAATGCAAACAGCATATGACTATAAAAAAAAGAAAAATGGAAAATCCTCCCTCTAAAGCATCCTAGTAATCTCTCTTCCAAAAGCATCCGTGGTACACGGGAGGTAATACAGTATTGTGTTGAAGACTGTAAGTGCTGAAATCAACCTGCCTGGCTTCAAATCTCATTCTGCCACTTACTAGCTGTGTGATCTTGAACAAGTTAACTAGCTTCTCTGTGCTTCATTCACATCATCAATAAAAGGCACAAACAAAAGCACTTCCCACATAAGGTTGCTGTAGGGGATAAATAAGATAAATGTACTCATACTCAGAAGAATATCTGGCATAAAGTGGATGCTCGATAAATGTCAGCTATTATTACCAGGTCCTTTTGAAATGCAAACAAAAGTATAAGGTAAGAAGGAACCGAAAACTGTAAAACACAAGAAAAAGTTTATCTGTCAATTCTATCTCAATAAAACTGGGGGCAAAAACCTACTACCACCACCAGCAGCAACAAAAAGCTATAAAAAAAACACAGCTATTGAAGGAAATTGATGGAATCATGAAGCTATGATATAAGTCAACATTTCATCATTCTGCTACCTCAATGTCAAGTTTAGTTTATTAAGTGATTACGAGTATGGCAAACTGGCTAAATTTAAGTCCTATATCAAAACCTTTTGATAAGTAGATATAATTTCTGAAGTCGTTCAAATAAAACTTATTCAATGAATTTTGAAGGTAATTCAAAATATATTGACTAAATATGTATTTGTATTAGTATCAAATAGAAATATCTTTCCATCTAAATTCCAATTCCTCTAGAAGTGTCTCCACTTTCCATCATAACGCAGTGCCTTCTCTCCCACTTCTTACTTCTCCTTATTCCAGAACAATGAGGAAGGCCACCTGAGGGGCTAAGAACCTGTGGCGTGGAATGACTGCTGCTCAGGTTGCTGCCACCCACTTGGTGTGTGCTGGGCAGTGAAAAAAGCATCACAATGTCCACCCTACTCCCACCCTACTGGTGCTGGCTTCAGCCGTTAAATCTGGCTTCCCAGAGGCCATAACATCACGGCATCCTCAGGCTGTGCTCTCCATCCAAGGTCACAGCTGCCTGCTCCTAACCTAATGCTCCCCAGTTACTTCTCATGTGCTCTGAAATTCCTTTAAAGCACACCTTTGCCTGTACAGAGCCTGTTTCATGTTAGTAGAATCTTGCCTCATTTAAGCGTCCTTAGTGTTCTGATTAACGAGTACATCGGACTGACTCAGACACAAGCCATGCAACTCTACTGACAAACACTGGTTTGGACACACTTGGGAAAGGTTCTTAGAGCCAGTTAATCTAAGAGGATTAGAATAATCTAACTATGGTTGCTCCTTTCACACTAAGTATGAAATACCTGTGCATAATCAGGGCTGTGAAACAGATCAGAAGTGTCTGGGATGATCTGAGAAAATAATAAGAAAATGTGTAATACTTCTGTAGTGTTAAAGAAAGAAGATGCCTTCTCTGGTATTTCAGAGCTATAAGCAGCTCCTACCCCCTCATAATATACATGTTTCTCGGGAGTCTCTATGTCTCACAGAATTATGTGTGTGTGTGTGTGTGTGTGCGCGCGCGCACGTGCGCGCGTGTCTTGATGAGAAACAAGAATGCTGAGGTAGCGTCATATAAGTTTGCCTACTGATGTATTTGTCGACACAAGTCTGTTGTATGTCTTTTCATCATTGTTTGAACACATATGTCTCATTGCTCTGTGAACTGGAACAGTTTCCACCTTATCTGGTCTAGAGGGTAGAAATCTCAGTCCATAATTCAAAAATTAAAAAAATATATACTCTCATTTTCTCAAAGTTGATTTTCAATCCATCATCTCTGGGACTGGTGAGAAAATTAACCTCAGTCTTCTCAGTCCTCTCAGGATCCTATACCCAGAGAGATTTTCTTCCAGGGTACTGGGTGGATGAAACAGGAGCAGAGCAGAGGAGAGCCCTTGGTCCTAGGTCATCCATCCTCCTTGAGTGCCGAGAAGAGACCACGTCTCCGCTTGCGTGGCCCTTAGGGTGTGGTGGCCCTTGATGCTTTTGGGTAAAAACTTGAAGCTTTGCTGTGGCTACGGATGAAGGCATCAGCCTCAACAGAAACACAGCCACTTTTTTCTGGGGTCGTTCTTCCTGCACTTGTGTGCTTCCACATCCCCTCCCCCCGCTTCCTGCCAAGGTGAAGGTCCCTATTAATTAGGACCTTAGAAACTTGGGTGCCTTGCCGTCTACTTAGCAGCATCACCCAAGAAGTGGAGGACAGATTTTTCATTTCCTCTCCCCAGGTACCTGTAAACGTTTCTCTTTTTTTCTCTTTGCCTTCATTTTATTAGAATCTCTTTTTATAAAGATCTATCATAGTCATGTTCTTTCACCTGTTCTGGCCAGGACAGTTTTTCCCAGCAATTAGGAATTTTCTCTCTCTACTGGGACCAAGCTTGAGTGCGAAGTTAAACCAAAAATAGAATCTCGCAGGCCATGCTGCATTCCTTCCCTCCAGCAATAATTTCAGGGTCTGAAGGAAAGGGAAGTAAAAGGATCAACGCAGATAAAAATGTTAATCCCCGAAGATATTAACTCCCGCCACCCATAGACACATCTCAACCTGCCAAGACTTCCTAAATAGTCATGACTTTCTAAGAAGACGGGCAGTAGAATGGTTCAAGGCAAGTGTAGAGATGCATTTCCAGGATCCTCAAACATATCCAAAGTGAGACTCAAAAGCTCATCTTCTCAATGAAACTTTCCTGTCTTCTCTTGTCTCTATTTCTATTAATAGAACCATCCCACAATCAATCTACCAAGCTAGAAATGCTGGGGTCACCTTCAACTCTCTCTCCTCTCCCTTAATCTCTTATATCCCTCAAACACCAAATCATCTCCAATTTAACTTGGTGGTGGCTTCCACAGTCCTCTCACTCTATGCTGCTGCCACTGCCTTAATCCAGGTATCTCTGTTTTAAAGTCTTTAGTATTTTTTAGATTAAAAAGTAATGTATGAATAATAGAAATAATTCAAACTATTAACAAGCATAAAAAATAGATGGTGAAAGTCTCTCAATAATTCTATGTATCAGAATGACAACCGCTCCTATTCTGGTATATACATTTTCCATATTTACATAGCCACATAGAAAAGTTTGTTTTCACAAATATAAGTTCATATTATATACATTGTCTTTTAACTTTAAAAAACCCCTTATACTGTGGACATTTTTTCAGAGTAGGTTATATATCTCTAAAATTATTTTTAAAGGTTGAAAAGTATTATTTTGTTCAGCTAGATCATAGTTTAATCAATCTCTGGATGGACATATTTGTTGCTGCCGCATTGAACATGATTCTACGTATATCTTTGAACCCTTGGGCAAAGATTTCCAAAGGATTATTAAATACTAGCAAATTACCTCCCGAAAGTGTTGTGTATTCCCACTGCAAGTGTATTACTCTTTGACTGGACTATTGCAACATAATCTTAACTCTTTTCTTTGCCAACAAATGCTCCCCACTCTGGTTTATCATTTTCACAGCCACCGAGAACAAAGTAGATCAGAACATTTCCCAACTTAAATGCCTCTGTCAGATCTCTGTAGTCAACAAGATGCAACTAACATTCCAATGGTGTTCGCAGACTGGCCTCAATCTACCATTTTAGTGTCTTTTTTAGATATTGACTGCTGCAAACATTATGCTTCTATCACCTGGAACACTGGGAATTTGTTTGTGCTTCGAAGATTTGAAACATACTCTATCACTAATCTGCTCCGCGTTCCACCCCTTGAACCACCTACCCTCGAAGTGAATTCCTACTCTGCTTCAGAATTCAGTTCTGAATTTAACAGGCTGCGTGCTCCTTTCTTTATGTGTCCACAGTACTGACTTAGGACTTTGCCACGCACATATTTTCTCTCTCTCCTACTATAGGGTAAGAACTTTGAGTATGAAAACTGTGCCAGGTTTATTTTGGGGTTTGCGTGGCCCCAAAGCAGAGTCTTTGTAACGAAGCATATATTTAATATAATGTTTGCTGAACAAATGAATGGCTGAATGAGTTGGAGGGTAAATAATCAGAGAATAGATAGAGTGACATAGAATATACATCCTTAAAAAACTGCTCAGAGAATTGGGCAGCCCAAGCTCTTTTGCGCCTATGACTGACCCTTTTCCCTACCTCCTCCATCAAAGACATGATCTAAGTCTGGAAGTGTTTCTGGTTTGGCAATAAGAAAATAAGGAAGCAGAGGGACCGTGCTGATCTTCACGTAAGAAGAGAACCTATCGGTCTAGTATAATTGAGACGAGTTGCCCTAAAGGAGCCAAGTTCACCCTGAAGGGGATCAGAATAGAGATACCTTGTTCTATTGTGCTTTGCTTTGTTGCACTTTGCAGATACTGAATTTTTTTATTTTTTTTATTTTTTACAAATTGAAGGTTTGTGGCAACTGGCGCAGGAAGCAAGTCTCTTGGCGCCATTGTCCCAACAGCATTTGCTCACTTCGTGTCTCTCTGTCACATTTTGGTGATTCTCAGTGCTTCCAACTTTCACTGTTAATTGTGTTTGCTATGGTGATCTGTGATCAGTGATCTTTGATGTTACTGTTGTGATTGTTTCGGCATTTTTTAGCAATAACATATTTTTAAACGAAGGTAGGTATTTTGGGGGGGGCATAATGCTACTGCACACTTAATAGACGGCAGTATAGTGTAAACTTAACTTTTACGTGCACTTGGAAACCAAAAACTTTGTGACTAGCTTTATGGTGATAGGTCTGGAACTGAACCCACAACATCTCCAAGGTGTGTCCATATGCCACCCCTAAATATGCCGATTTGACGTAAGGATTCTTTTGAGCTGACCATAATCGGGAATCAACAGATGTGGGAGGAATCCTCTGCCCTCCCCCTTATCTGCCTGAAAGTAGGGTGTAAGTTTCCCTTTGAGGAAGGTGCTTCCTATCACCAAACCCCACTGCCTCCATACCAGGAAGAAAAAGTGACTCTTAGCGTCAAAGATGGAGAGTAAATACCAAGACGAGCTTGCATAAATGGATATTACCCAAAATAGCCCTTATCTTCTGTTAGTTTCCCCCATATGTTACCTAGCCACTTCCCCATGATTTATTATCCCTTGCGGTCCAAATGCTCTCTCCTTTGTTAAGAAGGGTCTATAAGCCCCAAGTCTAACCACTTTTCTGAGTTTTTCTTGTCTGTGAACTCCTATGCACATAAATATTAATAAGAACTGTGTGCTTTTTCTCCTGTTAATCTCTTTGGTTATTTTAATATGCAGGCCCCCATAAACTGAACCTAAGAGGGTAGAGGAAAATTTTTTTCCTCTCCAACTGCTCTTTTGCATAGTCCTCCATCCCCAGATTAATAACGTACATCTATTAGTTCGCTGGTCAGCTGTGTGTGTAGCTTGTGATGGGAACCAGAGCTTGATGTGAATCAAGGTCAACTGTTTGTTACTAGAAGCTGCCTGGACTTGGATCTTCACGGTCTCCAAACCTTCAAACCACTAGTAGCAACAGGGTAACCTAGGGTTAAGAAACCATAATTACATTCAATTTTAATTCTCCAGTATTTTAATGTTATTTTAGATTTTAGATATTTCTGTTAAATTCCTTATGATAAGACTCACAAATCAATTAGAAATATTAAAAATCATATCTGGGTTTCTGGTTGTGAAAACATGGCATTTGAAGCACAAGACATGGAACCAAGATTCCATTCTTAATTCTGATTCGATAGCTGTGTGATTCTGGGAAACTTCCTAAAAGTCTCTGAACTTATTTCTTTTGCATAAACGGGGAATAAGAATTTGTATCTGCTTTACCTATGTTACAAAATTACAGTAAGGATCAAATGAGATGTCAGCATGTATTACTAGTCAAGTACTACATAGTAATTAGTTTTCAGCATGGAGAGGAAAGATTCTAGGCTTGCTGAGTCTTTTCCAAGCTTACTGAATTTAACTTGAGAATTAAAATAATAATAATAATGCAAGTGGGTCCTAATATGCATGATCAAACATAAAAATAGACTGAGAAGAATTCAAATGAGGGGCAAACCCCAGCTGAGCCCATGTACTTTGGTCAACCATCTCGCCACATACACATCCTTTCTAATCTTAGATGAAAATCTCCTCAGCAATTTCTGAACTGTTCAAGGTGGGCTATCTATGGTGGGCTAATCATATAAAAGTCAGCTCAGACAGAATAACAAAGCAATTGCTTTGCTAACATCTTGTACTTCGCTAAGGGAAGAGCTGGAACAATAGGAACCTGTCAAGAAATTTGACACTGTGTCTGGGAATTTTTGCTAAAATCTTCAGGGCTTTTGTGACAAAGCTAAACAACTGTAGTGGAGGATTTCATTCCCCTATTACCTAGGACTATTTGTCCAGCTTAATATCGTATATTTTACTAAAACTCCTGGAGGAATCTTTTTCAATTGTTACGAAGCTACTGCCTTCAGCCAGACCACTGCAGAGAGGTGATTCTGTTCAGAAATAACTGGCCAGATGCCGCTCACCGAAAAGCCTTATTTGACAGGTCAAAGAAAGTAATCTGAGAAAAGGACAGATTGGCCCGTGAGGATGCCTTTTGCCTGTGCTGCTGTGAAAATACAGAACCCCTTGTCACGATCAGCTATAATTATCAGTATCACCCATTGACTCGGTTTCAGTGTTGAAGCAAAGAACCAAAGGGAAACAAATCAGAACCACAGAAGCAATGGGAAATTTTGCATTTTCTTCTGTACTGTTTCTTACCCTGACTTTGTCTAGGTTTACAACTCCTAAGGAGTATTTTACATATCGGCAAACCATTCCCCTGGCTAAGAACGATGTATATGCAGGACCGGAAGTGCATACTTTGTAATTTTACACATATTATATTTGAAGGTTTGGAAACAAAAAGTATACAAAATTTACCACTAAGGACAATGAGACTTGAGGTACAGGCACATAGAAGAGCTAAAGAATTATACAAAAATTGCCCAGGGTGAAAAAACAGTCTGAGTAAACCGGGATACTGGTTTTTCTAAGCTCTTACTTTCAATAAAATCTGTATTTTTCTAGTTTTATTTTTATTTTATTTTTTGTTGTTTGTCTCCATCTTAGCTTTGATACATGGCCACTATAACAAATTCTTTTTGTCAATTTAGTGATTTGGGCTTTATATCATGGCTGATTGCTATATAATCGATCAAGTGAACCGAGTAACTCCTGATCTCCTCCCGCACAGAGATGTGCTTCTTTTTGTCCAGTTCATCTAGACAGGATTTTTAAAATATTAACAAATGTATCACTTTGGCTCTGTTTTGAGACACAATTCTGTTCTGAGGTACAATTATATTATGAGGTTTAAAGAGCAGGTTAAAATAGAATGCATAATATGAAAAATTATTGTGAATTTGAATACATATGGAAGAAATACACCAAAATAGTAAAAATATTAAGAATGATCTTCTTTAAGGGGAGCAATTACGGGTTCACGATAGTCCCTGGTAGCTTCAAAATGATCTGTAATAACATATATTACTTTTATCATCAGAAAAAGAGATTCATTTTACAAGGGAAGCTTATAAATAAGCTTTTTTAAAGTGTAGGAACCCCTTTTATTCTTCTTTGAATTCTTCACAGTGCATTTAATTGAAAAGTGTTTTATTATTGTAAAAGCCACTTGATTACAACACGGCATCTGCCACAAACAAGCAATTAAAAAAATTATTACAAAGTGAGGTGACTGCTTATCAACAACCAAAATAAAACCGTCTCTGCATTTCCCCTTTCAT
Source organism: Pseudorca crassidens (assembly GCF_039906515.1). Lineage (NCBI taxonomy): Eukaryota > Metazoa > Chordata > Mammalia > Artiodactyla > Delphinidae > Pseudorca > Pseudorca crassidens. Next base: position 12,998,506 of record NC_090316.1, read on the forward strand.
TATTCTATCATTTCCTTGCAAACACCTTTAAAAGTTCTTTTAATACAACGATGGATTTTACAACCATAGAATCTCAGGATTAGAAGGGACCTTCAACATCATCTATTTCAACATCACCTGGAATTATCTAACTGAAAATGGAACTCCTCCAACAGTGGGGATTTCATTCTCTTTCCAGCGAGTTCATCCTTGTATCTTCAGCAAGGTTAACAGCAAAACTGGCTGATCTATTTGTATTTATTAAACGATTATTTTCCCCACAGAGAATAAAGATGTCTGAAACGGATTTTAGTTTTTTAGTAACAATTTGCTCCACTATACCAAACTAGCTGAGGAATGCCAAATACCACGTGGAAGATTGCAATTTCGAATGAAGCATTTACAAGGACGTAATTGTGTCTCTTTGAAAGGCATGACCCTTCTATTCCACTTGCTTTTTCAACCAGTGTCTCAGAAGATGTAATCCCCCATTCCAAGTCACAAAATCACTTCTCTTATTAAACTTAAGCAAAGGAGAAATAACTCAGCTATAAGTATAAAGGTAGCTGCTCCTGGCCGCTCCTTCAGAGTTCATTATTTTCTGAGATGGGAAATGGGAGGCAGAGGGAGCATCGCCCAGTGAGTGGTCTGTTAAGCAGAGCTAATCCAGATCCTGTTTTCACCTCTCTGTGGGTCTCAGGACCTTTCATGGAGCTTCTTAGTTCAGTTATTCTAATGGGTTGAGAGTCACTAGTCCGATGTCTTACGAGATTTTTAGAGCATGATTAACAAGAAAAGAGGCTCTGGTTCACAATAAAAATCTGAAGCTTCCCCACCCCTGCAGATACCTAATTTAACACACAGAAGGACTCTTAATTACCTCCATTTGGGTAGAGGTAATGTTGCCACTGGAAATCATTTGTGGCAGAGTTTGTTTTTAAATGAAACAGCAAGCAGAGGTCTCTAGGATCTACCTTGGATGGAAAAGCTCTGTTTTAATGAGAACTCTGTCTCCACCTTACTATTACTACTCTTTTTTGTTGTTATGCTACCATATGTTTTGAGAAACACTTCCAACCCTTCTTAACATTGTTGGCTAAAAATCCAATGAACTTAAACCCTCTAACACCCCTCCTGTCTCCTGACCTCACACGCTCAAAAACTTGTTTAATGAAAACTTGTTTCAAGTAACAACTGCCTAGACAGGGACAAACAGTTGTAAGAAACTAGGACCGTGAGAGTACAAAGCATCCTAAAGGTTGCAAATAAATGAAAATACGGGGGTGAATCACATGTGAGAACATGGGGACAGAAAGCAAGAGCCATTTAAAGTATTTCTTGGTTTCATGCACTTTCTTTTCACCATAGAAGTCCTCATATTTTAGAGTTTATTTTCTTCAAAAATAAGAGATTTGCCCTGAGATCTTTAAGGATGTTTGGCCATAGCGAAAGATCAATCAAGCCTTTGGTGTGTTTCATGGGCTAAGCTAAGTGCTACAACTCAGCTCTGGGGTGTGTTGGTGGAGATTTTGTATGTGGATGTGTGCTTTCTCATAGAAAGAAAGAAAGAAAGAAAGAAAGTATAAAACAAAAAGTAGAAGCAAAGGACCTACTGTATAGCACAGGGAACTCTACTTTATATTCTGTAATAACCTACATGGGAAAAGAATCTGAAAAAGAATGGTCATATATATATATTATAATATATATATTTTATATATATATATATATATAAAACTGATTCACTTTGCTGTACACCTGAAACTAACACAGCATTGTAAGTCAACTACACTCCAATAAAAATTAAAAAAAAAAAAAGAGTAGAAGCAAAATTCTAAGAGTATTGGTGGATGGGAAGAAAGTGAATGCAAGGCTGCAAAATCAAATGTCACACAGGTCAACTGGAAGTAAGTCTATCAGGGACTCACCCTCTTAATCCAACGCTTGGCCGAGTAACTGACTTCCATATAACTCAATTTCACAGGGATTTGTTGGACGTTCTAGCATGTGCTCAACACTGGGCTAGGCCCTGATGAATCATAGAGGCAATCTGGTCCTCCAGACTGTTTGGGGAGAAAATTGCTTTTTTATGTCCTGACTCAGGTTTTTATGTCTCAGCTGGATGAATTTCTCTGGTGGGTAAAATAAGTACGGGGATGGCAAACCAAAATGCAGATGTACGCCTAAAAAATAATATTATATCTTGATTCTTCTTGGTTATAAAGCACATTTGACTTGACATTTCTAATCTAGAACTGAGTCCAGTTTTCCAGCTTTTCAGAAAATAAGCTGTGGTGAAAGTTTTATAGCATAGGAGAGAGAATGCCACTTCATCCTGATTGCAGATAATCAGAAGCAAAAACAGTGTGTATCCGTGTGACCTCATAAACCCCAGAGGACATGGCTCAGGTCCAGGAAGGTGTAGCCATAGACCAGGTACGTTAGGGTGCATCTTGCACTGTGCAAGCGGGCATCCTGGACTGATTTCCATGAACATCATATAATTCCCTGAGACATTCTTGGAGTCAGTCGAGACAGCCTTTCCCTCCAGCAGCTGTGCAGATGGCCAGGGCCTGGGGAATCCAGTCTAAACCAGACTGCCTGGGGAGCCCATCTCTAGCACATGGTATGTATCCAATAATACGGGGTTGACTGAACTGAAGGGAAGAAAAGCTTCTATTTTGTTTGCACAGAAGAACATTCTGCTCCTATCTTCCTGGCCTCAAAAGCAAATTCATCTGCTTGTTCCTTAGTCTCCTATTATGATAATTAAGGAGTAAAACATCTTCTTCTACATGATAGGAGTGATTAGGAAATTTATTTAAATGGTGATTTTTTTACTAGCATACCAGGATAATAGATTCAAACACTATCTCCTTGAATATATTATATCCTCTTTGTGCAATAATAAAATAAGACTGATTTTCTTGCAAATTGGTTCCTTATGGTTAGTTCCAAAGGTACTCATCTGAAAGAAACAAAGAGAAATTTCAAAGTAACCAAAATAATTGTGTTGGCATCAAATAACTGATCATAATTGGTGGTCTGTATGGGTCAGACTCTATGCTAAGTATTTTAGGGATTTTTTTTCTCCTTACCTTCCCAAGGTCTCTGTTGTTACCCCTACTATAGAAATTACTTAGGAACTACAGTAACTAAGATTAAACAATGCCTCCCTGAGCATGAGGAAGAAAAAAAATTAGTCCCCTCAGAAAATTTGTAAACATTCATCCCTGATTTGTATTCTTCTGATACCATCCGCACAGGCATAACAAGAAGTGCTAAGGATATAAAATGGAAGATTGGGGACAGGAGGGTGAAATCACAACGGCGGTGGTGAACGGTGATGGGCAGGTAGAGATCAGAACGAGATGGGCAAGCACTCCTCCCTCAGGACAGAATACGTGGTAGATGTTCTTTCCTTTCCATACTTGGCTTCTCTTGTTGGACGTGGGGAATAAAACAAGGAGCTGAGTGGCCAACTTTGGTAAATAAATGATAGAGTTAAACAAACCCTGTAAGCAAAAGGAGTGTTAAAATATCTCACGACAAAGGGTTTTGGTCTCTGGCGGTTCTTCAGGGGCTCGTAGGTGTCCTTGGGATATGACATCCTAATCTTTCTCTGTGTGGCCATGAGTGTGCGGAGCGATGTTTCTGTTTGTATTTAATACAAATGATACCAACAGAATGCTTCACACCTGCAGGGTCTGAGATAACATTGATCAACGATTGCCTAGTTCATGAACCACAAAGGCTGCCTCAAGAATGGCCCTTCAGGGCTTCCCTGGTGGCGCAGTGGTTGGGAGTCCGCCTGCCGATGCAGGGGACACGGGTTCATGCCCTGGTCCGGGAAGATCCCACGTGCCGCGGAGCGGCTGGGCCCGTGAGCCATGGCCGCTGAGCCTGTGCGTTCGGAGCCTGTGCTCCGCAACGGGAGAGGCCAAAACAATGAGAGGCCCGCGTACCGCAAAAAAAAAAAAAATAAAAAATAAAAAAAGAATGGTCCTTCAAGTCATCATGCCCTAGTACCTGCTCCTTCCACGGAACAGCAATTCTCAAACTTGAGTGCACAGCAGAATCACCCGGAAGGCTTGTTAAAAAAAACAAGCTGGCCCACACCCCCCAGCTTCTGATTCAGTAGGCTTGTGGCGGGGCCTCAAGAATTTGCATTTCTAACAAGTTCCCCAGGTGATGCTGATAACTGCTGGCCCCGGGTCTACAGTTGAGAACGCTCTCCATAGGCACATGCAATTTAAATGTTAGAACATCCAAAGTCACAAATTAACAAAGAAGAATCAAGGGAGGCAGAGAAGTCTTTCAGTCGGGCTCCAAATACAGTTTTTTTGGAAGAGTCTTGAAATATTAATCTTGTAAATATTAAAGTGGTGGTGATGACAACATTTTGGATGAGCCAAAGGTTGGCTGTAGTTTCCACTGACATAATATTTGCCAACTATTGTTTTTTTTTTCCCCAACTATTGTTAAATGAAAGCCTTTTACTGACATTTGGACAACTCTTATGAGTTATTAATTTAAATATTTAAATTAGTTACTATTAGTTACTACCTTTGATTATCTGCAGCCTTAGGATCAACACAGTCTTGGTCCTTCCCCAGGACGGCGGCTGGAATGACCCTTAAAAAAAGTCTACCTGTGATCCCGGCCCTGGGCTGGTGCCTGCCATTACTTTCAACGTTGAAGTGTCATTGTCACCCAGGTGCTACAGATTTCTGTGCCATCTGAGGCTCCTCCCCTCCACCCATTTTCTTTCCATATCTGCCTCTTTCCATAGATCATAGTTAAGAGAGCATTACCGAAAAACTCAGGGGACCTTTCAGCCATTTCCTTGGGGTGCTCCCCAAAGGGTCAGAGGTACTGTGATCTGTCTCTTCAAGGGCCTCTCATTTGCTCCTACATTTCATTTCCTAGGTTACGATTACAATTCCAAGAGAAAGATTACTTTCACATTCCCAGTCTTCCATGAATTCCCCTGATTTTGCTTTGACAATGCACTTGCTCAAGCAGGACTTCTAGGCAATAGACACTGCTACAGATTTTGCCGTGAAATTGAATTCTTTATTATTTAGTCATGTTCATAGGGGGTGTTGAAATAAATGAAAACCAAATTAATCATGCTGTATGTTCTGACACAGGGCTTTAAAAAATGGGGCAAAATATATCTTCCAAGGATCACAGAGTTTCGCGATACTGAAACATGAAACAAGAGAGCTTGAATTTTAGAAATCGTCCCTCTATTATCTCGTTTCCACCTTCCTTCAATTATAAGAGTGAAAAGTAAGATGAAAGCAATGAAATCAGAGTGGCTGATTGAAACTGTTCATCCCAAAATATTTGGGGGAAATAATAGAAGACTCCATCAGCCCTACTAGAAACGGGGTCTGGGATTAAAACAAAAAAATCAGGACACAATAGAGAGGAAAACGCTGCAAGTTAATTAGTCAGCAGGATACTTTTCATTTGGGGGTAGACTGTGGTGCTGTAAGAAACCACGGGTCTCTAGAAAGATCCCCTCTAATGGGGCCCAACAATTAGAATCATGAGCCGCCTTTGTAGCCTGTTACACAACCTCATGCCTTTAAAATAGATCTGTCAGGAATGACTGAAGGCGGCATGCAGTTGACCTCCCTCTACAACCATCTGCTGAGTATTCTTAGTTCTGACTCCAGTTGAAAGGGATCCGTAACGAGCTTCCTGAGTAGACCTCCCCCAGCCCTTTAAAAATCCTTTAGACTCTAGTGTTTAGAGAAATGCTTCTGATCCACAGAAACCAGACTGCGCTCCTCGACAGATGCTGCATGCCTGGGTTTTCAGGGTTCAGTGGCACCAAATGCTCCACAGGAGAGTCTGGACTCCAGGGGACAGGACTATAGGCAGGGGGAATCCAAGGATGAAATGGTGCACACTTCATTTGTTCAGGGATTTCTAAGCTCTCATTTGGCTCTTATCTCTGGAATGGCAGACGACAAAGACATCCACTAAGACTCCTAGAATCAAATACTTAACTTGGGAAGGGAAATTAGGGGATTGGATGGGACCAGAAGAAAGTAAGTACAAAACTTACAGCAAGTACAAAACAATACCAGTCTCCAAAAATCTGTCTTTTCAGATCAGCTTCTCTCTGAGCTAAACATCAGAAGTCAAAGGAGTAAAAGTTACATTCTGTGTCCCTTGCACCCTGGTAGAGTGGAAACTGAGCTATAGGCTGGGTTAAAGTTGCCCATTCAGTCTCACCTTGTCCATGCCTTCAGTGGCAGATCTGAGGCAGTATCACAACTTTCAGTCAAAGCTGATTTTTACTCCTTTTTTTTTCCAAGTTAAAAAAAAATTAGAATCCAGTAGTTGGCTGGGGACATACACATAATGTTCTACATGTTATTATTGGCAAGAGTAGAAACTCCAAAATTTAAGAGATGAGATTTTGCTTTGCCTATTATGTTCATTTGACAAAAACGTACTCTAAATGTTTTTTAATAAAAAATGACTTTTTCACTCGCTCCAAATTATTTAGTCATTTCCTCATGAATGTGTATCAGGCACCTGCTATCTACTAGATCTAGGAAAAAAGGCAAATAAGCACCGTGGATGGACCTAGAGATGATCATACTAAGTGAAGTAAGTCAGACAGAGAAAGACAAATATCCTACGATATCACTTCTATGTGGAATCTAAAAAAGTGACACAAATGAACTTATTTACAAAACAGAAACAGACTCACAGACATAGTAAACAAACTTATGGTTACCCAAGGGGAAGGGGGGACATAAATTAGGAGTTTGGGATTAACAGATACACACTACTATGTATAAAATAGATACACAACAAGGACCTACTGTATGTATATATATATAACTGGATCACTTTGCTGTACACCTGAAACATTGTAAATCAACTAGATTTCAATTAAAAATATTCTATATCCAAAAATAAGACAAATGGCAGTTCATAAGTCTCTAGCAGGGCAAAGACAAAACAATATAAGGCACAGGTATGCTACGATGAGGCATATATAAATAAAAATAAATAAATAAATAAATAAATATATATATATATATATACACATATATATATATAGAGAGAGAGAGAGAGAGCATAGATTCTATCTCACACTGCCTGCCTGCTGGGTAAGAAACTTGGATTTCAAATAGTCACCATGACCTTAAAACTGAACTCATCATGTTGTCACCAAACCCAGCTTAACTCCTCTACTTTCATTAATGTTATCAGCGATCTGCTTGAAACCTCTGTCAATATTGCCTCTCTTCTCTCTTGTTTTCTCCATGTAAGTCTGTCCCAAATTCCAAATGTGAGTTGCCACTGTCTATTTCTTCTCCTGCCCAATGACAGCAACACATTGCGGATGGCTAATACTTTCCACCTGGGCACTGTAGTAGCCCAACATGGTTTCTTCACTCCATTTTTTCTCATTCCCACTGTGTATTTCACAGAAGCCAGGTAGTCCCCTTGGAACACCGTTTGTGTTCTATTTACCACCTGAATCGAATCCTCAAACGGCTTCTGCTGAAGCTCTGTGGTTCTGCCCAAGCTTTCTTATGGTCAGTGGACATTTGAGGCAGTGACAAAGATTGTGAAAGGGATGAAGTTGTTTCTGGAGGTCCCTTCCTACCTGTTTCTCCCCTTCTCAGCAGTGAAAGGAAATTGATGGGACAGCAGTACCCCTACCTGAGAAAGAGAGGCCAAACCTTCAGTCCCTCCTGCCCGCACTTAAGTGGGGACACAAAAAATACTAAACAGAGTCCCTGCTCCTGCCTTCAAAGAGCTCAACATAAGATAGTTATAAGGTGGGCGATGGAGAGAAGGACATTCTAGGGAAGGGTTATAGGTGGAGGATGGGAGTCTAAGACAGAAGCACCGGTGGCATGAACTGAGCATGGGAACTAGAAAGAGTCACTTGCTCTGAGTCCAGACTCATGACCAAGAGGGGACTGGAAACATGACATCTATGGTGAGAGAAGAGGTTGAAGATGGTGGCAGGGGTCAGATTACTTGAAATCCTTCCAAGCACTATGATTCTTCCGGTTTATTATGTGAGTGTCTCTTGGAAGGCAAGGGGAGTGGTGAATTCCTGGGGGGTCTTCCTGAAACATCTTCCATATTTCAGATAATAGACTGGTATTCCCATGAGTAAAAGGCACTTCCAGCCAGGCTGTACCTTGAGAAATGTAGGATTTAGTCAGAGACGTGTGGATGAGTAATAAGACAGTGAACTACAAGAACTGGAAGATCTGGGAGAAAATGCTCTCCTTACCCTTTCACCAGTCAACACACACGTGCGCGCACACACACACACACGTGCATTCTTATACAGTCACAGGCTCCCTTGGGTCATGCTAACTCAGTGTCATCCAAACACGAATTGAGTGTGTATCATATGCAAAGTAGGAAACTGTGGGAAGACACTTGGACAGCCTAACACCCGCTCCCCATGGATCAAAGACTCCTCTCAAATGAGTCATTTTGCACTTTGGTGTAAATGAGTTTTAAAGCCAGCGTTGTTCCCTAACACCAACTCGGCATAGATTGAGAAGGGGAATAGAATTAGATTGAGAAGGAGAATGTCTCTAGGGCTTTAGCTCAGCCCATCCGTCTGTAGGTTATTCTGCCCAGCTCTTCCCTCCCTCTTCCCACACCATTCCCCCCTCCTGACTCAACACTCCAGAGAAGCTTGGAGTGTTGAGTGGGAACTTGAGCCCACTGGGCTTATTCCTTTTCCCTGCTCCACACATGTCCTCCCGTGGACCAGCTCCTCACGTATGCAAGACGAGGAAGGGACTGGGCTTCTTCAGAGCAACCCCCAGCCCTGGGGCCATCCCTTCCTAATCACACCAGAACAATGGAGGGAGATCAGGTCGGGCTGATTCAGGGAAGCAGGGCCCTCAGGGCACAGAGGTCTCAGCAGAGATCTGCTCTGGTGGACACACAGGTTTTGATCTTTAGCACATATCCATGATGTGTGAAGAGTAAACTCAAACGTTGATACTATTTACAGATACTAGAGAATAAAGGGGAAGAAAGCAAACGCAGTGTTCAGTTGGCTCTAGAAAGGCAATGCCAATTACCATCATTTTTCAGATCCATTTATGTATACCTACATACCTACATATATCTATGTGTGGGGATATAGAAGAGGAGACAGAATAAATTCCTGCTTTCAGGGAGCTCATTCTGTGCTTGTAGAGACCAAGTGTAACGCAGTGCTCACACCTGCTCACACCTGCTCTCACCTGCTCACAATAGCCAACTGTGCGAGTCTCTTTTCAACTCCCTGCTTGGTGACATCACTTTGGTAGTTTCAACTGACCATGATCAGCGTATTTATACAGCTCCTTCACCAGACACTGTTCTAAGAACTTTCTTAACTTACATAATCCTTAGAGCAACTATGCCAGACTACTATCAGCTCTGTTAGAGATGAAAAGTTAAAGCAGGGAAAGGTTAAGTAACTTGCTTGAGGTCATGTAGCTCCTTGAGGTAGAGCTGAGCTTTGAGTCCATGCGGCGTGACTCCAGGCTCCAGACATTTAACCACTGTGCAATCTCAACAAGAACCAGGGCTCAGGGCTTCCCTGGTGGCGCAGTAGTTGAGAGTCCGCCTGCTGATGCAGGGGGACGCGGGTTCGTGCCCCGGTCCGGGAAGATCCCATGTGCCGCGGAGCAGCTGGGCCCGTGAGCCCTGGCCGCTGAGCCTGCGCATCCGGAGCCTGTGCTCCTCAACGGGAGAGGCCACAACAGTGAGAGGCCCGCATACCGCAAAAAAATAAAAAAAAAAAAGGAAGATACATATAAAGTCAGATTTTCCTTACCAGAAAACAAATAATAATTAAGAAAAAAAATTATGTAAAGAACTGAAAGGTCAATGATCCTCTAGACCTTCAAGTGTGCTACTCACCTGCATCAAGCCCCTTTGCGCTACTCTCTCCTTTCCTTTGAATTTGATAAATAAATTGGGCTCAGTCTATTAATGAATTCATTTCCCCCGTGAGTTACAGGGACAGGGAATCTGACTGAGATTCCCTGGGACCCTGCGAGGATCTATCCCTTAATTTTATTTTCTTTGAAATTACGTTTTCTATGAATTAGGTGTAGATTTACACTTCATTTCAGTACCCTAGAGCAGGTGGGCACAGCTCCTTCTTAGTAAACAGATACCATCATGAGAAGTCTCCCCGGTGGAACTCAGTGCAACAGTTTTCAGTGAGCTGAAATAACAGGTCTGAACAGGTAGCACTGGAAATAATTTCCAGACTCAATTATAGTCTTTGCTGAGGTAAATACACACACCCCAAAAGAGGCAGTTTCAGTTGTGGGCATCAGATGAAACCTAAAGTCTATTGAGCGTTACTGACTTCCTTTAACTTGAATTCAGAAAGAATCTGGATTATTTTAAGGCCAAAGTATATTGAGCATTACTGATTTCCTTTAACTTGAATTCAGAAAGAATTGGGATTATTTTAAAGCCAAAACCCTTGGCTTTCAATTACCTTCTGCTCTGCTGTATTCAGCCATCACTGTGTGGTTTATACACGGGTCCTATATACCTGTACATAACGTACTTCCGTTCTCATCTCATCGCTGATGGTTGATGACTGTTAGTCTGTGCTTCACTGCACTTACAGTGCCGTTTGATTTTAGGATACAATGATCTCGATTAAACTTTGAAAAGTGTATTTGGTTTGTTTGCTCTCCATTAATGGCATCAAATAAATAAGTAGATAAAACCTAAAAAATAGCTGACATGACCTCTTAGCATAGGCATGTCCTACGTAGTAATTTTTATGGCCTTATATTGGTGTCCTAAAACATTCTGAATGCAGCATGGATCTTAAAGCAGTAACTGAACACAGTTAACTCAGTGCAAAAGGCCCTGGCCTGCAGAGACTGCTCCTGCTGAGAGTCACCTAAAAGGGCCCCCAGGCTGCAAAAAGGCTTGCACATAGAAGATGCCCACTGGGCAAATACCTCCTTGCCTCAGGGCTAATCCCAGCCAGGCAGCTCATAAACACCATTAGTAAAGCCTACTGCTGAGTTATTATGTGGCAGAAGGATGCTTGAAACGGCTGGTTGGTATTGTTGTTTTATTTCTCCTTTGCCTGGGTCAAAGTGGCAACATTCACTTGAAAAGATCAGGCAATTTCAACTTCTTGATGCTGCAGAGAAAGAGCAGTATATACAGATTTATTATCGGTCGTGTTTCCCCAAATCTCCAATGTGTCTCTTGTATATGGACTGTGTGGTTGGTAAAGATAACTCAGCAAGCTAAGCAAAAAGGAAGACAGCGGAATTAAGTTACCTCTAGTAGCATCTTTTCCAAGATTCAAACCAATAGCCAAACTGAGACATTTGATTCACTAAACTCTACAGGCAGTTAAACTATATTTTGTGAGAGACCGAAGAACACACGTAATTATTATGGGGAGGAGACACTAAATTAATATTTCTTACCACTTAACCCTACTTTTTGGATTTAGCTTTTTTTCTTTTTTTTAACATCCTTTTTTCTTCTACCACCATCCCACCTTACCTATTCTTAAAAGTCATTAAAAGTTGAAATTTTGAAATGGCAGTTGAGAGAGGTAGGTGGCAAAAACTAGGCAGTTTATTTTAAAATATATTTCATGTTTTGTAACTGCATGTTTTTTAATGCATTTAAAAATGTATTTCATGTTTTTTAACTCTTGAAACAAGACACCCTATCACAATGTCTTACTTGTTACCATACCCTTCTATCACCTGAGCCATGACATTAATAGATGAAGATTGAAACAGAACACTGAAGGCATGAGTTTCCGTTTTGTTTTATTTCTCGGGCAAGAAAAAGTTTCTGAGGAAGTGACACAATAATTTCCAAATTGTCTCATTCACTGGGGCTCATTGGTGTTGATGACGCTAAACCACTCCTGCTGAACCACAGTTTGAGCTGTATTCTTTATGGGGTCGGATGGGATGAACTCTCAGTGGTGGTTGCTGACCTCTGATTCACGCCATCTTGCAGCCGGCTTTCCGGAATGAGAGCATCCTTGAGGGCTTTGTTCTTTCCTTGTGTAGACCTTGAAAAGCTGAGGAAACTTCCTAGAGGGATGGGTCCCAGTGAGCCGATGGGACTTGTTGCTAGAATGAATATTTAACTTGATTGGCTTTCTGCTTCCATAATCATCAATCCTCCCCCTGGAATCGTATTCACATTTTATGAACTCTCTGTCTCTTCGGCTCCTTTGATCTACAGACATTGTCTTGCAGTTGGGCATTTGCTGGCCTCCCAACTCATCAGCCCCTGAGTCCATCTAAATAATGTGCTACATAAGAACTTAGTGTTTCCCCAATAACAAAAGATAGATCTGAATGCTTCAGTGCACCATGAAAGGCTGTTGAAACCATCAATCTTGCCAGCTCTTGTAGAGGTCAAGTGACGGTAGGGCCAGCTGGCCAATCAATTAACCAAGAAATTCAGTTTGGAGCTTAAGAAAAGCTGTCCTGTGTTATTCTTTCCAGCAACATAATTGTCAATATTTACAGCAGGTCTTAGATAAGGAATGAAGGAAATGAGGGGAGTTACTATCAAGAGCAGCAAATGCTCTAAGCATTGGTGATTCTCATGTGTTACCAAAAGGAGTCAGTCCTACAGAACATACAGTTTCTCGAATCAAAGTGAAAATGGAAATGTCTTGTCAACCTTCTGGAAATGAAATTGTATGGTGCCCACCCATAAAAGTTTATGCTTGTCTCTCTCCATTGTCATCATGGTTGATTTCATTTAAGTCAGAAAGAAACTTCCTGTCTAACCTTCTTGAATAAAACTTTTCTATAATCGTATAGGATCAATTGTATCCTTAATGCCTGTGAGCACATAAAGGAGAAAAATAAATTAATTAACTGATAGCTTGTGAAAGGAGATAGTATCAGCAGGGGAGGACCCCTGCAGAGTGAATTGTCTCTTTCACATATGACCTTCTGCTCTACCTATTAGATCTAACCCTAGAATTCTATACATACCTTGCTCTTATTCTTCAGGTAATTGGTCCTTCTTTTCCTCCATTTGTCCTCGATCATACAGATATAGATATCTTCTCTAACAGACTTTCCCTTTTTCACAATTTCTGTCACATACATTTTTTTTTAAATTTTTTTAAATTAAAAAACTTTTTGTAATTTTTTGGCCATGCCATGCGGCTTGTGGGATCTTAGTTCCCCAACCAATCAGGGATTGAACCCAGGCCCCGAAGGTGAAAGCGCCAAGTCCTAACCACTGGACTACCAGGGAATTCCCTGTCACATGTGTTTTTAGGTCAGTTCCCATTTCCCTCACATCCACTCACTGAGACACTTAATACTCTTTCCACCCTGCAGGATTTTGATGCTACCTGTTTAATTTTTACTACTCCTCAATGAGATAGACATATTTGGCCTCATTTTTTAGAATAGAAATGAAAACTCAGTGTGCTGAATTAACTGAGACAAACCACTTAAAGTACCTAACTCAATGCCTGATCTATAAGGGTCAATAAGTGTTCTGTGATATTAGTGACTATTATTTTCAAATAATTTAATTTGCCTAAGGTCACGTCACTTGTGAGTGACGGAGCCAAAATTTGAATGTAGATTTATTTAACAGCTAAGCTTCATATTTTTGCCCCTCTACCCCACTTCTTAAGTTAGAAGTGTATCTATTCTTAAGACAGGACTGATCTCAAAGTGAAAAGATGGAAGGAGGGTATCAGAAGGGACTTTCTAAGGAAGGGCTCAAGCAGTGGTACCCAGGGGCCTTTGGAATGATGGAAGGAGGCAGGGCAGAAGCTGCTGACTCTTGGGGCTTTTTGACAAGGTGGTGAGTAAGGTCTAGGAAGTAGGCAGGGAAAATTAGTTCCAAAATCTTAAAGATGATGGATTTCTAAGGTAAGAAACATTATTATCTATAAGTCTTCTTGTCACTAATACTCTATAACAATAGAGAGTGATTCTATGTGCTTTGCGTGAAGAAACCAATAATCGTCACAAAAATCAACTGAGACCACATCAGTAGAGCACCAGGCATCGTCCCTGTCCCATCATACTTGCTCCATAACATATAACTGAAGCCATAGAAACAGGAATAACACTGAGAGCAGTTCCTGGGCAGAACCGAAAGTGGGATTATCAGCATACTATAGGGAGGGGGATACTTTTGGGGGAATCTTTGTGCCTATAGAATAGGAACCTCACAGGAGAGAATGTGAAGCTTAGATTCCTGGAATATGTCTTCAAATATAATCAGTCTTCTCAACTTCCAGAAAAACTCTTCTTACCATAGTCAGTCCTCAATCCAGAGATTCCAAGGAGTTCCCAGAATGCTTTGAGAAATGGGCGATATTGTTAGAATAATTGTATGATACTCAAGATAACTATGCTACATGAAATTTTAATTTCACATTATTCTTCTATTTACAAGGATGGGAGAATATGTCTGAGTTCATTAAAACATTTGGGTGCTGTCCTCTGTCACAAATGTGCAGGAATATATTACTATAAATACATTTGGTAAGTAAGAAAAGTATTAAATGAAAAGGCATCTCAATAGGATTGTGTGCAGGGGTCAGGATGCCAAGAGAGAACATTTAAGGAAGGGAGGTCAGGATGCTGTAAGCCTGAGGCAACCATACAAAAATGGACCAGGTTTCTCACTGGTCAGCTAATTGGAGGTTGAGGGGTTGAGCGAATCAGGTTGGTCTAGGATCCGGGACCGAACTAGAAAAGGAAAGACGGAGCATTACATTAAAGGTAAGTTGACTCAAGAAAAGACTTTAAGCAACAAATCTTTTTTGTTCTTTGATTTTAAAATATTATTATAAACATTAAATATTTAACAGGGGTAGTTTCTAAGTAGAGAATGTGTCTTATGATTTTTTTCATTAAGAAAAATATGTATAAGCCTTTGTTTCCAAATGTTTTTGTTTGTTTGTTTGTTTGTTTCTTACTAAATCCAAGTAGGCTCTACTTGGATCATCCATTGTATGTAAAACAACCACTTCTAAACGAAATCTAGAAAGAAGGGTACTTCTCACTGGCTTGGTATCATGATTGATGGTGACTGATCTATAACCACAACCCTCTTATCAGAAAAGTCGATTCAAAACAATCCACCAAAAATGTAAATGTGATAAATTACAAAATGTAGGGAAAAACACAGACCCACTTGGGTCCGAGGAAAAGTGATTAGAAAATGGATTTTCTGAAATAAAAGAAAGCAGCAGGTCACGTCAGAGTGTCCTTCCATCTACTAAGCCACAGAGATAAAGAATCCAATTGATGCTGAAAAAGATAACTGGATAGAAACAAAGATAAGTCCATCGATCTGAGTCAAACGGAAACAGAATTAGTGCTTGCGTGGAAATGGACAAGTCCTGAAGGGAACTAGCTGCTTGTATGTATATAGGCATAAATAGCTACCAGTTTTGGTGAATTCTGTAAAGAAGACCCAACGAGAGCAGAGAGATGCTTGAGTTGCAAAAGCGTCCTAAAAGATTAACAGCAATTAAAAAAAAAAAAAAAAAAGATTAGCAGCAACATGGTGAAAAGTTACATACTGCATCAATAAACAAAGCAAGAATTCTAAAATAATTAAAATTATACTTTGTCTCTTTAAGATCCTGCTTATTAAAAATCAACAGACCCATTCCCAGTTACCACAGCTAGTAGATCTTTCCAAAGGGTGGTGAGAACTATTTTTAGATAGGCAGAGCAAACAGCTAGACTCTGACCTGGCTATAAAGAAGAAAACAGAATGTAAATGGACTAAAGGTCACGTGGCAAAGGAGGCAATTCTGTTTTGTGGTCTATATGTTGGAGCCAAGAGTAAGTTTCTGAAAGAATTTCACCGCTGAAAACTAAAGCTCAAATCTGTATATATGGAGGTGCTAACTAGTGACAACTCAGGGACAGCTGCATGAATAGAATAATAGATGGAGAACAGAAAAATTATTTTTCTGATGTGACTGCAAGTGGTTGGAAAAGTACATAAAAAGAACTTTCCCTAGAATGAATGAATGACTATATATGTGTGTGTGTGTGTGTGTGTATACACACACACACACACACACACATATATGCATATATTTTAAGGAAGTAAGAGAGATTCAAGTTATTCAGAAAAATGCTAACAGCAGCTGTGAAAAGTTAAGTTAATCTGGATACTCAGGGCAAAATTGTAGGAAGGTTAATTTCTGGGTGATGAAACATTAAGAATGCAGCTACAAGTTAAGAGGGTTCAAGTAACTGACTGTAGGGATTTTTTTTTTTAAGTCGGAGTCAAGATTGGGGGCCTGGAAGTATAGACTGAAAGGGTTTTCTCAAGAACCAACTAAAAGAATTAACGACAGCTGACCTCAGGTTACAAACAGACAAAAGCGAGGAAGAAGAACAAGCTTTATCCCTTAAAGGGAGGCAAAGCTGGACTCTCTAATTATCTTGTGTCCCTGTAACTTTCTGTCTCTAAGAGTGAGTGTCCCCCCACCGGCCCCTTTGCAGGCAGGTCATTTCTTGTGCTCTAATGGTTGGCTAAGTGTGATGCTCCCGACGAGACAATAAAGCGAAAAGGGACCAAGGGATTAGGAGGCAATCCGCGGAGCATGACATACTGTTTAACGGGTTGTGTTTATTGCTTGCTTGTAGGTGGACGCCGACGACACAACTTCCTGGAGGAGGCTTCTGTGCTGGGTCCAGATGTTTATCATTGGGATTGTCAAAGTACCTAAGAGGTACCGTGCATTAGACTATTTCAAGCAGAGAAGGGAGATGGTCAGCAGTCCTGAAAGGCTGCCCTGTATGAAGAGCTGGGGTGGGGGAAGCCAGACCATAAAATCTTGGGGCCCCTTTCTAATGCCATTGACCTTTCACACCACACTGTTTCTGGCTTCCATAACCCTCTAACTGTATCTTTCCTGTGGCCCTTACTCACTTGTGACTTCATCATTATTCGTACGGAGTGTGTAGTTCTCCCCTACACTGCGTACTCTTTAATGGCAGGATCTCGATTTGCCTTATCTTTATATCCACCTTAGCACAATACATGGTCCCCATTGGGAACTCCATGAATGCTTTTTCAGTGAATAAATGATTTCTATGAATTGAGGTCTTTGAAAAAATTTCTCACTCAAGGGAAGAAATAGTCTTCTGCAGCGGCTGTGTGTTGGACTTGAGTACGCACTGGGTTTCGCTCAGCATCTATTGTAGGATTCAGTCAAGGACAAACGATAAGAGATGCACACTAGCAGATTCAGGGCAACAGCTCTGGTCTATAGCGCAGGTGAGTTGGGCTCTAGGACTAAGAAGGAGGCTGTAAAAGAGGACAAGTTTTCTTCCTAATCATTTTGCCAAATAGCTGTTGAAATTCCAAGCAAACACCAAAAACTAAAATACAGTAAAATAAAATAAAATTAAGATAAAACAAAATAAAATAAAATACAGAACCACATGGGCATATTCACTTCCTCTGGATATGGTAAATGCTCAAGTTTCTTTTCTCCATTCTTTTGTCTTTATATTGAATTCATTCTAAAAAGATACAGCATGTCCTTGTACATTTTATATCTGAAAGATTTGTGTCTTTATGTGAGGCAAGGTTAAAATTGTGCTAAGTTAAAAAACGATGAAGAGGATGGGAGTTGAAGGGCCTGGAGATGAAATCCTGAGGGGTTGCGTGTGTGCTTTTATTATTCATTACTTAGTTTTCCTATCTCTTATTAGTTATTGCTTCAGATCAAATGTGATTTAAAGAGAAAAACGTGTTGGGAAGAAAACGTTTCTGGGAAGAAAGAGTTGCAAGGCCCTTAAACACACTGACCAGGTAAAACTATCCTTATCCTCAACTGTCCCACAGCAAACTAGATTCCACAAGGAAATGGAGGGGAAAGCATGCTGGTGACGTAAGGATGCCTTTCTGTAGGTCTTTAGACCTCATCGTCCAATGCTCTTGCGAAGAATTATCACATCACAATTTAGAGTTGGAAGAGATCTGAGGACTAATCCAGTTTAACTGTTTCACTTTACTTTTGAAGAAATGGAAGCCGAGTATTTAGATTATTTCTTTGTGTAACATGATCAGTGTCTATGTTGGAATCAGAACTCAGGTATATATTCAGATGTAGTTTTCAATGCTACCAAGGGATCATCCAGCCATTGGATTTTTTTTTTTAATTGAAGTGACAATTTGTATCATCAGAGAAAATTTGGAATATATAGAAGTATAGAGAAAAGTAGTAGTTTGGGATTGACATGTACACACTGCTATGTTTAAAATAGACCTACTGTGTAGCACAGGGAACTCTGCTCAATATTCTGTAATAACCTAAATGGGAATGGAATTTGCAAAAGAATACATACATGTATACGTATAACCGCATCACTTTGCTGTACACCTGAAACTAACACAACATTGTTAATCAACTATACTCCAATATAAAATAAAAAGTTAAAAAAACATTACCTGAACGCCCATCACCCTAATTACTATTGTCATCAGTTCCTCCTTGCATTTATTTGTTTTGCTGACACACTTTTACATTTTTTTCTTTGTTCATTATTCTTTTTATATTGTGCTTTGTTATCCTAATACTTTCTCAGAAGTATTCCCCCCACCATGATTCCATGACTGCATAATATCAAAGGAGAGTATAGGCTACATTTTATATAACCATTTCCATAATGTTGGGCACTGCCTCCATCTTTTTATGTTCGTAAATAATAGTGCCCCAAAGACCCCTATTCAGAAAATGCTTTGTACGAAAAGATAATATTCTTAGAGTAGCTTTCCAGAATAGTACTTGCTAGATTAGGGGGTATAAACATTTTGAAAAATCATAATACATATGGCAAAAAAGCTCACTGTTATATATAGTTTTAAATTATTGTCTTCGTTGTAGTCATATTCTCTCAGAAACAAATAACATTAAAAAAAAAAAATCCTTCCTTAACTGGCCTGCTCACCAGTTTGGGGAAGTTGACTGTCAGCAACAGGCCAGGTATGTGCCCAACAAATTTTTTCCTTAAAGAGGTAAATTTGGTCAAATTTACCTCTTTAAGGAAGTCGTTCCCATTAGCCTGAATCCTGCAGCTACTACCTGGGCCTGAGGCCTCTGTCAAAAAAAGAAAAAGGAAGCGGTAGGTTTCAGTTATTATGGCAGATATGACAGCAAGAACTGGCCTGTAAGACCACGTAACCAATTGCAGAGAGGCTGGTGGTCGTCCAGGAGAGCATCCTTTGCAATGATGCAGGACTTTGCCAGTGACGGCAGGCTTTTCCTTGTTTAGGGGACCACTTTACCTGGGATGAGATGGTTTGATAAAAAGAAAACAAAAACCAAACATGGAAGAACCTCAGGATTCTAAAATTTTACAGCAAGCTCTGGTTCATCGACAATATTTAATAAAACTAAGGCTTGGACAGATTTAATGGCTTGTATAAGTAATGCAACCAGTTAGTGCCAGAACCTCTTCAAAAAGGACATCTCAAACATTGTCTAAATGAAAAATGAAACTGTCTCCCGGATTCTATCGCAGCAGCATTAACATCTCTGTTTTCAGAAACTGTGTTTTCTGACAAGAACACGGTTTTTCTTTTGTATCATCACTTTAGATGATGTTTAGATTGGGGGTCATTCCAGGACTGCATAAAAGAGCAATGAACTGGGATTCTTACCCAAATGAAGCCCCAGTCTATGAGCCAGATACTTCAATCCCCTAATCTATAAAATAGTCCTGCTCTGGCTACACCATTAGGCCAAAACAAGTTTAAATTCGGGAATGTATGTGCAAGTCATTTGAAAACACAAAACTTTACTTGAATGTAAGGAATTCTAAGTACTGATATCATTTTCCCTATTCATAATGTACCAGCAAGGCTGGTCAATTTCAAGTTAAAAGAACTTCAGGTTGGGGCTTCCTTTTTAGAGGTGGTAGTGAAATTTAATTTTCAGGAATATATTTCAGGGCTCCAGAACCCTGACTTCAGAATTGAATGATGGAACACAACTGCAAACTGGATTCTCCAAAATAAGCAAGTGAAAGAAAATGTTTAAAAAATCCACATCAGGGAAACAGGGTGCCAGGTACACACAGCTTCACTTCCTTTCCTAGATTTTGGGGAATTTAGCATTTAAACATTTTCAAGTACAAGCCTCTTATTTTATAAAGAAGAAACAGAAGTCCGGAGAGGTGAAGTGTGATTTTACTTAGTTATTGGAGGTCTGTGGCTATTTTATTCAACTTCTCTGGTAGTTGAGGAGATTAGGCAATTTAAAAATAATTGGCTAAATGACTAAATGTTAAAAGGGCACAGGAGGTGTTCTGGGTGATTGCTACTTGAAGTTAGATACAGAGATAGGTAAATAGTTGGAGGATAGCATCTCTAAGCTCTTCTATTGAATACAACACACACGAAGCTCTTTGCGTATAGACAAGTGGCTATCCTAGTATATTAGGCTGTTTTAGAAAGCACTTGTTTTGTTCCCTCTGTGGACTGTGGTTGAAATTAGATCAGAAGACATGTTTTTTTTGCAAATCCATTTTGCATAATATGGAAGTTTCTTGTTTATACCTAACCTTTCTTTTAAAGGGAATTTTTTAGAAAAAGGGTCTTTAGCACTATTAAAACAGGAGACAAGCTGAGTCAACTTGAAGGATAAGAGCTTCACAGGTGTCATCCATGATATTTTTCCATTATCTACCCATCAGAGCCAGCATTTTGAGAAAGTTCTATTTTAATGAGAAAGGAAAAATAAGAAAAGCATCATTGAGCTGAAAAGGATTAATCACAGAGCCCTGTATTCAAAATTCAGCAATTCTTGCATCACTCGTGTATACACACACACACACACACACACACACACACACATATATATTCTCTTTTTTCCTTTTTAGCTCGATGAAAATTTACAGTCTGATAAGATATATCATCTGCTAACATCTAAACAGAGGTTCATGCTGGGGTGTGTTTTGCCTATATGAATAGAATCATTGGTTTTTCTTTATTTCTTGGAGAATTCTTAAAGTGGAGACAAAAGACACAAAAAGGAAAGAGGAGGACAGTATATTATATTCTGTATTCAGATGGAGAACTGAGAATACCTCTTTTTATTGTAGTATGCTCTTGAAAATTATTTAAAAGCAGAATCAGTGAAAAACAGGGTTTTTATTCCCCAAGCCTGCAGTGACCCCCTTTTTATTCACAGGCTGGCAGAGCAAAATGCTGACTGAGTTTATAAATGGATTTAGAGAAACTGATGAATCAGGTCCTAAAACTAAAAGATCCAGCCAGCAAAAAGTGAAATTGAGGTGACTTTTTCAAGCATCAAATGTTCCAGGTTGAAAGGCATTCAGGTTCACTTAGTTTGCTCCCAAACTGCAAACTTTGACAGGTACTTAAAAGTCCATCCCAGAAAGTGTTTCAACAGATCAATTGCAGTTAGTTCGTCATGCTCACAGCCTAGAGCAGCTGATGACCCACAGCTCACTTCAAGTTAAATGTTTAGTTACTTTCACAGACAGCCTGTTTGTTCATCAGCTCCATAAGGAGTGAGACAGCTGTATACGGATAAACAGTCTCCAAACTGTTACTAATCACCATGTGCAAGAAGTGAAATACATGGTCTGATTCATTTGAGATCATGTTTTCTGATGCTTTTCATTTGTTCACTCTATATGTTTATTGGGTCCCATCTATGTGTCAAGCACTCCTGCCAGGGCTGGAATTACTGCCACGAACAAGCAGGTGAAGTCCTTCTTTCATGGAGTTTACCTTCTATTTCAAGGTTTTTTTAGCACCATTCAGAGAAGGGGCAGGAGACAGACAAAAGACAAATCAGTAAGAGCAGTGACAAACACTGCATAAAATTAACGTGAGGTGCTCTGAAGGTCAAGGACTGGTCGCCACACTAGACTGAGGTCAGAGAAGCCCTCCCTAAGGGTGTGATATTTAATCTGAGATCTGATGACAGACGTCCCCTTCTGCAGATCTGAGGGGAAAGCATTCTAGCTATAGAAAATAACAAGTGCAGAGACCCTAAGGTATAACAGAGGAGCAGCAACAAAGGCCAGTGATGTTGGAATACAGCAGACAAGAGGGTGAGTGATGGGGAATAAGACCAAATACGGGCAGGATAAGGAGTTTCGATTTTATTATAAAAGGAGGGAAAAGCCGTGAGACTTTACGTAAGAGAGTAACGGAATTTAATTCATGTTTTAAAGAAATCATTCTGGCTGTTCTATGGAGGATTCATTGGAAGGTGCAAATGTAACATCAAAAGTTTGAAAGTTTGAAAACCATTGTGAAACTAGGCAAGAGGTTATCATGGTTTGGGCTAAGGAGAAGAAGTAAAGATAGAAAAAACTGGAAGGATTCTGGGGATTTGGGGAATTAGAAATTATAGGATATGTGGATGGATTAGATGTGAGGGTGGGAAGGTGGTGAGGGAAAGAGGAATAACTCCCAGAGATCTGACTTGAGTAATTGCTATCTACCTAATTACTTGAGTAAATGGGTAGACAGCAGGGGTATTTACTGAAATGTACAAGACCAGCGAAAGAGCTGGTTGGGCGGAAAGTGGTGTTTTGACTGTGAAATTGGAGATGCCTAGTTGCACATGAACCTATGAGTCTTGGGGTTCTCAGAGGCAGGAGCTCGACCTATAGACCGTCAGTATGTACATGGTATCTGAAAACATTTGACTGGGTGTAATAAGTGAAGAGAAAGAGGCCCTGGAACACTTGGACATTTGGAAGTTCAGTAAAAGAGAAAGAATAAAGGACACTGAGGGCTTCCCTGGTGGCGCAGTGGTTGAGAGTCCGCCTGCCGATGCAGGGGACGCGGGTTCGTGCCCCGGTCTGGGAAGATCCCACATGCCGCGGAGTCGCTGGGCCCGTGAGCCATGGCCGCTGAGCCTGCGCGTCCGGAGCCTGTGGTCCGCAATGGGAGAGGCCACAACAGTGAGAGGCCCGCGTACCACACAAAAAAAAAAAAAAAAAGAATAAAGGACACTGAGAATGACTGGTCGGTGACAGAGAGGGAAAACCAGGAGAGAGATTTCCTAATGGAAGACCTGTCTGATCCTTCCCTCCCGCTTAGCTGTATTTACGGGGGAAACAAACACAAACTCCAGAAGAAATGAGAGTTTCTTAGTAATGCCAGTCCTTACAAATAACATTACTCATTGGTTTCTCAGGGATGGCATCTTCTGAGAGAAGGGAGAGGAAGCCGTGATATTAGGAAATGATTTCATCTGCAATGAAGATATAAAAGGTATGCATGATGAAAACATGCATATACATGATGGGACTATCACACCAAAATTCCCAAAGCAAACCCTACAGGAAATCAAAGAAAACTGGGCAGAAATATGTTAGTAGTGGGAGCCTTTCATTCCCCTGTCTCAGCCTATGAGTAATCAAGATTTGGCTTCTGACATCTGAAACAATGGGCATGAAGTCTCTTGTTATTTTATTCTCCTTTGAGCTTTTGATCCACGCTTTAAAAGTTAAAGCTATGTAAGGTCAGAAAAAAACTGTCTGAACCTGGATCCAATGCACCTTTTAAATCCCCTACATTCTGAAGGCCAAACCTTCTGTAGCTAGGAAGAGTGAACATTTGAATCATTTGCATATACCACATTAATTAACCATGAACCCGCACATATATTCCTTCTGTGTATGTATGAATACACTAACTACCAACCTCTCTCTCCTGCTCACTATGCCTTGTTTGGTTCAGACAGAATACAACAAAACAAGAATTTTCCCCCAAAAACCCTCCTGAATTTAGGGGTCCCTTAATCTGTATACCACATCCTGGTTGCAAAGTGATCTGGGTCAGTAACCGTGCAAATGAATAAAGGAACACTGCAATTCGAAAGAAAAGATTAAAGTAGAAATATTTTCTTTTTTGCCAGGCGTTGTTTATTCTTTAACCTAAGCGGAGTCATATTACATACATATTTTAAAATTAAATTCACAAAAAGGAAATCTGAAGAGAGATTTTTTAATTTCCTTTTAAATTAAGAGGGAGTCTTCTAGTCTAGTTTCTATTGTTTGGGCTGGAGAAAAAAAGATCAGCAATGAGGCTGAAATGATGTACTTTCTTAAAGGATGGAAAAAGCAGGAGTGCTCCAGGAAAGGAACCACTGACAAATGCGAAAGTACTTTGCAGAAAGGAGTTGAGAGCCATACACCACTAGATCCCATGTTCCATGCCATGTTTTTGCTTACCTCTGAATGTGGAACAGAGTCTGACAAACAGTAGATGCTCTAAAAGTAGCTCAGGAGTGAAAGAACAAACGTAACCACTATGTAGGCTGCCCTGTGACAGACTGCAGTTGAGGAGACACTCTTCTTTCAGCAACAATAAAACAACAATAAGGAGGCATATTTTTCCAGGTGCTTTTAAGAAATAAAACCCATTCTCTTTGGGGAAGAAGAAGGGAATATGAGAAAACCACAGTGCAAGTTATGAAGACTAGAGGTCAGAACACAGTGCTGAATTTGTATGAAACAGAAAGATGCAAAAAGCACTGTTTTTCACTCAGAGTTTGTTGTTATGGAGAAGAAAATTCTGTTGAGCCTACATAGGAAATAATTCTAAAAATAACATAGCTCTATGAAAGAAAGATTGAAACAATTTCTCCCTCAAGGACTGGCATCCGATAAAACAATTAGTAAAGATCAAGGGCATTA
This sequence comes from Pseudorca crassidens, assembly GCF_039906515.1. Classification (NCBI taxonomy): domain Eukaryota; kingdom Metazoa; phylum Chordata; class Mammalia; order Artiodactyla; family Delphinidae; genus Pseudorca; species Pseudorca crassidens. Next base: position 13,023,213 of record NC_090316.1, read on the forward strand.
GTCATAAGTAGATTCCCCTATTCAGCTGTTGATGGGATCTTTTAAGGGTTTAAAGCAATACATTGTCATCTTGCTGATTGGGTTCCTCAGCTGTGATGACCAGGCTCCTCTGATTATTACCTAATTGCTATCTAAATCAAGGAAAGCTATTCAGTGATTGCTTCTTGATTTTTTAAAAAATATTTTGACTCGTTAATGCAGTATCTTTTATTTATCTTGTGTCTTGAGCCATGCCTGCTCTACTTTTGTTTTGATTCAACTTGGAAATATAATTTATCAGTAAAGACCTTAAAATTAGCAGTGTGTTATTATTTAAGGGTCAAATTGGGCTGTGATGAAATCCACAGAACTCAGAAAATCAACAAATCATCCATAGGGAGTTGATTCCACGAGGGAAGGACTCTATGGTAATCGAATTTCAGAGAGAGAGAGGCTCTTGAGATAGTACACAGCCTTTATTTTATAGGTATAGAAACAGTGGGTTAGCATTGAATGTGCACTTATTTGACAGACGTTCTTCCGGTTGTATTATGTATGGTACCTCATTTCGTGCTTACAGTAAATCAAATGAAAAAACTGAACATTCATAAAGGCAAGTGCTTTACTTATGGTCAATCACGTTGTCTAGTGAAGCTAAATCAGGGCCTCAATGTATTTTCTCTGCCTTCTCCTATACTGTTCTTTCCACTACTGAGCACTGCCAGTGGCATTCTTTCTTGAATGGAAACCCGATCGAGGTCATGGGTGTTTTTAAAAAAGGAGTTTAGATCAAGAAAAAAATCTTAAAACAGTGAAGTTTCTTCTATAGGAAAAGGTTTTCAGAGAAAAGGAGGGGGAAGGCTTCCCTGGTGGCGCAGTGGTTGATAGTCCGCCTGCCGATGCAGGGGACATGGGTTCGTGCCCCGGTCCGGGAAGATCCCACATGCCGCGGAGCGGCTGGGCCCGTGAGCCATGGCCGCTGAGCCTGCGCGTCCGGAGCCTGTGCTCCGCAGCGGGAGAGGCCACAACAGTGAGAGGCCCGCATACCGCAAAAAAAAAAAAAAAAAAAGGTGGGGGGGAAATACATCCAGGTACTAAATAAGAATATAATAACAAAAATTAACCTTTCAATGGGAAGTGGCTCATGATTATTTGTTCTGTGTTCCCTCCTATAGTTTTTGCCCCAAAGAGTCACTTGGGTTCACAGTGAGGACAGCCTGTGGTCGATGCATCAGAAGAGAAATGGGAGGAAAGAGGGCAGGATTCAGAGTCCAAGACTTGGGTCGATGCCAATTCTTTCTCTTACTGAGATTGAGGTATTTGACAGGTTTTTAAATTTCCCTTGTCATTTGGTTTTCTTCTCTCTAAAATAAGGACCTATCTTACAGGGCTGTGGTGAAGATCAAATGAAATAATGTAGATTTTTTTTCCATAAATTTATTTATTTTTGGCTGCGTTGGGTCTTCGTTGCTGCACGCGGGCTTTCTCTAGTTGCGGTGAGCGGGGGCTATTCTTCATTGCGGTGCGCGGGCTTCTCATTGCAGTGGCTTCTCTTGTTGTGGAGCACGGGCTCTAGGCACGCGGGTTTCAGTAGTTGTGGCACATGGGCTTCAGCAGTTGTGGCTCATGGGCTCTAGAGCGCAGGCTCAGTAGTTGTGGAATAGGGGCTTATTTGCTCCGTGGCATGTGGGATCTTCCCAGACCAGGGCTCAAACCCGTGTTCCCTTCATTGACAGGCGGATACTTAACCACTGAGCCACCAGGGAAGACCCTGTAGATTTTTTTTTAAAAGGCCATGCATTGGTGGTTCTTTACCCTATCAGACCGAATGTCCTCTTTTTATAATAGTTTGTAAAGCACCTTAACTATCTCAAAATGAAGTTTGTAGATGCTATATCTTATCTACAAAGATACCTTTTTAAATAATCAAAATCATGCCTGTCACATAGAAGAGAAATAGGGGAAAAATTTGTAATAAACAATACAATATATGTCCATAATTCTTCCACAATTCTACCACCCAAATGACTCAGAAATTCAAAAACATTTTGTGACTCGTTTGACAGCAAACCCTGACATAAACACACGTGAAACTGATGTGGTCTTTATTTTTCCCAGTTAATGTGAATAGCCAGAAGCTTTTTCTGCAGAAAAATTAATGTGTTTGATTATAGGTGCTCTCCTGGTTTTCACTAATAAGGTTACACAACATGCACAAGACATGCACCAGATTATCTGTGAAAACTATACAGAATTCTAAAGTGCATCTAGCCCCAAGAGTTTTAGAAAAGGAACGTGAACTATTGTTTTTAGCCTTCAAACCTTTTTAATATCTACGCGGTAAGTGCTAGTCTTATTCCCACTTTACATATAAGGAAAATGAGACACAGAGAGGTTAAGTAACTGGCCCAAATTCACACAGCTAGTGTGTGGTAAGGAAGGATGGTAAGAGAATGCAGGCAGTATGTAGCCACCATGCTTTTGCCACTGCATTATACTGTATTTCAATAGGTACATGCTCAAGAATGATTGCTCTGAAAGCCACAAAGAAGTAGTCAGATGCTTTCACCTCTACCTGGAAGACTTACACATTCTCACATTGTAGGGGTGACTTAAATAAGAAGCTATTGGTGTGATATGATTCTCTGAAATGATGAAATAGGCAGTAAATTTCTTAGCAAAACAAAATACATTTTTTTTGATTTACATGTTAATTGCATGCCTAAAATTCAGTATATAGTAAATAATTTTAAATGATATATAAAACAGAGTTAGGCACTTAACATAAATGATTTTAAATAAGTTTAAAATCTGTTGGACAAGTATCTGTTGGACATCAAGCATTAGGTGGGATGCAGGACAATTCTTCATTGTGCCGTAGCTGTCTTGCCCACCCTTGGCCCTGCCCATCTAAGGCCAGAAGTCCTCCAATACTTGCCAATAAAATAAACCCAGAAATTGCCGAAAGATCCCTCATTGGTAGATACTTCCCAGTTTAGAACCACAGCTATAAACCATAAGCCATTTTATAAGTACCAGTTACGGTTATAGTACTAATATTAATCAAACCATTCTTTCATTACAACTTTGAAGACTGGCTCAACTAAAATCTGCTAGTAGGACATTCAGACTTTCAATTCCATCATACTACAAAGAAAAACGCAAACAAATTTTGACCGCATAGATTTTATTGTCTGCTATCTTTGCTATTTTTAAAGTTTTATATTTGATATTTGTTTTGTTTTCTAAAAGATTCTGCCTTTCTGACAAACAACTATAAATAAAATGCACCACACTTTAAGTCATGGGCAAGAAAGAAACCCCAAAGGAAAAAATTATATCATTACTTTAGGTAGTCTACTTGTCTACATATATATGGAAAAGGATGAAGAAAGGAAGGAAGCAGAGAGGGAAGGAAGACATCCAAGAACATGAACAAGGTATTCTTTTGCTTGTTTTATTTATGAGCTCTCTGAGCATCACTTCCCTTCTTTTTACTTCTGGAAATCAAACTCATCCTAAAGACTACTCGAATGCCACCTCTTCATGAAGTCGTCTTCAGTCTGATGTCCACACCCATCAGAATTATTCATTCTCTGGTCTTTGTGCTTCCACGGTACTTTTTCAGTACATACAGTGTAAATAAAATGTATCACATTGAATATCTGTCATAGTTCTTTGTTGACACTGCTCTCTTATCTCTTGCATTGTAAATGTCTTGAATTTAAAACTTTCTTATTCATTTCTTTATCTATCTCGTGACACCTTCCAATAGAAACATAGAGAAGAGAGGGTGAAGTGTCTGTTTCTGTGTGTATGTTGGGGTGGGGCGGGGGATCTTTCTGACTGAGATAGAAGAGAGGGGGCCAACTACCTAACTTCCTTAAGTTAAGGGGAAACTACAAAGGATTTATTTTTCATTGCTCTGGTCAATAAACGTTTGGCAAATAAATAAATACGTAAATTGAAATTGAGTTATTCTTAAGGGATTATACCACCAACATAATGTATGTTTAAAAATACACACAGGAGCACCTAAGGTTTCTGTGCCACAGTGACTTTCTGAGGGTTTAACTAAGATAAGCTTTCACCTTATCAGTGTAAATGAAGTAGGAGAGTCAGAGAACATGGCAGAGGCCTTGGGACTAGGTCTGCCTCTTCTTTTGCTAATCTCAGTCACTACGACTTGAATTTAGACAAACCAAGAAACCCTGTGTCTAAATTAATCTGAGGGCCGCTTGCAAAGAGATGTTGCCTTCCTATCCACCTAACACCTAGTTAATGCCCCGGCTATATTCAAGATACTTTTCAGGGCATGACATGCTTTACGCATCAGGAATTAAACCCTTACCGAAGCCATTGAACATACAGGCTGTTTTCTTAGAGCAAGTTCAAATTTGCAAAGCCCTGACGTGGAAAACATGACGGTGGATTATATCCAGTGTTTGTTTTGAAGGTCAGCACGAGTTTCTCTGTAGCACACTCTGCAGGGCAGGCATGCAGGGGCTGGGTCTGTAGTAGCCACAGCTGACCGGAGGATGGGCTGCACGGGTGCAGCTGGTTCCTAGCAGCTCTAGAATGAACCTCGTTTCTTAAGTTACTCTAAATGTTTTAGGTTGGTGTTATTTGTTTCAGGAGTTGAATATCAACAACAATGTTTGAAATGACAAATAATTGCTATGGAAGGACCATGTGTTGCCTAAAATTTAACCAAACATTGTATCACAGAAAAGCCTTCTGGGCCATATGGTCCTACCCACCTCCTGAAGGACATTTGTAGTTCTCTCTTTCCTATAAACAGTTTAAAGTAACCATGATAAACATTCTGGTGAAAAGCTAAACTTGCATTTGCTCCTCTCCTGTTGATTATTTGCGATAATAAGAAAATGTTTATGCACACAGAGGCGAAGTTTATGTGGGCAGCCCTAATGCATATACTCCCTTATGCGGTGATTTACTGCTCGTTTATATTGAGAATGAGAAATGATGAACACAATTTTCTGTACTGACACAACATTTCAATAGCTCCTGTGTACTAAGCTCTAAGACTTAGCTCATAATAAGACATTAATTCCAAACAGAACATATTAAGGAGAACGACATATGTCACCTCAGTTATTTTTTTTTTCCTTCCATGGTTGACCGCAATATTTTTTCCAAGGGGAAAAAAAATACCATGAAAATTTTCTTTCCAGAAGCATTCTGAATTTTCAAGGAAAGACCTAGAACCTCAAGAAATTCTTCAAAGTCATGGCAATGTTTAACTGAGCTATAGGTACTGAATCTGGGTCTTAATACCTGAAAAACAGTCCACACACACAATAGCATAATTTTCTTAGAACTTTCTGGAAGGTTCTACGTAATAAGAGTAGAGACCAATGGAGAGCGGCATTCCCAAACTGGATATTCTGTGCAGGTTCTACCTACTCTCTTCATTGTTACTAGCTATGCAGATACTGTCTATTTGGGGTAAATGTCTATTTGGGATAAATTAAAGGGAAAGTAGTAGGAATTAGCTAAAAGAGATTTCAATATTGTATCAGAGAAAACACTATTATTTCTCTTCTTAAATGGTTCAAAAAGCATCAAAAGAATACCGGAAATGGGGCAAACATACTGTATACTCTTGGACTCACAGTAGCCTTTTACATATTGGAATATCATCATCTATATTTCTGTTCTTCCATCAGATCTTTTGAAACATGTAATGGTTCATCGTTGCCAGGAGATTGAACTCAAAACTTCTCAGGGTGACATATAAAGATTTCTATAATAAAGCCCCAATCCGTCTTTCTAGGATTAGCTATTCCTACTTCCTCTAGCCTCCAACCTGTGCCCCCGGGACTCTAGTACCTGTCCTATTTATTATCCCTTGGATAAGACATACCCTTCCATGCCTTGTACCTTTACCTATACTGTCTTCTCGTCTTAGAATGCCCTTCTCCCTTTTCTATAACAAGAAATACTATTTCTCAAAGTCCAACTCAAGTATCACCTCTTCTGTGAAGCCTTCTCCATCTCAAAGTCCCAAGCATCCCCTCTTCAGTTTACATCACGATGTGTTACATTTCCATTGTAGCACCAAGCATAGCCCATTTTTGATTGACAGTCCGTTCCATATGTGTCTTCCCTCCAGCTAGATTCAGAGCTCATTTAAGGCAAACACTGTCTTGTTATCACTGTGATAGGTGCTCAGTTAAATGTATATTTTCAGAATTCTCCTGACCAGAAAGAAGTCTGTTTGATAGGTGAACATCCAAACTTTAAATTCCCCCAATAAGCAAATGAAACAGAACAAGACACAAAACACAAGATTAAATTAGAATTTAAGGATATAAAAACTATTTCCCAATGACCCTGATCCAGAGTTAAAAGTTCAACCAAATAAACCTTAAGAGTCACTGAGGGTCAAGAAGCAAAGAGTTGCTATAAACAACTCAAACTATTTAATCTCTGTCTTAATGGAGCCAGAACCGCAGTCCTCCCAAATTTCCTAGTTCAGTTGCCAGAGACATGAAATTTCGTTTGAGGCACAAAGAACCACTGGATAGAACATGAGTGTGCTAAAGGTAACTATCGAAGAGAGAAGGAAGAATCTATTCCCCCAGAAAAAAGAGACCTCTCCCTGCTCCTGTGCTGGGAAGGAGGGCTCTGCATCTGGGTTTCCATTCCCTTCTCACTGCCCTTCTGCCAGAAAGCAACAGCTGGGGGCAGTTCAGGTTTCTGGGTAGAAATGAGTTGAGCCCATAACATGGTTTCTGGGGCAGGAGAGAGGATAGCAAGCTGGGCATAAAAATGGCGTAACCAAGCAAGGAACCAGATGGCCCTGGTGGTGAGATCTAAGGGCGAATTCGACAAGAGATTTCTGCAGCAAGTCAAACAGGAGTTCAAATGGACATCTTCCATGTCATTCCCTCAAGCTTCCACTTTGGGGACATTTGAGAAAATTATAATTACTATAATATCAAGATATGGAATGGTACTAAAACATGTCATGGTTTGAAAGGTCAAAAGAGATCTGTGCATTCCATTATGTTTTTTTAAAAAAAATCTGCTATTTTTGTTAAAAAGGAGTTGAGGGCAACCCCGAGATGTAAGGTTTCCCAATTTTTCTCCAAATGGTTCTGGGAGACCTCCTACCTTCTTCACTCACCAACCAACTCCTCTTTACTTCAGAAAGTGCACAGGTACCCAGATAAATGACTAAACCACTGCAACCTGCTATCACCCCATTTCTTTCCTGAAGTGCCCCTCCCTTTCCTGACACACAGCCTGAGACAAAGATCTAAGACACTACGCTTTCTCATTTGATCTTCATTGAATGCTATGTTTATTTACATCATACTTTATCAACCTTAACTCACAAGGTTGTGGTGAGAGTTGAAGGAGACGAAATACATAAAATAAGTGGTGTCCACCCCACATTAGGTGCTCAACAAAATTATTCTATTTCTGCTTAGGCCCCCCGAAAGCCTAAATGGTCTATCTTTGCTCTTAGTCACATACCCAACGTGTTGCCAGATTTCTTTTAGACATTATCCTATATAAAATTCAATCACAGCTCAGTTACTTTGGCTCAAATGATCCCTTCTTGTGCCAGCCCAATTCCCATCCCAGAACTTTACGTGCCAGCCATCTTGAACTGCCTGCCCTTCCGAATACACGGTGCTCTGGCGTGACCACACACTGCGGCACTGGTGGTTTCTTCCCAGAGCTATTAGCTCTCCCTTCTGTTTTTACGTGGCACATTCCTCCTGAAGATTTAATGAAATATTCTTACTCAGTGATACCACTGTATCCAAATATATATTGCCACATATATTTCCACTCTTTGCTTTTATATCCCGTCTGTCAGACTGTGAATTCCAGCACATCTTTGTTGGTACACTGCCTGGTGTATAACAGGTGCTTAATGAATAAATGAATGAGGGAATTTTCCTATGATCTGGGCCAACAAAGTTACACTGTCTATGATTACACTGCTTTTTTTCAGTCTTATGCTTTTTATTTTACTTATTTTTTAAAATTTAGTTTATTGAAGTATAGTTGATTTGCAATGTTGTTAATTTTTGCTGTACAGCAAAGTGATTCAGATATACATATACATATATCCTTTTTCATCATGGTTTATCACAGGATATTCAATATAGTGTCCTGTGCTATGCAGTGGGACCTTGTTGTTTATGTATTCTATATATAATAGTTTGCATCTGCTATATGATTATATTGTTTTTAACATCTTTAAAAAATGCCCCACACCTAAAGAAAGACAAGTGTCAGCAATTTTGGAATTAAGTTCTGTTGTTCTTTTTTTTTTTTTTTTTTTTTATGGCTAGAGACACAACCAAGTCCTTACTGAGCTCTTGGCATTTTCGTTTTATCAGCAACTAAGTGCACTTTGAACAATTTTAATTTTAAAACCACTTTCCTTAATACTCTTCTTTCAACTTGTTATTTAGAGACCCACCTCTCAATCCCACTTACATCCTTCGAAAATACCATACACACACACACACACACACTCTCTCTCTTCTGAAGATTCTCCCACAATAATTCAATGTGCTGATGACCTTCAAGGTGAAAGCAGAGTAAACAATGAGCACTGTTGGGGAAAACACGTTCTGTTGTCAGCTTAACTTGGGGTGGGGGGAATGAGGCGCCGCGTGGCAGAAGAAATCTCTGGGGAGGGCTGGAGGTACGGAGAGCATCTACCGTAAAAGCTATAACACCGCCACCCCCCATCACTTGTTTACAAAGAAAAAGAAAATAGCTAATTGACGTAGGATGTGGGTGAGCTTGGTTTTCGTCTCCATCTGTTTTGCCTCATCTTGCGGTTGCCTTAGGAGCACATCAGAGCCAACCATTTCCAGTGCTTTAGGGGGTAAAAAGAAATAAAATCAAATAACTCAGAGACTCTGGATCCTCCTCTCAGACTCAGGCCAGCTAAAAGAGCAATTCCAATTCCCTGAAGCTACTATTACGTAAAAATTATGAAAGTGTCGAATTCAAGATCTTGAGAGATTACACTAATTTAAGCCTTGGATATTTTATTCCTAGTGATTAAATGAATAACCTGGTTAGAAGTCCTCTTGAAAGCAAAATCTCAAGCGAGTGGCATCAAACATTAATCAATGGCAAAAGAAATCTAGAGTAGGAAAATTTCAAATTCTCCTGGTGGCTTATGTGTTTGATGTTTTTTTTGTCCAGGTGTGTACATCAACATCAATTGCTGAGAAAAATAAATTTATTTTCCTAGCTTAGACCCATGTAATATTGCATGACTAAATGTAGGAATGATTTAACAGTTGCTTCTGTGGTGTTAAACAAAATCATTTTGTTTTTTCATTCTAAAATATGGTAGAGACTCAAAGTGAAGAGAACATAACTAAGCTCTGAAAAGCCTGCCTCATATCATCTGATTAAATATCTAAATTTTAAAATAATGTTCTACTGAAGTTAATAATCACCCATAAAAATTTCAACCTCTGAGATTTACATTTTGGAAAAAGTCTTCATAAAGATTTACAGCAAGAAAGACATCCTTTCTTTTCTCATGCAATCCATTGTAAACCAACGGTCACCTTAAACTTTAGTTTTTCAGTTTCAGCAAATATTGGAACTGACTGAGAGAATATGTGAGTCAACCATAAGATGGATGTATCTCTTGGTATTCTTGTACCTTGATATCCCAACATCATCTAGTTTCCTCTTTATACAACAAAGTATGATGGAAATGTTTCCCCACAGTGATTAGCATTGTTGTGATTTCATGCCTGCAGAAGGCGTGTGTCAGAGGATTTGATCAGACCATTTCCAACAAAAAGCCAAGAGTGCCTCATTTTTCTGGCAGCTGTAATTTCCTAGGGCCTTTTGGACTTTGGTGTTCCTATCATGAAGGATATAGATGAAACAATATTATTCAATAGGTATTTTTAGTTTACTGAGAACTAAGCGTCCTTGGGCGTGAGTTAAGAGAAACTCTTTCCAAATGTTGCCCTGTGGCTTATTACAGTATACAACTTAAGTTCATCTTGCCCGATTGTCCCTCTCAACCCACACCTGGTCAGGGTGGAGAAGTTGGTCATACAAACGAGAAGGCTCCCAAGCCTTTTATTCATTTCTTTCCTCAAGTACTTTAATAAACCAAGAAGAGATACTATGAAATAGTCAAGAGGACAAGCTCAAAGTTTCGATTTTCATTGATGCTGCCAACATTGGCTTCTCTTTTGCCAACAAGAACAGTCTTTCTATAAACTCCGATCCTATCCAGATAATGCCCCTTCCTAGTCTATTCAAAGGAAACTTGACACTCAGCTACTTTTAAAGGCACATGCTACACACATCAGAAAAAGACAGAATAAGTCCTTCTGATACAAGGGTGAGAGTGAACAAACTATTATTTCAAATCTGACTCTGTGCATGGCAATTCCAATTTAAAAGTTTTGCCTGAACATTCTATGACATAAATCACAGTAAGATCCTATTTGACCCATCTCCTAAAGAAAAGGAAATAAAAACAAAAATAAACAAATGGGACCTAATGAAAGTTAAAAGCTTTTGCACAGCAAAGGAAACCATAAACAAGACGAAAAGACAACCCTCAGAATGGGAGAAAATATTTGCAAATGAAGCGACTGACAAAGGATTAATCTCCAAAATATACAGGCAGCTCATGCAGCTCAATATCACAAAAACGAACAACCCAGTCCAAAAATGGGCAGAAGACCTAAATAGACATTTCTCCAAAGAAGATATACAGATGGACAACAAACACATGAAAGGATGCTCAACATCACTAAAAATTAGAGAAATGCAAATCAAAACTACAATGAGGTATCACTTCACACCAGTCAGAATGGCCATCATCAAAAAATCTACAAACAGTAAATGGTGGAGAAAAGGGAACCCTCTTGCACTGTTGGTGGGAATGTAAATTGATACAGCCACTATGGAGAACAGTATGGAGGTTCCTTAAAAAACTAAAAATAGAATTACCATATGATCCAGCAATCCCACTACTGGTCATATACCCTGAGAAACCCATAATTCAAAAAGAGTCATGTACCACAATGGTCATTGCAGCTCTATTTATAATAGCCAGGACATGGAAGCAACCTAAGTGTCCATCGACAGATGAATGGATAAAGAAGATGTGGCACATATATACAATGCAATATTACTCGGCCATAAAAAGAAACAAAATTGAGTTATTTGTAGTGAGGTGGATGGACCTACAGACTGTCATACAGAGTGAAGTAAGTCAGAAAGAAAAAAACAAATACCGTATGCTAATACATATATATGGAATCTAAAAAAAAAAAAAAGGTTCTGAAGAACCATTTGGGGCAGGACAGGAATAAAGATGCAGACGTACAGAATGGACTTGAGGACACAGGGAGGGGGAAGGGTAAGCTGGGACGAAGTGAGAGAGTGGAATGGACATATATACACTACCAAATGTAAAACAGATAGCTAGTGGGAAGCAACTGCATAGCACAGGGAGATCAGCTTGGTGCTTTGTGTCCACCTAGAGGAGTGGGATAGGGAGGGTGGGAGGGAGACACAAAACAGAGGGGATACGGGGATATATGCATACGTATAGCTGAATCACTTTGCTATAAGGCAGAAACTAACACACCATTGTAAAGCAGTTATACTCCAATAAAGATGTTAAAAAATAAAAGTAAAATAAAATAAATGTTTTGCCTGACAGTAACAGTTCTGTATATGTGCCACGATCTCAATAAATATCTGGTAATACGGAAACAAAGAAACAGAAGTTTAGTTCAGAATTCAACAAATTACTCTGTTTATTTGAGATCTGGTTTCCTTTCAAGTCCCTATTCCAGGGATATGGAAATAAAAGAATAACCCATTTGCCCAAACTGGATTTTATTTTATTTTTAATTGAAATATAGTTAATTTACAATATTAAATTAGTTTCAGGTGTACAGCATAGTGATTCACGATTTTTACAGATTATACTCCATTAAGAGGAACTAATAATAATAATAATAATAACATATTTGCCTTTTTAGCCATAGAAAGGGGTACTTCCAGGACCAAAGCAGTCTTCTTGGAGAGTAGATTCACCTGAGCCATTCCTCGTCTCTAACAAAGCCTAGTCTCTGCGGAGCCCAGTGATTCTCAAGTGTGTGGAGCCAAATTTAAAGCAATTAGGGAGATTGGTTCAAGATGGCGGAGTAGAAGGACGTGCTCTCACTCCCTCTTGCGAGAGCACCAGAATCATAACTGGTGAACAATCACTGACAGGAAGACACTGGAACTCACCAAAAAAATACCCCACATCCAAGGACAAAGGAGAAGGCGCAATGAGACGGTAGGAGGGGCGCAATCACAATAAAATCAAATCCCATAATTCCTGGGTGGGTGACTCACAGACGGGAGAACACTTATACCACAGAAGTCCACCCACTGGAGTGAAGGTTCTGAGCCCCACGTCAGGCTTCCCAACCTGCGGGTCCGGCGATAGGAGGAGGAATTCCTAGAGAATCAGACTTTGAAGACTAGCGGGATTTGACTGAAGGACTTTGACAGGACTGGGGGAAACAGAGACTCCACTCTTGGAGGGCACACACAAAGTAGTGTGTGCATCGGGACCCAGGGGAAGAAGCAGTGACCCCATAGGAGACTGAACCAGACCTACCTGCTAGTATTGGAGAGTCTCCTGCAGAGGCAGGGGGTGGCTATGGCTCACTGTGGGGACAAGGATACTGGCAGAAGAAGTTCTGGGAAGAACTCCTTGGTGTGAGCCCTCCCAGAGTCCACCATAAGCCTCACCAAAGAGCTGGACAGGCTCCAACAGGGAGGGAACCCACCCCCACCCATCAGCAGACAAGCAGATTAAAGTTTTACTGAGCTCGGCCCACCAGAGCAACACCCAGCTCTACCCATCAGGAAGCTTGCACAAGCCTCTTAGATAGCCTCATCCACCAGAGGGCAGACAGCAGAAGCAAGAAGAACTACAATTCTGCAGCCTGTGGAAGGAAAATCACATTCACAGAAAGATAGACAAAATGAAAAGGCAGAGGACTTTGTACCAGATGAAGGAACAAGATAAAACCCCAGAAAAACAACGAAATGAAGTGGAGATAGGCAACCTTCCAGAAAAAGAATTCAGAATAATGATAGTCAAGATGATCTTCACTATCGGAAAAAGAATGGAGGCAAAAGGACCTCGGAAAAAGAATGGAGGCAAAGATAGAGAAGATGCAAGAAATGTTTAACAAAGACCTAGAAGAAGTAAAGAACAAACACCTAGAAGAATTAAAGAACAAACAAACAGAGATGAACAATACAATAACTGAAATGAAAAATACTAGAAGGAATCAATAGCAGAATAACTGAGGCAGAAGAACAGATAAGTGATCTGGAAGACAGAATGGTGGAATTCACTGCCGTGGAACAGAATAAAGAAAAAAGAATGAAAAGAAATGAAGACAGCCTAAGAGACCTCTGGGACAACATTAAATGCAACAAAATTCACATTATAGGGGTCCCAGAAGGAGAAGACAGAGAGAAAGGACCCGAGAAAATATTTGAAGAGATTATAGTCGAAAACTTCCCTAACATCGGAAAGGAAGTAGCCACCCAAGTCCAGGAAGCACAGAGAGTCCCAGGCACAAGTCCCAGGATAAACCCAAGGAGAAACACGCCAAGACACATAGTAATCAAATTGGCAAAAATTAAAGACAAAGAAAAATTATTGAAAGCAACAAGGGAAAAACAACAAATAACACACAAGGGAACTCCCATAAGGTTAACAGCTGATTGTTCAGCAGAAACTCTACAAGCCAGAAGGGAGTGGCACGATATATTTAAAGTGATGAAAGGGAAGAACCTACAACCAAGATTACTCTACCTGGCAATGATTTCATTCAGATTCGACAGAGAAAGCAGAAGCTTTGCAGACAAGCAAAAGCTAAGAGAATTCAGCACCACCAAACCAGCTCTACAACAAATGCTAAGGGCACTTCTCCAACTGGGAAACACAAGAGAAGAAAAGGACCTACAAAAACAAACCCAAAACAATTAAGAAAATGGTAACAGGAACATACATATTGATAATTACCTTAAACGTGAATGGATTAAATGCTCCAACCAAAAGACACAGGCTTGCTGAATGGATACAAAAACAAGACCCATATATATGCTGTCTACAAGAGACCCACTTCAGGCCTAGGGATACATACAGACTGAAAGTGAGGGGATGGAAAAAGATATTCCATACAAATGGAAATCAAAAGAAAGCTGGAGTAGCTATACTCATATCAGATAAAGTAGACTTTAAAATAAAGAATGTTACAAAAGACAAGGAAGGACACTACCTAATGATCAAGGGATCAATCTAAGAAGAAGATATAACAATTAGAAATATATATGCACCCAACATAGGAGCACCTCAATACATAGGGCACCTCAATACATAGGGCAACTAACAGCTATAAAAGAGGAAATCGACAGTAACACAATAATAGTGGGGGACTTTAACACCTCACTTACACCAATGGACAGATCATCCAAAATGAAAATAAATAAGGAAACAGAAGCTTTAAATGACACAATAGACCAGATAGATTTAATTGATATTTATAGGACATTCCATCCAAAAACAGCAGATTACACTTTCTTCTCAAGTGCACACAGAACATTCTCCAGGATAGATCACATGTTGAGTCACAAATCAAGCATCAGTGAATTTAAGAAAATTGAAATCATATCAAGAATCTTTTGCAACCACAACACTGTGAGATTAAAAATGAATTACAGGGAAAAATAGTAAAAAACACATACAAATGGAGGCTAAACCATACGTTACTAAATAACCAAGAGATCACTGAAGAAATCAAAGAGGAAATCAAAAAATACCTAGAGACAAATGACAACGAAAACATGAAGATCCAAAACCTATGGGATGCAACAAAAGCAGTTCTAAGAGGGAAGTTTGTAGCAATACAAGCCTACCTCAAGAAAGAAGAAAAATCTCAAATAAACAATCTAAACTTACACCTAAAGGAACTAGAGAAAGAAGAACAGACAAAACCCAGAGTTAGCAGAAGGAAAGAAATCATCAAGATCAGAGCAGAAATAAATGAAATAGAAACAAAGAAAACAATAACAAAGATCAATAAAACTAAAAGGTGGTTCTTTCAGAAGATAAACCTTTAGCCAGACTCATCAAGAAAAAGAGGGAGAGGACTCAAATCAATAAAATTAGAAATGAAAAAGGAGAAGTTACAACAGACACCACAGAAATACAAAGCATCCTAAGAGACTACTATAAGCAACTTTATGCCAATAAAATGGACAACCTGGAAGAAATGGACAAATTCTTAGAAAGGTATAACCTTCCAAGTCTGAACCAGGAAGAAACAGAAAATATGAACAGACCAATCACAAGTAATGAAATTGAAACTGTGATTAAAAATCTTCCAAGAAACAGAAGTCCAAGACCAGATGGCTTCACAGGTGAATTCTATCAAACATTTAGAGAAGAGCTAACACCCATGCTTCTCAAACTCTTCCAAAAAAGTGCAGAGGAAGGAACACTCCCAAACTCATGCTATGAGGCTACCATCACCCTGACACCAAAACCAGACAAAGATACTACAAGAAAAGAAAATTACAGACCAATATCACTGATGAATACAGATGCAAAAATCCTCAACAAAATACTAGCAAACAAAATCCAACAATACATTAAAAGGATCAAACACCATGATCAAGCGGGATTTATCCCAGGGATGCAAGGATTCTTCAATATACACAAATCAATCAATGTGATACACCATACTAACAAACTGAAGAATAAAAACCATATGATCATCTCAATAGATACAGAAAAAGCTTTTGACAAAATTCAACACCAATTTACGATAAAAACTCTCCAGAAAGTAGGCATAGAGGGAACCTACATCAACATAATAAAGGCCATATATGACAAACCCAAAGCAAACATCATTCTCAGTTTTGGTGAAAAACTGAAAGCATTTCCTCTAAGATCAGGAACAAGAAAAGGATGTCCACTCTCGCCACTATTATTCAACATAGTTTTGGAAGTTTTAGCCACAGCAAGCAGAGAAGAAAAAGAAATAAAATGAATACAAATCGGAAAAGAAGTTAAAACTGTCACTGTTTGCAGATGACATGATACTATACATAGAGAATCCTAAAGATGCCACCAGAAAACTACTAGAGCTAATCAATGAATTTGGTAAAGTTGCAGGATACAAAATTAATGCACAGAAATCTCTTGCATTCCTATACACTAACAATGAAAGATCAGAAAGAGAAATTAAGGAAACAATCCCATTCACAATTGCAACAAAAGGAATAAAATACCTAGGAATAAACCTACCTAAGGAGGTAAAAACCTGTACTCAGAAAACTATAAGACACTGATGAAAGAAATCAAAGATAACACAAACAGATGGAGAGATACACCATGTTCTTGGATTGGAAGAATCAATATTGTGAAAATTACTACACTACCCAAAGCAATCTACGGATTCAGTGCAATCCCTATCAAATTACCAGTGCCATTTTTTACAGAACCAGAACAAAAAAATCTTAAAATTTTTATAGAGACACAAAAGACCCCCAATAGCCAAAGCAAACTTGAGGGGAAAAAATGGAGGAGGAGGAACAAACTCCCTGACTTCAGACTATACTACAAAGCTACAGTAATCAAGACAATATGGTACTGGACCCAAAACAGAAATATAGATCAATGGAACAGGATAGAAAGCCCAGAGATAAACCCACACACCTATGGTCAACTAATCTATGACAAAGGAGGCAAGGATATACAATGGAGAAAAGACAGCCTCTTCAATAAGTGGTGCTGGGAAACTGGACAGCTACATGTAAAAGAATGAAATTAGAACACTCCCTTAACACAAAAATAAACTCAAAATGGATTAGAGACCTACATGTAAGACCAGAAAGTATAAAACTCTTAGAGGAAAACATAGGAAGAACACTCTTTGACATAAATCATAGCAAGACCTTTTTTGATCCACCTCCTAGAGTAATGGAAATAAAAACAAAAATAAACAAATGGGACCTAACGAAACTTCAAAGCTTTTGCAAAGCAAAGGAAACTACAAACAAGAAAAAAAGACAACCCTCTGAATGGGAGAAAATATTTGCAAATGAATCAACTAACAAAGGATTAATCTCCAAAATATATAAACAGCTCATGCAGCTCAATATTAAAAAAACAAACAACCCAATCAAAAACTGGTTGGAAGACCTAAATAGACATTTCTCCAAAAAAGACATACAGATGGCCAAGAAGCACATGAAAAGCTGCTCAACATCACTAATTATTAGAGAAATGCAAATCAAAACTACAATGAGGTATCACCTCACACCATTCAGAATGGGCATCATCAGAAAATCTACAAAGAACAAATGCTAGAGAGGGTGTGGAGAAAAGGGAACCCTCCTGCACTGTTGGTGGGAATGTAAATTGATACAGCCACTATGGAGAACAGTATGGAGGTTCCTTAACTAACTAAAAATAGAACTACCATATGACACAGCAATCCTGCTACTGGGCATATACCCAGAGAAAACCATAATTCAAAAAGACACATGCACACCAATGTTCATTGCAGCATTATTTACAACAGGCAGGTCATGGAAGCAACCTAAATGCCCATGGACAAACAAATGGATAAAGAAGATGTGGTACGTATGTACAATGGAATATTACTTGGTCATAAAAAGGAATGAAATTGGGACATTTGTAGTGAGGTGGATGGATCTAGAGACTGTCATACAGAGTGAAGTAAGTCAGAAAGAGAAAAACAAACATTGTATATTAATGCGTATATGTGGAACGCAGAAAAACAGTACAGATGAGCTGGTTTGCAGGGCAGAAATTGAGACACAGATGTAGAGAACAAACGTATGGACACCAAGGGGGAAAGTGGCGGGGGTGGTGGTGGTGGGATGAATTGGGAGATTGGGATTGACATACATACATTAATATGTATTAAAACAGATAAGTAATAAGAACCTGCTGTATAAAAAATAAATAAAATAAAATTCAAAAAAGAATAAAATAAAGCATTTAGGAATCCATACGAAACACCCTCAATTTTGATGAATTCTGAGATGGTTTGTGACAGTCAACTAGGATTTCTCTAATTGATCTCAATAGATACTAATCCTGGACTTCATGGGAAGAAAAGAAAAACGAATCTAGGCCATTCTAACCAAAATAAATGAATTAATGCAAAGCGAGGAGAGAAATTAGAAATCAATTGGGCAATGTCATTGTTGCCCATCATTTGGGGTTACGTTCATTTTCAATCAGGGCTAACATTTAGGCCTTCAGTTGCACATCTGAAGCACACGTCACCCAGAAGGTGAAGCAAACAGAGTGAGGTTGTAGAGAAGGGCCAATCAGGTGGTTCAGTAATCCTCAGAAACAAAGAGATGGACCAGCACACTGTTGGGGAGATTCCTTAGTAGACAGGGCACATGAACAGATGGCCTCTTTGTTGGCTATTCCTATGTGGTCGTCAGGTGATGATCCAACTTGTTACTGCCTTGCAAGAAACAGCCAGGGGTGGCTACTTCTTCTCTTTGAACCACCCACTATTATAACAGCAGCAGCTAGGAAGTGCTTCTTTGTTTGGTCTTGCTCCAGAAATCAACTGTAGACATTTAAAGCTTCCAGGAACCTTTGAGGTGAGTTAGTCCCACCTCTTACTTTCGAGGCAAAGTGGACAAGGCCCAGAGGGGCAGAATGACTTTCTAAAAGTGGCCTCATCTGTTAGATATGCTCTTTTTAATCACCGGATTTGCACTAGTCAATAGTATCTCTTCTACTTTTGACAAAATTGTCAGACTTCCAAAAAAATATGACGCTCCTTATCATGGCGTTGGGGAACAGACCGATGAAAGTACATGGGATTACGCAAATATGGGTTCACCCTTTGGAAAACGCTTGAATTATGTCAATCCATTAACAAGTCAACTGGTTTAATGACTTGGCTGATGTTGCGTTGGCTGTTTTACAAAGTAGAAAAATAGAAGATGAAGATGTGTTTCATCTACTCAAAATACCGTGCAAGTAAAATTATTCATATGTGGAAAACATAAGGAAATTGTATTGTGTATCTAATTTAATCTCCAGGCAGTATGAAAGCATTTTGCCATTGATATGACTCCAAGACAGGCACACACGGAGAGTCCACAATGTCAAAAATTACTAGGCTATTTTCTAGAGCCATACGTTTTTTTTTCTTACTTTAAATTTAAGAAACTTCACAATGACGTGCATTCTGGAAAAGCATGACTTCCTAGCAAAGGCAGGACCAGGTTTATGTAAGTGACAAAGAATCATATATACTCCTGTCTAGTAAAGTTTGGTAAATGATATGTAGATTGCTAGTAGCTATTGTGGGAAAAAAATGTACATCAGCCCACGACACAATCTAGAATCCTTACAAGGAATTTGTGTTCATGCAGAGAAATCCTGGTACAAAATGGGAAACTTTGTAAAATCTGTCCTTGCGTTCTTTCTCCAGACATCAAACCATTGCTGTTTTGCTGTATTAGCTGCCACTTTTCCCAATTTCCCTCCTATTCAAGCTCCCAAGTCGATTTCTTTTTTTTTTTTTTTTTGCGGTATGCGGGCCTCTCACTGTTGCGGCCCCTCCCGTTGCGGAGCACAGGCTCCGGACGCGCAGGCTCAGTGGCCATGGCTCACGGGCCCAGCCGCTCCGCGGCATGTGGGATCTTCCCGGACCGGGGCACGAACCCGTGTCCCCTGCATCGGCAGGCGGACTCGCAACCACTGCGCCACCAGGGAAGCCCCCAAGTCGATTTCTTAACCAGGTCCACCTGGTGGCATCTTTGCACATGTAACAATCCACTTATTCCTCTCTCCCACTATTCCTTCACTTATCTTATCGTTTACCAAACTACCATCGTAGTTTGTCACTAGAGGAAGTACATCATCAAATTAACCACTTAGTGTGATGGGAGTAGATACGTGAATGGCCTGGGAAATGTTGAGCCATGGGTTTACAAAAAGGTGAATGAGAAAACCTTGACCATTTAGTATAAAGACAGACGTATGCTTTCCTGCTTTCTGAGATGCATTTAACATATTCAACAACCCTCCACCAAGTATTATTATACTTAACTGAATATAAAAGCTCACTTTATTTCAACTTTGGAATCCACCTTCAATAGACTAGTTCAAGTTTAGCTTGGCAACCCTCTGAAAAGACAGTAGGTTCAATAGAGCCTGTTTTCAACGGCATGTCCTCAATAAATCTATTTCTAATCTTTGTGTTTTCTTAATCGATGTATATATACTCTTTTGGGTACACAGGGAAACAAGCCTTTTGGCCCAATCACAAGCTTTGCGATACACTGTTGAGGAGGATTTTGAAGTTTTGCTAAGAATTTTTAAAAAGGTAAAACAATTGCATTTTGGAATCTCTCAGGGGCAACTTGGGTTTTACTCTGAAAGCTTTCCTTCCAGGGACTTGCACTATTCTGCAGGCCTGAGTGAGATATTTCCCCTTTTCCCTGCAGTTGAAAGAAGCAACAATAGGACTGCTTTGTGAGACAGAAAATGATGAAGCCTTTCCAAACGAGGAGGGCATGGGAAGTGCCAAAGAGCCAGAGGGCCAACGCGGCAGAAAGTGGATCTGACTTCCTTTAGCTCATAATGAATGCAATTCTTTTGAGTTGAGGCTCAGGTAACCCAACACAAGGAAGACAGTCTTTGAATTGGTGCAAAGTGGGGGGGGGGGGGGAGGGTGTCAGAGTATAGTGGGGAGAAGCAGACGCTTTCCTCTCTTGTGTAGCTCGGTCTCTCCTGTTACACCAGCTGAGTAACAATTGTGTGTTCCACAGTGAGAGTGGGATGCAAATGGTGAAGAATTCACCTTCTGTACGCTTTGGGAATGGCAAAAGAAATTCATCCTTACTTGAGTGAAACATTAATGGGATCAGACCTTTCTGACATCTGTTGTGGAGAGGAAAAGTCACTACCATTTATTGAGCACTGACCTTATAATACCATGCACTGAACTAGGAGCTTTAAATATGCTTTATTTTGAATTCATACAACAATTCTGTGATACAGTCAAGGTTTTCACAGCTTAAGTTTTAGGAGAAAATTAAGTATCAGAGTTGAAGGTCATACAGTCATAAAATATAGTCCATAACTCAAGGTCGTGATGCCTTTTCCATTAGTCTAGGCTTTGAGGCCAATTGTCAGCATTCGATTTCTAATTTCTGGTTGAAAAACCAGTTGGCTGTTTGAACGTTCTCTCTCGAGACTCCAAAGGAAAAGCTGCTTTCTGAAATCCTTGAGCACCCTTGAAATCAAAGGAATTGTCTCGATATTGATATCAAAAAGTGAGAGGAAGGTTTGCAAATTCCCAGGTGGATAAGCTAAATTGATTCATAGCGCCAAGTATGTGCTTCTCGTAGCCTGGATGTTTGCTACCACGGAGGTGGTTACAAACAGCAAGCAGGCACCATCACTGCCAATTCATCTGCATCTGCTTTTGTCATAGAAACCTAGCCTAAAGCGTGTACCAGCCGTAACTATCAGGGAAAGGGCCTAATTTTAAATCTAAAGCTATGTGCTTAATCTCTGAGTCTGCGAGCACTAAGACCTTTTCTCTCTATTTACTCAAGGCCAATATTTTAAACTGAAAAACAAGACCATTAACTCATCAAAGAGTAAGTATACTGAAAAAACCTTGCCTGGATTTAACTGTGATTAATGAATGAGCAGGCTTTTCAGAATGTGAGAAGAAAGGGTCTTTTCTTATGAATACACAATTCTAAGTCAAATTCACCTTATGAATTTTTTTGGTGTTTGAAAAACCTTCCATTTAAAACTGGCATAGCCGTGTTCAGGCATGTCTGAATGCATGTAATATCTTTATATTATTTCACTAAGAGAAATACCCAGCCCTTTATTTTAATTAATAACATCAAATAAAGCAAAGATGGCATACATCCTGGTGAACTTCTACTTTTTATTATCCTCTGTCTAAATAGTCATTGAATCACAGTCTTAATGAGGTTGTAACATCACAGTTCCTCACCATGGAAACAACTATGATGACACATGTTCTCCTGTGGCACTCTTAGTCATCATTCAATTCTCTCTGCTAAGCTCAGCTGAATCAAATTCACCTCCACCTTCTCAAGTTAAGAGATGCTCTCTCTAGTAAAGATCATGGCAACCAAAAATAAGGACGGTTTTTAAAGTAATCAGACACTAGTAAAAATAAAAACATAGAAACAACCATTTATAGTCCTACCTTCTCACGTTTCAGTGGTTAAATCTAAGTATTGTCCAAATGTACATTTCATTTTCATGTATTTATAAACACGGCACAGTAAAATAGCCTTTCAATTTTAATACGATAAGTAGTTTTCAACAGTGCTTAGTTATCATGACTTTTTATTAAATTCTGATGTATTTTGAAAGCAACCTTTTATGTCCTAAGAAATAGCGTGGTTTGCTAAATAGGGTTTGAGAAGGAAAAGTCAAGATTGGGAGAACGTTCTGACTGTGTTTTGGGGAGGGACGTACAAGTTATTTCATTTTATTTCTTCGCGTGCCACAGTCGAAAGCAAAGTTAAGGCCTTATTTCTCTTTTCATCATGAGGCAGGGAAGATTTAGAAAACAAAACTATCATGAGCTTCCTGGATGGAAATTACCAAATAAAAATTTAGATGTAATCAAGCAAACGTAAGTGCCTGAAACAAATAAACCACAGATTGAGTTTTGTATCCTTATGACTCAACACAGAGTAGGTACTCAACAAATGTTATCGGAAGTGACTTTATAGCGAAAGATTGGAGCAAGAAAAACAATTAGCCGATTTATAATTTAGGATTCTGTTTTCATCGTTACTGTGAAGGTTAAATTTGCATGACATAAGGGGAGAGATCTCTCTGAATACATATAAACGATTTTACATTATCTTGGACAAGGTTTTCCATAGGTATCTGGTTGCCAACTAAGTGTAAAAAATTATTTTTATCCGAATTAAAAACTTTTGCTCTGGAAAAGACTTGGTAAAGAGAATAAGCTACGTACTGGGAGAAAATATGTGTAAACCACATCCGATGGAGGACTGCTCTCAAGAATATATAAAGAACTCTCAAAACTCAACTGTCAAAAACAATCCAATTAAAAAACGGGCAAAGGCAGGGAGAAACATTTCACAAAAGAGAACATACAGATGGCAAATAAGCACATGAAAAGAGGCTCAACATCAGTAGCCATTAGGGAAATGCAAATTAACCCCCAAATGAGATATCCCTATACACCTACCATAATGGCTAAAATAAAAAGGTGACACCACTAACTTCTGGGGCGGGGGGATGCAGAAACACTGAATCACTGTCACATTGCTGTTGGGGATATAAATTGGTACAGCCATGTTGGAAATTTTTGGGCAGTTTCTTTAAAAAAAAAAAAACACTAAACTAAACATGCAATTACCATATGACCCAGCAATCACACTCCTGGGCTTCTTCCCAGACAACTGAAAATTTATGTTCGCGCAAAAACCGTAGTACATGAATATTGATAGCAACTTTATCTGTAATAGCCCCGAGTTGGAAATCATCCAGGTGTCCTTCAATGGGTGAATGGTTAAACAGCCATCCTGTGAAATACTATTCGGCAATAAAAAGGAATGAACCGTCATACAGAGTAAAGTAAGTCAGAAAGAGAAAAACAAATATCATATATTAACGCATATATGTGGAGTCTAGAAAAATGGTACAGATGATCTTATTTGCAAAGAAGAAATAGAGACACAGACATAGAGAACAAACCTATGGGTACCAAGGGGGAAGGGGGCGTGGTGGTGGGATGAACTGGGAGATTGGAATTGACATATGTACACTATTGACACTAGGTATAAAATAGATAACTAATGAGAACGTACTGTACAGCACAGGAAACTCTACTCAGTGCTCTGTGGTGACCTAAATGGGAAGGAAATCCAAAAAAGAGGGGATATATGTATATGTATAGCTGATTCACTTTGCTGTACAGCAGAAACTAACACAGCATTGTAAAGCAACTACACTCTAATAAAAATTGATAAAAAAAGGAATGAACTAGTGATATTCACACCATCTGGATAAACCTCCAGAGAATTATGCTAAGGGAAGATCTCCAAAGAATTATGCTGAATGGAAAGAGCCAACTCCCCAAAGTTATAGACTGGATGATTCCATTTATATAACATTTTTGAAATGATGATATGAATGTTTGCCAGGGTTTAAGGTGGGAATGGGCAAGGGAAAAAAAGCAGATGTGGCTATAAAAGGGCAACAGGAGGCATTCTCGCAGTGACGAAAATGTTCTGTATCTTGACTGTAAGAGTGTTAATATCCTGCTTGTGATATTGTAAATAGTTCTGCAAGATGTTAACATTGGGGGAAACTGGGTAAAAGGTACACAGATCTCTCTGTGTTATTTCTTATAACTGCAGTGAATCTATAATTATCCCAAGATACAAAGTTTAATATAAAATGTAATTTTTAAGGAAGGTGCTATTTTAAAACTTACTTAGAGTTTCTGCAAGCAACAAAATATCTAAAAGAGTTAACTATCAAAAGTGCCTATCATGTTTCCAGAGTGGGATTTGCATGCTGAGAAAATGTAGCTCATGAAGTGTAATAAAAATATCTAAAGAAAATGAATTTCAATCCTTTTTTTTTTTTTCTGGTTGCTCCACGCAGATTGTGGGATCTCAGTTCCCTGACCAGAGATTGAACCCGGGCCATGGCAGTGAAAGCCCAGAATCCTAACCACTAGGACACCAGGGAACTCCCCAAGAAAATGATTTCAATCAAATGTTTCCTTTCGAAAACAGTATTCAAAGCCATAACAATAGTATAAGAAATGATGATGTTACAATAGAGAATATGAGTAGTTAAAATTCTGAAATTTAGTTTTAAGGATAATCTTCACTGATAAGAGCCCCCAAATTACAGGTTCTTGTTCACAGGGCAGTAGTAAGGTGTTTTACAAGCTAATGCTCTTCCATCCTCTTTCCCTAACCCTTGGCTTTGTGAAACGCAATCAGATGAGATGAAGAGAGACTTCTGGTGCAAATAAAGAAGTCCCTGTGGGATTCTCAAAAATATATTTAACGGGCTTCCCTGGTGGTGCAGTGGTTGAGAGTCCGCCTGCCGATGCAGGGAACACGGGTTCGTGCCCCGGTCTGGGAAGATCCCACATGCCGCGGAGCGGCTGGGCCTGTGAGCCATGGCCGCTGAGCCTGCGCGTCCGGAGCCTGTGCTCCGCAACGGGAGAGGCCACAACAGTGAGAGGCCCATGTACCGCAAAAAAAAAAAAAAAAAAAAAAAAAAAAAAAAATATATATATATATATATATATATATATATATTCAACCACCCAGTGAAAGTTTCTTCAGAGTTTATTCTATAGCTAGGCTCTGTGTTGGGCATGGGGGAGACAAGATAAACTTGGCTCAGTCCTTCCTGTTAAGAAATCCACACGTAAAGGAAGGAGAAATACTTCCCTAGTAACAGACTCTTCAATACAATGCAATAAGGGCAGTGACAAAAAAAATCACTAAGGGGAGCACACAGGAGTGACACTGAGTTCAGATCAGGAGCGGGGGCAGGCTGGGGAAACGGAGGACTTTCCCAGATGAGTTAGGTCATGAGCAACGCATCAGTGTTAGCCGGGTTAAACAAACACATACCCACGAGGAGTTCTAGAAAGAACCTGGAGCCTTGATTTGGATAAATTCCAAGTCTGAGTGAGCTGAAAAGGTAGAAGGTCCCCTGATATGACTAAAAAATGAAGCTCAAATTTCTCCCATCTATTCCTGTACCCTATTATGCTTATTGGAGCATATCCATGAATATAGTTCCAAACATTTCTGCTACCTGCCTGGCTAGGACACACTGTGACAGAGTTGTAATGAGGGTGTTGGTCCTGAGGATGCCATAACACAACAGAATTTCTTTAAGTGTGTATGTGTGTGTGTGTGTGTGTGTGTGTGTGTTTAATATTTGGTCATCTGAGGTCCAATGTTGGTACACCGTGACGTTGACCCCCTTACGCATTTTCTTTTTTGTAGTACTAAGCACTATTAAGTCACTGGACTCTCCAATCAAAGAAATATACTATCCTTATATAATGATTTATGATGATTCACACAGATCCAATACTTCATCCTGACTCGATGATAGCCTAATCATTGGTGGGTTTACATCCAAACAGACCTTGGCATAACTCTGTCCAAGAAAGAATATTATCTCAGCGATCAGACTCATGCTTCCTTGAGCAATGTAAGACGAAGATGGAAAAGATAAACTCTGAATCTAGAGGTTCCTTTATAAATCATTGGAGAAAACAAAAGGTACTTGAAACTATCAAGCCAACTTCAGCTTCTAATCCTTTTACAAAGCAAATTATCTGTTGAAAACTTCAGAAATGAAGATTGAGAAATAAAATGAAAATAGACACACTTAGTGATAATATCAGGCTAGGACTTATTCCAGCACTCAAAGGATGGAAACTGATAGATAAATAAACATTACAAAAGGAATCTTCATTTTGGCAACAAAATAAACCATTTTGTCAATAAAAAATATTTTGCTGTAGAAGTAATGGTATGTGTCTATGAAAATAAATAACAGCTGGATTTTCCTGTTAGGATATGCTGAAACATCCCTAAGTATATCCAGAATCATTAAAAATGAATTATTTGTGAGCTACCTTGACTACTAATTTCTTAGAACTTTGAAGTTACTTGATTTTATTTTATGTTTTTCAATTAAAAAAATATTGCCTGACTGTGTTTGTGCTGTGGAAAGAGAACTTTTCATCTGAATGGCAAATGTACAACATTGAGGTTTGTAGACTGTTAATCAGACACGTTGACCGAACTACATTCTAACAGCATGACTATAAATGTAATAGTTCACGCTGCAACAGCACAAGGGACCTAAACGAAGTAGGTGGATTATACAAAATGATGCTTCTACGACTCTGCCAGGTGACAGAGAATTGTTTTGGTGAGTCATCTGGGGCTACCCCCAATAGCAATCCTACACAAAGCCATCCACTCATTGACTTGAGCTAATACCATATTTGTCAACTTTATTTTCCTTCAGTTTGGCTAAATAAAGGTGATTTTAAATCCAAGTCTCCTTGGTTATTGGGAAGAAATCTCTTCAGAATACCTTTGTGATGCACGGCTATCTTTGTTCACCCAACCAACAGGAAATCAGTGAGACTCTGGGTTGCCATGATGACAGCTCCCAGAACTGGGCCATAAGTGAAACCAGAAAGGGTCTGACTCCAGAGGCTTTTACTGACAGACCTGTCTCCCACCTTGCCTACATGCTATCTTTCTTCAACCATCCCAATTAAAAAAATTTTTTTTTATTGAAGTATAGTTGATTTACAATGTTGTGCCTTAGAATGGATAACAACAACATCCATCCCAATTTTTAACTTATCAGACAAAACATAGGCTTAGCGTCTCCAGAAGGCCACTGTTAAAATGTACCTGGGAAAAAATGATTCTTGGAAGTCTACCTTGCCTTATCCCTTTAACTTATGTTGTCACATTAGGTCACTGTCACTTTGGGAGGCAGAGAGTATCAGGAACTGAGGCTCTGGGCTAAGTTTCAATGGTGAACAGGGAACAAACAGAATGAGGTAAAAACTCAAGGAGCCTGGGTACCAGGAAGGCTTGTTCCAGGACTGGATCCAGGAATATGTCCCGATCTGGGCTTCTGGAGGCTTTAAGAGTCCAGTATATTAGAGGACTCTCAATAGTTTGATTCCCCTCTGTCACATGTTAATTGCATAACTTTGTGATCTTCACTTCTCTGAATTTCACATTTTTTTCATTTGTAAGATAGGTGGCCATACTCCTCTTTATGTTTTTTAATTAGGAGATAGCACCGTGCTCTTAGCATCTCAGGGTAGTGTCTGACACATCATGGTCGCTCAAGACTAATTCTTTTGAATGAATAAAATGTGGAAAATACCTAGCACAGTGCCTGATTTATAGAAGGTTCTCAGTAAAACATAGAAATCTAAGTTTTACTGATGAGAAACATTCTGAAAATGGAACCTAGCTACAATATGTATAAAAGGCCACTCATCTCTCAGCCCGAGGAAGAAAAGGCATCTGTGCTATAGGAAATTTTTCTTACTCTTGACCAAGTTTACGACCCTTCATGATCCTACTGCCATTAAGACTGAAAATTGGCCAGTCAGAAAGAGGGGTGAATTCTAACATTCATTGTGAGTTATATAGGTGAGAATTGCTCCTTCGCGTTGCCAGGAACCGGAACAATGCAGTTTACATGACAGAACATTTTCCACTTCTCTGCTACACGCATTGAGCATTTTCTATTTTGGTCCACTATGAATCTCTAATTATTCTCCTTTGCAGAGTTGAGAAATCATAGGAGGAGATGACATTGCTCAAAGAATGAACCCTTTCCTGAACAAGGACAATTGGAAAAAATACAAGCCCCAAAGGGAAAAATACCTTCCCATTTCCCAAGGCACACTGAGAAGGCTGAAATTAGCTCATTTTCTAATAGTTTCCACAGCTCTGCTACTGGACATATCTCATCTTTCCACCACGAGCCTGGTAAGAATTGCCTACATTGTTAATCTCTTTCCTACCCATTTGGTCCCTTATCAATCTTTCTTTTTTTTTTTTTTATCATTCTTTAGCTTTTTTTTTTTAACATCTTTATTGGAGTATAATTGCTTTACAGTGGTGTGTTAGTTTCTGCTTCATAATGAAGTGAATCAGTTATACATATATATATGTTCCCATATCTCTTCCCTCTTGCGTCTCCCTCCTTCCCCCCCTCCCTATCCCACCCCTCTAGGTGGTCACAAAGCACCGAGCTGGTCTCCCTGTGCTATGCGGCTGCTTCCCACTAGCTATCTATTTTACATTTGGTAGTGTATATATGTCTATGCCACTCTCTCACTTTGTCACAGCTTACCCTTCCCCCTCCCCATGTCCTCAAGCCCATTCTCTAGTAGGTCTGTGTCTTTATTCCCACCTTACCCCTAGGTTCTTTGTGACCTTTTTTTTTTTTTTTCTTAGATTCCATACATATGTGTTAGTATACGGTATTTGTTTTTCTCTTTCTGACTTACTTCACTCTGTATGACAGACTCTAGGTCCATCCACCTCACTACAAATATCTCAATTTTGTTTCTTTTTATGGCTGAGTAATATTCCATTGTATATATGTGCCACATCTTCTTTATCCATTCATCCAATGATGGACACTTAGGTTGCTTCCAGGTCCTGGCTATTGTAAATAGAGCTGCAATGAACATTTTGGTACATGACTCTTTTTGAATTGTGGTTTTCTCAGGGTATATACCCAGTAGTGGGATTGCTGGGTCATATGGTAGTTCTATTTTTAGTTTTTTAAGGAACCTCCATACTGTTCTCCATATGGCTGTATCAATTTACATTCCCACCAACAGTGCAAGAGGGTTCCCTTTTCTCCACACCCTCTCCAGCATTTATTGTTTGTAGATTTTTTGATGATGGCCATTCTGACCGGTGTGAGATGATACCTCATTGTAGTTTTGATTTGCATTTCTCTAATGACTAATGATGTTGAGCATCCTTTCATGTGTTTGTTGTCCATCTGTATATCTTCTTTGGAGAAATGTCTATTTAGGTCTTCTGTCCATTCTTGGATTGGGTTGTTTGTTTTTTTGTTAATCAATCTTTCTTAATTGCAGGGGTTGAGGAATCTTTTCGAACATCCTTTAGAGACTTGCATTTCTCTCGCATTCTGACACCTCATCCCAAGACCCTTCCATTTGATGCCATCCTGCCTGGTCCTCAAATAAAGATGATAGGCAACAGAGTCCTAATATGTCTTTCCCAGCCCAGCAGAAGGAATTTTCACTCCCAGGGCCATGGTTTGCTCAAGTTGATACAGCTCTGAGGACAGACGACATGGACTTATGTGCTATCACACCTGCTCTGGCCTCACCTTCTGGCATCCTCTCAGGAGTACAGGCAGCGCTGTAGACTATGACCACAAATATAACAAATATTTCCCCCCAAACACAGTCTTCCCGCTCTTCCCACTTCCCTTTGGCCTACGAACTGACAACCACTTAAAGCGCCTCCTCCCCTAAATGAGATTTGCCAAGAATATCCGGGGTCAGCCCAGGAAGGGCAGACGGCACAACTTCATTGTAATATTAAATATCGTGTGACACGGTGGAAAACACAAGGACTTTGATGTCAGGAAGAACCTGATCCAAATCCTTCATCTGCCTTTTCACTATGTGGTCTTGAGCAAATCATATACGCTAAGGGTCTGTTTCCTTATTTGTAAAATGAGGATAACGAATGATACCTATTTAATAGGGTTGTTGAAAGGATTAAATAACAAACGTAAAACAAGATTAGAACCTGTTTAGTACATAATTGTTCTCTATCAATATATCAAGAAATATCAATATATTGAATTGTTATCAATATGTGTTATCTGTTTTGATGCCTCTCCTCTTAGCCTCGAATATTCTATCACTATTTAGTGAGCTGGGCCCAGGGCTCCCTAATGATAAGAGTTATACCAGGTGCATTTTAAGAAGCCCACCTTCCCCATATACAACCTGCCAAAATACATCTACCTTTCCTGGTAAGAGAAGAGAACAATTCCACAATTAGAAATTCACTGCTTTAAACTGGGTTTGGTTACTTCACTGCCAAAACTGGGTTTGGCAACACATTCAGCTGATAAACAGTAACATTTACCATTTGTGAAGTAATGCCTTCTAGGTACTTGTGGCATGTCTTATCTTAGCCTGCTTAATAATCCTATAAGGTAAACATTATCCCCACTGACAAAGTTCAGACGTTTAGGTTTGTGACGATAATCAGAGCAAAAATGGTAAGTCACCTAGTCAAGTTTCTTTTTCTTTTTTTAATCAAAGAAGTGATGGAATATAAACAACCTGAGATAATGATAGACAGGCTAAGAAAGTACAAAATAAGCCTAGATCGGGCTATATGGAGACCCCCTTTCCAAGGTGGGCTCTGACCTTGGAAACAGGTATTTCTGAGGAACTCTAGGAATATTAACTGTCCCGTGAGGTCTTGCCTCTTGAGGAGCAGTAAGGGGTGTGAGAGTTTTGGTAAATACGGACGAAGATGTCACCAATGCAAAGGGATACACTGACAACTGAGTGGGGAGCGGGGTAGGGTACATGTTCCCAGGTACATATTCCTGGGAATCCTGAGAAAAAGTGCCAAGTCAGGACATGGGGACTCTTGTTTATTGGCAATGGGGGAGTAGGACAGAATCCTGGTGAAAGTTATGAGCTCTACCCCAGGGCTCTGATGTCTATTTGCTAATCAGAGCATGTACTGCCTACCATCGTAATCATTGTTCAGTCATGTTTCCTGAGTGACTTTACGTATTCCACAGTCAGCTTGATATGGAATAGAAGCAGTAAGGGCTTGGTGGAAAAAAACATAGGCTCCAGAATTAGAATCATCTGAGCTTAAATCACAACCCTGCTGTGACCATGTAACTCATTCTATGATCATGGGCAAGTTATTTAATTTCTCTGAGCCTCACGTTCATTACGTGTGCGTGTTACAATTTTGACTTCACAAGGTCGTGTGAAAGTTAAATGAGGTAATATACCTGAGGAGATACAGCTGATGTTCAGTCAACACTTGTGATTTTTATCATGGAGACATCTCTAAACTATGAGCTGCCGGAGGGCAGGAACCATGTCTTATTCATCTTCACATCCCTGATGCCTGTTGTAAAATGATGCTCAATAAACAAATGTTGACTGATGTTTAACCAACCTTGGAAAAGTGATTCTGATGTGCCAAAAAAAAGTTAAGATGGACCTAGAGATGATCATAGTAAGTGAAGTAAGTCAGAGAAAGACAATATCATATGATATCACTTCTATGTGGAATCTAATTAAAAAAATGATACAAATGAACTTATTTACAAAACAGAAACAGACTCAGAGATCTTGAAATCAAATTCATGGTTTCGAGAAGGGGAAACATGGGAGGAAGTGATAAATTAGGAGATTGGGATTAACATATACCCACTACTATATAAAAAATAGATAACTAATAAGGACCTACTGTATAGCACAGGGAACTCTACTCAATACTCTGTAATAATCTATATGGAAAAAGAATATGAAAAAGAATGGCTATATATATGTAACTGATTCACTTTGCTGTACACCTGAAACTAACACAACATTGTGAAGCAACTAGACCCCAATAAAAAATTTATAAAAAAGAGTGTACCAAGATACAATCAGACCGTGCACGTGTAGAGTAGAAAATGATGCCTTTTCTAGTAAGTAGAATGCCTTCTTTAGTCAACGCCTCTGTAGCTGTTTTGCCATTAACTCATCATTTACAGAAAAAGAAAAGCACAGTCCCCATTTTCAGTGATGAAAATAATATGACAATGGAAGTCGCCAGATACTGTAAAAAAAAAATGACTTGGGTCATTGGAGGCACTGCAGCCCTGAGTTTGAAGGAAATGCTCCTACAGCAGACCCTCCACATACCCGTCTCTAACCTCACGCAGCACCTCCAAGCTCCCACCACTTGCCCAGGCTCTGCACATGTGTTCTTTAACCGTTTCCAGGTTTGTGCTTGGAAAAAGCAGAACATATCATTCATTGCCACTCACAGATATGTTATCAGATGTCTCCTTGGGCACGATGAAGCAGAGGGAATATTACAGCATCCCTTGTTTCCCTGGCAAGCAGAAATAATTCTATATTCAAGAAATTCAGAATTCTTAAGGGTATCTTGAAGAAGAGTCAGGCTCTCATCACTTGAATGAGAATTCACGTGGACTGGGAATCTGGTCTCTGGTGATGTTGTGTGGTTCATTGAATGAGTCAAGATTAGGTTGCAAAACCCACCCACAATAATAGTAGCACTGTCCTAGGGCTCGAGACACACTGATTGAAAATGCAAATTATGATAGCACAGTCAAGGAGGGGACTATATGATTTCACTAAGCAACTTCCTTGCCCAGTGGAACCTATAGTGCATTCAATTTCCATACATACACATCACTCTCAGACTTAACCTGTTTGACCTGCAAGAAAAAGATTAGGAAAAGCAAAAATTATGCACAGACACTGCATAGATATATATTTTAAAATAATAACCTTTAATTAATTTACATTTATTCTTTTAAAATGTACATGGCATCCATAAAGAACAATGATAGGACACAGAATTCCGGACACGCAGGAGGTGGATGGATGGGAAACCAGGCAACAGATGTAGTATGTCCGATGTCTGAGAAGAAATGGCCACATTGTTTGTAAGAACTTCTTGTATTGCAGTTTATAATATTTCATGCATGGTATCAAAACAAACAAACAGAAAGAGAAAGAAAGGGAAAGAATGATTAAAATGAAGTTCTCATTTTCTTGTGTTGGAAAACAAAGCATTACTTCTGCCTGGATTATTAATTGTGCGTCTCTAGGCCAAGCTGTGTTCTAACAGTTTCCCTGGAATTAGAAACATACGTATCCGCATAAGTTATTGCCCAAGTACCTAGGTATTTTACTGGCATTAGTAATCAGCAGATGGCAGGGGAAGAACTGCCAGTGGGCAGAAGGCTTCATCGTGTTTGAGCCAATGTGGTAAAAGGAGTCCATGACTGTGTATGATGAGGCAAGTGCTCTGTCCTAGGGAACCAGAGTCTCAAAACATTTACCTTCACACTCTGGTCCACTTCACCAATCCTGAAGCCACTGCTGCTTCTGACCAATTTCCCTGTTTGGGTTCCATCATTCGATAGAACAAAGAGAAGAGAAACTCTGTCTTTCTATATTGCTGATCCCATTCATATTGTAAAACATATAACTTGTTACTTTAGTTATTTGGGGAAAAAAAACACATTTCATTCCACTTTCATCCTCAGATCACTAAGGTCCAATATTACTCTGTGGACGTGTATAAAGTTGTATCAGTGTTGATGCAGCCAATGGTCATTTGGGAAAAACTTAACCCCCTGAATGGAACAAATGAGCTTCCACATGTAATGCTAATCTACGCTTCCCAATAGTGGATGAAATATGACTATCCCCAAAGCAAAACAAAAACAATTAACTTACCTGGTATGAGAGAGTCTGTAGACATTTCTCTAAGTCTTGAACCAGCTGCTCCATATACAGGGCAGATCCAACAAAAAGACATCTTCGGGTGAGGCCAGGGATCCAGGAAAACCCATTACTGTTGCTGAAACAAAAGCTGAGTTTCCATCAGGGAGGGATGCGGTCATCGGGAATTACCAGATTCTGTGGACCTGCTAAGTAGTAACACCTGATCCCTAGTTTTGGTAACTTACTGGAGGAAACCAGCAGCTGACAGAGCAGGAGGGAGCTCTAGTCCTTTTAGTGAAGGGGGTACTCTTTTCATGCATAAGTGTGGAACCCTCGAGCAAGAAAACCTCTAGTTCTGTGGGTGGTGAAAGTCCTAAAACGGGTCTAGGGTTGAAATCTGCATTTAAGCCTAGGGTTGAAATCTGCTAACAAGGTCAGATAACATATCCCAATAATGAAACTCTTGCTTCAGAACTAGTGAAGCTGATTTCCATAAGCACTGTTTCCAGGTTGATGTTTTAAGAGGGATCTATAAGGGTTAAAAAAAGAAATCACTCAAATAAAGAAATGATATTGGGGTTGATGGAGTGATGGGTTTTACTACCATTCTGCTCCCCTTTGTGGGAGTGGAATTATATTTACTCAAGACACTGAAGTCAGACTTGGATTGACTGTCATTTCTGCCAAAACAGTCATGGGAGTGGCAGTGATTCCCAGGTAGAAATTTAAGTCATATCTTGCAGTTCACCTTTGTCTTTGCTGTAATAAACATCAGTATTAAGAGACTCCTCCATCATTGTGGGTCCCTTAGAGAAAATGACGTGGAGCAGAGCTCCCAGCTAACAATCACTGGGCACGTAGCGTAACTGGAAAATAAACCTGGGTTGCTGCAAACTGCCAAAATTTTGGAGCACTTTGCTGTCATGGGACAATCTAGCTTACTCCAGCTGAGACAGATAACAACTTGGAAGAAAACAACTGTGTGTCTGAATCTGTCTTCTTTCCTGTTGTGTATATAAGCTCATCAATATAATTAAACATTTCTCAATTTCCTTAATGTTGAGCATCTTTCCCCAATAGATGATTGAAAGAAAGATTACCCTGTCTCACACATTAGAAGTATCTCATAGTCAGTTGATAAATTGGGATTCATCAAAACCTCATTGCTCATTTTCTTTTCATCACTGCTGAAGGAGCTAGCAAATTGAAGGTAATCAAATGGATTAAAAACAGGTCTACCAATGTGCTGTTACCCCCAAAATGCACGTGCAAGAAAATCTAATCATGTATGTCATACAATCTAAAAGAATGGCAAATTGACAAGGTTGTTGGGCTGAACTGGCTTTGTCTCTTTCCCTCACTCACAGCTGTTTTGCTACAGAGATCTGCCCATGAGCCACTGGAAAGACATCTTTAAAGCTTTTTTGGTAAGAAGAAGCTCTCAGTGGCTGTGATCTCAGTGGAAGAAAAATCAGGGCTACAGAAAACCAGAAACAGCAGTAAGTGAAGGGAGAGAAGCCATTATACTTAATGCCATTTCTAAAGAAACAGAAATATTTAATGACTTCCTTGTGATTTTTTTAGGAAAAATGATCTATTGGAAAACTGTGTGGTAGGAAAAAGTAGCTAATGTCACAATGCCTTTCCTAGTTTTTCCATCGGCTGAAATAGTTAAAGTTACCCCAGATGGGGAAGCACAGCAGATGGGGGCATTCCGATAACTTATAACCCTGGATAATAAAATGACCTAAGACTCTATTTAGAGAAATAGAACAGCTACACTTGGGCTGTTTACAGACT
Source organism: Pseudorca crassidens (assembly GCF_039906515.1). Classification (NCBI taxonomy): domain Eukaryota; kingdom Metazoa; phylum Chordata; class Mammalia; order Artiodactyla; family Delphinidae; genus Pseudorca; species Pseudorca crassidens. The sequence goes on from NC_090316.1 coordinate 13,059,200, forward strand.
CAGAAATATCACGATAAGCAAATGCAGGCAGTTCAAAGGAATGATGAAAAAGAAGGATAAGTGGATAAATAATGACCCGATGTTGCGAAAAGGCAATGTAACTCTTGCATTGTTAATATAAACACAGATGACCTTGCATTTGCTCAACTTTCGTCTTCAAGACAGGAAACAGCAACTGATCTTTATCAGGCAAGTAGAATCTTCCACTTGCTTCTGCTGGGCTGACAGGGTGTATGTCAGAGCCCAGTAATGTCACTATCTCTTCAAAGCCCATGCTGAAAGCCTGATAGGGGCTTGAAAGGGAAGCTTATCCTGGGGATAGGCTTGTGTGTCCCAGAGACAGTATGGCCAGAGTCACAGGGCTGGAAGGCAGTGTGCACGTGTTGGGGGTGAGGGTGGTGATCAGAGAGAGAAGGGCCCCAGATTACAGTTCCGTGTACACAGTCACCAATTCATCATTTTCACTAACTTAAACATCCTCTAGGGTAATGTTTATTACTTAACAACAAATAAACACACCCCAAGAGCAATTGTTTTGTACATGAGAGTAGCTAGTGAGTCCTATATTCTGGACATACGATGAACTAAAACACTCACAAAGAATTGTTTATGAATTACACAATGTTTTGCGTCAGAAGAGTTTCAAACATCTGAACATCTTTTTCTCTGTTTCTGATAAAAATGAATCGGGTCTTTTTTCTTTTACAGTGTGCACGTAAGCACCCACATATCCATCATTGACACACACACACAGGTAGTTCACGGCAACCTACGGCGACTGATGAACATTTTCTCCTAACTCTTCACGGGAAATCTGTCGCGTTGTTATTTCATAAACTTGCCCCCTAAATGAAGTCACTAAATTGACCTTTCATTTCTCGATGTATGGTCCATTGGGTCTGGGCTCCAAAACAGATCCTCTCAATATGAAATACATTCTTACTAATTAGATATTTCTCACCTAGCATAATACTTGCAGAAAACACCTTTATTTTATGTTTCTCTGTAGCCATTATATAGTCATACTCCTGTTTCCTTAGACATGTGATGAACTGATTTTTCTCAGGTTGCACCCACTGTGACCTGGCCAGAGACACTGTTTCTCGCGGAAGGGACTTCAGTCCCACATCTTCTAGCTCCCGGTCCTACCTCTGTGTATGTATCCACACAAGAATGATTCCTAATCAATACATGTGCATACACTTTTCCTTAAGCCTCCAGACTTTAAGTAGTATGAACTTTACATGCTGGTACCAGCCACTACCTATTCAATCAGAAACAATGCTACTATCATCTAAATTAAGGGTTGACAACTGTTTTCTGTAAAAGGACAGAGAGTACAAATTTTCAGCTTTGTGGGCGATACAGTTTCTGGGTCTCTGTTGCAATTAAGCAACTCTGCCGTGGTAGCATGAAAGCAGCCATAGATGTAAATAAATGATTGTTTCCAATTAAACATTATTTACAAAAACAGATGGAGGTGGGTGGTTTTGGTCTGTGGACTGTAGCGTGTTGACCCCTGATCTAAATCAGACACCCTTAGCCATGCTAACAACTGCAAGTCAGTTGTCATCCTGGTGAAATCACACTCATTAATGGTCTTCACATCCCCCCAGAGACTTATTTAAGAAATGTAAAACTTCAGTACAGTAGAGTTGAAAGTTGCTAAGACAGTAAATCTTAAAAGTTCTCTTCCCAAGGAAATAAACCCACATCCCCCTGGCTTCTCTTTGTTGCATCTATCTAAGATGATGGATGTCAGCTAAACTTTACTGTGGTAAACATTTTGCAACATAAATTAAGTCACGCTGTACACTTTAAACTTACACAGTGTGTGTGTCAATTACATCTCAATAAAGCTAAAAAAATCAATATGTAGATAGAATTATGACTCTCTAAATAGGTCCCTACCAAAACTATAATTCAAAAAGATACATGAACCCCTATGTTCATAGCAGCACTAATGACAATGGCCAAGACACAGAAGCAAAACCTAAATGTCCATCGACAGAGGAATGCATAAAGAAGATGTGGTACATACACACACACACACATACACACATATACACGTACACACGCACACACACACAATGGAATACTACTCAGCCGTAAAAAAGAATGAAATAATGCCATTTGCAGCGACATGGCTGGACCTAGAGATGATCATACTAAGTAAGAAAGACAAAGAGAAAGACAAATACCATATGATATCACTTATATATGGAATCTAAAATATGACACAAATGAACTTATCTACGAAACAGAAACAGACATAGAAAACAGACTTGTGGTTGCCAAGGGAAAGGGGATGCAGGAGGGATGCACTGGGAGTTTGGGATTAGCAGATGCCAACTATTATATATAGAATGGATAAACAACAGAGTCCCACTATAGCACAGGGAACTATATTCAATATCCTGTGATCAACCATAATGAAAAAGAATGTGTGTGTGTATATATATACATATATATATATGTAACTGAATCATTTTGTTCTACATTAGAAATTAACACAACATTGTAAATCAACTCTACTTCAATAAAATAAATTAAAAAAAAATAGGTCCCTAGTACAGCTATTAAGAAAAATGACATTCCATCTTCTGCCCCAAAGCACTTATTCTGTACATATTGGCTACTGATGCAAACGACACCCAAAAGAGATGCATTTAGATGTTTTCTTTTAGCCTTTTCTTTGCAGCTCAGATAGTATCATTTCATTTAACATCCTTCATATTCAGTAGTACCTGTCTAGTCAAGACGGGCAGAAATGCTATTGCTATATAGTAAATCATAGGAATGTAAAGCTGTAGAGGGATAAATCATAACAATAGCCACTTCTTCATAAGTATCTGCGATGTGCCAAATATTATGCCAGGAAATCATACAGGACCTCATTTATCTTCACTACATCCTACAGATGAAAAAACCAACACCCGAATATATGAATTGAATCACTCAAGATTCTAAAACTAGTAGGAGGCAGATCTGGGACTTAAACCTAGTCTCCTGACCCACTCTTTGCATCAAAATGAAGAAGTCTCATCTTGATTTCCATCCACTTGATTTTCCTGATTCCTCACCACAAAATTGATGATCAGTGCTTTTGAACCCTAAAAAGAGTACCTTTCATTAACATTCAAGATGAGGATATTTTGGGAAGCTATAGTGAAGTGGATTGGGCCAGTGGACCTGGGAAGGAATATGGCATCTTTTAAATGGTAATAATGACCCAGCACCTCCTGCCTGGTCTGGGACTTCTCAGCTCTAGAAGCCAGTGTGCACTACTCACACTGTCCTTCACTGTCAAGTTTATGTAATGTGTTGTGGATGCCACAGGTGAGGAAATGAGGGGAAAACAAAGGACACAAAAGTTGAAGGAATAAACTGCAGAAGACAGTGCTCACTGTTAAGCACAGAAAAGAATTTCAGAAACAGAGTAGTGCATGTGGATGTACTGCCCAGACCGAACTAACCAAGTTAGCTGCGTGTACCAGGGTCACTGCTGGATGGTTATCTAGAAAGAGGGCTTAAGAACTGGGCAGAAGACATAAACTTCTAGAATTTCAAATACCAGGTTTCCCAGTACTCGCTCAGGATAACTTCTCATTCCTCATTATTCTACTATCTTAAAGGGATTTGAGGAAAATATGTTATGGCAGGGTTCAGAACTGATTAGTTGACAACCAATCAAAAAGCTTTGGGTAGATGGACTTACCAGAAGGTAATTCAGAGTGAACCAATCACAGGTGTCTTCATAAAAAAAATGAAGCCAATATTTGAAAACAAAATTTTAAGCAAAGAAAAATGAAAACCACGGGTGTGTGTTTGTGTGTGTGTGTGTTGAGGCGTTGGCCTCTGGTGCAAGCAGAAGAGGGGAAAGTCCTAACTTTTGTACTAGAATAATGCTGACCCTATAGCTTTGAATTATTTGAATCTTTGCCCAAACATGTGTTTGCTTTCATGTCGACCAGACCTAGTAAATTTTGGCATAATCTGTCAGTGAAAAGAGAAACATGTTGCCTTGTGTGTGGCTGTGTGAAAAAGATGAAATGCTTCTGATGAAGTGTGAGGTCTCCTCAATTACCTGTCCTGGTCTTGAAGACAATAACCTTTAAAACATGTCAAAACTGTGAAACTGTTACTGCTGAAGGCAAAGGCCACCCGACAGAGCAATCTTCTCGGTTGTAGAGTAGGGCTCCTTCCAAGATGCTTCTCTCGAGTGTGGTCTTTGGGTCAGAACAATCTCTCCTTCGTGAAGAGTGCCGCTAACAACTTGTACTGGGTCATTGGGGGCATCTCCAAAGGGTTTCCCTGATGACCTAGCACATCAGGAGTGTGAATGAGTAAGTAATTTAAACCACGTGAAGTTTGGCTTCTTTTTCAAAACTACAGGAAAGCCTCATTATATCATAGTTGGTTATTACACAGATTCAAACAGTGTGCTATGAGTTAAACCAGGTCCCTGAAACATAACAACTGCATTCAGTTATAGTCTGATACGCCATGCCTAGAATGTAACATAAAATCATCAGACATTCCATTCCCCTATCAGTCCTGCGAAGATCAAAGACATTGACAATACCCAGTGTTGGCAAGGCTGGGGGAAGCCGGCAGTCTATTACAGTGTAGGTGGGAAGGAATCTGGTGTGACTGTTCTGGTGCGTAGATGGACAAAATGTTTAAAGATACCTAATCTCCAAATCTTTTCACTCTCTAATTCAACCTCCAGGGACTTATCACAGTGGGAAAATGGGTCAAAAGCTCAAGGTTCATCAGAGCACTGTTAAGAGAGCAAAAATATTGTAAACACCCACAGGAGATTAAATGGTTTAACGAACAGTATATACCATCCCTGAAATATTTTGCAGACAAAAACAATATTGATATCAGACATGAGAAATCACCCATGATATTGTTATTTATGAGGAGTAGAAAAGGAACAAAGAACAAGGTTAATATGTAAGTGTATAATGTACGTAGCATATAAACACTAACTGCTTCAGAGTAGAGGAATTTGGAGTAATGCTTTACTTCCTTCTACTTTTTATGTCTTGATTTTTCCATGTATCTGTATTAATCTTTGTAAATCAGTAAAAAACTAATGAAACAAACAATCAATTTAGTTGTTTGTCCCTCTCCAAGCACCTGCATGATAAAGATGCCCCACTGTGTATGTTAAATGATTTGCTTTCTCCCAAGGAAAAGCTCCATCAGAAAATACAGGCGCACAGGAAGAGGAGAGGTTTTTTGTGTCTGTGGCCTGTTGGTACGCACTTGCATTAGTAGCTACTCTAGAGATAGAGGAATCAATAACTTGGCCCTAATAGCTTGTTAATCATCACGCTGAACTTAAGGTTCACTTTTATAAAATAATCTTGGAACGGTAATAGACCTGCTGTTTCACGTGGCTTTTCTTTCCAAGGGCTTTATTAACGTGACCTCACTCATCACGCGGTGTGACTGTGAGCTCTAGCCCCCAGCAATTACCTTCCATTTTAAAGCTCCAGGCTCAGAGAAGGGCAGACGCTGGCCAGAACCCACAAAGGCTATAGCAGAGGTGGACAAGTAAACTTTATTCTTCTGCACTTTGGCCACTGTTCCATGGTCAGGGTTTTCCATTTGCTGATCCACTGACCAGGGACTCAGCGTTGGAGCATCTCACATTTGGCCCCTTCCCTGTATGACTCCTCACAAATAGTAATTTTGATTCAGATCGATCGATCTCTCTTTCTCTTTCTCTCTCTCTCTCAATTCTGGGAGGTCTATGGTAAAGGATTTAGATGGGTCTGGTTTGGTTTGGGAAAACTGTTATACTTCGCATAGTCAAAAGATGAGCAAAGGCAACTGGTAGCGTAACGGTATCAGAGAGCTCTACGGGGGTGAAAAACGTGACAAATTCCTACATGCCCATAATGCCATTTTGAGTTGGGGTTAAAAAAAGAAAGAGGAGTATGGCCACCCATCCATCAAGCATCAGAAACTCAAGGATGGAAGGTGGACCTAGAGAGCTTTTTGACGTTAAAGCCACAGCTAGAGATACCAGCTCTTTGCCAGCAATTCCGGGCGAGCCCCCTGGGAAAGGCTGGTTGTAGAAAGTGCTGGATCTTCAAGAGGAAATATGAAAACGGAAGTGTTTAGAGTGTCTTCTTCTCTTGAAACATCGAAATAAAATGTTGATAAATGCTTCCTCTTCTACTGAGAGAACAATAAGCAAAAACAACCCCTCTCTCCCCAGGGCAAGTGGACCCACCACCTCCATTAAAACACAGGACAGCACAACCCTCCCCACGGGGAGCCAAACTCTCCTTGCCTCTCCCAGATGAATGTCCACACCTGAAGTTCTCTGCATGCATCCTGTTAGCTGGTCATAAAGAGGGAGCATGAGGCAGTGACATGGATTCTGGACCCTGACCCTTATAAGAGGATTGCCTTCCGGTGGGAAGCGTCATCAGAATCAGGCGTCCTGAGTTCTCTGACGCCATTGACTTGACTACGTGAATGGTGTGCTTTCATGCTTCTATCTCTTTACTAGGACTAGTACAAGAGAAGAAACTCAAGATTAGCAGGGTGTGAGGACACAATGAGAATTTACTACACAGATTTTCTAGACGGTGGAGAGAGAGACCATGTTCAGTCTGCATATATGTAAGAGAATAGATTCGAGGGTTCTAATAAGGTATTGTAGCCAAGCTACATGTTGTAGTGATGCTAACCTCTTATTTACCATGGCATGCAATATTATTGGAATTGATGTTTTTAAAAAATGTTTTGAACTCTCCAAAAGACAAATGGGAGATGTATAAAAATGGAGTTGAACCATTACCACAAAAGATGAATAGTTTTAAGTAATTCAATAGGCTTAGAACGAACTGTGAATTTGTCTCTCTATCCCAACCATCATCCTTGTCTCCTTTATTTCTCTTGTCTGAAGGGATTTAAGAACTTGGTCTAATAGAATAAGTTGACTGGGGGTCTAGTTCCGTTTTTACATGAATGTAGGCCAGCCACTCTCAATGCCTCTTGGAGGAAGGCAGTAGTACAGAAAACACATTGTATTAGCTGTTGTTTTGGTGTCTTTTTAGAGAATACATTCACCATCCAGAGATCCCTAGCTCTTCTACCATAAAAATGGGAAGCTCAGGTGCAGGAGCCTCTGCAGAAAAGTATGTAGATATTAACAAGGTCAAATACCACAAGATCTTACTCATTTATCTTCCCTGGGACTGAAGTAGAGCTAAAATTGAAAGCTGTTCTTTATCTCGCTCACCTCTGCTTATCCAAGGCAAGTACATTAATCACACTGTTTATTTATTTGTCTCTTCCCGCCTTTTAGTTCTGATCTTTCATAAAAACTCTAAGAAATTCATCTCTCAAGTGCTGAAACATATTCTCAAAAAACACAACCACACAATGTCCGACAACTCCTTCTATGTTGGGAAGGACATAAAGTTTCAGGAAAAGAAGAAGTACAACTATATCAATAGTCCACCTTCATTGTAAGATGTGTTCTGTGTTCAAATATGTTGAACTATGAATAGCATATATCAAAATCAAGGACATCTAGTGCTTGGGAAAGCTCATCAAATTTCAACACGGATGGCGCAAAAACATTTTACTTTTAAATATCTGTACTTGTCAACTGAACCGCAATGCGGTCCTTTAAGGACAGTTCTGGAATAATAGGAATAACTGCTTCTTAACATACAGAATTACAGACAAATCAATAGCTGTACATTCAACACACTTCTCTTTTAGCGACAATCATTTTGGGTGTATATATTTCCATCTGATGATCTGTTATATTTGGGGGAACTTTATTTAAGAAGGCATCTTACATGGGATTTATCCCAGGGATGCAAGGATTCTTCAGTATATGCAAATCAATCAATGTGATACACCATATTAACAAACTGAAGAAGAAAAACCATATGATCATCTCAATAGATGCAGAAAAAGCTTTTGACAAAATTCAACACCAATTTATGATTAAGAACTCTCCAGAAAGTGGGCATGGTGGGAACCCACTCAACATAATAGAGGCCATATACGACAAACCCACAGCAAACACCATTCTCAGTGGTGAAAAACTGAAGGCATTTCCTCTGAGATCAGGAACAAGACAAGGATGTCCACTCTCACCACTATTATTCAACATAGTTTTGGAAGTCCTGGCCACGGCAATCAGAAAAGAAAAAGAAATAAAAGGAATACAAATTGGAAAAGAAGGAGTGAAGCTGTCACTGTTTGCAGATGACATGATACTATACATAGAGAATCCTAAGGATGCTGCCAGGGAACTGCTGGAGCTGATCAATGAATCTGGTGAAGTTGCAGGATGCCAGGTTAATGCTCAGAAGTCTCTTGCATTGCTATACACTAATGAGGAAGGATCTGGAAGAGAGATTGAGGAGGTACTCCCATTTGCCATTGCCACAGAAAGAATAGAATGCCTAGGAATGGACCTACCTAGGGAGATGGAGGACCTGTATGCAAAAAACTGTAGGACACTGATGAGAGACATTAAAGATGATACCAACAGATGGAGAGATATGCTATGTTCTTGGATTGGAAGAATCAATACGGTGAAAATGACTATGCTACACAGGGCAATCTACAGATTCAATGCAATCCCTGTCAAATTACCAATGGCATTTTTTATGGAACTAGAACAAAAAAATCTTAAAATTTGTATGGAGACACAAAAGACCCCGAATAGCCAAAGCAGTCTTGAGGGAAAAGGGCAGAGTTGGAGGAATCAGACTCCCTGGCTTCAGACTGTACTACAAGGCTACAGTGATTGGGACAGTGTGGTACTGGCACAGGAACAGAAACGTAGATCGGTGGAACGGGATAGAAAGCCCAGACATAAACCCATGCACCTGTGGTCAACTAATCTGTGACGAAGGAGGCAAGGATAGACAATGGAAAGAGGACAGTCTCTTCAATAAGTGGTGCTGGGAAAACTGGACAGCTACATGTCAAAGAATGAAATTAGAACACTCCCTAACACCATACACAAAAATAAACTCAAAATGGATTGGAGACCTAAATATAAGACCGGACACAATAAAAATCTTGGAGGAAAACATAGAAAGAATGCTCTTTGACATAGATCACAGCAGGATCTTTTTTGATCCACCTCCTAGAGTAATGGAAATAAATTTTAAAAATGGACAAATGGGACCTGATGAAACTTCGGGGCTTTTGCACAGCAAAGGAAACCATAACAAGACGAGGGGACAGCCCTCAGAATGGGAGAAAATATTTGCAACGGAAAAATGAAGCAACGGACAAAGGATTAATCTCCAAAGTATACAAACAGCTCATGCAACTCAATATTAAAAAAAAAACAAACAACCCAATCCAAAAATGGGCAGAAGACCTAAACAGACATTTCTCCAAGGAAGACATACAGATGGCCAAGAGGCACATGAAAAGCTGCTCAACATCACTAATTATTAGAGAAATGCAAATCAAACTACAGTGAGGTATTATCTCACACCAGTTAGAATGGGCATCATCAAAAAATCTAGAAACAACAAATGCTGGAGATGGTGTGGAGAAAGGGGAACCCTCTTGCACTGTTGGTGGGAATGTAAATTGATACAGCCACTATGGAGAACAGTATGGAGGTTCCTTAAAAAACTACAAATAGAACTATCATATGATCCAGCAGTCCCACTACTGGGCAAATACCCAGAGAAAACCATAATTCAAAAAGACACATGCACCCCAATGTTCACTGCAGCACTATTTACAATAGGCAGGTCGTGGAAGCAACCTAAATGCCCATTGACAGACGAATAGATAAAGAAGATGTGGCAGATATATACAATGGACTATTACTCAGCCATAAAAAGGAACGAAATTGGGTCATTTGTAGAGACGTGGATGCATCTAGAGACTGTTATACAGAGAGAAGTAAGTCAGAAAGAGAAAAACAAATATCGTATATTAACGCATATACGTGGAACCTAGAAAAATGGTACAGATGAACCAGTTTGCAGGGCAGAAATTGAGACCCAGATGTAGAGAACAAACGTATGGACACCAAAGGGGGAAAGGGGCGTGGTGGTGGTGGTGGTGGTGGTGGTGGGATGAATTGGGAGATTGGGATTGACATGTACACACTGATAAAAAAAAAAGAAAAGAAGGCATCTTACAAACATCCTTTTAATGTCTAAAACTGCCCTGTCCCTGATCATAGGTGGCTACTGAGAACCTGAAATGTGGCTAGTCCAAACTGAAACGTGCTGTAAGTGTAAAATACGTATGGGGTTTCAAAGACTTGATGTGAAGAAAGAATGTAAAATCTCTCATTGATATTTTTATATTGAAAATTATTTATATTTTTACATGTTGAAATACAATATTTTGGATACACTGGGTTAAGTAGACTATATTATTAAAATTACGTTCACCTGTTTCTCTTTAACTTTTAAAATTTGGCTATTAAAATTTTTTAAATTATATATGTAACTCACACTGTACTTTTATTGAACAGACTAGGCTAGAAGAATTCAATTTGCATTGAGGTACTTGCAGATGAGCCAATTTATCATTCTGATCCAATAACTGCAATATTGTTGAGCATTAAAAATAAATATTACAGTCATTTTAAAATGCTTCAAACACATTTAGTATGAGAATCTTAACTCTCAAAAATGATGCATATATCTCATTTTCTTGTAGTCCCTCTGTTGGCTTCGGTGGCTGTGAGCTTATCACTAGGACTTATCTTAAAGTTATTATTTAAGTTCTTCCAGATAAGTACAATAGAGTTGATTTGGAAAAGGTGACAAGAAAAACACACCAATGACTAACAACAAATACCGTGGTGAATATACTTTCCAAAGCATAAAAGGAAAAAAAATTCCTAAGAGGAATGGCATCAGAACTTCCCTACAAAGTATTTTAGCAAAAAATTAACTCTTTAGCTAAAGGATGTGTAGCTTCTTCCATTTCCTTTGCTGTGGCCAGAACAAATCTTGAGAATATACTAACAGGTTCTTCTCTGAAAAACCAAGAAAGGAAGTTCAGGTTTGACATAAACACACTACCACGTGTAAAACTGATAGCTAGTGGGAACCTGCTGTATAGCACAGGGACCTCAGCTTGGTGCTCTGTGATGACCTAGATGGGTGGGATGAGGGGAGAGTGGAAGGGAGGTCCAAGAGGGAGGGGATATATGTATACATATAGCTGATTCGCTTCACTGTACAGCAGAAACTAACACAACATTGTAAAGCAATTATGCTCCAATTTAAAAAAAAGAATAATGTTCATATATCAGATAGAGACGTATGTGAGGGGTTGTATCCAACAGAACGTTGTGTATAATCATTGAACATGAAAGGTTCACGGAGTCTTCTGTGTATCTGCATGTACGTTAATATTGTCATGGTTGTTATGATACCAGACAGGTCTCCTCCCAGGTCTCACCCTCAATGTACATTTCATTCTATAACATTCTCCGGAAAACCAAGAAATACACCCCTCAAGGAAGACTACAGAAGATCATCATTTAGTTGCTCCCTGTTAGTCACCAATTCTCGCAGTCTATTCTAATATTTATTAAACTGGGGAGAGTTCACACCTTCCACTGCCAATTACCCAGGAGCATGTTTGATCAACACTCCCAGGCTGTCTAGTTACCTGAGAGTGACTAAATAATTATGGAGCAGCTGATACTACCGCTGTTTTTCCCATCTCATTTACATCTTGAGCAGAATGCACACCCCGACAGACTGAGCTGCTCAAGACTCCGCTTTTCTAGTAATTCTAATAGTGTTTCCACGTCCTGTCTTCCTGCCCAAAGACAGTGTGAGCCAAGGCCTTTCCCTTTTTACCTTAACTGGAGGCAGAGATTCATTTGCATGACTTAAAACCTCACACCAGAATATTCATACTCAGGATCATCTGGTAGGCTGGCTACAACACAGAGAGCTGGGCCCCAAACCCAGGTTTCTGATTCAGGAGGTCTGGGGTCAGACCAGAAGATCTGCTAGTCTAACAAGTTCCCAGGTGATGCTGCTGCTGGTTAAAAGACTACACTTGAAACCTACTGCCTTAGACACCTGTGCTGTTAGTGTTCTGCATATGTCCTCATGCAATGGGGGAGGGAAGGAAGGAAGGAGGGAGGGAGGGAGGGAGGGAGGGAAGGAAGGAAGGGAGGGAGGAAGGAAGGAGGGAGGGAGGGAGGAAAGAGGGAGGGAGGGAAGGAGGGAGGGAGGAAGAAAGGAAGGAAGGAGGGAAGGAAGGAAAGAAGGAAGGAAGGAGGGAAGGAGGGAGGGAGGGAGGGAGGAAAGAAGGAAGGAGGGAGGGAGGAAGAAAGGAAGGAAGGAGGGAAGGAAGGAGGGAGGGAGGGAGAAAGGAAGAAAGGAGATAATTATCCAAGTCTTACTAGGGTCTGGTACCACATTTAACACTTTATATCCCAAGGTCATTTAATACTTCTGATAACATGAAGATAGGTATTATTATATACTTTTCCAGGTGATGGATATGAGGCTTAAACTGGATAAGTAAGTACCCAAAAGGGTATACAGTCAGTAAGCAACAGTCATCACATGAACCCAAGCAGACTGATTCCAGAACCTTCACCATGATGCTGCGCTGATCTTCTGGCAAAACGGACTCATGAAAGTGTCTAGAGCGTGTACCATCATCCTGATCCTTGCCCTGTCAGAGATCACAGTGTAGTCTCTCTGCTGCCAGGCTGATTACACAGCCACCACCAGAAACTGAAACTAAATAATGAGGTTATGTACAAGGGTCCGCCTAGAGTTCTGTTAACTTGTACTTGGCCAGCCATAGTTTTCAATAGGGTGGGCAATTTTAACACGTCAGATGCAAAAAGTGTGGATTGTGATGATGTAGGGATTAAACTGGGTGAGAATGAACGTTGCAGGGGTTGGGGAGTGATGCAAGGAAAATTAAAAGGAAAGAAAATTTGTAGGATATTGGAACAAACATGGAAACTTGGGTACGTGTATAAAGGTAAAGGTTAGAGAATTTGCAGCTATTTCTATGAACTTTATATGGTTTTAAGTATCCATGCTCATGTATTGTTTTCCTGTTAGAACTACCAGCAAGTCTACTAGAGAATGAACATAGGGCTAACTGTTCCCTTCATATAATAGACATAATGATTCAGATATAAGGAAGAAACTAGAAAAGAATCACTAAAGAGAATGTCAAATTCAAAACATTCAACTAAATGTAAACTGAGTGTGCATTTTGCGAATTCTTTCCCTTCACATTTCCTTTTATAAAGTAAAATCTGCCTTTTATAGAACATATTCCCCATAGAAATACACTACAGAAAACAGACCCAATAAAGTAGAGTTTTGTTCAAATACTTTCCTTCGATAGATGCTTTAATTTGCTGAGGAACATATGACTGATTGTAGTTTATCTGTTCTGGGAACCCACCAAGACTTTCTGCAAGGGCGTTTCTTCTTATTCTTCTCCTGCTATATAGCTGTTCTTTCCAATAATAAATGATGCCCAGGTTGTCATGGGATTCAGGAGAGAGAAAAGAGGGGGATTATTTATGCACCTGAAGGTTTTAGAGATTTGGCCTCAGCTCAGCTTGGATCCAGAGGGACTGCGAGGTAAGGCGTGGTCTGTTCTTATTGGCGGAAGTCCTAAGATGTTCTAACAGGCTCCCGGGCATCACTGCTTTGAGGGGCGCAGAGCGGCTGAATTCGTTTCAGGCCCTCTGGAAGTGCTGTCACTGTTGGCTCAGTCCACTGGTCCTCTGGCCTTTGTTTGTCTGCATTAGGGTTAGAGCTGAAATGTCAGGAAAAACACAAGATCCCTCTGTTCCGCTCAAAGCTGACTCAACTGGTTCAGACCACCTCCATTCAAAAGGAGAGTAAGGCGTTCGTCCCCCTCGGCTTGTTAAGGCAATAAATCTCCCTAGCATATGTTTTCCTGTTTCTTGCCATTCTAAATACCTATTTCTCAGAACACTTTGTAAAAGTTTTGGATTGTCTCTAACTTGGGCTGTCCTTCCAGTTTGCGAAGCAGAAGGATTGGGTTGAAGGTTTTCACAGGCAATGTGAATCATAACAGAGTTGCCTGAAAACAAATGCCTTCCTACCTCACCTCTGACAGAGACAGAAAGGGATGTTTCAGAGACTCTCTTGGCAGGATGTATCTTTTTAAATTATTTTTTTCAAAAGAAATCATCTTGTTTTAAAATTTAACATCTTTATTGGAGTATAATTGCTTTACAGGATATTTTACTTCTGAAACCACCTCAATCTGAGTTTGCTTCTTTTGGTAGCAGTTTTCTCTCTTCTGACAGTAGCGACAATGGGTCTGAAAAATTGATTTTTAACCTGGATTTCACTTTAAGCCATTTTTCAGAATCTGAGGATCACTGAATGTTAGAGTTCAACAAAATCCCTGCATTCAAACAGAACTGTATACAGAAGCCCGAGATGTAGCCCACGTTAAGTGTTAAGGTACTTTGGTTGAATCCAGGGAAGTTGTCCAGAGAATCTAATCCACACCTGGCTTCTGGAGGACTTCCTAAGGAGCTTCTAGGGCTTCGTAGGACACAGTGTGAAAACCAGTGATCTTGTCCAGGTTCTCCATTTTAGTGAGAGGTACCTAAACTTGGTGGGTTTTATTCCACGGTCACACGTTAAATGAGTGGCAGGTTGAAATTAGAAACTAAGGCTTTTACTTCTTTTTAGGCCTTTCCACAACACAGCACAGCAATGTCGTGAATAGGCAAGGTACGTTTACAGATCTAAGGTTGTCTGTGTTAAGAGAATTATTTTGGTAAAAAACAAAAAACAGGGCTTCCCTGGTGGCGCAGTGGTTGAGAGTCCGCCTGCCGATGCAGGGGACACGGGTTCGTGCTCCGGTCCGGGAAGATCCCACATGCCGCGGAGCGGCTGGGCCCGTGAGCCATGGCCGCTGAGCCTGCGCGTCCGGAGCCTGTGCTCCTCAACGGGAGAGGCCACAACAGTGAGAGGCCCGCGTACCGCAAAACAACAAAAAACAAAAGAACAACAGCACTTCTTGTTGTCTTGGATCAAACTATGGGAAACCCTGCACACCTTGATCACCTGTGTACAGGTAAAGAAAGGTGTCCTGCCCTCTGGGAGTCACTGAAGCCTTTAGCTGGGACAGGGACTGACAATGGTAGGTCCTGGCACATGGTCGTCCCTCTCCTCCCTTTCTGGTGTCCTTCTCCACAAACTCTCTGAAGACACTTTTGTCTGTTTTCCCACATGACAGTCACTTTATTTGCCCAACTAATCCTTGCAAACGGAATAACACGGAATAAGGTTGTAAAGGGTTACTCTTCAGGGAACATATTTTCTAATTATTCTTAAATTAAAAGAGTATTTTAACGGCCAGAGTTTCAGACACTATGGAAGGAAATGGGAGTGATCAATTTAAAGCAGCATTTATTATTTTCTTTAAATGAGATAATCATATTCAATGTCAAAAACTTGGAAAACACAGAAAAACAAAAATTACCACATTCACCAATCCAAAATAATTCCTGTTAACATTTGATTTCTTCCCTTTCATTATTGCAATGCACCTACATACACATTCTTTTTCTTTACAAAGAGGGTCCCCTCCTGGATGTAATGCCTTGTAACTTTTTAAAAACAATTTTTAAATTTCAGAATAGTTTTGGATATACAAAAAAATTGTGATGGTAGTAGAAAGAATTCCCATATACCCTAAACCCATTTTTCCTTCTTATTAATATCTTGCATTTGTATAGTATATTTGTCACAATTAATGAACCAAGTTTGACACATTATCATTAACTAAAGTCTATAATTCATTCAGCTTCCTTTAGTTTTTACTACTTTAGTTTTCCTGTTCCAGCTTAAAAACATGTTACAAACCTAAGAAAATATGATAACTAAATGCAATTCCAGGATCCCATCCAAAATACCACATTACATTTAGTCATCATGTTTCCTTAGGCTTGTAACATGCTTTTAAGAGTCATATATTGTGAATGATTACCCAGGTAAATAAACAGTCTTTGAAAGCACGGTTTGTAAGGAATGCAGTATTTCACTGAGGAACACTATCATAGATCATTTAACCACTTACTTTTCAGCGTTTAGGTTGTTTAAAAGTTTTTACTATTAGAAATGTTTAAAGATATACCATTATACTTACACACTCATGCTTAACACTTAGGGTATATTCTTAGAATTGGATGGCTAGGTCAAAGGACGCTCATGTGCTTAAGGCTTTAGAGACACAGCAAGAGACAGTGTGTCACGGACACGCAGCATGAGGACTCCGAGGGGAATGCGGGCTCCGTCCAGACACACGGTGTAGCTCTGGGCAAGTGACTTAACCAGTCTGAGTGTAACTGCC
Organism: Pseudorca crassidens; assembly: GCF_039906515.1. NCBI lineage: Eukaryota > Metazoa > Chordata > Mammalia > Artiodactyla > Delphinidae > Pseudorca > Pseudorca crassidens. The sequence goes on from NC_090316.1 coordinate 13,075,577, forward strand.
TCATGTTTAAGATAGAGTAATAATAATAATGATAGCAACAACAACAGTATCTACTTCAGAGGGTCTTTGTGAGGATTAAGCATGTGTGTATTAATCAGGGTTCTCCAGGTCAATAGAACCAATAGGATGTGTGTGTAAACATATTTTTACATATCTAAACATTTAAATATATGTATTTTATATAATATGTATTTAAATATAGAATATATATTTTAAATATATATATATATATATATATATATATATATATATATGAAGAGATTCATTATAAGGCATTGGTTCATGTGATTATGAAGGCTGAAAAGTCCCAACGTCTGCCATCAGCATGCTGGGGACCCAGGAGAGCAGAGGGTGTAGCTCTAGTCTGAGTGCAAAAGGCCTGAGAACCAAGAAAGCTGACGGTGTAAGTTCCAGTTCAAAAGCCAGCCGGCTCAAGATTCAAGAAGAGCCCATGTCTTAGTCTGAGTCCGAAAGCTGGAAAGGATGGATGTCCCAGCCGAAAGCCATCAGGCAGTAGGCGTTCCCTCCCACACAGCCTTTTTGTCCTATTTAAGTCTTCCATCGATTAGATGAGACCCACACACATTGGGGAGGACAGTCTGCTTTACTCAAGCCACCCATTCAAATGTTAATCTCACCCAAAGTCACCCTCACAGATACACCAGAATAACGTTTGTCCAAACGTCTGGGCACCCTGTGGCCCAGTCAAGTTGACACATAAAATTAACCATTACAGTATGTAAATAGCTTAGCATTTAGTAACTACCTGCTCACAATTCCCTAGTAAAGATCAACTATAGAGGCACACAATACATTGAGCCTTCGCTGAGTTACTGATAAAGAACGTTCCTTTCTTTTATTTTAGAACTTACACTCCTTGGATACAAAATTGGAATGAATCGAGGTACCCGGCCCCAGCCTGTGAACTGTGCAGAATAAGCTCTCGATACTCCAACAGTGGCTTCTGGAGCACTATGAAACCTGGTACAAACATGATTTCTTTTTCTACCTTATAAAGGTTCACCCTACGATGACTTCTCTCTACTTTATGTCCCACATTGTTAAGCTTCCATAACTAAAGAAAAGCCCAGATGGGAGTTACAGGCCCTGGGTTCTCATTCCTTCTGTGGCTTTGAATAGGTATGAACATGTGGGTAAGCCACTTGTTTTCTCAGGGTCTCAGATTCCTCATCTATAAATAGAAAGTGTAGACCATGATCACTCTAGCTTGTTCACGTGTACATTTCCATGACTCTGTGCAAATATATAGATTTCCTTGAATACGCCCACAACCAGAGAATAAGCAGACTGTGGAAGGCTGGTGTCCCATTACAAAGCAGATCCCTCAGCCCTATAGCAATTGGGTGGGCAGATGGGGTAATCAGCTGGTTGATTCAAAGTCCCAAAGTACTTAAATTCTCCCTTGAAGGCAATACACTCTGGAGTGAAGAAAAGTGAACGAGAAGATCTGTGATGATGTGCTGAACATGGAATTCCTCAGGCAAGGGTCATGCATGTTTCTAAGAATTTTGAATGCCTGTGTTACTAAATTGTTCTCCAGAAAGTCTATAAAAGGTATACTCAGGAGGGCTTCCCTGGTGGCGCAGTCGTTGAGAGTCCGCCTGCCGATGCAGGGGACACGGGTTCGTGCCCCGGGCCGGGAGGATCCCACATGCCGCGGAGCGGCTGGGCCCGTGAGCCATGGCCACTGAGCCTGCGCGTCCGGAGCCTGTGCTCCGCAACGGGAGAGGCCACAACAGTGAGAGGCCCGCGTACCGCAAAAAAAAAAAAAAAAAAGTATACTCAAGAAAGAATATTCTTGAAAAGCTGCTCTCCTCAGGATGGGAACGGGAGGCATCACTGATAGCTTGGCCAACATTCCTGTCTCCTGGATGTCTTTCCCCAGACAGAGGAAAATGAGTCCTACTGCTCTCTCCTGGGAGGGATGGTTGGAGGGCAGGGACAACCGAGCAATCATTTCAGTAAATAGCTCAAAGCTCCTCAGAGACAAGGGTTCAGGGGGTAAGGCTTGAGGAGCCCGCAGAGCTAGCGGTGGTCCATGGTGCTGGTGAGACTCGGATGAAAGGAGCATGGAAGGGCCCCGCCCCCCGGGAGATATCCGTCAGCGATTTTATTGGGCATTTCCATCACCCTTGCAATTTGCTCTCATTACTTAGTTAATCCTCACTGAGTGCTTTCCTGTGAAGAGAGTCAATGTCATCACCCGGTTTGCACAAGAAGAAAACAGAGACAGAGGGAAGTTGGCTATAAAGCCCACCTCTTAGGAAAAAGCTAAGGGGGAATGAGGTGAAACAGGGAGTTATCTGTGACCCGCTCTGTCCGCCTCCCCTTTGCGTTCTGGGAGACAGCTCAAGTGCTCAGACTGCTCTAAAGAAACAGCCTTCCACTCAGGGACTTTATGCTTTCTTAGTATGAATTAAGGATTAACAGCCCTATTTTTCCAGGAAGCTTAACTGAATCTCCTTCCCATCTTAGAGACCCTTTCCCCTTTCCCCATCCCCCATACACACACTTTCCCGAGGCTTTGGAGAAATTCCCCTCCTGCACAGACCACCAGACCGCAGAAGCTAATTTAAGGTAATGAGCTCAGCAGGGATCTAAGTGCTTTCTCTCAGCCCTTCAAGCAGCCAGAGAGCTTCAGGGTGTCAACTAACAGCTCACGGATGTTAAGGGTGACGACTTCCATTCGGAACCAGTCAACCTGGCTCTGTCTCACAGTTGTAAACTGTTCCTGAACCTCTGGACCGGACTCCACATCCCAGCCGGCTGGCTCACACTCCCCGATCACTGGGCTTGAAAGGAATGAGGCAAAGATGGTGAATGGTTCAGCACAAGGTCATCATCGTCCATGAGTTCAGTGAGAAACAGCCACCACCTTGCGAATGAGTCAGGGGTAGCATCATTTTTCTATCCATAAGAGAACACGTCATTACCTTCTCATAATAAGAGTCCTCCATTGCCCCTGGCCACCCCAAGTATTTTCAGTGACCTCCAAGTAACATCATCTCACAAATGACCTAAGTCCATGATGAGTTATGGCGGAACACCTCTGGGCTTCAGAGTCTAAGGAGCATTCACTGAGTTCCAATAAACATTTTCTTTTCAGGCACACGAAGGAAATGCACCAGGACGACTCCTTGTACTAAAATGAAGCATTTGAACTAGGTGATTCCTTTGATTCATCCATCCATCCTCACGCATTCTGCAAGACAGTTTTATCAGCTACACTTCTCCTAGCAATGCGCTGAGACCCTTACGGTCAGATTCTTCTTCTTGGGGCTACTGGAATATTTTGATGAAAAAAAAGTCACATAGTGTTTCCAATTCCCCTATGATCAGAATTTAGAGGAACGTACCTCATGGTTGTCACCAAGGCTGGAAGTAAGCATGCTCACCACTTCTCCCCCTGCCCTACACTTCGGACAAGGCTGCAGCTGGAGATATGGTTGGAGGTATGTTAGAATGGATAGGGAGAGAGACAAAGAAGAGACTGGGTACATCAGCCTCCATCCCGAGGGCTAAACAAAATTAGGATGACTGCATGAGAACACGGGGCAGGGCTAGTTCTTCCTCTGTGTTTAGCCTTCAGCTCCACTGATGACACACATCCCTCTTACTCGAAGGGTAAGATTTTGGAATTAATTATTGACTCACCTAATAGATCCTTTATGCTAAAGGACTAATGAATTCTAGCCTGTACTTTTCAGAATGAATTCAGTAGATGAGATTAAGACCCATCCAGCTTAACAATGAACATGGATATAGAGTTGGCAAGAAAAAGAGTCAGTGTCTTCTTTGGAATCTTTGGTTTGCCTCTCAGAATATCCATAACGCTAATATTTGTACATTAATTTTATGGCTTACAAAGCATCTTCCTACATATTACCTCTGTTAACAGTTTTAAGCATCCCTGTGAAATAGGTAGAGGGGATATACGGTCCTCACATTACAGATGGGGAAGCAGAGATACCATGCAGTTACTCACCTGAGCTCATGCCCAAGGTGATGGGACTCCAAGACTAGAGACAAATCCCACATCCTTCCCTTTATATCACGGCACCCTTGGATTTCAAATTTTGAATTTACACTGAACTCCATTTCTCTCCATGAATTCCCGTTACCGAATTCAGTTTTAAGATTGCTGTTCACCCCCTGCCACAATGATCTGAGCCTGTTCATTTGCTGCTAGAATTACTTCCAAAAATGGTTAACCAATTTCACAGTCAAGAAGTGCATTAAACACAAATACTTATCACCAGCAAGGAACTCTTCTAAGCACTAAAAGCTCTCCAAAGTTGAAGGCAGCCCCTGCCTTAAAGGAAGTGCCAAGAAGAAAGATAAGACTCGTGTATGAGTATGTTTAATAGTAAAACATAAATAAAATCGTAGGAAACATCAAAATTAGGCTCCTCTATACCTACTACATATCCACTTGTTTTGTATTATAAAATCCGACTAAATCTGTATAAAATAATCCATTAAATAAATATATAAAATGGTGCACAGAACCCAGATAATAGGTGATGACGTATATTAGGATTTATGCAATGCTGTCACATACCATATAATAGCTAATTTTTAGTGAGCATTTATTATGTGCCGGGAACCTAAGTGCTTTACAGTATTAAATCATTTTAACTCTCACAACAACTTTTGAGTAAGATCCTATAATTATCCCCATTTTACAGATGATAAAACAGAGGCATAGGTGTGTTTAATCTCTTGCCCAAACCGCACAGTTCAAATCTACCCAGTCTGGCTCCTGAGACTGTGCTCTTAAACATACAATATGCATTATCCCATTTAATTCTTGCACCAACCGTAGGAGAGAAGCATTATTATGTCCTTAATTTTGTAACTAAGGGCACTGATGTCTAGAGGATTGGGGTTCCTGACCAAGAACGAACACAGAGCCAGTAAGCTGAGGAGCTGGAATCCAGGGTATCCTTCTTTAAATCCTATAATTCAGGGCAGAGCACCTCAACTCAAAGACATAAGGCCCAATTGCCCTGGCTGCAGAAGGGCTACTTTATGATTACCTGAAATAGCTTATTCTCTATATGTCTCTTCCTTAACTCTTGACAATGACAAACTCACATTGTACTTACTACCTTTCAGATTATTCTTAGGAAGAATTCGTGAGGATATTCCTCCCACTCAGAAATCAGATTCTCACATAAAAGTACATTTTAAAAAGCCTACTAATGAAATGAGAACTATAAAATGTTTAACCTAAATGCCAGTAAATTGAAACTCACATCCAGCAAATATAATCAAGAGGGCGTTATGCAGATTAATATGCGATACTCATCACCGTAAAGTGAGATTAGAAAATTGTATAGTAATAGCTTCATAAATTATTGCCCACACAGGCAATAATTACACGGGGTACGTGGCATTACAAGCAATTGTTTTTGTCTTTACGTGAAGCTAAGTGCGAGCTTTGAGGAAGTAACTGGCTGCTGGGTGAAAAAGATGAAAGAAAATCCAGCATTTGTGTTAAAATAACCCTAAAAAGGACATGTGTCGCACACCCATCAGAGCAGCCAAATACTCAACTACCTACAAACCAGACACAGAATCATTGCACAACCTTTAGGGGCCTTCTTCTGCCTGCACTTTTGTACTTTTTGAATTGTGTACCATGTAAAGACAAAACAAGTTAAAAAAAAATCAAAGTCCCCCCTCATCATAATCCCCAAAGCTCCCTTCCCCCTTTCCTTAATGAACTCTCTCTCTCTGAGATGTTGATCTGATTAAAATAATTTCCAGTTCTGTGTAAATTATCCATCAACATAGAAGTGTTGTGGGTGGGTATGATCTAAATCTCAGAAAGAAATCTGAAATCTGTGGAATGTGAGAGTCTAAAAGAATTTTTGAGCTGGGAGTGATTCAAATACTCTATTGAAGATGAGGCTCTCCTTATCAGAGTCAGACAGACCTGGAGTTGAAACCTAGTTCTTACAAGTTTCTTAAGTTTTCTGAGACATGAGTTTGTTTGGAAGAGCAGGGATTATAATTGCTACCTGGCGGGATTGTAAGGGGGAGTAAATGACGAGATGGGTACAAAACACTTCGCACGGTGCCTCGTACATGGTAGATGTTCAGGGCTTACTTGTCTCCTTTCCTTCTATGCCATTACTTTCCTCAAGACTAAAGAGAAGTAATGTAAGTAGCATCAGTAGTGTAAAGATATGCAGACGCGTGCTTTCCCTTAATTTTTGTGAATGGCGTTGCAAGAGATTCAGTTGATGGGAGGGACTGACCTTTTGGACAGGCAAAGGACTACGAATGGCAGGGCCACAGTGTTCCCCTGTTAGTTTAATTCAACATATTTTATTGAGTGTCCATAGTGTGCTAAGCATTGTAAGACATAAGGGTGTAGCCGTGGACAGAACATGTGAAAATTTTTGCCCTCGTGAAGCTTATACTCTAGTGGAGGGAAACTGATAAGAAATAAAATAGATGAGTCAGATGTAGCACTGTACTATTGATAAGTGCCGAAGAGAACACTATAAAGCAGTGGAGGAGCATAAGGTATTCCAGAGAGTATGAAGAGTATTGCAGTTTCAAACGAGGTGGTCAGCTAAGGCCTCACCGATAAGGAGATGTTTAGCAAAGACCTGAGGGAAGTAAGGGAAATGAGCCATTGCATTTGACCTTGGAAGGGCAACGTTTTCATGATTCCTCAGTAATTCTTTGAATCATCTTTGCAATACAGACACACAAAGATACTAACCACAAGCTCCTGATTTCACATCATGTGGTGATTTAGTCAGACGTGAGCATTGGAATGCAATGTCTCAAAAATTCCAATTTAACATGTTCCATGGCTCCAAACACATGTGTCAAAGGCCTCAATATGTCTGTTCTTCTCATCTCCATCGGCTTGGAGTTTCACCAGGGGTAGCCTAAACAGTATCACTGTTCTTGGAATTCTCCCAAGCTCCTAAGTTCAAGCCTGAAACTTGTTTTGTTATAGACCCCTTAAATCACTGGTGGCAGGGGGGAGAATCCCTGCAGTACTGCGAGAAAACTCTTCGGTATCCAAGAGGATATTACAGTCATCAGTAATACGTTCACGAGAGTTAGTCAACATTAGTTTCAACACTTGTTGTGATGGCGCGATTGCTGTTTTTGTTTATTTGTTTAAGATTTTTTTTGACATAGACCGCTTTTTAACAGTCTTTATTGAATTTGTTACAATATCGCTTCTGTTTTATGTTTTAGTTTTTTGGCCCCGAGGCATGTGGGATCTTAGCTCTCTGACCAGGGATCGAACCCTCACCCCCTGCATTGGAAGGCGAAGTCTTAACCACTGAACCACCAGGGAAGTCCTGAGATTGCTGCTTCTGATGGCAGCTCATTCCGTTCTCTGACTGCTTTAATTATAAGAAATAATCACCTTTTTGAATAAAAGTCTGACTTACTCTACCTTTATAATTTTACTCTTCTAGGTAATTAATGAATAGTTAAACTTACAATATTTTTCATGTTGAATGTCCTCTATGTTGAGGGTTGAGGGCATATTTTGTTAAGTTTAAGGTGATTAATTATGGAGAAGACTGAGATCCTGGCCTCGAAAAGCTTGCACTCCATTCACATATCAGGAACATATGTCTACCTCCTCGTCCACATAATTGTTCATAAAATACTGAAGACAATGATCATGCTTCTTCCAAGTCTTCTTTTTTTTTTTTCTATAAATATCTCCAGAGTCCTCAACCTTTCCGATTATCAACATTATACTTATATAGAGGAAACTCCCAAAGAACAGACAAAATGATATGCAAGAAATCAGAATTCAGAAATGATTCTCTTGACATTATTAACTTGCCAGTGATCTATTATGCTTTCTATATAGACATTTGAAGCAATGCTACAAATTTATACTAAAACTAATATCCAGCATTTCCTTTTTCACAGAATGGCACTTTGAGTATTTATGCCCTTTAATAAGAATATGCCAGAGAGGTTGGCATTGGTACCTACACACACTTTATAGTGGTGCACTTCTATAAAACCCACACACATGATTGGAGTGTGTTAATGTGGCAGCAGGGAGGTGATGTGAGGAGGAGAAAAGAAGGCTTTCTACAAAGTAAGGTCTGCAATGTACTTGAATGTACTTAACTTACAGAACGAATAGCTATGCTCTTTCCAAACCTCGTAATTCCAAATGCACAAGCGATGGAAAATGTAACACTTCTGGAAATGATATGGAGAAAGAATACTGACTTATAGCTTATAATACCTGATGCCCAGTTATAAAATGAATTGCAGGAGACGAAAACCTCTACAAAATCTTATGACTTTTTTTCTGTTTTAAGTGGCTCCAAAAACACTTTTAGAAATCACTTTGGAACAAAGATCAAAATAACAGATTATCAGTTAAACAGTGGAGAATTTTAGCTATTTGTCCCAGAAATGACAAACAAGAGGTTCTAATTACATTTTTAGGGACACATTTAATTTATTTATTAACTTATTATTGAGATGTAATTTACATATAACTTTGTGTAAGTTTAAGGTGTACAATGTGTTGGTTTGAAAAAGACATAATTAGCCTTTATAGTAACTTTATATCAGAGGTTTTAAACCCCTTTATATTTTCTCATTACACCCCCCCCCAATATGTTTCTTCACATGCAAATACATCTCCTACGATACACAAGACTCTAATATACAAATCATCAGGGCAAGATATATAAGATTTGTCCGTTTCTGTTATTGTTTTAGATTTCTGGCTTTACCTTCTCGAAGTCTCACTTCAGTCCACAAAAACAGCCAATAAGAACTACACCGCTTTACTTTTGTACATTTGTATTTTAGTAAGTGAAGACAGAAATAAAAAAGACTTCTAGCAACATAGAAAAAGCATTTCTACCGTAATGCAATACATGTAACTCAAAAAACCTCCTTTTCTGCAAAATCACACACCATAAAAACAGAACTTATGAGAAAAATCACAGCAAGGATAGATCACTTCAAACCTATGGAAATTTATAACCAGAGTACACACAAAAAACAATAATTGGTAGCCAGGGAGATAATTTGGACTGCCCAGGCAAGCAGCTCAGCATGGCTGGCGGCAGCCACAGTGGATGTTATTTAAAAATGAGTACAGTGGAAATGCAGGTTACATGTTAAATAGAGCGGTGCTAGTGGGGGCAGAGATAAGGGGTAGAAGTGGAGTTTTCAGCCAGTGGGACTGCTATCAAGGTGGGCACAGGAGGAAGTGAAATCTGCTAAGCCTTCTGTAAACTACAAACTGTACAAGGCTGAGCTGCAGTGCTCTGTAGAGAAGGCATTGGATGGAGAAATTTTTTGTTTCTTTTTTTTTTTGCTAAAGATTATAATTCTACTCTAGTAATCTGGCTTCTCTTGCCAAGAACAACCCATAAATAAACCAAAGGAAACTCTGTAGTTTACCTGTTTACCAATCCCATACCAACTAATTCTCACTGCAGAATCAGGTATTTGTGAGTTATGGCAGAAGAAGATACATTAAAGAAACCAAACTTTATAGAAAAAAATTTAAATGAAGGGACAATGATGCAGGTAAAAATAACATGACAAGTATGGAATTTGTAAGGCACTTGTCTTTAGTAAATTCATGCTTTTATTTCTAAACATATTTCTATAAATGACACTTCAGTTGAACACGTCAAAATAATAGTATTAAGGCCAATACCAAGAAAAACTATGAACTTGTTTTCACTGCAACTCAGAAGGAACATAAAGAAACTGCAATAGACATTACCACTGAGGTGAATGCCAGCCAGGGAGAGGAAGATGTATCTTAGGACCAGAATGCACTTGCTAACCAGTGGGTCATCCACTGACTTTAATAATGTTGGAAACTAATATAGTAGTAACATATACTATATACTGATATAGTAATATATTGATAGTAAACTAATATAGTTACTAGAACAAAGAGTCAGAGGCTCCAAAACAAGATGGTACCAGTGTCCACAGAACCAAGTAGAGGAAAATGTCCTCCCATAGGCTGGTACTGGCCACACCTTACACATTAAATTATGACTTAAAAAAAAATAAGTTAAATTGGATCCAGCCATATGCTGTCTATAAGAGGCTTGCTTTAGATTCAAGGACACAATACACAAAATAAAAGGATGGGAAAAAATATACAGGGCAAACAGTAACCCAAGGAAAGCTGAAGGGGCTATGCCAATACCACAAATACACTTTAAGACAAAAATCATTACTAAAGATAAGAATATTTTTTAATGAAAAAAGGATAAAACCATCTGCAATTATAAACATATACGCATCTAACAAAGAACTGAAAAATGCATGAAGCAAAAACAGACAAATCGAAGAGTGAAATAGACAATTCAAAAATAACTGTTGGAGACTTCAATACTCCACTTTCAACAACCAGGCAGAAGATGCCAAGGAAATAGAAGATCTGTACAACACTATAAACCAGATAGACTAACAGATGTCAACAGAACACTCTACCTGACAACCAAAGAATATACATTCTTCTCAAGCACACATAGAACATTATCTAGGGTAGACCATACATTAGTCCAAAAAATAAGCCTCGGTAAATTTAAGAGGACTGAAATCACACACAGTATTTTTCCGGCCACGATAGAATAAAATTAGAAAATAGTAACAGAATGAAATTTGGAAATTTTATAAATAGGTAGGAATTAAGAAACACACACATAACTAACCAATATGTCAAAAAAGAAATTTGAAGGGAAATTAGAAAATACTTTGAAATTAATAAAAATGAAAACATAGTAAACCAAAACTTATGGGATACAGTCAACCTTAGAGGAAATCTCAAGCTATAAGCACCTTTATTAATAAGAAAGGAATGTCTCAAATTAATGTTATTCTTTCACTTTAAGAAACTAAAAAAGAAGTACAAAATTCAAACAAGTGGAAAGATAGGAAATCACAAATATTCGAGCAGAAATAAATTAAACAGATACAGAAAAATAATAGAGAAAACCAACCAAACCAAAGATTGGTTCATTGAAAAGATCAACCTTTAGCTATACTGACCAAAAAAATAAAAGAGAAGACTCAGATTATAAAATCAAGAATGAAAGAGGGAACATTACTACCAATCTTACAGAGAAAAAAAAAGGCGGGGGGTGGGAGATTATAAGGCAGTACTCCGAAAATTGCATATCAACAAAATAGACAACCTAGATGAAATGAATAAATTCCTAGAAAGACACAAACCAGTGAAACTAACCCAAGAAGAAAAAGAAAAACTGAATATACCTACAAGTAAAGACAGTAAATTAATCATCAGAAAACTTCTCACAAAGAAGCCCAGTCCCATATGGCTTCATTGGTGAATTCTACCAAACCTTTAAAGTGGAATTAATATAAATTCTTCCCAAAAAGAGAAGAAGAGGAAACACTTCCCAACTCAATGAGGTCAGTATTACACTGGTACCAAAACCAGACAAAGACATCAGAAGAAAGAAAACTACCGAATAATATCCCTTTTGAAATAGATGCAGAAATTTTCAGTTAAAATACTAGCAAACCAAATCCAGCAAAACAGAAAAAGGATTATACACCATGATCAAGTGAGATTTATCCCAAGAATACAAGATTGGTTCAGCACACAAAGTCACCATATTAATACATAATACACCATATTGATGTAATACACCATATTAATAAAATTAAAGCCACAAACCACATGATCATCTCACTATATGCAGAGAAAGGATTTGTCAAAATCCTATATCCTTTCATAAGAAAGACACTCAACAAACTAGAAATAGAAAGGAACTTCCACAACTGGATAAAGAGTGCTTACCAAAAAAATCTACAGCTAATACTTAATAGCAAAAGACTGAAAGCTATCTCCCTAAAATCAGAAAAAAGACAAGGGTCTCTGTTCTCATCACTTCTATTCAACATTGTCCTGAAGGTTCTAGCCAGGACAATGAGATAAGAAAAAGAAACAATACAACATTCAGGTTGGAAGGAAAGGACTAAAATTATATCTATTCACAGATGACATGATATTGTATATAGAAAATCCTATAGAAGCCACAAAAGTACTATTAGAACTAATACTTGTGTTCAGCTAGGTTAGAGGATATAAAATCAATGTGCAAAAACTAACTGTATTTCTCTACATTTGTAATGAACAATCCAACAATGAAATTAAGTAAATAATTCCATTTATGATAGCATCAAAAAGAATGAAATATTTAGGAATATATTTTACAAAAGAGGTGTAAGCCTTATACACTGAACACTACAAAACACTGGTGTAAGAAATTAAAGAACACCTAAATAGACAGAAAGACATTTCATTTTCATGGATTGGTCAGTTGATTTTCAAAATGCTGCCAAAACAATAAAATGGGGAAACAATTGTCTTTTCATACATGGTGATATGTGTTTTTTTTTCTTTTTGATATGACACTAAAAGTGTCACAAAAAAGATACATGTGACAAAATAGAAATAAATTAGACTTCAGCAAAAATTAAAAAGCTTTTGTCCTCAAAACATACAATCAACAAAGTAAAAGACATTCCACAGAATAAGAGAAAATGTTTACAAATCATATATCTGATAAGGTACTTGTATCCAGAAAATGTAAATAACTCACCACTCAGTAATGAAAAGACAACCCAGTGTGGTGGGTTGAACTGTGTCCACCTAGAAGATGTTGAAGTACTAACCTCTGGTCCCCGACTTTATTTGTAAATAGGGTCTTTGCAGGTGTAATCAAATTAAGATGAGGTCATATTTGATTAAGGTGAGCCCTAAATCTAATAACTCGTGTCCTACAAAAAGGCCACATTAAAGCCACACACATACATTCAAAGAGGGAGGGAAGGGGGGGGGGAGAGAGAGAGAGAGAGAGAGAGAGAGAGAGAGAGAGGGAGAGAGAGAAGGGCCATGTGATAAAAGAAGCAGAAATTGGAGTGGTGCAGCTGCACCCCAAAGAACACCAAGGATTGATGGCAATCACTAGAAGCAAGGAAAGAGGAAAGGAAGGATTCTTCCCCAGAGCCTTCAGATGGACCACGGTCCTGCCAGCATTATGATTTTGGACTTCTACTCTCCAGAACTGTGAGAGAAAGAATACATTTCTGTTGTATTAAGTCAGCCAGTTAGTGGTAATTTGTTGTGGCAGCCCCAGGAAGCTAATACAGATTCTGACACTGGGAAGTGAGAATACTCTACCAAATACCTAAAAATGTGCAAGTGGCTTTGGAAGTGGGTAATAGGTAGAGGCTGGAAGAGTTTTGAAGTGCATTATAGAAAAAGCCTGATTGCCTTGAAGAAACAGTTGGTAGAAATATGGACGTCAACGATGATTCTGGTAAAGGTTCAGAAAAAAGTGAGAAGGACTACAGCTTCCACTGTCTTAGAGAATATATATATCACCATGAACAGAAGGCTGCTAGAAATATGAATGTTCCAGGTGATTCTGGTGAGATGTCAGTCAGAAAGGAGGAAGATGTTATTGGACACCGGAGGAAAGGCATTCCTTGTAATAAAATGGCAGAGATCTTGGCAGAGTTGGGTTCTACTGTTGGGTAGAAGTAGAACTTGTAAGCAGTGAACTTGGCTATTTAGCTAAGGAGATTTCTAAGCAGTGTGGAAGGTCTGGCCTTGTTTCTCTTTGATGCTGATAGTAAAGTCATCTATGCAAAAAAAAAAAAAAAATTTTACGTGATCTACAAAAAAGATACTAGAGCTAATGAGTGTGTTTAGCAAACTTTCAGGGTACAAGATAATCAAAAATCAAGTGGATTTTATATAATACAAATTTAAATGAATAAGTCAATACCATTTATAATAGCATCAAAAACATGTAATACTTGGGGTAACTGACAATATATGAGTAAGACATATACATGAAAATCTAAAAAAAATACTGTTGAAAGAAGTTTTAAAAAACCAACATCCATTTGGAGATAAGACTCCATATTAACTTGTTGGTTCTCCCCTACTTGATCTTTAGATTCAGCAGACTTCCAATCAAAATCCCAGCAAAGGGTTTTTTGCAGAAATTGACAAGCTGATTCTAAATAAACATCTTCTGAAAATACTTCAGAACTAGAAGAGCCAAAACAGCTTTTAAAAAGAACAATGTTGGAGGACTTACTTTACCAGACTTCAAGATTTATTATAAAGCTAAGGCAATCATGTCAGTGTGGTATTGGCATAAAGATAAGTAAATAGATCTGTGGAACAGAAAAGAGATACCAAAAATAGACCCACATGTCAATAGTCAATTGATTTTTTACAGATTCAAAGGCAATTCAGTGGGGAAAAGGTCATTTCACAAAAGATGCTGGAACAATTCAAGAGCCATATGTGGAAAAAAAAAAAAAAAGAACTTTGACCTATATCTTGTATCGTATATAAAAATTAACCTAAAATGGATCACAGACATAAAAGTAAAGCCTAAAACCATAACCCATCCAGGAAACAGGAGACAATCCTTGTTATCTTGGTAAGGCAAAGTTTTCTTAGATACAATACCAAAAGCACAATCCAAAGAAAAAACTTGCTAAACTTGACTTCATCAAATGTAACGTCTTCTCTATAAAAAAATATTGTTAAGGAAATGAAAAAGTAAGCCACAGACTAGAAAAAACATATGTAAATCACATATCTGAAGAAAAAAAACCTTGTCTCTAGAATACATGAAAAACTCTTCCAGCTCAATAATAAGAAAACAACTCAATAAAGGAACAAAATACCTGCATAGTCACTTTACCAAAGAAGATACACATATACGAATAAGAGGTTCAACGTCACGAGTCACTAGGAAATGAAAATTTAAACGACAATGAGATACTACAACACACACATTAAAATGTCAAAAATTACAAAGACTGACCACACCAAGAGTTGGCAAGGATGTGGCTTTACTGGAATTCTTGTCCACTGCTGTTGGAAATGTAAAATAACTCAATACCTTGTAAAACAGTTTGGCAATATCTTAAGACGTTACATATACAACTACCATATGACTCAATCCCAGCTCCACCACTTCCTAGTTGATCTTACATGAGTAAGCAATTGGCCTACGTTTGCTATCATTATTACTAAAAATAAAATATCCTGCCCTATTGCAGAAGCTCACCCAGGCTGTGGTACCCACATAACGCAGTACAGAAGCTTATACATACAGGTGGGAAAAGGGAAGAAAGTCAGTAGTAGGAAGCATTGCGATTGGAAGGGAGGACAATCATAGTTTGAAATAAATATTCCCTAAACTCTCTACTGCTGAGAGTGACAGCAATTGTAGAGCCCATACTTCTTTTTTTTTTTTTTTTAATTTAGGTCATGGTGTTTTGTTTTGTTTTGTTCTGTTTTGTTTTGTTTTGGCCGCACCGCAAGCAGCAAGTGGGATCTTAATTCACTGACCAGGGATTGAACCCGTGCCCTCTACAGTGGAAGCGCAGAGTCTTAATCACAGGACTGCCAGGGAATTCCCTGTACAGCCCAAACTTTATAGCCCTTCTATTCATCTCTGATTTCATACCATCTTAAACCATCTTCTTAGCCCGACAATATTTCCCCTTGTGTAAGGAGCCACTTCAGGGCTCACCCATAACAAAGCACGGCAGGGCAGAAACAACTCTCCTCATTGTTATGTCACCCAGTCAAAAATGGCACTTTTGTGGGGTTATATTGGTGCCAGACGGAATGGTCTAAATCTCTCAAGCTCACGTGAAGGCTAAACTGAAGTCAGATTTTATAAAGGAGAAGGAGAAGAGGGGGGAGGAGGGAGAGAAAGAAGAGGAGAGAAGAGGGGGAGGGAGAAGAAGTAAGTTCAAAACGTTCCATTAAGCTTAGTCTCTGGGAATTGACCATAAGGTGAAGGATATGTGATCCTTGAGGATTTGGAATGTTTTCTTGGTAAATCACTCTGTGAAAACATCCCCAAATTCCAAAAGAAGGAAAAGACTGAAACAAGAGAATATTCCACAATGCCAGATCTACTTTTTAGACTGCTGTCAAGGATGAGGCGAAATCTCACGGGACCTGTAAAATGTGGTTTATGTCAGGGTCCTATTTTTCTCTGCCTGTCTCAAGTGACTAAAGGTTAGAGACACAGAAGACATAGATAAAACAGGGCTTAAGTGATATAAAGGGGTAAGTGGATCTGAGGACGGAGACTGCGGGAGGTGGATGACAGGAAAGAACTGCAACAAATTCAAGAATATTTGGGGAACATTCTATCCCCTGGTTTACAAACCACTTACCCAGCAACGAGGTAAGAGGCATGCTATACCTCTGTTTTCCCTGGAAGTATTGTCACCTAACAGATGTAGCTAAAAGCAGAAGCACATAGTTCATTCTAGACCATGATTAATTGATCACACTGTGTCTGATACATTGAAAGGAGTAGGAAAATAGAAGCAGGTAGAGTGCACCAGGAGCAATGAAAGGGATGTGGAAGCTTTAAGGGAGGTAGAATAAAAACTAAAGAAGGCAGACATTAGGACAAAGTAGCTGGTCGAATGGTAAAATAGTTGGATAAAGGAAATTAGGACGACATTGAAGACTGAGTGGATAACACACTATCACAAATTTCAGAGAAGAAGATGGTTTTCTCCCAGTGGGGTAGGAAATTGTGAAATTAAACAAAAGCAAATAGTCTCATACCCCATAAGAGTACGATGATATTCTGTGGACTACGGGAGAAGAAAACCATGACACATTTCAAGCATAAAGGATAAGAAAGTATAATAGTTAGCTTAAAAAAAAAAAAAGCAAAATACCTCCTGAGCTGTAAGGTGTGTGGTCAGGGAAAATTACCATGTTTCCCAGAAATCCCTGATTCTCAGTAAAAACAATCAGTAATGAAATGGGCAGAGTGAAAGGAGAGCCTTTCTAGGCCAGTGCAAAAGGGCACCTACCTTATAATCTCCGGACCCCTGGGGCTCTCTCTCTCTATCTCTCCACACAAGCATCATTCTGCACTTAAACCACAAGGACTTGCTGATGGACCTGTTTCCCGTAAAAGCTGATCCTTTGTTTGCTTTAATTAAAAGATTTTTACTTAAGACTCATTTTATCACTCTCAAATCACTGAAAACATGATGAGGTCAAGAGCAAAATAACTGAACAACATGTAACATTAACAGGGAAAAAACTGTTATCAAATCTATATTACCAAGTAGATCCTAGGAATCCCCTCTGCTAGGGAATATCCAAAAGGAATGAAATAACTTGAATAAAGATACAGGAATCTTTCACATAAAACAGGGCTTAATGCCTAAGGCAATTAAAAGGCTCTACTTTCGTAAATATATTGATGATGATGATGAATTGGACATATTAAAATAAATCAACATCAACAAGAACTCCTTTATTTAAGTAAACAGAGGACAGAAAATAGAGAAACGTTAGATTTGTCAAATTGGACAGAACATTCCAAAAGTACTGCTACAACATGTTTGTACTCTTTTCATGTTGGTGAACTACACGTCACCATTCTTGCTTTTATGGAATGTAAGAATCTTTCAAAGTTCACATTTGCTTGTAAATGTTTCAAAAAAGGCTTTAACTAAATGAAAACTATTTAGAGTAAGAATGTGTTTCCAGTTTCAAGCTGTCAGGAGACGGGTTTACAATGACTCATAAAGTCACCATTCTGTTCTATATGGTTCCCTTGTATTCAGTACCTATTAATGCTGCAGCCTGCCAGCTTCCTAATGGCCACCACCAGCCTCCCAGCATTCCTAAATGTTATTTTAATTTTTTTTTTTCAAATGACCATCTCACTTCCATCATTAGCATAATGTTTTACTAAAGTGGCTCTTGGCAGCCAGGGCCCAATGGCTCTCTTCTCTTTTATAGACTATGGCTGGTTTTCAAGTCTTAGTACTTCCTAATGATCTGTGACCTGTGTCTTGACATCCACATATTCTGTCCACATTTTTAAATGACTATTTTAAGTTGGCCAGATTATCCTTTGAACTTGAGAAAATTATGTCTCAAGCATCAGCAGCTGAATCTCCCCCTTTCTTCGTCACTCTGTGGGCTATTGTTTTCGTCAACTAAAATGTGCACACACACAGACACACCAAGCTAATGGATTTATTTTAACAAGCGATTTATTTTAGAGTATTAGTAAAGAGAGGTAAAATGGCTTTGTGTGTGTGCTTGTGTGTAAGAAATCTATAATACTGAAGAAAATCTAATATCCAATTTTATTTCACATATTTGACATTTTGTAATAGTTATCAGGACATCTTGGTAAGGTACTTCTTTACAATTGATTAAGGGAGTATTGAATTCTCAGTTTTTGAAAATTCAACAAATACTTATTTAGCACCTACTAAATGCCAGTCACTTTGTGGGATGCTGGTGATACAAATGAGCACAAGATAAAAACAGGCCCTGCTCTTTGGGAGCTCCTAGTATAGGGAAGAAACTGGATAGATAAACAGGCAATGATCACAGTGCCATGACCATCAGTACCACGATGGAGGAAGTGGGCATTGTGGGAGCAGAAAGGTGGGTGCCTGATCTAAACACAGATGGTCAGAGAAGGTTCTATGGGAAAAGGACTGCCACCTAAAATGAAATCTCAAGAATGAACAGGACTTATCTGAAGGACGTTGGGTGGAGGGAAGAGGTAGTAAAGTACTTCTGGAATGAGGGATCCCAGGGACCCTCAGAAATTTTGCTTAATAATAATCAGTGACACATCCTCTCTTGGCTTTGGATGAAGGCATATATTGAGAAAGTGATTAGATCAGATCTTGGTCTAATAACCTAACTACTTACGACAAGAGTGAGGCTTTTCACATGTACTTTATTCATTATAGATAACATTCATATCCCTTAAAAGTTCTGCAACTTACTCTAAGGAATAGATCTGCAATATTTACGTAGTCGAAGCTGCCATAGCAAATACGTCAAAACGAACGATGTTGAGATGGCTCACGCTGATTAAGGCTGGTAAGAATTCTTATTGGAAATTTCATTTCATATTTCTCATTCACTGAGTTATACCTGTCTTCCCAGGTCTACTGGGCATTAAAATCATCCTCTAGGAGTCTTTTTTTCCCCCAAAGTGGCTCAATCACAAGCTTGGAGAGAGAGTAGGCTTCCTAATGCCAGCTCAATGTAGATCTACGTAACGATGAATGTCACCAAGCTAACAGCTGCTGTTTTAGCACAAGAGCACAAGTGGCAAATTCATTCTCCACTTTCTTTTTTTTTTTTTTGCGGTACGCGGGCCTCTCACCGTTGTGGCCTCTCCCGTTGCAGAGCACAGGCTCCGGATGCGCAGGCTCAGCGGCCATGGCTCACCGGCCCAGCTGCTCCGCGGCATGTGGGATCTTCCCGGACCAGGGATTGAACCTGTGCCCCCTGCATCGGGAGGCGAACTCTCAACCACTGCGCCACCAGGGAAGCCCTTCATTCTCCACTTTTATTTCAATTTACACAGACCTATGCAGAAACACATCAAGACTCAGAAAGACCCCAGGATCTTTATCTTGGGAACTTTTCAAAGTCAACCATGACATCCAGCTCTTTTTTCTTTTCTTTTCAAACATTTGTTTCATCATGTGACCATGGAAAGCGCTGGCAAAATGAAAACCAAATTAATTGTTGTAGGAGCAGGGTGTGGGTTGGGGCATGAACTTCCTTAGGGTTAAGAACCTGTAGGGACACTCTTCAGAATAGGCCTAGTAGGTAAATATCATTTAATCTGAGAGGTGCTTCCCAAAAGGATTCCTGGGAATCACACGTGGTCATAAGCATGGGCCTTGGTGTGGCTCAGAATATATTCAACTGCTATGGTAATCCAAGGAGCTTCTCTTTGAGATCAGATGGGCCCAGGTCCAAGGCATAGGGGTGTTGTGTACACCTTTTCAAACTTTCATCTTTTTTGTCAGCTGGACATTATTTAATAATACATTAGAAGGCCAATCATTGTTCTTAAAATACAGCGTCTCAAGTCAATCTCAAGTCAATCCAATTAGCTCTTTCTCATGTTCTGTACTTCAAAGCCCTTGTTGATGACCTCACAATAGTCCCATCAATAAATCTTATCGATAAAGCCATGCTCTGCATACTTGATTGACAGAAGAATAAGAAACTTGTTTTGCTATATCCTCCTCTTATTTTGTGGACCATATCTTTTCTTGCATTTAGAGATAATTGATTTTTTAAATCTAGAAATTACCTGTATTCCTCAAATTTAAGTTCTACATGCGATAAAAAGTCTCCCTGAAGTCCATCAACTCTGAGTGAGGTCTCGGTTTCTAACTGAAAGGGCATGTAACTGTCTGTGCCACTTCTCTGGCTCTTGGCCTGTGGTATTTTAAACTAGCATTTTCTTTTGTATACATGAGTTTTGTTTCTATAATTAAACAGTTAGCTTCTTGAGGGCAGGCAGTACATACATCTTGATTTCCTTTGCATCTTCTGCTCGCAGTACAGTTTAATCACAGGGAGATAACTATTTGCTGATAGCAAAAATTGTAAAATTTTGCATCTGTGTTGTTCTAGGACTAGGTCAAGAGAAGGGAGTAAAGAGAGATGGTAAGGAAAAGACAAAATTATCATATGCCATGAATTCCATTTGCTTTATTCTTCCCTATTTCTGCTGGGCCCTGCAGAAGTCCTGTCTCTGTCAAAATCAGGAGGACACATTTTAAGTGTTCAAGTAGACACACTATTTTTTTTTTTCTTGTGTGATATTGTGATTTGTTTTTGAATTTTATTTATTTTTTTATACAGCAGGTTCTTATTAGTCATCAATTTTATACATATTAGTGTATACATGTCAATCCCAATCTCCCAATTCATCCCACCACCCTCCCCCCACCCCCGCCACTTTCCCCCCTTGGTGTCCATACGTTTGTTCTCTACATCTGTAGGCATACTATTTTTATAGGCACTAGAATGTAAACTCCATGAGGGCTGGGGTCTTCTCCATTTATTCCTTGTTGTATCCACAATGCCTAGAACAGTGCCTGGCACATAGTAGGCCCTTAATGAATATTCGTTGAATAAATACAAAAGACTGAAATAAGACTCTTTCATTGAACCCCCAAAGAATCACTCAATGCGATACTTAACATCACAGAATAGCTGAGCATGTAGAGGTTTTAAAGATAATCTAGTCTTATTTCCTTAGATTACAAAGGCAGAAATTGAGGCAATGGAGGAAGGAGACTAGATTTCCTAACTCTTAGTTCAGGTCGCTGATTTAGTTTCCCTTTTACATAAACGTTAATGGACTAAAGAGACAGGTTTCTTATACCATCTTCTTCCAGTGGGAGCTACAATTGCCTGTGAAGACATGTGCCAGTATAGGTACAATGAGGTACTAGGCACGAGGAAAAAGGAAAGAAGAAAAGCGAGGAGGTTATGTTGGAGACATAATTCAAACTTCCCATTAGGTAATATGAATCGGTGATCTTTTATTGTTCTTTTATTGTTTTCAATTAGCGACGTTTTAATCTGTATCATTTTCCTCTTTGACAACAGCAAGGTGGAAAAAGACTGGCGTCAAGTAGCTGATTTCATTTGTGAACAGAGTGGGTGCTTTCCCTGGAGGCGAACATGATCAGGCTGTTTACTCTTGGCTATTTTGCTTCTTGTTATCTTGCTTAAAAAGAGACGAGAAAAGCTATAGATAGATAGGCACCAAATGGTTTCCTCTACGATGAGGGGTATGTTCAGAAACCATTACACGCTAGACTTGGAATAACTATTGGAATTACTCTCTAGAACGGGGTAACTTTCAAATCCCAACAAGGTGAAAAGGTAGGCAGAACAAAATAATCTAGATTCATAACAAGCCTAAGGTGAAACTGACTTAGAAAAGAAATGGTGGTCTTCTTGGGTTTTCAGAAAGAGTGTCCATCTTATATTTGAAAGCTGATTTTTTCCCCCGCCACCCCCCCCGCCCCCAAACAAGACACCTTCATATTTGAACCACCGGTTTGGGAAAGAGAATCAAAAGGTGATAATGTATCTGCGTTAATCTCTACTCTCCAAGGTTACCATAGAGAGTTCAACTATTGGACAATGATGTTAATCAGTAGCACAGAGCTTGGTCCAAGAGCAAACTAAAATGGCAAATCTTCAGACCAGGCTTTGGATCTTGCATTAGTCCTACCAGGAGAAAAATCCCTGTGAAGTCTAGACTGAGCCATGGGCTGATTAGTCCCCATGACCTCTGAGCGAAAGAATCCCTTCTAACTTTCACTATTTTGACCAGTGCATT
The DNA here is from genome assembly GCF_039906515.1 of Pseudorca crassidens. Taxonomy (NCBI): domain Eukaryota; kingdom Metazoa; phylum Chordata; class Mammalia; order Artiodactyla; family Delphinidae; genus Pseudorca; species Pseudorca crassidens. The sequence goes on from NC_090316.1 coordinate 13,097,839, forward strand.
CATTGTATTGATTGTTTGTCATTGGTATTGCTCTTCTATGTTCGTAGCATCACTTACAGTTTACAACGCACTTCATGTACATCTCATCCCGTCGGTGAAAACAGAACAGGAATCATTAACCAATTTTCCAGACAAAGGAAGCGAGGCTATGCATTCACATTGCACACCCAGCTCACATGGTTGGTAAACAGCTGACTTCTAATCTGGAAATCTTCTTTCTACCCTTCACTGTCCCCAAGTACCATGGTTGATTCGGTAGGCTGATACCCTGTGATGGACCAGTCCATTACCAGATCGTGTCTAAAACCACAAAGGGTGGTTTAGTGAAAAGGCACTAAGTCTAGGTTCTGACTTTGCAATTTTCTTTCTGTTGCCTCAGACACATCACTCAATTCCTGCTTCCCCATTTATGAAATGAGAGATTTCCACCAGCGGTGGTTCCCTAACCTGACTGTGTATCAGAATCAACTCAAGGACTTTTGTAAAATGTAGATTCCTGGGTTCCATGTTAGCCTCTTGAATTTGCGGCTGAGACTTAGAAATCCATAGACTCAAATGTTTTCAAAGGCTTCTCACGAAGCCAGTTGGGTGGCTGAAAATCACTAGGATCCCTTTAGCTTTAACAGTCTGTTATTGTGGGTTTATTATCCATTAGGTAGGTCTAGTTTGTAAGGGCCATCAGTCACAGACGAGGGAGCATTTCACCATCCTGGGAATTGGATGGAGTCAGGAAGGAACTTTTAAGCTAAAGTTAAAGAAGAGAGTTTTGTCATATACGCAAGGAGGGAAGTTAAGAAGAGGGTTTTGTCATATACACAAGGAGGGAAGGGAGAAACACCTCATGGCAAGCTGGGGGAAAATTAAGGAGTACAGTTTGACTAAAGCATGTGCTTTATCCGAGAAAATGACTGGAGTGAGAACAGAAAAGGACACTGATACATGTAAGATTACAATTTTACGAGTTTTAGGTCAAATCAAAAGGACCTTTGTGCACATCTTTATCAGCTATCTTCTTTACTATGTCCATCTCTAAATGCAAAACAAAAACAAACAATAAAATTTTAAAAGTCACCACCATTAACCATAAAAACAGCAACACATCATGTCTGGTTCAGCCTATGGACAAAAAAGGTGGAAACCTCATCTAAGACAATGGCAGGATTGTTTTTTTAATAACACTGAATACAATCTTTAGAACAACAGACAACTTTCCTTGGCAAAACTCCAAAAAAAGAAAGAAAAGAAAAAAGAAGGCGGCTGACAGTTACATCCATCTGACTCTGCTTTATGGCTCTGGAGATAGTCTCAACTCCTGCCTTGAAAGATGAACCTACTGTTTCCTTATAGTGGCTCAGGGGCAAAAATGATACATTTATCTCCATTTGGATACATCCATTTAGATAATCTCCATGCTAAATCTCAGTGCGTTAAGTTCATGGGTGGGAAGAAGGAAGAGGCAGAAGTTTGGTGTCACATTACCTCACCAGGTACGACTAGGAAAGGCCTCTGGTGGCTACCCTCAGTGACCAGTCTAGGTGGAAAAAACATGTTGACCTGTTCCTCGCCCCCTCCCCTACTCTGATTTTATTTTTTTCTTTTAAATATATAAACTCTTTCATTCCACCAACGTGAGCTTCCTGAGGTGTTCGTTATCTACTCATTTACTGCTGAATATCCAGTGTCTAGAACAGTTGTATGGGATAGATTCAAGAAGTACTGAATGAATCAACTTGAGTCACAACCTGGAGCACTTCTCACCATGGTAGGGAGAGCTCTGTTGGTTTACAGAACTAGCTTTTCAGGTCAGGCTGTGGACATTCTGCAACCAAAATTTATCCCTTGGTCGCTTGGTATCTAAAACTTAGGTGGCAAACATTTACAAAGAAGTCAGTTAAAATCTTGAGAGGAACTTTCTTAGGTGGATTTGCAAACCTTACGCTTATCTCCAAGTAGGTTCTCCCAAGGGTGGGAGTTCTAAGAATTGTGGGTAATTGAATCACTCTGGCATTATATCCCAGTTAAAGAAACTCCACTTTTTCAGTCTAGTACCTTTCTTTAGACAAAATGCAAGCTCTATTGTTACAGAAGGCATTGTCTTCTGAATCAATTTGCAAACAAGCACAAAGGTATTTTGGCTTTCCGCAGGTTGTATAATTTAGTTATGAAAAGTGAATTGTAAACTATTTTACAAATGTTCATTATTATAATTATCTACTCCCCAACTGATCCATCTTTCTCTTCTGGTTGTTTCTTCTGACAGAACTGGATTCTGCCACCTATTAACTTGGTCACCTTGGTGAGTTACCTGTTCTGTCTCAAATTTTCATGTGTAAAAATGGAAATGATAATGATAATCTCCACCTGATAGGGCTGCTGTGAGGATGAAATGACAGAATTCACGCAAAGCTTCTAGAATGTCTTTCGAATTATAAGAACATAGAGTTAATTTATTGTTATTCATCACGCCACCAGCCACCCCCCGCCACTTTCCCCCCTTGGTGTCCATATGCTTGTTCTCTACATCTGTGTCTCTATTTCTGCCCTGCAAACCGGTTCATCTATTTGCTGTTGAAATAGGAGGGTGGACCCAATTCATGTCTAGAATACAATTTCAGCCAGGGAACCATCAAGAGCTAAGGTCATCATAGAAAAGAGAGTGTGATCTTCACTGTTTTCAGGTCTTCAGAACAGTATCTGGCGTTAAGAGTCAAGTGATTTCAAGGCATCCCCGCTGCTCTTCTGTTGATTAGTATTATAGTCTCTTACTTTATAGAAAAAATATGTCAAGAAACACCTAGGAATGTTTGGAGATTTCATTGATCTTTCATTGGCTTTTCGACCCAGTAGGTGGCAAATAGCTATATGCTAAATGTAAAGGAGTAATGACACGTTCTCAACGATTAAAAGGCTTCAAAATCTATGTTCCTTCAAGAATCAGGATAAAACAGGAACAACCTCCTCCGTGCGGAAACACTGTCGGGTGGTATGAAATGGAGCTATGTTTTATTTCTTCTTCATTGGAGCTTTTATCCTAATGCTGGGTTATTGTTTTTAGGGTAAAATTTGGTGCCTACCACAGTGCCTACCAGTGTCACAGGGTAGGCATTTAATGCAGAAATGAAAGTGCCGCGGCTATAGGAACAGAGGCTGTTTCATCCTAAGAGCCAGCGTCATGAGCAAAAGTCCTGTACCCATATAAAGGGCTCTGTGCTTACTTTAATGCTCTATCTCCATCTCGCAATTCTCAATAATTTTTGAATAAGGGACCTGGCATTTTCATTTTGCCCTGGGCGCCTCATTTAGCTGCCCTGTTCATTCTTCTTTCTCCCTTATCTCTCCACGTCATCAATCGACCTCTTAAATATCTCTCAAATCAGCACAATTCTGTGAGTTTTCATTGTTGCTGCCTTCATTCAAGCCACAAGGGACCCTCATCTGGATTGGTATGAGACCCACTAGTTGTGCTGCTGTCCAATACAATTTCCAGAATCTACTCGTTTTAGAACATAAATCTGATTCTATCACTTGAATGATTAAGTTATTAGTTCAGCAAATATTTAATGCTTGTTCTAGGTATCATGCTAGGCACTAGAAGAGCAATGGTGATCAAAATCAGACACAACTAGAGGTAACTTCAAGGGAGGATTAGTACTGACTTCTTTCAGAAAGAATGGCTTGATATTAGCCACGATTAACTAAAATGCATTTCTCTCTGATTACATCACTTTGATAAATCCATTGGTTCAGATACTAGGTGGAATTGGGGAGGAGGGAAGAAGAGAAATAAACATTTAAGAAAGATTTCACTCTGAAGACTATACTAAGCCAAGAAGCCAAGTCCCTCTGTGGCTGTTCTATATCACAGTGGGTAACTACAAATTCCTACTATGGAAAAAAATTCCAGGTCAAAACCATTTTGCTCTATGACTGTAGATCTAACTGATGAGTTGATGACCTGCTTCAGTGTTGCAAACCCAAAGCTCATTCCTGAAGGAAAAAATCTGGGTAATCTTATAGACATCTCCAAGGGCCACATGGGTCCCATCTGTGCAGAGGCAAAATGGTCTTCTATTTAGATAAAAGTACTGTAACCATTTACATTCCTCTAATTTCACCCAGCCTCCAGAGCATTTAGCTCCATTTCTCACCCACAGAAAATGTCGGTCCTGGTTGGAAAGCAGAATCTCAGTATATTTGTTATGCATCGCTTATCAGAAGCTTGGGTGAATGCAGAAAGAAAGGACACAGGGGAAGACTGTCAAAGTTAGAAAGTGTCCCTCTATTTCTTGAAACTCTATCCTTGGGTTAAGTTGGACCACTAGACTACTGAACACACCGTGTACACTAGGCAAGTCCTTACAGAACTGCTTTAACTCAATTTTGCTTTAATGTTATGCCCTTGGCTTTTGTTCAAGGTTTATACTAGAAATCATCACATGAAATTCACTTCTGCATTTACTGTAAACGTGTGATTGAGGGCATTGCCCATCATATCACTCAATATGCGCTATTAAGTCTCATATGAGAAAACACTTTCAAAATTAATTTTAGGAAATAAAACGGGCTCCTTGTTAAACTGATATTCCAATTCCTTTCCAATAATGGAAGATGTATTAATTAGGAATTTTTCTATTTTAAGTGTCAGAGCACTACTCAGACTTACTCGTCAAAGAAGGGAATTTGCTCGCTCTCATTGATGGAATGACTCTTGGGTCATGGACAGAATCCAAGAGCTGCAGCCACCAGGCTTCAGGGCTCAGGGACAGGAGCCAGGACTCAGGACACGGGACTGGCTCTCTCTCCATTGGCCCGTCTTCTCTGCTTCATTTTATTTCTTTCTGTTAGAGACAGGCCTGTTCCTTGGGGCAGGGAAGATGGCCAACAGCTTATCCTGATTCATATTTTTCCAACTTAGTATCTTAGTATCTAAACTTTCCCCCCACCAACGTCTGTGTATCAACCTCTGGGAAGATTCTCATTGATGCCAACTCTCTGAGATGGCCTGATTCCCACTTCTGGATAATCACAGTGTCAAGAGGATGGGGTACCGTGCAGAAGGGTAGGTGATGCGGCATGCTGACTGACAGCCCCCGACAGAGGGTGGAGAAGAACCCCCATAGTCACCGCCAAAAGGAAAGAGGAAGCTGTTAACAGAAGAAGAGCATAAGGAAAAATGCAGGGCAGACAAAAGACAACAGCCAGAGCTGTCCATGAAAAGAGCTAGGACATACAGTTTGCTTTCCTTTTTGCTCTGAGTACTAGGAAGCTTGCAGGCAAATATGAAGCCCAAACCAACAATTATACTGACCTTTCAGCTTAGATCAGTTTTACCTCTGATTTTCTATTTTATTTTATAGCTTTATTCTGTTTTTACAAGCCTTTACATGTCTTTTTGAAAAGAAATGACAAATAATTTCAACAAACCCTTGTGATTATCTCATGCAACAGTATTTTGTGTTAGTTTGCTGACTTTTAAGATGCAAATGTGAAAGCAGAAGTACCTTATTCTTGAAAATATAGCTAAGAATAAGGTTCATCGTAGGGTAGCATGTCTGTTAAAAAGGGAAGGAAAAGAATTCCCTGGCAGTGCAGTGGTTAGGATACAGGGCTTTCACTGCTGGAGCCCAGGTTCAATCCCTGGTTGGGGAACTAAGATCCTGCAGGCCGTGCAGGCAGCCAAAAAAAAAAAAAAAGGAAAGAGAAGAATAAGTAAAGCCTTGTCCTTAACAACTGACTGGACGACTGTTGCATCCCTAGCCACGAAGGTCCTTGGGGTGGAGGCTTCCTTACAATGAAAGGAGAAGCTGTTCCTTGAAAGAGTGTAAGGTACTTCATAAAAGAAGATGACAAAAATGGAAGAAGAAAATAAACTATAAGGTCTACAGTAAAGAGCTTTTTTTTTATGAAGTGCAACTGCAGAACTGCCTGAGGAGTTTTAGAAGAATTTCCAGAAGTTCAGAGGCAGTGGATGGAGTCACCTGTCCCTGACCCTGGAGGTCTTTCCTTCCCAGGGGACACCCACCACCACTGCCCCCAATCCTAGGGTTTTCCCTTCCAAACTCTGGCCCACACAGGGGCAAAACCTTCTCTCCTGATCACAGCTGAAACAGGCTTGAATTTCCAGGAAACTTTAATAATAACTAGGCATAACAAAGAATGCTATTATCAAATATTGAACTAACTAAAGTTTTGCAAGAACACATTTTTGGCATGCTATCATTGAAAAAATGACACAGGCCCAGAGACGTCTGTCCTTCCTTCCAGCCTTCCTCCTAACTCCAAGCTTTTCTCTTGAATTTTCTTCTCACCATAGGGGAATATCTGTCTGGAAATTCTGGTGGCATCCCTACGCCTGAGTCAAACCACTCATTCCAACCCTGCCTTACACCCAGGGTTCTGCTGTTGAGCTCCTGGGTTCAGTCTCACTGAGGGACTAGGGGTGCTTATTCCTTTCAGAAGATGCTCCGTTTTCCACTCTCGTGATCTTACAGAGACCCAGCCTCGTGGCTTACTAGCGTTGCCTTACAGCCTAAGATAAAATAAAACCTCAGCCATACGATACACATCATTCCTATCCCCCAAGGACTCTATCCGTTCTCTCAGTAAGGTTATTTTTCTTATTAGGACAGTGAAATCAGAGGAAACATGCCCAGTGTAAAGAAGGCCCTCGAGGTGGGACAGTGGGAAGCAGAGGTGGGGCATCACTCATTTCGTTCGGCTTTATTTTGTTTTCGAAGAGACTCCACGATCACATATATGCTCCTCCTCCAAGCAACAGCGGGAACTAAACTGTCGCCATTTTCCTTGCATAAAACCTGAATAGTGAGTGGGACACAGGTTCTCGAGAAGAACGGTGTTTCTGCAACTCTTGGGTCGTCTGACAATCAAGTCTCCCCTCCTCTCTCTAAGGCGTCACGGTGATGCTCTAGTCATTATGTGACGCGGTTAATACAGAATAACATTGGGTTGTGGGAAGTTGAAAGCAAGCAAGCTGAGGTATTTGAGAGCAACAGCTCAGATCACATTATCATGGCTTTTTTTTTTTTTTTTGAATGTTCTTTACTATTGGCCCCTGGAAAGTGACAGTACATCTAACAGGCACTTGGGAAACAGTATTTCTTACTGTTTCCAATGAAGTGAGCCTGTCCTATCACACAAAAGGTTTATATTCAACTTGTTATCTATAAAATGAGAGGTTCAGACTGGTTGATTTCCACCTTCTTCCTTCTAGGCTCTTGCTTTATTTCACTTAAACAATGCATGCTTATTTTAGCAACAATAAGAGAACTTTAAAGTGAGGAAAAAGCGCTGCCCATGATCTCACAATATCAAAAATATTTCTCCTAGAAAGTTTTTTGTTGTTCTCCACATGCAAGTACATGTTTGATGTCATATAATTGATTTCGTTATATATTCTTTACCTTATAAGCGTTTTCCATACTTTTCTATCTTAAATATTATAATTGTTGTGCCGCATGGCATCCCATTAAATTAGCATAGATTGAATTACTTAATGTTCTCTCAGTGTCAGACATTTGGCACTCATCTCTGTTACACCCTGGGCACACAACTCAAAAAAATACAGTTTCTGAGTTATTTCCTTTAGATAACATTTCTAAGAGCTGGGTCACTAGAGAGATGGACGTGCATGTTTTATGGCTCTTCAATCATACTGCCTAATGGCTCTTCAGATGGGATGAACAAATTTATGGTGTCAAAATCAAGAGGTGAAAACTCCGGTTTCATCACGTCTTTGTCACATAGGTATATTTCAATAGTTTTGTTCTTTTGGTGAATACATGGCCTTTCACAAATGATCAGCTGTCTAGCAAAGACGATTCTGATTTTTGTTTTGTTTTTCTTTGCCGTCTCCCCCTCCTTCGCCCTTCTCCCTACTTCCCTTGAATCAAGTCAGGGTTCTCACCCTAACATCTGTGCTACCCTGACATGTACCCCTGAGGGCTTATCACGGCTTGTCACCTACTCACAGAGATTAATTTCTCCTTCAGATGTTTGTCCTTCACCTTCCGTTTTGCAAAAAGAAAGCCTCAGGATGTAGTGGTCTTGCCTCCCCTGAAAATGATCCAACACAGAGACCTGCTGTCACTTGCTTCCCCCCTCCTCTTTACACTTGTGTTTCCAGGGGATGGGTTTCTCTCTGCTTATGGCCCCTGCGGACACCTGACCTTTCCCAGTAGAAACAATGGAAATGACACCAGGATGTGAGTGACTGAAGCTTCAGTTCTGGTGGCAGGTAATCCTCACAGCCCCCTGTCCTAGGAGGAAGTGAAAGTAGGAAGAATTTGCATTTTCCCCAAATTCAAATGCAGGTGATGGTGCAGAACTGTGAGCACTATTTTACCTACGTTCAAGTTTTGAAAACTTTTTAGACTGTTTATTTTGTCCACACTCTCCATCAACTCTCCTTCTCCCAGCCCCACACCTGACCTGGCATAGGACTTTGGAAAAGGTTACACATACCAAATAGCACAGCTGGATTTGGGCAGCAAACTATTTACGTAAAATTTGAAAATTGACATGGTGATGGTACATAATCCATCGGTGAGCCAGAGGAGGAAGGGCAGAGAATGCTTCAGACACAGTAGGGCAGCAGCAGAATCCAGGTTAAAGGTACAGTCAGGAGCATCATATGTTTGGTAAACAGTATCTCTCCTTTATCGGTATATTGTGTTCAGCGGTAAGTCAAAGAGACTCAAAACAGAGACTTAAACAAATCATGGTTTTAATTTTTCTACCAGAGTGAGACGTCTGGAGGCAGTCTGGGGTTGGTATGCTGACTCCACAATGAACTCTAAGACCAAGTCCTGCTAAGATGCAGGATGAAGAAGTCAAGTTAAAAGCTGCATCTTTAAAGTTGCTTCATGGTTCCAGCATGGCCCAGGATCCTGATCTAGGTGAGTAGAAGGAGAATGGGAGGGAGATGAGGGATAATCTTCACATCAATATACTCAGTCTTCCTTCTTCAGGAATCCCCGAAGTTTCTCCTCTCACTTATATGTCTTTGGCTAGTAACCTAGTCCCTTGACCATCCCGATCTGCAGCAGAAGTTGAGAAATGTCATGTTTTTAACCTGAGTACGATGTTGCCCCCATAAAACCAAGGTCTGGTTTGCAAGAAAGCTGTGGGGAGTAGATATTGGGTACAAAAATATCAGTCTCTATCAAAATTGGTGATGATTTATTGAGCCCTTCTTTTAGAAAATCATCCTACTAGGGTAAGAATTCCTTATTGTGTAAAGTTCAATCCAAAGATCACCTAATCACAGAATGCTGGCATCGGGAGGAACCTTGAGAAGGTCATGTGTCCCGGTGCAGGAAGCCCCCTTATGGCGTCTCTGTCTGATGCTCATCCAAATGTTGCTAGAACAATTCCAACACAAGGAATCTCACTAGTCCACAAAGCACCCCCTTTCATTGTTGGCAGTGTTAATTATTTAAGACAATAACAGTAACGAAAGCATGTAATAACACACTGATGATACCTGCTTCTATTGAACCGTAACATATGCAGCACACCTATGGGTCCTGGATCTTCCTTTTCTCAATCCTTTTTGTAGAAGAGCCATTCAAATGACTGAAGTCGAGTGTCATGCTCTCAGCTCTGCAGAGTATCATTTGCTCTTGTAACACTTCATTTGCTACCAACATGGCTTGGATACATTACATGCCACTTATTTTTTTCGCCATTTTCAAATGTGTACCATTATTTGCACAGAATACATGTTTTAAACCTATGTGTATTCTTCTCCGAATTTGTTCTAAAAATATTTTTGCCAGGTCTTTGGTTTCCCCTCCTACTCACTCCTTGATTTTCAAGCTCACTTAAAAAAAGAAGAAGAAGAAAAAAAAAAACAACAAGATCATACTAACATCAACAAAAACTCCTAAAAATATTTCCCTCACCAGAGCAAGGTGATGCTTTTATCTGTTGTCATTTGCCAAGACATGTCCTTTTTTCCTTCTTTCCTCGGAACCAAAACTTTTCAGTCTCCCTAGTCTTTCATTTCATTTTGCCTCTTTTTTTTAATTTTTTTTTTTTTTTTTTTTGCGGTACGCGGGCCTCTCACTGCCGTGGCCTCTCCCGCTGCGGAGCACAGGCTCCGGACGCGCAGGCTCAGTGGCCACGGCTCACGGGCCCAGGCGCTCCACGGCATGCGGGATCCGGGTCAGGAACCCGCGTCCGCTGCATCGGCAGGCGGACTCTCAACCACTGCGCCACCAGGGAAGCCCCATTTTGCCTCTTGATCTTCACTCTTGGTGTCTGTCCCCTACACCTGTCATTTGTCCCCTGCTTTGGGGTCAGAGCCCCTCAGTTCTGTTTAGGTGAGTCCTCGTAACCTTTACTTCTTCCTCAAGTTTTGAAAGAAGTAAAACTTCGTCATAGTTCCATTCTGATATGTTACAAAGATAAGCTTTTTTTTTATGTCAGAAAACCACTTCTGGGTGGGAATCTAAAATTTCATCTGACAAAGAAATTAGGGGGAATGGATTTTACCAGCATTACTGTATCAGCATTGGTTAAACAGAAAGTTATTCTGAAATTTGAAAATATAGCAGGGACTTCCCTGGCAGTCCAGTGGTTAAGACTCCGTGTTCCCAAAGCAGGGGGCACGGGTTCGATCCCTGGCCGGGGAACTAAGATCCCGCCTGCCGCATGGAGTGGCAAAAAGAAAGAAAAGGAAGGAAGGAAGAAAGGAAGGACGGGAGGGAGGGAGGAAGAAAGGAAGGAAGGAAGGAAGGAGGGAGGGAGGAAAGAGGGAGGGAGGAAGAAAGGAAGGAAGGGAAAGAAAGAAGGAAAGAAAGAAAGAAAGGAAGAGAGAAAGAAAGAGAAAGGAAGGAAGGAAGGAAGAAAGGAAGAAAGGAAGGAAGGAAGGAAGGAAGAAAGGAAGAAAGAAAGGAAGAAAGGAAGAAAGGAAGAAAGAAAGGAAGAAAGGAAGAAAGGAAGAAAATATGGCAGGCAACCTGTGGCTGAAATAACTCAGATCTCACGTCATCTTCCTTCCAAAAAGGACAGATGTGGGCACTTTCTCAAGATACCCTCAAGGCCCCTGGTTGTGCAAGAGAGAGTGGAGACCTAGAGAATATGGCAGTTCAGCAACCCAGCCACTTGATCAGGTTCCAGGAGAGAACAGCCCTCTTCTACATCCTTACTCTCAGCAGTCAGTATCACAGTGACTTTCTAAAGTAGGGTTGTTCTTTATAAAGGTTGGCAAAAGCACAGGAAGAGGCTGAGAGAAATGCCAGGGGGCAAACATGGCAAAAAACAGGAGACCTTGAGTGCTGGCGAGATGCTTTCTTTCTCATCCAGGTTGTGCCCCGACCCCTCACCTCACAGGCAATGACTGAGAGGGGAAGCAGCCCCGCAGCAAGGGGAAGAGAGAACACAGCTCCTCAGAAAGAAAAACCAAAGCCTGAAAAATAAGCAGTGAAGAGGACACAGCCTCACGTCCATGGAAACTCGAAGTTCACTTTTTAAGGACAAAAGACTTGATCCATTTCTTCCTGGGAACGCTGCCAGTCTTTCAAAATAGTCAACGACATGATAGAGTAACACATGGAAAAAGCAGCATAGGAGATTTCACTCTGGATTGTCTGCGTGTCTGCATGTCTCTCACAAACATGCATGTTACAAGTGTATACAAAAGAGAATAAGATACAGAAGAATCCTAACAGGAATCTCTGAGGGCCATGTTAAGGGGTGATTTTAATGATCTCTATCATACCTTTCTATACCTTTCCATCTCTCTATAGTTTCCAAATTTTCTAAAGTAAGCTCATGTCATATATACACATACACATATACATACACACACACACACAATGGAATATTACTCACTCATAAAAAATGAAATAATACCATTTGCAGCAACATGCATGGACCTAGAGATTATCATAGTAAGTGAAGTAAGTCAGACAGTGAAAGACAAATATCATGTGATACTGCTTATATGTGGAATCTAAAAAAAAAGATACAAATGAACTTATTTACAAAACAGAAATAAACCCACAGACATAGAAAACAACCCTATGGTTACCAAAGGGGATAGCAGGGTGGGGAGGGATAAACCAGAAGTTTGGGATTAACATATACACACTACTATATATAAAACAGATAACCAACAAGGACCTACTGTATAGCACAGGGAACTCTACTCAATATTCTGTAATAATCTATAAGGGAAAAGACTCTGAAAAATAAAAAAATATATATATATATATGAATCACTGTGCTGTACACCTGGAACTAACACAACATTGTAAATCAACTATATTTCAATATAAAAATAAAGTAAGCTCATGTTATTTTTATAGTGAAAATTACTATTTGACAAGGTAGGAGTGGGGGGTGAATGAAACCTATAATACACAAGGAAAAAAAACTTGATTTACCATCTATTGAGCCAGGAAGAATGAAAGAAAGAAGAAATCAAGAAAGACAAAACTGACAACTCTTTTAGAATAGGGTGGCATCTTCTAGTTCATCCACTTAACCCCCTACATTAATTAGTAGGTGAAGAAATGAATAGAGATACTTTTAATGGAGAGAAAATTAAGTTCAATCTTTCTCTTCCCTACTCAGAAGTTGTTACTGTTCACCTGAGAAAATGACTGTGAACTAACCTAATTAAAATAAGCTTTTCCATTTTTTTTCCATTGGAAGTTGTGTTTTTTTAAAATGACTCATAGGCCCGTAGCTGTATTCTGACATTCTAGTCCATTTAATAATTGTCAAATGCATAAAGTTCTGAAAAATAAGAGAGTTAAGTAGCTGGCCTCATCTGACATTAAAAAATATATAAAATATAGTGACCAAAACAGTGTGGTATGAGCTTATGAGTAGAAAGACAGAACAATGAAATCAAACGGAGAGTCTTGTAAAAGCCCTACCTGTGAAAAAGAATGTAAGTGTATGATAAACGTGCCATGGCATATCAGTGAGGAAAAATTAATCATTTAATAAACGTTATTGAAGTAATTAAGTAGCCTTCCACACCAGGGGTAAGCAAACTATAGCTTGTTGGCCAAATCCTGCCAGCTTCTTGTTATATACAGGCTTTATTGGAATTCAGCTATGCCCATATGTTTATGAGTTATCTGTGGCTACTTCTTCACTACAAGGGCAGAGTTGAGTAGCCACCCAAGACCATGTTGTTTACTATTTAGCCATTTATAGAAAAGTTTGCTGACTCATGATCTAGAGGAATAAAAATGTTGAAAATCTACCTCATTTTTAGAACCAAACAAAATCAAGATGGGTCAAAAAGCAGAATAAAAAAAGAAATCATAAAAGTACAAGAATTCATTATTTCAGAGGTATTTTTTTTTCTAAATAATATTGGAGTGGAAAAGGCCATGTATGAAGAATGACAAATCCAACTACATAAATACTAAATAAAAGATGCAAGTCAAAAAAAAATCCAAATAAAGACATGAGGCAAGTGGCAAACAAACAACAACTACAAAATATATGCAACTTATTGTGGTGAAAAGGGCTAATTTTTCTAGTCTATACAAAAACATCCTCTAATCAATAAGAAAGAGGCTATCTATCAAATAGAAAATGAACCAAGGCTATCAAGAGGCAGTTCAGGGACTTCCCTGGTGGCTCAGTGGTTAAGAATCTGCCTGCCAATGCAGGGGACATGGGTTCGAGCCCTGGTCCGGGAAGGTCCCACATGCTGCGGAGCAACTAAGCCCACGCGCCACAACTACTGAGCCTGCACTCTAGAGCCCGCAAGCCACAACTACTGAGTCTGTGTGCTGCAACTACTGAACCCTGTGCGCCTAGAGCCCATGCTCCGCAACAAGAGAAGCCACTGCAATGAGAAGCCAGCACACTGCAACGAAGAGTAGCCCCTGCTCGCCGCAACTAGAGAAAGCCCACATGCAGCAACGAAGACCCAACATAGCCAAAAATTTAAAAAAAAAGAAAAAAAGAGGCAGTTCAAAGGAAAGAAGACACATTTCACTGTTGAACATGTGAAAAGAAGCTTGAAATCAGTCACAGCAAGAGGAATACAAATTGAAATGTTTGTGAGATGCCACTTCTCACTTAGTTGGTCAAATATTAAAAGTTTGGTGGGCTTCCCTGGTGGCGCAGTGGTTGAGAGTCTGCCTGCCGATGCAGGGGACACGGGTTCGTGCCCCAGTCCAGGAAGATCCCACATGCCGCGGAGCAGCTGGGCCCGTGAGCCATGGCCGCTGAGCCTGCGCGTCCGGAGCCTGTGTCCGCAACGGGAGAGGCCACAACAGTGAGAGGCCCGCATACCGTAAAAAAAAAAAAAAAAAAAAATTTGGTAACACACAATGCAGGAACAGGCATTCTCATACATTACTGGTTAGAGTAAAACTTGGTAAGTCTAAAGAGGGCAATTTAGCCTTATCTATCAAATTTTTAAATGCAGACTTACACCTCACAATTCCAATTCTGAGAAGTTCCATAGGTATGCTAACCCACATTAAAAAAATAAAAAAAGGTTACAAGTACAAGGATGTTCATTGCAAATTGTTTGTACTAGGAGAAGACTGAAACCACTCAGATAGCTACCAAAACAATACAATAAAATACAGCACACCCAAACATGAAAATATCGAAATACCGTGCACTAAAAATAATAAAAAAAACTATGTATGTGTGATTTGGAACAATCTCCAAAATGTTTTGTTAAGTGAAAAAAAGCAGGATGTAGAAGTATGAACTTAGTGTCTTTTTAAATTTTATCTTTTATCTTGCATATGCATAGATTATCTCGGGAAAGATATAAAAACTGGAAAGGAATAAGCACAATTTGGTATATACATATAGGTATTATATATATATATAAACTGGAAAGGAATAAGCACAATTTGGTATATATATATATTATATATATATGAAAACTGGAAAGGAATAAGCACACTTTGGTATATACATACAGGTATTATATATATATATATAAACTGGAAAGGAATAAGCACAATTTGGTATAGATACATATTTTTCCCCTCCCTTTTAAAGGCTAAATAATATTCCACACACACACAATGGAATATTATTTAGCCTTTAAAAAGGAGGAAATCCTGATATACCCTACAACACGGAGAAACCTTGAGGACATTATGCTAAATAAAATAAGGCAGTCACAAAAAGACGAATAATGTATGATTCCACTTATATAAGATACTCAGAGTAGTCAAAAATCATAGAGACAGAAAGTAGAATGGTGGTTTCCAGGGGTTGGGGGTGGAGAAGGGGAACGGGTAATTCTTGTTAATGGGGATAGAATTTGAGTTTTATAAGACAAAAGAACAATGGAGATGGATGGTGGGGAGGCTTCAAAGCATTATGAATATATTTAATGCCACTGAACTGTACTGAAAACAGGTAAGATAGTAAATTTTATGTTATGTTATTTTACACAATAAAAAGTTTAGAAAAAAACCTGGAAGGGAACCAGGTGCTTAAGGAAAGGCTGAGAGGAGACTTTTCATAGTATGTTTTCTTGGGCTTTTGTACAAATTGCATGAATTAACTATTTTTTGTTTGAAAGTTTATTTTTTTCAATCAATCAATCTATGCACATATATAGGTATACATGTGTATTGTATGATCATTACTGCATTTTAAAAACAACATCACCAACAAAAAAGACCAGTCAGAAGGATGCCAAAGTGATAATAGTACTATAGGTGCTATTGGCTGGTGGGACTATAGGTCCTTCTTTTTGTTCCATTTTTTTTTTAATTTACATTTACAGTGAAATTCACCATTTTTGGTGTGCAGTTCTGCAAGATTAACGTGTACAGCTGTGTAACTTTCAAAATCAAAATATAGAAAAGTTCCATAACTCTCTATAGTTTCCTTATTCCCTTTTGTGGTCACCTCACCCCAGTCCCTGGCAATCATTGATCTATGTTCTGCTATAGTTAATTTTTTATCTTTTTTTATAACTGAATTCTACATTTGGGACTCATTTGAAGGGCTTGGGGAAAGAGAGACAAAGATGAACAGAGACAGAGAGACAGAGAAGGAGATCTTTTTTTATCATTTGCTAAAATGCTCTTTGCTAATCTTGTTCCAATAAAGGTCTATCTGGCTAGTGGGAAAGCTACGTTAGCAACGAAGTTGAGTTATTTATCATAAAATTTATCCATCTATGAAAAGACTCCAGGACTACGGACTTGGAGCCTAGAGCTCCCATTAGAGAAATTACACCAGTTTTCTAAGTTTTATAACCATATGTAAGTAAATCTCTTCAGAGTGGAAGGAAATTCTTCAGGGGATGTGTTACAAGAAGCCCTTGTGTTTGTGTGCTGATCGATGCATTTTGGGTCACTTACACAGCCATTATTTCAAAGGATGCCCACAGCAATACAGGGAGGCGGGGAGAACGGGAGCCCTGAGAAGCTGGTTGTTGACCTGAATATCATCTCCACTGTTCTTTTTTTAAAACTTTTTATTTTATATTGGAGTAGAGTTGATTAACAATGTTGTGTTAGTTTCAGGTGTACAGCAGAGCGATTCAGTTATACATATACATGTAACTCTTCTTTTTCAAAATCTTTTCCCATTTAGGTTACAACATAATACTGAGTGAAGTTAAGTCAAGCAGAGAAAGAGAAACATCGTATGATATTGCTTATATGCAGAAGCTAAAAAGAAATGATACTTTTTTACAAAACAGTTTTGACAAATAAGTTGTAAATGAACTTATTTACAAAACAGAAACAGACTCACAGACTTAGAGAACAAACTTATGGTTACAGGGTCGGCGATGGAGGACAGGGAAGGATGGTGGTGGTGGGGATAGCTAGGGAGTTTGGGATTGACATGTACACACTGCTATATTTAAAATAGGTAACCAACAAGGACCTACTATATAGCACAGGGAGCTCTGCTCGACATCATCTCCATTGTTCTTAACCAAGCATCGCTTGTCAGCTTGTAATGAGACTTTGAGAAGACATTTTTACAATATGGAAAAAGTGTGAAGAGTCAGACGATGAGGCATATGTTTATGACGGGCCGAGAGGAATACAAACAATCAGGATTCACTCAGACTAATGGACTGAAGTCCCAACAGCGTGGGCAGAGTTAATTGCACACCCACCGTGTGAGAGGACGGGCGGGGGCTCATGGGGTCCTTGATTGGGCTAATGAGAGCCCCTCTGCTCTGGTCGAAGACCTGCCGGGCTTCCTCCTCTGGAAAGCAGGGCTTTGAGTGCTCCGGACGTCCTCATGAGCAACTGTTACACATGAAGTGCCTTTGCTGTCTTAGAAAAGAGTTAAATTTGTTCTACCATCATTTCTTTTTTTTTTTTTATTGAGGTATAGCTGCTTTACGATATTGTGCTAGTTTCCACTGCACAGCGACGTGAATCAGCTATATGCATACATATATCCCCTCTTTTTGGGATTTCCTTCCCATTTAGGTCACCACAGAGCATTGAGTAGAGTTCCCTGTGCTATACAGCAGGTTCTCATTAGTTATCTATTTTATACATAGTAGTGTATATATGTCAATCCCCATCTCCCAATTCATCCTGCCCTCCCCTTCCCCATCTTGGTATCCATACGTTTGTTCTCTACATCTGTGTCTCTATTTCTGCTTTGCAAATAGGTTCATCTGTACCATTTTTCTAGATTCCATCATTTCTGATTTTTCACTAGATCTTCCATGACATCTGTACCACTTCTGCTTCACAGACTGCATCTTTTCAAGTATTTTGCAAGATCCTTTGCTTTGTAATCTGAGAGTGTTTACTTGGCACGAGATTGTGAAAACTTCCACTATTCTTTAGGAGAGACTCTTTACTTGAGATTTCTCTTGGCAGAAAAGGAAACTTAAAAGATCGTGCTTGTCCCAGTAGCTCATGGTGCACCCAGAATGTATTTCACAGACACAGTGCAGTATCATAACCATACAAAGAGCATTAGAGCCAAAGTACCACAAAGTGCATTGCAAAATATTAGATAATGACATCTCATGCCTAAAGCCTTAAAAAAATAAAGCAATAAAAACCTACTTGGATGAATAACACTTCTTCACGACATTGCATGTTCTGTGCATATCATGAATGTAGAAACTGTAAAAAGTTATCTGTGCTGTTGAGTAAATATTATTCAGTAAATATTTACTGGGTGGTATTTATTATGTGCTGAATAGCAATAGACACAACAAACGCGATGTCTACTTTCCCAGAGTTTATAATCCATCAGGGAGTCAGATATTAATCAAATACTCAAGTAATTACGTAATAACAATTATGATGAGGGCTATGACACACAGGGAGCTGTAAGAACCATATGTTAGTGATGGTTTTGTAGGTCAAAATGACATAATACCAGCAATTCAATATAGTTCGATCTATAGTGGGTTAGAATGGGGACTTGAACCAAATCAGAAGGGGGATTATCGCCAGGGCAGACATCCCCAAGAAAGTGATATTTGAGCTGGTTGATATCTGGAGGGTGAGTGGGAGGTAGCCTTGTGATGGGACATAGGACGCCTCTTAGGCACAGAAAGCAGCCTGAGTGAAGTGAGGGAAGGGCTTGGAGAGGGAAGCAGGGCAGCAGGAATGGAGCACAGACTGAGAGGAAGGGCAGCTTGCGATGGAGCTGGAGAATTAGGTATTGGCAAGACCATGCAGGGCCTTGAAGGCTATGTTAAGATTTTGAGTTTGGATTTTACCCCAAGACCGGTGGAAACCCATTTAAGGGTTGTGAGCCCCGAAAGAGGAGGGATGTGGCAACTATCTCAGGGTCCCTAAGGTTACTTAAGGAGAAGTCTGGAATCACTTAGGTAAAGCAGCCAAGTAAGTCAAGACAAACGTTGGGGCCAGAGCTGGACCAAAAGGAGGCACAGACAACCGGACAGTTTTGGAGGATGTTCGTCAGTAAGAGATGTATCAATATCACTGGGCCTGCAATGGGATGAGAAACTAACATTACAAGGAGAATTTTCATGGAATGTGCTGTATGTGGCTGTGAGGGATGAAGGCTTGGTACCGCTACACCATATGTGAGCACAATCACACACGTGTTGCTTACTGCACAGCCCATTATGTAAGTGGCTTCTGGGTACATGCAGCCCTTCTGCTTGGATCGATGGGATATTCAAGTTCAAGGTCAGAGAAGACTCGGGCCACCACTGGTCACCCTCCTCCACCTCCTCCCTCATTAAACCCGGCCCCTCTGCTTAAGAATTGCCAAACACATGTCAAAAACAGCATCCCAAAATGGTACCGTGCCACTTGCCCATTCAGGGTATGCACCAGTCTCTCCAAAATAAGGGTACGTGAGTGGCAGTAAGTCCTTAACTCCTTGGCAATGGCGGAGAAGAGGAAGGTCAATCAGATTTTACATCTGAAGAGCCCCATACAATACAGCATGTTTTTATGTACACAAGCTTTGCCCTCACCCTACGTATGCAACAGTCTATGGAATCCATAAGGACCTTGAAACTCAGGGCAGTTGAAGTCATTTTTTTAAGGCCATACACCTGGTGGCAGAGCTAAGACCAAATCTGGGACTCTCTGAAGTTTGGTGCTTTTAGTTCTTGCATATGTCACAGAGGTGGCAAGAGCCAGCTTTACGCCCCAGTCATCAGTCAAACCCCCATGTTTCTGGCATGTAGGCTTTGTTTTCTATTCCAACCATCTGCAACTGAAGGCAGGCTGATCATATCATTAACTGCTGAGTCCTTGGGTATGGTTGAGGGAACCCAGGGGTACTGTGAGGAGAGGACCTGGGCCTTGCTGCGGGCAAACAACAGAACGTCAGTCAGCACAAAGGAACACACTGGTTTAGGCTTTGTAGGGCGTGAGCTGCATATCATTTCAAGAACTATGAAGAAGAATGCAAAATTATAAATACAAATTCTGAGGGACAAGAGTGCATACTTATTTAAAATAATAAAAGAAAATCCACCAATTACAAAATCTAAAAATCTGACAAAACCACACACGATAAAATTCACAAAAACAGTGAACTCCTGATACACATTTATATTTTTCTCCCTACCTTTTTTCTCCCTGAATATTTTTTGATTCTCTCTTTACCTGACAATAATTTTGTAATATTTTTTTTCTATAGGGAAAAATGAGAGTCAGTCTTTAACATGATTGAGTTAAATTTGTTTTTCTTTATTATTAATAATTAAATGAGCTTCTTCCAACTTCACAACTTATTTTGACAAGGCCCTATAAATCTTTAGGGTTGTCAAATTTCAGAAAACCTCTATTATATTTTCTTCCTATATTACTTGTTACAGACACTCACAGTTTATGGCACTATTACAGGTTTGTGCCCTACAAGCATCAAATTCTGATGAATTTAATCTCTTGCAATTCCCATTCCAAAGGAAAAACCAATTTGGTGAATGTATAATTGCATTCACTGCCTTATTATGGATATTCTTGACAGAATAGAATTTCCATTTTGACTAGATATCCATGGAACTGAATCCTCTGGTCGTAATTCCACACGTCAGATGTCTGGTAGAATTTTCCACGGGCTAGCTTCTGGCTCCATACATTTCACGACTTGTCCTGTCATGGTTCACATCCCACTGTTGCCTGGCACACAAGGACACATTCATTCACAATACAATCTCTGGCCTTGCATCTTCTTGACATGATGCCATGTGAGTCAGCACAGTGGGTTTTAGCATATTTCTGGAAGCATTTCCTACTCTGAGATACCTTGAAATAGTAGACATCACACTAAGCACCAAATAAATGTATCTCCAACTCAATTTTCCCTCAGTTGCATTCCAAAATGCCCAGGGCCCTTCCAACTCCACCTACACATAGGAGAATATTTTGGAGGGAAAATCAGAATGGAAAGAGACCGTGGTCTTAATGAATTGTAGTTTAATGGCATTATCTTGCAAATTTTACATAACTGTGTAACCATGTGAACACACGGCTAGGACTCCTTGCCTTGGACTCCTGGAAAAGGCCATGTAAGGGAGGATTCTGTAGTTTAGACTTCATTGGCTTCATGGTAAATCCTCAGGGCACAAGGACCTCTGTCCTTCTAGGTTAATCTGTGATAGGGCAATACTAATCCATGCATAGGAATATAAAAATTCTTGAAAATTAAAAAATATATATACTACTAACTGTCAAGAAGTTGACAAACTAAGGTCCCTCCGCATAGGTGATAATTTTCAATGTGAGTTTCCATCAGCCTCCAATCATGGTGACATGGTTTCCTTACCTAGTTATATACCCGTTTCCATCTCTTATTTTATCTTCGTACCGGGCTACAACGTAAGCACTATTATCCCCGTTTTACAGATAATGAACCTGAGGATCTTAGACGCTTACGTAGGCTCATCCTGTTTGTAAATATTTTCTTAATTCATCTTCCACCCACCAGACTCTCCAGCAAGGCAAGTGAAAAGAGGGCTGTTTACCCTCCTTGAAATCTTATATCAATAGTTCCTTCAGCCTAGAAACAAAAGGAAGCCCATCTCACCTCTGCCCTCTGCCCCAGTGACTTCTTAGATTTTGTGAAACTGAAATATGCTGATATTCTCTCTCTCTCTTTTTTAAACAGAAGATGGGGACTCTCTCCTTCACTCAGTCTTTAATTGTTTGATATCGGGGTTCTGTCCTTGGTCCTCTTCTAATTTTATTTTATTATTTTTATATTGAAGCATAGTTGATTTACAATATTACATTAGTTTCAGGTGTACAGCACAGTGATTCATTATTTTTACAGATTATACTCCACTAAAAGTTATTACCAGATAATGGTTATAATTCCCTGTACTGTACAATATATCCTTGGTGCTTATCTATTTTATACATAGTAGTTTGTATCTCTTAATCCCATACCCCTAATATTCCCCTCCCCACTTCCCTCTCCTCTTTGGTAACCACTAGTTTGTTTTCTCTATTTGTGAATCTGTTTCTGTTTTGCATATATATATTCAACTGTATTATTTTTGAGATTCCACATAAAAGTGATATCATACAGTATTTGTTTTTCTCTGACATTTCACTAAGCATAATTTCTCCAGGTCCATCCATGTTGCTGCCAATGGCCAAACATCATTCTTTTTTATGGCTGAGTAGCATATATATACCACATCTTCTTTATCCATTCATCTGTTGACGGACACTTAGGTTGTTTCCATGTCTTGGCTACTGTAAATAGTGCTGCTATGAACATTGGGGTGAATGTATCTTTTTGAATTAGTGTTTTTGTTTTTCAGATATATATCCAGGAGTGGACTTGCTGGATCATGTGGTAGTTCTATTTTTAGCTTTTTGAGGAACTCTGCGCTGTTCTCCATAGTGGCTGCACTAAGTTACATTCCCACCCACAGTGTGGGAGGGTTCCCTTCTCTCCACACCCTCTCCAGCATATGTTATTTGTAGACTTTTTGATGACGGCCATTCTGACCGGTGTGAGGTGATACCTCATTGTTGTTTTGAGGCCCTCTTCTGACTTTAAACACTCTCCCTGGGTGACCTCATTAATTCCCAAGGCTTTAGAAACCACCTATATGTTCATATATCCCAAATTTATGCCTCTACTGTTAGACCTCTGTTCTGCAGCTACCTATGAATACCTTTAGGATGATCTCTGCAAAATGGAGCATCTATGAGATTTTGAGATTTATCTCCTGCCGGGTTCTTCTTAATTCACTCTACTCCTGTTATGCCAACCTTCTTTAGTATCTTGTAGATAGTTCCCTTCCAGTTCAGATCTTCACTTGGTATTTCTTCTTCCTTAAACACTTTTCCACACCTTCCCCATTCATTTGTCCCTTAATACTCAGATCAAATGTGACTTCTACGGGAACACTGTCTCTGACTTCTCTCCCAGAGACAGAGTGGGGAGCTGCTCCCATGATTTTTCTTAAGTGTCATTCCATCAGTGAGTATTATTTTGGGCTGCAATGGTCACAGATCCAACCACAGTGGCTTAAATGCACAAAGGTTTATTCTCCCATGTAAAAGAAGTCAGCTGGAGGCTGTCTGGGGCTGATATCCTGGTTCCACAATCACGAGAATCCTGACCTCCTAGTATTCTCAAGGTTACTTCATAATCCAGAATTGCTGCTGTCGCTCCAGCTGTTTCATTAGCCTTCTTGGAAGGGAGGAAAGCTAAAAGGATCCTTCTTCTGGCTTAGTCATTTCCTTCTAAGGAGTCCTCTTGGAAATTTCACTGAATACTTACTTATGCTTGTATCTCATTGGCCAGAACTTAGTCATAGAGCCACATCTAGCTACAGGAGAGGCTGGAAGTCTTGGTTTTCTAATCGAGTACAATTAAAGGGTTCTGTTTCTAACGAAAACTGGGGAGATGTTATGCTGAGGTAGGTAACTGGCAGTCTGCCACACCTTTCTGTGTACACATCACACCTCTTTTTAAATTATCTGTTTAATTTTCTGAATCTCCCACTCGGCTGAAAGCTCCAAAGAAGGGGATGTGTTTTATCCATTTTTCTATTCCCAACGCCTGGCACAGTGGCTGCCAACTAATAGGTCCTTGATAACAATTTAGTAAATAGATGAACTAGTTGTGAGAAAACTATTATTGTTATGAAGCGAATGAACATATTCTATAAGGCGCTAGGAAGAAAGAGACTCTCTGCCTTGTAGAAAGGAGAAAGAGGAGGAAGGGCACAAACGGCCACACAATTACGTAATCATGTCAAATTAGATCTTGGTTTATAAAAGCAGGACATGCTGCAAAAAGACCTTCTGTTGAGTGAACTCAATAAAAGGGAAATGAATCTTCAAACATACGTTAACTCATGTCTATTTATGGTGAAGACAGAAAGTGAGTGGAAGGCGATATATTATGGACATTCTTGAATGTTCATCACTGTTTTAAAACGTTAGCATTTCATTTTCAGCTGACGTTATTTTCTCTCTTGCTCTCCTGTCTTGTTTTAAGTACTTTGTTGTGCTCATAGTTTGGGATGATGTATTCTGAGGAGTTTTATAAATCATTTATTTTCTTTCTCACTTATTTCTTCTCTTCTGACAAGTTGTAACTAATGCTCTGGTCCAGGACACAGAACAATGCAATTTCTATCCTCTGGCTGCATGAAAGCAAGTTCACAAGGCTTGGACTGGAGCTCAGTTGCCCCAACGAGCACCGTCATCGTGCTTCTCTTCCTCCTAAGCCAGCTTCACTAAACTGAGAGACCCTGCCATGATTTTAAACCAGAGTCATAAAAACCAGCATTGAATATTCCTGTGAGAGCACTGCAGACTCCAAGAATACATATTTACATGTTGACTTAATCTATTGGATGTTAGCTCTTTTCACCAAGAGACCTCCCCTTGCAATTTTCAAGGCCTCCTAATATCTTAATAGTTCTCTCTTCAAAAAATTGTTTCTCTTAGATATTGAAAGTGTGTGCTCCTGTGACGGTTATAATCTCTTCATTTTAGAATGCATTCTGCCCCACAATGAAACGAAGGAAACGACTTTACTGTCTAATTATTTCCTGTGAGGTGTATTTTCCCAGCTAGACTCCAAATTCCTTGAATTTCAGGATGATGTTTCATGATTTTATATAGCCTGACAATAATGTTGACTACACAGTCAACATCCAATTGCTACTTGTGTTTTGAACCAAGGGTTGTAAAATGAGGATTATGAGGGATGTAACTTATGGTGAACATTTAAACATTTCTCTTCACATATTTGAATGCAATATACAATCTTCCCCTTCATGTCTTTCACCAACTGATAAAGCAAGCATTTCTGAAGTGCCCACCAACTCTCGGCATTGTGCTTGGACAGCCTGGATTCACACAGGAGTCAGGCACTGCCTGGGAGGGACCAGATTGTATTCCACTTCTAAGGCCCTGTTTTCTCCTACTAATCATAATCTCCTCGGCATCTCTTACATACATACACACACACACACACACACACACACACATCCCTTGTCTCTGCCTTCCTTTGAACAGATACCTTCTACACCTTCATCTGGAAGACCATTAACCCTTTGCTGAGTTCACCGAACTTCTCTCTCTAGACTATTTTGTGATCACCCAAGTCCACTGTAGGAACTACGAAAATATGGAAAAACACAAAGGTTGAAATAAAACAACCTATAAAGACACAACCAAGAGGCAGAAAAACCTCTTTTTTGCTAAGCGTTTTGTGAATCTGTTTCTTTCTCCTCTTCCTTCCCTCCCTCCCTCCTTCCCTCCCTCCCTCCCTCCCTTCCTTCCTTCCTTCCTCCTCCTTCCCTGTTTTCTTTTGGGAGGGTGAAACACTAGTTTATATGATTTGCCCTTTTACAATGGGGATGTTCTATTAAGTCATTATTGTTTTATAAGACCTTTTAATATATACCTTTTATATTTATGGTAAATATCACCTCCTTTGCTACCTGACTTATAATTTTATAATGTATTTTAACATAAACCTTTAAATTGTTAAAAAATAAATCAAGTCAAGGCTTCCCTGGTGGCGCAGTGGTTGAGAGTCCGCCTGCCGATGCGGGGGACGCAGGTTCGTGCCCCGGTCCGGGAGGATCCCACGTGCCGCGGAGCGTCTGGGCCCGTGAGCCATGGCCGCTGAGCCTGCGCATCCGGAGCCTGTGCTCCGCAACGGGAGAGGCCACAGCAGTGAGAGGCCCGCGTACCGCAAAATAAATAAATAAAGTCAATCATCCTTTTATTTTAAAAATTTTGTCTTCAATTTATGCTTAGAAAGGGTTTTTCTATTCAAGATCAGATAAATAAGTACATAGTTTTCTATAGTTTCTTTATCTTTTAAATTATTAGATTAAATCCATCTCCCTACCCTCTGTCTCCAGGCAACAACTGAGACAGCTTTCTGCATAGACTAGTTTGCCTTCTTTGGAATTTTAGATAAATGAATTATACAATATGCACTCCTATTTGGTCTTCTTTCACTCAGCATAATTATTTTGTATCATTCATGTTGTAGCATTATGTCAACAGTTCATTCCTTTTCAGTACTGTTGTAATAAATAATGTAATTATAATGTAATAATAATGTAATTAGTATTGTATGTACATGACACCATTTGTTTATACAATCATCTCCTGAGGGACATCTGGGATGTTTCCAATTGTGGCCATTTAAAAATAAAGCTGTTATGAATATTTGTGTACAACTCTTTGTGTGGACATATGCTTTCATTTCTCTTAATTAAATACTGAGGAATGGAATGGCTGGGTTATATGGGAAGTATATGTTTAACTTATCAAGATGGCTGCCTAAATGTTTTCCTAAGTGGTTGTACCATTTTATGCTCCTGCCAGCAGTGAATGAGGATTCCACTTTCCCTATATCCTTTCTAACATTTACTATAGTCAGTCGTTTAAATTTTAGCCATTCTAATTAGGTGTTTAGGATGATCTCATTTTGATTTTAATTTTAATTTCCCTAATCACAAGTGCTGTTTGGCATGTTTTTACGTGCTTTTAGTTATTCATATATTTTTGATGTACCCATTTTTATTGGGCATTTTGTTTTCTTTTTATTGATTATTATAATAAGTAAATTACTTTATTAGTATAATAAATTATAATCGTCAAATAATATCATTATAACTGTAACATTACAGCTTTATAATTATAAATTTATTATAGTTTTATTACATATACAATTATTTTACATTAAAAATCATTATTTTATTTAATTGTACTCTTAATTGTTACTTTCTTTTAATTATAAGTACAAATTTAGTATAACTTTATCATTACAATAATTGTTAATGATTGGTAGCTTGGACGTTTGAATCTATTTCATTGGTCTATGTTTTGCTCTATCACGCTATTTTACTTCCTGTAGCTTTATATTATTTTTTCATGTATAGCACTACAAGTTTTTTATTCTTTTTTAATTTTATTTATTTACTTATTATTTATTTTTGGCGGCATTGGGTCTTCATCACTGTGTGAGGGCTTTTCTCCAGTTGCGGCACGCAGGCTTCTCATTGCGGTGGCTTGTCTTGTTGCGGAGCACAGGCTCTAGAAGCGTGGGCTTCAGTAGTTGTAGCATGCGGGCTCAGTAGTTACGGCTCACAGGTTCTAGAGCGCAGGCTCAGTAGTTGTGGCGCACGGGCTTAGTCACTCTGTGGCATGTGGGATCTTCCTGGACCCGGGCTCAAACCCGTGTCCCCTGCATTGGCAGGCAGATTCTTAACCACTGCACCACCAGGGAAGCCCGAGTTTTTTATTCTTAACTATCATTTTTTTGGTGAGAGGAGGACCAGGCTATCCTAATCTGTTTACTTCAGAAACTGGTAAAATTTTAAGAAACTCTTTTTTTAAAAATCAGAATTGAGCTATATTTTTTATAATTTTGGAAGAAATGAGATGTTTTCAATGTTAGGTGTTCCTGTCCATTAAAATGGCTCCTTTCTTCACTCGTTCAATATTTTGGATTTGTTTAATTTCTCGCCCATTTCCTAGTAAGCTAGAAAACTTGAGATCTTTAAGGCTTTAGGACTTCCCATTAGCTTGTCCAATGTCAGCCAACAAGAATCACACAGTTTTAGAGACTGAAGCTGGAAGACACTGCAGATCATCGTGTCCAATATCCACACTGGCCTATGAGAAAACAAAGCCCAAAGAACTGAAGCACTTCCTTTATATCTAGAGTATGTTATGTCTCAGTGGTGGTCCCTGATTATTACTTTGGTGTCCCTTCTATTATATCACTCTATCTCTCTTATATCTGTTTCCTAAAATTGGCCTCTGTTTTGCTAAGGCCAGTGACCTTGACATGCACTGTATACCCCAAGTTCACTGTGGTAAAAATACCACCTTCCCACAAGTCATGATATATGTGAGGGCAATCTACTTGTCCAGTGTCAAGGTAGCAAGACAGGTAGCTCATGTTAATGTAAAGAGGATGTTGCCTAGTGATATGAGTCATGGGCTTCCTGGCCTGGGTGGGTAGGAGTGGGGGACCCTCAGATGGAGAGATGGAAGCTTTAAGGCACTTCTGTAAGCTGGTCTTGCTACAGGGTGGAATTATAAGATGTAAAGTGGGTTTCTTTATCATCTTGGAAACATTTTTTGAAGACACTGAGGCAACCACAGAGGGGAGATTGCAGGCTTTTCTAAATGACTAGACCTTACTCATTTAGTGGAGTGGATCTTCTCCTTTTATGGGTCAAAGGACCCTTAGAGAATCTAGTAAAAAAAAAAAAAATCCACTTTCCATAAAAAGGCACACACATTTCATACAAACCCTGGTGGTTCAGAAGGTCAGAAAAATAAACGCGTGCAAGAATCACTAGTGAAAGAAAACAGGTGACTTTGTGAGCCCTTGGATGAAGGTGAAGGTGAAAACGCAGAGCTGTGTGCAAAGCATGCTGCCTTCAGTGAGCAAAGACACATTTTCTTAGATGGGGGAATCTGTCATCATCTACAAGGACGGCTGCTGCTCCAGTAATGGGCGGAGGGGGGCTCGAGCAGGAATCGGTGTTTACTGGGGGCCAGGCCATCCTTTAAATGTAGGAATTAGACTCCCTGGGTGACAAACAAACCAAAGAACAGATTCATGAAGGCTGCAGAGCCATCGAACAAGCTAAGGCTCAGAACATCAGTAAGTTGGTTCTCTACACGGACAGCATGTTTACTATCAATGGCATCACTAATTGGGTGTCAGGCTGGAAGAAGAATGGATGCAGGACAAGCACAGGGAAGGAGGTGATCAACAAAGAGGACTTCGTGGAACTGGACAGGCTTGTCCAGGGCATGGACATTCAGTGGATGCATGTTCCTGGACATTCGGGATTTATAGGCAATGAAGAAGCTGACGGATTAGCAAGACAAGGTACGAAGCAACCTGAAGACTGACCAGGTCCTTTAATTCTTGGAAAAACTTGAGCCAGTGGCTGTCTGTCACCTTTACTTACTGGTGTGAAAAATAAAACTATAGGCTGGACCACTGCAGTTGATGGGCAACACAAAACAAAACAAAAAAACCCATCTATGGGTTTCACAAGCCCTGCCACAACTCTTCCCAAGGGTTTCATGTTCTCTTAGTTAAGAATTCCTGGGGAAGAAGGAAGTAGTCTGTTACCTATTTTAGCATCATCAGGTAAGGAAAGAGAGAAGAAATAAATTATGCGTATGTGTGAATGTGAGCATGGGAAGTCTAACCTGGGATGCATTAATCAATATAAAATGATTTTTCTAAAAATCTGAGTGAACATGTCCCAGGATCAAAAGAAAAACTTATTTTTTACACTCCTGGAAACAGAGCTCAGGGTACGTCAATTTACTAAGAGTGGACGTGCGACCATGAAATGGGAGGAGGGAACTGAGACAGTAAGAGGTTAAACATTCTCTTTGAACACAAACAACATTGATTCAATAAATATTTACTGAGCATCTGCTAAGGAAAAGGTACAGTGCTGAGTGGTGAGGACAGAGTGCTTATCTAGAAAGATGTGGTCACTGCCCTCAAGGAAGACACACATGATAAAATCAAAGGGGCTCTAACAGTTATTTATTATAATACAGTGCTATATTAGTTCTATTACTATATAGCATACTAAGACACAATTTAAATAGTCATTAGTGTTTCTTATTTTACAGATGAGGAAACAGTGGCCTAGAAAGGGTAAATACTCTTACATCCAGGATTAGAACCCAAGTCTCCTTCTCAGACTTTTTTTTTTTGGGGCGGTAAGCGGGCCTCTCACTGCTATGGCCTCTCCCGTTGCAGAGCACAGGCTCCAGATGCGCAGGCTCAGCGGCCATGGCTCACGGGCCCAGCCGCTCCGCAGCATGTGGGATCTTCCCAGACTGGGGCACAAACCCGTGTCCCCTGCATCGGCAGGCGGACTCTCAACCACTGCGCCACCAGGGAAGCCCCTGTGTGAAACTTCTGAAAATTGTAAAGCAGTGTAGAATTTAAGGAATGTTTCATTCAATAATTCTTTTAAAAAAAGAAAGACATCTGTTTATCACATCCATTTTGAAAGGAGATGTGCATCTTCAGAGCCTCAATCCTGTCACTGCAAGGAGATGAGTCCTGGGAAGGAGGAGAATCAGAAAGGAAATGGCTGAGGAGGAAAGCCAACATGGACCAGCAGCCCTGGTGGAGCTTGTGACCAGCAGCTACCACCCGGTCAGTCCAGGGGTCACCAAAGACCACCAGTTAGAGCTTCACGTGAGACTGGCAGCTGAACACCTCCAGGGCTTACCTGTCTATTCCTTCGCTACCTCCAAACACCGCTTATTTCACATAGAAAGAGCACTTCACTCATATAACCATCGCATGTGTATCTTACAGGAAACCTAGGACCTCTCTTTCTCGTATTTTTTAGTACCTTGTCCTACCCCTCACTTCTAGCCCTCGTTATCTAGAAATATTCCGTGAAGTTTCCAAAAGAAGTGCAAGGAGACATTAAAAAAAAAAAAAAAAAAAGAGGATAAGGAACTATCCCTTTATGCATACCATGTGTAACTATCCCTTTATGCATACCATGTGTGGTACCTCAAAGACTCTTCAGAGTGGACCAGTTCTCCTATTTATTCTTTTCTTTTCAGTCTGTACAAACAGTCCCCTATTATAAATTAGGAATGTCTGGTATCATAATCTGGAGAAAAAACTGTTTAGAAAATGTAGTCGTAAGTTCAATGATTTTCCATAAAGACAGATTATTAAGGGGCAGTGAGAAATTTGCATGTCCATGTTGCCTGCCAAGATATGTCCTGTCCCTAGGGAGGCAGAGCCATTAAAAGATGAAACACGGAAGTAAATCAATGGGATTCCGATTCACAACGTATCTTTAAAATAGAATGCCTAAAGGTATCTTGATGGTACTTCATAAATATCATCAATATAAAAGGGAGCTAATGGGTATTTTTCAACTGGGGGAATTCAGAACAGGGAATATCAATACCTTTTACGCTTACTTGGTTCACTCACTAACTCATATATCCCACACAGCGTCATTTAACACCTACTAAATGTACTTTGCTGGAATACAAAGATGCATAAGATTTGGACCTTGCTCCAAACAAAAGTCTGGTGGCCTCTTTTGAACCATTATTTTTCCCTTCCCAATCCCCCCAAGTTAGCCATCTTTGGAAAAGAGAAGTAGTACAACATATGAACTGGATATATTTAAAACGTGACTATTAAAATACTTGTTTTACCTTGGAGTGCATAGTCCCATAAAAGGTATGTTATAGACAGTGGTTGTATCTCAATCTAGTTTAACGCAGAAAACGATTTCACCTAGTATACGCCCCAAATCTATACATATGCTACATGATAGCAGACAATGACATTGATATTATAGTTAGAATTTCAAAACACACTCTAAAACTTAAGTAACTGGCTGTATTTTTTTAGCATAAATTTTAATTCATTGTGATTTTAGAGTATATAAAATATTTTTTAAAAACAGAAAAAAAGGACTTCCCTGGTGGCACAGTGGTTAAGAATCTGCCTGCCAATGCGGGGGACACAGGTTCAAGTCCTGGTCCGGGAGGATCCCACATGCCACAGAGGAGCTAGGCCCGTGAGCCACAACTACTGAACCTGTGCTCTAGAGCCCATGTGCCACAACTACTGAGCCCGCATGCCACAAGTACTGAAGCCCACACGCCTAGAGCCCGTGCTCCACAACAAGCGAAGCCACCGCAATGAGAAGCCCATGCGCCGCAACGAAAAGTAGCCCCCGCTCGCCACAACTAGAGAAAGCCCGCGCGCAGCAATGAAGACCCAACGCAGCAATAAATAAATAAATAAGCTTTAAAAAAAAAAAAGAAAAAAAATCATTCATCATAAACAATGTAGAAAAACCTGTTAATATTTTGACTGAAAAATAGATCTAAGGTATGAGGGAAATTTCACTCTAGTGGGATGAAAAGGTAAAGGGAAATATTTGAGTTGACCCTAAAGGGGTCAAAAGAGTGATGGCATTGGTTTCTTCATGGTTTCTTCATGTTACTTCCAAATATTTCCAGGGACATCCAGACACTCACCTTTGTTCACGACAAATTTTATTTTGTGGTCAAGAAAGGAGAAGAGAAGATGGAAAAGACCAGAAAGTGGTGTGAGAAGAGGTTTTCCTGAAATAAACAGGAAATAGATGGAAGTGAGATGGAGAAAAACAAAACAAAGCAGAAGGGGCTTAGGCAGGATGTCTAGGTAGATATGAGAAGGAAATTGATTCTTGGAGCTAGGATTAACTGTGCAGCCATAACTAAAAGGGAAAAGGAAAGTAGGTGTGTGGACCACTCAAGCAACCTTTTGAAGTAATTGGCAAAAGATGGGATCACAGGATTCCAACCCAGTTACCAGGTGGCAGCTTGGATGCCAAACAACTTGGAAGAGAAAGAGGAGCATATGCAAATGCAGCCCACAGCTTAGATGTGACCTTAAATGGACAAATGTGTATCTGTGAGCCTCTCTAAAAAGGCCTTCCTATATTCATGCTTGTTGAGTTTCAAGCTTGTGTTCTTTGAGAAAGCGACATTTTAAAAACAACTTTGTAGTCACGACCATTTCAGACTCATTAATTTCACCCTTCATCCTCATCACTCTCACAGCATGAAATCTTGCAAATACTGTTTTGTCTAACCTTCCTCAATCTATTTAATGCAGAACATTAAAACCATTTCTTGTGCATTAAAAATCTTGGTTGCAGATCTCTGTGTTTCAAAAGGACATGCAAAAGCAAAACTACACCAAACAAGAGAGGATTTCAGTTGCGTAAATTTCCCATAATTTCGTTACTATACGAGGTGTCAATGAAGAGAGCTCAGGAATCTGGGCTGCCTGAATCAATTTGTTATATGAGGTGCATGTGAGTTGACAATGAACTTCTACCAATATGTATTGAAAATTTTGGGTTCCTAGGGATCATATTCAAGACCCGGCAGGGGACTTCCCTGGTAGTCCTGTGGTTAAGAGTCCACCTTCTAATGCAGGGGATGTGGGTTCAATCCCTGGTTGGGGAACTAGGTTCCCACATACCGCCGGGTAACTAAGCCCATGCACCTCAACTACTCAGTCCGTGCACCAGAACTACTGAGCCAATGCACCACAACTAGAGAGCTCGCGTGCCGCAACAATGGAGCCCACACACTCTGGAGCTCACACCCCGCAATGAAAGATCCCGCATGCCACAACGAAGATCCCACGTGCCGCAGCTAAGACCCAACACAGCCAAAAATAAAAATAAATATTTTTAAAAAAAAGACCCTGCAGGATTCCTATTCATAATGAGTCTATCATCAAAACAGGGGCCTCCAGAAAAAGAGATCAGCATATGTGAAATAACACTAACTTACAAATAGATCATTAATTTATTTGAAGGGGAAAAAGTCTGCCATGGATTATGGTAATTAATTTAATTAATTGGAAAACAGATTGAGCTAAATATGAATATTTTTTTCCAGAGGTGCTCCCTAATGTTTGCTTAAAGCAAGACATGGCTTTTGAAGAACTGTCCTATTTCCATTCAAGGACTCTAGAGAGCCAGCTGTCTAGCTTTAGCTACCCATCTGCATGTGTGTGCATGCTTATGTCCACTCAAAACAGTTTTGGACATACACATAACAAATATCAACAGCGTTTCATTCAGGACAACAGAATTAAAGGGAAGGAATAAAGGGTAAAATGAGGAGAGAGATTTTAGTTTTTCATGTCCTATATATCCTTCCATTCTGTTTGAGTTTTCCATGTGAATATGTAAAAAATAACCACTTAAATATAAAAACACTCATACATTGCGCTCCAGTGAAAATACAAAACATCTGGGCCTCTGTTCTTGCTTGATAAAACACTGGGAGGAAGAGTCCCTTTGGGGCCCTGACTCCGCCTACCCATGTAGGAACAGTTGAGGCACTCAAACTGTCCAATCGCTTTAAGCAGTAGCCATGGCAGTCTGAATTTTCCTCATGCTTTTGGAACTTTGAAATGACAGAAACAGGATAACTATGGGGTCACCACTCACACATGAAGAACTCAGTATCAAGTCGAAAAAGATGGAGTCCTTTGTGGTTGAATGGTTAGCTTCCAGACTATGATTAGCAGGTCTTACCATTTCCTGAGCAGCAGAATATATAATAAATTAATTGTATAATAAATGTCAATGTCTACTACACTAACATCTAACAATAAACTAAGTGGCTTTTATATTTTGAATTGCCAAGTGAACTCTGTTGAGTTTTCTGCAGAGCTAAGATGCGGTTCTTTCCCAATATAATTTTGAAGTGCATGGATCTGGGATGCACTGATGTGAGGGAGGCACATAAAACACTTGCCACTTCTAAGAACTCAGATGGGTGCAGTTAAAATGGAAGTGATTCCAGGTACACAAGTGCCACCTTCCCATATTTTGAGGAGGAGCCCTGACCTGTATTTTTAAGTTCCTTTAGTAATTTTGATGTGTTTCAGGGTTTAGAAATGAATCTACCTTGCCTTGAAGGAATTCCTAGGCGTTACAGCGGCCTTTCTGTAAAGATCACCACCACCAGGCTGTTACCAACCTGGAGAGACTGAGCATTTTTTGAGCTACAATTTCATATAGTACAACTTTCTTCTAATGGACTCCTTTTGACCAGGATTGAATTTTTAAAATCACATTGTATAGAATCTGACGGCATGAGAAAACCGAGCTCAGAACGGTGTGACGTCTGATGTAGCATAAGATAACTGTTAAATTTTTCAACAAACAATTTCTTACATACATACAATTAGGGCCTAAAGAATTTTCCTAATAAAGCCAAAATCTGTACATCTTTGGTGAGCAAATCTGTCATGGGATGGTTAAAGATTTCTCATAAAAGTCTCTGATTCATGATGATGAAGTATCAAGTAATCAAAACAGATTCACCACTACCACCTTCCCTTTTACTTCGGCTGCCATGAGCCGCCAAGGTGATCGCTCTGCAAATCCGCCTGTTAGGTCATTGAGGCTGTGTGTATGTCAGGCCTAAATGGACATTTAACGTTTCTCAAGTTCCTAGCAGGAAGGACCATCAGCAAAGGCATAAACAAACTAGAGCACTCTTTAAATTTCTGTTATGAAAGGTAAACATTTGCTAATCTATGGAAGACTTTATACTAGGTTTCTAAAGTTGAGGATGTAAAAATATCAACTAATCCCGACCGTGAACTTCACACAGAATTAGAAAATTAAATATGACGTTATTCTCTATAAAACGTTCAGGATCACAAAGAAGGTTTAACAAGTTGGATTAAATACATAAAATAAAAGCTGACAGGAAATTAAACCAAATACTAATTCTATGCTATTCTTGGAAACATTTTCTGAGGTTTGTATCTGGAAGATGATATTTACAGACAGTCAAAACAAGCTGGCCAAATAGTTTCAAAGTCCTATGTGACTGAGTCTTCAGCATAAGGCAGTCTAAACGGTTAAATGAACGTTTTCCCCTTCGAAACAGACGATTTTGGCATTGTAAAACTGTCACGTCTATCCACAACTTCAAAATGAGGTGGGGGGGGGTTCCAGAAACAATTCCAGAAGACAATTTATTTTTCTTATTCTTAAAGATCTCATCACCATCAATTAGTATTCATTAATCATCCCAGCCTGCTCTGTAGAACTGAAACGCCTCCTGCCTGAATCTAAGCCCATCTACCTTTGATGTACACAGTGGTAACACCTCATTTATTCTGCATTGTTAGGGAATGAAGTGATGCATGTCAGAGGATTTTCTAGAAAACAGATGCTTGTTTGTTTTTTACAAAGAGACCTCTACTTTTATTCACCATGTTTAAGTGAAATCTTTCTAACATGTACCAAGATTCATCCGTATTCTTAAATATGTTACGGGAAACTTAACATAACATTAATCATTAGCATAAACTTAAGCTAAAAACTTCTAAAGTTGTTGTTAGGAGACATCAGTAATTTAACAACGTTATCAAGAGGCAGCTGAGAGGTTGGAGTGGAATTTTCTGGGGAGGCAATCGAGCGCAGGCATTAAGAAACTAGGTTGCAGTGGACCCGGGCTCTGCCTCTGATCAGCTGTGCAAACTTCATCAGTTATTGAAGCTTTCTGCCCAGTAGTTTCCTCATTAAAATAGTAACAACAGCACTCACTTATTGAATTGTTGGAAAGATGAAATTCTTGCAAAAGACTTAGACCAGTGCCTAGCACAACATAAACAAATCTTAGCGCTTGTGATGGTTAGTCTTGCTTTCATTTTTTACTGTTTTATAGGAAATCTGTTCTATTCTGGGAAACCAGGCACCACGTTTGCACATAATAGAGCATAAACTGAGCTTAAAGCAGGAAGTCTATGAGCTATTTTGGCTGCGTCAAAATGGTTTTCATTTAGAACTTTTTAAAAATTGTAGTAAGAACATTTTATATGGGTTCTACCGTCGCAATAAGTTTTGAAGTGTACAATGCAGTACCGTTAACGATGGGCACAGTGTTGCAGAGCAGCTCTCCAGAAGTTATTCATCTTACAGAACTGAAACTTTACAACCACTGAATAGCAATTCCCCATTTTCACCTGCTCCCAGCCCCTGGCAACTGCCATTCTACTCTCTGCTTCTATGAGTTTGGCTACTTTAGATACTTACGTAAGTGGAATCATAAAGTATTTGTCCTTCCGTGACAGGCTTATTTCACTTAGCATAATGTCTTCAAGATTCATCTATGCTGTCACATCTAGTAGGATTTCCTTCTCTTAAAAGGCTGCGTAAAATTCCACTGTATGTATATACCACATCTTCTTTATCCATTCATCTGTTGATGGACATTTAAGTTGCCTTCATATCTTGGCTATTGTAAATGACGCTGCAATAAATATGGGAGTAAAAATATCTCTTCAAAACCCTGACTGCAATTTTTTGCGGAAAATACTCAGAAATTGGACCGCTGAATTATATGGTAGTTCTATTTAAAATTTTTTTCTGTACTGTTTTCCGTAAAGGCGGCACTAATTTACATTCTTACCCACCCTTTACAGTCTCACCGACAGTGGGAATTTCTCATCATTCTTGCCAAATTTTGTTTTTTGGATAATAGCCATCCTAACAGGTGTGAGGTAATATCCCCTTGTGGTTTTGATTTGCATTTCCCTGATGATTAGCGATGCTGACCATCTTTTCCTGTACCCGTTGGCCAATTGTACTTGTTCTTTGAAGAAATTTCTATTAAAGTCCCTTGCCCATTTTAAAATCTGGTTATTATTATTTTTCTCTTCTTATTTGTTTTGCTATTGAGTTGTAGGAGTTCCTTTTATATTTTGGACAGTAACTCCTTATCAGACATATGGTTTCAAATATTTTCTCTCATTCTCTTAACTTAGAGATTTTTGACTCTGCCCCAGAATGTGCAAATTTCTGGATACCTAACCCATTAAAAAACACCCACGCATGAACATGAACTCAAGTAACTTGGAGATGGACTTGGCTGAAACAACCTTTTTAAAATATTTTTTTATGAATGATATCATTAATAAAAAAACAAAGGGAAGGATTAGGACAAAACAAATGGTATTAAAAATCGCAAAGCAGAGGCTCACATAGGATACATTACTTTCAAGCATTTTTGATATCAAATATTTTAAATTGATATACTAATTACTCTTTTATGCATTCACTCAAATAGGCCTTTACTTTCACATGGTATAAATTACTACTTTAGCTGGAATTACATGGGTTACTACGACTAAAATGGCACTTAAAAATAGTTTGTAATAGTTTGTTCACTAACGCAGAAATACTTCTTTATGCTTTGGAAGTCACAAGATTGCTTTAAAAATGTCCCTGCCTTTCCCTCACCTATTTTCGAACACTGCAACACGGTTCTGTTTAAAAACTGAGATTATAGGACATCTAGCAGCTCCTGAGCTTAGGACACAGACAATAAACAAATGAGGTCAGCCAGCTTACTCTGCCCATGCCTGTACAGTTTGGGCAACTAGGCAGGAATTAAGGCAGCTTTAATTGAATTGCTACTCTTGGTTTTATCCTTGGGCCTCACAGACCACAGGATCTGTAGAACCTCAAACCTGCCTTAGAAATCTAAGAGTTTAAAGACCCTGATGGCCAAAGACTCCATTCCTATGACCTTACACACTTATGCAGAACCGGCAGATGATGTAATGTGGGTTTCACCCATGAGATGCCTGGTGTTTCATTTTTTCCGAGTGAATAACTCCTCTCTACTCTCTGCCGAAGGATGCTAATTGTCGATGTGGCTGCTAAATGAACAGGTTTAGGAAGTACTTTGATTTCTATGAAAGTAACATATTCTAGAAATACAAAGTGCATAGAACCCTCTTAAACATGACTCATGATTGGAGATATGTCTGGAATCCAGGTTTCTTCATGCCCTCCTGGAACAAAACACATGTATACAGAGGAAGCTGAACTTAAAACAGGAAGTCTATAGACCTTTACCCACTGGGTTTTGGAGATACATGTAAAAACGTAGACACACTGAAGTAAATGATCTGAGATGAATCTACAGTGTTTAGGTATTGTCCGGGGGTTGGCAAAGTTTTGCTGTAAAGAGCCAAACAGTTGATAAGTTATGTTTTACGGGCCATATGATCTCCGTTGGAACTAGTCAGCCAGGCTGTTTTACTGCAGAAGTAGCCACAGACAGGATGGAAACAAATGGTCATGGCTCTGTTCCAATAAAACTTTATTGACAAAACCAGGTATCAGGTCAGATTTGGTCCATTGCTGTAGTTTGTTGACTCCTATTATAACAAAAGATGTATAGGGTGCATGGTCTAAGAGATTGAGTTAGAATCCCAGCTCTGACTGGGATTTATTCTCAGAAAGTTTGGAAAGTTCTTAAACTTTTGGAAAGTTCTTAAACTTTTCTGAGGCTCCATTCTTTGTGATAAGGAGATAACAATACCTAGTTCAGGGGCCTGTGATGAGGATTATATGAGACAATGATTGTAAAGCGCTGAGCTGGTTGGCTGGCACATCCAGCAAACTTATGTGGTCCGTATCAGTTCCTTTGCATAATTCCGTTCCTGCTTCCTTAAGACGTCTTCTACCAGAAGGAAGTACATCCTCGTACCAGGTTTACAGGACCCTAGCAACACCAACATCAAGTCTGGTTACCAAAGGGAGGTAGGCAGACATGGCACTCCTATAAAATAGTCATGAGAAGGTGAAGCACAGAACGAGGTTTTTTTTTTTCCCTACAGGATTTGGCAGATACTGTACCATCCTAATACCTTTCAATTTCAGAATGGATGAATCGGGCCAGAATCGCCCCTGTCATTAAGCCTGCCTCAGCAGATGGCACAGCCCCAAACAGGACAAAATGTGTGTGTGTGTGTGTGTCTGCATGTGCGTGCGCATGCATGTGCATTGTTTTAAATGCTGTACACTATGAAATATGACACGAATATAATATTACACGGCTAATAAATGTATGCGCACTGTGCAGCAGCGCCACGTTTCTCATTTCGCGCGCCCATATATCTAGTTCGACGACGGAAGTCCTAGGACCACCCCCATCTCACCCTCCAGCAACAAAGGGAAAGGAGAAAACCAAGTTTTCTTGAAATCGTTCCTGCCTGACTTCTAAAAGCCATTGCCTCAGACCTCACCAAGCACATTTTTTAGATAACATGATCCCTATTGAGATTACAATCTATTTTTAAAAAATAGAAATGGTAAATAAAAACTTTCTCATTGAGGGTATTTTTTACTCCCAAGCTTACAAACAGTATTTCATTCAACCTCCAATGACTAGGTAAGGTTGATAGGAAGATAAACTCCAGAGTCAGGCTGCCTGGGTTGGAATCTTCCCTCTGCTACTGAATGACTGTGACCACAGGCAAATTACTAAACCTCATTTTCTTTGCCTGAGAAATTCCTATTTCATAAATTGGTTGTGAAGATTAAATTAGATAATGCATGGAGCGCTCTTCGGGTATCTAACATATGAGAAGTCTTCATTAAGTGTGAGTTATTGTAATTGTTATCATCCCCACTTAATAGACATAAACAACAAAGCACTAAGAGTCATGTGATCTTCTGGATGTTTGCCTGGGAAGGTCCTGCTAGGACCAGAGCTCAAACTTGGTCTTCCACACCACCGCACGAGGACCGCTTCTGCATGCAGTCTATCAAATCACATGACCTTTTTAAGTCTATGGTACCATATTTAAAGTATTTCACTGATGAAGATGCTTATTCTCATTAATTTTAAACTCTAATTCAAGAAGTCAGAGAGAGAAAGTGAGTGCCTGGGATGTAGGGACACAGGAGAGGAAATGATGAATTGTTTGTTTGTTTGTTTGTATGCGGTACGCGGGCCTCTCACTGCTGTGGCCCCTCCCGTTGCGGAGCACAGGCTCCGGACGCGCAGGCCCAGCGGCCATGGCTCACGGGATCAGCCGCTCCGCGGCATGTGGGATCTTCCTGGACCGGGGCACGAACCCGTGTCCCCTGCATCGGCAGGCGGACTCTCAACCACTGCGCCACCAGGGAAGCCCCTGAATTCGTTTTTATGGTTACTGTTAGATTATCATTTGAATTGTCTCCGTCCTTTTTATTAACAATATGTATCCAGGATGCACATCCAACTTTCCTTTTGCTTCCAAACTTGTCAAATCCAGGTAGGCTGCTTAGGGCGGGAGCACACGCAGATAATGGCAAGAAGAAAAACGAGGTTTCTATTCTCCTCTTTGAAACACCATGACTCCGCAAAATGACAGTTACCTGGCTGCCACCTCTCAATGCCAGTCACTCTAACTGGCAGCGGATTTGACTTTTTCATCTACTTTATCAGGGATCTATTCCTTATCTTGTTTCTCCCTTCTTCAGTGGATCTGAGCTCCGAACTCCCCTGGAAGCTCGACAGGATTGAGCTCCCAAGGGCTTCAATAGAGACTTGAAGTCAGATGAAACCATTGCGGTGAGATGCTTAATACTTGAGATGCTAATAAGCTTAAATAGAAACATCCTCCGGATTACAGAATGGGCACCTTGGCATGTTTGAACTTTTCCAACTATCATTCCACCAGGTGATAAAAGATTTCATTGAAGAATGACAGCAACTATATATTTATAAAATGCCCCTGCATTTAAGGATGTGAAAACGCCCCATAAACTATCAGTCATTTTTCTCTTACTGAAAAGTCTGGGGCTCACTGAGAATGAAATTTTTCCAAGGTCTCATCAAATCAGCACTAGATTTGAGAAGTCCAAGTTGTCTGAGAAAAGAATCCAGTGCAATCCACCTGACTGCTTGATTTCCCACCATCCTTTTCGTGTCCACATAAATGTTTCAAGGCTAACTTTCCTGATGAGCATGAATGCTGAGCATTTATCAGACACACTGGATAGCTGTAGAATATTACATAATTGTATGGCGTGCACCAAGTTAAGACTGTACAGCAACCCATCTCAACCAAAATAAAGAAGGTAGACGTCACCTCACGGGAACTCCTGTTAAAGGGGAGAAAACAAGTGGGAGAAATTCTAATGATGTGTTACACTTGCCCTAAAATTTCAAGTGACACATTGGATGCCTTAAGGCAGACATTGAGTAATCTTTAAATTTCGGGCACTGTGTATTACAAGCCTATTAGGAACAAATTAGGTTATATATGAAAAAGTCCTAGTAAAGCATAGTACTGAGAGCCAGGAGAAAAAAGCTCTAAATTTGGTCATACTAATAACTAGATCTGTGACCCCAGGTAAGGCATTTCAATCACCTTTCATAAGCCTTCTCATTCCTGAGATGATGAATAGCCTAGCTGACACCTATAGATCTTTCTAGCTCTGGCACTGTCACAAGAAAATAGACTTGGTAGCTTGCAGGATATCAGGCTTGGCACTCAGGACTGCTATGTAATAGGTGATGTGCCTTTTTGTGACCTCAGGCTTTCCATTCTTTACTGTTTCAACTTTTCTTTCCCTCAGTAACCCTCTTTGTTTCTTCAGCCACTCAGGGTCCTACTCTCAATCAGAATTTGATTCCAAGGAAGGGACAGAACTGATCCATTACGTGTTCATATGAAGTTAAGGCCACGTGGTCCTTATTTAAAGGCATGAGAGCTTTAAGTCTGAAATGCCCCTAATTTCGTGTGGCCTCCACCTCAAACGCGGATCATAAATCCAACCACATCTCTGTGTTCAGTGACACCTCTTTAGTTTTGCCGCCATCATGCTTCACCTGGACGCTGCCACAGAGTCACAATTGTTCTCTCTGCTGCCTCATCTAGTCACACAGCAGCCTTACTGCCCTTCACAAGGTCCATTCGATCAGCTAAGCCCCTTGCTGAAATCCCTCAAATGACTTCCCATTGTATTTAGAATAAAATCTCAACCCTACCATGGCCTACAAACGCCTGTGTAACTTGATCTCAGCCAGTCTCTTCCATCTTTTCCGTTCGTTCCTTGGGTCACAGAGACTTTTTTTTTTTTTTAATTTTTTGAGCACACTGGACTCATTCCTGCCTTTGAGGCTTTTCACTTCTTATCCTCTCTGCCTAGACCCCTCCTGTCCTATAAACCTCAGGTCCACCTGAGAGGAATGTTGACACAACCTCATTAGCGAACCCCCTGAGTGCACCTGGTTATTCTTTCTCTGCCCCATCGCTGCTTTGTTGTCTCTCACTGATCAGTGCTTGAAATTATCCTATTAATTGTGTATTATCTGCACCTCCCTCACTAGAATATAAGTGCGATGACCCTGCCTCTCCTGACCATCATTCTATTTCCAGTGCACTGATAAGTGTCCAGTACAGAGTAGGCCCTCAACAAATGTGTGATGAAGGAGAAAGGTAGTAGATAACACAAGAAGGAAAAAAGGAAATAAAAAAGTTTTTATCCTCTAAGACCAAATGAAGACAGTGCTCCGAATTAGGTGACTGATCTGAAATGAGGCTCTTGTATGTTTTACGCTTAGTGACGGCCTCCTTTGGGTGTAGTTTCTGGTGTGGGGATATGTGTGGTGGGTGAAGGGGGCATGCCACAGTGCCCTTGTCTTCCTGGCTTTGTACTTTTCTGTATCAGATGCTCAGGGACACGATCTGGCTACGTGTGTTTCTTTGTGAGGCCCACAGGCCTCTCAGCACGGTGACGAGACGGTACCCCTTGAGCTGTATTTCTTTCAGATATGTGTCTGACAGGAAGTGTTATGACCAAGGTCCAAAACAAGATAATGACAAAACAAGGAGAGACGTATATCTTAGTACCAATTGTACCGCAATTGCACCAGAGCTGGGACGATAAACTCGGGCTCTATGAGCCAGTCCATCGCACATAATCTTATTTATGGAAAAAACTTATGGAAAGCCTACTTTGTGAGCCACTGACTTCTTTATTCCTTCTCGCATATAATTTATTTCCCAGTCCTGGGGAGCCTTGCAGTGTGGAGGCTTTCAGAAGAGTCTCCTTGGTGGTTTTTAGGTCCTCAAACATTACGCGTATTTTATTAAATATGAATAACTTTATGCTTCTGGCCTACAGAGGAAAGGCTGGCCCCAGGGTAACAGTGGATGGGTGAAGAACCGACACTCAGAGCCTTACGGGCATTGCATGTGTGCAGACATGGCAGAATAACAGGATAACTGTTTGTACTTCTTAATCACAATTGTTTTCTGGAAAGGATTTGATAAGCTCACCCACACTGGATAATAAACGAATTGTAAGATTTTGGAAAGACTTGGCGTTAGCAACATGAGGAAGGCTCCATTGCCTTAAACCGTAAGAATAAAGCTGTAATGGGAAATTTTCAGGCAATAAGGAAATACGTTTATGTCTAGAGGCAGAGGTTCCTACACAGCATTTCTGACAGTCTCTGCAGACTGCCTCCTATTTTTCTTAACATCTATCTTCTTATCTGGAAAATGGACATCATAACATTGAACTTTCAGGGCTGTTGCGAGACAAATACATTTAAAGTGCCCACCAAGGGGAGTGGAGCTGACACCGAGCTCCACAAAGGGCCCTGCCTGTTGGTGTTGGAGGGCTGTGAGCTCAGCCCGCTGTGGGGTCTGGGAAAATAATTTCTTTGTGTTTTGCCCTCCTTTATTCATAACATTTACCATGCTTCATCATCTTTCTAGCTTAGGGCAGAGAACAGAAAACAAAAATATCAAAGTATCAAAACATCAATTTTAACAATTAGTCTGTTGGTCTGGGTACACTCTACTCTGTGAATGCCAAGCAGATATCTATTCTACTTCCTCTCCATTTTTACATGTCTTGCTTTTATAAAACAGGGCCTTTTCAGTTACCAGATTCTAAGGAGAAATAACTGGGAAAGGCCCTAGATCTTACATGCCTAAAGGCTCTGGAATGTCGTGGCTTTTATTTTTCTTAGCCGGAGGGCATACAAATATTTAACTGTGAATCATCTGAGCTGGGACTTCCTTATAGTAACAGTGGCAGGACTTGGAGAGCCTTTCTTTTGTCAACGTCTGGATAATCAGGGGCCTCAGAGGATATTTACTCAACTACTGATCAGAGCCCTTTGCTCCTCCTTTTCCGAGGAAGTACCCTCTGGAAAGTCTCAGTGCTCCCAGATTATTTTTTCTAAGATGCCACTGAGCTTTTTAATATTAGAGATTCCTGGGCAGTTTTCATGATTCCAATGCAGAACATTTTTATTTTTTCTATACTCATTCATTCAACAGATAGATTTGAACAGCTTCTACATGCCAGACACCGAGAAGACTACTAGCGAAAAGGTTGAAAAAGACAAACTCCAAACCCTAAAATTAAAAAAATAAAAAAAATCACAGTCTTAGAGGTGATATAGATGAATTAAAATAGAAGACCTAAGTGCT
The DNA here is from genome assembly GCF_039906515.1 of Pseudorca crassidens. NCBI lineage: Eukaryota > Metazoa > Chordata > Mammalia > Artiodactyla > Delphinidae > Pseudorca > Pseudorca crassidens. The sequence continues at coordinate 13,142,593 of NC_090316.1, forward strand.
GTGACTTAGTATAGGACAGATTCAATGGGATCAAATGAATGAATGTTACTAACTGTGCAGGAGAGTGAGCAGAGAAGATTCGAGAAAGTTTTGCAGAGGAAGAAGCATTTCAGCAACGGAAAAGATGAGCAGAAATTACCAGTGGGAACTGTGGGGATAAAAAATGTTACTCCAAGCTGAGGGATGACGAAGACCTAGTCGTATGAAAGAACCTATGTGTTTACAGGGCTGGCAATAGCTTAATGTGGGCAGAACTGACACCGAGAAGGACCCTGTGGGCTCCTGGGCACGAAAGCCTTTTTCTCCCCATTTCTTGTCGGCAAGACTCCATCTTCCATGACCTTCCCTGAGTCCCAAAGGGCAGATTCGAACAGTTGCTAATCAGGGAGGAGCAGCCCAGAGACCACCTGAGGCGAGATTCAAGGGACCAGAGAAGCTCATCAAGTTTAGGAGACTGACCACCTGAGACCCTGCACACACCCTAACCTTGTCAGCGACCCCACCCTTGAACTATTGCTATACATCTCCTCATCAAATCCTCCAGCACTGGGACACACAGTTGTTGAGGACAGGAGCCCGCTGTGTCCCCCTTTGCCTGGCAAAGCAGTAAAGCTATCCTTTTCTACTTCACCCAAAACTCCGTCCCCGAGATTCAATTCAGCACCAATGCAGAGAGGCTGTGATGTTGGCATCAGAACATGCATTTTGTACACAGTCATAGTAGGGAAACAGGCTGGGAAAAATAGGGACCAGACCCCAAAGCTCAAGGTTTCTGAGGAGTGAACCGTGTGTTGATAGAGGTGTTTTAATAGTGTTTCAAGGTAGGTGGCTTGAAGCAAACATTTTACATGAAAAACTGATTTTTCATCAGTCAAAAAATAAGGACACTTGTTTAACTTTGAAAGTATGTATTACATGAAATTTTTAAACTGTAGATTCTTCTCCTACATTTAACTTATAGTTCCCTTACTAAAACTGTATTTATTCAGTACTCGTTCAGGATCACACTCATTTCATAAATTGTGGAAAAACTAAGTTTAGTTTTTCTAAGCATCTGACTTCTATGGGCAGGACTCCATTTAAAAAAAGGGTCTCACTGTGCTCAGCACAGTGTCTGAGATACAGAGCGAGAGTGCAGACCCTAAACCCAAGTTAATGTCATAGGACAGGAGTTAAATGCACTGTGGCGTCAATGTCATGTCCCTGGTGAAAAGAATGAACGAGGGCTTTGCCTAGTGACTTGGAGGGACTGTGGAGTGAGAAGAGCAACACACACAAAGTGACACTTAATATGATCCCATTTTTGAAAAACCAACAATTTCCACGAATGTAAACGAGACATGAGGCCACGAGAGAAGAAAATAAATGGATTTTTTTCACACGTCGATTTTTAAGGCATCTTACCAGGACAGGCAACTCTGGGAGGAGGAGGGCAGATAAGGTGCATGATTAAAAAAAACAAAAAAAATGAGGATGATATGGTCCCATTTAACTACCTGTGTGGGTGTGGGTGGGTCGTACATTAAACAAATGCATGAAAGGATAAAAACCAAAATTTTAATGACGATTATTTCCTGCTCAGGGTAATAGGACTCTAGGTAATCTTTCCTTCCTTCAGCATATTTTAGGCATTGACTTAATTTTCACAATGGGCAAGTACTATTTATATAATAAAAAAGCTATTTTTACCACGAGAGGTAGGGAGTTCACAGACCAGCTAGCAGAGGACAGAAAGTCTGTGTGGCACAGTGGCTAACTGCATATACTGTGGAGCCTGACCCCCAGGGCTTGAATCCTAGCGCTTCTTATTAGCTACGAGACCATAGGAAATGTAGTCAATTCCCTATGCCTAAGTTTTCTGACCTGTAAGTTGGTCAAAATAATAGCACCTACCTGCATGGAGTTTGACGAGGATGAGACAAATTATCATTTGTAAATCACTTAGATTAGTGTCTGGCACACAGGAGAAAGTACACAGGTGTTTGTTACATGAAATAAATAATTGTAATAGAGTGTCCCAAGCGCCATGACTAAAATCTCCAAGGAAGACTAGGGGAGCACACAGAAAAGTGACTGGTTGGATCTGGAGTCTGGTCTAGAAGGGGGTCAGGGAACCTTCTAGAATAAACCTGGATGAATGGTGAGGTCATTCAACATTCTACTTGGACTTAGCCAGAGAGAGAACGGGAAAGGAGGTATCCCAGGGAGCAAAGAGGACAAATCAATGTCTCAGGTGAAAGAGACGCTCTTGTGTCTGGTTTTTGTTTGTCTGTTTTACCGACAGCGTGAAAGAGAGCAAGGTGTTCACATCTAAAGAATGGGATCTAAATGTGTTGGCTGCCCCATCGAGGGCTGAAGAATTGCCATCCTTCTTTTTCCTCTACTGCACTTTTTTACTTCCTTCATCACCCCCCTGCCTAAGATGTTTCAGTTCCATTTGATACTGTCATCATTCATTGAATGAGTTGATCGAAGATACTGATCAAAGGCTTGTGCACTTTTTGAAAAGCCCACACACCTGTGTAATTTCCTAAGACAGATATTCAAGGTTGGGTCATCATGTTTCTGTAAGCATACGTCAAGCACTAGTCTGCGATGATCATCTCTTAATCATATAGTGCTTTCCCTACCACCTCTTAATCTATTTACTAACTCACTACTCACACTTCCTTCCGTTACCTCAACATTTATTCTCATTTTGATCAAAAGATCCCTGGGGCATATGATTTTTGAATAGAGATAAAAGGTAACGTTCTCTTTGTAAAGAGTTGTGTTTTCTAAATACTAAATAATACAGGGGTAAATTATTGGCTATAAGTTGGTTGTAAGGATGGTGAGTAATGGCTAGGAAGAAGGAAGAAGAAATGAAAATTGGGAATGGTTATTAGTGAGAGGAGCTGAACAGAGAAACCTACTCACAGAGACATCTTTTTTTTAAAAATAATACATTGCATTTTTATTACTAAATGAAAGAGAACTATCCGTATAACAGGGAAAAATCCACATGGATGACAGCTTATCTTTTTTTAAAATTTAATTTTATTTATTTTTTTATACAGCAGGTTCTTATTAGTTATCTATTTTATACATCTTAGTGTATATATGTCAATCCCAATCTCCCAATTCATCCCACCACAACCCCCTACCCCCGTTTTCCCCCCCTAGTGTCCATACATTTGTTCTCTACATCTGTGTCTCCATTTCTGCCTTACAAACAGGTTCATCTGTACAATTTTTCTAGACTCCACATGTTTGCGTTAATATACAGTATTTGTTTTTCTGTTTCTGACTTACTTCACTCTGTATGACAGTCTCTAGGTCCATCCATGTCTCTACAAATGACCCAGTTTTGTTCCTTTTTATGGCTGAATAATATTCCATTGTATATATGTACCACATCTTCTTTATCCATTCATCTGTCGATGGGCATTTAGGTTGCTTCCATGACCTGGCTATTGTAAATAGTGCTGCAATGAACATTGGGGTGCATATGTCTTTTTGAATTATGGTTTTCTCTGGGTATATGCCCAGTAGTGGGACTGCTGGGTGGTATGGTAGTTATATTTTTAGTTTTTTAAGGACCCTCCATACTGTTCTCCATAGTGGCTGTATCCATTTACATTCCCACCAACAGTGCAAGAGGGTTCCCTTTTCTCCACACCCTCTCCAGCATTGGTTGTTTGTAGATTTTCTGATGATGCCCATTCTAACTGGTGTGAGGTGATACCTCATTGTTGTTTTGATTTGCATTTCTCTAATGATTAGTGATGTTGAGCAGCTTTTCATGTGCTTCTTGGCCATCTGTAAGTCTTCTCTGGAGAAATGTCTATTTAGGTCTTCTGCCCATTTTTGGATTGGGTTGTTTGTTTCTTTAATATTGAGCTGCATGAGCTGTTTACATATTTTGGAGATTAATCCTTTGTCTGTAGATTCACTGGCATATATTTTCTCCCATTTTGAGGGTTTTCTTTTCGGCTTGCTTATACTTTCCTTTGCTGTGCAAAAGCTTTTAAATTTCATTAGGTCCCGTTTGTTTATTTTCGTTTTTATTTCCATTTCTCCAGAAGGTGGGTCAAAAAGATCTTGCTGTGATTTATGTCAAAGAGTGTTTTTCCTATGTTTTACAACAGACACCGCAGAAATACAAAGCATCATAAGAGACTACTATACGCAAATCTATGCCAATAAAATGGACAACCTGATAGAAATGGACAAATTCTTAGGAAGGTTTAACCTTCCAAGACTGAACCAGGAAGAAATAGAAAATATGAACAGACCAATCACAAGTAATGAAATTGAAACTGTGATTAAAAATCTTCCAACAAACAAAAGTCCAGGACCAGATGGCTTCACAGGTGAATTCCATCAAACATTTAGAGAAGAGCTAACACCCATCCTTCTCAAACTCTTCCAAAAAAATTGCAGAGGAAGGAACACTCCCAAACTCATTCTATGAGGCCACCATCACCCTGATACCAAAACCAGACAAAGAAACTACAAGAAAAGAAAATTACAGACCAATATCACTGATGAATATAGACGCAAAAATCCTCAACAAAATACTAGCAAACAAAATCCAACAATACATTAAAAGGATCATACACCATGATCAAGTGGGATTTATCCCAGGGATGCAAGGATTCTTCAATATACACAAATCAATCAATGCGATACACCATATTAACAAACTGAAGAATAAAAACCATATGATCATCTCAATAGATGCAGAAAAAACTTTTTTGACAAAATTCAACACCAATTTATCATAAAAACTCCCCAGAAAGTGGGCATAGAGGGAACCTACCTCAACATAATAAAGGCCATATACTACAAACCCACAGCAAACATCATTCTCAATGGCGAAAATCTGAAAGCATTTCCTCTAAGATCAGGAAAAAGACAAGGATGTCCACTCTCGCCACTATTATTCAACATAGTTTTGGAAGTCCTAGCCACCGCAATCAGAGAAGAAAAGGAAATAAAAGGAATACAAGTTCGAAAAGAAGAAGTAAAACTCACTGTGTGCAGATGATATACATAGAAAATCCTGAAATTGCCACCAGAAAACTACTAGAGGTAATCAATGAATTTGGTAAAGTTGCAGGATACAAAATTAATGCACAGAAATCTCTTGCATTCCTACACATTAAGAACGAAAGATCAGAAAGAGAAATTAAGGAAACAATCCCATTCACCATTGCAACAAAAAGAATAAAATACCTAGGAATAAACCTAGCTAAGGAGGTAAAAACCTGTACTCAGAAAACTATAAGGCACTGATGAAAGAAATCAAAGATGACACAAACAGATAGAGAGATACACCATGTTCTTGGATTGGAAGAATCAATATGGTGAAAATGACTCTACTACCCAAAGCAATCTACAGATTCAGTGCAATCCCTATCAAATCACCAATGGCATTCTTTACAGAACTAGAACAAAAAAATCTTAAAATCTGTATGGAGACACAAAAGACCCTGAATAGCCAAAGCAATCTTGAGGGGAAAAAATAGAGCTGGAAGAATCAGACTCCCTGACTTCAGACTGTACTACAAAGCTATAGTCATCAAGACAATATGGTACTGGCAGAAAAACAGAAATATAGATCAGTGGAACAGGATAGAAAGCCCAGAGATAAACCCACACACCTATGGTCAACTCATCTATGACAAAGGAGGCAAGGATATACAATGGAGAAAAGACAGTCTCTTCAATAAGTGGTGCTGGGAAAACTGGACAGCTACATGTAAGAGAATGAAATTAGAACACTCCCTAACACCGTACACAAAAATAAACTCAAAATGGATTAGAGACCTAAATGTAAGACCGGACACTATGAAACTCTTAGAGGAAAACACAGAGACTTCTATAATGACTATTTTATGGACTTTTTTGGCTGAGCTGAAAGGCTTGTGGGATTTTAGTTCCCCGGCCAGGGATCGAACCCAGGCCCTGGCTGTGAAAGCGCCGAGTTCTAACCACTGGACCACCAGGGAATTCCCTGGATTTTTTAATATGCCACAAAAATGCAAAAGAAATGGTCATGCAGTGCTTATCTGTCTGAAAAGAGGACTAACACAAACTATAAAATTAGAAGAAAAAAACCTTTTTCCTCAATGGACCTGAAAGTGCATAAAATCATTCTATAACTCTAGATGGGGAGAGAAAATGTATACATTGAAAATAATAAATTTCATCGGTAGCCAGATATAAAAATACCCCGATTTCAGGGACTGCCCAATATTTTAACACCACAGAATTTGATACTGAAAATAATGGTATGCGGTCCAGATCCAACCTTCAAGAGCACTTATTTCCGAAACTGCTGGAAATGTTGCCCGATGACAACTCATAGCTTACGCCTCCCCCAGGACCTGCCCTCAGCCTAAAGGGGTCCTCTTGCCCAAAGCCACACCTTTGCCCAGGGGGCAGCCTTAATGACTGGACAAAGTGACATGCAAAAGCCTAGAGGCTGACCTCCCTGTAATTCAGGACAACTCTGAAGGACCATCCCAGCACCGGGGCTGGAAGATTCGGCTGAGGACTCTGTCATAAATAAATTCCAGTTCATCCTCTTCCTTTTCAGGCTTCCCGCCCTCGAGGGTGTTCCTAAGAGCACGCCGCAATAAACTCTCCGCACTCATCTCTCTCTCTGAGTCTGTTTCCTAAGGAACTTGATCTAAGGCAACTCTCTAGACCCATCCTATCATTTTACACCTGAGAAAACTCAAGTGTCTGAAAGGTGAAGTGATTTGTTCAAGATAGCGCAGCTGGTAAGTAAGGGATTTGGGAATAGGATTTTGACTCCTGAACCAATTAAGTGCTCTCTTCACCTGGAATATTGGCCCTGACAGCAAAGATCCAGAAAATAATTCCTAAAGGTTGTAGCTTTGTTTCACAGCATGTAAAACATAGCTCCAAATCAAGTCTGAAATATTTTTGTGTCCTTAATATTATTTACCTGAGAGGTTTTTTCTGTTGTTTTTAATAGACGGATGATAGAAATGTGTGTGATCAGGCCACCCAAGAGGGCTGTTCTCTTGCTCTCTGTACACCCCCTGCTCGACCGGTGCCTGCTTCACCCACACCCTACTCGCCTGACTGACCTTCCTTCTTAATCGTAGAGACATACTTGCCCCCTGCCCCAGCTAGTGAGTGTTCTAACCTTTAGAACATCTCTACTATGACAGCTTATCAAAGGCAGGTGAGGGGCATGCCCCTCTGCTGGTTTCCCTGGTAACCAATGAGCCAACCTGCAGTCAATTCCCCCTATAACTGGTAAGCCTCCCTCTCCTCTCAGGAGTAAAGACCAGTGCCTTGTCCCGCCTGCTGTCTGCGCACAGTAGGGTGTTGCTCCAGGACCTTGCTTCAGACATGTAAGATCCCCCGTCCATTAAACCCCTGATGTCACTGTTGCGATCTCTGGGGTCTTTCTTCAGTCTTGAGGTTGGGCAATTACGGGGCTTGCAGACCTGCAGGGTGTACCCCAACAAAGGGGAAGTTCATCTAAGTAGGATTATGTTCCTAAGACTATAATTTCCAGGAGGGACTGCTTGCCAAGTTCTACAACAGCAGTGGCAAACCAGAACTGAGAGCCATCAACCTAGACTTGGTTTTTTCATGGCATGGACCTGTCAATGACTCATTCATCCATCAGTTTGTCTCCTATTTTTTAAATATTATTGAGTGTGCTCAGATCGTTAGCGTCAACGTGTTTTTTAAAGTGTTTTAAAACTTTTTTATCTGTTACTTTTCTGCATGGAGAGTGCATACCTAGACCTGTGGACAGAAATATTACCTAGATACGATTAATATTTTGGAAATCTAGTTGTCCTTTCAGGTTTGAGTTGTATTACAAAATCATTCTGATATTGAGGTTGAGAAGTGCAAGGATAATTGGTGATGATCTCTAAATTTCAAGCGTTTTACCAGCTCAGAAGTTGCTCTCTCCTACCTCCCAGTAAAGCTTCGGTGCTACGTTCATATTCAACCTTCCTCGGCACTCAGCTACAGACAGAGAAGCAAAAGCCAAGGAGCAGAGAGGAATTCGTAATTGCACGATGACGGTGCTCTTCCCGTTGCTTGGCCCTTTATTGTATTCAGTGCACTGGGTAGATTGGGTCTTGACTCCCCTCCAGAACTCACTCTCAGGACCCTGTTGACAATCCTTCAGGAAACCACATTGTGCTACAAAGCACCAGTCATCTTGATACATTCAGCTTTTGTGACTGTCCTGCTTTTGTTGCTCGTACTCCCCAGAGATGTGGGCTTTTTTCCAAATGAATTTAAAATGCAATAACCTGATATAATTTTAAATGGCCTGGCTTGATGCCACAGAGACATTTGGAAATATAAAAAGTAGGCGTTTGGACCTCACTATAGGCAATGTTTTCTTTTTCCAGAAAACAAAATGATTTTAAACTGGGTCATAAAACCAAGTATTTTGTTTATTACATATTATTTTTTTTAATGTTTGACAAGATATAACAAATTTGAACTACATTACCCTCCCCAAGTGATTCACAAGGACAGCCTACTGATTCTCAATGACATGCTGATCAAAATAATTGCCTTTGAAAGGCATTTGCCTTGACGTATTCACCATTGCAGCCATTCAAAGCGCTCTGAAAACATGGAGTCACGTATTTCCACAATACGTCTGCGAGGTAAACGGGTGGCCAATATTATTATCCCTCCTCTACCTAAGGGGACAACCATGTTCTCCAAAGATGCTGTCTCCATTTGGGACATTCTATCTCTACAGAATACTTCTTTCTGTGGACTTCTTGAAGTCATTCTGTGCTCAGGATGGCTTCATCCTTTTCACATTAGAGATTTGGAGAGAGGTAACAGGTTTCCAAAAATCCCAGGTATTTCACCCTCAATTTAGTTTTCTAATCAAGGTCAATTTGGTGGCTTTTTCTTCTCTTCCAAAAAAAAAAGGATTACAGTATTATGCTTACATATTACAGTATTATGACATCAATGACAGGAAACCCATGGCCTCATACTTGCCCCATTTCTACCGTGTTTTAACTGTTAGAAAGGGCTTCAAGACGATAACCTGAAATCTGCCTTTCACATTTCATTCTAGCTTCCAGGGAAACAAAAGGACAAGGAAGCTCCTCACCTATTTGAAGACCCTTGCTTTTCTTCTACTTCGTTATCCAAAGTTAAACTTCCTCCGACGATTCAACCATAACTCATACGGATGCTTTCGAGACCCTCAGTAACCCAGTTATCCTTTCTGATCAGGATACCAAGTGTCAGCCTTTCTGATCAGGATACCAAGTGTCAGCCTTTCTGATCAGGATACCAAGTGTCAGAGTCTCCCTTAAAATACATTGTCCAATATTGAAACCAGTCTTTAAGATACAGTCTAAGCAGAAAAGAGCACAGAGAGGCTATAACTTGCCCTGGCAGAGACACTCTAAGACCCAAGATACTAAAGCAATGTGACTGATTTCTTTTTCCTCTGTTGCCTTTAAAAACAAAAAACATGTTACATTACACGTCAGACATTTCTGCCGCCCCGTCACCAGAGCATCTGGGCATAATTATGCCATACAAGTCAATATTGCTAGCACATGGCAGAAAACTTGGATCACAGCATTTGTTCTCCTAGGTTGCATCACTTTTCTTTGCTGCTTCTCTATTCTGCCTCAGGTTCAAAGGGGCAGAAACCGGGGAGGAACCCTCTGTCTTTCATGTGTGTGCCAGCACCACACTGCTCTCAGGAGCCCAGTCCTGTGAAATAGGAGAGTCAGAGATGCTTTGGTCCAGTGCACAGCTGGAGGACTTCTATCTGATTCATTATCTGATCCCATTGACTAGCAGAATATTCTAGACCTCTGTGATGAGGTTCTATCTACGGAAAGAAACACTTCAGCACAGTTTAGGATTGTTGAGATTTCAAGTATTCATCTCATGGCCAGAGTTGTCTTGCCATAAAAGATACTGTTTGAGCATGACTTTCTTTATTTTAACTAATCTCTTCTTTATAAAATTCCCTACAGTGTCTAAAATAAAAGTGTTTGGAGATGTGACTTTAGCACTTATCTCTGCAGAACTTCAAGAGTGTAATCTCCATTCTCACTCTGTGTTTCTTATACACTTCTAAAATCCAATGTTAGGACTCACTGGTTCCACTTTGAATACATTTGTTATACAGTAAATGCACACGTCAGTACAAGTAGTTCCTCACTGTTCTATCTAAAAACCTGACGGCTGAAAGGAAGAAAAACATACCATTTGGACAGAACAGTTTCTGGACATAATATAGGCTAAAGGACGAATTATGTGCAAGTTGACTGCCAACTAAGTTCTCAGCTGCCCCATTATAAAACAGGAATATGACCACAGCCTTGGGCTGCCAGAGATACCTTGTAGAAATAGATGTTCTGGACACAGTAGGTATTGAGTAATGTTTAGGATCGTAGAGGTGAAAGGAACCTCTGATATCACCTAATTCAACCTCTTTTTAAAATTATTATTACATTTATTTATTTCAGTTTGGGTTTTTTTAATTTCTTATTTTATTTTTTAAATTTTTATTGGAGTATACTTGCTTTACAATATTGTGTTAGTAGAGTTCCCTGTGCTATACAGTAGGTTCTCATTAGTTATCCATTTTATACATAGTATCAATAGTGTATATGTTAATCCCAATCTCCCAATTACTTTGAATTTTTAAATTTTTCTTTAAATCGAGCCCCAGTGAAATTAAATGATTTATTCAAAGTTATACAGATATGCAATAAACGATTCAGGACTCTAATCAATATTTCCTAATAGCTCCATCACCACTCCCTGTCCTATAACAGGTGCTGCTAATGACGACTTTCTTTACCTTTCTTTTCTTTACCTGACCCTTTACAAGTACAGAGATATCAAAGTATCCTCCCATCAAAGTTCAGCTCTGGGAAAAAGCGTTTGCTTCCCAGAATCCCAGATCCACATCTCAGCTTGTTTCAAAGATGCCTTCCCTATTAGTTAGAAGCCTCCACCCATTCCTTTGCTATACATACCTACAGCCCAACTCAGGCTCCCAAAGCTGAATTCCCAGTACTCAAAAGCAAGCCCAAGCAAGACAGCTCTCTACTCAACACTTAAAATTCTCTAACAAGCAGGATGGTTTCAAGGAAGACAAAGCAAACCCCCAATCAGTGGCTTGCTTCCTGCACCATTTGGATTTCACCCCACTTACAGGGCATGATCCTGCTTTCCTAAGGACCATCAGAGGTGAGGCGGTTGGTGCTCCTCCAGTCATAAATCACAGAGGTGTAAAGACAACTGGACATAAAATCTGTGCAAGCTTTGCATACAGTGTGCCTGAAGACAGCAGACGCCTGGCTGAATAACACCAGGAACAGTGTAGGTTGGAAAATTCTTTACAGGGCTTTGACAAAACCTCCTGAAAGACTGATGTTTCAATGAATTCATCCTGTCATTTCCCATCACTTGGCCACTTTACTTTTTTATTAGCATTCCGTTTACACAGTTGCTGCTGTGAGAGGCATAAGGAGAAGATGAACAGTAAAGACCAACAGTGGAAATGCTTTCAGGATCAGCAGCCAGTGAAGTCACTACGACATCATTCAGGGGTGGACTGCGTTTCTGGATCCCACCGTGGGCTTCTCAAAGCCCAGCCACACGGCTCACTGGGAGGCATCTCTGCAATGGCTACCGTCCACCAACTAACGGCTCATGCAGCTACGACAGCAATCTTAGGTTCCTCAGGATCAGCGGGATCTCATCTCAACCCCTCCTATAGATAAACTCAGAATTCTAGATCTGAGAGCCAAAGATGGTGGGGGGGGGGGAGGAAATGAATCAAATTCCAACAACGGAGTAAAGAGAAAAATGGCTTGTACGCCCTCGAGGCAGAGGCAAAGGAGGAATCTGCACATTGATAACCTATGACTCAGCCTTTTATCACTCAGAGCTCAGAGTTCTCAAATCCCTGTGGGACGGATGCTGCTTCTGTTCCAAAGGGATGTCCTCCCAGGGAGGTAGCTTCTGCAAGAGATGGGTGGGTAAGCCCTGTCTCCGCACTGCTGCACGCTATGGCTGCGTTTTCATGACTATGATTTTCCACCCTATCGGCTCTAAATTCATCTCTTTTATTTTTTTTTCTCAAAAGAAGCAAAGGGAAGCCCTTGAGACTCATGTTGGTATCAACAGGAAACCTGGGGAAAAAAACGAAAATCAAAGAGGAAACCAGAATACACACAACTAAGAATAGGAATTTCAAGGACATGACTTATGGAAAGGAAAAATTAAAGTCTTGATGAGTTAGTTGGATTGCAGAGGAGGAAGCGTGCAGGGCAGGGCGTGGAGTAGAATGAGGGAAGGGAGGAGAGATCCTCTTTACATAAGAAGCAGAGGTGATCTCATATTTCATGTGGCTTTTTCAAAAGCATTTGGCAAAACCCAACATATTTCTTAATTACTTTACTCTCACAGAAGGTTCTTAAGTGAAAAGACTGCGCCAAAGGGCGATGCTTAGTTGAGGTTTGGTATGACACTCATTCTCAGCTTTCTTGTCTCTCCAGGTTTTGGTCCTGTGTGGATACCAAGGTGGTAGCCTTAAAGCATCTTTGATGTCTGAGGATAGTACATATTCCTGCAAAGTACTTCATCCACTGTTGATATGTACAAATATGAACAAAGTGAGAATTGCTATTACAGAGCAACAGTGTCCGTCGTGTCAGAAAAAGGCACTCTTTGAAAAGATCAAATGGGGCTCCTGTTGACTATTTGCTCAGTCTTCTGTAACCAGAAGGGGTCTACTAAAGGAAGACCCCATTCAGGATATGCTTCCTTTCATGAGCTGCCCCCAGGGTCATGTTCAAGGAGAGCTAGAGGGAACATGAGCCAGCAGCAGACGTGATGCCCAGAACTCCACTGGAGAAGATGCTGGGACTACATCTCTCATGCCTGAAGCCAACTGTTTGCAGGATGTAACTTTAGGAGTAAGTCCTAAGACCAATATATGGAATGAATGGATGAAGGAAATGGTGAAGACTTAAAAAATTTTTTTTTCCTACAATCGTTCTATCTTAATGCATTTACAAATTATAATTTCTGAACTATCCATGTCCACGGCTGCATTTAAAAAAATCAAAATGATGGGTACATATACACTTAAATGAGGATTATCCTTGTTTAGTACCAACAAAACTATACATGTTCCATTTTTAAAAGTCTATTATTTTATAATAATAATGTGCATATTATATTCAGAAAATCTCTACAAAAAAGGAAATATGTTAATTCTTATTTTAGAATTGCAAATGAGATATTCACTCAGTAATTGAATTAAAGGAACATCTTTGGATACTTGTACCATACCTACAGTCATGGCAGCATTTTCTTTCTACGTATAACAAAACATCTTAAAGAGTGAGGCCTAACTTACAAAATTGGAAAAAAAATCAAACGTACAAAAAACAACAGTTAGAAGCAAACTCAATACCTCCATCAAGAAATCCGTGATTTTAAAAGGTACATCAAGAACAAAGCCACTTAGTGGTGGAATAAGATTTAAACATGGATTTATCTGTGAAGGTTTTAAACACTGCATTTACTATGTTTAGCATCCTCAATGATTACTTAGTTTGTAAAGTGCTTTAAGGTTATGAGATCACTAGTGAAGCTATTAGTTTCGTTTAAAATAAATTCAACTAAATATTTCTTTCTTCACAGTGCTTCCAGCCCATGGAAATCATTTTCAGAGGATGTGGTAGAGAGGGAGGAGAAACCCAAATAACAAAATACCACTGCCGTCAGAGTTTTTTCACAGGTGGTAAACATGATTCTAATGTTTGTAACCTTACAAGGTTAGAAAGATGGTGATGAGAGCCAGGAGAATCAGCTCATTTGCTAGAGGGGCACGTAAAGAGTCGATAGTCTCATTGTACCATTTGCAAGAACGTGGGTGGACTTGGAGGGTATTATGTTACATGAAATAAGTCAGACAGAGAAAGACAAATACTGTATGATATGACTTATATATGGAATCTAAAAAATACAACAAACTAGTGACTATAACAAAAAAGAAGCAGACTCACAGATACAGAGAACAAACTAGTGGTTACCCGTGGGGAGAGGCAAGGGAGGAGGGGCAATATAGGGGTAGGGGAGTAAGAGGTACAAATTATTACGTATAAAATAAACTACAAGGATATATTGTACAACACGGGGAATATAGCCAATATTTTATAATAACTATAAATGGAGTGTAACATTTAAAAATTGTGAATCACTGTAGTGTACACCCATAACTTATAAAAAATTGTACATCAACTATACTTCAAATTAAAAAAAAAGAGTTGATATATCTCCCATCTCATAAAATGGAATTACTTTTGATTTCCCAGACATACCATGATCAGTGAGCTGCAAAATCACATTCCACGTTTGGGGGAAGGTAAGTCATGGTGAGCTTCTCCTCCTATTGTCTTGGTGATTTATGAGGTCATTTTGAAGCTGACTAGTGGATTGAGCTCAGCGGGTCAAGGTATACAGCATCATTTCATTGACAATAGATATGGGGGTTGTATTTTCTGTGGGCATCACCAAGTGCCAAAGTGCTTAGATCATATGGTAACATGGCACACAACTGAGAAGACTCATCTCCCCAAGACGCAATATTAGGAGAATGAGTCCTCCACTACAACTGCTACCAAAAAAAAAAAAAAAATTAAGCTTGCCAAAACATTTAGGAAGGAAATTGCTTTTCTCAGTGCGCTGTAGCAGTATAGCACCGACCCAACCTGCCTTTAAGTTTATGTCGTTGATAATCAGTACGAGAATCAACCAACCAGATTACCCAAGGCATTTAAAAACAAGACTATACATGTGTCTTGTATGGTCACATGTGTAACTATGAGATGTGTAATGATGATGTGTTTTTTGAAGTCTAGGTGAGCAGTCTATTTCTGCACGAACATATTCAGGGCCTAACCTCCAAACAAGAAACTGAGAGGGTACGTCTTGAAATATTTCCTGCAGACAGTGAAAAATAATAATTATAATAATATGGTACCAGAATTCTTTTTGTGGAGGGAAAAGGCAAAGACCTGGGAGTGTCTACTAAGTGGTAATCATTGACTAGCTTCATTCATATATATTTCAAATTTAAAAATTATAACAGTAACATGAGGTGGATATTCGTGTTTTTAGTTTATAAATGAGGAAAACAAGATCTAGCAATTTAAAATAGGTTGTTCACAGTCATACAGCTCTTAAGTAGCAGAGCTGGAGTTAGGCTCCTGGGGCTGTGGAAGGTATTATATTCTGCAACTGACATGTACATTAATGGGCAATTTCTGAGACGATAATACTTGATATTAATATTGTATTCATATTTACATTAATAATCTGCATATTATATGCAGAAAGTCCAAGGGTATAGTAAAGAAAATAGGAATAATATCAAAATTAGTCCTAATTTTCTTCATTAATCCATTAAAGGTAAATAATTTATAAACTCCTCCTTAAGCTTATTTATGTCCTTAACCTTATTTCCCTATGTTCTTTCTTGGTAAAGTACATATTATTTATTATATAATATACTAAAATTTCCTTACGTTTGTTACCTATTAAAGTGGTACTCCTTTTAATTAAAAAAATAAAAAACTTTGAGCTCATAAACATCTCCTGGAATGATAAAACAGTGAACAAAATCATGTCCCCATCAACCTTCTCAATATTTTATAGGCATTGATGATCTCGTTTAGTTCCCGGCTTCTGGGGAAGTGCACGTTTACAGTGGTTTTTTACACGTAGAAGACACTCTTTCCTGCTGATCCTTGCATGTTTGTGTCTCTCAACCTTCTCCTCCTCTTCTTAGGCAGTTCTCAGGTTCCCTCTGAAGCTTCTGCCCCAACTCCTTCCTGCAACCCAAGAATGGTTTCTAAGTTTAGCCCTACTGCGCAAACTTTAGGTGACTGTCCTCTTACCCAACGTTATCCGGGAAAAGCAGAGCAGAAATTCAAAACCTACACTTTCCTGGCATAACCCTAGGCATGACTGGTCCTGTTTCCATCAACATCCTTGCAAACAAGTGCCCAGACTTCACAAGTGATGGGCCTGCCTCTGTCTTCCCATTCAACTGCATCAGGGAATGTGTCTTAAGAAATGTACAAGGATGCTCTACAGAGACTCTTAGAGACCCGATCTCAATTGTCAGATAATCTGCAGATGTTCCTCGGGTCGCAGGCTTAAGAACACTTAAGGGACTTCTCTGGGCCACTAAACTTTCCACCTTCATGTGAAGCATCAGCAGTGCCGGCAACCCTTTTGATCATACTGCACCACTCTTACCTGGGCCTCAAGTGAAGAAGGCGTTACACAGCCTTGTTAATCGGGCCAAGGCTCCCTACCCTGAGTCAGTTGAACTTTACTCCACCGTTCACACAAAATAGCAAAATCATGCACTAATAAGGCGGTTTACAGGTGGGAAGAAGTGGGCTGAACAAAAGGAAACTTGACTGACTAGGTGTAAATGGATATTGCAGTTCATAGAGCTTCTCCATTAGCCTGTCATAGGATGGGGCAGGTCTTGCTTTGAGCAAGTCAATCATTGAATAATATATTTTCAAAAGATGTTTTGGGGGCTTCCCTGATGGCGCAGTGGTTGAGAGTCCGCCTGCCGATGCAGGGGACGCGAGTTCGTGCCCCGGTCCAGGAAGGACCCACATGCCGCGGAGCGGCTGGGCCCGTGAGCCATGGCCACTGAGCCTGCGCATCCGGAGCCTGTGCTCCTCAACGGGAGAGGCCACAGCAGTGAGAGGCCCGCGTACCGCAAAAAAAAAAAAAAAAAAGATGTTTTGGTAACTAAGTGTGATATAAATGTATGTAAAGTGCTTTGAAAACTGAAGTCATCTATGATTACAGATAGTATGATATTATGACTATGTACCATCAGCATATAAAATGCTGACACTCAAGGCAGGGCAGCAAGGCAGGGCAGCAAAGCAGATCTTTGGACCAGGGGTAAAAGGGCACTGGGTTCCAGTTCTGACCTTCCCACGAACATGCTGGTAGATTTGGACAAGTCACTTAACCTCCTGGTGCCACGTCCCCGTATTTTGAAACATTAATAAGATTGTACTTAATGGCCCCATGGGGCTGACTAGTTCTAAAATGTGTGATTCTAAAAGAAGCAGGGTAGTCTTAAAATATATTTAAAATCTGTATGGGTTACATTTTGACTGTCATCAAATAGACAAACTGCTCAAAGAGTGAGAACAAATAGTAATGAGATTACTATTTGTTACCATTACTATTTGTTACTATTCGATACTATGTATTTGTTACTATTTATTACTGTTTGTTACTATTTATTTAATAGATTACTATTACTTCACCATTTGCCAAAAGGCTTCTCTCATTGTAGGAATGGCCCTGCTGAAAATTTTGCCTTCTGTTTTCAGACAAAGTCTCAGTCACCTTAAAATTTCTTAAAGATTGCCATACCCTGGGCTTCTGCCAAAGACTTCAAAATAGTACAATTTTAGAGGAATTTGATCATTTCCCATGTTCCCTTAGAACTTAATGTGTTATCTATACCCTTCAGCATGGCTTGTGTACTCATTTTATTTTTCCTCTTTCCAGTTCTTTTGGGAAGAACACATGGCCTGAAGAGAGAGGGCAACCCTAAGTCCCGGCCTTGTACAGAAAAATCTAGCATCTCTTCAATTATGTCAGCACAGCACCCTCTACTGCTTCAGGGGGAAAGAAATATTAGCAACTACGAAACACCAGAACAAAACCGAGACGTGTCACTCTGCCCAGCTACACAGTGATGGGTAATAACTTCCCTCATTTGTCACCTGAATAGCATTCCTTACAAAAGTACATAGTTATGGTAGAGAAAGATTTTATCTTTTCATCTTTGCGTTTGTTTGTTTTTATTTGTCTGTCTTATGTTTTGTGACTTCCAAGCTAAGAGGTCTCGTGATTTCACATCTCAAGCCAAAACAATTACAGGCCATCTTGGGAGTAAATGGGTAGTAGGAATACATATATCCGCATTAAGTCTCAATCGAAGACTCAGAGAGGGGATGTTATAGCTCTCAGTGTGTAAAGCCTCTGATATATTTAACAGAAAACTTCTGCAGACCATGAAAAGGTGCTTCCTCCTTGGCTTTATTTAAATTACACCTGTGTTCGGATTGTGATCCCAAAAGAAAGAAACAGATTTAAAAAAAAATGTAGATCTCCATCTATTTGCATGTACTTTCTCCTGAGTGTCTTGTTTTGTAAAGCCAGTAAGTCATTAAAAATCAAATCAGAAGCCTTGGAAATGTAATTTATTTCCTATGGACTCTTAAGCAGAGATGCTTCCAAAGCGAGATGTTTCCTCCTCCACTCTAGAGCTCTTATTTTTTTCCACTGAGAAAATACATTTATAGTATTCTGTGCGGAGAAGAGTCCTAATCAGTCCCAGGAAAGTCTGCTATTTATAGCAGAGAGAAAATCTATGGATAATGTTATAAAATAATACCTAGTCTAGTGTTTTACTTCAGACAGAGTTTACAACTTTGGATGAACATCACATGATTTCCCTAACCCAGAAGCCTGCTGTGTACAAACCTTAATATTGTATTCGTTCAAGGAAAGGAGAAAACACTCCCTGAGGAGCTGACCCTGGCAAAGCCTATCTTTGGGGGTCTTCTGATTTCTCTCTCTGAGCTATTTTCCACCTTCTAGAAGTTTGTCTCCCAGGGCACTTATTCTACCTCAAGCCTGCACAGACCCATTCAATCCCAGCTCTCTCAGCTGATTCCATGAATGCGCTTAAAGTTCCTAATGTGTTTTTAAAAGAGAACACCTGATAATTCAGATAAATCAGTGGTGAGTGAAGTTTCAAACTGAGGATCAAAGTGGAGTCAGGAAAGGGTAATGTCAGGGTGCAACTTCAGCAGAGGAACCTTCTGTCATGTTCCCCTAACAAACAATAGTCTAGAGGGAGAGGAGAAAGGAGCTTCCTGCCTCTCCAAGTCCAAAACAGAGAGTGAAGATTTGTCTCCCTCCCACCACCGTCCTTCAAGGGATGTGTATCTGCTAAGATCCGGGAATTCTCAGGGTCTTCAAGCTCCAGGACGAGCATCCTTCATGGAGTTTTCAGCATGCATTGCACTTTCATAGCCTTCACAGTCAAGCAAACACAACTTAGCACGTACTTGGATTCTAACTATTCCATTTGGTTAACCGGCTCCCTTTAGCTGTCTTCAAGACAAGATGCCTAATTTCTATTCTTTTCTACATCCTACAGTGTCTAGCAAAATGCAGGGTACGTACAGGACACTTAATAAATACATACATGAAATAACACCTACTGTCGTTCGCTTTGTAGAGATGAGTAGACAAACAGCATGCAGAGTTGTATTACTGAACAAATATTGGTTGGGGGCCTATCAGGTGCCAGGTACCAAGCTAGGTGACAGGCATCAGTGGTCAACAAGACAAGTGAGTCTTTTCAAAGCATTTATATTCTAGGGATGGAACCTGAGCAGAAGACAGGCATGTTCGACGTACACACAGCACAGTGTGGGTAAACCCAGGTGTGTGACAGAAGAGGGTCACTGAACCTCATCTGGAGAAAGGAAGAGCTTCTTGAAAAAGGTGACATTTAAAGAGAGACAAGGACAAAGAGTCAGAATTAGCCAGGGGATGGTGGGGATGGATTCCCTGCAGGGGCTGAGAAGGGAGAGGGTGGAGTGTGACGGGGCAGCAGGTACATCATCTGGGCCATGGAAGGCGGGGGAGGGCAGTGATGGAGGAGCTGAGGCGGAAAGGCATATTGGACCAAGGTTGCAAGGACCAGGACCCATTTGGGAGCTGCCTCTCTGTGCTAATGAAGAGATAGACCCATTCTTCGGCGGCACGTGCGGGAGAAATATCCTTCCTTCACTATCAGACTTTTGGTCTTTCTATAATGAAACTGAGTAAGAAACTAATGAATCTGTCTGCCTGAAAAGGCCAAGAAGAGATTAATGTTTGACCAGTGGGGAGTACATGGAAGGAAAAATCGCGTAGTAATTGTTTACTTCTGTATTATTGAGCGGCTTGACAGAGGTCACTAGAGTGACTGCTTAAGCCAGCCCAGGAAGTTAATTGAACTTCTCCCTGCATTTTCACAGCACACCAACCATTTTCAGGTTATTGGGAAAAGCGCCATATCAACAGGATGCTAACCAAGGGTCGACTTTTCTAGCTGGAAAGGAGCCTTAGAAATTCACATTTCCATTTTAGGGGTAAGGGAACTGCCAGGCCCATGGTAAGCTGATCATGAGCTTAGCTGGTGTGTGAAAACAGACCCCTTCACTCCTGGCCCAATGCCCCTTCCACAGAGCCACACCGCCTTGTGCCCTGAGAAGGGGTTTTTTCACTTAAAACTAGTCTACATGAAACATAGTGAAGTAAAAACTAGACATGTGATCAAACTGATGAATAAAGGGACCCAAAAGGAGGAAGTCATTTTTTTAAGCTTTAAAAATAATTGAATTTGTGATGCATATTACAACTCTCACAAGAAAAGGCTGACTAACAAAGACAGATATCACGCATCACTCATGTGGAATCTAATTTTCAAAAAATGATATAAATGAACTTGTTTACAAGACAGAAACAGAATCACAGATTTTGAAAGCAAACTCATGGTTACCATGGGGGAAATGTTGGGGGGAGGAATAAATTAGGAGCTTGGGATTAACATACACACACTACTATATATAAGATAGATAACCAACAAGGACCTACTGTATAGCACAGGGAACTCTACTCAATATTCTGTAATGACCTATAAGGGAAAAGAATCTGAAAAAGAATGGATATATGTATAACTCATTCACTGTGCTGTACGCCTGAAACTAATACAACATTGTAAATCAGCTATACGCCAATAAAATTTTTTAAAAAAATAAGGCTGACTAAGGGCAGTTAAAACCACCTGCCCAGCTTTTGAAGATAAGGCCAAACGTAGTGGCTGCTTGTGCAGAAAGGAAAGAAAACTTTGATATCTTATTTAAGATATAAAAGCTGACACCAGTTTTGTAAAAGAAAGTATAGATATTTATAAATATGTCTGCAGAAGCAGGGGCACTTCATACACACACGTGCCCATACTTAGAGGGAGAGAAACTAGAAATAAATGGATTCAAACTGTAACAGTAACAACTTTCTCTGCGATTTCAGGGCTTTTTTATGCTCTTTTTTTTCCCCACAATATCCCAGTTTTTATGATATAATCAGAAAAAATATATACATGTTAAAAATGAGTGGATATGACAACACCCTGCAGAGGGAACAAGCACATATTGAGGGGGGCCCTGGACCTAGCGTTTCACTGTTTATTGTCACACCAGGCCACACGCACATGACACTGTTACTACTGTTACTGACTCTCAGTCTGTGGCAAACGGCCTGGCTCCTTGTGAGTGTAAATTTGAAACAGTCTCTTCAAAAGACTAACACAACTTTGTATTTTTCAGAGGACTGGTTATTTACAAAGTACCTGACTTCCACCTGGACAGGCAGGGGTGGGTGGATTCAAACTGTTCCAGAACAGCCCAGGTCTAGGGCTTGCTGCTAGTGAGCCAGGGGGTCTCAGGGTACAGGTAACAGGAATACAGGAGCAGCAGGTGTTCCCTAAAAAGGTTACTCTTAAGATTCCACTCCCAACACCTACAGGAACGTTAACTTGCAGAATTGAAAGCTGTACTGTAGTCCTGAAATACAGACTCTCTTAAATCATGTTACTATATTTTAAAACAATAGTATAATCCAAAAATAATAATAGTAAAAAGATTCCACCCCCAGGGGGTTGGTAAGTCTCTGAAACAAATCATCCATGATCCCTCCACCGTAGATTCAAGGCACTGCTAAGCAGATGTGAGGGTGACCTAAAAGGGCAAGACATTCTCCTGTGCTCAGGACCACCTTCCCCAAGGATGTGAAATAGGCTACACAAACGTCACCTCCCAGGTGGAAGCCTGTACGCCTTGGTGCACTGCCTTCTCTTTTCTTTTCCTTTTTCTTTCTTTCTTTTTTTTTTTGGCCGCACTGTGCAGCTTGTGGGATCTTAGTTCCCTGACCAGGGATCGAACCCCGGGCCCTCGGCAGTGAGAGGGCAGAGTCCTAACCACTGGGCCGCCAGGGAATTCACCTTCATGCACTGCCTCTTGAGTTTCATTTTTAATATCACAGCCCGCTGTGGGTGCGCTGAGATTAACTCACAGAGTAACTGATTAGCGACCCTTAGAAGAAAGTCACAGAGTGAATACAAGCCTTGATTCCTGCCTTCCGGCATCTTCTAGAAAGTAACGTTTCAACTTGAGACGGTACCCTGGTCCTTCAATTTCTCACTACGGCCCCACCTTGTGGCCTTGCCTGGAGGCAATTCCTCAACACATCCGAGGTGGTCCAGCTTGGTCTAAATGGGATGAACAAACACTGAATGGATTATCTATGAAACTCAGAAACGAATCTGTGCAGCAATGTCAACTTCAGGAAGTTTTTAAAGGCTGGGCGGAGGCCAGCAGATAGCACCGTGTGTTGAACTGAAATGATGCTGGACTTCCCTTTTCGCTGGACAGCGCACGCCTTGGAAAAGGCCATTTTCATGTGCAGAAAAGCAGCATGGCCCTGGGTGTCACGATGTGAAACAGAAGCAGGTGTTAAGCTAGGCTCTGGGAACACAAAGCAAAATCTATTCACGTCACGCACAGCCCCAGCGATTTCTATGAAATGAAAAGCTCAGCCGACAACTCCACGTTTAGAGCTGTCGCAGGGTTTCCCGTCCCACAGAGAAAAGATCCCCGCTTTTACTGTGACTCTCAGACCCTGCATTAGCTGACCCTGACTTCTGCTGGAACACGCTAGTCCATCGGTCACAAGGCCCTTTCTGGGTTTTTTACTTGCTCTGCTCCTTCCTCCTCTGGGGTCTTGTACTTGGCGTCCCCCAACTCCAACGCCGTCCCCAGATCTTCATGTAGTCAGCTCCTTCTTGCCTTTCAAGTCTCAGCTCAGAGCCGTCTCTTAAGTGAAGCCTTGCCTGACCATCCAGCCTAAAACATCAGGCACTTTCCCACACAGCAACACATTTCCATTTTCTCCGTAGTACTGGACTTACTGGCTTGGTTGTTTCCCTTTTTTCTGTCTCCTCCGCTAGAATGTATTCACCTGGAGAACAAGAATCTTACCTGTCTTGTTCACTACTTGATCTCTCGTCTCTAAGGCAGAGTCTGGCATACAATAGGAATCCAATAAATCTTTGCTGAATGAACGAATGAATGGATGGATGGATGGACGGCACCATCTTTTCCCTTGAGGACCTCAGAGTCTGCTAAACAGAACTGAGGAAGGTGCCGACACAGAGTCACATCCAGGATGATCTAGGAGCACAGAGGACGGACACTAAACCCGGAGAGGGGTGTAGGAAGACCATACAGAAAAGAGGATGCCTGGGCGAAATCCTGCTGCCTAGAATCAGTGAAGAGAACTGAGACGTTCCAGGTAGAAGGACCAGCGTGAGCTAAGAATGGAAACATGAAACCACAGGGATGAGAGGTAAGTACAAGGTTGCGAAGGGCAGGAAGTCAAGAGTTCAAGAGGGTAGATGTCATGGAGTGTATCAATCGGAGAAGCCTGGACCTTCCACTGAGAGTAAATGATTTAAAGGGGCCAAAGATAGCCAGTACCTGAAATCGGGATTAAACATTATTATTATTATTATTTACTTTTATTCCACCTTCTCTTTACCTTGTTGCTTCTTATTCCTGGGTTAGGGAATACTCTCTCTGAGTGGATTCCACAAAATCCTAAGTCATCAGATATCAGTGAAGAAGAAATTCAATATGCTTTATAATAAATTGTCTATTCATGAAAGCAACCTAAATGTCCATCAACTGATGAATGGATAAAGAAGGTGTGGCATATATATACAATGGAATATAAGCTATAAAAAAGAATAAAATATTGCTATTTAGAGCAACATGGATGGACCTGGAGATTATCACACTGAGTGAACAAAGTCAGACAGGAAAAGACAAATATTATACATGATGCCACTTCTATGTGGAATCTAAAAATAGTACAAATGAACTTATTTACAAAACAGACTCACAGACATAGAGAACAAACTTATGGTTACCAAAGGGAAAGGGGGAGAAGGGTTAAATTAGGAGTATGGGATTAACATACACACTACCATATCTACCACATATAAAATAGATAAATAACAAGGACCTACTGTGTAGCACAAAGAACTGTATTCAACATCTTATAATAACCTATAATGGAAAAGAATCAAAAAGAAGATTTTACATATATATGTATATGTGTATATATATATATAAATAAAACCAAATCACTTTGCTGTACACCAGAAACTAACATAGTGACTCAACCATACTTCAATTTAAAAAAATGTCTGGCATCTATGTTGGCTTCCTTTTTTTTTTTGGTTTCTGCTGAAGGCACTGGGTCTGTGACAAGGTATATCCCAGCTCTAGTCTTCCTCAGAAATGATGTGGGTATATGCTCTGGCCAGACTTTTCCTTGTATATAATGTGGGAATGACCGTCTCTTTAAGTGAGTTTCATGCTTGCCTCCCTACAACACTTGAAAGCAGCATGATTGAACACTGTGCCTTTTCTGTACCCTAGAGAGTTGGCATATGAATAGGGTATCAGATAAAACTTCTGTTGAAACAAGTTCTTTTTTCTCTGTGTTCCATTCACAACAACAAAACCCAAAAGTCAACCCATCATATATTATCCAAAATTATTCACAAAAATGTTTGCCTTGTTTGAGGCCATTAGCAACAAGATCCTTGTCTTTTATTCCCTCCTCCTCTCCTTCTCATTCATGAAAACGATGATTCACTCCAGTGCCCTGCGGAGAGTGGGGCAGCGGCTGTTTCTGAGGCAGCCCACCTCTCCTGCTCACGTGGGAAAAAAGCCCTCCAGTGAATCAAGTTCATTGAGCAAAACTAGGGGAAAATATTTGTCTGGCAATGCAACATGCCTCTCTCTGTGCTTGTCCAGACAGAACTAGGGTGGACTTCACATTTTTTTCCTTTTGGTCAGAAACAAGTGTATAAAGTGGCATATTTTCCCAAAAGAGTGTCACCCGGTGGGGATTTTTCAAGCTACAGGATCAGCGTCATCCACCTTTGGAACCAAGACACAAAGGGAGTTAGTTGATCACGTGTTCCAAACTTAGCAACTGTGTACTGGTTCTCTGGAAAACAGAAATGGTCCAATAATATTTATATGTGTAAGGTCATGGGGGAGTCCACCGTGCTGATGAACTTTGAATTGCATGAAAAAGTATTTTTAAAAAAAGACAGGAGGTAGCCTACACATCAGCAGTAAAGAGGCAGCCATCAGAAAGGCATGGGGCACAAAACTCAACCGTCCAATGAATCACAGCCATCTTTGGTGAGATGTGATGGAGGGAATTGTCCACAGGCCATTGAGAGTGGAACAATAGCCTGGTACATTCAACTCAAAGCACTGGTACATGGCTAGACATTGATTCCCACTTTCCATGCATCATTCTCCTCCAAGGGGACATCATAGCGCTGAGTCCAATTGTTTTTTTTTTAAATTTCTTTCATATTATTCTTACTGTTATGCCACAAGAGAATGGCTTGTCTCTGAATACCTCATTTGTAACAGATGTTTGTGGTGGTGGTTACATAACGAAGACCCTACACAAAAGTGGCAGCACGTGTGAAGAGTTAAAAAGAGAAAGAAGCCACTGGCGGAAGAGAAGCACCAAACCCAAGACAATGCTTTGATGTTACCCTGGGCTTTGGAAATGTAACAGACCCAGTAAAGAGTGTGACTGTGAGAACAATAGGTTGTCCTTGTATTTAAGGGAAAGAAGAGCTACAAAGACATAACAATGAGTAAAGTTGAAGTGGCTGCGATCAGAGAATGTATGAATAATCAATATCTGGCAGAGGAGAGGATGAGATAGTGTCTAAGGTAGGACGTACTTTGGAGAAAACAATAAGCAAATTCAGATCTATGAAAGAGTGTGCTTCAACAGGACACCGCAGCGCATACGGATGCCATAATAAAGAGGATGGAATGACGAAAGTCTAATGCATTTTAAAAATCGTTGCTGCCAGAAAGAAGTTAGAGCCTTGGAAAGTGAAGGTGTCCGAATCTATTGACGTTTATTCACGTGGAGAGGAAAGCAATCTAGCAGAAACCATCAGGCTTCCTTTTTTAGGAATGCCCACTGGAAAAGTCTAACCCAAAGTTAAAAGGAGAAAAACAGAGAACCCCCAGAGAGATGTGGGATTGGGTGGATGCAGGTTGAAATTAGAGAACCGATTACAGAAGCAACCTCACCCAGTGTTGTCAGGTTTGGCCAGCTGAGCAGAGCTGATAACCTTCACGTATCTATGAAGAGTTCTGCGGCTGGGGAGGACTTACAATACATGTCAGAAAGGTTACACAATTTGTGCTAGTAGTTCCTAACGCTAACTGATAAGAGTATCTAAGGAGCATGTCTGCTGGAGACAGAGGGACGGATCCTGGGAGGTAATTAAAACACGAGTGCCAAGAACACACAAGGGTCACGCTCGTTTCTTTGGTCCCTTCTACTGCTCTTCACACCTGTGTCTACAGTCAGGCTACCCTCAAAGCAACTTAATTCCTACAGCAACCCTGACTGTCCTTCACAGACTGTAGTTTCCAAGTCACCTGGTCTAACATGCTTAGTTCACAAATAAAGAAACCAAAACATCAAGAGGGTGATGACAGGGCCAGCTTCCCACAGCAGGAAATGGTACGGCCAGCGTTGGTAATTCCTAGCCCAATGCTTTCACGCTTTATAACGTTGCCATTTCTGTTGAAAATCAGTTTGAAATTGCAGCACTCCAAGACAAACACTCCTGACCTACAGAGGAAGGATGACTCTTCACTCTGGGGAGAGGCGCCTCTGCATGCTTTCTCTTTGCTGACTAACGTGCACGATCTGACTGTACACATTCCAGAAAACGCCCGAGGCCCCACATTTTCAGTTGAACCACCCTCTTCCCATTTCTAATTGGCCACATTGATACTTTTGATTTGAATCCAGGAGTAGGCCTTTTGACATTAGCCAGGTTGGGCTCTGTTCTCTGGTTTTCCTCTCTAGGATAAAGAGGGTCTCCTTTAGACATTATTTCCATGGAGTGATTTCCTTTTGCCATGATTTATCAATAGCTTCCATAAGGGGAAGTTGACCACATATGGGCAAGTTAAGATACCTTTAAAGAAACCAAAAACATGTCCTGGGCGGGGCATGACTTTGTAAATGTCCCCCAAAAGCATTGTGACACCTGCACTACCTCTTTATCAGGGAAATGAGAATAAGGTTTTTTTGATTTCTCAAAAGCTGCCTCTTATTAAAAACCTAGTAGGGATTAAAATTTCAACTACATTTAAGGCCTAAAAGAAAAAGAATGCTCTGGGGATAGAATTGGTAAAACCCCAGACCACAAATCACTTGGATGTGATCCTTTAATTAATGACAACCTCTCTCTTGTCATTTTTAATTGACTAATGGATTGATCAGTTGATTGATTAATATTTGGTCCTGCAAAAATATTCTCTGATAACTAACAAGGTCACAAAATTAGGATCAACCTCATTCCTTCTTTCTCTATCACTGTAAAAAAATATCCTTATGCTACTTCTTACCTCAACTTTAAAATACAGAGTCCAGGCCTCCTAGAGGCAGAGAGAG
This sequence comes from Pseudorca crassidens, assembly GCF_039906515.1. Taxonomy (NCBI): domain Eukaryota; kingdom Metazoa; phylum Chordata; class Mammalia; order Artiodactyla; family Delphinidae; genus Pseudorca; species Pseudorca crassidens. Next base: position 13,170,352 of record NC_090316.1, read on the forward strand.
AGAATCAAATGGAGAAAGGAGAAAAAAGCATTAGAATGTATTTACAGGCATACTTTTTAATAAACCCTGGTGTCACTTACCCAGTTCTCTGCTGTCCAGGCTCGACACAAAGCCCTAAACCTATTGATTTCAATGACACCTTCTTGGGAAGGCCAGTTGAAGCCCAGCTGGTAGCAAACTCAAAAAGGGAGTTCTGATTTAATTAACTTGCACATTTCCTTAGGGCCCATTCGAATGCTAACAAGTAGTTAAATTCTTTCCCGACACAACAAATCATTATTGTTATTTTCCTCTTAAGGAGATTTTACCCAGGGTTGATACAAGAAAGAAATTGGCCTAATCTTTTCATTTGCCAGTCAAATGCACCTTTTCCAGTATCGAATGGGATTGGAATCATCCCCAGTGAATTCGCAGCGGCAACACATATTTATAAATGCAGACTCTCATTACTCAGTGCGTCCATGTTTCAAAAGAATCAGAAATTAAATGGTGAACTAGAAATGTCCTTCTTTAAAACTTGCTGGGGAGAGGTAAGCGTCATACAAAATCCCATGCCATCTATTAGTTTATGCTAAGAAATAGTTACCAAATAAATATTGCGAGACAATCATTAGATTTTTCTAAATATAGAACTCTATGACTGAGGTATTACGCACGCATGTGCAATGTTTTCAAATTAGTCACTTTGTATATTATTTTGTGATCTGGAAGAATGCAGATGCAGTTTACAGAAAGGATCACTTCATACAAATAGGTTTATCTTTTGTATAAATGACTAAGACCTATGTGCATTACAAAGCAGAGTTTACAACTGTGTAATTTTCTTTGTGACTCAAAAATAACATACGCTGCTTGTCAGCCCCCAAATAACCAGTGAATTACTTTCCTCAAGGAACTTGTCTCTAAGGCCTTCTATGCGTCTCTAAGTGTGTATAGCTCTTCAAATCTAACGTTATAACAAAATGACTGTTTTCAGAAAGCTGTAACCGTTATTCCTGACAACTGGATGGCATTCTTTAATCATCAATTGCTACCACCACTCTGCACTAAAATAATGTTCAGAGTTTATAGCTCATAATTTCCTTTTTCACCTGCCCCCTAGGCTTATAGTTCCTTATGTTATTTACTAACTCTGCAATGTAAAATGTCTTTAGGGACGTGCATGCATAGAAAAGCTTCCTTTAAGTTTTTGATGATACGTTCGAGATCAATCTGTTTGAGGCAGTCACAGAAGAAAACCACAAGAATCCTATGTTTTTCTCTTGATGAAGTTTAGCAATTATGAAGATAAAGTTTGGTTAGGCCAACCCTTCAAGATACAGCTCCTCGTTAATAATTTTTAATTTTCTATTCATCGTCCTGGCTGTCTAACCATATTGAAAAGAGTGTTAACAATCTTACGGTGTTCAACCTCAGATCGCTGTCTTTTTTCAGCTTTCTAAATAGCTCCCCAGGACTGATTCTAGCTTGAAGTCCTATGGAACATGTGAGTTCTGAGTGAAATATGTTGGAATAGAGGGTGTGGGTGAGGGTTATGAAGTCAGATGAGGTATATGCCCATGACAGAGTCTCTCTAAACTAGCTATTCAATTATTTATATTTTCTTCCTCATTCAAAATGATTCAGTCTGAACTCTGTTTTCTCTCCTCATCGAACCGATGAAATGTCGTTGCCTTAGGGAACTAAATTAATTTTTTTCCTTCCTCATATGTCTCTGCAGTATCAGCATCTCCTGCCTAGTAATTTTTCTACCACCCTGACTTTTTAAACGGGGTGATTTACCTTGAGGTTACTTTCTAGAGTGGTTGTCTTTACTAGGAAATTTAGTCAATATACAAATAAATTAGATATAATGTCTTATCTTTATTTTTTTAGCTGCATTGGGTCTTCACTGCTGCACACGGGCTTTCTCTGGTTGTGGCGAGTGGGGGCTACTCTTTGTTGTGGAGCATGGGCTTCTCATTGCGGTGGCTTCCCTTGTTGCAGTGTGCGGGCTCTAGGTGCGTGGGCTCAGTGGTTGTGGCTCGCGGGCTCTAGAACGCAGGCTCAGTAGTTATGGCGCACAGGTTTAGTTGCTCCGCGGCATGTGGGATCTTCCCCGACAAGGGCTCGAACCCGTGTCCCCTGCATTGGCAGGTGGATTCTTAACCACTGCGCCACCAGGGAAGTCCCATAATGTCTTATCTTTAGAGTTTTCTTTTTTCTCCATGGGAGTCAAATGTATCTCTAGTCATTAATATTGATCCATGTTCCTAGATAGAGTAAACATTTTTTGTTTGTTTTGGTTTTTGTAATTCTTAGGGAAACAATAGCTCCAAGGAATAGTTATCATTTGAGAAAACACACTGGAAGCACCTTCAGCTAGTTTATTTACATGGAAGGTTAATTTGTATAGAAAGGAAATACGATTCCTGAGAGATCAATACATAATTTCTTGTTAAAATGTTAAGGGCTAGTATCTCTAGTAGCTAATCTCTAGTAGTTGAGAATTCGGTAAACCTTGCTGCACAGCTGAAATGGTATCATCGGCATGGTATAGATTAGATAGATACACATGGTTTAGAAGAGGAAAACCTTTACTAGGTTGGTCTGAATGGAGAGGGGGAAGTTAAGAACAATAAAATCCCTCAGACTCTGGAGTCAATTCTGCTAGACCTTGACTGAGTATCGTCCCAACTTTAAGTTGATAGGTTTTTCCAAATTGGAGGTGTCTTCCAGTTTCATTTAATGCCAGAGTAATTTTTGAGAACAGTGCTGTGTAAATCAGCAAATGAATAATTGCAGAAATAACTACATGTGGAAACACCAACCAGCCAATAAAGCCACTTAATTAGTCTTAATAGTTTCTTTTGCTCTTCAAGATGCTATTTAATATTTTGATGCTGCTGTACATACATGGCATATTTTAAAACTTTTAATTTATATGATGTCCTTATAGATTAACTAAGGGTCCTAATCATTTAAAAATAAATCATGAATGAATTCACTTTTCAGTAATACTGTTGGCAAAGTAGTCTTTCAATGACATTGCCTATGACTACCTCTGGCACGGATGCTTTTTCATTGCAAAAACAATATGCAATGGGATTAATCCTAAATGGAGACAATTCTATGGGTCCACTAAGCCTTGCCCTTTCAGATATTTTTGCAGCCATGATTTTGAATTGACTAAATTTACATGATCTCTTCCACTACCCATGCTGTTAAGTGAAATGTGGCTTGAAGTAGTCTTGGAGATACTCTAGCTATGGAACAATGCAGAGAGAGTAGCGCCCAACAGGAAAGCAAGATGTGACTCTACTCCAGTTTGTACCTGGCTGTACTCAACTAAGATAAGCAGCCCTGGGCAATGACGTCTTCCTGAGAGATGGGTCCTTCATGCTTAGGATCCCTGGGAAGAGTCCAAAGAAAGCAGCAACTGAAGGGCAAGCCATCTAGTTGGCAGCCAAGTATTTTCTTTTCAACCCAACATCTTGCTGCCTATTCACATGCTTCCCTGGCATTCTGACTTAAATCACTAATTACATATTATCCCCAGATACCATGCCTGGCCTCTGCTTGGAGTAAACTATATTGATAGATCTATATACTGTTATATGATCCTAATACCAATAGGCAGATTCCTTTTATGATATTACTCAGACCTGAAGGGAGGCCTTTGTTTACTGTCAAGCTATTTTAATATGTGGTACAACAGATCACCATGAACTTGCCTGGTTTTCCCAGGATTTTCCAGGGCAATCTAGAAATTTTAAACTTAAATTTTGGATAAACACAAAAAGGCAGAATTTGAATACTAAGTATGATTACAAAGAGATTTTTAAAATATGCATGAAAATAATAAGTCTAGTAGCAAATATTACAAAATGTTTGTTTTGGGATGGCAGGATTTTAACTGCTTTACTTTTTTATTCCAAGGTTATATACTAAACATGTATCTCTTTTTCATTAGAAAAAAAATCAATAGCCCCAATAATGGCAACACAGACATTTCTTTGTATTCATAAAGTTCTGAATGTTTCTTCCTTATTCTTTTTTCCTATTACCCTCCCCTTTCACCACAGAAATTAATATGTACGTGCACACATCTGCATATAGGTACACATGGTTTCAACATGTTATGTTCCTGCTTACAGACTTTTAATGACTGCACCCCACATCCAGGAAATCTGCACATGTTAAGGCCAGGAGTTCCTTAACGTGTTGGAGGTCTACACTGAACCTTATTTACATGTCTTGCCAATGAGAAAATTGGCATGGCTAATTTCAATGTTTATGTACTGATGGCAGTAAAAGTTGGTTATGGGGTTGTATTCACAAAAGGAAATAATCAAACTTCTTTAAAATCTTTTCTAATCACTGACTTCCCCGGAAATAGAAGGACCAGAATGCCATCACAAGATATCTTTCATCAAATCACACAAAGAACATGATTTAAATGGTTTATACCACGAAGATTCTACCAGAAGGTGAAATTCTACTGTAAGATGTTGGGTCTTTTCAATTGTTAAATAGGAGGTTGTAGGGATAAAAGAGGTTCATTCTCACAATCCTGCACTAAGAACAAGTGGTAGAAACCAGTGCAAAGCAGTTTCCTCCTAACCCCATTTTCAGCCTTACCAGAGGCTCTTAAGCATGTTCACTCTGCCAGCACCCCAAATTTTCTAGATGTGTCATGATGGAACAAAATTCAGAGCCATTAAAAAAAGTCTTTCTTTATTGTAACATATTTTATTCTGGAAATTTTTGTATATTTAAGAAAGAATTTATTGGGGAAAAAACACCTTTGCACAGCGAAGGAAACCATCAACAAAATGAAAAGGCAACTTACTCAATGGGAGAAGATATTTGCAAGTCATATATATGATAAAGGTATAAAACTTAGACAACTTAATATCAAAAAAGCAAACAACCTGATTAAAAACTGAGCAGAGATCATTTTTCCAAAGAAGACACAGATGGTCATCAGGAATATGAAAAGATGCTCAACATCACTAATCATCAGGGAAATGAGAATCAAAGCCACAGTGAGACATCACCTCTCACCTGTCAGAATGGCTACTATCAAAAAGACAACAAAGAGCAAGTGTTGGCAAGGATGTGGAGAAAAGGGAACCCTCGTGCACTGTTAGTGGGAACGTAAATTGGTGCAGCCACTGTGGAAAACAGTATGGAAGTTCCTCAAAAAATTAAAAATAGAACTACCATATGATCTGGTGATTCCAATTCTGGGTACTTATCCAAAGAAAAGGAAAACACTAACTCGAAAAGATATATGCACCCCTATGTTCACTGAAACATGATTTAAAATAGCCAAGATATGAAAACAACCCAAGTTCCTGATAGACGAACGGATAAAGAAGATGCAGTATGCACACACACACACACACACACACACACACACACACACACAGAGGAATGTTATTCAGCCATAAAAAAGAATGAAATCTTGATATTCAAGACAACACGGACAGAGCTAGAGTATACTACGCTAAGTGAACTAAGTCAGACAGAGAAAGACAAATACCATATGATTTCACTTATATGTGGTATTTAAAAAACAAAACAAATCAACCAACATAATAAAACAGAAACAGACTCACAGATACAGAGAACAAACTGATGTTTGCCAAAAGAAAGGGGTTGGGAAGGCAGACAAAACAGATAAAGGGGATTAAGAAGTACAAAATTCCAGTTATAAAATAAGTAAGTCATGGGGATGTAATGTACAGCATAGGAACCATAGTCAAGAATACTGTAATAACTTTATACAGTGACAGATGGTAAGTAAGCTTACCATGGTGACCATTTTAAAATGTATATAAATATCAAATTGCTGTGATGTACACCTGAAACCAAAATGATACTGTATGTCAATTATACTTTGATTTAAAGAGAGAAACCATTGCATAATTTGGAGAAATTTCAAAAATAATATGAAGACATCAAATTCTAACCGTCTTTGCTGAAAATTTTGTCTTAAATTAGGAATTACATGATCCCTAGATAATAATATTGAATATTTTTTTCATTACCACAATCAAAGTCAAGAAACATTTTAAATAGTTTCAATACAACTGGGAATTAAAACAACGCTTAACAGTAACAACAGCAAAGTGAGAACTGCAAACAATCTGTTACCCTCAGAATTGTTAGAGTTCTTCTAAGTAGGCTTTAGCTGGGAAGGTTAATATTTTTAGTGTTTGAGATCTGTTTTGAGGCATTATATGACTTCAAACATAAATAAGCCTTTGGTTCCTGTTCTTGTTATTTTGGAAACAAGCGCAGGTTGAGAAAAATAACTTCATAATGCATTTAGTATTAGAAAACAAAGCAGCTAGGAGAAGAACAAAGAATTAAGGACCTACGAAGAAATGGAAATCATTCTTAAATGATACGAGTCTACCCGGAGCCTCTCCTGACAATAATTGGATTTGGTTGAATAGAGCTAAAAGCCAAGTGAACAGATGTTAGGTGATGGAGCAGAACCTGCTCTTTTCAGATTAAACAACCAATTATGAGTGGATAATGATGTGTGCAACTGGTAGTCACTGGAAATGTTTCCAATTCAGACCAAGCAATAAAAGTAAGATGCTAACATATTTGACTCTACACAGTATTGGAACCTAGCTATTTAAAACCGCTATTTTTAAAACAACAGCAGATAAGGTGTGAGTGGATGAATTCCATTTTTAGGGCTTTTGGAGATAATTAATGACAAGTTTTTTTCCCCTTAGGTAAGTTATGATCAGACGCTAGTTTTCTTTCTTTTTTTAAAAAATTGAAATATAGTTGATTTACAATGTTGTGTTAATTTCTGCTGTACAGCAAAGCGATTCAGTTATACATCTATATACACATCCTTTTAAAAATTCTTTTCCATTATGGTTTATCACAAGATATTGACTATAGTTCTCTGTGCTATAGAGCAGGGCCTTGTTGTTTATCCATTCTATGTATAGTAGTTTGCATCTGCTAACCCCAAACTCCCACTCCATCCCTCCCCCAACCCCTTCTCCCTTCGCAACCCTAATTAACTAAGATTGACAGCTATTTGCAATCTGACTCCCATGACCAGCCAGAACACATTTTAAAAATCTTAACTACTAGTTTAGAATATTCATACAATTGACTAAAATGCCTTTTCTTAGAAATCGAACAAGTGACAATGTCAAAGCATTAAACATGTCCTAATTTTTAGTTTTTATAAAATCACTGTCTGTACTAATATCCTGTGACAACTGTAACAAATTATCACTAACTGGTGGCTTAAAACAACAGAAATACATCCCCTCACAGCTCTGGGGGCTGGAAGTCCAAAATCTAGGTGTCAGCAGGGCCCCGCACCCTCTGGAGGCTCTAAGACAGAATCTGTTCCTTGCCTCTTCCAGCTTCTGGTAGCTGCTGGCACTCCTTGGCTTGTGGCCACATTATCCCTCTCTCCTCTGTCTTCACATTGTCTTGTCCTCTGTGTGTCTGTCTCAAACTCTGCTCTGTGTCTCCCATGTAAGCAGACATGTGATTGCATTCAGGGCCCACCTGAGTAATCCAGGATAAGCACCTACTTTCAGGATCTTAATCACATCTTTTGCCGAATAAGGTAACATTCATAGGTTCCAGGGATTTGACATGTCTGTCTTTGGTGGGGGGGGGATCATGTTTTGGCCTGTCTTTGTTTTATTGCATTGTTCCTGAATGTTTGCTAGTGTCATTTTCTCTCACTCAGTATACTTCATAAATGTCTCTCAAAAGAGAGGAATGTATTGTCTTTTACTCTTTATTTAGTGTCCTACCTTCTGTTAAGTACTATATGAATTCTGGCATTAAAGTTTCTTGAAGATTGTACTGGCTGCTACTACTAATGAGAAAGAATGGAAGAGAGAGAGAGAGAGAGAGAGAGAGGGGGGAGAGAGAGAGAGAGAGAGAGAGAGAGAGAGAGAGAGAGAGAGATGGATGCAGGAGGAAGAGGGGGAAAGGGAAGAAAGTCACCAGTTTGCTCTCCCAACTGATTCAACCCAATCAGCTGAGGTGCAGTAATCTTTAAGAGCTGCTGAGATGTCCCAAATCATGAGTTCAGTTTTCCTTGGTTATGTATCTGGAATCTACTGTGTATGATTCTCTTCACGTCACGACCAATAAAGTTATACGCAATGGCATTTATTACAATTAGGGCATTTGTAAATGTTACATTTGTAGTGACATTCAGGATAAGTGGAATAATTAATTTCATTCAATCTTTTGGATTACCAAAAGCTTTTGAAAGGGTGGGATAGATTGATTTTCATTTGGTTTTCCTGATCTGAGTTTTATAGATATTCCTAAAATAAGTAGTTTGAAAAAGATCATAATGTAAATTAGGAATTTCAGGGTTATTTTCATTTTTGTAGGGGGTTGGGATGGGGCAGTGGGGAAGGAAATGGTGTCACTGCTCTGGCTTCCCTCGTACAATACACACGTGCTATTGCTGATGTTTACAATCTGGGATCGGGTTGATTGTAACAGAGGATACCAGCTCTTCTTAACCTGTAATGAAGAGCTCTCTTTCTAAAAGCTTATGCTGTAAACTTCTGTAACTGGTGTTGGTTTTGAGTCTCTAACAACATTCAGTAGAGGTACTCATTTTCTACTTTCTATTTTTCAACTGTTGTTTGCTTTAAATCATATGCCATATAGGATCAAGAGTGGATAAGAGGGCTTCCCTGGTGGCGCAGTGGTTGGGAGTCCGCCTGCCGATGCAGGGGACACGGATTCGTGCCCCGGTCCGGGAGGATCCCACATGCCGCGGAGCGGCTGGGCCCGTGAGCCATGGCCGCTGGGCCTGCGCGTCCGGAGCCTGTGCTCCGCAGCAGGAGACGCCACAACAGTGAGAGGCCCGCGTACCACAAAAAAAACCAACAAAAACCAGGCACAGTCTTGAGAGATAGACATAATTAAGTAGCTCTCAATATAATATCCATAAGAGTCAAGGTAGAAAGGAAGAACATTAAAAAACAAAACAAAAAACATGCAGAGAGAAGCGAATGTTGCCGTAACCATAGGTATTAAATCGAATCCACTGATATGACTACTAGGGTAAAGGTTTGGGCTTCTATGAGCTAGTATGAGCCTTAGTAATGTATACCTTCCAAACAGTGGCTAGGGTCTGTGACATCACTTTATTTAAGCACACTGACAGAGACACTGTAACAGGGGCACAGTTTGGCAGGGTCATGTATGTGTTAGAACCCAGTCTTCATTCAGGCCAGGTGATCCTCTGAGCCTCCAGAAATCTCAGTGCGCTGAGGAAGCTAGCCCAATAATTACAAGGGAAGAGAACCCCCATCACGTATGGAATGGTCTCACTGATTCCCTGATGGGTAAGCATCCTTTAGCCCTGGTAAGACTTAAAATTAAGAAGAAAAATATATATGTAAGAAACAAAACCCATTGTATCAAATACTTTTGCATTAAAGAGTCTATATATTTGATATTTTATATACTTGTGATATTAAGATATTTTGGCCAATTAGATAACAGTAATTTGGAATTGTGATTCCAATTTAAACTGTGAAATTGAGTCAATGATTTAGACTTGTGGTTTTAAGTTGAAATCTTACTAAGTTAACACACACATTTAGAACTTTAAGAGAACTTAAAAATAATCATATTTCATATTTGTAAGTATTCAATTGATGAATTATTCAAGTATTCATGAGTATCTCATTTGTTAAGTCAGACAAGTTAAAGTACTTAAAAGGAAATTAAATGTATTAAATTTATGCACAAAGCTTTAAGTGTTTAAAAACGTTTAACTACATTTGAAAATGAAACAAAATCATTAATCAAATTTCCCTTAAGAATGACTGTTAAAATTAGCTTCACTTACAAATAGGCTAATGAGGTTTGTAAGCTGAACTTAGAATTTTAAATACGATTATGATTTTGATCACGTAACTTCAATAGCGCACTATCTAGTTTTAAAATCAGAGTAACCTCTGACTAGTCTTTTCTGGGCATAAACATTGTCCTCATTTGCCCTTGACAAAACGTGACGTCCCATTTTGGAGCTGGTAAACAAGAATGCTATTCTAGAGAAGCAGAACAGGCTAGGACCCAGCTCCCCGGGGCCAGCAGTAAGGCAAGCTTGGTGAAAAGTTGGCTGTTCTTTTCCTGTCTAGGGTCTGAGCCCACAGAGGTCAGGAATCCATCCCTCGGGTTGAAAGGAGTATAAAGGTGAAGAATCAGAGGGCCATCGCTTCCTGAGTACCTTGTAAAGAGTCGCTGATGAATAAGAAATCGCCAAGTTAAGAAAGTATCCAGTTTTGTTATCTGAGGTGTCATCAAGAGACAGAAAAGTAAAAAGAAAAAAAAAAGGAAATAAAAGAGAGAAAAGTATAGGTATCTCCTGCTTTTTGAAAGTTCACTTTACGCCACTTTGCTTGTACGAAAGACCTACATTATTATCTGTTTTCACTAATCGAAAGAAATCTGAAGAGAATTTTTGCTTTTACGAAAAAAATCAAAAATAGCGTTCAGTGTTTTTTTTTTTTGCAGTGAGCCATTATAGAGGCAGTGTGCACCCCAAGCAGAGCAGTGAGTGTGGCCCCTTCAAGCTCCTTCCCTGGGAACTGCACTCAGCATCTCAGCATCAAGCCTCCATAGCTTTGAATGGTGTCTGTGAGCATTTGTGCTTTACAGCGATGTATTTTGTGCATCTGTTAGCAAGATGTGTCCTAAGGTAATGTTTATTCACTTTATCCCAGCTCGGCTTAGGAAAAGTTTCAAAGGAACGCTTCACTTTCTGATAGTGGGGGAAACCTGTGAAGGAAAATCATCTATTACTCTTCTTTCTATCAGGAATTCAGAGAATTCTAGTAGGTCTTCAAAGTGCACTACGTAGGCAAGTGAACTTAGTCTGTCCACATGGTTAAATCTGTATTAGTGAAAATTTTGAGAGCTAAAGCTAATCATCAAAAGTTATTATGCAGGATCTCAACATGAATAGAGAAGTTTCCCTTTTTCTGTGGCTCTTCAGGGAACAAACAAACACTAGGAAAAAAAAGAAGAAGAAGAAGAAAAGCAGAGAGACACATTTTCCTTTAGCTAGTGGGTGGTTTGAGCTGTTACTGGGTTTTTCCATCTTACCTATCCTCCCCCTTCCTCCAGCTGACAATTCCAAAGGAAAGAAAGAATCATGGTTTTCAAGGACTGTACTGTAATTCAAGGATGGTGAGAGTCTGACAAAGTAACTCAGCCTGGTGAAGAGTGAGTGTCAGTAGAAAGACGTAACAAAGTTACTTTTTTGGAAGTGAAGGAATTATGAGACCCAGAATCACATTAATCTTGTGAATGCCATAAAAATCTCATTATTGATTGGCTAAGGAAACTTGCATTCCAAATTAAAACAAACAATGAAACCTCATGAGATATTCTTTTTAAGGCAAAGCTTAAGTCTTTATTTTTTATGGACTTATTCAATTTTATGTTTCCTCGATAACATATCCATCTCAGTCACAAAATTTTTTATTGCTCAACAATTTTCTCAAAAAAAAAAAAAGAAAACAAGAAATATTCTGAAAATTAAAGAACTTACTGAAAATCAGCAGCATTGGTGCAGGTGCTGCAGGCTGTTATGCCACCCCCCAAATTGCTAATCACTCTTATTCTTGACAGTATTAATAATTTTTTCTAAATGGCAGTTTGGGGTTAAGAATAATTTCTGTCTCTATGTTTATTTATTTTGTCCTATGCAAAAAAATAACCATTTTGCAAGCAACCATTCAGTGCCATCCACATTGACTGGAAATGGCAATGCATTTTTTCCCCCAGTGATGGTTCTAATCACTGGTAGATTAGCATGAGCTGGCTGGAAAACGTGAACCACAAATGTGTGTACTACAAACGTGTACCACAAATCTATATTTATATCTGTTGTATTTTCCCATACAGTGTGATGTATATACCCAATACATGCAAATATGTGTATTTATACATTTCTGTATACAGTAAGTCCCCTACACACGAACCTTCAAGTTGTGAACTTTCAAAGATGTGAATGTATTATAAACCCATTACAGCCAATTGTGTTAGCTGGATACCTAGGCTAACTTTTTTGGACTTACGATCAAATTGGACTTACAAACATGCTCACTGAACGGAACTCGTTCGTATGTTGGGGGCTTACTGTATGGAACACGTATTACATGTATATAATATGTGCAAATATATGTATTTATATATTTTTATATTGTGTGTATATATATATATATATATAACATGCATATATGAAAAATATATTCCCCTAAATAGTGAGTGTAATAGTGAGTGTGTATCTAATTTTGAACAGATTAGTGTTCCTTACCAGGTTGTTAGATCTTAGACATGATAAGCATGTGGTATCTGTATCTGATCAAACAAGATACCCCAGACTCAAGGAACTGATTAAAAGCAAACAACTTAAACAACACAAAAAAGAATGTGCTAATGTCTAAGTTAAAAGGGAACCAACTCTAGGAGGAGTGCAGTGAATGGCATTCTTTGACAAAAAGCCTCTTGTCTGGTGGACCCACCTTTTCCTCTATATCCAGAGGACTGCTGTGTCCTGAATTCTCTGTACAGCTACATAAAACCAGGAACTGGTAAATGGTTGACAAATATGCCCAGGTCCTGGGATCCCAAGCAAATGTGGGTTTTGTATAATAGGCCAAGAGCACTTGGGGACGGCTGACAGGGGAACAAAATTTCAGTGCCTTGGAGGACAATAGCTTCATGAAAGATGTCTGATCTTTAAGAAGTGTTCTCTAAGTCACAGTGGTTGAAACCGGTTGGAGTAGAAAGTAATCCTAAAATCCTCCTTAAACCTGTAGTAGATTAATTGCCAAAATGTCCTCAGTGGTATCCCTTCCTCTATCCATGCCCCTTGTAGTATGGCTTTGGAGGTCCCCAACCAAGAGGTAGGGCCCACTTCCCCACCTCTTGACTGTGGGATACCCTTGTGACTGGGCTAAAACCACAGCCAATAGCCTGTGGCAGAAATGACAGTGCTTTAGCTCTGTGCCTGCTGCAACTCTCTCTCTCAGAACTTTCCCTCCACCGTGTGAACAAACCTCGGCTAGTCTGCTGGATGATAAGGGACACGGGGACCAGGCATCCCTGCAGTCCTAGCTATCAGCCAGCCAATAGCCAAACATGAATGAGGCACCCTAGTCCCTAGCTGACTTGCCAGCTGACCGCAGAGACATGAGAGAGCTCATCTAAGATCAGCCAAGCCTGGTCCAGATCAGCAGAATCACCCTGCTGACCCTTGGGCTTGTGAGCAATAATAAACGCTCATTACTTCAAGCTACTGAGATTCTGGGCAGTGTGTTATTGCAGCATCATCTAACTGACAAAAAAATCAACACACCAATGCAAGTACGAAGATGCCATCATTTGTTTACCCCCATGCATCCTACCTCTAAAAAGTACTGATGGCTTGACACAGTGTCCCTAAGAAGCAAGCCATTGTTGCCTTCTTATGGTGAAGGACCATGGGTCCATAGGTACAGTGCTTACATGAGTGCTTTCTGGCCATCTTGTGAGCACTCACATTCCAAAAGAACTTAGGGCTCTCCTGCTGCATATGTCTGTAGTCAATTAACTCGCCTTTTATTTCACTTCATTGAACTTAAAGAGCAGCCAGTGTCTGTTCAGAAGCCACACACCATGTTTCCTCCTGCCTACAAACATAGCAATAAACCAGACAGCTTTCTGGTTCACTGTAAAAACTCCTTTTATGGGCTTCCCTGGTGGTGCAGTGGTTGAGAATCTGCCTGCCAATGCAGGGGACACGGGTTCGAGCCCTGGTCTGGGAAGATCCCACATGCCACGGAGCAACTAGGCCCGTGTGCCAAAACTACTGAGCCTGCGCGTCTGGAGCCTGTGCTCCACAACAAGAGAGGCCGCAATAGTGAGAGGCCTGCGCACCGCGATGAAGAGTGGCCCTCGCTCACCGCAACTAGAGAAAGCCCTTGCACAGAAACGAAGATCCAACACGGCAATCAATCAATCAATCAATCAATCAATCAATCAATCAATAAACTCCCTTTATAGGAAGACAACACGGTAACAATAAAAACACCACCTAAAGGGAGGCTTACAGAACCTCATCAGCAAGTCTCAAGTACACCCGTGAAATAAAGATCAGCACCCTCGGGCTTCCCTGGTGGCGCAGTGGTTGAGCGTCCGCCTGCCGATGCAGGGGACACGGGTTCGTGCCCCGGTCCTGGAAGATCCCACATGCCGCGGAGCAGCTGGGCCCGTGAGCCATGGCTGCTGGGCCTGCGCGTCCGGAGCCTGTGCTCCGCAACGGGAGAGGCCACAATAGTGTGAGGCCCGCGTACCTCAAAAAAAAAAAAAAAAGATCAGCACCCTCTACCCCAAGTACACATGAAACTAAAAATAACATTTGAATTGTCCAACCTCAGCCAGTCCTGGAGATAACATGCTTTTTCCAGCTGCACAGTGCAGTGTAGGGAAAGAGTACTACAATGGAAGTCAAGAGAGATGTATTTCTGCCCTTGTTCTACCTTCAGTACTTGCAAGGCCAAGTTCCCCTGGACACTTGGACTCTCAGATAACTGCTGAGGATGCTTCTAGTCCTGTGATTTCATGCTCTCATCTTGCTTTCTGGGCCTTTTAGTTTACAGCTGTGAATGTGTACAGAATTCAAAACGATGTAGCTGTGGAAAGACCTCTGGACCGAGAGTCCTTAGACCAGCCTCTGCCCCCAGCGCATCAGGTGACCTTGAGCAAGCTCCACCTCTCTACACCTCAGTTTGCCCATCTGTAAAATGGGTGGTTCATTTGGGCTAAATGATCTTGAAGGGCCTTTTCAGCTCAGAATGGCTGATTTCACAATGCCTCAAGGTTACATGGTTTATAATGGATTTCTAAACAGAGAGCGTGACCTAGACTTAGGCACACAGAGCCCAAAGCATCAGGCAGTCACTTCACTGAGCCAGAGGTAGGTCACACTGAGCTTGGAGTCAGTTTTTCTGATTTCTGACAATGAGGAGTTAAGGGCCTGTTATTTGTGGACGTGCTTCTGGTACTAAGGAAAATGTCACCCACTATCAAAACCAAGTGTTTTCTCTACCATGCCCATTGTGGAACATCTGGGTGTGCTGGGCAGCTCAGCACGCACCCGGGACAGAAAGTGGCCCAAGGGATGCCCCAGAACTAGTGCCTTTGTGTCAAATTGAAACTAAAGCACAAGGTCCTCCACACAGCCTTTGTCACACAGGGACAGAGCAGACCAATTATAGGGACCTCCCCACCTACAGGAAGACGAGACATAGATACTCTGTGAGGGAAGCTTTTCCAAGCATGGCCATGGAGAACCCCTGGTGGATGGGTCACCAGCAAAACCTAATTGTATTCACTCAAGCTCAGAGTATTTCAAAGAGTGGAAACCAGGTCACTGGAAAGCCAGCATCTTACAAGGGCTAATATAACAACGACATGAATATATCAACAGGGCCAGACTCTAGGGAAACTAATAGACAAAAAAGCTGACTGTAGACTCCTCCACCCCTTAATCTGCCATGCCCCTTCGTTCTTTCAAACCCCCCACCCCAAATCTTCTAAGTGCCTTATACCGCCTTTGACCGCTAATAGGGTTGGACCCTAAATCTATTTTACTATATGATTGGGCTTCATTCCATTCTGGCTTTGGGGTACCTCCTACTCATGTTCTCCTTTAAATAAACAAAAAGCTTACTTGTCCTTTACCCTAGGTGACAATTGGAGTAATCAGTTAATCCCCATCAATGTTAACTAATTTATGTTAGACGCAGCATATAAACTTGCCCCCAGAAGGTATTCATAAAAGATGAAGAAATGAAATAAAATGTCTAAACATCTTTAACATCATCAGTCATCAAAGCAAGGCAAATGAAAACAACAAAATACCATTTTTCATTTATCATATTGACCAAGGGGATGCTCCTCTTTCCTTGTAAGGGAGTCATGTGGCACACATGAAATTGGTAGAATAAGTTTTAATGATGTACCAGGAAAATGAACAGTTCACAGACCCTTTATTCCAGTACTTTTTCTAGGACTCAAACCTAAAATCATAACAGAAGTAAGGACAGAGATTGGTATAGTATGTCATGGACACATTATTTATGATTTAAACCACATACATTTACTCCAAAACATATAACTAGGCAATGGTATTTTAGATAGCCTTCAAAATTATGTTTTTTGATGTTCCGTTAAACTGAGTTAAGTAACATACAGATCTGTCTATATGATATTTTCTCAACTGGCTTACTTTAAAAGTAAAATAGGGAGGTACCAGATTTTTAATAGTGGTCTTTCTAAATTAATAGGTTGGAGGGTAGTTTTAGTTTCCTTTAATTTCCTTTAGTTTAAATTTAGTTTAAATTCCTTTAGCTTCCTTTTCTTTATTTTCCCATCTTTTGAAATAATGGGTACAAATTATTCTTATCATCAGAAACAACCTTCTTTAAAAGCTCATAATAAAAACAAAGAAAGGGAGTCAGAACTTTAGGGATCAGACAACCTGTTGAGGACCCTTAAATCCCAGGGTGTGTGATTTGACTTTCCCACCCAAATACCCAAAATGAGATCTTGAGCACGAAGGCTGCTCCCAGGGAGCTGTGAGGCTGGTGAGGAGACCTGAGCAAGGCACCCACCCTTCCGGCTTCCACCTCTTGCTGGAAGCAATCAGAGGAAACTAGCTCTCTGTGTAGGGAAGCCAACTGCAGCTGTGCCAGCAGGAACCACTGCACGATGGAAAGCATGTTACACAGGCACGTTGAACCACTTATTGAAGGCGGACGGTAACTCCGGCCTAATGAAGACTGGGCGTACTCCTTCTGTTGGCTCTCGGCCAGTCACTTAGTTTAGTCTGGATCCGAGGGGGAAATCACATGACTGTTCCTCATATTCAGAGTGGAAGGTACTGAGTAGCTATGACTAAATGGCTTCTTTGGAAACTCAGAGAGAGCGAGCTACTGTCCAGCCTTCTCCATTGTGTAGGTCGTACTTTGTCCACCAGGGGCACACATGCACCATGAGAGTGGTACCCTAGGTCCAGTTATTTCCCATCTCAAACTTTAAGACTTTTATTTTTCTAATTTTTATTTTTTTTTTTTTAATTTTAATTTTTTGGCCATGCTGTGTGGCATGCGGGATGCGGGATTTTAGTTCCCTGACCAGGGATCGAACCCGTACCTCCTGCAGTGGGAGTGCAGAGTCTTAACCACTGGGCCACAAGGGAAGTCCCTTTAAGACTTTTACAATTCCTATAGCCTTGATCCCCACACTGTCAAGTTAAAAGTCGTATCATCATAGTACACCAGCCTCTAAGAATAGGGTAAGTTTCCAGAAAGGGAAGTCGTTTTCCCTGACTTCCTCCTTAAAGCCTCGGAACATCCTTGAACCAATTTCCATTTACATAAGATTTCATCGCATATTGGAAATTGATGAAATAAACACTTCTCGGTCATGTTTAGATCTACTCGTCTCAAACACATTTTTTTCACTGTGATAAAATATACGTAACATCAAATTTACCACGTTAACCATATCTAAGTGTGCAATTCAGTGGCATTGGGTACATTCACATTATCGTGCAACCATCATTACTGTCTGTCCTCAGGAATTTTCCATCATCCCAAGTTGAATCTTCCACCCATTAAACAATAATTCTCTGTTCTCCCTTACCCCAGCCCCTGGGAATTATCATTCCACTTTCTGTCTCTGTGACTTTGCCTATTCTAGGTATCCAATCAAGTGGAATCACACACTACTTGCCCTTTTATGTCTGGTTTATGTCACTTAGCATAATGTTTTCAAGTTGAACCCAAATTTTGGAGTAACAAAACCCTCTAAGTTGATAAGCCAGCACGCAAAGTCATTCCTTCTTATTTCCAGTCTCTTCAATTTTCCTTTTCAAAGGTCTCATTTGACCAGTGCTTCGTTTTTGAACAGCCAGAGTCCTATGACGTTGAACAGATTCCCTCGCCAAGTGTGCGAACTCCCTGCCAACCGGAGAGTCAGGCAGGACTGAGATAACCGCTTGGTGAGGGTGTTGCAGAATTTTGAAGTAGATGAGCTTTAACCTCTCATTCTGCTCTAAGGCCTTGTGACTTTTACAGACAAATGCTTTTGTTTGTTCCTTCATTCATCCACATAGGAGTCTGTCAGCCTTTACTAAGTGCCTGTTGCATGTAAATGACGGATATCGAGGCAGTGTGGTGACGGATGATACTGATTTGACTCCCAACCTCGGTGGTGGAATCAGAAGCTTGGACCCTGCCCTAGGAGACTTGCTTTTGCTCTCGGTCAGCTGGCACTGGCGAGTACACCCGGGGAGGACTGCCAGTTACATACATGCTTGCGTGGAGACGTTGGCTTGCGGTAGAGGGTTCCTTAGTTGTGCAACTCTACGTATCAGCCAGAAAAACGTAACAGACTCAAACGGCAGATGTGGGTCCTGAGAGTGCCTACTGTAAACTGGTATTACCTAGCCTATAATCTAAAAATATCAAGGACTTCTGAACTTTGCATACGAGTACCCAATCGTTTCTCTGCTGCGTATTAACACTGTGATCTTCGGGCAAGTCACTTTAACTTTCTACCATGCCCCCAGGACTCTGGTAGGAATGAAACAAGTTGGTAGGGATAATAAATACCCATGCCCACGGGACTCTGGCAGGAATGAAACGACTTGCACAAGGCTTGGCACGTAGAAGGCATTAAGAAAATGCCAGGCCCTCCTGCAGGGTTTTCCCCAAAGACACCCAACCTCACAAAACAAATGCAGCCCTGCAGTAGGCCAGCCCTGGACCTGCAAGCACCAGAATAAGGTTGGGGTATCTCCTGGGTTTCTTTCGGATTGCTAGCTGGGGACAGCGAGAGTCTGCTTCAGAAACGCCACTGTGTTAGTTTGAGAGGGAGCAATGCCACTTTACCCTTCGGCATAGTAAATCTTGTAAGTCATAAAAAGAGGTTCAACACAAAGAAAACCTAATCTCATATGAGTCAGGAATAAGATCTGAGTATTTCTCTGGCTGGAGTTCGTAACCGAGCACAATTCAGGATCAGTGAGTCCCAGGACCACTGTCTTCAGTGGCTGCCTACACAGAGGTGGATGTCTGAGGGACAATCTCATCCAGGAGGGACTCATCACCCCAGGAAGCAGGGTGCAATTTGGCAACCCACAGAGAGCAACTGTTGCCCAGGCAGAATCTACCCAGAGAGATGAGTGTCATGAAGCCACTGGAAGGGAGACAGGCTGTTCCGGTGAAGGTCAGGGTGCGGCAGCGATGTGTCCACACCTGGGACTCTTCCTCACCAGAGGCTATGAGTAGATCACACATGGAGTAGGCAGAACTGCAAATACTGACAGGCTTTCTGAGGATGGAGGCGTGTTTGTCTTAGACACCCACAAATGGAAATTATTCCTCTAATTAGAAATGATGACCTCATCACCACGTCTTGAACCAGTCCTGATTTTCAAAAGTGAGGAAGAGTTGGGTCAGTGGATGCTGGTTCCTCATTTTAGTTGCTTCAGATGAGGTCTGAGTTGGGTTTTAAATACATGAACAATACCTAATTCTCTTTCTGTCTTTTTGAATAATTGGGCTTTCTTAACTTCTTTCTAAATATTTCTATCTTTTGCTTATTTACTTATTTGGTTGCTTTGACTAACAATTTAGTAGTCAAGTTCTTATTTCTGAGTCATTTGTGTGTCTTAGAACATTTGCTTCCCTTATCTCTACAATGGGGAAGGTTCATATATTCATTATTCCCGATTATTTAAAGACCTATTAATCCAGGCCTTCTGAGAAGAAGACTGTCCAGTGGGATAAACTGTGCAAGGATTTTCTTTGGGAAAATGTCTCGGGAGAAAATCGGGAGGGAGCTGGAAAATGCTGGGAGAACCTTCTAGAGATGCTAGTCTGACCAGAGTCCGAGAGAAGGAAGGAAGAAAGTGAGATGAAACATCTGAGACTGCTGTGCTGTCTAAGCAAGGTTTGGCAAGCATGTTGGGGAATCCTGGAGCTGAAGGTGACCTTCAGCGAATCCTTAGAATCCCTGCCGTGCGCAGTCATCGGCTGGGAGCAGCCTGTGTGACAGGGGTGGGGGCTGGGTGCAAACACTGTGATGGAGTTCAGGGCCCAGCAGCTGGAGACTTTGCTGGATGACATTTTCTGTAGTTCGAGGTCTTACAGTCACCAGAGTGGCAGGGTTTCTCCAACTTGTCACTATTGACATTTTGAACCAAATAATTCTATGTTGGGGGATCTCTCCTGTGCACGTAGGATGTTCATCAGCATCCCTTGCCCCTACCCACTAGATACCAGTAGCCTCCTCCCACGTTCTGACCGTCAAAACTGTCTGCAATTCCTGCCAAGTGTCCTTGGGGAGAGGGGGCAAAATCAGTTCAGGTGAGAAACATCAAACCAGGGAAATTCAGAGAAACTTGGGATGGTTTCTCAGGAAAATTATAAAATCGGAGGGAAAGGAAAACGTAAATGTTTTGAATTATAGATTACGATTATTAAGAAAAATAACTCAGGTGAGGCCCCCCAAGTAAACAAGACTCTCCCACTACAGCAATATGCCACTGATTAGCTATTAATTTCTATTCCAACTGAAGTTTCTTACCCTGAGATGAACTTTCAGTCAAATGTCTTACCTTAAATTTAAGGACACAAAAATAAAGTTTAAAAAATTAAATAGGTAGTCTTTTAGCTTCAGGTGTCCTATTGTAATGCGAACACAACTCATGCTTACTTATTTTGGAGATGGATGAAAATCACTCCCCCGCAGTAAGGTACATCCGTTACAGGGACAGGACACAATGACTTCACATTTAATTCAATAGAAACACGTGCATCGGGAAAGGAAATGAAATCCAGGAATGAGGCCGATGAGGTTCCCAGAATCGAGCATCTCAGATCTGATTTTCACCAAATCGTCGAAGAGCCTTTGACTTGCTAGATTCTGCGAGGCCACAGGTTAACACCCCCAGGTATGTTTCCACCTGGACGGCAGAGCCCATTCCCACTTTCACTTGAAGCGGCGCTGGGTGTAATGCTGGGCCCAGCACTGTTACCACTCACCTTGATGAGGCCCATCACCTCCAAGCAGGTTTTTTTTAAAAAAATTATTTACTTTTTCAATTTTTGGCTGCATTGGGTCTTCGTTGCCACGCACGGGCTTTCTCTAGTTGCAGTGAGCGGGGGCTACTCTTCGTTGCGGTGCCTGGGCTTCTCATTGCGGTGGCTTCTCTTGTTGCAGAGCATGGGCTCTAGGCAGATGGGCTTCAGTAGTTGTGGCACACGGGCTCAGTAGTTGCAGCACGCAGGCTCCGTAGCTGTGGCTCGTGGGCTCTAGAGCGCAGGCTCAGTAGTTGTGGTGCACGGACTTAGTTGCTCCATGACATGTGGGATCTTCCCAGACCAGGGCTTGAACCCGTGTCCCCTACATTGGCGGGTAGATTCCTAATCACTGCACCACCAGGGAAGTCCCCAGGCAGGTGTGTTGCTTCCTCCCTTACTGTTTTCCACAGAGGAGCCGGAGTGGCTTCTTTGAAACAAGTCAGATGCCACGTTCCCTCTCCACTCAAAAGCCTCCAAGCCTTCTACTTCACGCATGGTAAAAGCAGGAGTCTTACTCTAGCTAAGAAAATCCGAATCCTTGCTACTCATAGACAGTCTGGAGACCAGCAGTGGCAAGGGCTTCCCAGGCGCGTGTTAGGAATATGGACTCTGGGTCTGCCCCAGACCTCCTGAATCAGGGTCTGCCCTTGAACCAGGTCCTGAGGGGATGGTCACATCCACTGGAGCTTGAGAAGCTCAGTCCTCATGGTCGGTCTGACCCGTAGCTCCTTCTCTCCCCTCATCTCCCTCTGCCCTCCCATTGCTCCCCTTCCATAGCCAGTTGTGGCTCTTGTAGCCACTCAACCTTCCAACCACGTTCCAGCCCTTGCCCTTACTCTCTCACTCCCTGCAGGTGCCTGCTCAAAGGTGACCTCACTGCCGAGGCTTCCTGACCGCTGTAGTTAAAGCCCTTCTGAGCTTCCAACCCTGTGTGCCCAGGTCACTCCCCATCCAGGGACCCTGCCTTAGCACTCATCTCCACCTGCCCTGTGACATACGGCTATTCATTCTCATTGTCTGTCTCCAGGTCCATGAGAGGAGGGACTTTATATTTTTGTTCACTGATGAATCCCTAGAACAGTGCTAGCCACACATTACATTGTTAGTAAATAATTGTTGGCTCAGGGGGTAAGTGAATTGGGTGGCCTCCTGGGATATATTCCTCAGAGAGGAAGCAGGTTCCAAGGGAACACAGAAGAGGCTGGGGTCTCCTGATCACCCAACTCGTCCGGTTGCTTTGTCTGACATCCTGTGATGCTTTCTTCCAAGCTGCCCGGAAATGAATCACAGCCAAAGGCAAGTATCTGGCTGCAGGGCAGATTCTCTGCTCAGTCAGAGAATCAGCCCAGATCAAGCCGAGGCTACAGGAACAAAGCACGGAGCTGCCGCTCCCCTTCTGGCAAACAGGAGGATCAAGCTGTGCATTTCATTTCGATGAGTTTTTTTTTTTTTTTTTTTTTAAAGGGAAAATGGCCAAAGTTTCCAAAACGCATGGGGTTTTTTTGTTTTGTTTTTTTTCCAGAAGAAAGATTAATCTTTATTTCTTCTAAAAGGCAATCTGTTTATACGTTTGCTGGAGGATTTGTCTGGAACTGAATTAAAATAGGAGAACTTGATTTGACACATCTGGAGCAGACGAGCATGTTTTCTTTGGCTTCCTGTGGATGTTTAAATTGGGGTTAAGATGAGGAAGGTGGTAAAACTGTCGGAAGCCTCAGGTGGCTGGAAGAGACGAGCGTAGAGGATACACAGAGGTGCAGCGTACAACGCAGCAGGCTGCATCGTGACAAATCTTTCACTTTCTCGCCCTGTCAAAGCTATGCTTAAAATGTTAATGAGAAGGAAGATAATGAAGGCTCAAGGACAGACTCTGAGAGCACAGGGTTGAAGAACAATTTGTGTATAAGAACATCTTGCTTAAATCTATTCCTGGGTCTCCTGAAGGCTAAAAAATGTCATCAAGAGAATCGTTAGGGAGAAGAAAAGCTGCTCTCGCCCAACCCATATTCACCTTAAACTCTCAAAACTTAAATGAAAACTTTCACACAAAGCATGGGTGTGTTGAGAATCAAGTTAGCTCCAAGAAGAAGCTGCAACTGGGGTGGAGACACAATGCCTGTGAAAGTTTTTGAACCGCACTGGCTATAACTGTATGGAGAGAGTGGAGCATTCAGTAAATTGCTCTTGGACACCATGCATATTTTAGCTACTGAAGCACAAAGGGATTATCAAGCAACCCATTGTCAACATCTTTATTCAGGTTTTCTTCTTGGGATTGATTTTCTTTTTCTTTCTTTCTTTTTTTTGTTTTTATTTCCCAGCCATATAAACAAATCAGTTGTGGGCGTTTGGTGTTCAACTGTAAAGGATATATTTGTTAGAATATAAAGACAATAATCCCCTTGGCTCTGGAGGAGTAATGCTGAATTTCACACACAGAGCTATCAGGACTGGACGATGCTCTGCGGACAGGACAGGACTTTGAATATAAACCATGGACTACCATTCACATATTAAAAAAAGGCCAGTGTCAACAATTTTATTAGCCAACAAATCCAACATAGTTCCATTAGGAACTTTGAAAACACCCACCTTTAAAGGTTCTTTTTTTCTCGTTTCAGGTTCCCAAACTACCACAAACGACCTATAAAGCAATATTCTCATAATTACCCAATGTGGGGAATAAGGTGTAATGATAAAGAATTCCAAATCAATGTATATTACATCTCAAGATGCTGCTTTAAGAATAATGTCTCCATTACTGGGACTGACGTATACACACTACTATATGTAAAAGATATAACTAATAAGGACCTACTGTATAGCACAGGGAACTCTACCCAATACTCTGTAATGACCTATATGGGAAAAGAATCTAAAAAAGAGTGGATATACATATATGTATAATTTTCTTTTTTTTTTTTTTTTGCGGTATGCGGGCCTCTCACTGTTGTGGCCTCTCCCTGGCAGAGCACAGGCTCCGGACGCGCAGGCTCAGCGGCCATGGCTCACGGGCCCAGCCGCTCCGCGGCATGTGGGATCTTCCCGGACCGGGGCACGAACCCATGTCCCCTGCATCGGCAGGTGGACTCTCAACCACTGCGCCACCAGGGAACCCCCATATATGTATAATTGAATCACTTTGCTGTACAGCTGAAACTAACACAACATCATAAATCAACTATATTCCAATAAAATTTTTAAATAAATAAAATAAAAAATAAAAATAATGTCTCCATTGACTCAATCGTACCATCTGATTCTTAAACCTCTCAAACCTTGCTTTAATGAAGCCCTGACCAAACAAAATCAACCATTCTCTGCAATTATCCAGCAGTACTTCTGCAGTTGGGGTACTCAAGCTCTCTCCTCCCCCAAATATCTGCCTTCCACTATTTTTTTAGATCTTAAATGACTTTTCTGGTAACAGCAGGTAAGAATAAACAAGTCATGGTGGTTTACAAATAAAGTAGGCGGTACCTTTATGTCTCTCTTTGGAAGCAATCCTGGCATTTATGTTCTTTTCTGATTGTTTTTGTGCCAGGAAAAAAAACATAAATAAATAACTGCAAGTATTCCAAAAGCTGAGAGGGGGCTGGGAATCTCATAGCATTTCTAAATTGCTTCCAAAAACTTTAAATGATGAGTTTTGAGACTGGAAAAGACAGAAAGAAAAACAAACCTAAATCTGCCCCGTAACCACAAAGCACACATGCAACTCATAGGAAAGAATGTGTGCATGAACGTATGAGGGTGGAATTTGGCCGCAACCAGGCTGATAACATGCTTAATCAAACGGTTCATCATTCTGCCTCTACAGAGTTTCTCTTCTGACTTGGGCAAATTTATGGAGAAACGAACACAGGTTCAGCCATCTCATTCTGGACCCTCTCAACAGGTCATTATTTCGTCAATCAAAACGCAACCCTCCACCCCTCTGAACTTTAAGAAATAGGCCTCCTTTCAATAGAAAGTGTGTTGTCAAGCTTTTTTCCCACCAAATAATTTGATAAAATTTCCAATAAGTGTTCCCAGTTTGGACAAGGGAAACACAGATTTATTTTACTGGGAACCACTACTATTTAGGTACAGAGATCTAAGATAACAGAGCTACCCTTTGAAACACAGTCCAAAGGTAGACTGACATTTTGATGGATAATGTATAACACCCGGGACACACAGGCAGGGGGAGTTACAGGGCAATTTACGAGGTAAGAGTCGACATTCAGTGAACTTCCATCCCCCCTTCTTTGAGCCTCTGGTCTCCAGCAGCCCAGCGTCCCTTTCTCTGTTGACTACAATCTACTAAATAAGCTCCTCTCAGCTGTCTCCTCTCACGCACCTCAAATGGAAATGGACCTGTATGTGCATCACTCCCTTGGGATCCCGTTTTCTGAGACTGGCCAGCGGGACAGATCCGGAACAAGCTATTACCAGCCAGTATTTAGTTAATAGGTCCCCGTTCCAGGAAAAATGGAAGTTTACTACTGGAAGCTTGAAGACATAATGCTCTAACCTGAATGAATGAGCGAATGGCGTTTCTTGCTGATGTTTTCTCACTAAGGCAGGCTGATGGGAAAAAAACAGCCCTTTCCATCAGCCCTTTAAATAATGCCATTGCCTGGACTGCCTCCGTGTCCCACTGGTTTTCTAGAAGGAGGCCGTGTGCCCACATCCTGTTCTGAAAATGCATGCCGGCTCCTGTCTCATGCTTCTACAGCTCAGGTTGGTTTCAGGAAGTTCTGATGGCCCCAGAAGCACAAATGTAGACCAGAGCACAGATAAAGAGACTCATCCTGACCAAACCCAGAGTGGCTCTGACTCCTTCCTCAGGAGCAGACCCAAAGGCGAGCCCATCCAGAGATCCACAGTGCAGGAGGTGTGTCTGCAAGTGCACTGGTGTGGGAACCCACCAGGCTGTCCCCCTGGATCCCTGCCAGTGTGACACTCCAACAAACTAAGGACCATTTGTCCACATTTAAAGCAAAAAAGGAAAGACTCGCAATGGATGTAATTACATGCTTTATAGGACTTCTTACACGGGAGCAAAAGCAGTGTTTTCCCATAATAAAGAATTTACCCCACTTTGGGGATTTATCTGGTAGTTCGTGCCCACTCTCTTGTCTCCTCTATCTGCCTCTCATCTATAAATCCCCATGTCATTGAGTCAAGCCCCCAATTCTAATACTTCCATTTCTTAAGTTGTGCTTAAATAATTTGTGCTTGCAAATGCTTGACAAAGCTACCGCTAACTAGACAGGGTTTGATATAAGGCTTAACTCTCTTCTTTTTCTTTGGCTCTACTTTTCTGATTAGCTTCTGGGAAGAATGTTTCAGACTATGGAAAATATATTCACACTGTTTCTGGAAACTTCTCTAATTTAGGAAGACCTAGAGCTGGGACAGGGCTGAAAAGAAAAAGGAAAAAATGTGAGATTCTGAGGAGAAGAAAAAAGGGAAAGGATTGGGAAAAAAGGGCAAAGAAGCCCCAAAACACATTTCACCTATCTCATATTTTGCTAGAACCAGTCTTACCCTTAAATACAAAGACTAGCAATTAGCTTTAATTTAGAAGCACCAGAAGGGCAGGAGAAGGAAAATAAAATCAAAGGTGGTGATGAGAGCAAGAAAATATTTGACAAGGACTTGATCAGGCTGATAGATGTTTAACTGGATCACAATTTTTTTTTAAAGCAGAGAAGAAAAGAGAAAAGAGGTTTGTAGCATTTGTAGCTTGATCACTAGCATTTGCCAGTTTCTGTGGTGTAAATGTTCCCAACACGACCAATTTCAAGCCATCAGTAGGATGTCACTGGATGTGCACTAGGAAGAGGTGCTTATAATTGGCTTTTGTGAGCCAGTCAAGTCTGCCACAGTCTACTGCTGAAGATCAAAGTTAACCTGTCTCTTCATGTTGAAGTTGGGAATCCCAAAGAAACAGCAGAGGGCATTTCAAGGCAACATGCTGAAGTGTCCCTCTGTAACACTTCTGTTTATTAAAATATGCTTTCAAACAATGTCCACTTTTTGAAAATGAAATTTTGTATTTCCCTACTCTGTCTCACAAGTATTCCTATGAGTTTGTATCATCCTCTGGTATGCTCATGTCCTAATTTTATTTACTTATTTATTTTAAATTCATTTAGTTATTTATTTTGGCTGTGTTGGGTCTTCATTGTTGCACGCAGGCTTTCTCTAGTTGCCATGAGCGGGGGCTACTCTTCATTGCAGTGCGCGGGCTTCTCATTGCGGTGGCTTCTCTTGCTGCGGAGCACGGGCTCTAGGCATGCAGGCTTCAGTAGTTGCGTGTGTGGGCTCAGTAGTTGTGGCTCGTGGGCTTTAGAGCGCAGGCTCAGTAGTTGTGGCACATGGGCTTAGCTGCTCCACGGCATGTGGGATCTTCCTGTACCAGGGATCGAACCCGTGTCCCCTGCATTGGCAGGCAGATTCTTAAACACTGTGCCACCAGGGAAGTCCCATTCATCGCCTAATTTTAAATAGCTTATTTATTTTATTTCAAGTAAGTGAAAAAAAAAATCCCTGTGGTGTAAAGAATGAGAAGTTGCAAATTAAATATGTAAACTGAGGAACACATAGTGATGCTGTTTATATTCCACACAATTCATGATTCCTCAGCATCTCTGCTCAGAGCCTGGGACAGCCCTTCCTGCTGCTTTAGACGATTATTCATTTATTTCTGGACCTTCACGACTCCACACGCCAGAGGTTAATAGATGAATTTAATGAAGTGTCTTATTACCTTCAATACACTGGGCATGCAAAGCAGATCACTTAGCATTCCTATTTACATACAACCTTGTCTTTATTCTACTCTGATGCCTCCACCATATATTAAAACATTCAGAATCACAGCGGCATTTAAGGTAATGAAGGATTTTGTGTTTAATATGGGTATTCATAAAATATTTACAGATTGTTGTGTGTATGTATGGATGGATGAAAAACAGATGTTGTATTTCTTTTTTTAATAAATTTATTTTATTTATTTATTTTTGGCTGCTTGGGTCTTCATTGCTGCACACGGGCTTTCTCTAGTTGCGGCGAGCAGGGGCTACTCTTCGTTGCAGTGCGCGGGCTTCTCTTGCAGTGGCTTCTCTTGTTGTGGAGCACGGGCTCTAGGCACACGGGCTTCAGTAGTTGTGGCTCGCGGGCTCTAGAGCTCAGGCTCAGTAGTTGTGGCGCATGGGCTTAGTTGCTCTGCGGCATGTGGGATCTTCCCTGATCAGGGCTCGAACCCATGTCCCCTGCGTTGGCAGGCAGGTTCTTAACCACTGTGCCACCAGGGAAGCCCAGATGTTGTATTTCTTTATAAGCCCCAAATGCTAATCATGTATGAGGGACAGAGAAACAGCACTCTTGGATATAAATTATATCCTAATCACTTTTGGTTCACATACCCCTGAAGCAATAGTCATTACACTGCTTCTCGTGCAAAAGATGTATTTTGTTGTTGAAAACTTTACTGTGAGAGAGAAATAATAAGTCCTCAACAAATACTTGTTTTCTGCCTACCTGGTGAACTGAAGAATCAATAAATTACTTGATGTCTTGGTGGGAAAGTCCCTTCTTTTGCTTCCCATTGGCGTGGCAGACTATGGCATTGTGATCACACAAAGTGAAACCCTCACTTTCCCACTAGAGTTTTACTTCAGAAACTTAGATGGGCTTTACCCAGAGGGCTCACCTCTCTTCCCAGGCGACCCGGTCCTAGAAATCCCAGCATTAGAGCCATCTTTCCCACTGGGTCCTGTCTCTCTAGGAGACACAGGGGGCAGCTACACCATCATTGTCCCACGGGGACGTGGAAGCGGTAAGCTCTAGTGACAGGGAATGTGAGACCACAAGCAGATCAAAGGCATAACCTCTGGGAAAACAGCCCCCAACTGGCAGCACTGGCAGGAAGTAATGGAAAGTGTTCCTATTTCTCAGGTGGTCACAAACTTTTTAGAAATAGTATATGCAGCCTTGATCTAGAGTTGCTGGGGTTTAGAACTCTTCTATTCTCTCTAGCACTGGAAATGGCTACTTAAAAACAGAACTTTACTCTCCTCTTCATCTCCCCAAAGATACAGTCTTTTAAAATTCTTTTGACAAGATACAATACTTACAAGTGACAAAAGGAGTATTTGACATGTTATTTAAAAGCCACTGGTGTTGAAGATACTATGCTAATAATGGGCATAATTAATAAATATTTGTGCGGAAAAGGAAGGAAGGGAGGGTAGGAGGGAGGAATAAGAAAGAGAGGCAGGGAGAGAGGAAGAAAAAGTTTCTGTGATTTTTTTTTTAAGTTTCTGAAGTAAACTGGATAATTAATGTGGTTCTGTGAGCTAAGTCAGTCTCCAAGCCTTGTAACTACTTCCAACATTAGTTTAGATCCGCCCTTTAAGTGACATTCTAATACCACCATGCCCTGAGGGACGCGGCCGTCTTACACCTCATTGGCTTGAATATTTTAAGGTCTTGCAGAGGGCTGGTCAAATCACAGACCTCAAAAAGACTTGTCGGATGGAGGATGGATTCCTAACACCAGAAACTAAAATCCAAGGCAGAATGTGGAGAAATTACAGAAGGAAATGTCTTGGGAAGCACTGAGATAGTCTTTAAGAAACTATCCCACATAAATAAGGTTTTTGTTTTCTAAAAACCTTTTGAACAATCTCCTGTACCATGATTAAACTTACACACACACACACACACACACACGGGGAGAGGGACAGAGGTGATCAGCATGTTTAAAGTTTGAATTTAATACCCAGAACCTGAAGGAATACAAGAGTAAAGCAAATCTGCATAAATCATTATTATCCACACAGTATCCATGGATATTATTGGGAAACAAAGCCATGTACCAGGACTGATAATGGCTGTTCACTGTTTTAGTAAGTGTATTTGTTTTTCATAACACACATTTATTATCCCACAATTTATGTGGTTTAGGAGTCCAGACAGTGTGATTGGGTCCTTTGCCTAGGGACTCACAAGGTGCTGGCTAGGGCTGTAGTCTCATCTGAGGCTCAACTAGGGAAGAATCTTCTTCCAAGCTCATTCGGAATGTTGGTCGAATCGACTTCACTGGCTCTCAGCTGAAGGCTACCCTCAATTCCTAAGGTCACCCACAGTTCTAAGTGGTGTTCCCCAACATGGCCATTTGTTTCCTCAAAGGCAGCGAGAAAAGGAGAAACTCCAGCAAGATATGCACTACAATCTTATGTATCAATAGCATAATCATGTAATCTCACACACACACACACACACACACACACACACACACACACACACACACATAATTACATACATCTGGTCAACCTTGCTGTATCCTATCAGTAAGAAACAAGTCAAAGGCCCTGCTCCCATTCATGAGGAGGGCATCACACAAGAGACTGAAACCAGGGGTCAGGTATCATGGGGACTATTTTCAGAGTCTGTCCACCATAACAAGCAATCATCTTGAAATGACCCCCAAAATTCCACAGGAGTATTCTTCGTGTTTTTCTGTGAAATTGTTGCATAAAGGAAAGTGTGACATAATGAGAGAATGAACATCAGCCTCACTGGGAGATTAGGAAAAAAATATGCCTAGAACTGAACTTATCTGAATTATCTATAAACAAAAGCCAAACAGAACCCAAAACAGCAAGTGTCACATGTTCCTTACATAATCTTAAGGTCATGGGTGCCATGAAAGCTGCATTCTGCCTTCATTTAGAATAAGAAGTTTGGACTAATTTTCTTCACATTCAAAGGGACTCTTGCCTTTTTTCTTAATTGTGTTTGATATCCTGTGTTCCTGAAGAGAGCACTCTTCTATGCATTCGGTAAATGAGAGCCCATTTTGAAAGGCACAGCTACATCTAAACCAGGGGGAAAAGTTACTTGTTCCAATTGCCTTATCTTCAGTGGAAATAAATGGCGCATTTCTCCAAAGACTAGTGGATTTTGAGGTATCCTAGCTATGCTCACACCACATTATCTTTCTCAATGGAATCACAAAATATGCTTTACAGACCACTGCCTGGGACACTTCTTCTACATCACAGTGTAGAGAATGTCTTTTATTTTATTTTTTTAACATCTTTATTGGAATATAATTGCTTTACAAAGGTGTGTTAGTTTCTGCTGTATAACAAAGAGAATCAGCTATACGTATACATATATCCCCATATCCCCTCCCTCTTGCGTCTCCCTCCCACCCTCCTATCCACCCCTCCAGGTGGTCACAAAGCACTGAGCTGATCACCCTGTGTTATGCAGCTGCTTCCCACTAGCTATCTATTTTACGTAGTGTTTATATGTCCATGCCACTCTCTCACTTCGTCCCAGCTTACCCTTCCCCCTCCCCATGTCCTCAAGTCCATTCTCTACATCTGCATCTTTATTCCTGTCCTGCCCCTAGGTTCTTCGGAACCATTTTTTTTTTTAGATACCATATATATGTGTTAGCATACAGTATTTGTTTTTCTCTTACTGACTTACTTCACTCCGTATGACAGACTCTAGGTCCATCCACCTCACTACAAATAATTCAATTTTGTTTCTTTTTATGGCTGAGTAATATTCCATTGTAAATATGTGCCACATCTTCTTTATCCATTCATCTGTCGATGGACACTTAGGTTGCTTCCATGTCCTGGCTATTGTAAATAGAGCTGCAGTTAACATTGTGGTACATGACTCTTTTTGAATTATGGTTTTCTCAGGGTATATGCCCAGTAGTGGGATTGTTGGGTTGTATGGTAGTTCTATTTTTAGTTTTTTAAGGAACGTCCATACTGTTCTCCATAGTGGCTGTATCATTTACATTCCCACCAACAGTGCAAGAGGGTTCCCTTTTCTCCACACCCTCTCCAGTATTTATTGTTTGTAGATTTTTTGATGATGGCCATTCTAACCAGTGTGAGATGATATCTCATTGTAGTTTTGATTTGCATTTCTCTAATGATTAGTGATGTTGAGAATCCTTTCATGTGTTTGTTGGCAATCTGTATATCTTCTTTGGAGAAATGTCTATTTAGGTCTTCTGCCCATCTTTGGATTGGGTTGTTTCCTTTTTTGATATTGAGCTGCATGAGCTGCTTGTATATTTTGGAGATTAATCCTTTGTCAGTTGCTTCGTTTGCAAATATTTTCTCCCATTCTGAGGTTTGTCTTTTCGTCTTGTTTATGGTTTCCTTTGCTGTGCAAAAGCTTTTAAATTTCATTAGGTCCCATTTGGTTATTTTTATTTCCATTTCTCTAGGAGGCGGGTCAAAAAGGATCTTGCTGTGATTTATGTCATAGAGTGTTCTGCCTATGTTTTCCTCTAAGTGTTTTAGAGTGTCTGACCTTACATTTAGATCTTTAATCCATTTTGAGTTTATTTTTGTGTATGGTGTTAGGAACTGTTCTAATTTCATTCTTTTATATGTAGCTGTCCAGTTTTCCCAGCACCACTTATTGAAGAGACTGTCTTTTCTCCATTGTATATTCTTGCCTCCTTTATCAAACATAAGGTGACCATATGTGCATGGGTTTATCTCTGGGCTTTCTATCCTGTTCCATTGATCTATATTTGTTTTTGTGCCAGTACCATACTGTCTTGATTACTGTAGCTTTGTAGTATAGTCTGAAGTCAGGGAGCTTGATTCCTCTAGCTCTGTTTTTCTTTCTCAAGATTGCTTTGGCTATTCAGGGTCTTTTGTGTTTCCATACACATTGTGAAATTTTTTGTTCTAGTTCTTTGAAAAATGCCATTGGTAGTTTGATAGGGATTGCATTGAATATGTAGATTGCTATGGCTATTCAGGGTCTTTTGTGTTTCCATACAAATTGTGAAATTTTTTATTCTAGTTCTGTGAAAAATGCCATTGGTAGTTTGATAGGGATTGCATTGAATCTGTAGATTGCTTTGGGTAGTATGGTCATTTTCACAAGGTTGATTCTTCCAGTCCAAGAACATGGTATATCTCTCCATCTGTTTGTATCAGCTATAATTTCTTTCATCAGTGTCTTATAGTTTTCTGCATACAGGTCTTTTGTCTCCTAAGGTACGTTTATTCCTAGGTATTTCATTCTTTTTGTTGCAATGGTAAATGCGAGTGTTTCCTTAATTTCTCTTTCTGATTTTTCATCATTAGTGTATAGGAATGAAAGAGATTTCTGTGCATTAATTTTGTATCCTGCTACTTTACCAAATTCATTGATTAGCTCTAGCAGTTTTCTGGTAGCATCTTTAGGATTCTCTATGTATAGTATCATGTCATCTGCAAACAGTGACAGTTTTAACTTCTTTTCCAATTTGTATTCATTTTATTTCTTTTTCTTCTCTGATTGCTGTAGCTAAAACTTCCAAAACTATGTTGAATAATAGTGGTGAGAGTGGGAAACCCTGTCTTTTTCCTGATCTTAGTGGAAACAGTTTCAGTTTTTCACCATTCAGAATGATGTTGTCTGTGGGTTTGTCATAAATGGCCTTTATTATGTTGAGGTAAGTTCCCTTTATGCCTACTTTCTGGAGGGTTTTTATCATAAATGGGTGTTGAATTTTGTTGAAAGCTTTTTCCGTATCTATTGAGATGATCACATGTTTATTTTTTTTAATAATTCTGTCGCATTTCTATTTTTATTTATTGATTGATTAATTGGCTGTGTTCGGTCTTCGTTTCTGTGCAAGGCCTTTCTCTAGTTGCAGCGAGTGGGGGCCATTCTTCATCACGGTGCGTGGGCCTCTCACTGTTGCGGCCTCTCTTGTTGCGAAGCACAAGCTCCAGACGCGCAGGCTCAGAAGTTATGGCTCACAGGGCCAGTTGCTCCGCGGCATGTGGGATCTTCCCAGACCAGGGCTCGAACCTGTGTCCCCTGCACCAGCAGGCAGACTCTCAACCACTGCGCC
This sequence comes from Pseudorca crassidens, assembly GCF_039906515.1. NCBI lineage: Eukaryota > Metazoa > Chordata > Mammalia > Artiodactyla > Delphinidae > Pseudorca > Pseudorca crassidens. The sequence goes on from NC_090316.1 coordinate 13,204,405, forward strand.
ACCAGGGAAGCCAGATCATATGGTTTTTATCCTTCAATTTGTAAATATGATGTATCACATTGATTGATTTGCATATATTGAAGAATCCTTGCATTCCTGGAATAAACCCCACTTGATCATGGTGTATGATCCTTTTAATGTGCTGTTGGATTCTGTTTGCTAGTATTTTGTTGAGCATTTCTGCATCTATGTTCATCAGTGATATTGGCCTGTAGTTTTCTTTCTTTGTGACATCCTTGTCTGGTTTTGGTATCAGAGTGATGGTGGCTTCGTAGAATGACTTTGGGAGTGTTCCTCCTTCTGCTGTGTTTTGGAAGAGTTTGAGAAGGCTAGGTGTTAGCTCCTCTCTAAATGAGAATGCCTTTTTAAGAATCACTATTTTCTCCCTAATTTGTAGCTTGAATGTCATGCTTTGATAGTCTTCAGAACTATAGATAATCTAGCTTTTTTAAGCAAGATATTACTGAGCTAAAACACTATCATTGTTGTACCCCTCAGATACACTTAACCCTAGTGCTTCTTAACTAAATTTTATTGATACCAGCTGACAGGCCTTTCTATTCTGACAGCACACTTCTTTTTCACCTTTTTAAAAACTGAAGTATAGTTGATTTACAATATTGTGTTAATTTCAGGTCTACAGGAAAGTGATTCAGTTATAATATATATATATATATATATATATGTTTTCAGATTATTTTCCATTATAGGTTGTTACAAGATATTGACTATAGTTCCTTGTGCTATGGAGTAAATCCTTGTAGTTATCTGTTTTATATATAGTAGTGTATATCTGTTAATCCCATACTCCTAATTTATCCCTCTCCTCCTCCCTTTCCCCTTTGGTAACAAGTTTGTTTTCTATGTCTGTGAGTCTGTTTCTGTTTTGTAAATAGATTCATTTGTATTATTTTTCAGATTCCACATATAAGTGATATATAATATTTGTTTTTCTCTCTCTGAGTTACTTCACTTAGCATGATAATCTCTAGGTCTATCCATGTTGCTGCAAATGGCAATATTTCATTCTTTTTTATGGCTGAGTAATATTCAATTGTGTATATATATACCACATCTTCTTTATCTATTCATCTGTTGATGGACACTTAGGTTGCTTCCATGTCTGGGCTACTGTAAATAGAACAGCCATTTCAATGCTCTTCTCCCAAAACTAGTGAAGCTATCTTTCTTAAACAATCCAAACTACATCCACTGATAATTTGGGAGAATCCAAAGTCAGGATAAATCACAACAGCTTGGTCCTTTTGACAAACTGATACTAGCCTGTTAGAAATTAAATTAACTCTTCTTGGATCTGACTTAGTAAAGGATTAATGCAAGAGCATATGTTCTACCTCAGGGACAAGGAAGTAACTTCATTTCCAAAATGTAAGCATTCTCTCCTGCCTCACTGCAGGGATTAATCCTTTTGGTTTTTAGTTTCATATTTCATAAGAAGGTTTTTAAATCAAGACCCAAAGACTTTTTTTTCTACTCCTACACAGCAATGCATGCCATTGCTGTTGTGAAACTATCATTTACACATTGTTCAGACTTTTCATCCAAAAGGTCACAGACTTATACAGATGAGATGTTAATGCTTCCTTTATGCTGAGACCTTTTTAACGTACCTTACTTTTTATTTTAAAAGATCAGTGGAGTTATTAAGTGTGGCTTTGACAAATATCACACAGATTAGTCAGTGTTCATTGACGACAATTCTAGATGACAGAGGGAAAAAAATCTATTATTGTCACCTGATAGTGCAGACATTATACTTTTCAATAGTTGATTAGAAGAAGAAGAAAGTGTTTCTTTTGTTTCGTTTTGTTTTTGCAAAGCTGGGCCGTTTTCAAGGCCCTGTCGATATGCCACTTCCTCCTGAAAGTCTTCCCAAATCCCACCGTTCAGAATCCTTCCTTCTCCTGTAATCTCATAATATTTTTTTGGAACCACTACAAGAACACTCATTTCATTCTCCTTCATATCATACTTCATTTTTAATGTCTTTTCCAAGCAAATTGTAAGTCCAGTGACAACAGCATTCACCTTACATTCTTGTTTTTTTCTGCACATGGCAAATTGTAGATCCTCATTATTCAAACAAGAAAAATCTCTCAGGTCTATTTTGTCTTGGAATGTTGTATAGCATCCTGATAACTGGTTTGCTTATGTAGCACAGCAACTGTGAATCTTGGAGTTACTCAGCTTTCCTTTCTTTACTTTGTTTACTAGGAAACTTGGTTCCCATTTAGGCCTCTCCCCAGAGTTGGATGGCATAGATATATTTTTTATTGAAGTACAGGTGATTTACAATATTAGTTTTGAGTATACAGCATAGTGATTCAGTATTTTTGCAGATTATACTCTATTATAGGTTATTATAAGGTAATGCACATAATTCCTTGTGCTATACAGTATACCCTTGCTGCTTATCTATTTTATACATAGTATTTTGTATCTCTTAATCTCATACCCCTTATTTGTCTATTCCCGCCTCCCCTTCCCTCTCCCCTTTGGTAACCACAAGTTTGTTTTCTATATCTGTGAGTCTGCTTCTGTTTTGCACATACATTTACATTCCACATATAAGTGATATCATACAGCATTTGTCTTTCTCTGACTTATTTCACTAAGCGTAATATTCTCTAGGTCCGTCCACGCAGCTGCAAATGGCAGAATTTCATTCTTTTTAATAGCTGAGTAATATTCCATTGTATTTGTGTATATATACACATACCACAACTTCTTAATCCAACTGTCTGTTCATGGGCACTTGGGTTGCTTCCATATCTTGGCTATTATAAACAGTGCTGCTATGAACACTGAGGTGTATGTATCTTTTCAAATTAATGTTTTCATTTTTTTCCAGATATATACCAAGGAGTGGAATTGCTGGATCATATGGTAGTTCTATTTTTAGTTTTTTTGTGTGTGCTTATCTTACTTCTGGATTTAACATTTTCTTTACATTAAAAAATATTTAACTCTTCTTCCCTCAAATTAATTCAATTAGTTATATTAACTCTTTATATTTATGTATTTTTGTGACTATTTTAACTGTGGAATGACACAGAATATTTAAACATAACCCAATAAACAGATACTCCATAATTGATTACTGAACTGAATTTATTTTATAGCATTTATCAAATTCTTCTTACAAAGGTTACTCGGTGGGTGTGCTAATTTCAGAAAAATGGTAATTAGTTTAAGATGGCAACCTTTGAAAATAAAAAAAAAAAAACCTTTATTACAAATGAATTTTTTTCCTCCACAATAGTCCATAATTATTAGAATTACCCAGATAGCAGGCAGGTAGATACAGCTGGTTCTACTGTTGGCTTTAGATTCCAGTTTTTACATTTAAAATTGGGGGGAGGAGCGGTGGCTAAAAGATCTCTAAGTCCTTCTTCACTTCTCACATCATGGGATTCTTAAATACCCTTGACTCTCCACTTCTCTCTGCCTATGTTGACATAGCCCCAGAACATCAGGGAGGAGGTTTAAAAGTCGATATAAATCTTTCAGGCCCTTCGTTTTCAGTGTTGGTTTAAATTTCTAGACTGATGATGAATTAAGAAAGAGCATTTGGAGAATTCGACAATGTGAGAATATCTATGCGGCCCACCCAGGATAATCTCAGGATTTTTCTGAAGCTCCACAGTCATATGAGTATACGTATGGGGAAATCAATGAAAAAAAAGTGAATCCACATTTAGCTAATAGAACATAAAATAGCTAAATGATTTCAAGGCTATTTTCTCCATTAATGGTTAGTCATATAATTTGAAAGTCTTAGAAAAAACTATTGAGGAAAAAGACAAGGCAAGACAGATGGGGAAGAAGAAATCACAAAAGCGAAAGCTGGACAATGGGAATAGGATGTGGGCTCATGGGTTGAGAATGAAATTAAGCCATTACTTCTCTATATTCTCCCAGCGTCCTGAACTTTCCTAAACCTACCCTGCATGCACACACATCCCCAGAATACCAGACAGGAAGGCAGTATTCCACGATCTTTAGAACATACACTATTAGTGGCTGCCATCCACTTATCAGCTGTGTAACCTTGGTGGTTTCCTAATCGAACAAGATTATTGTCTGTCACATGAAGATAACAATGGTACTTACAGCATAGGATGCTATACAGATTAAATGAGATGATATATTTACAATGTACAGTGTCGGTCATTTATTCATTCAACACATATTTATTAAACACCTACTATGTGCCAAGCACTAGTCTAGAGATTCACAATATATTCGTGAACAAAACTGATAAAGATTCCCACTCATGTGGAGATTCCTTTGTAAATAGCTAATTAACAGAACTAAATAACAAGGAACCAAGGAGAGGAGGTGTCATGGGCAAGCTGGATGGGGCTGTGTGAAGACAAAAAGTTGGAGGGAATTCCTTGGCGGTCCAGAGGTGAGGACTCCGCACTTCCACTGCTGAGGGCCCAGGTTTGGCCCCTGGTGAGGGAACTAAGATCCCACAAGCCACTTGGCACGGACAAAAATAAAAAAGTTGGAGAAAAGACTGCTGGGAATGGCCAGGGCCTCAGCTGGGCACACACTCTCATGTTTTGGCATCTGCAGGATTTGGCCAGAATTATTTGGATATTTTCTGACATGTTCACGCATATTCTTAAAATCTTTATGCTTTAAAGGAAAAAGAACGCATCAACAAAATATAATAAATTATTACAAAATAGGAATGTCTCTTCATTTAGAACTTCTAATCCACCATGACAAGCATATTTTTTCCCCATATTTCAAGGTTGTTTCTGTGAAACAATGTAATGTATTTTGTAACGGGCTTTTCAATCAAGGGTGTATAACACTATAAAAATTTTGATAACATTTACTGTCACTTTGCAGAGTGAACAAAAAATTAAAAACCCACATATGTTTTCAAAAGGAAACATACCTGGTAGAAGAAGTAAAAAATGAGGCGTCTGCAGTCAGGTGTTTATAGTTCCACAACTGCAAATCAGCCACAAAACTGCGAGTGCTTTGTGCAGGCTCCTGATAAATTCTACTTCTGATATTTGCTTTCACAACTTCAGCATTTTGGCAGATTTTTTGTCTCCTTTCTCTCTATGTGTAAATACGTCAGGTTTTCTCTACACACTATATATATCAAAGAACGATTTAATTGGAGCTTGTGTTGGAAATTCTTAGTAGGAGGCAGTCCAGAGTATATAAGAAACTAAGACAAACATGGGATTTAATATTGTGCTTTCCCAATTTTGTGACTTTTATAAATTGTCTCACTTTCCAGGTGTTGTAGATTTTTAGGATTACCACTATTTGGGAAATAATACTGTCTCCTAAGCCTTCCATATCAGGAGGTTTATGCTCACAGCAATTTTGCATGTTAGTAATAACAATTCTCTATTATAGATAGAAAACAAGTTATGAACTTTCTCAAGTCTATAAGGGGCACAGCTAGAGCTTGAACTCAAGGCCATGAGGTTCCAAAGGACATTGGATCAAGTAAGGCTGATAGCAGTACGGACTAGGGGTATGAAGCCCACCTTAGTCAAGATAGGCTTGATAGTACTGGCAGCGACAAGAATATTCTGCAATAGAGAGCTATTAAAACACATTTAAGGGCTTCCCTGGTGGCGCAGTGGTTGAGAGTCCGCCTGCCGATGCAGGGGACACGGGTTCGTGCCCCGGTCCGGGAAGATCCCACATGCCGTGGAGCGGCTGGGCCCGTGAGCCATGGCCGCTGGGCCTGTGCGTCCAGAGCCTGTGCTCCACAACGGGAGAGGCCACAACAGTGAGAGGCCCGCATACCGCAAAAAAAAAACCCCAAAAACGAAAAGAAACATTTAACATTCATCACAAATTATTACATGTCCATATTTATACTCAGACGCATGTCCTATATTAGAGGATATAAAATCAGGAGTCTGTTTTAGCTTCTGAAATGGAAATGTCTACGGTAATCTTTTCTGGCCATGACCGCCCAATACTAAGGAGGTTATAAAAGCACAGATTTTGGTCCTCACTCCCTAGAGATCCCTGTTCAATAAATCTTTGGTGGGGGACTACCATGTATGTGTACTCTACAAACATTCTTCAGATGAAGCTGGTGTGTAGTCACAGTTGAAAAGCAAATGCTTCAAGATATTTAATATTCTATGATAATACACCCCTTGCCCATTTCATCAGTAGTGTCTTATCTAAAAAGGCTACAAAGGAAAACCTCCACGTTTAATTAATAGCCCTTCCATTTGCATTATTAGATAAAGACACACACACACACACACACACACACACACACACACACGTGCCTACAGTGACAGGAGCATTGGAAGAGGTCTTGTTTTTAACCACCGTTTAAAATAATCATGTAGCAATGCAATGTGCCATTGTGGATTAGACCTGGGAACAGAAAAAGAACAATACTAATGGAAAGCCTGGTGAGATCCAAGTAAACTCTGAAGTTTAGTTAATAGTATTGTACTGATGTAAATTTCCTAGTTTTGACAAATTACTGTGCTTATGCAAATTTCTAACATTAGGGGAAGCTGGGTGAAGTGTGAATGGAAACTACTTTCTCTGCAACTTTAATGCCGATCTAAGATCTTTCTAAAATAAAAAGTAAAGTTTTTAAAAAATCATCATATCCAGATACAAAATTCTTAAAGTGTTACTTCCATTTTCCAGGTATAACGCGTATCCTAAGGTGGCCCATAGCATTAAGTTTCTTTCTTCCAAAACCTACATCGTAAATGATAATGGGGAAGGCAGAGAGAAGGTATGAAGTGAAGGTCAGGAGTGGCAAAGAGATCAAGAGAACATTGGGCTTCCCTGGTGGCTCAGTGGTTGAGAGTCCGCCTGCCGATGCAGGGGACACGGGTTCGTGCCCCGGTCTGGGAGGATCTCACGTGCCGCAGAGTGGCTGGGCCCGTGAGCCATGGCCGCTGAGCCTGCGCGTCCGGAGCCCGTGCTCCGCAACGGGAGAGGCCACAACAGTGAGGCCCGCGTACCGCAAAAAAAAAAAAAAAAAAAAAAAGAGAACATGGAGCTTAAGCAGAATCCCAGAGAGCCCAGCCCAAGGAAGATGCTGGAGGCCATATAAAGCTTCTCTGATTCACAGAGATTATGTTGATCCTTTGAGAGATTTCCCTCTGCTGACTACTGTACACTGTATAGGACCAAATGGTTGAATGCTTTTGGCATTTAGCAAAAGCTATGGGGCAGGGCCCTGGCAGGACATGGGGAATCAAGATCTGAGGGTTATTAAAAAAGATGCTAAATGAATAAAGTAGTTAGTTAATGCCAATGCAAATTAACTTCGGAAATTAAGAGGGACTCATCTACAGGGCATTGAAAGAGGAGAACTGGGCAAGAGGAAAGAATGCAGAGTGTCAGAAGCAAAGGAAGAGACGACTGAGACATTTGGCGCCTTTGGTCTAAGGGCTGCTCCTGTTCAGAGGTGAACATGGAATTATTGCCACAGTCAGGTACTTTCTCCAAAGTTGCATATTTCATCGATGACTATTTCTTAAGTAAGCGAAGTAAACTTAAGTTACCACATACAGTTTCAAAATTATTTGAAAGGATTTCTACCGCAGAAATCTCCACCCCATGCTTTTCCCTCGTGAGCTTCTCTCCTGATGCACCTTTCAAAATAAAACGAGCACGGGAAGGATATCTAGGTGTTTGAAAATTCCCATTTCCATCCGAACAAGTTCAGGCAGTTGAAGGTTACACGCCCAGGTTTGGGGGTGTGCATGACAATGGTGTCCCAGTATCACTCATTTTATCAAGTTGGGGCAGAGAAGTACACATACGTTACAACATGTTGGGAGCTTATGAACCATCTAATTACCCAGTGCAAGATTCAGTTGACAGCCAAGTCCAAGAACTTACAAAAGAGGGAAAAGAAAAAGAAATGAATGAAATATAACTCTTATATAAAGCTGATTACAAGAGGCTGATAAGAGAAGGAGTGATGTATGAAAAAAAAAACCCTCAAAAAAGTTCACATAAGTAGTTTGGAATGTGATTATATAAACTGGAACAAGAGTAAAACCCACAGGCTTTCACATTTGACAGAAATGAGAGTTTAGGGAAAAGAAAAGTTAAATTATCTTACCTTTCTTATTTATATTTCCCTAATGTTCAGACAGCTATTATTTGGTAGTAATGCACTTGTTAAAAAAAAAAAAATCTTATATTTTTGTTTTTCTTAAGTGGCTATTATGTGCCTCTTTTTTAACTGCAAAAACTCAAACTTACTTTTTTCTCATTTGGTGGTTTCAACCTGGAAGGTGAGCCCCAGGTCAGAATAATTGGGTTTGGGAGAGGAATTGGGGGAATCTACCAAAACTGTAACCCAGAGCCACATTTGCAGGGCTCTTATTGATCTCGAGTAACCAATAAGCTGTTGGGCTAACTTCCATTTCATTTCGTTTGGGTTTTTTTTGTTTGTTTTGTTTTGTTTTGTTTTTTTGCAGTACGCGGGCCTCTCACTGTTGTGGCCTCTCCCGTTGCGGAGCACAGGCTCCGGACGCGCAGGCTCAGCGGCCATGGCTCACGGGCCCAGCCGCTCCGAGGCATGTGGGATCTTCCCAGACCGGGGCACGAACCCGCGTCCCCTGCCTCGGCAGGCGGACTCTCAACCACTGCGCCACCAGCGAAGCCCCATTTCATTTTGCATTTGCATACTAATATTGCTCATTCTAAGCTTTCCTCATTCAAGAGGTGGCCTGTTGCAGCAGTTAAGAGGCTAGCCTCTGGCGCCAGATGGCCTGGGTTTGATTGCTAGCTCTGCTGCTTAACAGTTGTGTGATCACAGTTTGTACGGGTTTGCACTCAGTTTTCTTCCCTGAAAAATGGGGATGATAATAGTTACCTCATAGGGCTGTGAGGATTAAATGAGTTCAGAGATGTAAAGTGCCTGGAATGGTCCCTGACACACAATAAGTACTATATAAGGATTAGCTATTATCATTATTATCATTCATTGTAGGAGGGTCAAATCCTTTACTTTTTCCCCAACTTTGAAATGGTGCTTTAGAGTGGGAGTGGAGGAAAGATAATGGCCAGAGAGACTAAGTCAAATCCTCCCCTTGCCTTCACACATAAACGCCCAAGGAAAACTGTAGGAGGCGAGTGTGCAGAAATGAAGGTAAAAATTTGGCTTTGTGTGTTAAAATGCTATTTCTCCAGAGCTCGACACAGTCATCAGTTTGATTCTTGGGTTTCTCATCCTGTTTGTATGTGTCCTAGATTCAGAATCATAAACTGGGTCAGAGCTTTCAACACTTCTTGGATTACAGCTATTAAATCACTCTTTTGAACCACATACGGCGCAAAATATGGTTGTACTTAACACAGCGTGCCAAAATTCATTAGACTAATCTTTCTTCTAAATGACCCTAAACACTTCCATTTCTTATACAGTGGATTTCAGAGCTTACTATTGATTTTCAAATCACTTTGAGAGGCACTGGTGTCTGAGTCAATGGTGGTCTCATTTCCCTCTTTTGTGTAGTTAGAACTGGTTGTCAATCATCACCTCATGGCAGGGGGGAGTGGAAATGAAGAGTTATCTAGCTTATTCTAGACTTTTAGATTTTATGAGCTAATAAAATAATTTTTTTTTAAATGGGCATTGACATCAAGTTGCCAAATTTATTTTTGAAGTAAAACAAACAAAATTATCATCTACTGTCACTATTCATAAAAAAGAACTCTTTAATACTTTGATATGTATATATAGTTATATATAATATAATATAAGTGGTATTTATACATACATACATTCTCAGAAGGATCCTGTCAAGTGGAATATGAGAAGGAAAATGTCTATATTTTTCCATAACATTTTTTGACAGTTTTTTCTTGATTAGAAGGTAAGATTCACCTAGGCATGTACTTTGCCTTTCTCATTTGTCCCTGATTACCCAGAGACATTATTAGAATCTAAAAGGTACTGAATATTTGTTGAATAAATGAATAACTATACATGTCTGCAGACTACATTGTCATCCTTTCTTTCAATTTTTCATTACAGACTATTTCTGATAAAACACCATCAGAGTCCAAATACAGTACTGGAAACTGCTGATCTATTAAAATACACTTGGGAGTCTGCTACACATTATGTGGAAAAAGACTGGAGGGCAATATATTTGTATCTTTAAAACTCCACAAAAAATGATAGTAGTAGGATTTTTGAAAAGGTTGCTAAATATTTTTAAAATAAGAAAGTAATTTCAAAAGGTACTCTAGCCAGTGTATTTCAAACCGTGTTTTGCAATGTGTTAGTGAGAATCAATTTTAATCAGTCACCACCCCCTTTAAAAAAATGCGATAGGAGTAGCAGAGACTAGAATAGAAAGTATCACTGTGCATCACATATAGTCAAGTTTTGTGTTACAAACATCATCCAGCTATTTCTCCAGTTAAACACACATATAGATATCAATGAACGCATTTTGGACTGTGGGTCTCAGTGGCCAAAAGCCTGTGATCCACTTACATAGACCTCTTTCTTGCCTCTAGTCAAATACAAAGCCATCTTCAAAAGATCTTACTTCAGTGCTTTCTTGGAATGAGAGCCTAAAACCTTCCTTGGTGTAATGATGAATAAATGACTAAAATATAGTGCAACTTGGCTAGATGTTTTATGTCAACTGTTTTGATGGGATCAGTCAGAGAGGAGAATAGTAAACATACAGCCTCAACAAAGAGAACTGCTTGAAAGCAATGAGAAAGAGAAGATAAAAGGCCCTGAAAATGTTGAACTTTACCGGAATCTCGTGCTCCTGGAAAACAGCAATGATTAATACATCTCACGAGTCTTTTGCGTTCTGGCAAACAGCTAACTGTACACCTTGAGGTAAGACCCCACGGCCACCCTTCCTCATGACTCGCATAAGACTTGTACACAAATTCCTTGTTTACCTGCCTCTGTAAAACCCCAGGCCCCTTTCCTTTTCTTCAAGGCCTTCATCATTAATGAATATTATTGCAATATCATTGTAATAGTTTGAATAAAATAATCTCCTTAATTGTCCGGTGCAACTTGTCTTTGACAGTTTGGTGTCGTGACTTGAATAGATTGGCTCTTGCATTCAAATCCTTGTTTACTCCAGACAAGTAATGAGGCCTCTTGGCGACCACAGAGCTCTATTCCTGGTCCAGGGTTTCAATGATGAGTCTAACTGTCCTGTAATATCAACTCTTATCCACTGGTAGCATGGCAAGGGTTTGATCTGTATTCCTTTTGAGTACTCGCTCATTTTCTGGTGTAAGCTTCTTTTGCTTTTGTGGTTTGACCATTTGCTGATCTCTATAAATGGATTCATGATTTATGGAGATCTTGTCTCTCTTGCGTGAAGATGACAGAGAATTTGGTTTGTTACTCTTTTCTATTTTGAGCTCAAATCAATTAAGATTCATACCCACTGGGAAGGGAATAGCTCTTTGATGTGGACCAGTAACTTTTGTAATTCTGTGTTACAGAATTACAAAACACAGAATTACACATGGGTGTGTGACTCTTCAACCATGGCTTAAATTTTAGAATTGAAGCTAAATTCTGTCTCTGTTTGCATTTCTGTGTGTCTGTAATTCAGAAAGCACTTTACCTCTCATTGTGTGAGCATCTAACATCTTCTTAACTCAGGAAAGCATTATCAGATTAGATTGTAAAATCTCTTATAGGAGCTCTATTTTACTTGGCTTAGAGATAATCATTTGTATAAACTGAATATTTCTAAAATTCCCAGAAATTAAGGAAACTGATACTAAATCATTTACTCAATACTTGATTGATACTAAGCTGAATTAATTGATGGATATTCATTGGATATCTAAGTCATTTTTAAGTAAGACAGAATATTGAAACAGTGATCACTAAGCATAATTTTAAGGTTACATACATTTTCCCTTTTATTTATTTATTGCGGTACGTGGGCCTCTCACTGCTGTGGCCTCCCCCGCCGTGGGGCACAGGCTCCGGACACGCAGGCTCAGCGGCCATGGCTCACGGGCCTCGCCGCTCCGCGGCATGTGGGATCTTCCCGGACCAGGGCACGAACACGCGTCCCCCGCATTGGCAGGCGGACCCCCAACCACTGCGCCACCAGGGAAGCCCTCCCTTTTATTTTTATGTATTACAGAGAGGCTAGATATATTTGGGTCTGTTCCTTTTTGCCATTTTGCAAAGTTGTACTATAAGGGATACGAATAGCTATTAAAAGCTGTGAGATGTGTAAGTAGGAGCTCTGCTAGTCTGCTGCAAAATGCTGGTAGATGACAGTTCACAATTACCCATCTTCCTTCTTCCTCTGGGAAATAAAGGCTACTGTTAAGGTTAAAAATTATAATTGATACATGTGAATGAGACTCTACTAGGATTAATAGTGGCAAAGAAGTACAACTTCGGGTGCAAGATTTGCAGGACATGTTTCTGTTAAGGAAAAAAATAAATAAAGAATAGCTTTATCCCCAAGTCAGATGGCTAGTCACTAATGTGTAGGACAGAATCTGAATGGATGCAGAGGGTTGTAGAAGGTTTGTGGAAAGGAAGTCAAAGCTGTAGTCAAAGCTGGCTAAGGTTTGATGGGTTCATTTGCTTTTCAAAAAGACATTTAGTATCAAATACTTTACTGATGCAAAGTAGAACTGGTTTTCTCTCCATTAAAAAAGCAAACTGTTATGGGATATTGGTCCAGTTTTAATAAGGGTTGTAAATGTTTCTCTTTTCCTTCTGAGTTATCTGCCTAGAAGGCAGAGATTCTGTGTCCTAGAATAATTTCCTGTATTTTATGTTGACTTTATTATCTACTTGATTATTTAAGAAAACAAAGTCTTTTTACTTTTGAAAAAGTTAAGATTCTTTACAATCACATTACCATCTGTGTTTATTTTTAAAATCTTTTACTGTCCCTTTAGCTAAACAGGTAGCCAAGTACTGTTTCAAGAAACCCTTGGTCTTATCTTAATCAGGTGTTTAAACCTTCTGACAACTTTTGGTATTTTCCCTTCCCAAAACTGAGTCCAAAGTGATATCTTTTGCATCTAAAACTGTCTTTGATATTTCCCAAAGGGTTCCTGGAAATCACAAAGAATGTGTTATTTCACCTTGTAAAAAGGGAGATGCTAAAAACAATTAGGTTTATTTAGTATGTTACTATTAATGAAGTGCACGGGAATCACTGTTAAATCAGAAGCGATGCTTAGCCTTCCCCAGGATAAATCTATCTGGGTAAAACGTCATTACTAGAAATACTTCAGAAATCATGTGCTGTATGGGAAATTCCTAGAGAATCGTCAATGCCTTGCGACCCATAATGTATTTCTTTTTGAGCCCTGGTGCTGATATTAAGACAACAACAGCATAGTGTTATCAGTCATAGTTTCAGTTATTTTTAAAACGTTAACTCGCTCATAGCTTTACTTCTTTAATCTGAAACTAACATCTTTTAAGCCAGCGGTTTTCCAAAACGGATTCTTGTAAGGAAGCCTCACCGGATCTTTCACTTTTGACAACTATGAGTAATAAGTTAACCGCAGTCATTGTAAGTCGTATGTCATCGATAGATAAATTTTACTTTACTTTGGTGCCTCCGTGAAAGCTCTTGCAGATCAGCTACAGGCCAGAGTATTTTGTCTTAAACAAAACATTGTCTCTGAGCCCCATGGATAAAGGCTATGCCAGGTACTTTTGATTTGGCGCAAAGCCTTCTGATAACATTGCTTAAACAACTTTGAGGCCATACCAGTGAACTGAGGCAGGATTTCCAGAACCCTAGTGGAAACGTCGATGTGTTTAAGAGACCACTAAGCCATGATGTAGCAGAATGAGAATTACATAGTACTGAATGAACTGACAAGGAAATAGACTGGGGATTTTGGAATACTGTTGATGTTTTAATGGTCTACTTTCTGGATATAGGGAACCTCTTTCTCTTAAGCTACCTGTAACTCATAACAATTCAGTGGCATATGATTTTGTAAAGAGAAATAAAACATTTGAAAATGCTATCTTTTTCTTTCTGCCTGTTGCAGAATTCAGAAACTTTTGAGGACTTTTATTTTCATGACAATATAGTTATTTGCACAGGTTCAGTATGAATTCGTCTTCCTTATCAGAGCATACTGGAAACAGGTATGCAACCATGGTCTTGCCCAGAAACTTTATTTGAGAAGATACTCATTTAATCAGATATGACCAGACACTGTTAGGGAACCGAGGTTAATTTTATGGAGCCATGTTTACAGCTCTCTTGGGAAAACTGGCCTGATTCCCAGCTTACAGCGTTCCCCGCTTTACAGATGAGTGTGGAAAGTCACTTCCTGGCAGGCCCAAGAAACCTGGGATATTTGGGGGAACTCCAGAAGAGAGGAGCTCACCCAAATGTGTAAGTTACTACAGGTGAAATCTGCTGGTGAGGTCTCGGTTTAGCTTACTAGCCTCAAGAGGCTTGTACAAATCCAATCTGAGATTCTTATGAAACCTTCAGAAAAGCAAACCTAAGAAGCCCTATACAGTACATTATCATTCTTGCTGTCCCACGTAAATAACCAGGCCACATCAGATGATATCAGCCTCATTTTGCCATCAAGAACAATCTTTCTTTGAGAACGGTACCCATCTCACACAGGCTGGTCGTGAAGATTTCATATGAAAAACAGGAAAGTTCACAGAGCATGAGACTTGGTGATGGCTCTATAAAATGGTGACCAAATGGTGACCAATTTACCAATGGGTAAACTGTCATTTAATTTCTATCTTGGAGTATATCTGCCAAAATATGATCAACAAGTAAGATTACTGATTATCATCAGCAGTTCCCTCTTTCTCAACATCTTCACTGCAACTATATATCGAGACCTTAAGTGTCAGACAATGTGCTAATTGTTTTAGATGTCTTCTTAATAATTCTCCTAACGACCCCTGCAATTTAGGCATTATTATGTATTTTTATACAGGGGGAAACTGAAGCTTGCATTCGTTACCTTTACCCTATTAAGACCGCTTGTAAGTAGCAAAACTAAAATGGGGGAAAAAAGAGGCATCGGACTCCAAAGCGTGATCTCCTCATCATTACAGTGCTCTGCCCAGGACAGCATTTCTGTTTTAGAAACCCATTAAAGAAACCTGTAAAAATGAACCCCTGATGGAGTTCCACGTTCTGTTATAGGATTTATCTTTTTAACTCACTTTGAGGCCTCTGTACAGATCACTTTTTGCATTTCATTGTTTTCTTTCACTCTCTTGCATGCCAAGTGTGCAGTACACTTAGGGGCTTAGGTGTTGTGTTGATGGATTTTTCTGGGACAATATTTTCGGAGAATGTGACAGATGTGCAATGAGAGACTTTGCGAATTAACTCAGTGACATACTTCTTGAGCCCACACAGGCGAAGAACCAAAAACAACATTTTTATCAGCCAACGTATTAAGGGGGGGGGGAAATGATACGAATAAAAAAAGATGTAAATATAGACAATTCTTAGTTTATTTCATTGCATTCTATGTGGAGGTCTCTTGGGAGAATTTAAAATTGCTACTCTCAGATGTTCTGTGGCAGTGGTTCTCATGGTGTGGTCTGTGACCAGCAGTATCGGCATGGGCACCAACATCACATGGGAACTTGCTAGAAATGCCAATTCTTGAGCCCCACCCCAGACCTCCTGATCAGAAACTCTGGGGCTGTGTTTTAGCAAGTGAATCCGACACATGCTAAAGTTTGAGAACTACTGTTTTATAAAATCACCCCAGGGTTCCAGCCTCCATTCTCCTCACTAGTATTGCTATAAAGAACACGGGCTACAGACTCTCCTGGAGTCTCAGGTGACCTTAGTTACCCTTCTCTTCTAACATCTTTTTGCTGACTTGGCTTTGAATGGGATGAAAAGAGTGGTCAGCAAAAGCTTAGGTTTCTCAAACAAAGGTTACATCACAAAACAGAAGACCTGAAAGGGTCTTCATAATTCCTCTTCCTAAAAAATCTTTTCATCTTGAAATGACTATAGTTCATAGGAAGTTGCAAAAAATGTGGAGGGAGGTCCCAGGACCTTTCACTCAGTGTTTCCAAATAGTAACATCTTGACAAAAGCTGTACTTCTCTATTACAGCCAAGAATGATATTTATACAGTCCACCAAAAGCATTCAGATTTCACCAGTTTCACATGCCTTTATTTGTGTGGATGTATATAGCTAGTTCTATTTTATTTTATCACATGTGATTAAATTAATGTGATAAAAGACTAGTGTGACCAACACCAGTCAAGATACCAAATAGTTCCATCACAAGGATCCTTCATGCTACCTTTTTATAGACACATAAACTTCCCTCTCTCCTACACTTTCTAACCCTTGTCAAATACTGCATACCTCAGAGATGTTACGGGCTCTGTTCCAGACCACTGCAATAAAGGAATATCACAATGAAGTGAGCCACACAATTTTTGTGGTTTCCCAATGCATATAAAAGTTATGTTTATACTGCACGTAGTCTATTAAATGCGCAATAGAATTGTGTGTAAAAAACAATGTACATACCTTAATTTTAAAATACATTGATACGTCACTGTTAAAAATGCTACTTATCATCCGAGCCCTCAGACAGTTGTAGTAGTTCACCATAATAAATACAACAATAAAGAAAAAGTCTGAAATGCTGTGAGAATGACCAAAATATGACACAGAGACACGAAGCAAGCAAAAGCTGTTGGATAAATGGTACCAAGAGACTTGCTCGACGCAGCGTTGCCACAAACCTTCAACGTGTGAAAAGATGCAGTATCTGCTAAGTGCAATAAAGCAAAGCAAAATAAAACAAGCTATGCCTGCACCGTGTTCTCCACCTCTGTACTTCTGCACTGTGTTCACCTCTGTACTTCCGTCATTTCACGAATATTGTACAAATGGCATTATACAGGATGTAATATTTTTGCTCAGCTTTTTTTTTTATTCAGCATAATGCCCTTGAAATCCACCCAAATGGTTGCCTGTATCAATGGCTTGCTCCTTTTTTATTGCTGCATAGTATTTCCTGCCTAGTTCCTTGTAGAGTTATTGAGGCATGGTATAGGCATGCCACAATGTTTAAATAGTCACTAGTTGAAGGATATTTGGTTTTCTTCCCAGTTTGGGGCTATTACAAATAAAATAGCTATGAACATTCATGTACAAGTTTTTATTGTACATACGTTTTTGTTTCTCTGGAATAAATGCCCAAGAGTGTATTTCTGGATCACACAGTAAGTTCATGTTAATTTAATAAGAAACAGGCAAAATGTTTCCAAAGTAACTATCATTTTATTGTACTTTCCCATCAGCAATGTACGAGTGATCCAGTTTCTCTGCATCCTCCCCAGCATTTGGTGTCATCACTATTTTTTACTTTAGCCATTGTGATAGGTGTATAGTGATATCTCACTGTTGTTTTAATTTGCATTTCCCTAATGGCTAATGATATTAAACCTCTTTTCATATGTTTATTTTCCATCTGTGTATCCTCTTGGGTAAAATTCCTATTCATGTCGTTTGTCCATTTTCCTAATTGAATTGTTTTTTACTGTTGAGTTTTGAGTTCTTTATGTTTTCTAGGTACAAGGCCTTTATCAAGCATGTAGTTTACAAATATTTTCTCCCTGACTGTAGCTTTTCTTTTCATCCTCTTCACAAGGTCTTTTGCAGGACAAAAGTTTTCAGTTTTGATGAGGTCCAAGTTTTTAGTTTTTCCCTTTATGGACCATACTTTCCCTTAGCCTTAGGTTCTGACTATTCTCTCCAATGTTTTTTTCCTAAAGTTTTACAGTTTTACATTTAAGTCTGTGATCCATTTGAGTTAATTTTTGTATAAAGTATGAAGGTTAAATAGATGTGGGATTTTTTTCGGCTTTGTTTTGTTTTGTTTTGTTTTTTGCCTATGGTGATATATCTCATCAGGTTTAGGGTGGGGAAGAAATCAGGGAGCAGAGAGGTTAAGAAATTTATTTCTGGTCACATAGCTAAGAATGGAGATCTGTTAGCTTCCAAAACAGTGCTCTTCTCCATGCATTTCAGTGTCTTTCTCCTCCAGCTGCCAAGTTCCTGGGTGGGAGGTGTGTCTCCCTGAAGGTGTGGACAGCATCTCTCTATCCAATTCAATGTCAGCCTGGTCACTTTTGTTGGCTGCCAAGTTCAGTGATTTCTGTAGGAGCTACTATGAGTTGTATCAGTTGTATAATAAGAAGCTCCTGTCTTAACCTAATGGTTTCAAACACAAATGAATTAAAGAGAAAATCTAGAGAAGTGGGATAAGCTCCTGAAACATAAAACACTGAGGTGAGCACAACTGACAACTTTATCATCTCTACAAGCGACAATGACTATCAGTACAGAGGTGTCAACTCAGAAGCGACCCACCAATTTGCTGATGGCTGGTGCCCCTCAGCTTGTTCGAGGACAGTATCATCTCACTTCCTGAAGTCAAAGATTTCTCAGCTTCACTAGACCTAGAATTTGACCTTGAATTTCTCTAATAAGGTGACACTGTGATGATAGAAGAAGTGGGGTTTTCTCCCTAAAGAGTTTCTTAAAACTTTTGTGTAAGCACAGATTATTATATCTATTTTTGTTCCCTCACTTACTACTCATTGAATCAGATAGCCCTTTAAGCCAAGCCCACAGGAGGCTTTTATGGTATTTTTTCACATTAAAACCACAGCACCGACTGTAAAAGATAACCACACTTTGGCAATGGCTGTATTTGTTTGGAGATCTGCACAGTGTTTATATTTTCCACAGATATTTACCTGGAAGGATGTCTTAGGTCTCCAAAGATGTTCTTAATGAATTGTTTAAACAAAAATGAATGCAGAGGGAAGAACTCATGTAATTAACTACCAAAGTTAGTCCTTCTGAAAAGTCAACAGACCCTGCTAAAAAGTCGAAGCTTCCGCCAAACGTCAAGCAAAAACAATAACCAAAAAGCAGCAGTGAGAAACCATCAATTGTGGTTTCAATTGATAATTTTAGTTGTAAGCAGGTCTACTTAACAACTCATAACTCAGTCCTCATTGTCTACGTTATAGACGACTAAAACAGAATCCTTTTCTCGTAGGAGAAAGGACCGACACACTTATCTCTGGAACACACAATAACCTTATATCCAAAACTGCCCAAATGGGAAAAAATAAGCTGCTTGTGTGTGTCCTTGTAGTCCACCAAAACACAGTCAAAATGCTCCAAATAAACAAAGTGTCAGAACAAAGACATCTGAAGTAGTTAAGTAAGGGATGTAAAAGAAGGTAGTAAAATGGACCTAGAAATAAAAGGCAATTCTGTAGTTTTTGTAACGTTCCAAGGGATGCTGAAAATTTTAGTCATAATGTTCACACAAAAGCTCAGAAAAACGTGGACACGATGAAGTCTTTCCTAAAACACATCTAACAGGAAACTCATCAAGCTTTGCGATGTTTTGCTCCCTCTCTGGAACGTGGAAAATTTGGGGAGCTTCACACTGAGTTAACACTCAGATAAGGAAAAAGATTAAGTGCAGTAGAGAGAAAGAAATCCCTCAACGAGAGGCAGGAAGTCACTAATGTAGTGGATATATGTCTTCTATATCTGAGATGAAGAGTTGAGAGATTTTATAAAACAGTTTAAGGGGATGATCCCTGAAGGCTATAGACTTAGAATGTGGTTTGTTTTGTTTTGTAACTTCAAAAATTAATAGGCTTTGTTTTTTAGAGCAGTATTAGATTTACAGAACAACTGAGCAGATAGTATAGAGTTCCCACAAACGTTCCTTCTCCATACATAGTTTCCCTTATTTCTGAACATCTTGCATTAGTGTGGTACACTAATTACAATTAATAGTTACAATTAATGAACCAATATTACTACATTATTATTCACTAATAATGTAAACTCCATAGTTTACATTAAGGTTCACTCTTGGTGTCGTACATTCTATAGGTTTTGACAAATGGATAATATCATGTACCCACCATTATAGTATTGCACAGAATTGTTTCACTGTGCTAAAAATCCCCTGTGCTCGCTCAATTTACAATAGCCAGGACATGGAAGCAACCTAAGTGTCCATCGACAGATGAATGGATAAAGAAGATGTGGCACATATATACAATGGAATACTACTTAGCCATAAAAAGAAACGAAATTGAGTTATTTGTAGTGAGGTGGATGGATCTAGAGTCTGTCATACACAGTGAAGTAAGTCAGAAAGGGAAGAACAAATACCATATGCTAACACATATATATGGAATCTAAAAAAAAAAGTGGTTCTGAAGAACCTAGGGACAGGACAGGAATAAAGACACAGACGTAGAGAATAGACTTGAGGACACGGGGAAGGGGAAGGGGAAGCTGGGACGAAGTGAGAGAGTGGCATGGACATATATACACTACCAAATGTAAAATAGATAGCTAGTGGGAAGCAGTCACATAGCACAGGGAGATCAGCTCGGTGCCTTGTGACCCCCTAGGGGGGGTGATATAGGGAGGGTGGGAGGGAGACGCAAGAGGGAGGGGATATGGGGATATATGTATACGTATAGCTGATTCACTTGTTATACAGCAGAAACTAACACACCATTGTAAAGCAATTATACTCCAATAAAGATGTTAAAAAAAAAAAATCCCCTGTGCTCCACTTATGCACTCCTCTGCCCTCCCCACAAGCCCCTGGCAACCACTAATGTTTTTACTGTTTCTACAGTGTTGCCTTTTCCAGAATTTCATATAGTTGGCATTATGCAGTAGGCCTTTCACATTGGCCTCTTTCATTTAGCAAATATGCAGATAAGTTCCTCCATGTCTTTTTGTGTTGATCGCTCATTTCTTTTTATTGCTGAATAATATCCCAGTGGACGTATGTACTGTTTTTGTTTTTTTTTTAACTTCTTGGTTTTGTTTTTTTTGGTAGTTTTCTCATTCCCATCTTGAGTCCTGGCATGGAATTCATGGTGTATTTGTTACCGGGCACTGTGAAAACAGCATACTCATCTCAAAGCGTGCAGCACATACTAAGGATGGATAATAGATGTCGGTTGTTTCTCCAAGGGCTGCATCTGTCCAATCTGTCGGTTGTTTCTCCAAGGACTGCACCCTCCTCACGTTAGCCAAAGGGAGCAGCCAAAGTCACCCTTTAGGGTAACTGTGATTCCAACTTCTCCACTTCCTTCCTGCCTCCGCCCTTGACCACCACACGTGTGGACAGAAAGCATTCCATGTGCAGGCTACCCTCCATGACGAGGAGCTGAAATGCTCTTTTTTTTTTTTTTTCTGAGCAAGAAGTGAGCAGAGAAAAAGACAACAGATTTAATTGTTGCTTGGAGAGGAAAGTGAGTGGATGATCTAATAGCCTGTTACCACCCCTAATATCCATACTCCAGTTCATGGCAAATGAACCAAAAGAATTCCCTTTTGCATTGGCCAGCTCATCTGTATCAGTCCGGAAGGGTAAAGAAGTTAAAATTCCTTTTCATTTTGCTCAATATTTATATTATTTGTCCTCTAGAGCAGATATATTATTTATAGATAAAAAGAAAGACATGGGAGAGAGCAGGAAATAAAGGAAAGGAATTTAGAAATTCATCAAGGTTTTACTGCAAGTCATCATAAACTGAATTTTTGTTTTTTTGGTTTGATTCTAAGATTAAATTGTCTCAAAGATAGAGACAAACTTGTGGGTGGGCCACAGCTTTTTCGACCAAAAAAGGGCTCTTGTTCATTAGAACAAAACAAACAGAACCCCACACCATCTTAATCCTTATATTGGAAAATAAGATTCCGACAGTAAACATTTTTTAGAAGTTCTAGAACAAATGCACCTGAAGCTCAAAAAAACATGATAGACAACTTCTCACTCCTACGCTCAGTCAAAGAAGCAAGTTTGGTCATTTCATTTGTTCTGAAGCGAAACAGCTCTGGTTTTACGACTTGATGACTATGATGATCAGATTTCAGTTTGCCTTTGAATCTCACTAACACGCAGATATCTATATGTACCTCACCTAAAGATATTCAGTAAGTGACCCAAGGTCTGCCTTCGGAGAATTGCTAATTCTAAAACTGTCCCAACTGAATCTTCCTTGTTACTCCTGAACTGGGCCAAACACCTGGAAGCATGCCAAACCTACTACAGTATTTTTGAAAGTGCAAATCTTGACCATGTGCATTGGAATCTGAGTAACCAACCATCCTGATTCGCCTAAGACTGAAAGTCCTGCATCCTGGAAATTCCTCAGTTCCAGGCAAACCAGAGCAGTTGGTGACTCTAAATTCAGAATCATCTGAAAAGCTATTAAAATGAGCTTTTTTGGGTCTCATCCTAGACTAACTATAACAGGTTGGGTGGAGGCTGGGACTCTGTACTCCCCCACCCCCCTCCGCCATCCAGCACTATTTACAACACCAGAAATTTGAGAAGCTCTGGTATAGAGGCTCTGTCCGCCATGACCTTGAGTTTGTAGACCACAGGACTGCCTGTTTTTCAATCAGCAGCACTTTATTAAGAACCAAAGGATACATTACATCTTCACCTCTCCCTGTCCTACTTGGAAGCCTCGGACAGGGTGTTGCATTCACCAGGGGGTAAAGTCCCAATTAAAACCAACTACTTGGGCTTCCCTGGTGGCGCAGTGGTTGAGAGTCCGCCTGCCGACACAGGGGAGGCGGGTTTGTGTCCCGGTCCGGGAGGATCCCACGTGCTGCGGAGTGGCTGGGCCTGTGAGCCATGGCCGCTGAGACTGCACGTCCGGAGCCTGTGCTCCGCGGCGGGAGAGGCCACAACAGTGAGAGGCCCACGTACCGCAAAAAACAAAAACAAAACAACAACAACAAAAAAACCCAACTACTTGAATGCTACTAAGAGTGTTAAGTAGTTCTTACAACAGAGAAAAACGAGACATTGAATGAAAGTCTCTTAGGTAGGAGGTGAAGAATCAAACAGAGGTAGAGTATAAAGAAGGGAAGATTTGTATGAGCAAGAATTAGTATAATTACTGTCAGAAAGGAAAAATAATTAGCAAAGTACAGAGTTGATCAATAATGGTTCTGGGAACAAAACCCACATTTCCTCACTCTCCAACCAATTTATTTCACAATTACTAGGGGGCAAATTCATCAAGGTTTCTAAGGGCCCCAGAATTTACGCTCCACTGCAATCCACACCTTCTGCCACATCTAATATTTCAATCGTGAAGTCACTGTCCTATTCTTTTTGCTGATGTCAACTTTATTACAAAATCCTGTTCCGTTATGTGGGAAGAATAGAGAACATAGATCCCCCAGACGTGGGGGGATCTGATCTGACTCTACCACTATCTAAAGGTGTATATTTGGGCAAATCACTTCTTAGCTTGCTGGAGTCTTGGTTTTCTAAACTAAAAGCTGAGATACCAAACTATTATGAGGATGGAATCTGATAATACATGCGGAATTGTTGTGAGGGTTGAATCTGATGGTATATATGAAGGCTGGCTTATAACTGCAGAGCCCTTAGCCAACATCAGTGAGAAAAGATTACTTAATGAAGACCAAACACAAGGCTGAGAATGAAAAGGCAAGGCTCCCCAAGCTCCGAAGGGACTGGGGAAATAACTAGATTTGCCACTCCTCTAAAGAGCTACTCCTATTTTAGTTTCTTTATCTTGGTTAAAATTAAGCCCTATCGATCGCCATGATTAGGGTGCAAATGTCTATAAAGGTAGCAAAGTTACAAAGAGAAAGATGAAAATCTTCAGCCTTTCCACAAGTTTCAAAACCATCCTCATCACTTTCTCTTGCACATAAATTTAAATGATAATTCTATTTATGAATTTCTTTCAAATCAAAAATCAGTACTGTAATTTTAATGCCTTGACAGTTAGGCCAACACAGACACTTACAAAACGGAAGTTTATGGCAAAACTAAGCAACTAAAATAACGATGTCCACGTGTTTTGAGATCTTCCTATTGAAATCCAGGCACAACAAAAAGCTACTATTTTAAGTAGGTTCTGCTGCTCTTATGGGCATTACAGGATTTACAATTTTCTCTTGAGTTGCAGGGCAACAGATTTACCACTTTATCCCTTAACAAGATGTTGCCATAACATATCTGCATACTTTTTTTTACAGCCTCTTCATTTGTGGAGATACAACAGTCTCAGTATTTATTTATAACGTACACTCGCGATTTCTTCCAAAAGGAATCTGAGGTAGTATGCGACTTTAATAAATGGAGGCGATGAGGCGAAGCCCATAGAAACACAATTTTGTAAGTTATGACATAGGTAAGAGAAGCAAGTACGGTAACTGTGAAAAAGCAACACGATTAGCTTTGAGTGACCTGGTTATGTAGAGGAAGGTGGAGATAGTGATAAATTCCATAATGTTAATATGTAAAGAGAAACATAACAATGTTAAAGGGGAATCAAAACTTTTTGGATAAAAAACTTAAGAGAAGAAATTTATCATATAGATACAAAGAATCCCAAATAATAGATCATCAAACGTGATATTGCAAAAATGTGGAAATGGCCATTTTTTACGTGACCCTTGCTAACAGTCAGGGTTAAATATAAAAAATAGAGCTCAGTTAAGCAAGTTGGAGTGGTCAGGGTCAGCTAAAACTGTCCAAAAATGAGAAGTTTTGATAACCCAAATAATATTAGAGAAAGTCATGGATCATTTTCTCTTTTTTCTTCATGGTCTGAGTAGCTAGGTTTCTTCTCCTGTAAAAAGCATCAGAAAGATCCCAGGCAACTCTACACTGTGATCAATTCTACACATCCCATTTATGCATAAAATTTTGGGGTACAATTTTTAATAATCTGTCTTATTTTTAAAACATGCATTTTGATTTTGGCTTCATAAAATGTAACACGGTATCTATAAGGTACAGAATAATTGGAGAAAATGAAAACTATTCATCCTTGCAATTCTGTTGACCTACAAAGGTTTTCGTAGGGTTCTATAGACCCTCCTGGAACTATCTCTTCTTCAGCCGCGAGAGCAACTTGAATCATTTGAATTATCAAATTTTTGAAAAATAACTTTTACTTTGAGTGCTTTATTACAAACAAACAAAAAATACATTCAAGGTAGAGAATAATTAGAAGATTTGGCAAAGCAATGCAAATTTTAAAAAGTACTGTTCACAATTATCATTACTAACACCCAAAGTATATAACATTAAATCGTCCTTTCTATATATATGTGCAAAATATATTTTTCTTTACAAAGCAGAAGCATAATGTAATATGACCTTTTAATGTGTTTCTATCATTTAACCATATACATGTATTTCCTCCACGTTAAGTGTTCTATAAAATACATAAATTTATACTTAGATTTGTAACTGAGCCCTAAGACACAACATATAAATTTGATAAACTCAATGTATCTAAAACTAAGTTATTTTCTCCCCCCGCCAAATTAGTCTCCTCTTCCAACTTTCCTATTTCATTAGATAGAACTATTCTTCCACCAGTTTCCTAGGGAAGAAACGTCAGAGTCACGTCCCTTCCTTTCCTTCACGTCTTATGTTCCATCAGTCAAAAATCCTGTTACTTAACAACTTTCACACATAATACATATTGTTTTACCTTCTATTTCTTCTGCAATGACATGAATCCAGGCTTTTTTTGTCCTCACTTTGGACTCTTAGGATAACCTCCTACCATCTTTTGTTCCTGCATTCAATTCACTGATTTTTCTCTGCTCAAAATATTTTAGTACCTTTCTACTTCTCTCAGGATGAATTGCCCTGAATTCCCCTCTGTCTAATCTCTTCTTTCCTAATGAGTAGCCTCATGCTCACTACTCAAGTTCTAGGTCCTGGGAGCAGTTGCCTGAGAGGTGCAGGGAAGGAGGGAAGAGAGAGAAGGTAGTACTTGCTGGTGGAGACGCACGTAACATTAGCAATATTTCAAGACATGAGAAATTTGTTTTGAGACATCTCCTTTTCTGCAACTTCCTTTCTGTTATCTTCCAGGAGCCATTACCTGACCCCAAAGCCCACCCCAGCACTTATCTTTGGAGAATTAGGGAAGGAGGACCCTTCCCTCTCTTCTACGCTCCATAGTTACAGGTCAAGCTCTCAGTATATCTGGTCTCAGCTTCAATGTTAGACGGAAAAGTATCAGACTTAAATTCTCACAAAAGTGTCTCTATGTAGAGTTTCCTGATTAACACTAATATTTTTACTAGGTATATTTCAGGTAGTAAAACACAAGATGTAAACGCTTTCAGGCAGTGTTTTGGGGGTTAGAGTTGAGAAGTGTGTAGATATAGGCTTGCAACCTCTGTCTTGAAGACTTTCCAGGGAAAGGACAGCTATCTGTAAGCATGAGATTTTGTCAGATGAGGGCTGTCTTCTACCTCTATTTTTTCCAATAACTCTGTGTATTCCATTAAGAGAAAAAATGTACCTACAGAATCCTAAATGGCATTAAACCCCAAACTGATCACAGTAGGAATTACATGGCCGATGTCTTGGCAACGTTTTTCTCTTTGACTCTGTGCTTCTTCTTTCTTGGTGGCCAAAGGCATATGGTGCTTTACAGATCTTAGGAAGGTCATAGAAAGAGACTTCAGAACCTGGCAGAGGGTGATATTCCAGTCATGGCCTTGTCTGACTATTCGCCAGAAGAAAGCTAGACACTGCCTAGAAACCGCCGGCCTTATCCCCATTCCCACATGGCTGGAGCTAGAGCCTCCTACCCACCCGGGCCTCCTCATGATACTGTTGTCTGCTTGTTCACCTCGCTCAATCAGGAGCACCCTGGCTAACCACAGCCTCACAAATCCAAAAGCTATCAATCTGATAGTGCTCCTGGTAAATGAGTATTTACATTTGGAGTAGAGACACAAAGCCTCGCACTATTTGCTTCTTCCTGCAGTGGCTACTTTCCTGGCATGCGCCATTTTACCTCCTTGAATGATCTGGGGGCCTTGGCACACGACACAGGTAGCAGCCTTCCAATTCTCTCACTTTACGGTTGCCAACAGGAAAAATCACGCGTCTTTCCGGTGCACTAATTAGCTCAGTGATGCAAGGTAGACGGCAGCATTTCCTATCGAAGATAATGCGCTCTTAAGGGAAGACTTTTTTCACCAAGTTGGCACAAGGCTGCTTTCAGATTTTCTGCATTTCTTGGTGCAGAAAGAATTATCAGACTGTCTTAAGTCTGAGTCAGTCATTTGAATTATTTACCTACATTTCTTTGTATTTCTTTGGCAGTAAATTCTCTTTGATTTCACAAACAGAAGATTTAAGTTTATTTCTAAAGGAAGGTTTGTGGGATAAGAGGGAATTTAACTCGGTGGAGAGTAGGTACACACACATACCTCATATACACAAAATACGACATATATGTGTCGTATTGAGACATATATGTTTATATGTCTCAGTTGTGAGAGTTTTAAATTTCTTTCGTGTTGCTCTAATAAAATTTACTTCAATGATCTATAATGTAAATTAGGGCATAATATTCTTGGTTTATATATACCACAGTGATCGACAGAGAGCGAGCTAATGAGAAAAGGCAATTTAATGAACTGACATACATACTATACAATGTAGGAAAAACAGAGGTATTCTCTAACCCATTCATATGTGGAAAGTTAAGTGACAAACCTAAAAAAGCTAAATGAATAGAACTAACACCAGTATGAGATTGAAAGTAGAGTCATATCGTAACTGGGTATCATTTTTTTTTTTACACTGAAATTAACCAGATACTCTAATATTGAAAATTAGCAGCAAAAAGAAATAGAACTATAAAAGACTTTAGAAGTTATCAACTTCAACCCTACTTCAGTGGCGCACTACCTAATTATTACTTAATTGCATGCAATTGTTAGGTGTGAACTTCATTTGAATACTATCTTTTTTTTGGACTAAGAACAGTCATCTTAATATCCATTTACAGTGATATAACTACATGTTATTCCACTCTATACCTTACTCAGATTTTGGGAAAAATTAGTAAATATGAGTATTAATAAAGTCATGTCAGGAAATTATAGTATAGGGCTTCCCTGGTGGCGCAGTGGTTAAGAATCCATCTGCCAATGCAGGGGACACGGGTTCAAGCCCTGGTCTGGGAAGATCCCACATGCTGCGGAGCACCTAAGCCCTTGCGCCACAACTACCGAGCCTGCGCTCTAGAGTCCGCGAGCCACAACTACTGAGCCCTCGTGCCACAACTACTGAGCCCACGGGCCTAGAGTCTGCGCTCTGCAACAAGAGAAGACACCGCAATGAGAAGCCCGCGCACTGCAACGAAGAGTAGCCCCCACTCGCCGCAGCTAGAGAAAGCCCGCATGCAGCAACGAAGATCCAATGCAGCCCGAAACAAAATAAATTAAATAAATTTAAAAAAAAAGAAATTATAGTATAAGCACTGCCAATCACAATGTAAAAATTCAAGGATAATTTAACTGTTACAGTTCAAAAAAATACCAGGTTAGAAAAACAAGAGATGAGGGTTAAAAGCAAGACATAAATCTCAATATGTGAGAGAGGCCAGAATAAAGATCTATAGAAGGCATTTTTCTGAATGTTGCTAACACCTTGTCTATTTGTATTCCCACTGTGCTTGCTAATGTACAAAAATGTCTTATCTCCAAGCAGTTTTTATGACAAAATCAATGGCCTAACCTCTTCTGGTTCACTGCCACTCATTTTTCCTTTTTGTCACCTGGAGGTAGCGATCAGGAATGTTGTGGTTGTTTGAGTACATTCCTAAGAAGCACGGGCCGGAAAGAAGCGGAGAGGGTCCTGGCATGTATTCTGCTGATGGATTTGAGCTTAGTCAGTCCTGGGGAATAAGATGTTAATGATTCAGGGTGCTTGTCTGGTCTAACCTTTACTCCTGTGAAAAGCAAGACCCCTCTTAACCCCAAAAGAAATTCAGAAAAGAACACAGAAACGGAAATGTTTGACTTCACTCAGCATAGCTCAAAACTGCTAGCTCTCCAGACTTGTGGTTGCCAAGAGGAGGGGGGTTGAGGAGGGATGAATTGGGAGTTTTGGGTTAGCAGATGCAGACTAGTATATATAGGATGGATAAACAACAAGGTCCTACTGTAGAGCACAGGGAACTATATTCAGTATGCTGTGATAAACCAGAATGGAAAAGAATATATATGTGTGTGCGTGTGTGTGCGTGTGTGCGCACAACTGAGTCACTTTGCTGTACAGCAGAAATTAACACCACATTGTACTTCATTTGTACTTCAACAAAATTTTTTTTTAAATGCTAGTTCTCAAGCATTTTAGTCGCTTACCTCTAACTCCCTTGTGTAGTAAGAGACAGAACCCTCCAAAGATAAATGCTCGGGAAAAGAATATTCAAAAAAGAACGTAGGTATGTGTATAACTGAGTCACTTTGCTGTACAGCAGAGACGGGCACAACATGGTGAATCAACTAAACTTCAATAAGAAAAATTAGAAGAAAAACACACACACACATACTTGAATAACCTAAGTATCTGAGTTAACTTTCAAAATGAAAACAAAACTAACCCCCCCCAAAAAGAAAAAAAAACAAAAAGATAGATGCTTGTTTTTCCCTTAAAATAATCCCCGAGATTGTGCAATTGGTTAACAATCTATACCCCTGAGTGTATTTCACTTTATATAATGGGAGTTCTTGCTTTTGGAGTAGGACTAACACATTCATGAAGAAAGAATGCTTACAATTCAATTCATTGCTGCCAACGTGTGAGTCTTTGACTTCTGAATGGATTAAGCACTTCTCCGTAGCTGAGAACATGTTACAAGGCTCACGAGCATGTTCACCAGACCTGGCTCTTGGGGGCACAATCCTGTGAGGGAAACACTCCCACAGGTGGAATTCAGGAAACGTGTGTCTTTTGTCCTAACAACTCGGTTCAAGAAAACTGCAGCATAAAAGGAGAAAGGAAGTAATAACCCTTGACAGAAGTCCCCACAAGTACTAACGGTAACACTCTGCACATTCCAGAATATTTACCCAGAATCCTATTCTCTGAAGGAATAAGAAACAAGTGTGCCAGGTGACCTTCAGTTGCGGCATGCACATTTGTAAGACACATTACATTTCTCTGCTGTGATACAGGGACAGAACAAACAGAACTCAGCTCTCTCTAGCTACTGGCTTATTGTTCTATGTTTATGAACTTCCTTCCGCATTTGTTGTGAAGTCAAAACAAGTTGACAGTTTGACGGGGAAAATTTATTTCCCTTAGAATGCAGTCAGACGACGAAAAATTGCATGCAAAATCATTTCCCCAGTTTTCATGTTTGCTATTCTATGATCCTTCCATCAGAAAACTTTTATAATCAAATGGCATGTCCCATGAAAATAGGGATGGGCCAAAAACGGAAAAGCACTTTTTATCACCCAAGAGAAGACAAACTTGCAAAATGTTGTCCTTAATAGTTTCACGGAATGATTGAAATATTAGAAGTGGCAGAATCAGAAATCAATTGTTCCTGACTTTACCCAACAGATAAGTTCAAATGCTGGAAAAAGACAGGTCTATTAAAGTAACGTATTCTTGAATTTTCATCTTGAAATGTGTATTGAAATAAAATGTGCAAACTGAGAATAATAGTTACCCAGAATTTCTGCAAACAAGAACACACATACATAGCAAGTCATTCGCAGTTGCTAGAATATGCATAATGAATTGGTGGCATATTTTTATGCCAAATTTGAGTAATAGAGTTCTAGGTTTAAAATAGTAATGTGCTGTCTGAAGGGGAAAAAATAGCTTTAACTTATTTCTCATAAAGCGCCTGAAATACTGAGCACAAGTTGGCCAAATCAACTCTAACGTTTAGCAACTGACCATGGAAAAGGGAGTAAGAAGTCAAATGCTTCATTCTTAATTTTACTTTACTGAACTTTTGTGCGCAGATTCTCCACTAAAACAGTAAGGAAACTAGAGCCATATCTTCACTTCTCAATGCAATAGGCCCCTGAACTGATTCACACCAAGATTTCTTTTATTTGTAAAGAGAAGTAAAATTTATAGAATCTGGAAACTAAAGAGAGAGTCAAACTACAGAAGGAGAAAAATCACAAACTAGGTGAGCAGAAAAGAAAGAAAAACGGCGGGCGGGGGTGGTGGGAGGGAGACCAAGAGGTGGAAAATGTACTAGTTATCAAATTAGCATGAAAACTCTTAGAATCTTTTGAAAAAGTCACTAATAACACAGTCCACCCTTTCCCTATCTTTAGTTTTTAGACACTGTGCTGCAGTGAGATGAACTCTGCTTTGAGGTGAAATACAATCACTTGATTGTATTTACATTGTGGTACTTCCTAGCTTTTCTACATTTGGGAAGATGCCTTGTTATCCATGTTTATCTTCATGTGTTTAATGGCTGAAGTTAGCAGAGATCACTACAAGGTTTTGGTGAGGTATTGTGTGTGAACATACAGAGCCCAGAGCTCCATAACATTTATATTTCCAGGGCCTGCTTCTCCATTGGTAACCACCTGGCCTTCCCCAAAGAGAGAGGAGAAGCCTAAAACCATTTGCCCTAACTGCCACCTGGTGGTCCCATAAAATAGTTTTAGAATTCCTCGGCAAGACAGGGCTAGAGGAGGTGACGCCTATTAGGAGGGACACTGAGATCACAACGGGCCATTTCCCTTCCTTTCTGTGCAAAAAGGTGCCGCGATGCTACTAGACATGGGATGCATCTAGATATGAGAAAAATATTTAAATAAAGAGTTGCAGTCTGATCTGTAGTAACTGCTTTATCCACTTGCTAATGGAAAACTCTTTGGCAGAGTTAATAATTCTAGGCAGGTAACAGGTTTTGTGTTCACTGGAAGAAAATGCTTATGGGGTAATGTCATCTCCAATGTTCCCATGGGCCACGTGCTCCCAAGGTAAAACTCCATTTTATTTTATTTTTATTTATTTATTTTCTTTGGCGGTACGCGGGCCTCTCACTGTTGTGGCCTCTCCCGTTGCGGAGCACAGGCTCCGGACCCGGAGGCTCAGCGGCCATGGCTCTCGGGCCCAGCCGCTCCGCGGCATGTGGGATCTTCCCAGATCGGGGCACGAACCCGCGTCCCCTACATCGGCAGGCGGACTCCCAACCACTGCGCCACCAGGGAAGCCCAAAACTCCATTTTAAGTGCTGCTCTGTGGATTGGAAAATTTTCTGTTGTTTCTCCACTGCTTTAGGGATGCACAGTGCTTTTTTTATTGCTATAGTACTTAGAGTTTAACAAGATAACACCTGTTTGATCTCTATCATGACTCTTAGAAATACCAGAGTTTGTTCATCACTGCTATCTGGGAGTTTAACATAGCAAACCTGGCACATTGTAAATAGTCAGTAAGTATGAGTAAATGAACTGATTCCCATTTCACAGGTGAGGAAACTGAGGCTTAGATAAATTTAGAATATTGTGAAGATCATGCAACTAACAAATGTCAATGTCCGAATTAAAACCCACCCCTTCTGACAGCGATGTAGTACTCTTTCCATTGAACCGCACTGCAATGTCTTCTTGTAAGATTATTTCAAACACTCATTCGTCTGTCTACAGAGAGCAATGACAGAACTTCTGGATTTCTTGCACCATCATTATTTGAATTACACAGTTCTGGCGGACTTCAATCCCTTATCCATAAGACCCTGTTGGTTTAAGGGAAAGCACCACACAAGCTAATGCACTCAGGATTGTAAAATCTATAATTTGACATGGGAAGCTGGACTTAAAAAGCTTCCCATGGTAAGATCATTGGATTCTCAGGTAACTCTAAGTAAAGACAGATTCATTTCCCAAAAGAGAAATGAGTCTGTGAGGTTCCTGGGTGTTCAGCCTCACATAGGCTGGGTCCTCATGGATAAGGTAACCCCACTGCACGACACACGCTGCTTACTACACTCACATGACCAACCAAATCCCCCGATCTGTTTGCATCATTCAGCCACTTGATCGCGACTAAGATCCTAAAATAGTGAAGTGGCTTCAGACACATCAAAAAGGCCACTCTGGAAAGTTTTTCGTCAGGTCTTTCATCACTTCTCTTTCCTGTCTCTTTTTTTATGGTTCTGCTTTTCTCTCATCTTCTTACATTGACTCAAAGAATTTTGGTCTTGCAAAGTACTTCAGTGGACCTTTATCTTAACAATCTCATGTCCCTGTTACAGAGGCCAGAGCTGGTGAGGATCCTACGCTGGTCAAGAAGGAAGCCGAGCAGAGATTCCAATGCCCTTTTGCCTCCCTGGCCACCAAGCTTTGCATCTCATTTTTCTCTCTATTCTTTTTCTTTTCTCTTCTCTCACTTTATGCAACAAGTCTGCTTACTCAGAGAAAGCTGTGGCTTACTTTTCCTATCACTTTGGTTGGTTTATATCCATAATTTTCTACCACCAGCCTCCTCTCCCTTCCCTCCTTTAAATCCATCAACTTTTTCTCTCTCCAGGCTTCTTCGGGGCCTCTACGAACCGCAGTCACTAGAGGGCAACATGATCACATACAGCTGACAAGGACAAGAATGGCCTTGGAAGCAGGAGCGTGGCTTAGAAGGTGCAAAAACACATAGCAGTGACTCAGATGTGCATCGCTATTTACAAAAGCACGTTCACTTACATTGGCCCTTTTCACCTCACAAAAATATGGAGAGACAAGGTCAAGTATTATTGTCTCTATGTTCAACAAAAGACGGAAGGCAAGGTTCAGAGAGGTTGACATACCCAAGGTCACAGAAACAGCAAAATACATCCTCCTATTGAATGACACCCCCTAGAAAATTCTAGCATAAAACTTGAAAATGCATTTCTGTTTCTCCAAGATTTCAACCTAATTGTGGTCAAGTATTATATCTTTGAAATGCAATCAAATGGAACCCCAAAGTTATTTCATATTATTAAAACACAAAGTATCAGCTACAGCTACACACCAATTTCTAGTCAGAGAGAAGTTGTTTATCATTTTAAGGAAGTGGATTTCTTTAAACATTTTATAAGTGCCCTTTATTAATATCTTGCCCAGTAATCAGAAATTCGATTACTTTTGCCAGCATTGCCTGGTGTTTTCCAGTTATGCTTTTTTTCTTTAATATGATTTGTTTGACAAAACAAATGCGTGCTATTTTGTCCCATTTTCTCCTGCCTATCTGATATTTGAAGTAAAGAAAAGCAGATGACGCTACAGTTTCCCATTATAAAATATCTGATCTTTGAGAGAATGCTGCTGTTTTTCTTCTCCCTGTGATTGATGGAGTACCTTGAATGCAGGCTGTTCTCAGACCCATAACATTGCTTATTTGCTTGGTGCTATCACTGGCAAAACAGAAATAGCGTCTATTCATAACAAACAGGTCTGCGAAGCCTTGTTTTGTCTGACTACTTTCTCCAGCCATTTTGAGTTTTATAGCTCCTCATTTTGGACAGGGCAGTCCCCTCTAAGTGGGAGCACCTGGTACCTGGTGAAGGCAGATGAGAATCCTGTTTCCAGGGATCTGGAAGATCCCAGAGCCAGGTGTTGTAGAGATTGTTGTAGAGATGATGGAGGAAAAGAAAAAGAAATAGAAGGGGTTGGGGGGGGGGGGAATAATCAAAGATTTTCATAGCTAAGAGGTAAATGGTGAAATTAAAAATTTGAAAACATGAAAGCTGTGGGCTGGCTGATGGCTTTGAGGAAAGTGGGCTTGTCCTAATAGGGCTGAAGGGAGACAGTAGGGAAAACGGGATTCAGAGTGGGTCCAAATCTCTTTATCCTTTCTGCTTCAAGGAATTAAAGTTTGAAAGATTCATTTCACAAATGAAACCTTGCAAATTATGAAAATGTTAATAACAGTTATGCAGACTTTTATAAAGTTTAATTACTTTACAATACTTCTTCCTCATCTCATTCGTAAGAGGCAGGAAAGGACGGAGTTAAGAAACGAAAGGATTAAGTTCAAAAAAACTTTGAAGAGCTCCTGTATTCATCTTCATTTTTATCTTTCTTCGAATATATTTTTACACAGAGTTGGCACTTTGCAACAACATGAAGTCAGGCAGCATTGGCCTTTATTTCCAGAAAAACCTTTTTTGGAGACTCTTGTATGTAAATACTCCCGAAAAGACATATACATTTATGAATGTCTTCTTGTTTGTGGCCTGAAAACAGGCTGTGTGTTTCCCTTATGGACACATTAGCTTAACTGTGAAAATGCAAAAAGGATGCTTACTGAACGGGGACAAAATTATGGGGCAAATGTATTTTGGTAACAAAAATTCGAATGGGAGGATATGTGCCCTCTACATGTAAGCAAAACAATAAATATTGCAGAGAAGAGAACAAAAAATATGAAAGTGGGTGTTCATATTTTTCCCTTTAAGACCAATTTCTTTAGATAATATGACCCTTTCCCAGCAATGCCAATACGATAGAGAGATTCATGGACTCAACATTTAGTCTGCAATAACCACAAAAACTAATGATGAGTACCCAGCAATCAGTACTCCATCAGTATATGCTGTAATCATAGCTTCATTTTTGTTCAGAGAAAACAGAACAAAACAGAGATTAAGTTATTCCCTAAGAACTCACTATTTTTACTGTGATGTACTGCCTGGAAACAACATGACAACAAAGCTGTAATTATGTGCAGTTCTTGAATCAGAGATCAGATCTCCAAGAACATCTACTTCTACCTAAGTACTCCACCTCAACATTACTAAAGCTTGTATTTTATTATTATTATTTTTTAATTTTTTTTGCCGTGATTCTGAACATGTGAGTTAAACACATTTAGAGGCAACACAGTCGTCCAAAGGCAGCTCTTTGTTCATATTTTCAACCTTAACCAGAGGTTAACCCTCTATATGAGGGGGAAAAGGCGGCAGGTCCCATCAAGCCAGGCAAAGCCTTATTTCACCTACCACCCATGGAATGACAAAATGCATTGCTGGCTAAACATCCCATTGCTGTCCGTCTCCACGCAGCTTCAGCTCATTTGAGATCTGTATCCCAATTTTCTGCAGAAGCAACAATACAATGAACGATATAGAGAGAAGAAACATTCATTACCTTTATTTTTTAAAGTGGTTAACAAAAGCATTTCATTTCTTTTTTCATGCATCCATAGAGGGTAGGTTACAACTTCGGAGGAACATTCGCTGCTGCACAGCCATTGTAGGCTAGCACTCTTTTACGGATAAGTCTAATTTTTTTTTTTTTAATCACGAATTTAGAATCTGTTAGGAACTGTGCTTTTCCGACTGTGATGAATTGCATTTTTTGCCTTTGTAATTCTTTATGGTGAAAAGCCCCAGGTTTCTAGCATCTAGAGCCAACCATGATTGGCTCTACCCTCGGGGACGCAGGTCCTGGGATTCCCTCCCAGCTAGCAGCAGTGACTGACGTCACGGGCCAGCTCCTTCCCCGCACGGGGTTGGAGCCGGGGAGGCTGCAGAGGGGCACTGGGGCGTCGCTGGGAGTTTCCAGGGAAACACTGCAGCAGACGGCCAGCCTGGCTGAGCTACAGTGACACATCTGCAGCACGGCTGGTGGGAGGGATATTTTTGGAAAATCTCTGCTCTCTCAGGTCTAGCTAGTTCTGCTTCACCCCCACCCCTTTAATCAACATTTTAATTTCTCCCCAACTTCTTTTATTTCTGGAAATGAGGTTTCTATTTTTATTGCAGGGACATGATACGAAGGATCCCAAGCTACCAACCAATCTTAACACCCTCCGTATGCCCTGTTTTCTTTCTAATTTCCCCCCTCTCTGCCCGTCACATCATGCTGACTGTCAAGGTGGTCTGTGGAATACAAGGGCAAATGTTGCTAAGGTAACAGGATTGAAAACCCATCTGCAGAAGCAGATGCTTTATAACCTGGGGTTTCCCTCATTTGCATTTAAAGGCTCCAGAGCAACAGCCTCAAAGCAAGCCAAGTCCTTGAAGCTAAAATGAGAGAACTTTCTTTTCTTTTTTTTAACTGTTGCTTGATAAGTCATTGAGCAGCTAGCACTGCAAGGTTAAGTGCAGGAAAAATACCAGGGGCTAATAATTCCCACTGCGCTGGTAGGAGAGCTGAGGCATTTAAACCCTGTGAGGAATGAGGAATTCCCTTGTCACTTTTTTTTCTTCCAGGACTGCCCTTCACAGGCTTCTCAAAGGTTAAACTTCTGGCAACCTGTGGTGTGTCTCTCCTCGGTGATTTCTTGGTGATCTACAAAGCCTCACCGTGTATTTGTCCCTGGCAACACTAGGATTTGAAGCAAGCGGAAAAATCCCATAGGCTAAGTGAAATTTAGGAATTTTGATACTATTTTTTTATTCTCTTTTTTTATTATTAATTGTTACTGGAGTATAGTTGCTTTACAATGTGAAGTTTCTGCCGTACAGCAAAGTGAGTCAGCTACACGCATACATATATCCCCTCTTGTTTGGGTTTCCATCCCCTTTAGGTCACCACAGAGCATTGACGAGAGTTCCCTGCGCTATACAGCAGGTTCTCATTAGTTACCTATTTTATACATAGTAGTGTATATATGTCAATCCCAATCTCCCAGTTCATCTCACCCTCCCCTCCCCCTTTGGTGTCCATACATTTGTTCTCTACGTCTGTGTCTCTATTTCTGCTTTGCAAATAAGTTCCTCTCTATCATTTTTCCAGATTCCAAATATAAGCGATATTATACGATATTTTTCTGACTTACTTCACTCTGTATGACAGTCTCTAGGTCTGGTTTTGACAACCAGAAATACCTTTGGAGGATCTGATCGCTGCAGTTGACACAACCCAGATGTAATTCCAAGAACAGACTATAGTAACCAAGCAGCAGAAACTGTACATTGCCCACTTTTTTCTTTACAAAAAGGACTGGACTGTAATTCTATTTTTCTTATTTTTAAATAAATTTATTTATTTATTTTTGGCTGCGTTGGGTCTTCGCTGCTGCACGCAGGCTTTCTCTAGTTGCAGCGAGCGGGGGCTACTCTTCGTTGCAGTGTGCAGTCTTCTCGTGGTGGCTTCCCTTGTTGCGGAGCCTGGGCTCCAGTAGTTGTGGCACGTGGGCTCAGTAGTTGTGGCACACGGGCTTAGTTCCTCCACAGCACGTGGGACCTTCCCGGACCAGGGATCGAACCCGTGTCCCCTGCACTGGCAGGTGGATTCTTAACCACTGCGCCACCAGGGAAGTCCTGGGCTGTAATTCTTTTAAATGAAACATATTAAGTATTTGCCAGTGTATCAGCTCCATCATAAAGGGTTACCAAATGTGTATGAAGAGCGCAGGAAGACACATGCTTGTAACCCATGCGAAAAA
The DNA here is from genome assembly GCF_039906515.1 of Pseudorca crassidens. Lineage (NCBI taxonomy): Eukaryota > Metazoa > Chordata > Mammalia > Artiodactyla > Delphinidae > Pseudorca > Pseudorca crassidens. The sequence goes on from NC_090316.1 coordinate 13,242,672, forward strand.
GGCAGATTCACAAATGCTTTTAACAATCACATGAACCGCAAACTGGGTGATGCATGATTGTGAGAAGAGAAGCACAAGAGCAAGAAATGACAGAGTTTTTGGCAAGAGGGCATCCGTTCTCGGTGGAATATTTCAGTAGGTTTTGAAATGGTTTTTTCACTGAGCTGCTTCTTTGCTCCCAAAACCTGGATGCATATTTCTCTGTTTTCCTGCCAAAGCTCATAAAACCCCATCATACAAAGGAGAGAAGAGAGCTGTTTTAGGTGCCAGAGATGGTGTTTATTCTCAGAAGGGTAACATTTTCTGACCTTCATTTGTGATGGTAGAAATAAGAATGACATTGCCAACTATTGCATCATGTAACTAACTCAGATGTAAATCACAACAAATCCAAGTTTAAACACAATTAGAAATCATGACTTCTATGAGATCAAATTTTAATAAATCTTTGAAATCCTATTTCTGAATGACTTCACAGAAAAAGCTGCCACCCTGTTTACTCATATTACTAAATTTTTAATGTTGTATTCTAGTATCACCCAGCACACAGTCTGGCAGAAAGTATACGCTCAATGAATGTCTCCTGATTCTGAATCTGTCATTACCAAGAATGCTGACGTGCACTCCTATTATGAATAAGGACCTTGAACACCAAGGGGAGTCCTGTCCTTCTTCCCTTGAATAAATGAAGAATGGTTATTGATTCTGTGCCAGAAGCGGTTCAGGCTCATTCTACATCCTTTAACCTGTAAACACTGTCGAAGGCAGGCCTGAAATACTGTGCTTCTTGATACACACAACCAAGAAGTGACTCCCATAAACTCAGCGTTTGAAGGGACATAGCAGTCATCTGATTCAGCACCTTCATTTTACAGATGAGGACACTGCGGGCCACAGAAAGCAAGCACCTGCTTCTCTGGAAGCCAGGGAAGGAAAAGCATTACTAAATGTCATTTCTCATGCATGACAGAGAGGCAAGAGCTGCTGCCCAATACTTGACATCCTATGAATCTGAGCTACCATTTGTCATGGTGACCAAAGTCATCTTCAATGTAGAGAGTCCATTTGGGCCAGCTTCCTCATCTGGACTTGGATAAAAAACAAGGGTGATGGACACATCCTTGGAGCTTCTCAGGCCTGATTTTCAAGTTCTTTTGGTGTCAAAGGCTCGCCCCTCCAATCATTTAAACCTGCTGTCTCCCTCACTTCTGGTTCCGTCCTACCTGACCCACTTCAGTTTCTACACTCCTTCTAGGACCGTACACACTTGGGTTTCCAAATGCTGAACTAGAATTAGATTTCTCAAATATCATCTGAATGACACCACTCTTTTGCTCAAGAACTTACATGAACTTATTGTTGAAGAGAACTGCCAATAATTTTCAAATGTGGTTAGTAAGGAGGTGGTAAGGTGTAAAGACTGCAGTCCTGACTTCAACACCTACAGATTTTAACTTAAGCATGTCACTATTTCATCATCTACAAAAAGCTGTCATATTATACTTGCTGGGTTTTTGTGGGGTTTTGTGGAGTGGGGAGCAGGGATCATGTTTTCATGTGACTTTACCTAACTAGGATTTAGTTTAGACACTGGTATATGTTAGAGGTGCACTAGAATATAAACTCCATGAGAGCAGGACTGTTGCCTATTTTGTCCAATGATGTAGCACGGATGTGTAAACCACTGCCTGACACAGCCTAAGTATTCAATAAGTATTTCTAGAACTGTATGTTGAATTAAGACAATGAACGAATAAATTCAATCAATGAATATGGGAATGTTTTTGGCACAGAGGTGTTCTTAATTATTGACAATTTCTCCCATTTCCCATCTGGTTTCTTCCTACTGGTAGTTTAAAAATGGTTAAGCTTTTCCATTCATTTTTAAAAACTAAGAGTATTATAATAAGAGCATCCTATTCATAAAAGGATAGAAATTACAATATCAACTACAATTTCAAGTAGTTCTTGGCTTTATTTGAAGTGATTATTTTTTATCTAGACCAAATGCATCTAAGAACTTCACTGAAAAATACTTTAAGTTATATGCAGTGTCTTCTTGGTAAGTGCTAAAGTTACAACTCCATACCCATTTGTAGGATTTTTTTTTAACTAAAGAGTTGTGGATTTAGGCAAGATGATGAATCTCCCTAAATCTTAGTTTTTCTCTCTGTTTTATTCTGCCAACTCAGTAAATTAAGATATTGGTAATTCAGACCCAAAGCCTTGACAGGCTCAAGACTGTAAGTCTAGTTAATGACATAGGCAATACTTGAATCCAGATGGTTCTTTTTAATAGATCCTGTGTTCACCAATATAACTGTCTGCATTAAGAATAACTGACTGGGTATAGCATATTAGGTATGTAAGAACTCAAAAGACAGTCATGGTTGACCCCATACTTTCCCAGTTATATATGTAAACAAGAATAATTCTGCAGAAGTAGGAGCTCTAGAAATTATCCTGTTTGAGCAGTAGCTAGATCTGCGAAGTACTGTGGGACTTTTTGAAGAGCTCATTTTATGATGAAAGGTAGTTCCATATAAGGTTATTGGTATAAGACTTTGTGTTATTAAAAAGAAGACAAGAAAGATCTTGGGGTACACAAAGTACCAAATGTTCAGAAAAATTCAGAAATCCTTAAACTAGCATAAAATTTACTCTTTGAGCCCCATGGATTTGTGAAACTGAACCCTGAAACTGATAATAATTTAAAATTTGAAAAAAAGGTACTCATAGATGAGATGTATATCAAAAGATATATGGTTTTTGTTAAACCATAAAATACTCCACCAGCATTGACCATCTAGGAAATGGTCATCTAAACAAAGTCACCAAGTTTCTTTACTCTGAGTCTTTGGAGGCTCTGATGAGCTAATGCATACGGTGAAGCTCTACTGATTAAGGGTACAGGTAGTACATTCAGAGTCTGTCACTTAGTACTACGTGACCTTGGGGAAATTGCTTAACCTCTCTGAGCCACAGTTTCTACATGTGTAAGATCCCAGTAGGTTGCTCACAGGTGTGTGGCGACTTAATGAGATGAGGTACGTAAAATACTAGTGGGGTGTCTGGCACATAGCAGATGCTCAAAGGTGTCAACTGTAAACTCTAGCCCATTCTCGGTAGGGCCACAGAGACATTAATGGCCAGAATCTGTTCTGACCAGTCAGTTTCCAGTTTACAACTGGCTGTTAGACAAGTGAATATCATTCTGAGTTATAGTTACAGCATGCAGTGACTCACTGCCTTTTGTAACCACACAGCCATTTTTGCTGAGTTTCAAAGAACTAGCGTTCTAAAGAAGGTATTCGTGAAATGCTGCCTTATACAAATACACGATGTTATAATTTATTCCTAAGGTAAGGGTGTCGGATTTAGCCCAGTAAAATATGAGTTTCAGATAAACAGCATATATTTTTAGTATAAATAAGCATGGGATATAATGATGTTAAAAATTATTCATTGTTTATCTGAAATTCCAGTTTGACTGGGTGTGCTATATTTTATCTGGCAACCTTACCCTAAGACAAAACCTCAAATTCATTTGAAGTACCTACCAGGAAGATGTGGTGGTGGAGAAAGGGAGTAGGGCCCTAGGCCAAATAAAAATGTCCCCAGCTGATCATTTCCATGGCACTTATTCCATTCTGCCTTCTTTTATGTGTAACGTTTTAGCTGTTTCCCTAATTGGGCTGTGAATTACAGGAGTGGTGGGAACTGATTTATTTTATTTCCTACCTGGCACTTGGAACATAGAAAGCACCCAGCAGGTTTGCTTTGTTTTGTTTCGGTTTAAGTGAATTAAACTCAACCATTGCTTTTCTGACTTTTGTTTAAAAACACCAACATGTCCTTTACAGAAAATTTGAAGAAAGCAAAGACATAAAAGGAAAAAAACAAAGCCATTCTAATGTTACTATCCAAAGAAAAGCGATATTAGTATTTGTAAAATCCACCAGATGAGAATTAAATCATTTATCCCCAGCGTGATTTTAATGGCTACAATATCTATTTAACCACTTCTCTTTGTTGTTTCCAATTTTACCCGACTGAAAATGATGGGATAAACATCCTTAAGGGTAAATCTTTGAATAGGTCTCAAACTCATTATTCCAAGAACCGTTGACCCTTGAACAACATGGGCTGGAACTGCATGAGTCCACTTATACGTGAATTCTTTCAATAAATATATCAGAAAAAAATTTGGAGATTTCTGACAATTTGGGGAAAAAAGTCACAGATGAACTGTGGAGCGAAGAAATATTTAAAGAATTAAGAAAAATGTATGTCATGAGGGTGCAAAATATATGTAGATATGCATGTAACATACAAAATATGTGTTAATCAACTGTTTCTGTTATTGGTAAGGCTTCCAGGAAACAGTAGGCTGTTAGTAGTTAAGTTTTCGGGGAGTCAGAAGTTATCCATGCATTTTCAACTGTGTGGGGGGGAGAGGGGTGTTGGGGTCTCTAACCCCCAAGCTGTTCAAGGGTCAACTGTACTTACAAATCAAGGATATCACTGAGTGGAAATACTGCTACCTGCTATGAACTAAACGTCTGTATTCCCCCAAAATTCATATGTTAAAGCCCCTAAAGTGACGGTATTGGAAAATGGGGTCTTTGGCAGGTGATGATGTCATGAGGGTGGAGCCCCATGACGGGATTAGTGTTCTTATAAGAAGAACATATGAGAATACAGGGAGAAGATGGCCATCTGCAACCAGGAATAAGGCCCTCATCGGACACTGGATCTTCCAGTGCCTTGATCTGGGACTTCACAGCCTCCGAAACCATGAGAAATAAATGTTTGTTGTTTAAGCCAGCCAGTCTCTGGTAATTTGTTGCAGCAGCCCAAGGTAATACCTTACTCAAGCACAGATTTCCTCTGGAACATCAGTGACTTCAAAATTGCCTTATGAATAGACAGAAAACTTGAATAGACAATTACCATAGAAGAATTAGGAGAGACAAAGGTCTAGCCCCTCACCCTCCCACGCCCCAAGGTACCAAGCCCAGACTCAAGAGCTAATAATAACTCAAGTATTCAAACTGTTTCAGAGTTTAGACTACGACGCGTCCCAATTCGTTTTACCAAGCTAACAAACCCTGACCATTCGAGGTACAACTCAAATTTAAAATAATCTCAACTCTGAACGTGGAAGAGCTCTAAATAAAATTAGCAAATTAAATATGACCATGTGGTCAAAGAATCAAATAAGAACAAATAAGGTTTATTTCAAGAATAAGTTGATTCCAACTAGGAACTAGATTTATGGTTCCTACTAGCTCACGACTTAAACAGATCAAAGAAGAAAAATTATACTCTCCTCTGCATGATGCCAGGAAAATCATTTGATAAAATTCCAAATCCAGTCCTGTAACAAGCCACAGTGAGGTGTTCAATAAAATGTGTTTTATATAATAAGGTACAACCAGTAGAAGCCTTTAGCCCACATTATCCTGGCACCGTCCAATCGGGTAGCTACTAGCCACGTATGGCTCTTTAATTGAAATAAAAATTCAATAAAATTAAAATTTTCCTCCTTTAGTCATTCTAGTCACATTCCAAGCGTTCAATGTAGCAAATGACTACCACACTGGAGAGCGCAGACAGGAAGCCTTGCCGTCAACACAGCAAGTCCTATTTGATGGCGTGCTGCCCTAGAAAATCCAGAGCAGATTCCCAGGTATACATACATGGGGTCGTAAACATTTAATAAGAGCTAACTTTACTGAGGGCACCTAAAATGCCAAGAACGATTTTAAGCGTTTAATGTGTTCATATTATCTTAGTTAATCCTCATAAGGTAGAATGTATCCCTTATTATTTTCTCCATTTTATGGCTATGAAATCAGTAGAATAGGAAAGAGGTTAAATACATCAAAGCTTACATACTCTCTCAGTGGGAGATCTGGGATTCCAGTCCAGGAAGTCTGTCTCCAGAAGCACACTGTGCTTTTAAGTGTGAGGCTACATGGCAGCCCCGTGTCAAAGGTGGCAATTCAACCGAACGGGAAAAGACAAAATGCTCACTAAACTGTGTTATGGCAAATGGCTATCCATTTGGGGAAAAATTAATCAGGTACGTACTTACAGGCTTTAAAAGACAGAGTCGTAAATATATACGTGGGTTAAAAAATGTAATTGTAAAACACTAAAGTCATAAAAGCTCTAGGAGAAAGCATAGCATTTTCACATTCTTAGGGATAGTCTAGGGAAAAGGTAGTGCACAAAGGAAATAAAACTCAACCTTTACATAAAGAGCATAATCCGCTTAAATAGATAAAAATTAAAAACTGCTGTTGTGATGAAAGAAACTATAATCAAGCTTAAAAGACAGCAATAAGGTGGTGGGAAATATTTGAAACAAAAATAAAGTGTTCAGGGCTTCCCTGGTGGCACAGTGGTTGAGAGTCCGCCTGCCGATGCAGGGGACGCGGGTTCGTGCCCCGGTCCGGGAAGATCCCACATGCCGCAGAGCGGCTGGTTCCGTGAGCCATGGCCGCTGAGCCTGCGCGTCCGGAGCCTGTGCTCCGCAACGGGAGAGGCCACAACAGTGAGAGGCCCGCGTACCGCAAAATAAATAAATAAAGTGTCCATTTTCATAAAGAGGTTGCACAAATCTGTTAGAAAAAGACAAATAGCCTGTCAAAAAAGAGGCCAAGTATATGGGCAAATACCTCCCTGAAGAAGAAATACAAATGACCAATAAAAATATGAAAAGATGTTCAAATTCACTGATAATCACAGAAATGTAAAATTAAACAGGATACCATAACTCACCCATGACACTGGACCATTTTCCAAGGGCGATTAGAGGCAGTGTTACAGTGTAGGTGCACAAAACTCCTTATAAATTATTGGCAGTTGGGTAACTGATATGTGCTCTAGAGGATAATGCCTATCAGATTTTAAAATGAGGACTTTTTTGGTCTAGCAATTCCACTTTTGGGAATCCAAGGCATGTCACAAAGATTTACACACAAGGGATATTCTTTGCATGGCAACAGCGTTTATAAAATGAGAAAACTGTACACAACCTAAATGCCTATCAATTATTGTGATTAAATAAACCGCACTTTATCCACACTACGACATAACGTGCATTCCTTTAAAAGAATGAAATGCATGTCCTTGACATTTGGAATGATTTCTAAGATATATTATTTATGTGAAAAAGCAAAACAAGACTCTTCTCTTACCCCTCCAATTTATCTATGCTTATAACTTGGCAACAAAAAGGGCTGTAAGAATACACACCAAAACGCTAACATGTATATCTCTGAGAAATGTGATTTGGGAGGGGATTACAAGGGGGAAAAAAGAAAACTTAGGTTTTCTTTTTACTTATTATACTTAGGTATTAATTTAATGTTGTGTAGAGAGGATGTATTAACATTGTGATCAACCAAATAAAAAAGAGAGGACAAGAAACCCCACAACAAATGCACTTAATAATAAACTGGTGCCTAGTATGTGTGTACTAGCTTTTCTCATCCAATTCCTCTTTCCCTCTTTTTTGGACAGATTGTCTGTCTATGAGTCAAGAGGAAAGAGAGAATATCACATGAATGATTTGCCCTGGACCGCTACTATAGCTGAGATCCACAGTTATCTGTGTCTGTGAGACACTCTTTCCACAAGAAGGATCTTGTAAATTTCTTCAGTGGTTTTTATCAAATCTTAGGAGTAGGTACTACTACAGCAGCTAAACGAGATGGTCTGCAGGTTTGGAGGAAGACAATTCAGCTGGTGCGTGCTTTCAGCCACTGTGGTTCTTTAGTGATGAAGTTCATCTTTTCTTAAAAGTCTCGGACCTGGCTGCATTGTGGCCTTAGACAATTCCAGATTCCCAAAGTAGTTTCGTCTGGCAGAGGGTGAGGGGAAGAGACACCTTGCAAGAGTGGTTCTCAGAGCGTGGTGCAGGGACTCCTGAGGGATCCCTGAGAGCTTTTCAGGGGTTCTGTAGGTCAATACTATTTTCATGGCAACACTAAGATGTGATGTGCCTGCTTCCCTCTCATTCTTTAACAAATCTACAGTGAAATTTTCCTGCAGCTACAGGACATGTGGCGATGTCATTGCTCTGGTGACTAACAGAAATGTGTCCTTGGGTATTCTTCTGCTTTAGACTTTTCTCAGCTTTAATTTCTAACGTGAAAAAAATGACAGAACCCACATTAAAAAAAAAAAAAAACTCTTTGGCATCTTGGCGCGTAAAGGGATTCTGAGACCAAAATTTTAAGTATTCCTGCTTTACAACATCCTTACGATTAGGATACATTCTGGCTTCCTTCATAATTTCTTTAGTGACAAATCCTTACAAAATACTTTCTAATCATTGCGTTCATCATGTTCTGTAGGAATCATGTGAAGAAGTTCACTGATAACATAAAAATCTGAAAAACCAAAAAATCATAAGCTCAAAATCGAGAAGGACTCACTCACCCCCCCAGCAGGTTTACCCAGTCCACTTCCTGTCCGAGGTAATGGCCATAGGGCCCAGAACTTAAAGGTGGCTTCCTTGCCTGACCTCTGTGTGCTGCTTCTTGCCCATCAAACTTACCAAACTTTCACTGAAACGCATGAAATTTATCACCAAGCCTCCTCCCCCTCCCTAAGGTAACTTGACACCAAAAAGAGAAAGAAATTCACATGAGGGTGTCCTCCGAGTAGATAACGTTTTGCTCTTTTAATAAAAGCAAATACATTTTATTTCTCAAAATCACCTTCCTTCAATAGATTTCCTTAAATAATAATTTGGAAAAACATAGTAAAATGGAACTATACACTTTAAATGGGTGAATTTTATGGTATGAGGATTATATCAATAAAGCTGCTAAAAAACAGTGAGATGGACTTTGCTCTTTTATTTATCCGTCTTTTAAATTTAATAGTAGAATTTCTGTCTTATAACAAAAATAATAATAGTGATGACTTATGGGACATATATTTTCTTAGGCATCCATCGTTAAAATGGTCTATGTAAGGGAACTCATTTAATGCGAACGACATCCTTAAGAAATAGACACCATCAGTATCCAGATATTTCAGATGAGGAAACTGAGTAGTTAAGAAATTTCCTGAAATTTTGTAGTTAGTAAATGACAGTGATAGGATTCAAACCCAGACGTTCATGGCAAAGTCCATGATCTTATTAGCTTCTGTGTTTATTTACTCTGCAGGATAAACTATGCTATGCATGCTAGTTACAGAAAATTCAGACAGTACTGAAAGGCATTTATAAGAGAACAAAAAATGTCAAAAACACTGCTTTCTAATATCATTATTCATTTTGAGGGGCATTCATATTACCTATAATGTTATATATGATAATTATACATAAAATTATAGTATATTCAAATTTCCTCAGGTTAAGATTGTATATATTTTCACTTAACACTGTATTCATTGTATTTCTCATGTCCTTATCATTCTCTTTTCTTGCGCAGTTAGCTGTTCCCAGTTGTTCCTTATTATTATTGTTATTTTTTAAATTTATTTTTGGCTGCGTTGGGTCTTCGTTGCTTTGCGCGGGCTTTCCCTAGTTGCAGCGAGCGGGGGCTACTCTTCGTTGCGGTGCACGGGCTTCTCATTGCGGTGGCTTCTCTTGTTGTAGAGCACGGGCTCTAGGCACACAGGCTCAGTAGTTGTGGCGCACGGGCTTAGGTGCTCCGTGGCACGTGGGATCTTCCTGGACCAGGGCTCGAACCTGTGTCCCCTGCATTGGCAGGCGGATTCTTAACCACTGTGCCACCAGGAAAGCCCAGTTTTTCCTTATTATAAATGGTACTGCCATGAGCATCTATAAACACGATCTTTTACTGCATCTCTGATGATGCTACTTAGGCCAGATTATTTTATGGAATAACTCTATTTTCATAGTCAAACAATTAAAAAGAGGAAAACTAAACCACTTTTACACCCACCAGCAATGCTTGAGAGTGCCTATTTCCTTACAACCTTGATTACACTGAACAATTTTATTCCATCTGCCAATATGATAAGTGAAAAATGATTTCTTAATGGTTTCATCTATTTCTAATGTAGTTAAGAAATCAAACCAAATAGGCTCATTTAAGAATTATTCAATGAGCACATGTAGACATTAGACAGAGACCCGAGCATGCCTTTTCTTGTGCAATAACTACTCTGTGACAAATCATGTCTCATTTCCTAACCCATCTGTTTGTCTTCTCATTAGGTCAACTCCAGTCCCCTAACACATGAGGACGGTACTGTGTGGGCAAGTCAACGTGATTTTCCTTCCCATAAAGGGAGAGAGAATTTCTGCTATTTAACGTGGTATAATTAAGTAGGAAGCATTAGCAGTGGTATGAGGAGTGAAAAATTATTATTCTAATGGGCTGGAGAAGCGAGTTTCTCACCACTGAGAGCCTATTCACCATGAATCACTGGCCTATAAACCATCCCCCGCTGCGTTGAGTCAAACAGTCAGATATTTTTATCTTGGGCTTCCTTTTATCAAACGGTCTAATTGGATTTTTTAAATCTGTTATTAGATGGAAATAGCAAACTGGCACTACAGGAAGGCTCCCCATATGCTGGTAGGATGCTTCCATAGTTCTGCTAGATTTAATCACATTTCATTCAGAAAGATTAGCTAAAAATGAAGAAGGAGATAGATTTTTTTTTCCAACGGAACTGGTAAGAACAGAGTAGTAGCTTCAGACTGGGCAGAGGTTTGACAAGGTAGAGTGGGAGCCTGCTCTGCTCCAGCCGAAGAAACTAAGAAACTAAAGCCGAAAAAACTAAAATTCCTGGACGGAAAAAACAAGAGGCATTAAGTCTTGGTATTCAAACATCTTCTAAAATCTACAGGTATGTGTTTTTTCTGCCATTTTTTGTAATGACATGAGTATTACATTTTTGTAATATTAGTATTGCAATTTTGTTATAAAACATTGGAAAACAATAATATAAAAACATTTAAAATTACCTGTAATTTCACATCCCATCCCAGAGACCTTCATGTTTTAATGGATTTCTTCCTCCAAAAAGTGTTATGTTTATTTAGAAAACCAAAATGTCACTTCCCATACCTTTGACAACTACGTATTAAGTAGAGAAAGGGGAACACCGTAGTATTTATAATACTGAAGATAGCACTGAACTAAGTAATATGCGTTTACTAACAGAAGAGATAGATTATGGTAGAAGCCTGGATTCCAACATTTCAGCCAGGCATGGTTTTCCTTTCCCAATAATTGAGATAATAATTCTAGTCAGGGAGAAGTACTGTCTTGATAGTAGGAAAAGTATCAACTGGCTACAGAGAAGGCAGTTGCCAATATTCAGAAGAAAACAAAAGCATCTTCAGTCTTCTTTAGATAGTTAAGATCTATGGCTTTAAAAACATAGCGTTCAAAAGACTGGGGGGAATTTATAGAGGTCCTTGGCCACTGATAATAATTTCCATTTTCCCTTCCATGCCCCCCTTTTAATCTGACAGGTATCTAATTAATACCCGATTTAGCTGTGTATCCTGAGTGGCTTCCCAAGAGTCACTGAAGCCTGAAGGACCATTGGATAGCCCATGACTCAGAGATGCTGTTGAGGCACCTGAGCGTTTGTGAACTCTGCTACCAAGAGGTACAACACAAGTGCTTTTCCATCACCTCCCAATAAGACTGGTTCTAGTTATTTTAAAACCACCTTAGTTTTAATGTTTCGGCATTAGATTTAATTTGTGCATTCTTTCTCTCTTTCTTTCCTGAAACCTTGTCGGTGGGGTGTGATCTTGACAAACTGAATTGGGAAATGCTCACCCTGGCAAGCTAACAGTCCACGTTTCATCAGTCTTCAATCACTGCTATTCTTGCCTTCCTCAGGAAAAGTAAAGAGGGTGAACTGTACTACTAGGCAAATGTCTGATTTTTCTAAAGGACCATGCAGCGCAGAAAATGACTCTCTGAGTTTGTTCCTTTTTTCCTTTACAATGCAGCAGTGGTCACACTACTTTCTGCCAAGGCGATGGAGCCAAAGAACAGAATTTTGGTGAATACCCTTGTATTTGATTTCTCATTAAAAAAATTCATTTATATCTCCTTATCTCAAATTTCTGTGTGAAAAAAATTTTATAATCACAAACCTCTCATAAAATTACAGTTCTGGGCTTCCCTCGTGGCGCAGTGGTTGAGAGTCCGCCTGCCGATGCAGGGGACACGGGTTCGTGCCCCGGTCTGGGAGGATCCCGCGTGCCGCGGAGCGGCTGGGCCCGTGAGCCATGGCCGCTGAGCCTGCGCGTCCGGAGCCTGTGCTCCGCAACGGGAGAGGCCACAGCAGTGAGAGGCCCGTGTACCGCCAAAAAAAAAAAAAAAAAAAAAAAAAATTACAATTCTGATCTCCAGGTGGTAATTATGTATGGTCAGAGAATAACTGAGAAAAAAAGTGACCGTTGAACTTTTATGTCTAGTTACTGGGTGAGGTTCCTCCCATTCACTCTTTCTAATCTTTGTTACTCCATTCCATCAAGAAATTTAAGAGATAATATGCGCTGGCCACTTTTGATTACATAAGTAATGAAGAATCAGTGTAGGAATATTTGTAAAATAAAGAACGATCAAAAAGAAAATAAAAATAATTTTTAACAGCACTAGAGATACCATCCTTATAACATTTTAATATATTTCCAGTATATTTCTAAGTATCTAAGCTATTAATAATGATGTTTGTTTACTTTATAATATACCATATGTACATTCTCAAGTGACTGTTCTAAAAAGTGGCATTTAAAGATCGAAAGTATTTCGTTTTTTATGCACCACAAATTCATTCATTTCTTTTATATTTGTTTCCATGTGTTTTCCATAATAAAACTACCAATTTGGTGACCATCCTTACAGATGTAATTCTGAACACATTTCTGATTAAGAAAGTCATTCTTAAAAAAAAAAGTATGTTGCTGGTGTGAATATGTCAATTTCTCACTAAGAAACATCAGATGATTTGCAAAATTTTCATGAGAGAACACGCAAAAAAGAGTACATTCAAGTCGATTAAAATCTTCACCCTAACCATAATTGACGTCAATGAGTTTAAACTCATTCTTACAATTCACTGAGGGTACAGCTAACATTTGTAAAGGCCCTCCAGCATCTCAGGCACTATTATATATTTTTACAAGTATTATTTATCATTTGGTTCTCATAATATCTTATAAAATTTATTATATAGATTCTGTGATCCCCAGTTTGCAAATGAGGAGACTACAGTCCAGTTACAACCAAAGTCACCTGTTTTTGTGGCAATTGGGACTAAAAGCTCCTGTGACTGGTATATGACTGACATGAGCTTTCTCTATGACAATAAGTGTAATCAGTACCTCTGTGACAGAGGTCCTCCTATTTTGTTTTCCATCAATTAGTTCTGATCCACAGACTAAGCAAAACTGATACATTCATGTAAAACCACCCTGTTACTGATGTAATAATTGGAGTCATCTTGTTAAAACGTAAGTCTGATCATGTCACTCCTCTGCAGAACATCTTCGAAGTTTGCCACCTGGTACCAACAGCTGAAGTCACCGCAAGCAAGCGTCACTGTAATCTACACTCCCCACGCTTACCTTCCTGATCTCATTGCCACGTCATGCAGGGCACTGCAGCCACACCAGCCTGCTGGCTCTTCTCCAAACATACCGTGCCCATTCCCGCCTTTGAACTTGCCGTTTCTCCTCCCAGTGTGGCCGTCTTCCACAGGTCCACACTGATTACTCACTCAGCTCCCTCAAATCTTTACTAAAAAGATCGCATCCTTCATGACCTGATCTCCCAGTTGAAAACTTCAACATGCCCTGTACCTTATCCCCCTTTCCTTCTGCTTCCTCTGTGGCCCTATCACAGAACTCTCAGCAAGAGTTACTGAATGAGTGGCTAATGTCATCCATTCCTAGTTCTTGCCTCTGATTAGCGTTCTAGGTACATGAATATAGCTCCATGAGAACAGAGGTGACCATTTCATTCCCTGCTACATTCCTGGCTCACAGAAACATGAGCGGCCCGTGGTAGGCACACAAGAAATACTTGCTGAAAATATGAATGAAATAGGAAAGAACTAAAAAAATACTCAAGTTATATTAATGGTATCGAAATTCACCCCTAAAGCCTCAATACTCCCTACTTTCCGTTCTCTCTTCCTTTCCTCCTCTCTATTTCTGTTAACTACTTTATTGTCTCCCATTTCCCCTCCCCTCCATCTAGTTCTTTAAGAAGAACAGGTTCCGTCACAGTTTCCCGAAAGTATCAACACATGTGACATTAGGGTTACACTCAGGACCCCATAAGCAGTGAAAGAGCCTGTGATAGAAGCCAAATTCCAGTATTTGACACACTAAACTACACTGTCACTTGTAACTTGAGAGTCATGGAGGGTTTTAAAAAGCTCAACTATATCAGTGGCCATCATAGGACATTTTGGATTGCTGAGAAAAACAAGTTTAAAAGTACCTCTATCCAACTCAACAACAAAAACAAAAAAATCAAACAATTTGATTAAAAAATGGGCAGAGGATAGGAATAGACATTTTTCCAAAGAAGACATACACATGGTCGACAGATACATGAACAGGTACTCAGTATTGTTAATCATCAGGGAAATGCAAATCAAAACCACAATGAGATAGGACCCCACACCAGTTGTAACGGCAATTATCAAAAAGAAAAGAGATAGAACGAATGTTGACAAGGATGTGGAGAAAAGGGAATGTCAGTGCACTGCTGGTGAAAATATAAATTGGTGCAAATACTACGGAAAACAGTATGAGGGTTCCTCAAAAAGTTAAAAATAGAACTACCATATGATCCAGCAACTGTACTTCTGGGTATATATCCAAAGAAAACAAGAACACTAAGTTGAAAAGATATCTGCACCCCAATGTTCGTGACAGCATTGTTTACAACAGCCAAGACAAGGAAGCAGTGTCCACTGATGGATGAATGGATAGAGAAAATGTGGCACAGATACAATGGAAAATCATTCAGCCATAAAAAAGAAGGAAATTTCATCATTTGTGACAACATGGATGGACCTTGAGGGTATTATGCTAAGTGAAGTAGGTCAGACAGAGAAAGACAAATAACATATGATCTCACTTATATGTAGAATCTAAACAAACAAAGAAAACAAAAAACCACAAGCTTATAGATACAAAGAACATACTGGCAGTTGCCAGAGATGGGTGCTGGGGTGGGTGAAATGGGTGAAGGGGGTCAAAAGGAACAACCTTTCAGTTATAAAATAAGTCACGGTGATGTAACACACAGCATGGTGACCATACTTAATAACATTGTATTGCCTATTTGAAAGTTGCTACGAGAACAGATCTTAAAAATTCTCATCACAAGAAAAAAAATTATAACTATATGTGGTACAGATGTTACCTAAACTTATTGTGATGATCATTTCACAATATATCCAAATATCAAGTCATTATGCGTTATACCTGAAAATAATATAATGTTATATGTCAAGTAAAAAATTGAAAGACAGAAGTATCTTGAAGGGCCCTCAAACCTTTTTATTACAAAGTGGAAAGATGGACAAATATCCTTTTACCCTGGTGTTCCATATTACAAATAAAAAATAATTTTAAAAGTATCTGGTAGGAGATTTCTTCTTTGCTTTCATGCTAGCTGATTGCATTTTGCCCATTCAGACCAGAACCATGAGAAATTAACACTCTACAAGTTGACTGGTCTGCCGCAAATAAACCTCCTTCAAACCTGAGACTTTTTATATGAGAAATAAGTCTCTGAAAATATTCTATAAATATTTCTCATTAACCAAACAGAACTTTCAGTAAGGAAGCCATCAGCCTTGCTACTGTGAAATCCAGGTGGATTTCTTTAGGTCCCTTCAACTGATGCCATAGGGTTGGGATGGAAGCACTTGGATGATATATACACCAGTGGTGTAGAAGTCGTTGAATTTGATGTATTTGACAAAGCCAGACATCATCCTTTTCTATGGTCTATTTAAATCAGGTAAAATTGGAATCCGCCCCCCACACTGTTTATGGCATTACTTAATTAGTGAGTCACTGTTATTTACAGGACTCAGATTTTAGGAGTTAACAGGGATACTTAGAAGCACTCATTCTGACAACAACAGGACTTGAAAATGTAATAGACCATCTCATGTGAAAGTAATTTCCTCATCATTGGAGAGATTCAACTGAAGATTGTAAAAATCACCTATTAGGGATATAATTTAGGCATCGGAGAGAGGGTTTGAATAAATGATCACCAAATTCTTTTGACTCTGATTCCATGGAATTGTGTAGAACAGGGAACTGTTGTAAACTGCATCATATTTTTCATTTAAAAACAAGACAATTTTAGTCTATCTAGAGCTTCATCAGTAGGACCCGGGACCAGCCGTGGGGATAACAACAGTTCAGGTCAGATGCTGGTTGAATACGATGCATGGACCACACACTTCTATTTACTATCCCTCTTGAAACGCCAATAAGTTGAGAATAAAAAATCAAAATTGATTATAAACTCACAAGGACGAAGCAAACAAATGGAAACTTACCAATGGATAAGAATTTTAACAACCTTGTGAAAGATAAAGTGACTGACACCTGAGTGGGAGCTGATTAATGAAAATGGAGGAAGGCTCAACCCGGCACCAGCAGACAAGGTCCAAGAAAAGTTTGGCTGAAAAATTATCCAGGAAAGGCTCAGAACCTAGTTTCAAATTTTTAATACTTTTTTAAGGAAAGCAACATAGTTTGGGTAAAGAACACAGTCGAGAGCTCTGCCATTAATGAATTTCAAGTTGCTAATCTAATTAGAGCATTGGTTTCCTTGCCAATCAAATGGATGTAGTATTGACCTCAGAAAATCTATAGAAAAATCAAATGACATGTAAAATCAGAAAAGAGATGCACAGTAAATGTTTCATCTTGTTCCTTCTTTCAACTTCATCTAAATTTCTAGATGCTGGAGAAAGAACCATTATGAAACATGACATTTTCAGGCAACTGCAGTGTTAAATGTCACCCCAAGGGCAGCTAAGTTATCTTGATTAGAAAGCAATGCCTTTCACCAAGAACAGGATGATCAAGCAACGGTCTTGCCAAAGAGCATAAATGTGAGAAGCGTTCGTTGTTCAACCTGCCAAAATACTGCCCAAATCCTCATGTAATATTTGGCCTAGAAATAGTCATTCATCCTCAGGAGGATCCTGGATGGGGTGCATGTGCGTGTGTGTGTGTGTGTGTACGCGCATGCACTCAGCGATCTCAAAGTACAGGAGAAATGTTCTCAGATGTGACAAGGTGTAGATCGTTTCCTTGGGACATGGCCAAGCATTAAGACGAGCATTTGCAACCTTCTGCTCAAATGTCAGAGGGCTCCACAAGTACAAATATTCAAAGGGAAGAAATTAAGGGAAACAGAAAATGATTTAAGAAACATAAAATATTAGAAAAGAAGTCTTCTAAGATTTGATTCTGCCCCAGCACCCACTTTTCAGTTCGCTTAGCTGAAATGACCAGCTCAAAGTTACACAATAAGCCAACAATATCTATATCCCAGATGTTTATGATTGCAGGTCAAAACTGGAAGGAACCTTACAGATGATCTGGTCCAAAGTCTCACTTTCTGAGTAAGGAAAGTGCGGCCTCAAAAGCGATAAACTATACCCAAGGCAAGGAGTTGGGCAAACTCTGGGGCACATCTGTCCAAGGCTACACACAGGAGTGTGTAGACAACATGACAAATTCAGTCATGAGTCAGCCTTTAACACAGACTGTGAAGCAGTGGATGCAAAGCCGAGGCAGCCTCCCGGAACTGAAGATAACGAGAGGAGGCTGAGAACAGATCACTCTGTCCTTGTGTGTGAGCAAGAGAATTTGTAGAACGCCATGATGGTTTTTTCCCTCAGGGTAAGAATGGTCTGATAATACACCTGATAGAAAACCAGCTTTAGAAACATACAATCCAGCAATCTCATTCCAAAAATCTCAGGGGAGCAAGCATATCAAAGAAAGATGAACTAGAATAATATCATGCTAGAACGTAAGAGGAAGACTACAGACACGCCTCTGGTCCATAGACCCTGAGTCTATTTATTGAGACATACTGTTCAACGTCCTTTGCAAAGCCACCGCTCCCCACCACTATGAAAGGTGAAAACGTCTTCTCTTGAAATTTTAAACCATTTTCTTGTTGGCATTCATCATCTGGAAACTAAGACTTGAATAAGAGCTGTTTCCCTCTCTGTTCCCAGGGTTCTCTGCTGGGGGCATGTCTGCTTCTGCCAGCACCAGACTTACTCAGAGAACGAATTCACTGTATGAATTGCACCGTCTCTCTTTCTCAACCTACCCTATTTAGTCTTTTCCACTCACCATCAGTCCTCTGAATCTAAAGATGTAAGCATAGATGATGAAAATTTTCTTTTATTAGAGAGCCTTCCCCGGCGAACATGGGAGAGCCTGTGGCTGACTTTCCCTTCGTGCCCGCTCTCTCACCAGCCTATACCCACACGCTTGCATGACTGTTTCTGTCCTCCCCCCGTCACTGCTCTGGGACTGGGGGCTCCTCATGCCAGTGGTCCCCTCTCATCCATCATGGCTGCCCAGAGCAAAGCCAATGTAAGACATGCGGTAGCATCCAAAAGTTTGTTTAATGAACTGAAAGAATATGGACAGATCAACTGCTTTCCAAAACACACACACACATACCCACATTCTATATATATATTCATCCTCTCCTCTATGGGGCTCCAAGAACAGCAGGCATAGGCATGGTCTTTATCGCACATTCTTTGTACAGGCACTAGCATGGTAACTTTTCACTCAGGGAATTTCAGCCAGGGAATGAGGCCTTCCACATGGCTGAGTTATTCTAGGATCTCACAACCTTAACTGGTACCATTAAGACCAAATCAACTACTTTGCATGGAATATTTCTGGTAAATATATTACCCAATTATTTAAGTTATAAAACATAGTCTTTGATGTGTGTCCTAGGATTTCTTTCAAGGTCATAATTATTACCCTCGATGGCCGAGCTTTGCCAGTGGTACACTCAGAGACTACTGTGGTTTGGAAGACTATCTGCACCCAGACATAACGGGCTAACATTGTTATGCTTTTTGCTTGACTTCCTTTCATAGATTTTCTGATTCCTGTCCTAGGTTTCTAATGCGAATTGGTAAACCAAACAGTTCAATATACTAGAATTACGTCAGGTACAAATAGACTTTGACTAAACACCAGAAATCACGAGCTTTCAAGTTGGCCTATTTTAACCGTACAAGGGATTTTGATACCTACACCTCTTGCTTCCATACTAGTTAATTCTAGTACCCAGAGAAGTAACCTTTCCAAGTGCAAGGTGTTACTGAAAATGCTGTTGATAATAATAGCATTGATGATGAAATGCCTTCCACTTTAATCATATTTAATTTACACACTGGTTAACCGATCCTCCTAGGTACTTCCTGGGAATGGACTACACTTACTGAGAAGTTGGTGACATTATCAGAACACTTGGAAACTTTTGTTTTAATTAAAAAATTTAGTTTATGGGTGTGATTTTCTTCTGGGCGCAACTTCCATACTTGCAGTAGTGTCTGCAGGCAATCATCTAGTTTTTTTTTTTTTTCAGAGAAGTGTCTAAAGCAGGGCACATCACAGGAAGTGACTGTTTTTAAAATGTTTCCCAGAGAAGAATGTGCTTTGGAAGAACGTTTTCCATGACTCTTACTTTTTACATGTTTTGGAGGAAAAGCTGCAGGTACTATGTGCATTTACTCCAGATATTAAACGAGGAAACGGAGGAGAACTTCTGTGGGTGTGGTGGCTGTGAACGCACCGTTCTGGGGATGAAATCAGGTTCTCACTCTCATCCTAGCTGTTGATCAGGCTGACTTTATTATTCCAGGGGCTGGGGAATACCTATGTCTACTTGACCTAATGGCATATGGAAGAAGGATGGGGCTAGGTGGGTACAGGAATAGATTCTGCCAACAGAAATAAGGTGAGAGCTGGATTATTACAACATGGTATGTCACTCTCGCTATTTTTATGTAACACTATTAAAACTGTGAGTTCCCCAGAGAGAGGGAAAATGAAAACTCTCCAATTTGTAGAGAGTCACTTCTGCATGCGTTTTACCTGCTGTGCAGATTATGTGTGGAACTCTCTTCTAGGGTCACTCTCTAGTTTAGAGGACAAGATGGGGAGGAGGTTAGTGCTAAAAAAGGGAAAAGCAGCGCTGATGAGGACTTTACATAGGAAGCTTTCATTATAGAGCCTTAAAGCAGCAAGGGGCTTAGGTTTCTATCTAGAAATGAGGAAATAGAGGCTTGGAGATGAGAAGAAACTGCACGTTCAATGAGTACGTAAGAGTTGAGCCACTGAGTGTATTAGTTTCCTAGGGCTGTCATAACAAAATACCACAAACTGGTGGCTTCAGTGAAAGCAACTTATTATCTCACTGTCCTGGAGGCTAAAAGTCTGAGATGAAGGTGTCCGGAGTGCCGTGCTTCCTCTGAAGGTGCTAGCAAAGCATATGATCCAGGCCTCTCTCCTAGGTCCTGGTGGTTCCTTGGTTTGTGGCAATATAACTCCAATCTTCACATGGCATTCTCCCATGTACATGTCTGTCTCTGCATCCAACTTCCCCCCTTTTATAAAGACGCCAGTCATAATGGATTAGGGTCCACCCAAACCAACTCACTTTAACTTGATTTCTTTGAAAAGATGTTATCTCCAAATAAGGTCCCATTCTCAGCTCTGGGTGGGTGAGGACTCCAACATGCCTTTTTGGGAAACACAGTTCAACCCAAAACACTGAGTCTCTACCAAACCTGGTCTCTCAACTCCCAGACTAGGGTCGGTACCACTGTCGCACACTGCATCTGATATTCTAATATTGTTTTCCTGAGTGCAAGCCCCTGGTTGCATCCTCAGGTCAAATGTAAATGATTTGGGGATTATTTCTTTAGCATCAGCACTCCATTAGTGTAGATAATTAAAAGTTGATTGCAGAAGGCATTATTTTTAATTTCTAAAAGCCTGCATTAAGATGGAATGGCCATTTTCCTAGAAGGAATGGGGATTATCCATCACCCTGACACTGAGGGGAATTCCACCAAAAAAAAAAAAAAAAAGGTAAAAGGAGAAAAGCACTTTATCAATGTGATCCATTATTATCATCAGCAGGGTCGCTACCGCTCACCTTCATTCATTTATTACTATTTCACACCCACTAACAGAGGATCCAGCCCAGGCTGTGCTGTCTCGAAAACGGTGCATCAGATGAGTGGGCCTATCTTTGTAGGAATGAGGCAAATAACAACGAAAAACCCCAGTGTTGACATTCATTCGTTATTCAGAAAATATTTACTCAAAATTTTAGTTTATTTATGGTCCAGGCACTGATCTAAGTGCCTGAGAAACATCGGGGAACAAAACAAAGTCTTGCCCATTAAGCTTACAGTCTTGTGAAATAAATTGTATAGTATATGTGAAGATGGAAAAAATAGAGCAGGGTAAAGGGATTGAGTGTGTGTGTGTGTGTGTGTGTGTGTGTGTGTGTGTAAGTGACTGCGATTTGGGGGAGCGGTCCCTGCCAAGGTAGCATTTGAGGAAGGCTTGAAGGAAGTGAGCAGGTGAGCCCTGGGTTCCCTGGGGAAGATGAGAACCAGTGCAAAGAGCATGAAGTGGGATCAGGTCTGGTGTGTTCCAGAAACAGCAAGAAGGCCAGTGTGGGTATCAATGGCCGAAGACCTGATTGTGCTGTGCTCTGGTGATAGGTCTGATTAGGTTTGACAACTTCAGCCTCTGGGAGCTTCCTTGACGCCCTCCTGCCTCCAAGGCTGAGCTCCTCTGGACCTTCCTTGCCCCTCTTTCCTGGCTGCTAATCAACAACATTAAAACGGGCAGCAGAACGGGTGAGGCTCTGTTCTGGGTAGCACCATCTCCCTTCTGGCATCCCCATCACCTGCCCAGCTAAATATTTGTCATATTTATACAAAACAATATTGATTTACCTTTTATCCTGGTTGAATCACAAGGGTTGATCACATAACTGAAACCTGTATTCTGCTAGGGAAGCCTAGTCCGTTCTTTTCTATGGGAAAAAGGCTTAACAAGACATGTGACCTTGATAATGTTTCACACTGCAGCATTCGTACTAACGTAAAAAAAAAAAAAAAAAAAAAACCCAGAAGAAAACGTTGTTAAACAACTCTACTCCAATATGAAATAAAAAGTTTAAAAAGAAAAGAATGTATTGCCATCTAAGAAACCCACTGTTGGGAGACAATTCTCCATGGCCTCCCACGTCTCTGCCCATGGCCTCCCACGTCTCTGCCCATGGCCCCCTTCCTCCCCCTCCAATGTCAGCCGCATCTCTCTACACATTCTACCTTAGTCACATCTCACTCTGAA
The DNA here is from genome assembly GCF_039906515.1 of Pseudorca crassidens. NCBI lineage: Eukaryota > Metazoa > Chordata > Mammalia > Artiodactyla > Delphinidae > Pseudorca > Pseudorca crassidens. The sequence goes on from NC_090316.1 coordinate 13,265,110, forward strand.
TCTCTTCTTCTTCCTCCCTCTTCCATTTTTTAAGGACCCCACTGATTACGCTGGACCCACACAGGGAAACCAGGGCAATCTTCCTTTCTGCTAACTGGCAACTTTAATTCCATCTACAGCTTTCCTTCTCCTTTGCCACATAGCCTGTACAGGTCTGGGAACTAGAATGTGGACCTATTTGGCAGGGGCACGTGGGGTGACGGTTTTGCCTACTACACCAGCCAAACTAAGTGTCAAAACTCATCATCCTAACGTAAAGGCATCAGAACAAGACATTCACTTGCAGCTACGATGCCCCAGTCATTTCTTGATCCTGCCTGAGAGCGCTGACCTTCAGAGCCAGACTACATGTGTGCTTGGCCTGTAACCTCCTAAAACTTAAGAACACACTTCCCTGAAGAGCATCTCAAGGGAGGAGGTGGTCGGGGGAGGATGCTGCCCCCAGAGCAGCCACATTGTCCTCAGAGATTTTAAAACAAGAATAAACCTGGCTAAAAGCCAGTCTGCTTTCTACTATCAACACAGGCTGGCAATTCTAAGCCACGTCGGTGCTCACTACGCCTACTGTCTTGGCTGGACTGCTTCTGAACCACCCCTCCCTACTTTGCTACGTTCCTGTTCCCCAGCAAAATCATCCCTTTCTTTCCTGACAGTAACTCACTTATCCTTCTGCAGTGCCTCTAGCCTAAGAGCAGCACACAGACTTTTGAAACTGGATGAAGCCCCATGAACCCCAGATACGTCTCACTGTGCAGAAAGCAAACCGCAAGCGAGACTGCTGGATCAGCAGCCTAGGGTGACGTCCTGACTCCAAGGATGACCGTTTGACATTTGTCCTCAAGGTGGAGGTCGCAATAGATAACCAACAAGGACCTACTGTATAGCACAGGGAACTCTGCTCGACACTCTATAATAACCCACAAGGGAAAAGAATTTGAAAAAGAATAGATACATGTATATGTATTGATATAACCCAATCACTTTACTGGACACCTGAAACTAACACAGCATTGTTAATCAACTACACTCCGAAATAAAATATTTTTAAATGAATGAATAAATAAAAAATAACTTAAAAAAGGAAAGCATAGGCTAACAAAGTTAAAACTGTTTGCTCTTTTTAAAAATTTAGATGTATAATTCAAGGTAAAATGTCCTAAGAAAAGGACTCTCCCATTCCTGGGGTCCCTGGCAATATTTAACACATCATGCAGTCTGACCCCAAAGCACTGTGTCATGAAAACTGCAAACCACACTGGCAGGAAGGCAAACTCCAGTCCACTAATGCACCCACCTGTAGCCATTCATGAAAACTAAACAAGAATGTTAAAAACATGACGGTTTTCACAATGCAAGTAATTAACTTAATAATCTGCTCCAATCCCATTGCCATCTGAATGATCACACTCTATGTTTTATTGAAAATTACAGCCATGGACGTCCTGGTAAGCAAGCAAAACCGTGTGACCATTTGAACAATCATTCAAGGCAGCAAAGCATAGAGGAAAGAGGACCAGCTTTGGACCTGAATGCGATAACAGACCAGGCACAGGAATAGCTAAGGTTCTGAGGGTGGACTTCACCAGACATATCCTAAATAGGACAGCGTGGTTGGGTCTGTATTAAGGTCTACGCAAAGCCAGCTACCGAGACTGAGATGATCGCAACAAATTCAGATTGTTTCCATCAGTGCTTATCAAGCTTCTCTGTCCAGATAGAATCTCCAGGAGATCTTGTTAAAATTCAGATTCTGATTCGGTAGATCTTAGGCGGGGCCTAAGATCCTGCATTTCTAACAAGCTCCCAGGAAGGACCACACTCTGAGTGATGACGGTCTGCATCTCCGTAGCATCACCAGCAGCTGAAAAGAAGCTGCACTGTGATATGTGTTAAAATTTGTGACTCTGCTGTCCACCTCGAACCATCTTGTTTTTCATCTTAGAATAATCAAATTTTTGCAGGTAAATTTACATATCAGATGGCACCAGAACTAAGTGTGGTAGCCAGAGGCTTTCCCTTACAGCTTTTGGTTAAAACCAGGCTAGTTCTCCACATCGTGAGGGGCATCCTTGGGGGTCTTATGGAGTAATTTCTGTAGGAACTGACCTCAGAACAAGAACTGCAGAAATGGGAGCATTCTGAGATCACTATCTAAAGCAGAATTTGCTTATGACTATAGAGTCCTTCCTACAAGAAATTCAAAGTGGCTTGGAATCCAGCTCACCAACCTTCCTCATATATCTATGAAGGCATTTTTATGTTACCACTGGAGAAACTATAGCTAGACAATGCTAACAGTCTTGGTCATTAAATCATTAAATGTTCCCATGAGTTTTCATTGGTGAGAGCAGGCCAAGAAGGTAATGGGTAAAAAAGTGAGAGTCATGGGGGAAGATGAACAGAGGTCAAATGAGCATTCCACTGGACCCAAGTCAACCTGAATTACACTGACAGCTTTGCCCTCGCTCATCTGTGACAGCAGACAGAGCATTTCGACTACGGAGGCTTCAGTGTTCTCCATGTGTAATATAAGCATAAGATTAACTCTTGCTTTACTTTGCAATGCTGTAACTTGGAATGACCGCCTATGAACAATCACACTATTCTGACCTTATATCCAGGTCGGACCCCTAAAAGCCACTGGAATCTAATTTGGAACAGTGGCATAAAAAAGGGCTTATTAAATCATATTGAACAGAAGATGGCTCTGATATGATTTGCCCCCAATCTCTCACCAAAGGAAGAAGGAAATCAGAGGTAACAGAGTAATATCCATACATCCTATTACCTGTTTACAGAAATAAATGTCTTTGTTGCTCTCTTTGCTGTGTTATTATTTCACAGCCCAGTCCCTCAAATGCTGAGTGTGTGTGCCTGTGTGTGTGTGCACACTCATGCATGTACACTCATGGGAATGCAAAATAAGAGTTTAGAAGGATTTAAAGAGACCATCCTTTTCCCCGGAAAACCTTTTCCCTGTTTACCTTTTCTCCAGAGTAAACAGGCTTAGGAAAAGTGAAAGATATTCTGCGGAATTTCAATTATTTATTTACCACAAAAAGTCTCTGGAACGCCATCTACTAGAATAGAAGACCTTAACACAGAAGGGTCCCGCTGGGAATTCCACGCTCGCTGCTTCCTTTGAGGCCATCAAGTCAACTGAAATCAACCTCTAAAGGCTTCCCAAGAGCAGCCCCACTCCTGGGCATACATTCGGCGAAACTCTAACTTGAAAAGATACACGCACCCCAGTGTTCACAGCAGCGCTATTTACAATAGCCAAGACGTGGAAGCAACCTAAGTGTCCATCAAGAGATGAATGGATAAAGAAGATGCGGGGGCGTGTGTGTGTGTGTGTGTGTGTGTGTGTGTGTGTGTACACACACACATTATAGACATATATATAATGGATGTAGTATACATTCCATAATGTAGTATACATTATATATATAATGTAGTATACATTATAATGGATGTAGTATACATTCCATACTGGAATATTATTCAGTCATAAAACCGAAATGAAATAATGCCATTTGCAGCAACATGGATAGACCTAGAGATTATCATAATAACTGAAGTAAGTCAGACAGAGAAAGACAAATATCATATATGTGGAATCTAAAAAAATGATACAAATGAACTTATTTAGAAAACAGAAATAGACTCATAGAGAAGACAAATTTATGGTTACCAAAGGGGAAAGGGGTGGGATAAATTAAGAGTTGGGGATTAACATATATACACTAGTCTATATAAAACAGAAAACCAACAAGGTCCTACTGTACAGCACAAAGATGTATATTCAATATCTTATAATCACCTAAAATGTAAAAGAAGCTGAGAAAGAGGAGATTTATATATATAAAACTGAATCACTCTGCTGTACACCTGAAACTAATACAACATTGTACATCAACTATATTTTAATAAAAAGTTTTTAAAAAGAAGACTTCCCAAGAAAGTATCCTTGGAAAACCACCTCCTTGGTATTTTACCTTAATGTACAAGTAAGTCTCACTATCATTTTGAAAATTAAATACATGTACATTCTTTAGGAAGGACTCTCAAGTCTTCAAGTTTTATTCCAACTAGGAATAAAAACGAGAAGTGTGTAGATGGTACTGTATAATGTAATAGCTCTAACCATTAATGCAAAAACCAAGGACATTTCTTTTGAGGAAAATGTCTTTACCTCTACTAGATATTTGTTCAGTCACCCGATGCTCTTCTGACTTTTTCCATAAAATTTAACATATATTGAGAAAATAGTAGTTATCCCAGTTTAAAGGTTATCATGTTAGAAATCATGTTTATCAAAATCCCTGAAATGTTACAGACTAAATAAAACTCAATGCCAGTTCATAGGAAATTCATGACAAGTGAAAATGTTTTTGAGGGTGGGCCTTGATTTTGTTTGGCCTCAGCAAAAATAAAACATCAAAGTATCAGGTTCTAAGACTGTGTCTTAACGTACTTTCAGGAAAATAGAAAAATTTGACTAGTTTCAGTGAGTTATAAGAAAAGGTCAAAAAAAACCTTTTATAGCACGTCATGTGAAGTGTTGCTATTTCTGTACCACTCCTGAAAATCACTGAAACAAAGTGAAAAACAGATTCAGTACAAAATAGGTACATATACACACATTCATACAATACACAATTAAAGAGTTACTAAATATTTTTTCAAGATCCCACCACCTTCTAAACTCCACATCCTATTTGTCTAAGAAAATCATGACTTGAATGAACACAGAGGTTTAAAGGAAATCACTGTGAATGGCCAGAGAGGAGAGATGGGCTGAGTTAGGTTGTTTCTTGCAGCAGCAGCCTCAGTTCCCAGTCCATCTTCCCACAACATACCATCCAAATGTTAAAGAGCTGGATAAGGTATCTGAAGGGGCTAACAAGAGCTGGAGGAATATTTTCCTATTTCTGCTTAACTGATGGGAAATAAACTCCTTTTTGGGTGGCAGCATCTATCCCAAAGGTGAGTCAACTCAAGACCTCTAAATTGAGATTAATGAAGATCAAACTCATTAACCTGAAGGCTTTGAGTGGCTGGCACTTGGTTAGTGATTTGATTTTTGTTTCGTGAGAATCTTAAGTCAGGAAACTGAGTGATGTTCATGTTGGTGGGAGGCCCAAGAGATAATGCTGAACATTCGTTTGTAGAAATTTATCTGCATTCACTGACTGCCGCTATTGATTTGACTTTGCTGCTTCATCTTTCTAATCCCTGCAGCATCTTGCCTTGGGCAGAGCTGTAGGGCTTGAATAGAAAAAGAAAATAAGAACTGGAATACATTCTCTGGTTAGGACCAAAAAAGAAGACAGGAGATGGAAAGAGGAAGAAAAAGACTTGACCTGAATCCTTGGCAGTGTGGAAAGGCCCATCCAACTGGAGGTTAGGTTGAAAATCTCAGCCTGTGTGATTTACAAACGTCAACGTGGATCTGTAACAAAGAATTCTCCTGAAGCTAGAATGCACATTCTACAAGGAAGGGATGGGAGAATTCCACCCGCTATTCACAGATGGTGGTGGAAACATAATCTTCCAGGGCCTCCTTAGAACTTCATGGGGTTCTTTTTTTTCTCCTCTCTCTCTCTTAAAACTGTAACTCTAACCATGTTTTTTTTTTTTTTTTTTTTAAAAAGGACTTAACTGGACTTCCCTAGTGGCGCAGTGGTTAAGAATCTGCCTACCAATGCAGGGGACACGGGTTCAAGCCCTGGTCCGGGAAGATCCCACATGCCGTGGAGCAACTAAGCCCGTGCGCCACAACTACTGAGCCCATGCGCCACAACTACTGAAGCCTGTGCGCCTAGAGCCCGTGCTCCGCAACAAGAGAAGCCACCGCAATGAGAAGCCCGCACACCGCAACAAAGACTAGCCCCCACTTGCCACAACTAGAGAAAGCCCGTGCGCAGCAACGAAGACCCAACGCAGCCAAAAATAAAAAAATTAAAAAAACAATTATAATTCTTTTCCAAACATTTCATGGTCATATGACCTTATTTATCCTCACAGCATTTCATTGTAATTTTTCTCTCCCCATGTACTCAGTATAAATTAAAAAAAAATAAAAAATAAAAAAACACTGAAATTTTTAAAGCAGTGAAGCAGGAATGGCTTTTACTTCACCAATATTGATATTCTTTTATCTCAATGAAGAGTATTGATTCATACATAATGAATGTAGTACTCTACATAAAGAGTAGTTTTAAAGCACAGGAGAAATCTTTTCATGGAATTCACTGTGGGCCGGAATGAATATTTTTTGGTAAATATTTTATATAGAGTAAGCTCTATAATTATAAGAATTTTGTAGTCACCTTGAAAATTACCCTTCCCTCCAGGACAACGCAGGAGGGAGGAGTTCAAGTAGAAAGTGTGTGTTCGAGAAAGAGAGAATTAGCGTCTAGACTAACTACATCAGCACTCCTGAGAGCCTGCTTAAGGTCGAGTACAAGAAGCTTAAGGTCAAGTACAAGAAGCTTAAGGTCGAGTACAAGAAGCTTATGGCTCACTCTCCTTTGGCTCCAGTTCGTTGTATTTTTCTGTTTATGATTCTCTGTACTCATGTCATTATTATTATCAGAGACTGTGCCCACCTCCACCTTCTAATAATGACTAAAACATCTTAATATTTAACCTTAGCTGATCTTTGATGCCTGACTTTATATAGAACAGAATTAGGCACCATGGAAGTAAAAGTTCACACTTAAATAGTAGCTAATTCATGCTCCTTAGTGGGAAGTTTAATACATTTAGGCTAATTAGAATAAATTATTCTGTAAGCACACTTTTTACTGAGAGTTAAGGTTATTTATAATCTCCCAGCACGTTACTCAGAATAAATACCTTGTGAAAAACGAATATTCCTTTGTCAGGTTATAAATAGACATATTTATTTGTTTGCTGATAATCTTTAATATATTTTTATCTAACAAGAGAATTAATTTTTCCATTTGTATGTTCTTAAGGAATTAAAATACTTTGAAGACTCGGTTATAAGTCCATAGCTGTGACTTCATGAGCAATTAGGTGTATATTAATGCAGAGTGAAAGGTTCAGAGCTGGCCAAGAAGACCCTTGTTGAAAGCACACCTCTTATTAAAGTTCAACGCTTGTATACTCTGCCCCTTGTAGAAGGGAATAAATTAAGTTCAGGTCCTTCTATTACTTGTGACCTGGTTTAAACTTACCAGAAGCTGGCCAAGGTTTCACGATCATTTATTAAACAAACATTTATTGAGTGCCTGCACTATATCAGGCCCTGTCCTGGACACCAAGGAAATAAAAGTATATTTTATACACTTGTTTACAGAGATACTTATATAGAGAGATATTTACAAAGAGGAAATAAATACAGGAAAATATGATAATAGTAATCATCATAATAAATGAATACTGCATAGCAGAGGATGAACAAGATAGTATAGAATAGATAGAGAAGCAGGTCTAGTGAATTTAGGGAACATTTTACAGAGGAGATGGTTACCTGAGCTGAGTCTCAAATTACAAAGGACTATTAGCAGGAGTTATTAACCTGTGATCTAGATACTCCCTCTAGCACCTGTGGAAAGAATACAGGGGATCCATGAACTTGGATGGGAAGAAAATGTTCACATGTTCCTTTTCCCTGAACTCTAACTGAAAAGTAGCATTTCCATTGATTTCAAATGTAAGCAACAAACCATAGTAATATTAACTGTGATTTTCCTCAGCAACAAAAATTGCAGATTTTCTGAAAGAATCATAGTTATTAGCCCTGATGCTACATCATATTACTTCATCCACCCATCAAGAAGCTTGTTTACTACCATATCACAATTTTTAAAATATTTAACTATCTTTCGATTTAATTGGCTTATTTGTAATCTGATATATCTTACACAGATATTTAAAAACTCCATCTTGAGGCAGGGTCTCTGGGCATCACCAGAATGCCAAAAAGGTCCATGACACCAAAAACATTTACTACCAGGATCAGAGGATACTTAACCAGACGGAAAATAGGAAGGTTAATTTCTGCACAAATAGAATGTATTTACAAAAGTCTGCAAAAGCATAGGAGGGAAATGTATAAGAGAAGCCACAATTTCTTCAGAGAGGACTGCCGAAACCCCCAATCCAAGAAATGCAGGAGGAATATATCAAAAATATCTGAGAAGAAATCGGACAGTGCTTTGGCAAGGCAAAACACAAACTTACCCGACTAAAACTTAATAGACAGTACTAACAAAAGAAGGGTGAAAAAGGCTCAAGATGAAAACGTGTGCTCAGATTTTAAAAGCAAGGAGAACTATAGCACATGATTGGCCTTAGAATGGAGGCAGATTTGTGTGAGGTTGTATGCAGCTCTAATTGCACGTGGGTATTCGAAGTTTCATATGCAGTCCATGAAAAAATATAAAGAACCACAAAGATGCCGGGATTAAATGCCAAAAGTAGGGCCTAAAATACTATAACAACATGAGGGATCATGAATAGAAGAAAGCCAAGGGATACAAAGCATTTGTGCTTGACGGAAAGAAAAATCCAGGTCCACTGTCAATGTCATTGGTCAGACTGGACGGTTGTGGCTAATGGGCACCAAACACTTTCTGAATATGAAAGGTAGTCTGTTCAGCTGGGACCTGATCATAGAGAAACATCATTGAAAGTGGAAAAGTGCCCCCCTAGGGCACAGAGGGCCAGCAATAAATGTACAGAAAATAAAAGCAAGGAGCTTAAAGCTTTAAGATATTTTGCCAACTTAATAATAAATATTACGCTATTTTATTGCATTCGTAGCGCTTCTTATGCTCCTGGGTTCTTGGTCTTTTAGGCATAAAGGGTAAATAACTTGCCCATGGTCAGACAGCCAGTGAGAGGAATGGGGCAGGACATACACACAGCTGGCTCAGAAGCTGAAAGAGGAGGGCCTGCAGGGGACAGTCAATTTCCAGAAGAAAGTCCTGGCAAAAGTTCCCAAGTTTCTTACCTAGTTAAATGATTAGTTGTGGCAGTTACTGCCTGAGAAACCTTCTCACTTTCCTCAAATATACAGACACATAAGAAAACTTTTCAGTGGTGGAAATGAATGGAGATCTCCTGAGAGATGTGTACCTTGTAGTGTTTCCCGAGGGGCAGATGCTCTCAGACTGAAATATACTGATAAAGTCAATGGATGAGTTGTCAGGAAGCTAAGGCTCCTTCTCTTTCCACTTCGGCGTCAGGAAGACCCCTCTCTGCACCGCTCCCCAGCCCCGCTGGATGTGGGCGCTCCTCCTGTCTTTACGACCACAAGACCTTGGCACCGCTGAGTGGCAGGCTACGGATGACCCCACCTTCCAGAGTTATAGGTCTGAAATCATAACTTAGTTACGGATTGAGTCTTTAGAAACGAAATGTACACCTCTGCTTGAAATGAACATTTCAAGGGCATACAATTCCTCCACGTGGCACTGACATTGAGCTCTTGATTGCTTACGTATGTCCAGTATGTTTCACGTGTAAGCCAGCCCTGACCCCTCCCTCTCCTCCGCTTCCAAAGTACATAATCATCAAGTCCTACCTAGCCTTCCTGTAACTCACATATTTATCTCCACTCCCATTTCCGGTGGCACCGCCACCTAGCGCTCGCCTGAGGTACTGCAGCAGCCTCCTGACTGGCTTCCCTCACTCTGATCTCGTCCACGCCACCCTATTCTCACACAAAAACCACAGGGATCTTTCTTAGTCACTGCTCAGTGTCTAAGCCGTCCGCGGCCTTCTGAATAAAGCAGGAATTCCCTAACCTAAACACAAGGTCTTCAACCTGACCTCTAATTCTATCTTTAGTTTCAACCCTCACTACTCCTTCCCTCTCCATCCAAGCAACCATTCTACCAAATTACATTTGGTAACGACTGACATGCAGGCTCCTGGAAGTCTGGGCCTTTTAATGTGCCATTTCTTTTCCTATAACCTCATTCCCCTCCCCTTTCCCCTACCTTTTATCCTGACAAATGGCCCTCGTTCTTCAGATTACAGTTCCAGAGAGCCCTCCACCAGCAGCAATTCTGAGCAAGACACTCTTGTCCTACCTGTTTGTGTGTCTGTGTCTCTACTAGACAGGGCCCAGGAGGCCAGGGACCGTGTCCTTGTTCTCACTGTATCACTCAGTAAATATTTGTCAAAGGGTAGATGAACAAGATAGTCTTGTAATGAGGTTTGCTCTTTAAAACAAATAATATTGGTAGAGTCATAATGCTTTCCAGACAATATTTCTACATCTGTGTTTCTTTTAAAATGTCAAATTAAATGTCACAAGTTTGCTATCTGCGTAATCACTAAATATACATTTTTATGCTCTGGATTAAATGAGTGACACAGGTTGAACATTCTACTGCTGTACCTGAAACAAAGTCCTTTTTTTAACTAAAGAATTTTTAAAATTTGCTTTATTAGGTATTTAGTTCCATTTTTCTTCTTCCTAAAACACAGAGAGCGACAAAGATTTGGGATTACCTTTACACACACAAAAATCTACTCATCCTCTCCTCCCCTCCATAAACTCCCAACAAGGTAGACACACAGGAAGTAAAGGAAATCCACTGATGGACAAAAGTAAATGATACTGGAAGAAGCTACGAAAGGGTAAGCGTGAGGAATGTAGGACACCAGATACAAGTAAACGATTCCCAGCCTGCTCTGGTTATCACTGAGAAGAAAGCAGAGGAGGATCTGTGGGTATCATAAAAACACAAATTACCTAGAAGCCACAAGTGAACTGGTAAGTGTCTCTAGGACAATCACTTTGGGGAGGGGCTAGATACCTCAAATCATTTCCATCTTTAATGAAACATTCTTTGCTCGGCCATCATCCTGGTCCTCAATTAACCGAAGCTTAAAAATGTCAAATACAAGACTAGCTGATGCAACCGGATGAAATGCACTAGGCTGATTTTTAGACATCAGCGGCGCGTTGGAGAAATTAGAGCATGACGGGCTTTAATTCATGCATTTTAAAATAATTTGGGGGGGTCAGCTTTGCCAGCTTCTCTGGAGCCGGGACTAATCCCAAAGGCATCATAAATAAAGTCAGCCTGAGTATGCTTCATCAGGCAGCTGAAGGCAACAGTACAGACACCTGGTCTTGGTGCTGCCATTTGACCTGCTGAGATACTCCAGCGAGTCCTCCGCTTACTAGACCAGACAGAGGACCTCACAGGCTTCCAGAAGATGCAAACTCTCTTCTGTGCCAACAGCATACACATCTTACCACAAGTGGTGAGAAGCTATAGCCTTTAACTTCACTTTTTGAATGGGGGTCTTCCCTTTACTTCACCACCTGGGCCTAGGAAGGTATATTAGTTTCCTAAGATGGCTATAAGAAAGTATCACAAACTTGGTGGCTTAAAAAACAGAAATTTGTTGTCTAACAGTTCTGGAGGCCTGAAGTCTGAAGTCAAAATCTTGTAGGGCCATATACTCCCTTCACGGCCTCTAAGGACAATCCTTCCCTGCCTCTTCCAGCCTTTGGTAGCCCCAGGCATTCCTTGGCTTGTAGATGACCTACTCCAATCTCTGCGTCTTTTCTTCACATGGCGTTCTTCTTGGGTGTCTTCTCTCTTTTTATAAGGATACCAGTCATATTGGATTAAGGGCCCACCCTACTCCAGTATGCTTCCATCTTAACTAACTCCCCTGCAAGGACTCTATTTCCAAAGAAAGTCACATTCCATGATACTGGGAGTAAAGACGTCAACGTATCTTTTTTTTTTGGGGGGGGAGGGAGCAGTGTACATAATTCAACCCATAAAATAAAGGATAAAAGAAATCATTCTAGTTTGCTTTTGCGTTATGCATAGTTTGTGTGTTAGTATTTTCTGTGTAACCTCTTACTTAGAGGAAAAATAACTTGTTCTTACCTCCATCTTTGGACCAGAAAGTTATAACTTAGTTAGAATTGTATGGAGAAATCAATTCCTGAGTTTCCACAGTGTTCCATGCCTCCACATTCTTCACCAGCTACAAATGATTCTCTAATTTCCACCACTTTCTCAAACTACATACACTTAAATTTCACTAATCAATGTCAAGCAGCCCATCACCAAACCATCAACTTCTAGAATCTCAACCCCAGAATTCCTGGCACTAGTGAATTCCTAACAACTGTTATTAACATGAGAATTTATTTTCTTTTGGTCATTTGGGCCCTACTCTCAAATTATGTGTTCACACTGACAAATCTCAAATGCCTACATGTTTCATCACCACACACACTTTCAAAGTTCCTTCATGGGTGGTTATAGGAAGCAGAATTAGAGAGTCAGTTCTATGAAAACCAATTGTACCATGACTTGGTATCTGGAGAAGAACACCCAGACACACCTACAGACAGAGAAAGCAGGAAGGATGTCTTAAAACAGTGATCCATCACTTGGTCTTGCGACTTGAAGACTGAGTCTATCAAGTTTCAGGTATCCACCGGAGATGCTCCCTTATAGGTGGATAGGTGACATAGTAATCCACTCAAACATCTGATTTAACCATTTTAAAAGCCTAAAGTCATCTATGACAATGATACCAGCATTGACCACAGGGAATCTTAAGCTTTGTGGTGACAGGAAAATGCCAAAGATCACAGATCCAGAAAAGGAGATGCCTTTCAGCTTTAGATGGGAGTCTCCTAACACCACTTGGCAACAACTATGGAAAAGTCCTTGCCCCCATGGAGTTTGTATTCCAGAATGAAGAGACAGATAATCAGCAAATAAATAAGGACATTTATAGTGTGTCAGATGGTACAAGCCAACAGAGAGGTAAGGGAGGTTATGGGGTGTACCAGGAGGAGGGACGGGATGGGTGGTCAACGAAGGCCTTGCTGAAAAGGTCACACTTGAGCCAAAATATAAAGGAAATGAAGTTCTAAGCCAGTTGATTCCTACTCCTTCATAAAGGATCCTTTGATTTTATAATTCTCTCTTCATGGATTTCATGTTTTAAAACATCTCATTTCCCAAAAATATGAAGTCTTGGTTAATTGTCAAAATACATACTCTTTGTGGAAAGCGCCTCAGGATGCAGACAAAAGTTGGGCTCTTGACTTGCACAGTGGAAAGCTAAATTCAACCAGCAGGACTTAGGCAACAGGACCCTCACGTCCCTGTTTATTCCAGCTCTAGATTTCTACAGGGATAGTGTTAATTTAATCTAAAGGAAAACCTCTTGCAAAACTTCATGGTTCCAGCTCAGTAAGACTTACAATGTCGTTAAGAGCACCCATACTAGATGTTAGAACATAAGTGCCAGGGAGCAGAGAGCATTGCATTGCTCGGTGATATATCCCAGTGCTCAATATATTTTTGTTGAATTGAATTTCCTGAACTCACGCCATTCGCCTGGACCATAAACTGATCACTGGGATTGATTTTCCCATTTGAGACCTGTTTCTTCCACAATTACCATAGTTTCTATTTTTCTCTACCCTCTATGATGCCAGCACATCACTGGGCCATGATTATTCTTGCAGCTGAGTTACATGTGAGATGACTGAATGTGTCAGAATGATGAGAAATCAGTGATGTAAAAATGGGGAAGGTTGGAAGGTAGGGGCACATTTTTCTGTAAATGGAATTATTGGCTAGAACTCCCAAGAAATATAAAAATGTATGTTTGGAGAGACGGCTATCCAGAGGGAGGGACACACTACTCACAGATAATAAAGCCACTTCCCTTTCATTCCCCTACTGATTTTAGCTGTTTTAGAAAGAAGAAAGTGGAGGCCCCAAAGATCCATGGTTATCTCTGGTCGTTTGATCTTAAGGGCTGCTGAAGACACATTCCGTTTGGTTGTCCAGTTCATTTCTCACTTTGTAGCTGATGCCATCACCAGGGTGGGGTTTATATTTTCCCACCATGTGCTTCCTACAAAGTTCTGCTGCTGATAGCTACTATTTGGAATTATATTTTATAAAGCATGTACTCTCTTCTACTTAGCTATTTTCTACACTTTATCATACCCCAAACCTATCACTGATGGTGACAACCACAGATCCCTGTAGTTTGCTCTCAGGAAAAGATCTTTGTGAAGAAAGATAGATCAGGGCTGAGTTCTTTCGTAGAGATCATTTTTTTTCTACTCTTTTTCTGCAAGGAAGAAATTTCACCCCCTCGGAAATGAAACAAAGCTATCTCACCCAAGATGGGTTATATATATACGCATCAACGACTTATGTTCAATATTTGTTGAGTACCTGTTATATGCTGGGCAACTTCCTAGACCCTGAGGATATGGGAGTGAATAAAACAGAAACAATTCTTAATCTCATGCCACTTACATTCTAGTTTACATAATATGAGGCGCCATTTTAACCAAAAGTTCCCACTTTCTATGGGTCATCAAGGGATGGGGCAGAGGCTGTCATTTTAATGTGCGTATTTGGCTCTCCCTAGTTGGATTTTTGGCTTTAACTTCCATTAATTTGTCTTACATCTAAATTAATTTTTATGAGCTCCTCATTATATGTCACATTGATTTAAATAATAGCAATAATAATAATAGAAAACACTCAAAAGTCCAAACTCATGAGCTTGAAAGCTTCAGCCTTTTGCCTGAGATACAGTTCACACCATACCCTGTAGGCTGCATATAAACCTAACTAGAAAATAAAGGGAAGTTTTGCTTTGCAATGAAACCAGCCGTAGTTTAATGTCCATTATGAATGGTAAAGGTATGCTTCCACAAACAGTTCACGAATTGTTCTTTTGGTTATTCCATTAGTTGCACACATGGTCATTACACAAACCATTAAACTTAATGAGGATGAAACTGGCTATAACTTTTAAGCCAGTTAAGCCTCCATTACCTATAGACAAAGGCAATCAACTCTGGGAATACGTTCCCACTACTCATAGGGAAGGATTACCCGAAGATCACAGGTTCCTTCCCCTCCAGTACTGAAGCAATAGCTGCTCAATTAGACAGAGCACTGTTAGCATCAAGGGAGGCTCCATGGTGTCTCTTCAAACTGTGGATACTTCATCACTCCAGGTGAAAATGGTAGAAAAATGCAACTTATCACAAAGTTGCTGTAAGTGGACAATTCCTGCCAAGTTGACATATGTAATTTTGCTTCCTCTGATGTCACCGGATAATATGACTCACCGCTGAAACACTGTTGACAGTAGAAAAAGGAAAAAAAAAAAATCTGTGGAGCCAAGGATAATATTACAAAAACAAGGAATGACAATGAGGCCATTTCTGCACATGTCTGCATTTCAATTGGCAAACCACAATCTGGAGATGTATAATATCACCATGGCCACCGTCTAACCCAGGATTCTGTTCCCAGGTGTGAGCTTAGCACTTTGCCCATGGACGTCTGCAAATAATTACTATCTTAAAAAAAAAAAAGGATTGCCACCCCACCTGGCCCCCTTCCCCAAGCAGTACATGAATATAGCAAATAAAGTGACTAAAATCAGCCTTTTAAGCAACTACCCAGCATAAATCATTACTTGGCAAGAGGCTATAACATTTGTCTGTAATGGTTCTACACAGTATGACGTCCACTTCCAAGTAGATGTCTTGGTAAATATGGCATCAGAGACCATGCCTAAGGAAAAGCTGAGTGCAGATGAAATTCCATTTCAGAATGAAATAATTAAGTTACTATGACCATCTGTGATCTCCTACACAAGCAAAGAGCTGACTGAACACATCTGCCATGTTATAAACCTATCGGCTTGCAGATGCTTTAAAGGCAATGAATGAAACCTTAATTTCTTGGTATGTTTCATAGCCCCTACCATTGTAGGCACTCAGTTACTCATTCAGGAAATACTGTAGGTCATGTACTAGATACCAGGCACTATGCTAAGAGCTGTGATACAGAGGTTGTCGCATCTGATAGGGATATTGCCCCCATAGATCTTATACTGTAGCTGTGAAGGGGAGAGATTACCAAGTAATCATGCAATAACATAATTACACATAATACTACTTCCGTGATCTCTGAAGTACTAATTCCGTGAAAGGAATTACTCCTTTCTCTGCCCTTCAATAGTACTTTCTCATGTATCTATTAAGCACTGACTAATGTCTGTCTTGTGTTATGAACTGGGTACGTATCTATGTCTTTTTAGATGGCAATCACTCAAGAATAGGGCCACATCTTTGTGCTTCTCAGCACCTCGCTCCTCCCATACCTTCTCTCCCACTACCTACCCCTGCCTGGGGCTCCTACCACCCTGGCTTGCACAGAACTCCCCTTCCCCCCACAAAAATGTAGAAATAAAGCTGACCCACTCACTAGCTTTTCTGTGTGGGTCAAATTCATTTTATTTCTTATGCTTCCATTTATACATCGGGGCTAAGAATTTACCACTAGCCTCTTTGGGACATTGTAACTCGAAGAATGAAATGGAGATCCTCAATATAAAGGCAGCAGGATATAAGGGCCCCTGAGAGGCAAAGCCATCAGTCCAAAGGCTTAACCACTGGTATGGGAAAAGGAATAGTTTTACTGGACTCAAGGATCTAAAGTTGTATCAATGCTGGTTGATATCCATACCCAGTCTTTGATAAACTGAGATAATAAAGGCAAAGCAGTGGGTTTTTCATAGGCTAAATTTATTCAACTTACGTTGAGATTATCATTCCTAAAATGCCCCTTTTTTTGAAATAATGGTAATAATGGAGTTTTAAAAAACGTTTTACTTGTTAAAATCTAAATAAAAGGCAATCTATATCAGTCTCTTCATTTTTTTCTTTGGAGATTTTACTGTCCCATAAAATCTAACTATCTGGGAAACACTGGCTTAGGGTGTCTGCTTTCATTGGCTGGAACGGCTCACAGCCAAAGTCAACCCAAATATTCAAGCTCATGTCGGGAGGCAGCTTATTGGCTGGTGTGTTTCATGAGGACAGCAAGATCTAAGGAGGTTCAGAAGACAATTTTCTTGGCAGAAAGCCTTCTAAATTCAAAGATAGATGTTTTCAGCCTCTCCCTTGGTTGAATTTTTCCTTTTTTTCACATGGAGATGGTGAAACTAGCGTTTTCCGCAGTGTTTACAGCTGATGGCGTTATTATAAGTGAGGTTAAAAGAGTAAAGGAAAAAGGGATGTAGAATAGGGAAACCAAGAGAAGGAAGACATGAAGGCAACAGAACATACAGAATGAAGAGTGATTAAAAGGTTGAGGTGGGGTAAAGTGAGAAAACAAAAATAAGAAGAAAAACAAGAAATTCACACACACACACACACACACACAATTGCCATTGCCAGTTACAGGAGCCAGTGGTTCACGAGTTCTGTCGCCACTGATTTCTCTTTACTTTAGTTGCTGAAGGACAGAAAACCGAGCCTGCAATTTAACCAAAGACTTCTTAGCATAAAAGGAAGCTCTTCAGCTCTGTCAATCACACAGGACCCAAACTCAAGGCCAAGAACCCTAACATGAATTATATTCCTGGCATCCCAGTGTCTTCACCTTTGCTAACTATGTCTGTCTTCTTCCAGGACCGAGGAGATTAGTTAAGAAGGAGTAGTTATACACTTCCAATTGTGACCCATTCTTGGGGACAAAAGAGGATTACATTTCAGGAACTCTCCTTCCTAAACTACTGGTGGGGAGGGGTAGCAGTGGTGGTGAGCAAAGCAAAAGAAAAGAAAACCCAAACCGTGTTTTCTCCTAAGCCTCACGTCACCTGCCAAGGGTGAAAGGAGTTATTAATACAGTAGCATAGATGCTTATCCACGTTCTTCCCAGGTTTTACATCCCCAGAAAACTTCCCTTCCACTTAGAAACAAAAGCCTGCCCATGTTTTGATGCCCAGATCATCAAAGATTGTAATATACTCTTGTGGGTTCCCACTACCCTTTACCAAACAGTGTAGTGTAACTTTACGAGTTGGAAACTCATCTCTGTTTCGGAATTCAGCACTTTCACACACACCAAGAAGATCTGAGGGATAGTGCGTGTAGGGTGTCCAATGACTAGGGATAAGTTCCTGCCATTTGGGCCCATTAGCTGAAAAATGGGAACTTAGAACCATTTCCCTTCCTGTCTCACTTCCCTTAGAGCTTAACCACCTATTGGATAAATATGGCAGGTCCATTGGTCATTCCATTCCCCCTCCATTTGGCTTTTCTTTTAGGGGAGAAATAAATCTTTCTGTTCAGAGGATAAGCATTGCCTTGCGGTTTCCAGTCTAAGTTAAGCTACATTTGGAAGTTGGAAGGGACCCTCAGGCCAAGAGCCGCTGTGAACGAAGGATCTTGTTCACAAGCCCTGTGATGTGGCTGGGTCGTATTGCATTCTTCCTCACCCTGCGGTGGCAGTGAAGTTCAATGCCCATGTAGTAAAGATTTTACCCAGCAGGTGGGAGTAATTACACACAGCACATATTTCTAGGCAGCAACTTTCTTCCAAATTTATAATCCAAAAGAGCATAGTAGTAAATCCCACAATTTTTTTGAACCCTGAATTTGCTAAGCCACTCTCCAATTCACAAAACATACATGGTCAGTCATAACTCAGGAGTCTTGAGTTTATCTCAGAACTCAAGTATGGCTGAAGAAGAGAGTAATTGGCAAATATTTCCCATGGAACTGAGACTTTTTATTACCATTTCTGTTATACGTTCTGTTTTATCTTTCAGTTACTTTTTTAAAATGCCATTTACCTGAGGTACTTCTGTTCTTAGAAAATTTTTTTCACACTTAATTTTTAGTCTGAAAATACAATGACTTTTTCCCCCATGACTTTTGCTGCGTTGTCGCTGTGCCCCTTAGCCAAATTTATATCTACGCTTATGAAATACTAACTCAACTGAATCCCAGGTGAAACACTTACACACTCTCTCACAAAATGGAGATGACCTTTCCATTCTCTTCTGGTCCAAATATTTCAGCAATCTTCAGGTATAGATTAGGTTGCCAACATGATGACAGATGATATATTTTCTGAGATCCGATATTTCTTTCACATCAATTTAGAGACACATGCCTATAGTTTATAATGGCAAGTCTTGAAATTAGTAGCTTAAGGAATATGCTTTGCACTGTGCTTCACTATGCAAAGTAAGGGTACAAGGGTATGCATATATATTTTACTTTAATCAATTCATCTTGTGGAGTGCAATGAACAGAATTATTTTTAACTTTACTGGTACGACTTTTGAACCAGTTCTGTCAGAGAGAGTGATTAAATGAGCACCAAATATGTTCCCTCTCCCTGAGCACAGAACCAAACTACATTTCCCAGCCTCCTTAAACCTAGGTGGGGGTCATGTGACTAATTCTGACCAATGGGATGAGAGCAGAAGGCCACTGTCACTTCCAAACCAAGGCAGTTAAGAATGTGTGTGTGTATGTGTGTGTTCATGCGCACATGTGCTGTTCTGGACACTCTCGTTCTGCCTACAATATTGGCTGTATATTGCCAGAGTGACGCTGAAGCCAAGTGTCAAAGATGGAGGAGCCATCGTCCTCTGTTACAGCACAGGAGAAAAAGATCCCCAAGTCACCTCTTAGGGGAGTAACCCAACCAAGAACAACTGTGCTGGAATCTAAGTCAGTAAGATATAAGTTTTTACTGTATTAAAACACTAAGAGTTGTTTTCTTCTTTTAAACAGCAGTTGTCACGCCCCAACTAAATCATAAAAATAATAGTGTTCTTTTTTTCCAAGTTTGCATGTACTAGTACACCAACAAAATGCCTATACATAAAATGAGTTACGTGGCATACTATTTTTGATATAAATAATACACTGTTTTTCATTTGAGGATGATCTAATATTACATATCTCCCATACTTAATTTTATAATTTCAGGTTCATGAGTCACTCTTTTATTATATACATGAGGCAATATATAAGCAATATTGCCAGCTTGTACTACAACCTTTTCTCTATCCTTAATTGATTCAGTGAGTCTCTGCCTAAGACTTTCTGATGTCTTTTGTTTTCTTATTCAGAATCTGCAATTATAATTTATCTAATGATTTACCAATTTTAAGTCATATCAGCTATTTGATTAGACATATAATAATTGTTTTAACCCTTTCTAAGGAAACAATGCTTGATGAGGAAATGAGGGGTGGAATAGAGGAAAACTCAGAACTCCAGAAATTCTGGTCCAGGGGACCATGAGATGAAGTATACTTACATTTACTCTCTTCAGTCTTACTTTATGCTAAGAAACTAAAGACCTGGAATGCTAACTTCCCCCCTCTGATGATGCTTAAAGACATCAATATGGCTCAATAAAAGGAAACAAAGTGTGGATTTAATTATCTTTGGCTATATTTTAGGGTTTATCATTTGCAGCCACAACTTTATCTGTAAAGTGGGCATCATGTAACATATCAATTTTCAAGGTGAGTAAAGAACAACCTTAAGACACAAGGCATTAATATACTAAAATATAGGTATTCAAGTCCATAGAGTTTTTTTTTTTTAAAGGCTTTTCTACAGGACTTTAGAAATCACCACTCAGAGAACTAAGAGAAGAATCTATCTAACTGGATTAGTGTTTGTGAATGGAAATGCTCTATAAAATCCACAAAATGTCTGGCATGTTTTAATCTAGTTTTAATATATTTTAATAATATGGACATAAGAAATTTAATTACAGCCAAAAGCTGGCAACCGAAAGAGGCATCTCCAAGTATTTTTGCCTTAGCACCAACCCAGACATAGGGCCTTGCTGCCTCCAAACATTTGAGTGTGTGTATATACACATCTAAAGACATCCTGAACATGATGCTATCCTATTTCACTTAATGGTTAAGAGCGTGGGCTCTGGAGTCAGGCTGAGTTCAAATCCCAGCCCCACAGTTACCACGGGTATGACCTTGAGCATGTTTCCTAACACCACTGACTCAGTTTCCTCATCTGAAGAATGAGGATAAAAATAATGATTTGTCTCATGAGTGGCTGTGAGAGTGAATTATCTCTGGGGAAGCCTTAACACACTTGCTGGTCATACAGCAAGTGCTCAGCAAACATTAGCTGTATCTTTATTACCCTTCAGCTGCATATTTGAATTGGTCATATTCTTAGTCCCTCAGAGTGAATCCAGCTTGCCCATGGGAGCCGAGGCCCGAATAACACATTCTGTGGGTATCTGTCTTTGCCTTGAGAATTCTTCCAGCCCACCCTTCCTTATCCCACTCTCTCTCCAACTTGGCTTCCACAAGATGCCTCCTAGGAGAAGAAACACACGCTCTTCCTCTGCCACACTCATATACTTCTTTTTTTTTTTTTTAAGTTTGTACTTCTTAATTTTTATTTATTTATTTTATAGAAATATAGTTGATTTACAATATTAGTTTCAGATGTACAGTATTATATTAGTTTTAGGTGTGCTACATAGTGATTCAGTGTTTTTCTAGATTATACTCTATTCAAAGCTGTTATAAAATATTGGCTATATTCCCTGTGCTGTACATTATACCCTTGTGTCTTATTTATTTTATACATAGTGGTCTGTACCTTTTAATCCTCCACCCCTATCTTGCCCCCTCCCTCCTTCCTTCCCCCCACTGGTAACTAATTTGTTCTCTATACCTTTAAGTCTATTTCTATTTTGTTATATTCATTTGTTTCAATTTTTAGATTCCACATATAAATGATAACATACTGTATTTGTCTTTCTCTCCCTGACTTATTTCACTAAGCATAATACCCTCCAGGTCCATCCATGTTGTTGCAAATGACAAAATTTCACTCTTTTTTATGGCTGTGTAGTACTCCTCTGTGTATATTTACCACATCTTCTTTATCCATTCATCTGTTGGTGGACACTTAGGTTGCTTCCATATCGTGGCTATTATAAATAATGCTGCTATGGGATTTCCCTGGTAGTCTAGTGGTAAGGATTCTGCGCTTTCACTGCAGAGGCCTGGGTTCAATCCCTGGTCGGGGAACTGACATCCCACAAGCAAAAAAAAAAAAAAATGCAGCTGTGAACATTGGGGTGCATATATCTTTTCAAATTAGTGTTCTCATTTTCTTTGGATGTATACCCAGGAGTGGAATTGCTGCATCATATGGTAGCTCTAGTTTTAGTCACTGAAATTTTTAAAGCCATGAATGTAATTTAGCAGGAACACTATCACAGGCAATCATTTTTGTTTTGTTGCTAAAGCTGTTGGATACGTGTTAGAGTGATTACTTTTTTGTCTGAGTGTATGACAGGAAAATAATGTTTAAATCAATATGTACATCAGAGTATCTCCACTAGCATTATTAATCTAGAAGGAAGTATTACACAGACAACAGTAAAAGAAAGGACATTTAGTCTATATTTTCAAATGGGACTTGATCATCTTAAAGCTGTTCACTGGCAAAATTTTTCACCAAGTTAGTATAGATTATATGCTACTTCATAAAAGATAGCAATAAAGAAGTTTGGTTTTTTTTTTTTTTTTTTTGCACGGGCCTCTCACTGTTGTGGCCTCTCCCATTGCGGAGCACAGGCTCTGGACGCGCAGGCTCAGCGGCCGTGGCTCACGGGCCCAGCCTTTCCGCGGCATGTGGGATCCTCCCGGACTGGGGCACGAACCCGCGTCCCCCGCATCGGCAGGCGGACCCCCAACCACCGCGCCACCAGGGAAGCCCTGAAGTTTGGGGTTTTTGTTTTGTTTTTCAGTATTTGCTTTCAGAGAAAAATCCTAAAACTTGTAGGGATTTCTGATGCCAGAAAATTTTGATATATAAGAGTATATTTAGCAATCAGGGTGACTTAGATCATGGTAATTGGCGTATGTACAATTATAATTTGCATTCCAGTTATTTAAACGGAGATATCCTTGATCAGGTTGAACGTACTGTGAGTAGAAGGTCTCTTCTTCCAAGAAATAAGATGGAGACAGTCTTTGGAGAATGGCCTCACTGAACTGGTAAGTTAACTTCCTCCGGATTTTGATGACTCCCCAGTTCTTCCATAATTCCTCAATGCTCTGGCCGTTTTCTGGTAAGTCATGGTCTTCCGGTTGCCTTTTCTTCTCCCCCAAAGTTGGGCAAGTTTTTCTTTGTTTTTTGATACAAACCGAAAGATGTCTTTGGTTTGATCTATCCACTGAATACAAGATGCCATCTCGGGATTACACAGGGATTCATGAAGGTATTGAAACCGTCGGAGCTTCTTCCTGCCTTTTGCTCCCTTTTGCTGGAGACGAGTAGGTTGCACCAGCTGGTCTTCAGGGATGTTCTGCAGAGACTGATGAATATTTCCTTCAAAATAGAGGTCCCCGGCACTGTTCTATATAAATATATTACTGTTCTCCAATTGTAGACCAGTCCTCTGTGGGCAGCACACCATAGCTGCTGGAATTTCCTCTGACATGAGAACAGTGGTTGGTGAAAGCCAGGTAATGTTTGTAATTTGAGGAGTACTGAAGATCACCAGTTGAATGTTGCCTCAGTACTTCAAAAGCATCTTCAAATGCTTGACCCAGCTTGTCATGTTCAACACAAGCCATGCTTCATTAACCAATTGACAATTCTGTCCATCAGAGGCCAATCTAACATTTCCAGGCTCATATACTTCTTTATCTGCCCCATGATACTTCTTTGGGCATTTAATAATTCAGTGGAGAAAATGGATTCTTCTGTTGTGCTAGCTTTTTTCAGAATATTTAAGGTGTTAGCCGAAATCACTGCTCTCCTGTTACTGCATTCCATTCCAACACATCATGAAAGAGTTGATCTCCAAAAATATATATTACTGAACCATAATTGCAATACAGGGCGATTCATTCCATTATGATTATTAGCACTATTATATTAAGATTACTCAGATTAATTTCCCTCCTAACCATTGTAATAATGTAAGCTTTTTTTGGCAAAGGACCTTATGTAATGTATTCAGTTATCCTAACTATCACACATATTCTATATTTTTCATCAACCAAGTATTTATTTTAAAAATACTGGGAATAATTTTAGAGGAAATCATTCTATTCCCAATTGCCACATACAGGCTGAATTTTTTTTAACCAATCGACGTAGTTCAGAAGTTAAAGTTTATAGTTCTACACAACGCTGGCTAAGCTACTCGTTTTGCTGCTACTGATGAAAATGCTGATAAGCGAAGATCAATGCTGCTTTTACTGCTTATACAACTGAAAAGTTGGTCCCAAGGAAGGCTTCTGTGTATTGGCCATTGTTCTCCTCTCAATAGGTGTGAATGATGGCAGATGAAGTGACAACAGCTCCCTCTGGACCATGGGTAAGCACCACTGACCCCTGCCCATCTCCTTTGCAGAAGGAGTGAATGTCTGTCTAGGGTGGTATGTCTTGGATGGATGGATTTCACAGTCAGGATGGATGTGACAGAGCAGCTTTTTTCTGGGCTCAAACCTCAGTACTTGAATTGTGCTCTCTTCCTACCCACACCCTTAGCTCCCAACCATTCCAGCAGGGTTGGCCTCGCACGTTTCCTCTTTCCTGAGTCCATGATGTTAGCAATAACTGGAGTGTTTCTATGTAGATACCTAGGGAGGGGGGCAGAGATGGGGGTTTCTCTCTTACTGGCTTATCTTCTCTGAAGATCCACTCAGTGCGGTAAGTGTATGTGGTGGGGAAAGGGGAGGGGGGAGCAGGTGTTCTATCGTCTATTGGCCCATCTTATTCTGCTTTACTTAGGGACACACGTTTCATTCTGCTGGTCAGCTTGTGAAAATCAGTTTCCAGTGACGCCTGCTTGGTGATCTGTTTTGAGGTAAAGCATGTGTATCATCTGAACTGAACAAACAAGAGGAGAAAAATACAACTATATTTTCTTGGAGAAGAATTCCCATTGACAGGCTGACAGTTTCTTTACCAATTTTCTTTTTAATCCCACTCGCTCATTTTTGGCAGGAAACATATGACATCCCCACGATGAATAAATACAGAGTCTAAGTGTATCCTGGGGATCAGAGCATCAGAAAGCCATTATCACCCCGAGGTCTGAACGGGTAACCCACTGAAGCTGTAGCTGTAAGTTAGAAGGGGGCATGCAACAGGAGCTGTGGCTTTCAGAAGAGGAATTAGTTACTGCCAACCGTGACCAGGTAAGGAGCATTCATGGGGAAATGAATGCCTAGGATTCTCTCCTTCCACCCTACAACCTCCGGCCGGTGCCTCCCTTTGGGGAAACCCAACTTGAAGGCAGAGGGCAAGGGAGTCTGTTGATGCCAGCATCCCAGGACACAGAGTTTGGGGGAGCCAGGCGGACAGTATATGAGAAAGAGCAAGTGGGGATCAGTCATCATGTAGACAGATCTTCAAGAAACAAGCCAGGGGCTTCCCTGGTGGTCCAGTGGTATAGAATCCTCCTTCCAATGCAGGGGACGCAGGTTCCATCCCTGGTCGGGGAACTAAGATCCCACATGCCGCAGGACAACTAAGCCCGTGCGCCACAACTACCAAGCTCGTGCACCTCAACGAGAGAGCCGTGCGCTGAAAACTACAGAGCCCACGCGCCCTGGAGCCTGTGCCAGGGCTCCAACAACTAGAGAAGGAAAACCCCGCACACCACAACTAGAGAGAAGTCCGCATGCCGCAACGAAAGATCCCGCATGCCTCAACGAAGATGCTGCATGACTCAGCTAAGCCCTGACACAGGCAAATAAAGAAATAAATAAATGAGAAAAATTTGAAAAAGATAAAAACGAAAGAAAAGAAACAAGCCACACACACTCCCCTGTTCAAACTATAATTAACTTTCAAAGCACAGTTCAAACATAGCCTCTTGGGAGCTTTTCCTGGTAACTCCAGTTTTTACTGATTTCCCTCTTGTTTGAATTTATAGCACTTAAAGCTTGTCTTGGTATTTCTCTTTATACACATAAGGAAAGGGAGTTCGAACTTGACATCTGAAATACTTCGTTTTGCAGTATATTGAGGCTTGGTTAGAGGCTATATTGATGAACAGTTATTTTATATTTAAGAGTGTTGCTCCTTTAAAACATTAGTAACTCTGCATCTTAGCACTTTAAACAAAACTTCTGAACTTCCCAGCCCAGTGGGTGCTTCAATGTTCATCAGCTTTCTTCTTTGAACACTAATTTATTAATGGCCTCCTATAGTTGGTTCCAACCGTGAATGTGAAGAAGTGAGGATATAGCCCTTGATCTCAGGAGCTTCTATTCTTTCTTTCCATTCATGAATTTACTCATTTGTCCAACAACATTTTAGTGTGTACCTGTTATGCCCCCAAAACTGTGCTAGGCACTGCAGTTCCAATGGTGACAGGAAGACAGACCTGGCGTCATGGAACTTGCAACCTAATGAGGGAGAAGGTATCCAAAAACAATTTTAAAAGCATCACAGGAGCGAGTGTAAAACTGCAACTGTGATGACTGCAAGAAAAACAAGGCTATGGAGAGCCATGAGGACAAATAACAGAGGGAACTGACTTAGGGAAGTGAGAGAAGGCTTCCCTGAGGACAGGGTCATTAATATGAATGCAGACGAGTAAGAGTTAACTAGATGACTGCTAGGGGGCACTTTATTACCACAGGGAACAGCAAAGCCTGTCTCCAGAGAGGATGACAAGGAAGGGGACCTAAGGAGGCAACAGTGGGTTAGGCGGATACAGTAGGAGACTGGGAACAGAGGCAAGGGCCAGGAACTGCCTGCCGGGGAAGTTCTGGTAAGGATCCCAGTCTTCATATCAAGAGTAGTAAAGTTTGGGATTAACAGATACACACTACTATATATAAAGTAGATAAACAACAAGGACTTCCTGTAGAGCACAGGGAACTACATTCAATATTTTATAATAACCTATCATGGAAAAGCCTGAAAAATATATAGGTTATAGCATTATGTTTTATATATATATAAATGAATCACTTTGCTGAACACCTGAAACGAACACAACTTTGTAAATCAACTACATTTTTTAAAAATAGAGGAGAAAAACATAGCTCACGCATATATAACTTTATAACACAGTTATAAACTCTTCACTCAACAAAATTTTTTTTCTGTACAGCAGTCTAGTGATGAAATGAAAAACCTGAATTCTTTCCAATAAAAACATGTGCAACTGAATATTATTAAAAAAAGTAGTAGTGAAAAGCCATTGGGGGGTTTGGGCCGTGGACCAGGACATAGTGGGAGAAAGAAGGAGAAGTGGATGAATTTGAACGACGTGGGGGAGATAAGATCAATAAGGCCTTGGTGAATCATTGGATATAAGGAAATAAGAAATATACAGTGATAAAGTATCTATCTAAAATGGGTGAGAAGCTAGTCACTGAGATAGGAAATGCTAGGATAGGACCAGATATGACAGGAGGGGGAGAACACAGTGACATACTATGTGCTATACCATAGTACTACAAGGGTTATAACAGCTTATATAAGAAGATGTGGAAGAAGCCAAGAGGGGTGAGAATCGTGGTCAGTACAGTGTTTTTACAGCAAAGGATACTGCCCAGTGGTATGACCACTGTCTTATTTAATAAGTCGCTAAAGCTAGAATATCTATAGATATAAAAGACTTAATGTGATTTCTAAAAACAGTCCATTTAATTCAAGATCATACTGTAGGTATAAGCTAGAAAAATATGGGAATGTGTTCCCCTCCCTTTGCACTTGGAAAAATGGAGATTTACAGCAGTTAATAACGTGGTCAATGTCATATACTCTTGAGTCAGCAGAAAAGTAAAGGGAGAAAAAAATAATCAAGTTTCAAAGAGCTGGAAGGAAATTTAGAGATCATTTGACCTAGCCCCTTCGTGGGCCAAGAGTACAAATTTTTGTCAAGGTTTGATAGGTAGCAACATAGGTGTAACTAGAACCCAGTTGTCCTGACTCTCAGTCCTGCACTGCTTTTTTCACTCCAGCACATAAACTGAGTTTCAAGCTAACGCTTCATTGCTCAAGCATTTGGCCTCTCCCAGTAGCGAAAGAATCCTATTTGAAAGTGGTGGATAGCAAAAAAGCATCATGGAGCAATTGAGGCCCAGCTATGGTAGGTGAAAACGTAGGCGGATGTGAACTTTGGCAAGTCCATGAGGACCACATATGAGAACAATTACAACTCCCTGTGATCTCAATTTCTTCACCTATAAAATGCAATCGTTGTGAATAATTATGTTCTTCTTCTATGAAATTACGGTTCTATGTATGATTCTTCCAACATCTTAATACCCCGCTGGACTTGGGAAAATAACTCTACCTTTCATTGTTTGCAATACGTTTCCTGGTGAAAGGGAATATGTGCTGGTTTTTATCATTGAACATATTTTCATGTTTAAACTCCAGAGAAAGTGAGAGGAAAGCATAAAACAGGAAGCATCTGTATTTTTAACTGGCAGAGCAAGTGGAATTTGATGTGACTTCAATATTTTTCACTGCCTTGTATTCACAGATGGCTAGAATTCAAAAGTGCTTTACATAAGAAAATGGGTGGAAACTGGTAAGAAGACCTTGCAAAGAGAGGAAGGAAGGAAGGAGGGAAGGAAGAGAGAGGGAGGGAGGGAGGGAGGGAGGACAGAAGTCAACATGGGAGTGGGGAAGGAGGAAAGCAGGAAGATTATGAATACCCCCAGGTATTACTAATCTACCACTGGAAGAAGAAATGGGAGGGCAAGGAAGGGAGAAGGAGGGGGAGGGGAACATCGAAGTGGAGGAAGAGGAGGGAAGGAGAGAGAGAAAGGTGGCAACATTGCGCTGACTTTCCTCGGTACGGTCTAGAGATAGGGCTTTGGTTCCGAGCTAGCTTACCCACTTGGAAGTCTCGATTCTTCCACTGTTTGCTGACTGAGCAGTCTAAATTACGCACGTGTCCATTCTCCTCATCCAAAAGATGAAGCAGCCAACAGAGAATGAGAGAAGTGTTTCAGGTGAGCAAAGCTTCACCAAAGAACATGCCTGCTGTTTGCACAAAAGCACATGTTTAGTAGGACTTGGTCCCAACACCTGGATTGAAGCACATCATGTATATCATGCTGCCTTGGAAGGAAGCTCTGCAGCCAGGGTGGTTGTTTGACCCCTAGAACTAAACGGTTACTATGTTCTCCCATCCTACTCTTCAGACCACCCATGGTCTTCTGGTTCTGGTGTTCTCTTAGATGTTTTTTCATATCCGCTGAAGAATACTGCTATCACTTTCTTCCTTAGTGTACCATGGATTCTGAAGCTTTCCAACCTTAAGGCTCTCTGAGAAGTCAGAAATGTATGTGAATTCAGATCCAAGGAAGATTCTTTTAGAGATTTTCACTGGGTTTCTTGACTTACAAAACAAGCGGTATGCAATATTTTGCTATTGATGAGAGAATGTCAGGGAGTTGCTGCTTGGCTACAAATACCCAACAAATACTGTCTCTGCACACCTAAAATTACGAGTAGTAATGGCAGCTGGTAGACCACGGAGCCAAGAATTTGTATTTCTCTCACTCTCTTCCTCAACAGTACAACCTGGTATCTACTTCTTTTCTTTCTCTCCTTCTTTTCTAGATTTCGTCATCCTTTTCTTTATCAAAGAGTCAGTCTATGGCAAATCGTGAAGGGAAGGCTGTCAGTAGTGAGGGGAGAGGGAAAACATAAAGGATATAGTCACCCTCGGGTTGTTTCTTCTTCCTCTGCTTCCAGAGCTGGCTTGTCCCGGCAATGTCCCCCAACCCCACCCACTTCGTGTCCCTTTCCTTCTAAACCTCATACATCACTTCTGCCTAGACCTCTGACCCACTTGGAAGAAACCCCTTAAATGTCCAGCCTCACTTGAGTCTTACTTTAAAGCTTCATGTACTCAGTGTTGGAATTTCTCTGAACTTTCTCCATTTTACCACGGAATCTAAGAAAAGACAAAACAGAAAGTACCAGAGACTGTTCATACTTCACTGGTTTCTCACTGTTGCTAACAGATTTATTCATTTATTCTGAAGGGTAGAAAGTTCTTTCCTGGTGGACAATGAAGGGAAAAACTAGTTTAAAAGCAATCGGCTGAAGACACTGATGAAAGAACTTAAAGATGATACAAACAGATGGAGAGACATACCATATTCTTGGATTGGTAGAACCAACACTGTGAAAATGACTCTATTACCCAAAGCAATCTACAGATTCAATGCAACCCCTATCGAACTACCAGTGGCATTTTTCACAGAACTAGAACAAAAAATTTCACAATTTGTATGGAAACACAAAAGACCCTGAATAGCCAAAGCAATCTTGAGAAAGAAAAACGGAGCTGGAGGAATCAGGCTCCCTGACTTCAGACTATACTACAAAGCTATAGTAATCAAGACAGTACGGGACTGGCACAGAAACAGAAATATAGATCAATGGAACAGGATAGAAAGCCCAGAGATAAACCCACGCACATATGGTCACCTTATCTTTGATAAAGGAAGCAAGAATATACAGTGGAGAAAAGACAGCCTCTTCAATAAGTGGTGCTGGGAAAACTGGACAGCTACATGTAAAAGAATGAAATTAGAACACTCCCTAACACCATACACAAAAATAAACTCAAAATGGATTAAAGACCTAAATGTAAGGCCAGACACCATCAAACTCTTAGAGAAAAACATAGGCAGAACACTCTATGGCATAAATCACAGCAAGATCCTTTTTGACCCACCTCCTAAGAAATGGAAATAAAAACAAAAATAAACAAATGGGACCTAATGAAGCTTCAAAGCTTTTGCACAGCAAAGGAAACCATAAACAAGACAAAAAGACAACCCTCAGAATGGGAGAAAATATTTGCAAATGAAGCAACTGACAAAGGATTAATCTCCAAAACATACAAGCAACTCATGCAGCTCAATATCAAAAAAACAAACAACCCAATCCAAAAATGGGCAGAAGACCTAAATAGACATTTCTCCAAAGAAGATATACAGATTGCTAACAGACACATGAAAGAATGCTCAACATCATTAATCATTAGAGAAATGCAAATCAAAACTACAATGAGATATCATCTCACACCAGTCAGAATGGCCATCATCAAAAAATCTACAAACAATAAATGCTGGAGAGGTTGTGGAGAAAAGGGAACCCTCTTGCACTCTTGGTGGGAATGTAAATTGATACAGCCACTATGGAGAACAGTATGGACGTTCCTTAAAAAACTACAAATAGAACTACCATACGACCCAGCAATCCCACTACTGGACATATACCCTGAGAAAACCATAATTCAAAGAGTCATGTACCACGGTGTTCATTGCAGCTCTATTTACAATAGCCTGGACATGGAACCAACCTAAATATCCATCGACAGATGAATGGATAAAGCAGATGTGGCACATATATACAATGGAATATTACTCAGCCATAAGCCAAAAAGGAATGAAACTGAGTTATTTGTAGTGAGGTGGATGGACCTAGAGTCTGTCATACTGAATGAAGTAAGTCAGAAAGAGAAAAACAAACACCGTATGCTAACACATATATACGGAATCTAAAAAAAAAAAAAAAAGAAAACAAGAAAAGAAATGGTCAGAAGAACCTAGTGGCAAGACAGGAATAAAGATGCAGACGTAGAGAATGGACTTGAGGATACGGGCAGGGGGAAGGGTAAGCTGGGACAAAGTGAGAGAGTGGCATGGACATATATACACTACCAAATGTAAAATAGATAGCTAGTGGGAAGCAGCTGCATAGCACAGGGAGATCAGCTCGGTGCTTTGTGACCACCTAGAAGGGTGGGATAGGGAGGGTGGGAGGCAGACGCAAGAGGGAGAAGATACGGGGATATATGTATAGTTGATTCACTTTGTTATAAAGCAGAAACTAACACACCATCGTAAAGCAATTATACTCCAATAAAGATGTTAAAAAATAAAATAAGTAAAATAAAAAATTGAGGGGGGAAAAAAGCAATCTGTTGAGGCATTTGGTTAGAAAGCATGCTGGTCCTCCTTGGAACTAAGAACGTACAAAAAGCACTTTTGCCACACCATAGATTCTACTGAACTTTTAGATTATGGGAAACCCCTGGCTCTCACATTTAGCCACACGGCGGATGGAGAATCCCCTTCTCCTAGTAAGTACCTGAAACCAAAATACATATACCTTTTCCCAAAGAATTATTGAATATGATTATTCTCTACCTTTGGGCAAATTTGAATGGGTTCTTTTACCTCTTCAAATTGAACATCAATTTTTGTGTGCAAGTGTATAGCAGGTGAATTTATTTAGATGGGGTGGTCATAGCTTTTTACCTGCTTAAAAGTTCTTTTGATCTAAAAGTAGATAAATGGGAATTGCCTAGCAGTCCAGTGGTTAGGACTTGGTGCTTTTTTTTTCTTGCG
This sequence comes from Pseudorca crassidens, assembly GCF_039906515.1. Lineage (NCBI taxonomy): Eukaryota > Metazoa > Chordata > Mammalia > Artiodactyla > Delphinidae > Pseudorca > Pseudorca crassidens. The sequence goes on from NC_090316.1 coordinate 13,297,354, forward strand.
GTACGCGGGCCTCTCACTGTTGTGGCCTCTCCCGTTGCGGAGCACAGGCTCCGGACGCGCAGGCCCAGCGGCCATGGCTCACGGGCCCAGCCACTCCGCGGCATGTGGGATCTTCCCGGACCGGGGCATGAACCCGTGTCCCCTGCATCGGCAGGCGGACTCTCAACCACTGCACCACCAGGGAAGCCCAGGACTTGGTGCTTTAATTGCGGTGGCCCGGGTTCAATCACTGGTTGGGGAACTAAGATCCCACAAGATGCGCGGCGAGGCAGGAAAAAAAAAAAAGAGGAATAAAAGTGGATAAGCAAACTTGCCTCACAGATTAATTAGTGCAAAGTGTGTGTTTTTTGGGGGGCTGACCTGTGGACTTAACTGGGTTCAAATTCATTCTTTGGGACAATTGCTTCTGGATTCCAAACAACTCACTTAAAATCTGCTTTGAAACATAGTATTTTCTCATAAATTGGAGATGAACTATATTACCGGAAATAGTTCTGCATAAATTGATGTGTGGATTACAGGCAGCAAAGCAGTTTACTATTTAAAGGAATCTTATGGGAAATTATCTCATATTCATTGATCACCCCCTACATTATCTGAGTTATGAGTATGAATTAGACATCCTTAAAATAGAGTACCCACACATGACTAAAACTAGGGTTTTGTGTCTTTTTCAAACACGTTTCTTTTATCCATTCATTTATTTTTAAAATTAAAAGTTAAGCTTGGAATATGTGATAAAGCCATCGGGGTTTCTTTAGATATCAGGGCCACCAGTGTCCCCTACAGCTTGTAAGCCTCCATCACCAACACCCGAAGTGAAGATCTATGTCCATAGAAAAAAAAACATGACTTTGAAAAAATAGCATTTCCTTTCTACTTTGTAAGCAATGTTTCTCTCTGATGGAATGTCTGAACACTACATGAACAACTAAGATTGTTAGGGTGCGAAATGTTATTTGAATGTAGCTGTGGAGTTCTCTGGATACAAAATAAATGGCTGACTTACAAATAATTAGAGTCTTATTTTTAAATTTAGCTTCATGGGGCCTAGCTCACTGATAAGGCATTTATAGATTGGGTTAGAAGTATCCATTTCTCTCCCCTCTTCCCTACTTCCTTTAAGTGTTCCCCTCCCTCAATGGAAATACTGCAGAAGGCTTGGTGCCTATAGAGGGGACTTCACGAATGATCTCTGAAATCCTGTCCAACACTGAAATTCTGTGAACATCACCCAAAGGCGCTGGTCCCCACAGGAGGAATATTAAAGTCTGGGGCCTGAGAAGTACGTCTGGCTTCAAATATCCTCCTGCTTTTCCAGCTCATACTGGCTGCTGCCAGGTCCTCCTGCCCAGGTTCCTGATTCCAGCTGCTTCACCTGGCTCTCTCCTTTTCATTTCTTGCCCACTTCCCCAGCAAGTATTGACACTCAGGTTTCTGATCCTCAGGGGTCCTCCTGTCCACCACGCACATTCTCCTTTGAAGTCACGCTTCCTAGGCTCTCATTTACGGGGCTCTAGTGCCTTCCCCTGGCCTGACTTCAATACAGCTCTAAACTATACCTGACCCTACCTCCCATTCCCTCAACCCCAGACTTGCCTTCCTGATCCAAACCTTCTTTTGACTTGAAGAACCGTGTACTGATAGCCCTTTTACCTGGGAAGTTATTTTATTTCATGCTGCTTCATTTATATCTATGGGTTTTATTTTAGTCCAAATGACAGCCTGATTCTTAGCTTCCCTGTTGAGGCCTTTTTGCTTTCTCTAAGATATATTCTAGGATTTCCATCCAGGGAGCCTCCAGACATGTCAAGAAATAATATACCCCAATCTCTAATTCTTAGAAATCTCTCTGGGCTATGAATATGCCATTTTTCTCCTTGATACCTGGATCCTGGGCAGCTCCTATTAGGTACATTTTTTTTTCCTTCACCAGTTGTCTTGCCTCTTATCTATAAGGTACTCCATTTCATATAAGGTACTTCATTTTCATATCTATAAGGTACTTAGCTATTACATCTCTTCCTAAGAAATCCCCAATCTAATTTTTTCTTTTTTTCTGGCCATATTCCAGTTTATAGCTGAAAAGATGACAAAGATAACACCTCATATCCCATCTTTGTTGATGCAAATGTTGACAGTAGGTTGACAAACAGTGGAATCTTAAAAGTACACTAAAAATTTATAACTTGGCTTTTGCACATCAGCAAACAGGATAGAGAATGCTTTGCAATAAATATGGGAATGGAACACTTCTTTATTCACACTTTTCTCTATTACCTGCATAGGGGAGGAAACTGAAGATCTAGTCCCCTTAGAGCTTCAAAGGCAGTGAGATACTAAGGTACCTACAGGACAGGGTTCTTTTTCATTCTGCCACACTCTCAGTGGAGATGTTTGCAAATTAAAATGTGTCTTCTCCACTGAATGTGGCATTTATTATTCTCGAAGGCTTTCAACCCCTTTGTTCTTTTCTTTCATGTACATAAAACGAACAAAATGCAGTCTGTAATGCTGTGTAACCTCAGTTGCTTTGCATTATTTTCATTTATTTGATTGTCTTTTGAGGCTTATATTTGACATATAAGGATGGCTTCTTATAAGAAAATGGATATGGTAATAAAGCATCTTAATACATTCAATCAATACATTTATAAGAATGATTTTTTTAAAAAAATTCCAGATCTTGCTGGCACTGCCAAGAAAACCAGCTTTAGCAGATGAAAGAATTTTAAAGCTGAACTCTGTATCGATCAGTCCTTTTACTTAGTATTCCCCTTCCATTTTATGTTTCCAAAGAGCTTACAACCATTCATCAGGTTTTTTTACGTCAAACCTGGTAGACAAAAGATATGGTCAAACTCCATTTTCCAAACTGGGACCCTGAGATCTGGGGAAGGAAAGTTTCATCTATTGCAACCAAGGTCAGGAAACCATTTTACTTTTTTGTTGGACTTGAGATAATTCTATGAAGTTGCTGCCATCTTATCCTATTCTTTTGCCTTTTTCTCTAAAATCAAAACAATCAACAACTATGTACTGAGTGTCTCCTGTGCTATCCTCTCTGGGGATGAAAAAGCATGTTCTTGCCTCAATGACTTAGTAAGCTATTTTTAAAGAAAACACATAAATCCATAACAAAATATATAACCTCCAAGGGAACTTATATTAAATGGCCTGTTCAGTGTTATGGACATTGATAACAGAAGGATACCGCTTCAGACCTAAGTGATTAGGGAGGTTGTACATGGAAGCTGATTCAGTTCCTGAGGGAGGGGAAGGCTTTCCCAGCCAGGAGGCACCCAGGAGCCAAGGCCTAGACACCATAGTGTGCGTGCTTTATCGAGAAGACAAGGAAGAGACCAACTAAGATAGAAAAGAAATTTCACATAGAGAGAACGTATTATAATAAGCCTGCACTTATGATCACTTCGGAAATTAGGTATAAAATAGGTGGTCAAGTTTTGAGAAATGTCCAGTCCAGGGTTCTTAAAAGCTCAGCCTTATTGACATCTTTGTAATCCTTTGTATGGGCTTATACACGCTTTTGCAAGAGTAATTGAAGACACAGAGTAACTAAGATTCTCTCCTTGAGAAGCAGGGATATTTTTATTATTCCCACTTTGAGGATGAGAAAACGGAGGCTCGGGATGCTAACCTGCCTCAATCTACACAACTAGTAAACTCAAGGATCAGGTTTCCAGCCCCCAAATATTGATCTTCTCAAAGTCAGTCCTCTTAATGACTTTGCTAAGACACACAGCCCCTGGGTGACAGCTTCCCAAGTGGAGAACAACAGAGGTGGACAGAGTGAAACGGGGAGTCTTGACGGGCCTCCTCCTCTCCAACTTAATACCTGTGAAGACCTGGGCAAATTACGTCATAAATCCACATCTCAGTTACCTTACCAGGGATTGCAAACCGAAAATAATACCACCTTCTGCCGTGTTGTGAAGATTCAACGCAATGGTATCTACATAGTATCCTGCGGATAAAAACTAACATGCCCCAAATATTAGTTTCTCCTTTCTTCCCCATGTCATCTGCCTCTAATATTTAAATGTGTAATCTATGAAAGTACGTCCAGCAGTGGTCACGTGGCTTGGCCTTACTCCCCAAATCGGTCAGCAGTGCCTGAAAGTCTTTCTAAATTAACAGAGGTGGTAAAGTGTATGAAACTCCCTTGAAGGGCTTCAGAGTGGGGAGAGTCTGATACACTGGAGATAAGTTCTACCTCTGCTGCGTCTTCAATGTGTTATGATTATGGCACAGTGGTTAGTACTCAGACCCTGGGGCTTAACTGTGTCTGGTTCAAATCCTGGCTCTACTCTCCCAGCTGGGTCTGCCAGGGTTAATTATTTAATCTGGCTCGGCCTCAGTTTCCTCACCTCTAAAAATGGGAATATTAATAGTATCACAGGCTTAATGAGTTAATACGCCTAAAACACTAGGCACAGGTATTCAAGAAATTTTAGCATCTGCAGTTTAAAAAAATTTATTATTATCATTATGATGGCTCACAGTAACCATATTAGTAACTTTGTTTTCATATTATAAAAACTTTCACATGTACTAGTATATTTGAACATTATGTTTATCCAGAGAGAATGGTAAGCTAATGGTTATTGTTCCTGTTTCGTAATAGTTTTTTCGGGGGTTGGCTAAGGCAGTAAATGATACATTATTATTTTTTAATTTTTCAAACAACACAGGAAAATTCAAACAAAAAGGTAAAAATAATGCTGAGTTCCACCACCTAACAGGAAACCACAGCCAGCAGTTTGGTGAACACCCCTCCAGGCACCTGTTTCTTCACACACATGTGTAATAGATGTGCCGTGTCACAAATGGGACCATACTCAGCATTCACTTCACAAGCATTAACTGAACACCAAGCTTAGATGGAGGGATGGTGGAGTTGGAGGGAAGTGGACGGTTTGAAAGACATTTGGAGTTAAAAGGCTTCATGATGGATTAGATATGGAAGATGAGAAAGATTAGGGGACAGAGATAATTTGTGGGTTCTGCCTATAAAAAAGGATTGGTTGTTGGGGCATTTATTTAGGATGGAGCACGCCCATTCTGTGATACTGTTTTTTTACTTGTTAATATGCTATGATTAATTGTCCATGCTAATCAATATACCTGTACATTATCACTTTTAATGACCACATAGTATTTCATGATGTTTATAGTTTTTATATATAATTCAGTTAGCTACTGTTTTTTTTTTTAAGACTGTTTTTTGATGTGGACCATTTTTTTTAAGTCTTTATTGAATTTGCTACAATATTGCTTGTTTTATGTTTTGGTTTTTTGGCCACAAGGCATGTGGGAACTTAGTTCTGCGACCACGGATCGAACCCTCACCCTGCATTGGAAGGTGAATGAAGTCTTAACCACTGGAATGCCAGGGATGTCTCTCAGTTAGCCATTCTTATATTGACAAACACTTAGATTGTTTCCAACTTTTTTCATAATTTTCAGTAAGGTTGCATTGAATATCTTTTTTTTTTTTTTTTTTTTTTTGCTGTATGCGGGCCCCTCACTGTCGTGGCCTCTCCAGTTGCAGAGCACAGTCATCCAGACGCGCAGGCTCAGCGGCCATGGCCCACGGGCCCAGCCGCTCCGCGGCATATAGGATCCTCCCAGACCGGGGCACGAACCCGCGTCCCCTGCGTCGGCAGGCGGAATCCCAACCACTGCGCCACCAGGGAAGCCCCCATTGAATATCTTTATAAAGACATTTGGTTTTACACTTATTCAATTATCTTCTCAGGAAAAATTCTAGGAAGGGGAAATTTCACGGCCAAAGGGTAGCAGAACAAACATTTTGATACACACTGTCAAGCTGTCCTCCATAAAAGCTGCACCAGTGGAAGCTCACATCAACAAAACAGGAGAGTGCCTATCATTTACCAGTCTGTCTTTGCCAATTCTGGGTACCAATGCTCTTTTAAAATTTTTCTTTTAATATGTCCGTTTAAAAATAGAACAGGTGATGAAGATTCAGAGAGGTTAAATAACTCACATGATCTCACACAGCTAGAGTAGGGAAGCCGGAGAGGACATTGTTTTCCCATTGGCCCAATGCTTGTTTTGCTAAATTTATGATTTTAAAGCATTATCTCTCAAAAAGACAAAAAGTAAAACAAAAGTCCAAACTCTTCACAGACAGCACATCTTTGGTCCTAGCCCTACTCCAGAGGGTTAAGAAGAAATTACCCAGGTGCTGGACTCCTTTAACAGACAGCCAAGTGGGATGATGTTTAAGAGACAACTCTGAAAGTCCTCCCAAACAAAACGTTCTCTTCTTCCGGGTCTTGCCACTGAAAACTATCAAGAAATGGATACCTTGGGGCTAAAATACTATACATCTAAAATTCTCTTTTTAAAATACAAAACATTCCTTGTTATGATAATAAACACATCAAAACCAGTGGCAGTGTGGAGCGACTTAACAAATTGCCCACCTTCAGAGCCCCAAAGAAATGAAGCTGATAGCACAGGTTAGTGCTGATGTGGGAAGCGCTAGTCACAGACAGGTGAGCTGTAAGACTACATCTAAGGGAAACTCCACTTATCTCACAATACAGTACACATCCTGCCAAGCACTCTACACTCTTCTACACAATTTAGTTACTTCCTCAAATGAGATTTAAATTCAGCACAACCGATATGGAATAAAGGTAGGCCACCAATGCCCCAACTCTACTTCTTTCATGACACCCTCCTCCCCAGTGTAGACCCTTCCCCCTATACACACAGACATTTCTCACCCAAGACAGTAATGTACTCAGGGGCACTTCTGCAAGGATTGCAATGGGCATGTTCTAAAAGAGACAGCAGTGGCTGGAGTTGGCTGGACTCCGGGACCCATGAGACCATAGGTTTCCTTTCTTTGGGGACCAACCAATCTGTCTGGCCCACCCACTATGCTCTGGCCAAAATGCTTGGCAGAGAATGCAAGGAGGAGTCCAGAGGTAAAGTGTAGAGGGAGAGAAGGAAATTAATGTTTACTGCTTCTATATGCACCACGCATCTCAAGAGGCGTGTAATTCTCTTACTAAATCCTCATGATAATCTCTCAATCTCCTATTCCCACCCCTTTCTTTGCCACGTGTTTTCATGCTGTTCTTTTCTCAGTCAGCTTTTTGAAGAATTAAAAGTTATTCTACACAACTTAAAAGCTTCTTCCCACTAATTGGTGGAAGAAGAATCAAATGATACTGTTTTCAGAAAACAAAGGTATGGTGGGTAAGATTAACAAGAAATTTTTTTCCACCAAATCATGAAACTTAAACATGCTTTCACCAGGCCTTTGCTAGTGACATCAAACAATTAAGGTTCAAGGAATGGGTAATTTCCTGACTAATTAAAAGTTTCAAATCTTTTGTGGCAATTTTCTTTGGGGAAAATCTAACATTTATAGGTCTGTATTGCTGACAGTAAATACAACGTAAGGAAGAGAACTGAAAAAATTTTCATTGATTAGGTATCTTTAATGTGCCTTGGGTTTATCATTCTGAACACTATTTTATGTAGATAAGGAGGACACAGGAGACCAAACTTGACTCCAGGATATACTCTGAAATCTATCAATATGATTAATCCTCTTTTGTCAAGGTCTATCTTTTTCCCTAAGGGAAGTGAAACCATCCAAACTAGTCAGTAGGAAATTATGCTTTGGTTCCAATTAATAAACATTTTACACTTTTCAAAAGGTCTACTAGGAGATCATCAGTGATATATACTTAAAGGAACCACTGAGAAACAGTCCCCGTAGAGTTAGAGATTCCCTCTCCTACACAAATGTCCTGGTGAACAACTTCAAGTTCTGACTTTGCGCTCTGCTCCAGAGGAACAGCGCAGATAGATTTCCTGCTACTCCCATGTTCTTGATATGCACCTAAAATTGCTAGGTGTTTAGACTCTGACCCAACGTGAGGTTTACATTAGACCTGGGCTACCATGTATTGGCCCCTATAAAACTACAGTCACTAAAAAGGTGTTTGGTACCTTATGATTTGTACCCCTTCCCAAAAAACCCCAAAGACCAGAAATTCTGCACTCACTTTCCAAAGCCTGTATGGAATTAATTGAATTTTAGGGCAGACAGGGCATTGGAAAAAGCCAACAACTGCCTGTATTCCCAATATTGTTAAAGATAATAAACACCCGAACACCATGCATGGGAGACAGCATTCATGACGTTAAACACCATTCATGTTCTCAAGTCAGGTGATGCTGTCACTTGTGTACCTTCTCTTTATGAGAATCGGAAAAGGCATGTCCTCTAGGGTAGACACAGACCTGTGCTTGGAGCTAATACTTAATAAAAGGAGCGCTAGTTGATTTCAGCCCTTGACTGGGTACTCTGTTCAGTACACATACAGCATGATCACTTACGGCAGCCCTGCAAGCATTACAGAAAAAGTCACATGTTCTGAACTGAGCATCAGACTTGGGGAACAAAAACTTAGATTCAGGATTCATTGGAATTGTGTTCATATGTATTTATGGGAACTATAACTCTTATTTGTTCATATGTATATCTGTTTGTTTTGAAAAAATATTTCAAGCACATAAGGATGGCATTCATCCTAATAGAGAACAAAAAATTAGATGCAGATACTTAGTAGGTTCTGGTGTAAGTATCCCAGAAAACAAGAAAGCAACTTGTTCCCCTTTGTTATTTTTTAATCCTTTTTCTGGAGAGTCTCTTTTTATATTTTCTAAGCCAGTCATTAGACGGAACAAAGAACAGAGGAGAAGGAAAGATTGAGGCTTTGGTTGAATTTGGTTATGTCTAAACCTTTGGATTTTTCCACCCAGTTGGCTAAACCAAGCGTCTCTGTGGAGATGAGGCTCTGAAACCCCAGGCAGACACGCCACTGGCAGCCTGGCTCTACTACCACTCACGAGCCAAGAGAGGAGAAAAATGGAAGCTGGAATAATGGGAATCAATGCGAACAAGGGCAATGCCTTTCACTCAAGCTTCAAATTCTGTTTCAAAAACTAACACATACGCATGCATCAAACCCTAGCAATAAACTTAGAAACTGGAACTGAGGAAAAGAAATAAGCAACGAGGGCTTCAGTGATGGTCCAAGAACCTGCTGTAATTATTACATTATTTTCAGTCGTTGTGATCACGAAACTATTTTAAGTGTCATGCACTTATTTGAGTGGGTACCTAGCCTTCATCCATCCCAGCTCAGCATTTTTAGCCAACCCTTGCCGCATCCGATGTGGTACAAAACACTCTGGACAAAGTCTCAGCCCCCAAGTGTGTGAGATGAGTAGCATTTATTTTCCAGGTTCCTGGGCCATTTGTATGCAGGGAACTCAAGTGCTTTCAAGAACATTCTACTAAAAATGTAATTACTGCTTTTTTAACAGAGAAAATGAAAAGAAGGAAGGAATTAGAGGAGGAGAACTCCAGTAAATTGACTTGACTTTTTGTTTCCAAAGATTTGATAAAATCTCATACCAAAAGACAGTACAGAACTAAGCAATTCCGTCTAGCTAAGAGTCCGGTATCTTCTATACTCTTACTTATTCGATTCAATAAATATTCATTGTATCTTTAGCAGACACCATTTAGGACACACACACACACACAAACACAGATGCTCCTGGAATGATAATGTGGCCATTTAAAAAGCAGTCCACCAAAGGGTAGATTCTATAGCATAGAATTTACAAGTTGTGAGAAAAAACTATGAGTTTAGCTCATAATCTATGCAAATACATTCTAGATTTTTAGATTAAGGAATGAATGAGCTGTTCTAAAGAACAACGCAAAGTGGGAGATCCATAGGTCAACAGATTTGAGGTCATCTTGTCAAAGATTTCAGTGCAGCTGAAATACTAATGGTATTTATCAAGGGTTTTGGACATTCTTTTAAATACATGTATTAACTCCTATAATCCTTTCAATAATCCTCTAAGAGAGTACTCTTATTGTATCCATTTTACCTTTGAAGTATTGGAGGCACAGCGATTTTACAAAACCCCCCAAAGGGACAGGATAACAAAGGGTAAAGCCAATATTTGGGACTATACAGTCTGGTTCGAGAACTTAAAACTTTAAGCCCCTGGCTAGAGCACCCCTCAAATGTTTACAGGAATGAGGAGAGTAATACAAACTTGCAGATAGTTGAAGCAGCTCTGTAAAAAGATGAGAAGTGGTAGACTTTCTGGCCCTGGAGAGTACAACGCCCCATCTCGAGGGGGCAGTTCTTACTCAGTTTCAGGCAGGAATTAGGGTCCTGTTGCCAGATCTGATTTTTCCAGACAAGCAGACAATTTATTTTATGGGAAATCCCATGACTTTTAAATGTTGGAAAACTATTCCCAACAAACAAGCCAAAGGAAAGACATCCAAGGGCTGGATATCTGTTACCTGTCCTCTCTGTTTTGAATGGAGTGGTCCTCAACCTTTTTTTTCGGTCAGGTTACCCTTTGAGAATTCACTGAAGACTATTCAACTTCTCAAAGAAAAGTAATTCTAAACATACACTTGAAAATGGTTTTGTATACAATTTTGCAGAGGTTAAGCATCGATCTCCTACAGGTCCCTGGGCTTCCAGAGAAGTAATCTCTGTTCTAAATGGTCAGCAACTAGTCAGTGTACTGGTACCGTGTTGATGGAAGTGGGAGGGCCCCAGTTCTCACCTAGAACCCATTTCACCTGTGAGTTAGCTAATACAACAAGGTTACTCATTGGGAAAAAAATAAAGGACAACTCAAACCAAAATTTAGAAAGTCAAAATGGGGAAAAATTAAAGGAAAATCCAGACCAAAAATAAGGGAATAAATGAACAGCAAAATCTTAAGGATGGTACCCACCTTCTGAGTCAATAAAGGAAATTCCTGTATGTACCCATGACAGCTCTCTTTGCCTACTGATAATGAATAACTTCTCAGGCAGGCCAGCAACAGTATTTAGCATAGAACAGTACCTCACTGATGGGAATCTAGGCAAACCTCTGTCTTGGCAGAAAGATGAAACAAGAACGTCAGCTCAGGGTTACACTCAGTCACACAGGTCTCCCTCACCACACAGACACACACACACACACACACACAGCCACCCATACACAGCTTTTCTTCAAATTCAGATATTTAACTAACAGTAATCACCATCTGTGACTTCTAGGACTAAAAAGGCAACTCTGAGCCCAACCATTTTTTTTTCTTTTTTTAAAGTTTTTATTCGAGTATAGTTGATTTGCAATGTTGTGTTAGTTTCAGGTGTACAGCAAAGTGAATCAGTTATACATATAACCACTTTTTTTTAGATCCTTTTCGCATATAGGCCATCAGAGTATGGAGTAGAGTTCCTGTGCCACACAGCAGACGTGATAGCGTAGTGTAGTCACGTCTATGCTGATGAGCCAATGCAGCGATTCTCAGCAAACTGCCACATTCCCAAAGACACTAAAACCAGCAGGATCTATGATAGCGGGTGTGTGCAGGAGCGTATGAGGCTGTGTGTGTGTGCATGGGTATTTTCAATGGGTAAGATCTGTTGACTTTGGAAAGAAGAGAAGGTAACTGCAGTGTTGAATGGAATTCTAGGGACTATAAGCTTTAGGAAGAGACCAGGCTCAGGTAACTGTCCTAACAGCTTCCCACATTCCATCACCTTGTTCCTGTGCTGACTCAGAGAAGTCTCCTGAGAAACATGCTTGTCCATATGTGATGAACAACTCAGTTCGTGCCACTCTAATTCATTTCCACTCAACGGGGCGCTGAGAGTCTGCTAGGCATGTGTTAGGCACAGTGGAAATACTGGGAAATAGTATTTCCAACTATGGCCCCCACCTCCACGGAGCTCACCATCTGGCGAACAAAGGACACTTCTGGTATATTTCCATTACTCTAGCTGTTACTGCAAGCTACTTAAATACAGAACAATCCAGTATCAGGAGATTTTTAGTCCTAATTGACTTTAATTTATTCATATACTGTATGTTATATTATTAGTACCCCCAAATCCAGGAGTATTAGCACAGAGGCAACTCCTTTGGAAGGCAAATAAATATTTCCTCCTATGAAAAGCCACAGCAACTTAGACACTAGACATGGCCCATCTGCTCGGTGGTCTGCCCAATCAGAGGCAAGAACAGATAATCACATGGCTCCCATTGCCCCAAAGCTGTCAGAGCCTTAACTCAGAAGCTGGTAGACCAGTAGACTCCAGGTTCTGACTGACAACTGAAAGTCTGCATTTCATGCATGACAGTAAGGACCTCTGTCTGGGGCCCTCATGATACGACAAAGGATGTAATGTGGCTTTAGTTTACTTCACATTCATCACGCTAAGACTCTTCTTAAGATATATGCAAAACTTTGGTTTAAGTCTAAGAGACACAAATACACGTTTAGAAGCCTGATCCATATTCTAACACGTGCCTGATATGATTCTGTATTTGTACATCTGTGCTTGCCCTATTTCAAAAACATTTATTTCTTTCTCAGAGGCCAAATTCTCCTATTATCTCCTTGGTCTAATGAATAATTTATAAGTACAAGCAAAAAACCACAGCTTTCTTTTGCTCTGGTTTTTTGCCCTCCTTCTCCAATACTGTGAGAAGGAGAAAAAAATGAAAAGGGGATCTCAATAGCATTTAATCCTCTGGTCCCTTCCAATTCGCTAGGCAGATGTTCACCAGACCAGTAGCTGGCATTCCTCAGTTAGGAAAGAGAAATTCTCCCTACAAAACATGTGTTTAGAAATCTGAAGATTGTAGATTTTGCCTATTTGCGGTCTCTGAAGGTCAATGACACATGAGTGGAGGAATAATAATGCCAAATATTGATTTTCCAAAGCAAATGTGCTGATGGGCTCTTCGGGGAGATTACACAGCCTAGGAAGTCTGAGAATTAATAAATCTTATCAACCCTCATGCCCCAAGGATGGACAACTAACCCGATATCCCAGGATTGCAAATAATAAAAAAGCAGGAAAATGCATACACATTCAAGTCGCCTTCACCATCCCCAGGCAGCGGTCATTATGACTTCGACCATTCTAAGATGATCTGGTCAGTCAGACCCACTGGATATCCATTCATCTATCAATTCAAAGAATGCCTGATGTCAGGCAGAATGAGGCTCCTGGGGCTGTAGGTATAGGGAAGCCATAAGTCTCTTTACATGAAATTTTGTTTTCATGCAGCGCAAGTAGACACCTAATAGCTGGTTTGATCCCCTGCCCATGAAACTGATGGAAGAGGACAGCCACTTTCAGGAATGGCAACAGAGTCCAAAGATATCACACAGAGCTGAAGATTACTAGCAAACCTCCAGCCGTGGGAACTTCCCCTGAACAAATTTTTTTTTTTCAGCATTGGGAATACTACTCATGGCAACCAAGCAGCCGTTCTTTGTTTTCAAACTGGAAAAGCAATGAGTTTTATTAGCTGAAGTTACATGAAGTTTTTTTTTTTTAATTGTTTCTTGTGCAGCACGCCTGGAGCTGGGCAAGCTACTGGCACAGGTCTCCACGGAGTAAATGAAATGGTTATGCTGACCTTTAGCGAGAAGAGTCAGTTGTCAATTTTTCAAATGTTATTCAGTGATCAGTGGAAAAGTTATGAACAGCTTGGATATGTGGATATATATTCACATACACATACATATATGCTAAACTCAAGCAACTATCTTGTATCTGACAAAAACACATCTGTAGACATAGGCTGGATAAATGGTTCCATCAAAATTGGACATTAGTAAAGGTTTCACAGGCCCAAATTTCACTTCAGAAATAAAAGAAAGAAGAGAAACATGGCTTATGTCTCTTGAGCGCATTAGCAGTTCTTAACAAAAAATAGCAACTAACTTACAACATTTCTCTAGTTTATGCTAATAATGCCCAAGAATTAGAGGAAAATCTCTGTTGTGCCTGAGTTCTTCAGTTCTGTACAATGACTACTTTATCTTTCCTTGGTAGCTTGCTACTGCCCTGGTACCACATTCATTGACCATGTCCTACAATGGCCCACTGACCTTCTTGTTCCACGTTTTAATTATTACCAACCAATCCATCATTACATATTTCTGATCCCTGTGTGAAGTTTCTTAAGGATCCCATGAGAAGCAAAAATACAGATTTCCTGTTTTGAAAGAGCTTAGGATATTAATGAGATGTGCTCAAAAGTACCAACTACCAGAATAAAATAATTGATGGAGGGAGAGAACAAGGGAAGGAGGGAGGAAGGGGGAGAGAGAGAGAGAAAAAGATGGATGAGAGAGAGAGAGAGAGTGAGTGAGCGAGCGAGCGAGCACACACATGCCAGAGCATGAACTCAAGGGCTCAAAGGTGTGGATGAGAATAAGTTCTTATGGTTTCCAGGGGGTAAGGTGGGGGGAGGGATAACTTGGGAGATTGGGACTGACTTATACATACTACTATATATAAAATAGACAACTAATAAGGACCTCTTGTATAGCACAAGGAAGTCTACTCAGTACTCTGTAACGGCCTATATAGGGAAAGAGTTGATATATGTATATGTATAACTGATTCATTTTGCTGTACAGCAGAAACTAACACAACATTGTAAATCAACTATACTCCAATAAAATTTTTTTTAAAAAGAATATAAGTTCTGAGTTCAGAGAAAGGATAAGTGGGGCTGAAATGCTCAGAAGAATGGAGGTGGAGGTGATGGGACTCCAGTGGTGCCTTCAAGTACCTGATTAGCTAAAAGGAAGAGGAAGCACATTTCAGGAGATGAGAAAGACATGAGTGATGCAGAGTAATTGAGGGTGACAGGAGAAATACCTGCCTGCCTGAAAGAGGATTTCTACTACAGAGCAGGAGAAATAAAGTTGGACAGGGAGAAAGGATTCAGATGATTGTAGGTTTTGGGTACTGGTTGAGTTGCTGCATGAAAGGAAACAAATGATGCACCACTGCCTGACAACATCACAGATACTAAATAGATGGCTCAGTATAGCTGAGAGAAATCCATCTATATAAAGGATTGCCCTAACCTTCACGGCTGCTGATACAAATCCCGGAATTGTAGTATTCAAGTTAATTCCTTTCTTGAGCAAGGGAATATTTCCTGATAGAAATAGCCGTAGGCCCTGGGTCCCTCAGACACTTATCAGCTGAGCCAATGTGCCATGTGGGGGAAGACCTTCCTACTGCATTCATGGACATAAAACTTATAGCTACTGAATCCGAGAGTCCATGATTCAGTGCATCCCAGCTACCTTATGGGATCACCTTTGGCTCTGCAAATGAGGAACCTCTCTTAGAAAATATGTAGTATCCCCCAAATAAGCCACATGATTCTTTTCAACAAGAGTTTATTATACATTATCCATGTGGCACAAGCAGCCATTCTCATACTGCTCTTTGCAAATCCTACCTTTTCAAGCTAAGTGAACACATCTGTATACTTCCCAAAACAGAGGCACATATTAACATTCCTCATGTACTTCCATACTCTGTAACAGCGGTATTTCTTTTTCACATTTACCACTTGTCAGAGGCCAAAGGTTCTCAATAACACCTCATTTTGTTTCATAATTATTTATGATTTGTCAGGGAAAACATGGGTTCCTTTTCATCCGTGTTTCATGGCTGTGCTAGATGGTTCTCTCTCCCATTCCATTCCCTGTCATCCACCAGGTCAGTAAGCAGATTCCGTCCCCAGGCTCCTTCATTCTGGGAAGTGGGTGGGGAAGGATGGGGGTGAACAGGACTTTCCTCAGAGACCTTTACACTTGACCTTGAATGATGAATGCGATTTCACCAGGTGGAGATGGGCATAGGAGAGGGAACATTTTACCAAGACACAGAATTATGAGAGAGTGCTATGTTCCAGAAAACAACTCTTTGGGTGTGCCTGGAGACTGAGTGGGAGATGCGGGAAGATGTGGTCAGAATGGTTGCTTGAGATAAAAATATTGAGGACCCTTCTATGCCATGCTAAAGGCAAATATTTAGTTCCTTTCTCTTTCTCTTTTGAAAAAGTGCCTGGCTGAGATTTAAGAGGGGAAACAAGAAAAACAAAATTGGGTTCAACCATCTCCCATTAAAAACTGTTATGAGTCTCCAATGGGGCCTGGCCACGGACCATTCTTATGCTCTGAGGCCCCAGAATCACGGGTACCAATGCACTGTGGTTACCATTTCAGGTCCTGAAAAGGGCAAAAGCTGTGTTCTGATTGGCACCATGTCATTGTCATGAAACTTGCATTTTGTAAGGAAAATGCTTTGCTTGTACTCCCCTGCCTTAGGTACCCTATGCTGAGTTTTAGATATTTGTCTTTCTTGGGTGCTGGACTTAAATAAGGACTCCCATGAAGAGTGAAGACACATTCTGTCCTCAGCGCAATAATTATATATTCTATTTACTCCGTTGGTACACTGGCCCTTAAGTTTAAGTCCACTATTTTTTTAATCATTTTCTTTTTTTTTAAACATCTTTACTGCAGTATAATTGCTTTACAATGGTGTGTTAGTTGCTGCTGTATAACAAAGTGAATCAGTTATACATATACATATATCCCCATATCTCTACCCTCATGCATCTCCCTCCCTCCCACCCTCCCTATTCCACCCCTCTAGGTGGTCACAAAGCACCGAGCTGATCTCCCTGTGCTATGCGGCTGCTTCCCACTAGCTATCTATTTTACATTTGGTAGTGTATATATGTCCATGCCACTCTCTCATTTTGTCCCAGCTTACCCTTCCCCCTCCCCATGTCCTCAAGTCCATACTCTACATCTGCGTCTTTATTTCTGTCCTGCCCCTAGGTTCTTCAGAACCAGTTTTTTAGATTCCATATATATGTGTTAGCATATGGTATTTGTTTTTCTCTTTCTGACTTACTTCACTCTGTATGACAGACTCTAGGCCCATCCACCTCACTACAAATAACTCAATTTCATTTTTTTATGGCTGAGTAATGTTCCATTATATATATGTGACATATCTTCTTTATCCATTCATCTGTTGATGGACACTTAGGTCGCTTCCATGTCCTGGCTATTGTAAATAGAGCTGCAGTGAACATTGTGGTACATGACTCTTTTTGAATTATGGTTTTCTCAGGGTATATGCCCAGTAGTGGGATTGCTGGGTCATATAGTAGCTCTATTTGTAGTTTTTTAAGGAACCTCCATACTGTTCTCCAAAGTGGCTGTATCAATTTACATTCCCACCAACAGTGCAAGAGGGTTCCCTTTCCTCCACACCTTCTCCAGCATTGTTTGTAGATTTTTTGATGATGCAATTCTGACTGGTGTGAGGTGATACCTCATTGTAGTTTTGATTTGCATTTCTCTAATGATTAGGGACGTTGAGCATCCTTTCATGTGTTTGTTGGCAATCTGTATATCTTCTTCGGAGAAATGTCTATTTAGCTGTTCTGCCAATTTGGGGATTAGGTTGTTTCCTTTTTTGATGTTGAGCTGCATGAGCTGCCTGTATATTTTGGAGATTAATCCTTTGTCAGTTGCTTCGTTTGCAAGTATTTTCTCCCATTCTGAGGGCTGTCTTTTCATCTTGTTTATGGTTTCCTTTGCTGTGCAAAAGCTTTTAAGTTTCATTAGGTTCCATTTGGTTATTTTTGTTTTTATTTCCATTCCTCTAGGAGGTGCGTCAAAAAGGATCTTGCTGTGATTTATGTCATAGAGTGTTCTGCCTATGTTTTCCTCTAAGAATTTTATAGTGTCTGGCCATACACTTAGGTCTTTAATCCATTTTGAGTTTATTTTTGTGTATGGTGTTAGGGAGTGTTCTAATTTCATACTTTTACATGTAGCTGTCCAGTTTTCCCAGCACCACTTATTGAAGAGACTTTTCTCCATTATATATTCTTGCCTCCTTTATCAAAGATAAGGTGTCCATATGTGCGTGGGTTTATCTCTGGGCTTTCTATCCTGTTCCATTGATCTATCTTTCTGTTTTTGTGCCAGTACCATACTGTAGCTTCGTAGTATAGTCTGAAGTCAGGGAGCCTGATTCCTCCAGCTCCTTTTTTCGTTCTCAAGATTGCTTTGGCTATTCGGGGTCTTTTGTGTTTCCATACAAATTGCGAAATTTTTTGTTCTAGTTCTGTGAAAAATGCCAGTGTTAGTTTGATAGGGATTCCATTAAATCTATAGATTGCTTTGGGTAGTAGAGTCATTTTCACAATGTTGATTCTTCCAATCCAAGAACATGGTATATCTCTCCATCTATTTGTATCATCTTTAATTTCTTTCAGCAGTGTCTTATAATTTGCTGCATACAGGTCTTCTGTCTCCTTAGGTAGGTTTATTCCTAGATATTTTATTCTTTTTGTTGCAATGGTAAATGGGAGTGTTTCCTCGATTTCTCTTTCAGATTTTTCAGCATTAGTGTATAGGAATGCAAGAGATTTCTGTGCATTAATTTTGTATCCTGCTACTTTACCAAATTCATTGATTAGCTCTAGCAGTTTTCTGGTAGCATCTTTAGGATTCTCTATGTATAGTATCATGTCATCTGCAAACAGTGACAGTTTTACTTCTTCTTTTCCAATTTGGATTCATTTTATTTCTTTCTCTTCTCTGACTGCTGTGGCTAAAACTTCCAAAACTACATTGAATAACAGTGGTGAGAGTGGGGAACCTTGTCTTGTTCCTGATCTTAGTGGAAATCGTTTCAGTTTTTCACCATTGAGGATGATGTTGGCTGTGGGTTTGTCATATATGGCCTTTATTATGTTGAAGTAAGTTCCCTCTTTGCATACTTTCTGCAGAGTTTTATCATAAATGGGTGTTGAATTTTGTCAAAAGCTTTTTCTGCATCTACTGAGATTATCATATGGTTTTATCCTTCAATTTGTTAATACGATGCATCACGTTGATTGATTTGCATATACTGAAGAATCCTTGCATCCCTGGGATAAACACCATTTGACCATGGTGTATGATCCTTTTTTTTTTTTTTTTGAATTTTTGAATTTTACTTTATATATTTTTTATATAGCAGGTTTTTATTAGTTATCTATTTTATACATATTACTGTATATATGTCAATCCCAATCTCCCAATTCATCACACCACCACCCAATGCCCGCCACTTCCCCCCCTTGGTGTGATACGTTTGTTCTCTTCATCTGTGTCTCTACTTCTGTCCTGCAAACCAGTTCATCTGTACCATGTTTCTAGGTTCCACATATACGTTAATATACGATGTTTGTTTTTCTCTTTCTGACTTACTTCACTCTGTATGACAGTCTCCAGGTCTACCCACGTCTCTAAAAATGACCCAATTTCGTTGCTTTTTATGGCTGAGTAATATTCCATTGTATATATGTATCACATCTTCTTTATCCATTCATCTGTCAATGGGCATTTAGGTTGCCTCCATGACCTGGCTATTGTAAACACTGCTGCAATGAACATTTCAGTGCATGTGTCTTTTTAAATTTTGGTTTTCTCTGGGTGTATGCCCAGTAGTGGGATTGCTGTGTCATATGGTAATTCTATTTTTAGTGTTTTAGTTTTTTTTGATTTGCATATATTGAAGAATCCTTGCATTCCTGGGATAAACCCCACTTGATCATGGTGTATGATACTTTTAATGTGCTGTTGGATTCTGTTTGCTAGTATTTTGCTGAGGATTTTTGCACCTATGTTCATCAGTGATAGTGGCGTGTAGTTTTCTTTCTTTGTGACGTCTTTGTCTGGTTTTGGTATCAGAGTGATGGTGGCCTCGTAGAATGAGTTTGGGAGTGCTCCTCCCTCTTCTATATTTTGGAAGAGTTTGAGAAGGATAGGTGTTAGCTCTTCTCTAAATGTCTGATAGAATTCATCTGTGAAGCCATCTGGTCCTGGTCTTTGTTTGTTGGAAGATTTTTAATCACAGTTTCAATTTCAGTGCTTGTGATTGGTCTGTTTATATTTTCTACTTCTTCCTGGCTCAGTCTCGGAAGGTTGTGCTTTTCTAAGAATTTGTCCATTTCTTCCAGGTTGTCCATTTTATTGACATATAGTTGCTTATAGTAATCTCTCATGATCCTTTGTACTTCCACAATGTCAGTTGTTACTTCTCCTTTTTCATTTCTAATTCCGATGATTTGAGACTTCTCCTTTCTTCCTTGATGAGTCTGGCTAATGCTTTAGCAATTTTATTTATCTTCTCAAAGAACCAGCTTTTAGTTTTATTGATCTTTGCTATCATTTCCTTCATTTCTTTTTCATTTCTTTTTATTTCTGATCTGGTATTTATGATTTCTTTACTTCTGCTGACCTTGGGATTTTTTTGTTCTTCTTTCTCTAATTGCTTTAGGTGTAAGGTTGGGTTGTTTGAGATTTTTCTTGTTTCTTGAGGTAGGACTGTATTGCTATAAACTTCCTGCTTAGAACTACTTTTGCTGCATCCCATAGGTTTTGGGTCGTCATGTTTTCATTGTCATTTATTTGTTGGTATTTTTTGATTTCCTCTTTGATTTCTTCAGTGATCTCTTGGTTATTTAGTAGCATATTGTTTAGCCTCCACGTGTTTGTATTTTTTAGAGGTTTTTTCCTGTAATTGATATCTAGTCTCATAGCGTGAGGTTGGAAAAGATACTTGATATGATTTCAATTTTCTTAAATTTACCAAGGCTTGATTTGTGACCCAAGGTATGATCTATCCTGGAGAATGTTCCATGAGCACCTGGGAAGAAAGTGTATTCTGTTGTTTTTGGATGGAATGTCCTATAAATATCAATTAAGTCCATCTTGTGTAATGTGTCATTTAAAGCTTGTGTTTCCTTATTTATATTCATTCTGGTTGATCTGTCCATTGGTGAAAGTGGGGTGTTAAAGTCCCCTACTACTATTGTGTTACTGTTGATTTCCCCTTTTATGGCTGCTAGCATTTGCCTTAAGTATTGAGGTGCTCCTATGTTGGGTGCATAAATATTTACAGTCGTTATATCTTCTTCTTGGATTGATCCCTTGATCATTATGTAGTGTCCTTCTTTGTCTCTTATAATAGTCTTTATTTTACAGTCTATTTTGTCTGATATGAGAATTGCTACTCCAGCTTTCTTTTGATTTCCATTTGCATGGAATATCTTTTTCCATCCCCTCATTTTCAGCCTGTGTGTGTCCCTAGTTCTGAAGTGGGTCTCTTGTAGACAGCATATATATGGGTCTTGTTTCTGTATCCATTCAGCAAGTCTGTGTCTTTTGGTAGGAGCATTTAATCCATTTACATTTAAGGTAATTATCGATATGTATGCTCCTTTTACCATTTTCTTAATTGTTTTGGCTTTTTTATTGTAGGTCTTTTCCTTCTCTTGTGTTTCCTGCCTAGAGAAGTTCCTTTAGCATTTGTTGTAAAGCTGGTTTGGTGGTGCTGAATTCTCTTAGATTTTGCTTGTCTGTAAAGGTTTTAATCTCTCTGTTGAATCTGAATGAGTTCCTTGCTGGGCAGAGTACTCTTGCTTGTAGGTTTTTCCCTTTCATCACTTTAGATATGCCCTGCCACTCCCTTCTGGTTTGCAGAGTTTCTGCTGACAGATCAGCTGTTAACCTTATGGGGATTACCTTGCATGTTATTTGTTGCTTTCAATATTTTTTCTTTGTATTTAATTTTTGATAATTTGATTGTTATGTGTCTTGGTGTGCTTCTCTTTGGATTTATCCTGTATGAGACTCTCTGTGCTTCCTGGACTTGACTATTTCCTTTCCCATATTAGGGAAGTTTTCAACTATAATCTCTTCAAATATTTTCTCAGGCCCTTTCTTTTTCTCTTCCTCTTCTGGGACCCCTATAATTCGAATGTTGGTGCGTTTACTGTTGTCCCAGAGGTCTCTGAGACTGTCTTCAATTCTTTTCATTCTTTTTTCTTTAGTCTGCTCCTTGGCAGTTATTTCCACTATTTTATCTTCCAGGCCCCTTATCCGTTCTTCTGCCTAAGTTATTCTGCTACTGATTCCTTCTAGAGAATTTTTCATTTCATTCGTTGTGTTGTTCATCATTGTTCGTTTGCTCTTTAGTTCTTCTAGGTCCTTGTTAAATGTTTTTTGTATTTTCTCTGTTCTATTTCCAAGATTTTGGATCATGTTTACTATCATTACTCTGAATTCTTTTTCAGGTAGACTGCCTATTTCCTCTTCATTTGTTTGGTCTGGTGGGTTTTTACCTTACTCCTTCATCTGCTGCGTATTTCTCTGTCTTCTCATTTTGCTTAACTTACTGTGTTTAAGGTCTCCTTTTCGCAGGTTGCAGATTCATAGTGCCCATTTTTTGTTTGTTTGTTTGTTTTGTTTGCGTTTTATTTATTTATTTATTTATTTTATTTTTGGCTGCACTGGGTCTTCGTTGCTGCATGGGCTTTCTCTAGTTGTGACGAGTGGGAGCTACTCTTTACTGCGGTGCGCAGGCTTCTCATTGCAGTGGATTCTCTTGTTTCAGAGCACAGGCTCTAGGAGCGCGGGCTTCAGTAGCTGTGGCTCGCGGGCTGTAGAGTGCAGGCTCAGTAGTTGTGGCACACGGGCTTAGTTGCTCTGCGGCATGTGGGATCTTCCCAGACCAGGGCTCAAACCTGTGTCCCCTGCACTGGCAGGTGGATTCTTTACCACTGCACCACCAGGTAAGTCCCCTTCCCGTTGTTTTTGGTGTCTGCCCCCAGTGGGTAAGGTTGCTTCAGTGGGTTGTGTAGGCTTCCTCTTGGAGGTGACTGGTGCCTGTGTTCTGGTGGATTAGGCTGGATCTTGTCTTTCTGGTGGGCAGGACTGTGTCCGGTGGTGTGTTTTGGGTTGTCTGAGAACTTACGATTTTAGGCAGCCTCTCCACTAATGGGTGGGGTTGTGTTCCTGTCTTGCTCGTTGTTTGGCATAGGGTGTCCTGCACTGTAGCTTGCTGGTCATTGAGTAGAGCTGGGTCTTAGCATTGAAATGGGGATCTCTGGGAGAGCTCTCGCTGATTGATATTACGTGGGGCTGGGAGGTCTCTGGTGGTGCAGTGTCCTGAACTCGGCTCTCCCACCTCAGAGGCTCAGACCTGACACCCGGCCGGAGCACCAAGACCCTGTCGGCCACAAGCCCAGGTACGTGGGGAGTTTCTTGCCTTTTGGGAAGTCTGAGGTCTTCTGCCAGCATTCAGTAGGTGTTCTGTAGGAGTTGTTCCATATGTAGATGTATTTTTGATATAGTTGTGGGGAGGAAGGTGATCTCCACATCTTACTCCTCCGCCATCTTGAAGGTCCTCCCTAAGTCCACTCACTATTGTCACAACTATGCTGGGTGGCTGCTGTCAGGCTCTACCAAGTCAGCCATAGTTGTTGAATAGGTAGTAGAGGGGAGAAGAAAGGGATGGGGGTGACATGAGGGCTTTAAAGGGGGTTTCTGCCCCTCCTCTCCCTCCAACAGGACAGTGGACATCCTTCCACAATATTAAAAACCTCTCCTGTCTGCTTCCAGATCCTTCAACCTCAAAAGCATTCCGGCAAACACAGGATACATTTTGGGTGTCTAGCAAACCTAAGAAGATGATTTTAATGTAAAGCTGCTTCTGGCAAAAGAACTACGAACAAAACACACATTTAGGAATGAGCAAGAGGTTTCAGACTAGAATTGAATAAACACTGACTGGCCTGCGGCAGCAGAGAGTCACTCAGAAGGCAGGGAAAGCAATTTTCCGGTACCCAAACGGAGACAGGCAACCGGAACTTGAGAGATGAGGATGTCTGTGTACATCAGGGGCTATCATGGAAAGAGGAGGTGGAGGACAGGAGGTAAAATCTAAAACAAGAGACTGGATCTGCAGGTGGCTCTCCCTTTGCACAACTGCCTGGAGATGAAACAGACTGTCAAATATTTGGAATCCTTCAGGACATTATATATGCATGCAAGTGCGTATACACGCACAGACAATATCATTTCCACTAAATTTCTTTACAGACAAATATGTAGTTAACTGCTCTGTAGGATGATATCCTCATACTACAAAGAGAGAAAGTGGCAACCAAATGGTAAAAGAACTTCCCTCAATTCAATTAAAAATTCATGATAGGAATCACATAAAAAATGTTTATTGATTCTCAACCTAATAAAGCAGAGATAGATGACATGTCTCTGTAATATAAAATTACCTCTTTATATGCCCTGAGAATGTATGATGTATTAACTAATTATTATTAATTAAAGGCAGTTCACAGTCTGTGGGTTAGTCAAGTACGACTAATACAAGGGTAACACATGAGGTCCAATTCTTTTATATGAATTGTCACCTATGCAGAAGAATATACAATTTGATTGTGACCAATGATTGAGTAACGTATTTACCATTTTAGTGCCTCTTTGAAATATCTAAATACGCTGGAACACTGGCCAGCCCTTTAGCCGGTAGTGTTCAACTGCTGGTCTGCACAGCCCAGTAGTGTGGGACTCTCAGTAGCCGAAAGGAGCTATGTGATTTTGTGACAAGCCACTCATATTAAACCTGAGATATAAAACCATCCATACATACCGTGCCTGCACCAGAGGCACTGAATATGGCTGAGCTGGTGAAAATATGCCACCGTAACCACAGATCTCAAGTGGACAGTCAAAACTGTCTACCACCTACCTCCAGGAAGGATCTGAGAAGTCACCCTCCCCTTCTTGCAGAGTTAACCTGTCACTGTCTCTAGGATGCTGGCAGGAGACATAAGATTTGGGGTCAGACGCAGACCTAGAGAATGGGCTTGAAGACACGGGGTGGGGGGGAAGGGAAGCTGGGATGAAGTGAGAGAGTGGCACGGACATATACACACTACCAAATGTAAAATCGATAGCTAGTGGGAAGCAGCTGCATAGCACAGGGAGATCAGCTCGGTGCTTTGTGACCGACCACCTAGAGGAGTGGGACAGGGAGGGTGGGAAGGAAACACAAGAGGGAGGAGATATGGGGATATATGTATACATACAGCTGATTCACTTTGTTATACAGCAGAAACTAACATAACATTGTAAAGCAATTATACTTCAGTAAAGATGTGGAAAAAAAGAAAAAAAAAGATTCTGGGTCAGAGACCAGGGACTTCTATTATAACAAGAGCACCAGTCAGGTTGTCAGCATTGGTCCTGGTTCCCTGAGCTCCAGTTCTTGAGAGGCAACGTGTAAAGGGCCAGGTGACATCTGCACAGGCAAGCAGACTGCATTACGAGAGAGAAAACATGTGCTTAGGGACTTGTATCACAAGCTACCCATCTGACATTTCCACTTAGACATTTCATAGACATCTCAAAACATGAACATGGCGGGACTTCCCTGGTGGTCCAGTGGGTAACACCCCACACTCCCAGTGCAGAGGGCACAGGTTCCATTCCTGGTCTGGGAACTAAGATCCCACATGCTGCACGGTGTGGCCAAAAAAACCAAAATAAAACAAAAATATTTTTTAAATTATGAACATGGCCACAGTAGAACTAATAATTTTGCTTTCCAATTACACTCTTCTCTCAATCTTGGCCATCTTAGTAAATGCTAATACCATCTACTCAGTTGCTCGGGCTGAAAAATTTGGAGTTACTCTTCAATTCCTTTGCTCCAGTATCATAAACCGTCAGTAAATCTTGCCTCCTCTGACTTGAAAACTTGTTCCGAATCTCCTTGGCATCTCCACTACCATCAGCCAACACCAGGCCACCAACACCTTCCACCAGGACTTCTGTAACAGTCTTTCACCTCGTCTCCTAACTAGTTTCTATCCATTTCCCACATAGCCATTAGATGATATTTTAAAATTTCAAGTCAGGTCACATTACTTGCCAAAATGTGTTCTGTTCCATTTAGAATTAAATGCAAACTCCTTAGCCAAGCTACAAAGCCCCATGATCTGTCCCTGTTTCCCTCTCCAACCTCATCTTATACCAGCTTTCTCCTTACTCGTTATCCTCCAAGCTGTCTATTCAGAAACAGAAAGAAAGTCAAGCGAACCCCAGGGTCATCATGTTAGATGCCTGCCCCCCTTGAAATTCCATCCTGTCCCACTTCCCCCAATTTTTGCAAGGGTTGTTCTTTCTTGTCATTCAGATATCATTTTCAATGCATTACATTATCAAATTCACCATCAAAAATCATCCTCTAGTTATTCTCAGGTCACACATCCTACTTTAATTGTTGGCATCATACTTATTAACACTGTTTTTACATGTACAATTTTAATCTCTCATGAATGTAAGCTCCTCGGTAATGAGGGTTTCTTGTAGATGTCTTGGTTGCTCTGATATCTCCACTACTTAAAGAGGACTTGGAACAAAAAATATTTCTTAAATAAATGGATGGATGGATGGATGGATGGATGGATGGATGGATGGATGGATGGATGAATGAATAAAATACCACTTGTAAGAACTGGCAGGGGTAGGGGTTCCTTGAAGAACAACTCAACTAATCAAAACAATGAGATCCTTTTATCATCTTCTGGCACAGTCTGGCCCACATACACAAAAGGCATTCAGACATCTGGAGGCCTTTAACTCGAAGATGAACTACTTCAACTTATATTTTTTGCCTATAGAGAGCTGTTAAATCAATTCCAGCAAACATAGTTCCTAAACTTCCTACTTAATAATTATACTTAAGATTAACCAGTGTTATAGAAATAATGCATAAGACCTGACTGTGCTATCTTTTCTTTTAAATTAATTTACTTATAAAAACTTTGTAGTCTCTTCTATGTAGAGTGACCATGTAGAGACCGAGATTTTGACAGTAAGCAGGGTAGAAAAAAAGACTCCTCTCTCGCAGAAGCTGTAAGTAATAAGATGCGAGATGCAGAGGCAACCACCTATAGCTGGTCACAGTTTCTTGGCAGAATATGAAATTCTTTTATCCTGTTTTCTAATTTTTAAATTGGCAAAGCTACATTCATTAGCTAATCTATGTTTTTCAAAAAATGTGTATATTTGTAAAATAATCCCTTGAGTAATTGTTTTGGACTCATGAAAAATTAAAAACCTGTGCTTTATCTTGTTTTTGAATAGTCTATGCACAGATCTAAGAAATTACCACTATTATTATTATTTTTATTTTTTTGCTGTACGCGGGCCTCTCACTGTTGTGGCCTCTCCCGTTGCAGAGCACAGGCTCCGGACGCACCGGCTCTGCGGCCATGGCTCACGGGCCCAGCTGCTCCGCAGCATGTGGGATCTTCCCGGACCGGGGCACGAACCCATGTCCCCTGCATCGGCAGGCGGACTCTCAACCACTGCGCCACCAGGGAAGCCCACCACTATTTAATTTGAAAACTTCTGGTCTACCATTGTATTATCTTGAGCAAAACTTTTAATAGCCTGCTGCCTCAATTTCTTAACCAGGACAACATATTAGCAAAATAAACATCTCATTTTCAAACCAACAGGATATAATAAATATAAAGTCTCTGCATCTTTTCACAAATCTAGTTTTATACAGAGCATTAATGATGAGGTGAATGATAGAAGAAAAAGTGATATCTCCTAAATTATGTCATGAATGTTTATTATCTCTTTAGGAAAGAAGGAAAATATTTCTTGGAAGAAACAACACTAGGATATTTAAACCAACAGCTATTCGAATTGCATAATGTCTCAAGTCAGAAGTGAGTATCAGTTAAACTACACGGGGTTCCTATCACTGCTATCTTCCTTATAACATCTTATATGGCCTTACTGAAATGTAACGGGAAAAAACGACCTTGAAGTCGGCCATGGTAGAAGTACTGACACCACAGAATTTGTCAAACATTAGAAATCAAGGTTTTCCTCCCACCCACTCTTTCTGTTTCCCCAACTCCAACTGAAGAGCTGGTCACTGAACTAGCACACCACTGATTCCAATCCACAGATACATGTACAAATCCTTTCTCCTACCATTTGAAAGACGTGCACACATCACTGGGTCGCTGGGGTAACGACATTGGAATGAAGCCAGAAAGATCTGAATCTGACAGATGTTCTGAGATGGAATCCAGCTTGTGAAATCACACACTATCTATGAGACCTGCCAGCCTGCAGAATGGTTTCTTCATAGAGAAAGAAGGGTGGGAGGGAGGAGACAGAGGGAGAAGGAAGGAAAGAGAAGGAGGGAGGAAACGAGAAAGATCCATTTCTTCCCTAAAATGGTCTATTTCTCATTTATATACCCCAGAATCTGACAGTATTATAAGCTGTAAAACTCCCTTAGCTGTAAAGACGGAGGATTAAACTGCATCCCTGTTAATTAAAATAAAAGATAGTTTTAAGTGAAAATAGGAAGCGGATTCTGTATTTGAAAGAGCACTGGTGCATAGATTTGAAAATTACACTCCATAAAGACAGCCCCTTGTGCTAATAGCAAAGCAGTAAACACTACATTATCTCTGATGTGGCCTTTCATCCATTCACACACAAACACAATAATGTATCACGAAGAGCCCCTTCTGCACACCCCTTAGCCAGAGAATGGGGATGGGACTTAGTAAACAGGAAACAAAAAAAGCAAACCTAAATAGTTATTTTTAAATTACAGCAGCACTTAAGTCTAGGACCAGAGTAGGTCCATCACTTTGTGTTTCCTGCCCCTTGCCAGGGCCAGAGGACATTCTAGTCTCTGCCTCGTTGCATTTGCGTTTACATACCCGTGTAACTTCCACATGTCAATCTCACGCCTTTTCAGTAATTAGCATGATGTATGGAAAAGAACCCAGCCTTAGGAACTAGGCAGTTCAAATGTCGGGTTAAAATCCTGCCTCTTTCAATAGCTGTATGACATTGGAAAGTCAGGCACTTAACCTGAAACTTTTTCTTACCCTTCAGCTGGGAATCATAATATCTACCTCACAAGGTTATCATGGAAACCACACACAGGAAAGACGGGGACATAGTGCACATTATGTAATAAATCTTCCATAGCAGTCCTTTATGCTTCTCTTCCCTTATCTTTATTTCCTCTCAAAAATGAGGGAGCAATTCTTGACTTGCTAAAACAAGAATGTAATGGCTGCAGGCCAGTTAGCGAAAACATCCAGATAATTAGCCCAAAAGGGGATTTTAATGTGAATCTTATTTATTATTCAATGTAGAGTTGATTATTCTAAAAAAAAAAACACAAAAAACTATGCTTTTTAAAAATTTCCCTTTCAGTGGTCTTCTGTGGGTTTCTTTGTTTCCAGCCTGGGAAAAAAATCCAGAAGCTCTTTTAATAAGATAGCTGCAGAAAAAGTGTTTAGAGTTCACCGTTTCTGACTAGTGACAACCTCAGTAATGATCACAAGGAAGGAAATAATTATCATTGTCTAATATTCCTATTCCTAATAGGACGCTATTATGTACTTTATCAACATTTATATTCAATCCTCCCATAGCCATGGGAATGAGACAATAATAGCAATAACAACAAAGGCATTAATATAAATACCACACATCTTTTATTTCACATCTTTCTCTTGGGGATTTTAAATGCTTTTTCACATATTAGTGTACTAACCTTAGAAGAAATGAACTAAAACGAGCCACGGGTTTGCACAAATAATCAACATGGAAATTGACGAAACAAGAGGTTCAGTAAAACAGGAGATTCTCTGAAGCTCTTTTCTTTCCATCACTCTTGAATGGCCACTGGGCATTAGACTTTACGGATACTTCACTCAACATGGAGATAAAAATGCAACTTACTATCCTGCAGCACTTTACACTTTATAAAAGGAAACATGGAAGAATAGATGCTTTTGCACAAATAGAACATGTACAAACAGTAATACAGTCTATTTCTATTCAGCCCCAATTTCCAGTTGTTTAAGGATTTTTATATTTATTCCTCACTAACATACTCTTTTGAAAATGGGACCACAGGTGCATTTTCACATGCATGTTCGATTTTTCAAGATACTAACATTTCATAATGCAGAACCATGCCCAGCAAATACACTTGTAGGTACCAACAGCTTTATCAAGGAATTTATCAGAAACTATATCTGGAGATTAAAGGTCTGATTAGTACCTTGTCTAGCATTCAGTTCATTAATTCGCTAATTGACCTTCCCTTTTGTTTATTATTATTGTTATATATGGTTTTAGCAACTCCACTCTTTAAAGGGCTCCAGTTTAGATACTTCACCTAGGAAGGCAACCTGCAAACTGCCTTAAAGCAATGCAACCACCTGAAGCCCGTCCGCTTTCAACGGGCTCGTCCTTCCCCCAACGTTTTTTTCCATTCCTAAAACTGAAAGTATATTCAGCCACAAGTATTTAGGGAAAGTTGGAAAGGGATGATACTGGGTTCTGGCTAAATAAATCTGAAACCCTAAGTCTCTTACTTAGAGACTTAGGGATGGGATTTGAAAGAGTGCCTTGCTTGGTCAGTTACTCACCTATAATCCCCTTTGTCTGAGATAGACATTTACATTCTCTAAAATGTCTATTTCAGCAAAGTTAGTCTACAGTAGAGATTCTTGCTCACATCAATATGAAAGATTATTTCCTCTAAGCTTCTTGGAGGGATTGCTTTAGTAGCTCTGAGCTTGAAACAAGACAAATGTGGACCATTTGGTGGTGGCTGGAACCAAACGCTGACCCCAATATCACCGCTAATTCAAATGAACATTAAAGAAGAGGAGAAATTTACTAAATAGCTCCCCAGATGCAGGACTTTCAAAGTTTTTAACTAAAACCAAAAGACATATCTCCCTCACTTCCTTTCACCCAATGCTAATGAGGAAAAATGTACTTTATCCAGGATTTTTGTGAAATTTTCTTCTTGATTTTACATTGCTGAATGTTATAAATTTGGGCATAATTTAGCAGATCATTTGCTTTTTTTGTTTAACTTTACTTCTCATAATCTGAGGCTTAGGGAAAAGACCTAGTGTATACATGAATCATCTGTAAGGAAAGAGTAAGGACAGAATATAGAACTGAAGAGAAGGAAAGTGACAGAGATGAGAACTTCTTACCACAGAAAGCCCCTTACTTTGGAAATCTGACTTAAATGATGACATTAAACTGCTGTAGAACTAAAACTACTACCAACCTCAGAGTCCTTAAATTTTTAAATGGTAGAAACACAGAATGTATAAGGTGACAGATTATCATAATTAAGAATTCTAAAAGTTGGCAGAGACATCATTTCTTGTCATCCAAAAAATTTACATCTGAAAAAGGCTAATGTCTGCAAAGTCCTTTAGATAAATCACAGGGTATTTCTTATTTGTGGTAATTAGCCTTGGGGGGTTTTGTACAATATAAAATAATTAATGCACGTGTGTGTGTATATATACACATGAGCACACATATACATTATAAGCATACATTACTTACACATAATTATACACATACATTATTTAAGCCAACACATAGATTAGATTTATACATGTTTTTATCATAATCAGAGGAAGCCTTTTCTGTCCATAACCTGGATTATTAATTAATTGGTTTACTGATTAGTTATGGCTTGAATTGTGTCCTCCCCCCCCCCCAAAAGATATGCTGAAGCCCTAACCTCTGCTACCTATGAAGTGGTCTAATTTGAAAATAGGGTCTTTGCAGATATAATCAAGTTTAGATGAGGTCATTAGGGTTGGCCTTAATTTAATATGATTGAGGTTCTTAAAGGAAGAGGAAAATGCCATGTGAAGACAGAGACACCCAGGGAGAACACAGGCAGAGGCAGAGATCGGAGGGATGCAGCCACAAGACGAGGAACGTCAAGGCTCAGTGGCCACGACCAGAGGCTCGGAAGAGGCGAAGGATTCTATCCAGAGCCACAGAAGGGACATGGCCCCAATGATACCTTCATTTCAGACTTCGAGCGTCCAGAACTATGAGAGAAGATACTTCTGTTGTTTCAAAGCACCCAGTTTGTGGTACTTTGTTTTGGCAGTCCTAGGAAACTAATCTACCATCCAACCAGTCATTCAACAAATATTTCTTAAGCATTTTGTATGGGCTTGAGATCGTGTTAGCTGCCAGAGTTTTACAATATTGAGTTATCTGGATGATGAATGTGCCTTTGTGGAGGAAAAACAATTAGATAAAACATCTGGGGACAATACAGAATATTGTGGGAGCACAAATCAGAGGCTTCTAATAGAGGACCATGGAAGGGCTCCCAGTGAAAGTGACTCGACGCTGAAATCCGGAATGATGAGTGGGAGTTCGCCTAGAGAGGAACAGGGGAAAGCCTGTTCCAGACCAAGAGAACCACATGGCCAGGATCTGAAGAGCAAGAGAGAGGCTTCAATGTTCAGTGCACTATTAGTCTATTGGAAGAGAGATGCTACTGGCTAGAAACGAAGGGCGCCTACGGCCAAGGGCTTTGTAAGCCACTTAAAGCTTAGAGTTGCAACTTTCATTCTATGGAAGGGAAATGATATTTAGGATTTTAGTCAGAGGATTGCTATGATCACATATGCATTGAGAAAGACCATTCTGATTATGGCGTGGAAAATGGATTGGAAGGTGAGAAAGAGGGGACACTGGCAGCAGGCATATTGGGAAAACTGATAGAATTCAACCAGCATTCTGATTTGCTCTTACCCATTGTTTAAATTCCCAGAGCACTTTCCCATCTAATTTTACATTTGCCTTCCATCAAACTCCAGAGGTAAACTGAACAGGAGTTACTCCCCACTCTACCTTGTCAAGAACTGTGTCACAGCAAAATAAAGCAATTTGATGAGAATCACACAGCTGGTTGACAGTGAAACTGGGACTTCAAACATGTCCTCTTCTCGCTCTGTGTGCACTCCATGCTATAAGAATGCACAGTGCCCACCAACTAAAAATTTCCTGCCATCACAGGGAAGTCATCACTGCATAAAGTCAGGAGGATGCTCTGGAAAGATCACTCAATCCCCAACAGCTGGAGTAGAGCGTCTGGCGGGGCTCTCTTCCCTTTCCCCTCAAGCACATATGTGCACAGCACCACCAAGTGGAGGAAAATGGATCTGGGGCTCGGAGAGGAAGACACCTAAACATTACAGAGCAGGGATGGGAGGAAAAGAAGAATCTTATCACGCCATTACCTCTGTCTATATTACTGTACACATCTATACTCTATTAGATGAGCCATCAAAAATTGCTGGGGGAGGGGAAGAGAAGGGAAGAGGGAGTGTTCTTAAACCACATCTGGCCATCCTATTGATGATGCAGCCACTAAGCAGAAAGAAAAATAGATGTAGTGTGTTCTCACTTTCATCCAAATCAGCTCCTTTTTTATGTTCACGTATTTATGTACTCACTGGAAGATGTGGAGCTACAGAAGCCTGTATTCCCTGCAACGATTTGATTGAAGGCACACTCTGACCCCCAGGGAAGCCTAAGATCTCGGTTCTGATTTTGTAAATACACACATGCCTATGCGCACAGGTAACATACCCACATATTCCACCCCAAAGAGAGGAGCTCAAAAACGAGTTAAGGACCCACACTCTACGGAAGGTTCTAGTAGAAGGAAAGAAGTAAAAAGCTATCCCTTCTCTTGCTTTAGGTAAACTTGCTGTGTCTTCTTTCCTCCCCAGGTTCACAGTTTGGTGACAAAGGTCTGTAGCCGTCCTCCTCCTGGAATGTCCCTTGAAAGGGCTAGTAGCCTGCGATGTGGCCACATTAAATGAAGACATGCAGGGCTGAGATTAGTATAAAACGACCCTAAACCTTTTGTTTCCATGCTTCTTGTTGCAGTTGAAGAGGTAACATCCGGAAAGCCAAGTTCAGTGTGTTGACCTAGCAAGAAGTGTGAAGAAACAAGAGATTCATTTGTCCTACTTTCTAGGCTTTCAACTAAGAAGGCAAAGGAATCCTCAGTTGATCTTACATGGCCCTGCCCTGCTGCCTAGGATAGGAAACTATTGATATATACATTTTCGGGACCAAACCCAATTCATCAGAGTATTTATTTATCTGAATTGTCCCCTCTACGTGTGTCTCCTTGGGGACCTAACAGAAGATGTCTGGTGAGGATTCAGAGATGTGGGATGTAGTCCATCCTGTCCTCAGAGACTTTCTGCTCCTGTGACTGGAAAAGCTCTTTCCCAGCTGCCTGTTAATTGAAGAGAAGCAGTGGAAGCCGGCAAGGCAGAGTTACGACATTGGGATGTTGGAAATACACTGATGTGTACTTGGCAGAGAGAAAACTGAAGAGGTAAACATCTTGCTGGAAAAAAGCCATCAGCACAGTGGAAAATCAGGCTCCTTCTCCAAGGCCTCAGCTTTAGGGATCAATGCCACTATGGGCTGGGCTGTTGTTTGCCTTAATGAAGGACTTTGGATGGGCTGCAGTCACTACTTGGATAGAGACGGCCAGGGCAAATCTCGCATCTACAGGACGCGCTGGCTGATTAGGGCAACCCTGGAGAGTAGCGTTCTGTAGAAGACGCTGCCATTTGGATGAGAAGAAAGTTCTAAACCCCAACAGCTGTGATGATGAATGATCCTTCTGTACTCTTTGGGATGTGAGGAGATGTTAACCTGCATCTTGGCCAAACTTCATCTTATTTTTTTCCGTCCTTAAATCTGCCCTCTCTGCCCCCTGCAAGAGCAATTGGACGTCACATGTTGTGTGCTTCCCAGCCCCTGAAGTCAAAGCATTGTTGTTGCCTAACAGCATTTTAAGGTGGATTAAGCGGTTATAGATTCTATCATATCATCTCAAAGTGTGTGGGGGGGTGTCTAATTCATTAATAGTCTTTATGTCTTGGAAGATCCAGAGAAAATGTATAACACTCACAAAATTCCTGGAGTTTGTTTCCCAACATTTTCTTCATTCATTCAACAAACAGTTACAGAGCATCTACTAGTTCTAGTTCTGGGAAGATACAAAGGTGAACAAGGCAAGGTCCCTGCCTTGCCCTAGAGACAGACATGTAAAGAATTAGGAAGGACTGTAGTAGAGGTATGTCCAAGGCACAGTGGAAGCGTAGAGGAAAGAGGATTGAATCTTCCCAACAAAATGGAAGACTCAACATGCCAGATTAAGAGGACCCCCTAATCAACAGATCAAAAAATATTGACAGGATCCAACAATCTTATTGTGATGAGATTTTTCAAGAAAACTTAGAAACTAAGACACAATACAATCATATGCCAGGGAGGTTGACAGGGCTGTTGAAGAGGAGAGAGAGAGATCAATGAATTCCCTCTCATCAAAGGACTTGAGGGAATAGTAACATGAGCTCAGAAAGAATGAACAGCTGGTGGTGGGGTGGGTAGGAAGAATATTTCCTCAAGGCAACAACTAAATGAGAATCAACAAAGAGTAAATAAAGCTGAAACAGAGAAATAGATTGTGTCAGATTATCATGGTTGTTTAATGTCAGGCTAAGGAGTTTGGACTCGATTCGTCATAGTAGTTTTTTATAAATTTTTGAGTAGGGGAGTGATGTCCAACTCTGGAAAGAGGTTGGAATGGATAATTTTGGTGATCTATGTATCATCTGTCAACAAAATGCAGAAATGATTCCTAAAGGCTGAGATTCCAGGCAGCAAGAGCTCATGGAACGGTAACTCAACAATCCAAGGATATAAAGATAAAAGCCAGGACAGCATAATGGGGAAGAGGGCTTGGGAATCATAGACCTGTTGTTTGACCTTTGCCAAGTGATGACGACTGTAAATTTCTTAGAATGTCATTTTCACATCTGTGCAATGGGGATAATAGTAGAGCTTATCACACAGGCTAAGAGAATTAAATTAGGCAATGCAGGTAAAGCACTTTGCTGGTTCTGGTATGTTGTGAGGGTCTAAGAAATATTCACTACTTTTGCTGTGGGGAGAGTTACTGCTGCCTTTGAAACATGGAAGAAGGGTTTAATGGAGCTTCCTGGAATGGAGGAGTTAACAGGATAGGGTAACTGTTTGAAAATACTGATACAAACTCACTGCACAGACACAGTGAATGACCTAAGATCGAGAGCCCAAGGGGGTAACCATGGAAGTCTTGACAAAGTCAGACTTCAACCTAGTGTCAGGCTTTAAGGATTGTCCATGGAGCACTAAGTACACTGGACGCTCATCAGAAGTACCAATTAATTCATAGAAATATTGAAACACTATTTTGGCTCTACAGATCGGATTGTTCAAACTTGGTGCACGCCTAAAGCAAGCTTTGAAAGGAGGAAAAGTAATGAAAGAATCAAATGCAAGGGCTTTGAAGTTAAAGTATTACCAGGTTCCCTATCTTATACTCAGTTAGGCTGCCACATGTCATTTATGCAGAATTTCGTTATATTTAAGGCTGCATTATGGAGCGTTTTGGAATGAAAGGAAAAGAGAAAATGAAATTAAACGTCCCAACTTCTGTTCATAAATAATTTCATTTCTTTAGTTTAAGGATGTTTCACAGGTGATTGTACTGAGAACAAAAGAAATAAATTTCCACTATTTTATTTTGCCAGTGAATAGTCAAACTTCTCCCTTGAGTTTCAGCCCTGGGAAGGTAGTAATTCACTTACCTCTTTAACTACACAGCTCTGAAAAACTATAAAAATCCAGAATTAGTATCAGTGAATTTTCTTTAAAAGTAGTGAAAACACCAAGGAGATAAAAGTTCACCTGAGAGCATTTTTCTCAAAGAAATTTTGACTTATTTGGTAAATTGTAATTTACAGAATAAATTATAGACTAAAACAAAGTTATAATAAATAATATTTCAATATATGAATGTTGGGGATAACAGTACTATAAGACATAGAGAAGTAGTGAAAAGCTTACACCTGTACAAGGAACCACTGTGAATCTGAGAGTTACAAAAGTAAATTGATACAGATGTGATCGCTTGGTGACTCTGTGAAAATCAATAAACAGAAACCTCACTTAAAAATAGAGCCAGGAGGCCAGAAGGGGGAACTGTCATGTCCTACCACTTGAGGTCAATTGCTTTACCAACTGGAGGAAGGTTACTACTTTACTACCCAGCAAGAGGAAGGAAGAATTTCTCCTCACCCAGCAACAGCCCAGCCAATGAGAACCTGTCACAACTCAGCCAATGAGAAGTCACTACACTCTGAACTCCCAGTTTCCTCCAATGAATTATTTGTTTATAACAGCCCCTCCTAACTCCCCCATCTCCTCCATAAAAGAATATTCCTTTCTCTCCTTTGTTCTCCTGATTTGCCTGTGGTTCACCACTGATTGCATGTCCTGAACTGCAATTCTTAGCTGTTCCCAAATAAACCATTTTGCTGGGGGAAAAAAAAGAACTGGCTGTTTTATTGTTTTAACAACTCAAATACCATAAATAGCATCACTGTCTCTGCCATAACTTTCTGAAATGGAAAACTTAGTAAAGTTCTTAACCAAATCAAAAGACAATATATGTGGCAGTTTCAGGTACTCTTAAAAAACGGAATGCATTAAAAACCATAAAAATTCTGGTGTATTTTTGTTTGTAAAATGAAGTTAAAATCTAACTCAATCATTAGGAATAGGATTTTCACCTACCTAAATATCCTGGGGATTATTACACAGTCATGAGGGATACAAAAAAGAAAAAGAAAAAGCCTTCTTGGAAACCCTAACCCTGCTACCTATAGCTGGTACAGCATCTCCTGACAGTGGGACAACCAGAAATTTCCCCACAGATTTCCAAAATCCCTTTTTGGGAGGAACACTATTCCCATTAAGAACAAATGGAAAGGAATCCAAATCGGAAAAGAAGTAAAGCTGTGACTGTTTGCAGATGACATGATACTATACATAGGGAATCCTAAAGATGCTACTAGAAAACTACTAGAGCTAATCAATGAATTTGGTAAAGTAGCAGGATACTAAATTAATGCAGAGAAATATATAGCATTCCTATACACTAATGATGAAAAATCTGAAAGAGAAATTAAGGAAACGCTCCCATTTACCACTGCAACAAAAAGAATAAAATATCTAGGAATAAACCTACCTAAGGAGACAAAAGACCTGTATGCAGCAAATTATAAGACACTGATGAAAGAAATTAAAGATGATACAAATAGATGGAGAGATATACCATGTTCTTGGATTGGAAGAATCAACATTGTGAAAATGACTCTATTACCCAAAGCAATATACAGATTCAGTGCAATCCCTATCAAACTACCACTGGCATTTTTCACAGAACTAGAACAAAAAATTTCACAATTTGTATGGAAACACAAAAGACCCCAAATAGCCAAAGCAATCTTGAGAACGAAAAACAGAGCTGGAGGAATCAGGCTCCCTGACTTCAGACTATACTACAAAGCTACAGTAATCAAGACAGTATGGTACTGGCACAAAAACAGAAATATAGATCAATGGAACAGGATAGAAAGCCCAGAGATAAACCCACACACATATGGTCACCTTATCTTTGATAAAGGAGGCAGGAATGTACAGTGGAGAAAGGACAGCCTCTTCTATAAGTGGTGCTGGGAAAACTGGACAGGTACATGTAAAAGTATGATATTAGATCACTCCCTAACATCATACACAAAAATAAACTCAAAATGGATTAAAGACCTAAATGTAAGGCCAGAAACTATCAAACTCTTAGAGGAAAACATAGGCAGAACACTCTATGACATAAATCACAGCAAGATCCTTTTTGACCCATCTCCTAGAGAAATGGAAATAAAAACAAAAATAAACAAATGGGACCTAATGAAGCTTCAAAGCTTTTGCACAGCAAAGGAAACCATAAACAAGACCAAAAGACAACCCTCAGAATGGGAGAAAATATTTGCAAATGAAGCAACTGACAAAGGATTAATCTCCAAAATTTATAAG
Source organism: Pseudorca crassidens (assembly GCF_039906515.1). Classification (NCBI taxonomy): domain Eukaryota; kingdom Metazoa; phylum Chordata; class Mammalia; order Artiodactyla; family Delphinidae; genus Pseudorca; species Pseudorca crassidens. The sequence continues at coordinate 13,336,024 of NC_090316.1, forward strand.
CAGCTCATGCAGCTCAATATCAAAAAAACAAACAACCCAATCCAAAAATGGGCAGAAGTCCTAAATAGACATTTCTCCAAAGAAGATATACAGATTGCCAACAAACACATGAAAGGATGCTTAACATCACTAATCATTAGAGAAATGCAAATCAAAACTACAATGAGATATCATCTCACACCAGTCAGAATGGCCATCATCAAAAAATCTACAAACAATAAATGCTGGAGAGGGTGTGGAGAAAAGGGAACCCTCTTGCACTCTTGGTGGGAATGTAAATTGATACAGCCACTATGTAGAACAGTATGGACGTTCCTTAAAAAACTACAAATAGAACTACCATACAACCCAGCAATCCCACTACTGGGCATATACCCTGAGAAAACCATAATTCAAAAAAAGAGTCATGTACCAAAATGTTCATTGCAGCTCTATTTACAATAGGCAGGACCTGGAAGCAACCTAGGTATCCATCAACAGATGAATGGATAAAGAAGATGTAGCCATATATACAATGGAATATTACTCGGCCATAAAAAGAAAGGAAATTGAGTTATTTGTAGTGAGGTGGATGACCTGGAGTCTGTCATACACAGTGAAGTAAGTCAGAAGGAGAGAAACAAATACCGTATGCTAACACATATATATGGAATCTAAGAAAAAAAAAAAAGGGTCATGAAGAACCTAGGGGTAAGACAGGAATAAAGACACAGACCTACTAGAGAATGGACTTGAGGATATGGGGAGGGGGAAGAGTAAGCTGTGACAAAGTGAGAGAGAGGCATGGACATATATACACTACCAAACATAAAATAGATAGCTAGTGGGAAGCAGCCGCATAGCAGAGGGAAATCAGCTCGGTGCTTTGTGACCACCTAGAGGGGTGGGATAGGGACGGTGGGAGGGAGGGAAATGCAACAGGGATGGGATATGGGAACATATGTATATGTATAACTGATCCACTTTGTTATAAAGCAGAAAGTAACACACCATTGTAAAGCAATTATACTCCAATAAAGATGTTAAAAAAATTAAAAAATAAGTAAAAATTCAAAAAGTCTCCTCCGACATCTGAAGGACAGTACTTCCCCCGCATTATAAACCTATTTTAAACAATAAAAGCTTATAAAAATAAGCTAAGAAACCCTTATATAATTAAAAAAAAACTATTGGTGGTCTTTTAAATGTCACAGTTAGGGTTAACGTTCCATCTACCTAATAAAGATAATTAACTTTGTTGCTGTGGAAAAAAAAAAGAACAAATAGCATAGAGAAAGAGAGTAGAGAATATGCTAGAAATAAAGAGCATCTGGTGTTTGTTTGGGTTTTTTTAAAGTATTTGTATTTGATTTTATGAAAGTAAACTTCTGGAATTTATTTTCACTTGCTGAGGTCAAAGGATACGCAGAAAAGTTCTCAAAATATAGCTCACCTATTAAGAATCAACTCCACAAAAGCCCTTGGTTAATCAGACTTACTCTTTTGATATTTTGCTTTTAAAAGAAAAAGGCAAATCAATAAGACAGATTCTAATAAGGGAATTAAGAAGTAACTTCCCTAGCATACACACGAAAAATATTTTTCATGGCTTCAATGTACTCAGTTCTTAAGAGTAAATGAAGATTGTGCCAAATCCCTTTTTCTCTATTTTTCTTGCAATGCAAACAAATGTTTAGAACTATAATTCCAAGGCACTCTCTGCAAGAGATTCTTAACCTGGGATCTATTACCAGGGGCTCAATGGGGGGGCTGCAGGGGTCTCTAAATTGTATGCAAAATTGTGTGTGTGTGTGTGCGCACGCACGCATGTATGTCTTTCTTGATAATTTATGATATTATCAACAGCTCTTGTTATATTCTCAAAAGTTTATATTGCAAAAATGTAAAACAAAGCAAACAATGTTCCACATTTTTCAGCCATTAAGAATTAGATTTAACGCAATATTTTTTCTTCACAAAACAGTAAAGTAGCTCAACAATGTCTAGAATGATTTTTCACCACAAAGGTTAAAGTGGCACTCAATACAGTAGAAGATTAGCTGGTACACTCCAGTAAATTGAGGTTTTGTAATTTACCTTACAAAGGTAAGGTAAAAAACATAACTTCCCAGTTAAATGATCAATCCATGCGGATTCCCAAAGGGAGTGACTAACAATAAATCATCCCTTAAGCCCCAAGATTCTTCATGCATTCAATATGATGTTGTTGGTAGTTGTCATTGAGTTGAGTTAAAATGCATTAACTTCATGTATTTAGGTAAGACACTGAATGGAAACAAAAAACTTAATATTAAGCACAGTTTTACTTACTGTTTCCCAATGACTTTGCCTTTTTCCCACTTATTAGAAAGATTATGCAGAGACAAATATGCCTTGCGTATTTTTATGCGACAACAGAGTAAGCCAGGGTATACATAATTAATGCAACGTATAACAACTGCATCTCTTCTCTGACATAAATGCGTGTGAGAAGCTAATCAACCAGAATCTTTAGTTCCGTAATAAGTAAATCTCAGCAGGTGAAGTGGGGGAGTGGAGGCTTACTGTTGTCTGCCCTTTGCCTTCCAAACAGAAAGTATCCCTTGCAGAGTTCATACCATACCTGGGGGGAAACCTCTGAAGGCACACTGTGCTAATAATCTACAGTATTTCTAGCCCTCGACACAATTAGCCTTGTTTTGTCCACTCTGCGACCACCACTTTCTTTGTTAGGTAGTGCAACCAATGTTTGTCCTGTCTCTCCTGGAAATACAGAAATGGGCTGACTTCTTCCCTCACAAATCACCCCAAATCCACAGGGCTGTTGGGAGAATAAGCTGCAATTCAGCATTATACTAAAAATGTCTGGGGCTTCCCTGGTGGCGCAGTGGTTGAGAGTCCGCCTGCCGATGCAGGGGACATGGGTTCGTGCCCCGGTCCGGGAAGATCCCACATGCCGCGGAGTGGCTGGGCCCGTGAGCCATGGCCGCTGAGCCTGCGCGTCCGGAGCCTGTGCTCCGCAACGGGAGAGGCCACAACAGTGAGAGGCCCGCGTACAGCAAAAAAAAAAAAAAAAAAAAAAGTCTGCTTTTTAGAGACTCCAAATTGCTGGTCACTACTATTTATTTCTAACATTTTGAGAAAGAAAGGTGATTGTAGTTCAGCTGCAGAGGAAAACCTGTTTGGGGAGAGAAGGGGAATCAGTGTGTAAGGTGGTCTCACAGACTTTTATACTTTTATTTAATCCTCACAATTCTAAAAAAGGACTATTATAATTACAAAATTACTGACGCTGAATCTAAGCCCCAGAGAGGTGTCACAGCTAGGAGGTGGTCAAACACATATTTCTATGCAGGTTTATCAAACGCTTCCCAAACTGATACACTCTCATTTTGCTGACACGTTTTAAAGCCATGAAATATAAATTTGAAAGTTCTGTAAGTGTGGAAACCTAAAGATACCTAAGATACATTTCTTTTAAAATGTTTTCATAATACTAAGGCATGTATATTTGAAACGGTGAGCCAACTGGAATAAGCACAAATTGATCACTGGAATGGAATACGTAACAAGAAATAGGGCGTTCATAGAGAGTAATTCATTTCTTACAACAACTGTTTGAGTATTAATTTAAAGCTGGGAACACTGAGGCTCAGAGAGAGTAAGTAGATTGCCTGAGGTCACATCACTAGTAAATGGCAAGTGAAGGATGTGAACCCATGTTGTCAATTTGCCATTCGTGACATCATGCTAACACGTACTCCTGAGAGTAGGCTAACTGCCAGGACAAACAGATCAAAAACTTTACAATGGATCAGACACAACAGAAGTTTATTTTTTGCTCACATAACAGTAGTAGGTGGGTGACAGGTTTTGGGGTAGCTCTCCTCCACACAGTGATCCAGGGACTCAGGCTGAGCAAGGCTTGGCCATTCTTGCCTTGCCATATGGCCTCCAGTTGGGCTGGGTGTCATTTCCATTTGAGCTGGCTGGATGGAAGAGGGCATGGAGGAGCCTGCAAGGGAGTTTTTATTTTTTACAGTCTAAGCCTGGAGGTGGTATACATCACATATTTTCATCTTCCATTGGCTGGAAGGCAGTTATATGGCCACACCTAAGACAAGTTGAGAAATATAGTTTAGACACATGTCCAGAAATAAAAAGGAGAACATGATTTGGGTGAAGAAAATACTCTCTACCCCACTGGCTTAGAAAATGAATCTCCTTTTTTTGGCTGTACGCGGGCCTCTCACTGCTGTGGCCTCTCCCACTGCGGAGCACAGGCTCCGGACGCACAGGCTCAGCGGCCATGGCTCACGGGCCCAGCTGCTCCGCGGCACGTGGGATCTTCCCAGACCGGGGCACGAACCCGTGTCCCCCGCATCGGCAGGAGGACTCTCAACCACTGCGCCACCAGGGAATCCCCGTGAGTCTCTTTTAAAGTGAGAAAAGAATAGGCCCAAGAACAGTGGAGACTACTAGAAATTTGTGGGGAAAGCACTGTAGATGTGTTGTATTAGTTCATAATCAGGCTCTAGAATTAGGTAGCTTGATATCAAAGCCTAAAGCCACTGATCATTACGTGATTTTTAGCTTTACCCTCTCTGTATCTTACTTTTTCTCATTATTAAAGTGAGGACAGTCATATATACTTAAACAGTTACTTATACCTACATGGAGTTGATTCTAAGATTTAATGTTGAAAAATCATGGTACAGAAGGCTAATTGCCTGTAATATTCATTCTTTCCTTCTTCCTTTTTCATAATAGAACCTTCTAAGTTTGAGATGGACTTATGTTCCCCAGGCGGACCCTACACTTCCCTGACTTCCGGTAAACAAGGTGTGGCCACGTCAATCAATTCTCGGCAATGAGATATGAGCATAATATAAACCAGATCCTTAACAGCAGCCTGTTGGCCCTCCATTTTCTCTTTGGTTGGGGATGTCCCTTTTGTCTTTTTTTCTGAAGGAGGAAACATGGGTGAGTGTGATGAACCAGTTTCCAACCTACAGAGGAGGGAACACGTTGAAGGAGGGTGAAGCAACACCACAGAAGGTACCCGAGCCCCTGGATGATGCTGGCAAAGACAGCTGCCCTAACTCCCTACACTGCTCGCCATCTTCGACGTCTATGTGAACGAGAGGTAATTCGTCTCGTGTAAAGCCTTCATTTCAGTCTCTATTAAAGCACCCAAACAAACACCTAGCTCTTACAACATCTGGAGTACCTAGAACAGGGCCACCATATAGCAAATGCTCAACAAATGATGACTCCTCTCACTATTTCACAGGGAGCATATAACCAGAGCCCATTTCCCAAGTCTGCTCTGAGGAAAGCTACCTTATAATGATAAGCATTAGCAGTTCTCAGAATAAAAGCAGGGATATGGGGGGATGGGGTCAAATAGTACTCAGAAAGATATTGCATTAAAAGTAAATGAGTTCCTCTACTGATGAATTTCTAAGTCTTAAATCTTCTAATGTTATGATTACTCTTAAGGAAAGGGAAAGAGTATGCAGGGTTTCCTAAACTTGTTAGACACGTGGCACCCTTTTCCAAGAAGCATGTATTATAGAGATAGTGCTCTGTGGACACAACTTGGAGAAACATTTTACTAGAGAATGAATTTCAAAAATTCTCAGTGAACCAGGCTGAGATTATCCTGAAAAAGCACCCTACACTTACAGTATGGCACGAGTATATAAAAGAATACTAATTCATATTTATTATAAATAAAACTGTACTTCTATATTCTTCATACTGTCTTCAAAATAAATCCACTGAGTAGCTAAATATAGTAACTTCTGAGTCAATCACGAATTTCAAAACCAAGTAGTTAGTACTTCCTGAGTAACCACAGAGTTAGAGAATCAGGAACCGAGAAAGGAAGAGGAAATGATAGAGGGGATACAAAACCATGGCTACCCTGATTTTGATGGAGAGCATTTCCGGAACCTAGATATAGTTTTCTATCCAAGCCATTCCAAGCAGATGAATTAATAAGTTCGTGTCAGGGGAAAAAAATTGCCTGGAAATCCAAAAACAACAAAACCACAAGAGGAAAAGAAGCATGAAGTCAATTATGGCTAACATGTCAAGTTGACCACAAATTCTTATATTAATAAGAACGCTCTGTGCGTATCACAATGGATCTCCCTTAGAGACATTCTGATAGCTAAATACTGCATTTTGGTGATTTCACAGTTACATTAAGTCCAAAGTGTTTAGCTAGGATTCCATCTTCAAGAGGTAAAACAAACAGCACTTAAAATATAGAACAAATTAGAAAATACGGTTCCATGAATTTGGATAGAATTGATAGACTAGCAAGCCAGAGAGCCTGCTTTAAGCTTCTTTCTCTCCTCCCATTTGAATACAAATTGGAGGAAAGACAGTAGGAATCTAAAGTAAGATCCCTCCTCAACATTTGAAGATGACTATGTTTTTATGAGCCAGCTGTTAGAAGAGAAACACAAAGATTCTCTGACAGGCACTTAAGAGGAAAGCACTAACAGTTGAAAAAAGGTGAGCCAATTAAACCACTTACGCCTAATATAGTTCTGCATAGTCCAAGCACCTGGCTGGGAGTAAACATTTACTTTCTGCTGCATGATATTTAATCAGTTCCTCAGGTGGTGGAGGGCTCCATTCAGAAGGGCGGTTCTCTCTGACCTTACTCATCTCTTTTTTTTTTTTTTAAACATCTTTATTGGGGTATACTTGCTTTACAATGGTGTGTTAGTTTCTGCTTTATAACGAAGTGAATCAGTTATACATAAACATATGTTCCCATATCTCCTCCCTCTTGCGTCTCCCTCCCTCCCACCCTCCCTATCTCACCCCTCCAGGTGGTCACAAAGCCCCGAGCTGATCTCCCTGTGCTATGCGGCTGCTTCCCACTAGCTATCTACCTTACGTTTGGTAGTGTATATATGTCCATGCCTCTCTCTCGCTTTGTCACAGCTCACCCTTCTCCCTCCCCATATCCTCAAGTCCGTTCTCCAGTAGGTCTGTGTCTTTATTCCTGTCTTACCCCTAGGTTCTTCGTGACATTTTTTTTTTCTTAACCCATATATATGTGTTAGCATATGGTAGGACAGCCTCTTCAATAAGTGGTGCTGGGAAAACTGGACAGGTACATGTAAAAGTATGAGATTAGATCACTCCCTAACACCATACACAAAAATAAGCTCAAAATGGATTAAAGACCTAAACGTAAGGCCAGAAGCTATGAAACTCTTAGAGGAAAATATAGGCAGAACACTCTATGACATAAATCACAGCAAGATCCCTTCTGACCCACCTCCTAGAGAAATGGAAATAAAAACAAAAATAAACAAATGGGACCTAATGAAACTTACTCATCTCTTAATTGGAAACACTGTTTAATGTTCTGTGTCCCCAGTACCTCCTCGGTGTATCACCATCGTATTTGAGCCCCATTAGACCAGTCACACCCTCAAACTCAGCACTCCTTTTGGGGGTGGGGGGGTGACAAACTCAGGGATTTCCAAAGGTTCCTGGGATGTCCTGCCAGGTGCTGAGAAACGAAAGGCAGTTTTCGGATGGATAGGAGGAAACGAAGGAAAGGCTCAGCAGCAAAGCGCGAGGACTCCTTACATTGAATTAGGGAGCAGATGAGTAGAAAATTATCCCTGTTTCGACCATTTGGAAAAGTAGTTTAGTAACCGATGTGTTTGAAATATTTGGGGGCAATAAAATACATTTGATGAATTAACATAATCCCTCTGAACACTAAAACGTAAAGAAACATGAAAGGTGGCACTAGAAGGGATTTTAAAACATCCAGAGAAATGTCTTTTTTTTTTTTTTTTTTTGCGGTACGCCGGCCTCTCACTGTTGTGGCCTCTCCCGTCGCGGAGCACAGGCTCCGGACGCGCAGGCTCAGCGGCCATGGCTCACAGGCGCAGCCGCTCCGCGGCATGTGGGATCTTCCCGGACCGGGGCACGAACCCGCGTCCCCTGCATTGGCAGGCGGACTCTCAACCACTGCGCCACCAGGGAAGCCCCAGAGAAATGTCTTTATTTTATGGTTGAGAAGAGGACACCGTAGAGGGTTGATCTGCCCAGCCAATCAGATAAATTGGTTCATGGTAACATTAGAACGCCACCCCCCTTTGACTCTCAGTCCGAGTAGAGGTTAAGATCACTGACTGGACAGACTGTCTAGTTTGAATCTTGGCTCTACTACTGTTTGGCTGTATGAATTTGGGCAAGTATTTGCCTTCCCTATCCACCTCCTTAGCTGGGAAATGAGAGTAATAATAGTACCCACCTCATAGGGTTGTTTTGAGGATTAAATGAGCTTATATGTGTAAAGTACTTAATACAGCTTCCGGCACAATATAAGTGCTATATAAGTGTTAAGAGATTTCTGCTCTTTTCTCTGTCACCTGACTTTGGAAAACACTACCATGCAATGGTAGAAATAGGCATTTGTCTTGCCACTTAGAGATACTCAAAACCAACACCTTTAAGAGTATCTCTGCATGCCATGCTGTCAAACAGGCATGAGAGCTTGGGAACGCTGCCTTCAGTCCCACAGAGAGAGCTCTGGTGAGGTCTGGGAGGAGGTCATGACGCAGAAAATTCTACCTGACCTATAGCTCTTCACTACTCGGCTTCCTTGTCCTTTGGAGTTGGATGGATTTCAAGACTGGTTGGGAACTTGAGTTTCTTTGCCTGATGAAATAGACAAGAACTAGACAAGGGGCTAAAAATTCTTTTGCCATGCATTTTCCTATCATGACCAACCTGAAGCTAAGAGCAGCCATTTCCAGCTAGGGTGGCAAAATAAGTAACCTGTGGCTTTCAGCGCTTCCATCAGCAAGTGCTGGAAGGTTGATAATATTTGTTATTTCTGAATCTCATGGCCATCTGGGAGCACAGTTACCTTTGTAGAGCCCTTTGATATCTTTGGAAAAGGGGAATGCCAGAGACCTAAGTTGCACTATTGCCGATTTGCTGACTGGGGAGCTGCTTTATTCCATCACTTCCTCCCCAATCCTACTTTTCTGAGTGACATTTGCCCATATTAAATAAGGCAGCTGTTAGGAGACAGATTTGCGATGAATCATAGAAAAATAAAATGTTATCTTAAAACTGTTTCTGTTCTTTGAACCTGGTTGGCTTCTCTTCCAGACAAGGCTGGTGACTCAGGCTGGGCTTGTCCAGGTGGAATCAAACATATATAAGTAAATGCTTTGGCCATTTCAGAACATGCTGGCCCAACTGTGTGGAACTCTTCTGATGGGCTAAAGTCAAGTGGAACAGTAAACGCTTTGGTTCCTGTCTTACTAGATTGTGTTTATGTCGCGTGGTCTTGGATGGCAACAATAGTTGCTACAATTTGTTGAATTATTTTGTGCCAGAAATTTTAGACTATTGGCTTTCTTTTTCTTTTTTAAATCTCAGCTGCTACAAAGTAATACATTTTTACATTATGAACCGTTGCATACCACACATACACATTCCAACAATTAAGAGTCTTATGAAACAACTTACCCTAAATACATACAGTGCACTGCAATATTTTCTCGTCTATGTTATTTTGGGGTTCTAAAAATGCCAGTTTTGATCCATTAAATTGATTTTAAGTCTCACGAATGGATTGCAATCTACAGTTGAAAAACACTGCCTTAGACCAATTTATGCCTCGAAATAAGCTTTCAAGGCAGATATTTGTATCAGATGTCATGCAAGATAGTTCAGTAGAGAACATTTAATAAGGGGAACCAGTTACAAGGGCTTAGAAGAGCTGAAATGCCAAACAGGGAACAGTGAGGAAGTCCAGGTAACGGCAACCACAGGAAAAGGCTATCTTCACGGAGGCTGGAGGGACTGAGGGAAAGGTGCTGTTATCAGAGCGCAGAAGCCGGGCCACCTGCAGGGACCTGGGACAGCAGACTGTGTAGCAGGAAGTGGGATCAGGGAAAGTGGGACCCCAGAAAGTGAGCTGTGCTGGGGTGGCTGGAACCAAACGAGGAGAGACAGTCACTATTAGAGATGCCTCTGAGAAGGTAAAAGAGGGCGAGAGACAAAGAAATGACTTAACTTTCCCCGCCCTCCAATCGCCTACCATTTCCTCCCATTGGTCACATCTACTCAGCGGCCAGTGGAAATGTAGTTTTCAGGGATCAGCTCTGAGATACAGAGGTAAACAGGGGAAGCTATCTGAGAGCCAGCAGACAAATGACCCGCACATCCAGGGACAGCGTCATGGATGTGTAACCTGCCGTGTCACACAGGCTCTAAAGGGCTCTTGCCCTTGATTTCATGCTCTGCTATCACCATCCTGAAATTCATAATATTGTTTGAACAGAGGATCCTGCATTTTCACTTTGCACTGGGCCCGTGAATTGTGGAGCTGTTCCAGTGCACAGCATCATTATTCCAATTGTACAGATGAGAATACTGTGGCTCAAAGAGTTTATTCAGTTTACTGGGTGTTTCACAAAAGTGAATAAAGGGAAATCTGAAACCAGCCTGGTAGGAGGCCAAAGTCCACACTCTTTCCAGTAAGCCACAGGTCAATTCCATCCCCGGAACAGAACTAAAAAGCAGAAGGGCAAATCATGCAGGTAAATCTCTTCCAGTTCACTAAGGGACTCACATTCTCCGCCACTGCAACTCAGAGGATAATTCCTGCTATTCCCTTTCGCCACTGCACGCCCAAATAAACATTAACTCAGCCCTTGGGGGCTTGTTAACAACAGCTGAAAAGATGCAAATAGGATTTCTCCTGTTTCTCTGCTGAAGAAGCAGCGTAATTAACAGTAGAGAAATGGAACACTCGTTTTTTCTTCAAAATTTGCCTTGCAAGAGGGATGTAAAGGAGAAAATGCACACAGACTTGACTTCAGTGGTCAATTCCCTTCTCAACCCTTACTAAGAAATGAATTGAAGCTGTGGGTGCTGACTTCTCCTCTTCCAAATAGCAGTCAACTCTCTTCCCTTCTCCCCTTTGTCTGCTGTCAAATTTTCAGACATGAGGTTTTCCTACAATAAAAGCTTCCTAGCCTCACTTTCTGGGGTAATCCTGGTCTTACTAACAGTTAAATCAGGAATTCAGCCAAACAAATTTGGCAGGAATCAACTCAGAGGGAACAACATTAATTAACGCAAAGAATCCCTAATGTAATTAGTATAACGTCTCTATCTTAATATTTCACTGATCATTCGTTGTTAGTTAGAAAACCTCACGTGGTCTTTGCCTCATATGGTCTTTGCCTTTTGTATGGCTTATAAGACTTGAAGCAGAGTTTAATGCTACAGTATTTAATACAACAATATATTATTACTGTTCAACTTCATGTCACTTCATACAAAATAAAGTATCACTAGTTAGTCATCATTATCACCTTTTTTGTTCCCATTCCATCTCTACAGGGTTCCCTGCAACCTGAGCAACACAAGAAAAGCCTAATTATCAGAGGCTCATCTGCAGAGTGATAAAGTTGAAACCCATCTCTGAGATCAATTCTATACCAATTCTAGACAGATAAGGAAAGTACTATCTGGAGAGATGCTGGGAACAGGCCCTGGGGCTTCTGGCCTAACTAGAATGTAAAGATGATCTTGGGCAAATCTCCTACCACTATTTCATATTCTTTCCCTGGGATAAGCTCAATTTTTCATTCCCCAGGTACAGCTTCCTAAGTCTACCTTGAGTATTCCCTCAATAAACATTTACTGAATGTCTACTATGTACCAGGCAGGCAAAATACTGAGGACTTAAAAATGAATGACATGACCTCTACTCGAAAAAGCATGAACTCGTGAGAAGTCTGACAATTAATTTTCACACCGTATGACTGTAATTCACATCTGCGGCCGCGGCATGAAGCAGGGAAGCGATGACTAACAAGCCTGGTTAAAAGCCTAACAAAGACTTAACAGAGGTGCCTCTTGAGTACTGACAATATAAACCAGAAAGCCATCCACAAAATTATCATCACTAGTAGCAATAAGATCCCTCAGCTAAAACAGAGATAACTACTTCAAGAATACAGACCCTAAGCCGATTTGCCAATTTGTCAGCTTCCAGTTTGGGGAAAATGATAGTATCGGATTCAGAAGTGGATGAACACTTGCTTTACTCTGAAGGGTCTTCATTTCTGTGTGTTTCAGTTCGTAATTATAAGAATCACCTGGAGGGAAGAATCAGGATCTCCAGACAGACACACTTCTGAGTATGTGTGTAATCAGGCAAGTTTGGGGAAAACTGCATTATTCTACTTCATCCACGTCTCACTGAGAAGGCTTTTTATACTTCTGAGAAGTGAGTATGGAGACTGTGGGAAAAGAGAAAAGCCATCTGTAAGCACAGCAACTGAGGGATTCAGGATCACAGAGTTTTTGGTTCAGTTCCAGAGGGGGCAGTTCACAAGGATGTGCCGGGTACATCATTCAACTTTACATCAGTCCCATAAATCGAGGAGACCCTATTTGATCACACTGACACAGAGCTTCAGATAGAAGGGATGTTTAAAAGGGGAGCATGCCCTTGCTCAGGGCTGTCGTTAGAAAAAGAAAGGAGGGATTCTCCCCTTACATTCGCTAGCACACAAAAGAGCAAAGCTCTCCCTTACAAAGTATTTCCTTTAGGAGATGCATCAGAAGCAAACACTACCTGGTGATTTCAACCGCTCTCTGTGTTCTTTTTTTCTGTTCTCCTCTCATGTCTTCCTCAATGATCACTTTATAAACCACCGCTGGTTTCTCTCTTTTCCTTCCCTTTTTTCCCTCCTCTCTCTCCTTTTGACCCTCTCTCTGCCCTTTCTTCTGACACTTTTTCTAGCCTCTCCTTTGACTCTTGAGCCCTTGAATTCCCTCCAATCTTTCCCCCGTTATGGAATGTCATTCATTCCCCCACCACCCCTGTCATCCTCCCTTCCATTCTCTTTCCTCTTGCTTTCAGGATCCTAAGGGTCTTGCTTAGGTTTTCCTTTTGTTTTCTTTCCCACTGAGATAAATATGCTCTTCAGAAATCCTAGCAAGTTTTATTTTTTTTTAATGTAGCAATAAAATAGCTACCATTTACTCAGCACCTGTTATGTTCCAAATAACAGTATGGAATTTGCAAATATTAGTCCCCTTAATCCTTTTAATAGCTCTCGGATGTAGAATACTCAGTTCCATTGCATAGAGGAAGAAGGCTAGACTCAGAAAAGTTGACTAATTTACCCAAAGCCTCATACATAGAAAGAGAAGAGGTTTGTCCATGTTAATATCAGAAGTCACCCAAGGCTTTGTGTCATTCCAGTAGAGATTGTAGCTAATAAACAAGGTAAACTATAAGCTCCTTGTTCTTCTTTATGCTTTACTGATTTGGTGATTCTTAGCATAAAAAGTCATGTTATTTACATCCAAGAATAATGTTGGTCTCAGTTATTATTGAACATGGAACTTTTATTTTCCCCTTGAACTTTTTGGTATTAATGGGAAATCTTCAGGGAACTTATCTAGGGAACATATACAGATATTAACTATGGCTTCCTGGATATAATGCTTCAAGTACATTGGGCTTGACGGTGATTCTGATTTGGACCAGCTGGGGAACTGACTGTGTAGGTCTGGTTGGAATCCATTCTATAGTGGAAACAAAATAGAACCAGGAAGAAACAGAATATTTGGATCCTCATCCCAATTTTACTACCTACCAGCTGAGGGACCCTGGGCCTGAATTTGCTCATTGGTAAAACCAAAATTTTGGACTAGATGGTCTCCAAAGTCCCTTCTACTTCTCGTAGTCTTAGGTTTTAACGTTTTTCCTGGATCCCCAAATCAACCTGTTCAGGCAACTGAACTCTGCATGTGCCCAAGCATGGTCATGATCCAGCAACCCTCTACGTTACTGGGGAACCTTAGGAACAAGGTGGAAAAGGAATGGATGTATATGATGTGTATGGGTGGAAAGATGTTTGGGCTTCCACCCCACTGCTCACTCCATGAAGCCCCAGTCTTCCTAATATAATTAGTAGAGAAATCATAAAGCTGTTATCAAGGTAACTGACAGACACTCAAGTATGATTTTCACTCTGATTCATGGAGGATGTTTTAATTACACCAAAGATGCTGCAGTAGGAATTAAACTGTATTTAATAAACAGGCATGTAATAGATGTTCCATGACTGCATGACTTAATAGACAGTATTGTCTTCTGCTGTCTGTATTAGCTTTTTATTGCTTCTGTGACAAATTATCATAAACTTACTGCCTTAAAACAACATATATTTTTTATCTTACAGTTCTATAGAAGCGTGGAATGGGTCTCACAAGACTAAAATCAAGATGTTCTCAGGGCTTCCTTTCTGGAAGCTCGAGCGGAGAATCTTATTCCTTGTCTGTTTCAGCTTCTAGAGGCTGCAAGCGTTCCTTGGCTAGTGAAATTCCTTCCTCCATCTTCAAAAGCAGCAATAATGGCTTGAGTCCTTCTCCAATCTTATCACCCCCACCTCTTCTGTCTCCCTCTTCCACTTTTAAGGAATCTTATGATTATTTTAGGCCTACCTGGATAATCCAGAATAGTCTCTCTATTTTAAGGTCAACTGATTAGTAACCTTAATTCCATCTGCAACCTAATTCCCCTTCGCCATGTAACATGACATATTTACAGGTTTCAGGGATCAGGGCATAGATATCTTTGGAAGGTCATTGTTCTGCGTACCACACTGTCCATTTTTTTCTGGGTTTAAAAGTTTGATAGGAACAGGAACACTTTAGGAAGCTTTAGTGAGACAGCTTATTAGTTCTGGCATCAATCTCTGTCAAGAAGCTTTGATAACCTTGCAGTGAAAGTAGACACTCACATAGGGATGACAAGTCATTCCTTTCATTGCTAATTAAGCTGACTTTGCCAATAAATTTTTAGAAATCAAGGACTTGTACCTATTTCAAAAGAGACTTCAGTTTATCTTTATAGGAGAGAGATCCTGATATTTTTTTAACACATTAGGGTTGTTTAAGATCATTCGGGTACCACCTCTGGAATTCACAAGATTTATTCCTTTACTTAGAACATCAGTCAGCAGCCTCCTAAAGAACGTGTATGTTATCAGTTACCTGCAAGAAATTTAGTCCTGCCACCTTATGAAATTTTTACCCCAGCACTGCACGCGAGCATAAATAAAATGAAATAGTATTGGTATTATTCAGCATTATGAATCAGGGAACTGACTGACTAAAAAATCAAGAATGGTTAACTCTAACCCTTAATGGCTTTGGAGCAGCTGGCGCCAAAAATCAATATACAAAAGTCAAAGAATGTCAATGTGCTTATTTTCCCTCTGAAAATTCTCCAGGAGTTCTTCTGGGTTTCTTATTGCTCTCGTCTCTCAAATGCCAACTGAGAAATAGCTGTCATTTTTTTTATCTTCACGTCAGGTCAACTGAAAGGAAATGCCAAAATGGAAAACAAATATCTAATAGCATCTAGAAAACTCCAGCATGTTATTTCCTTGTATCCCTAAATTTGAGACTAAAAATAAATCCTGATTTACTTCTACTATAAAGTATGACACTTTCAACACAACATATAATTAAATTTCAATAAGACAATTAGTTTACTTTAACTGGGCTTAAAATAATATTTACCAGGGCTGAATAAGAAAGGAAGAAAATGCAGTTTTTATTCTTCAATTTCAGTTTTATGACAGAAGTCTCTGTGCAATAGAATAGCCCAATTTCAATTTTTTTAAAGAGGGAATAAATTACATATGCATTTTCAACAACTCTAACCACTCATTCTAGTTTTCCTTCTGCTCCTCTTTTCTCTCTATATATAATTTATTGTGAATATATTGTTAGAGTAGTCAAATTACTAAAGAAATATCTGTAACATTAATCATCACATCTGAAGCAGGCTGGATAGCACATATTTTTATGAGCTCATTATACAAAAGAAATACTCTAAGGCACTGATTGCCATTTTACGGGCCTTTCTTAGACAAGGTACTGTAGGTCCAGAACTGCCAACCAACAGATCCCCATCTTTACTCTCTCATCTCAAGATGAATCCACTTGCCACAATGCAACCCGAGCCCGCCGAGACGATCGCCTATGCGAAGAGTTGTATGATCCAAACACATTGCAACTGACTTCCATATGGTGACCAGTTGGTGACAAAATAGAACTGCATGTGGTTATATGCACAAGCTGTCTGGCTGTTATAAAAATAAAATTTTGACCAATATGATTAAATCAGGATGTATGTTAAAATATAATGGTTAAATTCAAAGAACAAATTAAGTGTCCCTCCCATGAGCAAAATCTGGAAAAACAAAGGAGACACATGCAAGTTTCCACAGGTGTTTGCAGACCAAATATGTCTAAAGCCGTTATCACACGGCCATAGGTACACACAACTTTTGTGCCTTTCACTTCTCAACTTGCTTTTTCTTTCTATAATTCTGTATTCTGAGAGAGCAGTCAAGTCTGTCCATTTGGCAGAATTAGTAGCACATCAAGAACTGCTCTCTATGGGGGGATGAGATGGAGTTTCCAGAAGAATTTCCACTAATCAAAAAAAAAAAAAAAAAATCCTGGGCAGGAAAAAAGAGAAGCATGGAACCTGTTATCCAAAGTGGCCATGTTTGGCCATCCAAGGGTTATATCACCACAGAACTTTGGGGGAAAAAATTACTATTAATCACAATATGTTTTTAACTTATGCACCCTAATTACAAATATAAGTAATAAGAACATCAAGAGTTGCATTTCCTAGTAAATGCCTCCCTCCTAGGCAGTATTTATAAGCCTTGAGAAGCCCAACAGAATGGGCTTGAGTGCCATCCTATAAATAATGAGATACAGACTCAAGGGATTTAAGACAAGCCACTCAAGGGCTGTAGTACTGTTTGGAATCCAGAACTGCCTAGTTCCAAAGACTGATCTTTTTGTACAATAGTAAATTGAAAATGTTTTTCTTCCTTTAGCGGGGGAAGTCTTCAACAGATAAAGGCAGAGCAGGTTTGAGAGAAGTTGGGGTGGGAAGATCCCAGAGCCTCGAGCCCCACCCCGTGCTCACTCCCATTTCCTTCTTCACGGAGCAGTCTTGGACCTTTCTAGAATCTTAGGTCTCCAAAAACAAAACAAAACAAAGCAAAAGAAAACCCCCCAGAAGCTTGAAAAGCACTGCGCTACATCAACCTGCTGTCTTCTTACCTTTATTACAATTTCCATTGTCTCTCCCCAGATGATGTTCTAGAAAGGCACCAAGACACCTCAAAGATGGACGGTGTACCTGCTGGGCTTTCCTGCTGGGCCAGGTGCGTAACGGAGTGCATGGAGATATGTATGTCTGTTATTCTCCATCACAGCACTTAGCACAATTTTTAACTGTTTGTTTGTCAATGTCTTCATTTATATTCTGTCTCCCTCTCTAGACTGTAAATTCTCGGGGTGGGGGTGGGGGTGCAAGAGCAACTGTCACTTTTCCTTCTGTATTCCCCAGCACCTAGCATACAAAAGTCTTTGTCAACTGTCTGAAGATTGTTAAAGGTGAATTTGAAAGCAAGAATCACTTTTTTCTCCAAGTCAGCTTCTGAAAAAAAAACCCTCCATCCAACACCCAGATTCATTCTCCAACGAAGTCTACTCAACTGCCCAATTCTAAACGCAAAGCCCTTTTAAAAAGGGCTAACTGAAAAGCACATTTTAAAAAAAAGAAAGAGAAAAAAAAGCACATTTCAACAGAAAATTCACTTCATCTGCTTTCCATAACCAAAGAGCCTCAAAAGACTACATCTGGTACATTGACATATTAGTATAAATTACAAAATTCAAAATCTCAGTACAGCTTGGAAGGAAAGAGACACACAGAACCGTTTCTGACTTCTATAGTTAATGGGGAAAAAAAACCACTTGGTGCATGTGGGTTTTCAGTTTGTTTGGTTTTAATTTTTCCTCCACATTAAACATAACCATCATGCTATTTTTTTTGACATGCTCTTAACCTTGCATCTGCCTCAGCATCTCATTTATTGCTTGCTATATGACTAATCAAATTTATCACTTAGAACCAATAGCTAAAAAGCTCACTTCAGCTAAACTCTTCATAGATACAATAAAAGAACACAACACAATCTAGGTCATTTTTTGTTTTTTTTTTTTTCATGTTCCGTATCTGCTTTCACTAAAAAAAAAAAAAAGGAAGAAAGTCTGCTTCCCCCAAACAAGAAAGTCTGAAAAAATCTGCTGGCTTCCTTCCTTCTCTCCAAGGAATAAGCTTTCTGTTTTTATCCCCGATCATTGTTTCCTATGTTTTGAGCAACCCTGATTTGTGTGTGTGGACAAGGAATAAGCAGTCATAGGTAGAAGTCTGTCTTGGAATTCTTTCCATGGAGAAAGTGAACCCCAGAAACTGAGGCCCCGGGGAAGGTGTACGTGTGGGGAGAGGATTAGAATCACTTGCATTCCAGAATGAGGACAAGCCAGTTAGATGAATAAGTACAGAATTCTAAATGCTTCTGATTATTTTCAGCCTCTATTTATGCTGCCCTTAATGTCCACTGAAATAAGCGGGATACATGCAGTTGCATATTCTATTTGGGTCTAATTTAATAGTCAGAAATGAGATATCAGAAAATGTCTGAAAAAAGCAGTATGTGGAATAAATACATATTTTATTCTGCATACTAATAACCAGAACGGTCTGTTGCATTGCTTAGTATGCCCCTAAAAATAAGTCATTTATAATAATCATTCAATCCAATTACAGGTTATCCCTTGTGGAGGTGATTAGTCCTTTCAGATTCCCTGAAGTTTTTACTGAGACTCAGTATCACCAGGTGTCATGAATAACCAGGCAACTCCAAGACTGGAATATCACCTACTTTGACAGTTTCTGGCTTGACTATAAACTTTATCAATGATTCAGACTCCTTGGTTCTCCTTCTGCCACTGGCCAGCTGCCTCTTGGCCCTTGGAATTTCACTAAAATATGGGGAGAAGACCCAAATTTGCTCTATTTCCTCATATCTAATAAATAATTGGTATTTTGGGTATCTAAAACCATGAACTGTCCTAAAAAAAAAAAGACTTTCATTTTTAATAAGGTTGCACTGTATAATGAAAAGAGCACTGCGTTTAGGATCAGAGGACCATGGGGTCTTGAGACAGGCCTGGCTGACTCTGCTAATTACCAAGCCTCAGATTTTACTGATGAGAATTTCAGCTTCTTCATCAGTAGCGAGGTTTTATAACTATTAGCCTCAAGCATTATTGTGATGCTCAAATCAAATGAGTTAATCATATTCAGGTGCTTTATGTATTAAGTACAATACAAATGTTATTTTGAGTTTACCACTTAGAAATCTTGCACACTAGGGCTTCCCTGGTGGCGCAGTGGTTGAGAGTCCGCCTGCCAATGCAGGGGACACAGGTTCGTGCCCCAGTCCGGGAAGATCCCACATGCCGTGGAGCGGCTGGGCCCGTGAGCCATGGCCGCTGAGCCTGCGCGTCCGGAGCCTGTGCTCTGCAACGGGAGAGGCCACAACACCGAGAGGCCCGCGTACCACACACACACACAAAAATCTTTCACACTATTCCTCGTAGCGGTGGTAGCAGCAAAGTGTGACAACACTGCTGGTTCTCTAAGCATTTTTTTTTTTTTTAAGACCTAATGAGAGATAACAGAGAATTTGATCTAAGCATCTCCCAGTCATAGATTCAGCCTCCCCATCCCAAGCTCGTGTCCTTCCCCAGACCCTTCCCTGCAACATACACTATCAACCTCTGCATCCGGAGGCTCCACATCCTGCTTTCATCCTCTGTGTTCTACCACAAACACCTACAGTGGGAGGATGTTTCTTTACACAACCATGTATGGTTGAGAAACTTCTCAGTTCAGCTTCATGTTTTCCATCCATTCAGCTGAGGTGGAACCACAATCTTTCCACTCTATGGCCTGGCTTTAAACCAGCGAAACAAACCTTGTCCTCATTCCCCGTCAGCCTACGAGATGCTGCCTGACCTGTGACCAAGGTCCAGCAACTAGTGTGAAGCCTTGGACTTCAGTTTCTCACCTTTCCATCTCCAAATCACTTCACTGTCACACCTTCCCTTCCACCATGTTCTCCTCCATTCCTGTCCCACTCCAACCTCTTCCTTTTGGCTCTGCCTAAGTCCATCCTGACCTAAGGTGACGTCATTCACCTCTTCCTTTTGGCTCTGCCTAAGTCCATCCTGACCTAAGGTGACATCATTCATCTCCACCTTTGACCAGATGGCACGTCCCAGTTTCTACATCCAGGGCAAGTTCTTTGCTAGTAAGGCTAGATCTGTACATTCGAACCAGCTTCCATGGATTGTCACTATATGCCTTAGAATACATGAGAGGATCCTATAATTATATTTAAAGATGTAATTCCTATTCCCTATCTAAGGAGTTTACAAATATGAAACCCGAGGGCCAAACCTGGCTGCCACAGTAATGCAGAGGGTCAGCAATAAACACCTGGGAGGTGAATCAGGGTTTCATGTCCCAAGTCCAATGTGCTTTCACCTCATCATCTTCTGAAACAATTTTAACGTGTTTCATCTTTGCTAATGAAAACCCAGGTGCCCAGCTTCCTCAGTTGTCACTGGGCAAGAGGCAAATTTGGAACAGACTGGTGAAAAGGCTTGGAAGGTGCAGTGCAGAATTATAAAAGTCAAGCCGTTTGAAAGGGATCCTTCTGCCAAAACATTTTACACGAAAAGTGGTCCATGGCACTAAATTAAAGTATTAAAAAGTCAGACAATTTAATGGAGTTATATTTCACCTAACAGAGTCAAGGCTTCAAAGTCTTTCAGGAAACAACTAACAATAAACCTGATGTGCTTAACACGCTGGGATTTCTGGGATCCTGTTGGAATCATTCATCACCAAGACATTATTTCTGAGGCTTTAGTTAAGAGCAATATATATCTAGTGGAGGAATCCAAAGGACAGAACCAAAACGTGTACACCCAGGACACCATGTGCCAACCTTCTGTGGCTATGCCTTCAGTTGCAACGTAGGAAGTGGGTGTCTTTTAGTTTGATGTACAATTTGAATGCATTACTTTCTGAGACTGTACCATCAAGATCACGAAGGAGACCTTCATACTGGCAACGCCAATGGAAACTTTTCTATCTTCTCCTCAATTAATACTCCCTCGATCCTGAGGTGCTTTCATGATACCATGCTCTCCTGGTCTCCTCCCACCTTACGACTGCTACTTCTCAGTTTCTGCTGGTTTCTCCTCCTCTATCAACTTTTAATATTGAAGTCTCAAGGCTAAGATCTGGACTCTCTCATTTTCTCTATCTACATTCTACCAGGGTGACCTCACCCAGCTAACGGACTTAAATAAATCTATATTCCAATGACTTCCAAATTTATCTCTCTAACCCTCACCTCCTCACTGAATTCCAGACTTTTCTAGACAACTGCTTACAGCATCACTGGGATATAAAATAGATATCTCAAATTAATGGCATTTTTCACCCCTCCAAAAACCCCCCACCAAACACTCCCCAAATATTCTCTATCTCATTCTATACCACCACTATTTATCTAATTACTTAAGCCACAAACAGGCATTAACCTTTTTTGCTTTCCTTCCTTCCCTAACTATAGCTAATTATTTGGTGAGTTCTACTGACCTTATCTCCAAAATATATTCCATGTGATATAATGGCTGGATTTCCTGCATCCATTTTGGACCATGAGATGACCTTAACAACGGAAGCTACACATGATAAAGAACAAGATAAAAAGATCCTGGGTCCTTTGTATCACAGAGCACCATTAACGGCTCTGAACAGATTTTACGTAAGAGAGAAACAAACTAACTTGTTTAAGTGAATAAAATAGAATAGGACTCCAAGTTCTCTTCTTTTGCACCTACCCACTAATTCCACTCTAACCCAGTATCACCTCTTCCCTGGACCACTCAAATAGCCCCTGTCTGGTTTCCTTGCTTCTCTTGTTTCTTGTCTTCCTACAGATCCACCAGTGATCTTTCAACACTGTAAATCAGATGATGCCACTTGTTGCTTCCTGTTGTCTTTTGGTTTCCAGTTGAACTTCACATAAAATGCAAAGTCCTATACCCACCACTTTCACTATACTTACCACTCTACCCCTGAATAACAGACTCTGGCTACCATGGCCTGAGTTGTTCTCACCTAAGAGTCTTTGCATTTGCTATTCCTTCCACCTGGAACAGTCTTCCCAGCATGGTTGGCCCCTTCTTATTACTCGGGTCTCCAAGCTCAAAAGTTTCCTTCTCAAAGAGGCCTTCGTGGAGAGCCAGACTAAGGCAGCCTCAGCCACTTTCCATCATATTACCTTCCTATTTTCTTACATACACATGCTGGAATTATTATCTCCTTACTTGTTTACGTCTTAACTGAATCCAAAGTCTAGAAAAGTACCTGGACATTCTAAATGCTTCCCATGTTTTTGTTACGTACTGCTTAAATGAATAAAATCATTAATTGCTGGCATCCCTTCAAATATTATAGCATTAAATATTCCATAAAGTGTTTTAACAAGATTAAGGAGAAGCTGGCCAGTGCAGAGACCCAAACAAAATAATGAAAGCATTCAGAGGGCATTGGAACAAGATTACCACTAATCCAGCAAATGTACTTCTGGGTGTATGCCCAAAAGAATGAAAGCAGAAACTTGCACAGATATTTATACACAAATGTTCACAGCAGCATTATTTACAATAACCAAAAGGGAGAAAACAATCCAGATGTCTATTAATAGATGAATGGATAAACAAACTGTGGTCTCTACATACAATGGAATATTAGTCAGCTTTAAAAAGAAATGAAATTCTGACACATGCTATAACATAGATGCACCATGAAGACATTACTGCTAAGTGAAATAAGGCAGACACAAATGGACAAATATTGCATGATTTTACTAATATAAGGTACCTAGAATAGGCAAGTCCATAGAGTTAGAAAGAGAACAGTGGTACCAGGGGCTGGGACAAGGGGAAGATGAGTTATTGTTTAACGGGTACAAAGCTTCAGTTGGGGAAGGTAAGTCCTGGAGATGGAATGGTGGCGACGGTTGCCCAATATGTGAGTGTATTAACGCCACTGAACTGTACATTTAAAAATGATTTAAATGGTAAATTTTGTTTTGCATATTCTTCCACAATAAAAAAATTAGGAGTTAAAAAAGGAAGAACTGGGGTGGGAGTCAGAAGGGAAGTGGGTTGTACCTTTTGACCAAATTTATGACACAAATTCCACTGCATTTGACAAATATGGAGTTTTCTTCTCAGTCAGTGGAAGGGGAAGGTTCAGGATCTATAATAATGTTCCTTCTTCAAAAACAGAAGAGGAAAATCACTTTCTTATTTTTATCAGTACTGATTTTATATTTTTATAAATGTTGATATGACTATATATAAGACATAATGGCATGGAGAACAATTCATTCATTCTGTTTTGATGTTCTTTGCCCAGCACAGAGCTATAAATACCAGGTCATAAGGCAGAAGGTAATTTATTCTTTCTAAAAATTCTATTAAAACACACCTAATCAGCTAGATGTCATTCTTCCTGTCCAGACAACTAAAAAGATGCTCTATTAACGTGTACAAGTCGGTGCCCTTTGTCCAAATCCTTATGGAAAAGAAGGATTTAGAAGCATTTCAATAAGTATCATGTAGAAAAAAATATCCAAATGACTGAATGTTTTTATGTGTATGCAAATATTTGGACTTACACAGGCATAGATTCAGAGGATGTGGGGAACTCTGTCTGATGAGACACCAATGTCAGATGCGATAAGACACTGTCACTAAGTCCAGTCTTCACTCTTCTTTCCTAATTACACACTCCTCTACTTAGTTCTCTTATGTTGAAAACAGTGAATCCATAGCTATATTAAAGAATGATGATTCTCTGACATAAATTGTAGCAATGTTTTCTTAGGTCAGTCTTCCAAAGCAATAGAAATAAAAACAAAAATAAACAAATGGGACCTAATCAAACTCACAAGCTTTGGGACTTCCCTGGTGATGCAGTGGTTAAGAATCCGCCTGCCAATGCAGGGGACACAGGTTTGAGCCCTGGTCCGGGAAGATCCCACATGCTGCGGAGCAACTAAGCCCGTATGCCACAACTACTGAGCCTGCGCTCTAGATCCCGGGAGCCACAACTACTGAGTCCGCGTGCCACAACTACTGAAGCCCACACCCCTAGCAACAAGAGAACAAGAGAAGCCACCGCAATGAGAAGCCCATGCACCGCAACAAAGAGTAGCCCCCACTTGCCGCAACTAGAGAAAGCCTGCACGCAGCAACAAAGACCCAATGCAGCCAAAAATAAATAAATTAATAATAAAAAAAAAACCTTACAGGGTTTTGCATGGCAAAGGAAACCATAACCAAAATGAAACGACAACCTACAGAATGGGAGAACATATTTGCAAACGATGTGACCGACCAGGGCTTAATTTCCAAAATACACAAACAGCTCATACAACTCAAAAACAAAAACCAAACAACCTAATCGAAACATGAGCAGAAGACCTAAATAGACATTTCTCCGAAGAAGACATACAGACGGCCAATAGGTACATGAAAAGATGCTCAACATCACTAATTATTAGAGAAATGCAAATCAAACTACAATGAGGTACCACCTCACACCGGTCAGAATGGCCATCATTGAAAAGCCTACAATAACAAATGCTGGAAAATGTGTGGAGAAAAGGGAACCCTCCTGTGCTGCTGGTGGGAATGTAAGTTAGTGCAGCCACTGTGGAAAATAGTATGGAGGTTCCTCAAAAAAACTAAAAATAGAATGGCATATATTCAGACAAAAGTATACTTCAAAAAGATACATGCACCCCTATGTTCACAGCAGCACTATTCACAATTGCCAAGACATGGAAACAACCTAAATGTCCATCAACGGGCAAATGGATAAAGACAATGTGGTACATACATACAATGGAATACTACTCAGCTATGAAAAAGAATGAAATAATGTCATTTGCAGCAACATGGATGGACCTAGAGATTATCAGACTAAGTGAAGTAAGTCAGAAAGAGAAAGACGAATACCATATGATATCACTTACATGTGGAATCTAAAATATGACAAAATGAACGTATCTACAAAACAGAAACAGACTCAGACATAGAGAACAGACTTGTGGTTGCCAAGTGGGGGTAGAGGGATGGACTTGGAATTTGGGATTAGCAGATGCAAACTATTACATATAGAATGGATAAACAACAAGGTCCTACTGTACAGCACATAGAACTATGTTCAATATCCTGAGATAAATCATAATGGAAAAGAGTTTAAAAAGAATGTAGATATATGTATAACTGAATCACTATGCCACACAGCAGAAATGAACACAACACTGTGAATCAACTATACTTCAATAAAAAAGTGAAATAAAATATAAGAATGCTGAAATTAAAAAACAGATCTGAAAGCAAGTATATAAGTAAAAAGAATCCTAGACTTTTTTTCCTTTTTAAATATTGTGGTTGGTGCTAGAAGCCATTTAGAGCAGGTGTTTTATGAAAAAATAAATATTTTTATTTGGTGGGGGTGAGAAAGAAGATAAACATCTTGTGAACATGTTAGGGCTGGGATGACAACTAAAGTATCGGGTGAGGGACAAACACTTGGTTGGAATTCTCAAGTAAGAGCCTCTGAAATTGGGGTAAAAATACATAATTCTTTCACTATAGACCTAGTATTATATCCCTTTTGGCAAAGTCATTCCAGATTGGGAAATAATCAAATCTTTTTCATGCTCTTCACTAAGTTCTCTTTCAATGGATATTATTTCTTTTTTGATACCTCAAAATATGTGTTGGAATGTCAGGTTATTTTAAGGGTATTGCATATTTTGTGAACTAAGATTTTTAGAAATTTTACTTTCCTATGAAAGGTTTTAGTGTCCTTTTCCCCCAAAAATATATATTCACTTTCAATCTCTGGTTGTCTAATTAAGAATGAAGCTTTAAAGCAACATGTTTGTGGGAGCCCTGGGAACAAGCAGACTCATTAGATCAAGGTCATGGTCCTCCAAAGAGGCTCCCCTGTCACTGTAGTCTTGCCCTGAGTCTCACCTTTGCCTACTGGTTCTCCTCGTTCTGGCTTTGCACAGCCCCAGTCGCCCCTCATCTCTGATTTCTCCTTTTCCACGTTATCACCTCTGAATGTTTGACAACTGAATTGAGATCTCAGCCCCTCTTCTCCCCGCCCCCTTTGAGCTCTTCTTTTATATCGCCCTTTATTAGCTGTGGTGAATCACCTCCAGCCCTGGAGCTGACTTTGGGTGCTGCTCCGATCTCATCTTAGTTAGTCCCATGTTGGTACTGACAATTCACTCCGACCTGGGAAATGGTATGGCAGTGTAAGCCTAACCAAGCCAGACAGCAATGAGGATATGTGTGGTTGCCTATTAGCTAAAATCTAAATCTAAGTTAAATCTTATTTTAGCCCTTTGACCATAATTTGGATGAGAAAAGGTAAAAATGCAAAAAATGTAAATAAATGTAAAAACATACATGTAAAAATGTAAAACAGTGTCAACACACAGCTCCCTTTACATTATTTCAGAAACGCCCTCTCTTCCCCCATACCTTGGTACCACGATCACTGTCTATAACTGAAAGTACTGTTTTATTAGCATTTAGAAACTGTAGGAACCACATACACCATCTGATGGAATTATTCCTTCATTTGACAAAAGAGGAAACTGATGTGAACTGCTTTATCTACATCATGAAAAAGTTGTTTAAATTTTTTAATTAAAAAAAGTTGTTTAAATTTAATTTTGGTCATAATAACGATCGTGGTGGTAGTGGTGGTGATAGATGTAGAGCCTGGTGGAATTAACGGAAAGATCCCCGAGCTAAGAGAACCTGAGTCTTGATTCTGCTTCCCTTTCTCCCCCTTGTGTTACTGGCTACAAGTCAGTTGTCTCCAACCTCAGGTAGCTGCAGGTGGTAAAAGGAAGGTGTTTGCTCCGAGGAACCCTCAAGTTTCTTTCCTTCTGAAGTTCTAATGTCCCTGATGATAAAGTTCATGGTTACACAAATACTCTTAGAGTACGACTGCTTAAATTTTAGTCCATGACCATGAGTCAATATATTTCTAGCCATATGTAATTTATCAATATTTGAAGCCAAAATAAAAGTTAATAATAACTAGCATTTGCATAATAGTTTATCGTTTCCTGAGCACTTATACAGCTTTTCTCATTTACTTCTTATCTGTGTAAGGTAGGATTTGATCCCCATTCCACAGATGAGGAAACAGGTTCAAAAGGTTAAGCAGCTGGACTTTCCCTGGGTCTTAGAGCCTTTAGGAGGCAGAGTCCAGGCGTGAACCTGCTGTTGCTATATATATGCTCTTGTCCCTATCTAAGAGCTTTCTCATCATTGTCATAAAGAGACTGACAAATGTGACCATGAAAAAAAAAATAATAAGGGATTCCCTGGTGGCGCAGTAGTTGGGAGTCCACCTGCCGATGCAGGGGACACGGGTTCGTGCCCCGGTCCGGGAAGATCCCACATGCCGCGGAGAGGCTGGGCCCGTGAGCCATGGCCGCTGGGCCTGCGCGTCCGGAGCCTGTGCTCCGCAACGGGAGAGGCCACAACAGTGACAGGCCCGCGTACCACACACACACACACACACACACACACACACACACACAATAATAATAATAAAAGAGTTCTGCTACACAAGATACATTGTAAGACCAGGTCAAAAGATAAATGAGAAACTTGATTACTTGGAATAGATATGACAGTAAACATATTATTTCCTTTACTCCCCCCAAAGCGTTAACAAAACATAACTCTCTCCCTCTCTCCCTCCCTCCCTCCCTCTCTTCCTTTCTTTCCTATTTCTGACCTCACCAAAGGCAGTGGGCCCCTCCCATTTCTAGATGTAGTGGCTATAATCACTTAAGCCTAATTTTATGGGGTTTTGTGCCATTCTGCTTCTGCTACTCTTATACTTAACCTCACCTCTATCTCATTGCATCTGCTCGTCACACACAGTACCATTGCTGAAAGGAGGATAACTCTGTGTTTCCATTGCTACAGAGGTTTTCAGTGTGAATTCAAAGTGACACATGAAGTCTCTTGTCCTAGGGGAAAAAAATCTGGCCTTTTTTTCCCTTTGAAAAAAATAAGGCTTTAAATATTCGAGTTGGTATTACTAGTAGCTTTATTACTGCTGTTCCACAGAAGGGAACAAAATACTCATGTTTAAGGTGTAAATGTTGCATGTTCAATCAGCACAAAACCTCTTTTAAGCACGTTAATTCTTTCTGTCTACTAAGTGTGGGTAACACTAAAGGGTCAGGAGGGCATTCTTTATAGGGATATATATATATACAAACATGCCGTTGCCGAGAGCCTGATGTAAAATACATCGTCACTTTCCAGCGATCATACTGTTGTCATGAAGAATGAATAAACCAGAGGTGAAGCCTGCTGTATGCAACTTAAAGAAGTCTATGGCTGCAAAATGTCTTTTGCCTCCCTCCATACACAAACACACACACGCACACGCCCCATTTCACACCCAGAAATAAACATTTTGATAGGGACCCAGCACCTGATTTCATGACAATTTAGGGACCAAAATAGGCAGCATGTGGGAGGTGGTATAGCTGAGTAAAAAGAAACTTGAAGTAGGCTTCAAGAAAGCTGGGTTCCAGTCCTCCTGAAGCTACTCTCTGTTTGGTATTAAGTGACTCATTCCAGTCTTTGGATCAACGTTGTCTAATTTAGAGAACTAGCCAGTTAAATTTGATGATTTCTAAATTTCCTTCCAGACTTAAGGTTCCAGGAATTGAAGAGAAGAGTTCGAAACGGCATCTGTGCTCAGGTAGTCCATTCGCTATATCCGGACTGCCTTTCAACCAGTTACGAGAGTTTGAAAAGCTAACCTCCAGCAGTGTTTACAATTACAGTCCACTTTTTCAGACCTGGTACAGGATGTATTATTTATCTGTCAACAGATACTTATTGCAGGTTCATTAACCCATTAAATGCACGTCCCAGGTGGAAGACCTGAAAATGAGGAAAATTGTCTCCGACCTTCAGGAGCTTTCACTCTGTTGAGACAGACTAGAGGCACATATTAGAGTAAAAGGCACTGCAAAGTGCTATCAAGAGGGATCACAGAGGGCCATTGGTTTTCAGATGAGGTGAGCCTGAACTCTCCCTGGAAACAAAACCTGCTAGCAGAACTGGCATATGAGCAGGCGCTTGAAGGATGGGTAGGATATGGCTCTACAGAGTAGAGTAGGAATAAGGAATATGGCCACCATCAAGTCAGTGGGAACATCCCATTTGACTTTAGCTAAGTCTTGGTCACCAAACTGGTCTCATTAAAACTCTAGTAACATGCAACGACATAGATGAACGTGGAGGTCATAGGCGAAGTGAACTAAGCCAGTCACAGGAGGACAAATACTGTAGAATTCTACTTACGTGAGGTATCTACAAGAATCAAACTCATAGAGGCAGAGACTAGAATGGCGGTTGCCAGAGGCTGGAGAGAGGGGAAAACGGGGAATTGCTATTCAATGGGTAAAAATTTCAGTTACGCAAGATGAATAACTCCTGGAGATCCACTGTACAACATCCTGTGACAGTTAACAGTACTGTACACATAAAATTTCATTAAAAGTATAAAAATTTTGCCACCAAAAAAAACTTTTAGGAAGATTATTGTTCATAAGTCTATTTTACTTTGATCTAGTTAGTTTGACTAAGTGACATTTACAGCACTACTTATAAAATAATCAATAACATATTTTAAATATATACAATTACATTAGTCAATTATTTCCTATCACTCCTCAATAACGTAAAGAAAACAAATAACTTATGAATTCTTTTCCTTTGCCTGCACGACCCTAAGCACTTTCCAAATTATGTTTTCTTCAACTTACCTTTGCTTAAGATGCAGGAATTGTGATCTTTGGAAAATGTGGACTCAAGCAAATAAATAGGAAAAAATATATTGGCAACATAACATCTGTTATTACAAAACACAGATCTACTCACACGAGTATATTATACTGGTCCAACAGAAAGTGTGCTCCATACAAACTGAGATGACCAATATTTATAATTGACATTCACATTCACAGAGGTTACTAAATTGCTCAGTATTCTCCACCAAATTCAAAGAAACCCTAATGGAAAATTTCTAAGTATGGAACTACGAAGCCTATTTAAATGTAGGGACACCCTCGGAAACACCTTGCCTTGCCTTTTTCGGCAAAATAGTCTGAATTATTTAGGTGATGTGATTTGTGTGGGTCAAAAATATATGTACATTTTAAATTGGGCTAAGAAAATCCTTTCTTTTTCTTTCTATAATGTCCCCTACAAAATGTCATAGGCATACCATGTCACATGGTTTAAATTGCTGAAACAAAATATCCCTTAATGAAATGCCCATTTACAAGAGAATTCCAACATACCTAGCATTAAGATAAAGTTACAAGAACATCCTTTCTACTCTATCCGTAATTTGTCTCTCAAATGCCATTTAATCTTTCTGTGCTGTATGAGGACTTCACAGAATCCCTAACCTCAACTGCATTTAGTTGCACTGGAGGTATATGTAACTAGGGAGACACGACCATTTGTAGAATAAAGGGTTTGGGGATAATGAGGGATAAATTCTCCAGTGAACACTTAGTCTGAAAGTTACTATCTTCACACCTAGAACCAGCAAAATCTAGAAAACCCTTTCACAGAAATCACAGTTTAGAAGAAGGTAATTAGAAGCATTTTTTTCTGAAAGCATAACACGACAACATTCATGTTAGAGAAGAGCTGTAGCTCCTGAATTTCTAGCATTTCTATCAAACAGTGCAATTAAATTTTAAAACAAATTCAGCAACAGCATCACAACTGAAAAAATCTCTCCAGCACAAGGCAGAAATTTTCTGTCTGTTAAGACAAGTATTACAAAAGATACTGAGAATTCTCTACGATTAGCATAGAGGAAATGACCAACAAAACGTATGACCAGTGAAACATACAGTGGAAAGGATCACATGAACTAGTGAACATAAATTTTCAATGCCAGCAAATCACTTATGTCAAAAGCAAAGGACTTAAGGCAATGATTCCAGAGATATTTCCTTCCCTTCTTTGGGTTTTACCAAAAGGTTAGTGACCAAGGGGTTTGCTGCTAACTTTGGAGCAGCCCTGTAATTACGTGCATAATTGTGTAGTTGTGCATAACTGTGTAGTTGTTGTTTTAATGTATTTACACAGGAAAGATCACTGGATAGTGAACTACATGTAGTTCACTACTTAGTCTGGGATTAACTCATCTCCATGAATTCTTTCATGTTTCAGTACAGTTTTGAATTAAAGGTGCTCCTTCAAATAAACAGTACTCTTTATAGAAGAATAGCCAACAACCCCTCTCCTGACCTTGGCTTTGCACTCAGAGGGCTCCTTAGCCTAGCAGTCTAGATCCTCATTTCTGATCTCTCGTCGAAGGGGTGCTGCAACCCTTCCACCAGCCAACCAGCCATATTCCAGCTTGGTCCGTTGAAGCCCTTTGAAGACTCCAGCTTAACTACTATTTTCACTTAGAATTACTGAGAAGAGAATGTTTTCTACAACTGGTACAAATAAACTTCACAGATTTGACTTTTGGTGGGTCTTGCCTATTCGAAAGTTTCAAGGAAAAACTTCTTGAAGTAGCAAGTGGTATCTCTTAAGATTTTTTTGGAAACTCAATTAGACCAGCATTTGTATGCAAAATCATACTTTAAATAAACCATTGGAAGATATGCATACACCCCTAGCTGTATAGAGCCGGCTCAAGCTGTAATTTACACATTAATATTCACAATCTAACCCAGCTACTTCAAGCCACTGACAACCACCTTTGCTTCTTTATTTATAGAATTTTCCTGGAAAGGATCAGCATTTGCTGGGAAACTAAATGACTATGTTCTAATTGTGTTTCTGAGACCTCATTTCAAGATCTCAGAAAAGCCTCCAAAAAAACTCTGTGAGAAGATATTTCCATAAGTGAACTCATAATAAACGCCTTTTAATACGGGTGATGGGTCTAAAAATAGTTATCTCATGGAAGTAACAGACCGTTACAGTATAAACCCTGAGCACCCGTGCCATTTTTAGTTTCTATAAGGGTAATGGGAATAATGACACTAAATTTGTCAACATTTCACATTGGTCATGATTTAGAATGTCATTTCTTTCTGGTACTGTCTCTGTGTTAAAGGGTAATACGAAAACCCCAGAAGAGGGATGCAAGGAAAGAACGTAATTATTTTGTTCCATTTCAACACTGATGTCCTTGGGTAATTCCATGCCTCAGTTTCTCTCTACCACTTTGAAAACTGGTCAGTCATCTTACTGGGGGAAATCTCCTTCTCAAGTTGCTGGGGTGTTTGTAAATGTTATTATTGTGTGCTGCATGAGAAGGGTCTAATCTAAATATCCAATTAAACTATATGTGGCTCTCTTTAAAAAAACACACAGATATTGTATCATGTGACATGATATAAAATTTAATGTTTTCAAATTGTGCCCCCACCCTTGTTTTGTAACTGACCTGTATCTACTGTAAAATGTAGAACAAACTAGATCCACTTCCAACTGTGCAGATGGCTCATTGTCCAGCTGTCTTAAAGACAGAAAGATTAGTGAGTCTAAGTGTGGTGTTAGGAAGGTGCAAATCATCTGGGAACTTGAAAACTAACCTACAGCCAAATCTTTCTGTTCATGGTCCAAATCTCCCATTGGGAGATAAGACTGGGATCTGAGATAAGGTTTACCACATTATTCCAGAGATAATCCAACATTCATTTCATTTACTGCATTGATAGAGTGCACAGGGGTGGCCTCCATGCGGCGCGCACAAAATCTCCCATCTTTGTCTCTTAAATTTGTAACAGAAGTAGAGTTTCAAGCCTAACCCAGGATAGTTGGCTTGAACCTTTTTTTTCCCTCCATTTTCCTTCCCCTTTTAATGAAGTACTGAAAATACTGTTTTAAACATACTTTTGGTAAAAATTTTTCTGTAAATATACTTTCAAAAACAATATTTTCTGTATTTCATTAAAAGGGGAAGAACATTGCTTCTGGAATTTTGTATTTCCTATCTCCTACCCATCATCTGGTAGCATTAATTCAGCTTTGTGTGCACGTATGTATTTTTTAAAGTCCTCATAAATACACAAAATACCAAGGTTGGCCTTTTCACACAGCTGTTGTTTGGAGTCTGTTGGGTTTGACGGTGTTAATGATGTAGGCATACTCTTGGCTATGCCCACGTCTCCAGCTGGAAAACAGATTTATGTAATTTGTGTTACCTTTGTTGACAGGGAGGTCAGCAGTCTGAACAATTGTATTTATTTATTCACTTGCCCTTTATTTGGTTTTTGGTGGGGGAGGAACTGGGGATAGGGTGATGTTGACATATATATTTATCAATACGTATAGTGACTAGAGCATGTTGTTTGAATTTTAAAAAACTGAAATATATTTGCATGTGACAGTTCAACATATATCTTAAATATGCAATGTGACTATATACATAGAACAACTGTGAAATTTGGGAAAACTGATTCGTGGAGAAACTGTTTTCAAATCAGATCTTACAGCAGGTTCTACAAGAGGGGGTCAGAATGCACGGGTGTGTGGTCAGGCAGCTGCGATGCTCTTGAAGGAGGACTAAAAACAGGAAAAAGATATTTGGCATGTAGTTTTCTGCCACCCCACACTCCTCCTACTTGAACCTCAAGTCCTAAAGTTATACTCTAGGGTGGTTGTTTAGTTTCTTGGTGTTTTGATGGTAAGACATAAGAATAACAACACCGTGTTGAAAAACATCATCTAGATGTGAAGGCAGCGGGTGCCCTCAGGTTCATCTCTGCTTATGCATGGTCTTTGTTGACAAGTTAAAACTAGTTTGGGGGAATATTCACCAGGATTTTTATTACATTATGAGTCTCATTAATGGCATCCATCTTCTCACTTCAAGAGAGATTCCTTATGCCAGCAACACCAGGCCCTTGGTCAGAGCCAAAGCCAGACCTGACTCACTAAAGTAGAAGGGGCATCCTGGGATTCCACTTCAGATTCCATTAGAGTGTCTACATTCCTCAGGTAGAAGTAGTATGCTACTAAGAATCAGAGCCTCCTGGGCAAAAGACATTAAGCCACAGTTACGAACATCTTTCTTCTTTCCCAAGTGGCATGCCACATCCCCAAGGCCATCAACATTTACCAAAGCTCTACCTGCTTACTGGACTCCGGTATCCAAGGAAGATGGCCTGGTTGTATCTGACCATAAGCTTAGCTCTCCCAAGATTTCAGTAAACATATTTCTACTGGAGGAAAAGGGGTGGAGTCTAATTTTCCAAAAAGCATCTTATGACTTACCTACTGTATTTCAGAACGGTTCTTTCATGTTAGAACAAGCCTGTCTTCTACCAGTCTCAACTGTTTACTTCTATCTCTAGCAAACTGATGTAGGTATCCCCTTGCCTAGCTTTCAGGATGTTTGGACTCAAGTTAGCTGCCCTTCAATCCTTGTTTTGTGCCCCAGCTCTCATCCTATTCTCTCATGGCAGGTAGCATTAAAGGTTAGATGTGGAGGATGGTAAAATAAATGAAAGGGAAATTCCCTCTTCCTCCCTCCAAAGGTCTTTGCCAATAGGGATGGAAATAAAGAATCCCAAGCCTACCCCCATGTTATGGACCAAACTGTGTCTCCTCAAAATTCATATGTTGAAGTCCTAAGCTCTAGTTCCTTAGAATGTGACTGTAAGTATGGTTAGAATGTGATTAAGTACTGTATGGTTAAAGGAGATACGTATGGGTGCCAGGTTGACTAGAGATGGACTTGTGATGGTTAATTTTGTGTGTCCACCTGGCTGGGCTATGGTGCCTAGATATTTGATCTAACAGTGTTCTAAGTGTTTCATTGAGGGTGTTTTTGGATGAGATTTACATTTAAATTGGCAGACTCTGAGTAAAGCAGATTGCCCCTCTATAATGTGGGTGGGCCTCGTCTAGCTGGTTTAAGACCTGAACAGAACACAAGACTGATCTCCCCACACAAGAGGAATTCTGCCAGCAATGACCTTCACACTTGAACTGCAATGTCGGCTCTTCCCTGGGTCTACAGCCTGCTGACCCACCCTGCAGGTTTTGGACTTGCCTGCCTCCATAATCACATGAGCTAATTCCTTAAAATAAATCTTTCTATATATGTAGACACACATCCTATGAGTTCTGTTCCTCAGGAGAACCCTGACTAATACCCCCGCCATATCCCATCTGGGCACTCCTGTTCCTATGCTCTGAGTCTGGAAATGATACATGGCAACGTTTCAGCTGCACTAGGTTTTAAAGGATCTACTCTATGCAGATGGCTATGTTGAAAGTTCTGGGGATGGAGGGAGCCTTTCTTTTATGGATTACTTTTTACATATGTAATTGAAAAACTAAATCTATCCCAATGCACCACATTTTTATTGCTGTCACTATTCCTATAGGGCTTTCAACATCAGACTACTACTACCTGCGCTTAGGTGTAGTAATTGTGCTTCTAGAAAAGGCTGAGGAATAAATTAAGTGATGTGACTGTGTGACATCTTGGTCTGTCCCTTCAGCATTCTTTAAGAGGAGGGTGAAGGATGCTCCTTTTACATCTTTTTTCCTAGGAGCCTTTCCTTCAAATACCAGGACACCTGCATACATCCTCCACTGGTAGAATCCTAGAATCCACTGGTAGAATCCTAAAATCCACTGATAGAATCCTAAAATCAAATGTGAGACTAATAATCATGTTGAGAATTGAGAACTTCTTTTCTTCTCCTCCACCAAGACTGGACAAAAGGGGAGAGAAAATTTTCCTTTAAAAGCAGGCTAAGCAATTCAAGTTATGCTCTATATTCTGGAAGTTTTTAAGGACCTATTATAGACATTGCCAAGTGTGTTACTTTCTTATTTGGGTTTTGTCTCCCTATGTTTTCTTCTCAACCCTGAATCTTGTCCTCTTTCCTATAAATATTTTTTATGATACTGTTTATATTTCATTAAAACAAATATCCTATTTTTAGCCATGTATATTTGTATATAGGTTTGTATGCATGCAATATATAACTTCTCATATGTTGAAAAGTGTAGACACTGAAAATTATTTTAAGAATTACAAAAGATACATAATGAATCCTTGACATATTATTCCTACGTGCAGCATTTCCCTGGTATATTATTCAGATCACCTTGTCCCATGTGGGAATAAGCCCATGACCCTGAGGTTTTGCTACATTCATTTTGCAATTGAAGGGAAAAAAAATACTGTATATGCCAGTTAATTATCCCAGATGTAATCACCAGCTGCATTCTCTGCTCTGTTTATGAGCGTATTTTACTTCAGGTAAACACTGTAATTCTGGCAGAAAATTCTGCCTGATGAATACAAACCCTGCCATTATGTATTCATTTTTTTTTAAAGAACATTTACATGTATACAGGAAAGAATACTAAACTAGAGGAAAGGAAACTTGGATTCTGGTCTTGGCGCTGCCACCCTGATTCTAGGCAAGTTAATTAGTCTCAGTTTCCACATCTGTAAATTGGGATAATACAATTTACTTTACAGGGTGGCTGTGAAAGGTAAAAGGAATAGTTTATGTGAAATTTTGCAGTACTTGCACATAGCTTTTGCTCAGTTATTTACTGTTTAACCCATTCTCCTCTATAAAGAAAATAAGTACGGTATCTGCTTTATATTTTAAGTATACCATGAGGAAAAAATACAATGATAACGACAAATACTCTTAGGGGTACCTTAAAAGGGAAATGCAAATATAAATATGATCAGTCACGTGTGTGTTTGTGTTTTGCTCTACATTCTGTGTTAAACCCATTCGTCTTAGTCCTTGTTGGACAGCACCCATCGGCATAACTGGTATTTCTAACTTCCTCCCATGTGCCCGTCCCAGCTTTTAAGCCCAGTTCAATTCAGCGTGAAAAACGTCAGCGGAAATGGTTCAGAAATGGTTGACAGAGGGTCACGTCATTGTTCGCGGTGGCAATGCATGAATAACTGCTAGTTAATATCTTAATTCTGATGACAGGATTCACATGCACAGGACAGTGCTAGCCAGCTGGAGAGAACCGTCAGCTGAACAGAGGGTGAGTCATTAATTCATTTTCTCAGGTCTGGACAGTTCAAGTGCAATTCACAAAAGTAAAGGAGGTTCTGTCTGTCAGGAAAGTGGGCTGAGAAAAAGGAGCCATGGAGATTTCTTCCATGGATACTGAAAGAAGTTAATAAACAAAGCTCAGCAAGGTAAAACTGTTTGGAGAGATGTTCATTCATAAAACCAAGGTTTCGGTTTTTTCGGTCCAGTCACATTAACGCAGGCAGAGCTCAGGCTCAGCACTTTCTATAGGCACTTAGTACACTTAGGTACTACGCTAGAACTATGTATATCCTCTTGGACTACTTATCGGTTGCTTGTTTTGGAGGACTTTTTTGGGGTGTGGGAGAGTGGTTTCTCTTTCATAAAAACGGAAAAGGACACCACCACTCAATATTATACTGTATTGTTAATTCAAATTGCTCTGGGAGGTGGGCTGTACTGACTTCTCAGTGACTTGAAAGAGCTCCAATACTGTTCTTCAGATGGAGCCAGAGAGAATTCAACCTCCAGTAGGAAGGAACTGGTTTTTACCCATAAGGCCTCTTATAGCCCTCCCCACGTGCCCCGCGTGCTGCTTCCCCTAATTTCAGACCAAACTGCTTACCATTTTCAGAGAGAAACCTGAGCACTTCGTGTCTGTATTAAGTTCCTAATATCAGAGGTTTCAAACTCAATGGAAACTTAATCTTTTTTTTTCCAGCTAATAGACTATTGTGATGCCTGGTTCTATAATTTTACTTATTTTACCAGCTTTAAAAAAAATTTTTCGGGGCAATACATGCTCAACGTAAAAATTTAGAAATGCTAAAAAGCACAAAGAAGAAAGTCAAAATAACCTATGATCATATGAATCACTTAATTAACCTATATTTATTGCATCTATTATATGTCAGTGGCTGTGGATACCAATGCAGGTTAACACCTGTGGTCTAGATTCAGAGACATAAGTAAGTGAATATTAATATTCATGCTTGCTGTGGTTAATCCTTTTTAAAGGGGGGTTAGTTAATCTTTCTTACTAAGTACAACCATAATGTGATATTATGAGAAGAATGTTGAAATAGATTCAGAAGCCCCGGGCTCTAGATTAAACTGTCTTACTGGTTGACCTAAGATAGAGCACCTAAGTTTTTAAAAACCCTTTAGTACCTTCTATATCTATGGAGTATATACATACATATATATATATTTATATGTAAAATATATATATCTACTTCCCATAATGTCCCTTTCTATATCTATATTCTATGAGTTTTACTATCAGTAACCAATATGCCCAGTTCTTTTCATTGGCAACTGTTCAAACGGGGCCCAGCATCATGTTTTTGTAAATTAGCGTTAGGATTTTCCGTCATAATAATTTGGCGTAAGATACGGATGAACTTACCGTTCACTTGGATGTTCCTTAAAGTATTTATCTACATGATTTAACTTTGTCCCAAACCTCTTCCAAACAAACTGAACAAAAACACTCAACTTGAACTACAATAACAATAATATTCCTGAGCTATCTCAGACTTTTTTTTTTTTTTTTTTTTTTAGTACTTAACAATAAACTTCCGATCACTTAAGAGTACGAAACACATTTCAGTTTAAACACATGAACCGTGCACATGGGATGGATCACACAGACAAAACAAAACCAAAAGTGATAAATAAAATCAAAGCCTGACTAGAACTGCTCCATTTCTAATCAGTGCTTTGAACTCTGCAGGGCCCCGAATGTTTCCCTAAAACTGCATGGTTCATGAAAAGTCCAAGAACAGTAAATCACGCCAATTTGGATAATATTAATGGTAAACATCCCCTGATTCTATAAAGGAGTTCTTAAGTCATTTGGGAATCGAAGAACAGAGGAGAAAAAAGACATGAGAACAAGAAAGTATATGCTTCATTGCAGTGGGAAAGAAAGAGAAAACAGAAGACATAAAGTAACTTGCTGGAGGATTCTCTCCTGCAGTAACATCTGTACAGTACTCAAGTAATGCTATAGGCAGACCTACCAATTCGGAAACACAAGTCAGTGGATACTAATACTATGCTTGCGTGGTTAAAAATTTTTTAAAGAAGGGTTAATTTCATTTATTAAGTACAACCACAATGTGATATTATGAGAAGAATGCTGAAATAGTTTCAAAAGCCTTGGGTTCTAGATTAGATCCTGTTTTCCTGACATACGCCTGATTTATTCTTTTTATTATGGCATGAGCAGTAACTTCTTGGTCTGGTGATTATTTAATATGGTAAGTCATGGAGGAGTTTGGGGGCTTATATCTTTGGGGGTGAAAAGGTCCAGATAAATGTTCAAGGTTGTCTTTACAGAGTAGTTCTATGAGAGCTCTCATTTCAGTCAAGGGCTAACACTTACATGGAACCTGCCTCAGCCCAGCTGATGTTCTAGTAAACCACACACAGTAACTCATTTAACTTACAACCATCATCCATGAGGCAGATCCTATCATCATCCCTATTTTGCATGAAGAGAATGAGGCAACTTGCCAAAAAGCACACAGCAACAAGTAGTGGATCTGAGATTTGAATTTAGGCCATCTTAATCCAGAGGCCTTAATCCAGAGGCCTTAATCCATAACTACTGTATGTCTTTCAAGTCGTTTTAAAATTAAACCTGTTCTACCTCTTGATTGTTCATAGGGATTGGAAGGAATAATCAATAATTTGTTCATCAATAATCAATAAGTTATTCATAAATACCACCCAGTAATTAACAAATGCGGCTACAATGAAAGAAATCTACAACGTTCATTGTTCTCTCCACATGGCCATTTTCATCATGAATTCATAAGAGAGACACTGACTGGGAATGAAACGGCCCGAATTACTTTTAACGTCCTAATAAACAGAACAGAGGAAGGGAATGTGGCAAATCAATAAGCTGGATACTTAGAATTGCCAGACACGCCATTCCTGCGGACCCACACCCACTTTCCTGTAAAGCTTCAGCAGCAAACTAAAGACTGGGAGGGCTACACAGTTCCATTTTCTGAACAGAAAGGAGAATCGAACACATTTCATGGGGCCACTTTGTTAAAACCATACCCTTTAGTCTGCAATTAAAATCTCATGGATTCTTTTTAAACCTATATTTAAATATGAGACTCAAGCTTCTACGATAATTATCAAGCTTGACTATCTGACTTCCCTACTCCCATCAGGTTCAAACAGTATAGGAACTGTCATGGGGAGCTGTTACAGCAATAAGAGGTGACAGCTGACTGCTGGAGAGAAGACAAGTAACACTCAAAAGTTGATGAGGAAGAGTCTGTGCTTTGGGATGAAGAACGCACGCCCACACTGACGACCCTGAGTAGACGTCACAGAAAATATTAAGTTCGAGTCCTCATCCCATGCCTAGTATAATACCTCTTGGAAGAGTTACATTAGTAACTGTTTCATGAAATTTTGGTGGTTGCAGTTGAGAAGGTTAACTGCCTTAGTTAACTTTCTGGAAGATGTATTTGTCTAGTGATTTCTGTGCAATGTAGGACATTTTTTTTGTTAATAATATCTGATATCCAATAAGTCAACCAGCCCAATTCTGGATAAAGGACTATTCGCTCTAAATGTGCCTAACAATATTTAGAAGAACCTGACAAATGAGATTGGTGGGACATAAAAAGGAAAATACTTTTAATCTATGATTGCCTGCATAATGATAAAACTGCAAATGAAAAATTTTAATTTCAATTACCTGAATGTATTCCTTATAAAAAATAAACCAACTGTGTATTTGAAACACCTCAGTCATTCACTAAACTTTCAACATTTATGCTTACGTGCGGAATTGCATAGATGCAGCCTAAATGGCTGTTAGTAAATGCTTAGAAATGTTTTCCTGGCAGGGTAGTAATAGTTTTCTGTCTCATATTTCCATTCTGTAAAGTGAGGGTGGTGTTAGATACATCATCTGGCTGTCAGACACTCAGGCTTTAGAAAAGAGAGACACATAAACAGAGCAATTTGGTTATAATTCTACGATAAGAAATTGTGCCACTAAGAGCTGGGTGCCACTCTGCTTTTTAAGGATAAAGTCTACTACAGAGAAATCTGCCAGGACTTTTCCATTTTTATTCCCATTTTCTATTTTCTACATTTGAACTCAGTAATCCTTCGTATATTTTGGCAGAGCCTAAACTTTCTCCTCAATTCCAATTTCCCCCTTATTAACCTGAAATAAAATTCTATGAAGCTCTGCACAGAAAAATTACAGGATCAAATGGAAAGGCTGCATTAGCTATCTCCTGTCTCAAGCTTCTGCTTAATGTTCTAAAGACGAGATAGGGAGTGACTGGGAATACCCAAGGGGTAGGAAAACAAATTATTGGAATAGATGCCTGTGCCTCATAATGGGATATCTACAGAGATAGAAACCAGAACTTTCTATTAGCTACTTTCCCTATGTACTGACTTCCTAAAAATAACCTCAGGCTATCTCTTTGGCCAAATTCTTTCCCAAGACCTGATGTCAGACACTATATTTAGGAGAGTAGCAAGTAGGAAGATTTCATCTGTTCATTCAAGATTTCCCTTAACACAGCAACAGATGTTGGTAAGAAGAATTAACAAGGTCCAGAAAAACTTAAGCAAAAGACTTGAAACTGTAGTAACTGAAGCGGGCAGAGCTATGGAGAAGTTGTAGCCATTAGCGTCATCACGGAACTGGTTTGTTTTTCAGAAACTAACACCATCAATTTTTGAAAACATTCACTTGTTTGCCATTAAGCAGGCTGGGCCGGAAGAAATGTAAATTTGAACTTTCGAAGCACCTTAGATCAAGCTAGCAGTACCCATATAGACCTGCCATCACCTAACTGCCTTGGGATATGAAATTGAAAATAGCTGTTAATGTATTAGGGACTCACATTACAGGAATTGGATAATTGAATCACCCAAACTACCTCAGAGATCAGAGAGGTTAAGTAATGGTAAACAACATAACTTGGAAACAACAGAGCTGAGACTCAAACCCAGGTTTATTTGACTACAAAGCCCTGTGCTCAACCACAGCCTCAGATGTTTCCCCAAAACGCCCTTGCACCTGCTCAGGAATACTTTCTCACCTCACCTTTTTTCCAAGAAAAATAGGTGCTCCCCATACTTCCTCAAGTGTTTTAAACTTCCTAGTTAATGGTTTCTTCCCAG
This sequence comes from Pseudorca crassidens, assembly GCF_039906515.1. Lineage (NCBI taxonomy): Eukaryota > Metazoa > Chordata > Mammalia > Artiodactyla > Delphinidae > Pseudorca > Pseudorca crassidens. The sequence continues at coordinate 13,378,398 of NC_090316.1, forward strand.
AAGGAAGGAACGTGGCTAATCTAGAAAGCAGATTCACGCAATTAACCGAGACGATAACACTTCACTGATAAGAGAGCCGGCCAGGACCAGGCTAAGTCAGGTAGACCTTACATATATAGTCTTCAACAAGAAAACTTGAGAGGATCCTGTCTAATGTTAAAAGTTCGTTCACAAAATACTTCAAGTAATTTTAAATAATCAAATATCAAATAAACCCATATAAAATATTTGCATGTTCCTGTTTTAAAGTAAAAACCCAACTGTGAGAAACATCTTGAACTGTGATAGAGTGCAACATGGAAAAAAGAACGCTGAAAGATCTGAGTTATCAAAGAAATTATATCTATCTCTCTATTGAAATTTTTTTGCTACCCCTTGGTAGCTATTGATTGCAGTTACTTTAATTATGGGGAAATACATGATGTATATTTTTCAGATGTCTCAAAAATTATTCTTTCTTTAAGTTTTACCAATGCACCTAAGTATTTAAAATAAAAATGTGTATTTCTTATTGTAAAAAAAAAAAAAGTTCATTCATATATAAACCGAGCGCTAATCTTTAGCACATGCATATCCTACCACTGTGCAGGTTTACAACTGACCAATGATATCATCTGGAATTATTTACTGCAAAAATATCAGCAAACTGTTTACTAAGTGCCTCCCACTGAGCCAAGCACTAGCAACTCAAAAGTGAACATGAAGGATAAAAATTTTACTGTCATGGTGGTCCACACATGAGATAAGACAAATAAATAACCAACATAAATCATAACGTGCTAAGAAGGAGGCTGAGACAGAGTGATGGGCTGATTCAGGTGAGGCTGAGAGCGGAAAATAAAGGACATGGTTCTGCAAAAGGGTAGAGAATAGACTCTCAGGCAGAGAGAACAGCAGGTGAAAGGCCTCTAGGTGGCACAGAGCTTGGTGTGTGCTGGGAACTGAGAACAGTGAAGCTGAGGGAAGGCGGGAGGAAGCAGGGTTTGATGAGTAATGTGGGAAAGTACTACAAGACAAAATGGGAGAGAATGAAAGAGGTCTGGTTATGATGTCAAGTTCAGATCTGAATGGTTAAGTGCAATAAGAATCCACTGAACACTTTATTATTGAAATACGGCTGATTTACAATATTGTGTTAGTTTTAGGTATATGGTGTAGTAATTTGGGGGTTTCTTTTGCAGATTACATTCCATTATAGGTTATTACAAGATACTGGGCATAATTCCCTGAGCTATACAGTATATCCTTGTTGCTTATCTTTTTAACATCTTTATTCGACTATAATTGCTTTACAATGGTGTTATTTTCTGCTTTATAACAAAGTGAATCAGCTATATGTATACATATGTTCCCATATCTCCTGCCTCTTGTGTCTCCCTCCCACCCTCCCCATCCCATCCCTCTAGGTGGTCACAAAGCACCGAGCTGATCTCCCTGTGCTATGCAGCTGCTTCCCACTACCTATCTATTTTACATTTGGTAGAGTATATATGTCCATGCCACTCTCTCACTTCATCTCAGGTTACCCTTCCCCCTCCCCGCATCCTCAAGTCCATTCTCTATATCTGCATCTTTATTCCTGTGCTGCCCCTAGGTTCTTCAGAGCCTTTTTTTTTTTTTAGATTCCATATATATGTGTTAGCATACGGTATTTGTTTTTCTCTTTCTGACTTACTTCACTCTGTATGACAGACTCTAGGTTCATCCACCTCATTACAAATAACTCAATCTCGTCTGTTTCTATGGCTGAGTAATATTCCATTGTATATATGTGCCACATCTTCTTTATCCATTCATCTGTTGATGGACACTTAGGTTGCTTCCATGTCCTGGCTATTGTAAATAGAGCTGCAATGAACATGGTGGTACATGACTCTTTTTGAATTATGGTTTTCTCAGGGTATATGCCCAGTAGTGGGATTGCTGGGGCGTATGGTAGTTCTATTTTTAGTTTTTTAAGGAACCTCCATACTGTTCTCCATAGTGACTGTATCAATTTACATTCCCACCAACAGTGCAAGAGGATTCCCTTCTCTCCACACCCTCTCCATCATTTATTGTTTGTAGATTTTTTGGTGATGGCCATTGTGACTGGTGTGAGGTGATACCTCATTGTAGTTTGGATTTGCATTTTTCTGATGATTAGTGATGTTGAGCAGCTTCTGACTGGTCTGTTTATACTTTCTATTCTTCCTGGTTCAGTCTCAGAAGGTTGTGTTTTTCTAAGAATTTGTCCGTTTCTTCCAGGATGTCCATTTTATTGGCATATAGTTGCTTATAGTAATCTCTCATAATTCTTTGTATTTCTGCAATGTCACTCATCACTTATCCTTTTTCATTTCTAATTCTACTGATTTGTCTTCTCCCTTTTTTTCTTGATGAGTCTGGCTAATGGTTTATCAATTTTATCTTCTCAAAGAACCAGCTTTTAGTTTTATTGATCTTTGCTATCATTTCCTTCATTTCTTTTTCATTTATTTCTGATCTGATCTTTATGATTTTTTTCCTTCTGCTAACTTTGGAGTGTTTTTATTCTTCTTTCTCTAATTGCTTTAGGTATAAGGTTAGGTTGTTTTTTTGAGATTTTTCTTGTTTCTTGAGGTGGGATTGTATTGCTACAAACTTCCCTCTTAGAACTGCTTTTGCTGCATCCCATAGGTTTTGGGTTGTCGTGTTTCCATTATCATTTGTTTCTATGTATTTTGTGATTTCCTCTTTCATTTCTTCAGTAATCTCTTGGTTACTTAGTAGTGTACTGTTTAGCCTCCATGTGTATTTTTTTTACAGACTTTTTCCTGTAATTGATATCTAGTCTCATAGCATTGTGGTCAGAAAAGATACTTGATACAATCTCAATTTTCTCAAGTTTACCAAGGCTTGACTTGTGACCCAAGATATGATCTATCCTGGAGAATGTTCCATGAGCACTTGAGAAGAAAGTGTATTCTGTTGTTTTTGGAAGGAATGTTCTATAAATATCACTTAAGTCCATCTTGTTTAATGCATCATTTAAAGTTTGTGTTTCCTTATTTATTTTCATTTTGGATGATCTATCCACTGGTGAAAGCAGGGTGTTAAAGTCCCCTACTATGATTGTGTTACTGTTGATTTCCCCTTTTATGGCTGTTAGCATTTGCCTTATGTATTGAGGTGCTCCTATGCTGGGTGCATAAATATTTATAATTGTTATATCTTCTACTTGGATTGACCCCTTGATCATTATGTAGTGTCCTTCTTTGTCTCTTATAATAGTCTTTATTTTAAAGTCTATTTTGTCTGATATGAGAATTGCTACTCCAGCTTTCTTTTGATTTCCATTTGCATGGAATATCTTTTATCCATCCCCTCACTTTCAGTCTGTATGTGTCCCTAGGTCTGAAGTGGGTCTCTTGTAGACAGCATATATAAGGGTCTTGTTTTTGTATCCATTCAGCCAGTCCGTATCTTTTTGCTGGAGCATTTAATCCATTTACATTTAAGGTAGTTATCGATATGTATGTTCCTATTACCATTTTCTTAATTGTTTTGGCTTTTTTATTGTAGGTCTTTTCCTTCTCTTGTGTTTCCTGCCTAGAGAAGCTCCTTTAGCATTTGTTGTAAAGCTGGTTTGGTGGCGCTGAATTCTCTTAGCTTTTGCTTGTCTGTAAAGTTTTTAATTTCTCCATTGAATCTGAATGAGACCCTTGCTGGGTAGAGTAATCTTGGTTGTAGGTTTTTCCCTTTCATCACTTTAAACATGTCCTGCCACTCCCTTCTACCTTGCAGACTTTCTGCTGAAAGATCAGCTGTTAACCTTATGGGGAGTCCCTTGTATGTTATGTGTTGCTTTTCCCTTGCTGCTTTTAATATTTTTTTCCTTTGTATTTAATTTTTAATAGTTTGATTAATATGTGTCTTGGCATGTTTCTCCTTGGATTTATCCTGTATGGGACTCTCTGTGCTTCCTGGACTTGATTGGCTATTTCCTTTCCTATATTAGGGAAGTCTCCAACTATAATCTCTTCAAATATTTTCTCGGTTCCTTTTTTTTTCTCTTCTTGATTCTGGGACCCCTATAATTCGAATGTTGGTGCATTTAATGTTGTCCCAGAGGTCTCTGAGACTGTCCTCAATTCTTTTCTTTTTTTTTTCCTTTACTCTGCTCTGTGGTAGTTATTTCCATTCTTTTATCTTCCAGGTCACTTATCCATTCTTCTGCCTCAGTTATTCTGCTATTGATTCCTTCTGAGAATTTTTAATTTCATATATTGTGTTGTTTATCATTGTTTGTTTGCTCTTTAGTTCTTCTAGGTCCTTGTTAAACGTTTCTTGTATTTTCTCCATTTTATTTCCAAAATTTTGGATCATCTTTACTATCATTACTCTGAATTCTTTTTCAGGTAGACTGCCTATTTACTCTTCATTTGTTTGGTGTGGTGGGTTTTTACCTTGCTCCTTCACTGCTGTGTGTTTCTCTGTCTTCTCATTTTGCTTAACTTACTGTGTTTGGGGGTCTCTTTTATGCAGGCTGCAAGTTCATAGTTCCCGTTGTTTTTGGTGTCTGCCCCCAGTGGCTGAGGTTGGTTCAGTGCATTGTGTAGGCTTCCTGGTGAAGGGGACTGGTGCCTGTGTTCTGGTGGATGAGGCTGATCTTGCCTTTCTTGTGGGCAGGACCGAGTCCAGTGGTGTGTTTTGGGGTGTCTGCGAACTTAGTATGATTTTAGGTAGTCTCTGCTAATGGATGGGGTTGTGTTCCTGTCTTGCTAGTTGTTTGGCATAGGGTGTCCAGCACTGGAGCTTGCTGGTCACTGAGTGGAGCTGGGTCTTAGCGCTGAGATGGAGATCTCTGGGAGAGCTTTCGCCATTTGATATTACATGGAGCCGGGAGTTCTCTGTTGAACCAATGTCCTGAACTTGGCTCTCCCACCTCAGAGGCACAGTTCCTGACACCTGGCTGGAGCACCAAGACCCTGTCAGCCACATGGCTCAGAAGAAAAGTGGGAAAAAAAGAAAGAAAGAAAGAAAGAAAGAAAAAGTAATAACAATAAAATAAAAAATTATTAAAATAAAAAATAATTTTAATTTATTATAAATAAAAAAGAAAAAAAAGAAAGAGAGCAACCAAACCAAAAAACAAATCCACCAATGATAACAAGTGCTAAAAACTATACCAAAAAAAACACAACAAAACAAAAACAAAAATAATGGACAGACAGAACCCTAGGACAAATAGTAAAAGCAAAGCTATACAGACAAAATCATACAAAGAAGCATACACATACACACAAAAAGAGAAAAAGGAAAAAATATACGTATATAAAAAGCAAGAGAGCAACCAAATCAATAAACAAATCTACCAATGATAATAAACTCTAAATACTAAACTAAGATAAACATAAAACCAGAAACAAATTAGATGCAGACAGCAAACCCCAAGTGTACAGTTGCTCCCAAAGTCCACCTCCTCAATTTGGGATGAGTCGTTGTCTATTCAGGTATTCGACAGATGCAGGTACATCAAGTTGATTGTGGGGATTTAATCCACTGCTCCTGAGGCTGCTGGGAGAGGTTTCCCTTTCTCTTCTTTGTTTGCACAGCTCCTGGGGTTCAGCTTTGGATTTGGACCCGCCTCTGCGTGTAGGTCGCCTGGGGACGTCTGTTCTTCTCTCAGACAGGACGGGGTTAAAGGAGCAGCTATTTCAGGGGCTCTGGCTCACGCAGGCCGGGGGAGGGAGGGGTACGGATGCGGGGTGAGCCTGCGGCGGCAGAGGCCAGCATGACATTGCAGCAGTGTGAGACGCACCGCCATGTGTTCTCCCGGGGAAGTTGTCCCTGGATCACGGGTCCCTGGCAGTGGCGGGCTGCACGGGCTCCCAGGAGGGGAGGTGTGAAGAGTGACCTGTGCTCGCACACAGGCTTCTTGGTGGCGGCAGCAGCAGACCTAGCGTCTCATGCCCATCTCTGGGGTCCGCGCTGATAGCCACGGCTCCTGCCCATCTCCGGAGCTTGTTTAGGCGGTGCTCTGAATCCCCTCTCCTCGCGCAACCCGAAACAATCGTCTCTTGCCTCTTTGGCAGCTCCAGACCTTTTCCTGGACTCCCTCCCGGCTAGCTGTGGCGCACTGGCCCCTGCAGGCTGTGTTCACGCCGCCGACCCCAGTCGTCTCCCTGTGCTCCGACTGAAGCCCGAGCCTCAGCTCCCAGCCCCGCCCGCCCCAGCGGGTGAGCAGACAAGCCTCTCGGTCTGGCGAGTGCCGGTCGGCACCGATCCTCTGTGCGGGAATCTTTCCGCACCCCTGTGGCTGCGCTCTCCTCCACGGCCCCGAAGCTTACCCCCTCCGCCACCCGCAGTCTCCGCCCGTGAAGGGGCTTCCTAGTGTGTGGAAACCTTTCCTCCTTCACAGCTCCCTCCCAGAAGTGCAGGTCCTGTCCCTATGCTTTTGTCTCTGTTTTTTCTTTTTTCTTTTTCCCTACCCAGGTACATGGGGAGTTTCTTGCCTTTTGGGAAGTCTGAGGTCTTCTGCCAGCCTTCAGTAGGTGTTCTGTAGGAGTTGTTCCACATGTAGATGTATTTCTGATGTATTTGTGGGGAGGAAGGTGATCTCCACGTCTTACTCCTCCACCATCTTGAAGGTCTCTCTACTTATCTGTTTTATACATAGTAGTTTGTATCTGTTAATCCTAAACTCCTCACTGCTCCTCCCTCCCCCTCGCCTTTGGTAAACCATACATTTGTTTCTATGTCTGTGAATCTGTCTCTGTTTTTTATATAGATTCATTTGTATATTTTTTAGATTCCACCTCTAAGTGATACCATATGATCCAGCAATTCCATTCGTGGGTATAAATCCGGAAAAATGAAAATTCTTAATTTGATAAGATACATGCACCCCAATGTTCACAGCAGCACTGTTTACAATAACCAAGACATGTAAGCAACCCAAGTGGCACCAAGAGATGATTGCTTTACAAAGATGTGGTGTGTGTATGTGTGTGTGTATACACACACAAAATGGAATATTACTCAGCCATAAAAAATGATATATTTCCATTTACAGCCACGTTGGTTGGACCTAGAGAGTATTATGCTCAGTGAAACAAGTCAGACAGAGAAAGACAAACAGCAAACACTTTTAAGCGAAGAATCCTCATGATCTAATATGTATTGTAAAAATATCACTCTGGCTGCTTCTCTTGCAGAGAATGTGTTATTTTAAAAGGTATGAGTGACGGCAGGGATGCTAGTTAAGGGCTATTGCCCTAGTGTAGATGAGAAATGAAGACAGCTTGGACTAGGGTGGTATATATGGGGACAGAGATAAATGAATGGATTTGAGATATATTTTGAAGTAGAAATAATAGAACTTGCTCACATGCTGGATACAGAAAGTAAGAGGAATGGAAGAATCAAAATTTGGATTGAGCTGCGAGGGGGATAATGATGCCCTTTATGAGAAGGAAAAAGCAATAAAGTACTTTCTAATCCTTTTACGAGTCCAAATTTCAAGGTTAAAATAATTACGGTTACTGATTATCCTTATATGCTTAACAGACCCCTTAAGTTATTATTTCAATTAATCTACTAGTCAGTCTTGCAGAGCAGCGTTATAATGGCCATTTTATACAGGAGAAAATTGACATTCAAAAAAAACTACGTATCTTTTCCAAGGTATCAGTCTGGAGTGAGTAGAACACAGGTCTGTTTGGCTTGAAAATTGGATTCATCCCAGTGTTGAAGTTTATGTCCATCTGGCTGTCAATTATAGCTCTATACATAGGTCCATATCTGACCTATAGTATTCTTAGTATGTATCTAATTCTTAAATAAACAAATGCGATTTCCACTAAGGCTTGATGCTTCTCCAAGATTCCCAAATACATTCCCTTCTAGCTGACATCTTAAGTACTGCTACTTTTAGGGCTGACCTTTAAACTGCTGCCCCTCCGAGAGCTCTCTATCACTGATGGACTGCTTTAGTTATATTTCTCTCTCTACACCCTTCCTAGAGAAAGACGTGTGGGCACACTACACTGCCAAGACTTGGGAGGGGCCATAGGAGTGTCAACTAGGACACAGGTCCTCAAGACCAATGCAAGACTATCTAGAAAAGACATACTCAGATACAGGATCCCCTGGACGGCTTGGGCACTGCCTTCACCTCTGCCAACTCCTCCAAGTCCAAGGTCTCTGGACCCTTGCGTTTTGGGGGATCATCCTTACTCTACTGCACACTCCCCCAGGGAGGGTCCACTTTGCTGTCAGGGCTTAGGCTACCCTGATAGACCAATTAGAGCATCCTTCTTCTGCAAGGAAGTCTCCCAGCTGCACAGCACTCCAGCCACAGTCTCCATTTCTGACACCCACTTCATCAATCAGTGTTAGCAAGTTCTAGTTAAGGCAACACTTGTCAAGACAGAAGCTCTTTCTGCACCTTGTCTCCAGTCAGATGACAGAAACAAAGGCTTAAGTCTCGATCTCAAGCAGATTCTGTGCTGCTGTACTTCACCTGAGCTGTAACACCGGCTTCCTGAAAGAAAACCCTGCTCGGGACTTTCCTGGTGGTCCAGTGGTTAAGACTCCACACTCCCACTGCAGGGGTCATGGGTCTGATCCCTGGTCGGGGAACTAAGATCCCATACGCCACACCACATGGCCAAAAATAAAATAAAATAAAATAAAAATAAAAATCCCTACTCAAGGAGATCCACTATGACCAGAAAAGCATGCTTTATTCCAACCTGGATTTCACTCCTTCTCTTCCCATGAGTAGCGAAATGTGTAATTCATCCATTGCTCTTTGTCTTGCTATAGGGGATTATGTGTTAAGCAGAGGTAGGTCGACTTTAAGCTCTAGAAGGCTTGCAGTAAACACAATCCTGGTGAACATCTGTAGCCTCTGGCAGACAGGCTCTGAGGAGCCCCTTCACCCTTTACTCAAGGAGACAGTGCCTGGCCATCCTCATGCCACTTCTGCTTTCCTTCCCAGCTACTGAGTTAGATAAATTTCCTAGTATCATTCCTCATAAATGCTGTCCTCCTCATGGTTTGAGTTTTGTCACCCCTCCAAGAACACCTAGCATCCCACACTTAGTTACAAAGACTTACAGTATGTAACAGTAGATCTTCTTCAGGGTCCCAACCCATAGCAATGAGTAAGATTCTCAACTATAATATTCGGATTTACTGGCAATACCACTGGGGCTGATTTTCTGTCAGAAAGGAATATGATTAAAGGGCACATCTGGGTGTCATGACCCATAACTCTGCAGCAGGTCTCCACTGCTGCCATCATGGCGTGAAACACGTGCCTCCCCTGGTTGAAGAAGGCGCTCGAGAAATGAGTAAGTGTCAGATTTATCTGGAGGACTTTTTAACACCAAGAGAGGTAAGGCCATGCATGGATCAGAGCTCCTGGCTCTCAAAGAAATCCCCCAGCAACAAGCTCTCACCTACTGCATACCCTCCACTCTGCCAGCCCCTCTGCATGTCTTCCAATCGAGACTAGCTTGTTTGAGCCTTGGAATGGCCCATGGCCTCTCATGCATATCTTTGTTGGATCTGTCATCCCCTGTCATCTCTTCCTATGATGCTACTAACTGCATGCTTATGCCCCCGCCCCATGCCCAATTCATATGTTGAAACGGGATGGTATTAGGAGTTGAGGCATTAGGGAAGTGATTAGGTTTAGATGAAGTCATGAGGGTGGAGCCCCCCGTAGTGTGATTAGTGTCCTTATTAAAGAGAGACTAGAGCTTGCTCTGTTTTTGCCTTAAGATATAGCAAGAAAGCAGCTGTTTATAAACCAGGAAGAGGGCTCTCACCAGACACCAAATCTGTCGCCACCCAGATCCTGGACTTCCCAGCCTCCAGAACTGTGAGAAATAAATGTTTGTTGTTTAAGCCACCCAGTCTATAGTATTTTTGTTACAGCAGCCCTAGCTAAGACATGCAGTAACCCAGTGTCTGATGTTGGCTACATCCCTGATTTCACCTCCCGGGTTAAGTCTGACATCCTGTCCAGATTTCTTCACCTTATGATCACTGGTTTTGCAATTGCCAGTCTTATCTCAGTATGCCCCTGAGCCATGATGTCACTGAGATAAAATACCTAAAGCTTTTACAGTAGAAACACATTTTTGCCCCAAGCCTATCTTCTATGTTTTACAGAAGATGAAACTGTAGAGGTTAAGTGATATGCTCAACATCACAAAGTAAGTTGGTAATGACTAGAACCCAGGCTTTCTGACTCATAGAACAGTGATCTTTACACTAACCATGCCATCCCATTCTTAGAAAACATGTTCATCAAAGGAGGGAGTGCCATAGAGGATATATTGTTAAAATCTGAATTTGGGAACAAATGACTCATCTTGTAGGTTAGGTTCTGTTCTGGGAACAGAAGCATTGAAAAAAGATGACAATAGCTGGTGTTTACAGAGACGTACATCCAGGTTTTATCATCTTTAAAAGTTTCTGCAAAACTTGTCAAACTAAATCTTGACGGGACGAAAAAGATGATTTTTTTCCCCTTTTTTTTAAAGCCAAATAACCAATAGACTAATGAATTTCCACATTTCCTCAGTAGTCTTGCATGGAAAATACTTAAAACATAGTTAACATATTTGGAGGAGGAATCTCTTCACCAAGTGAGTTGTCCCAAGTCAGTGGGTGTGGAGGGGAGGATCTCTTGCTGTGCAAGCAGTCTCCAAAAGTCAAATGCCTGCCAATCTGTTCCCAAGTTGAGGTTCATTCTCAAGGTCAAGTATCTGTTGCTACACAGTGCCCCCCACCCCCCATCTGAGCCCTTCTCTCCAAGGGAATCATCTCTCCAGGGTCAGAAGCAGCCTGGGCACCATCATGATGAGCATTTTCATTCATTTATTTTTAAGGTCAGAAATATTAAATTCTGTATATTCATAAACCAAATCAAAAGAAGGACTGAAATTAAAACTCAGATATCCCAATTTCATTCTTTTCTTTTTTTATCTTTCAATCTTGGTTGAGTCTTGAACATTTCTGGTGCTTTTCAAGTCAATTTTTTCCCACAGTATTCTGATTATCCTCATCGACTATGTTGCTATGAAATCAATGTCTATACTTACAATGTACACCTAATAGAGGGCTCTCATTTAATAGGTCCATAAAATTTTACACTCATGTTTTGTTCACTTAAAGTTCTTACACTGCTGGTTTAAGAGCTGTGAAGCATAGAGAAAAGATACTGACAGGGATCTTAGAAGTCTATGATCTTTCCCCCAACTGGCTGAGGCAGTTTCCAAAAGGTTTAGCTTAGACCAATCTGGTCCTAGCAAATAATTTTCCCTGATGGTAATCTACACATACCTTAGTCAATACTTACCATCCTGTTAATTATAGACTTTGGCAATAAGATAAAAAAATAGTCCATGAGGTTGCAGTCCACTATATGTTCTTTGTGCTGGTAACCAAACCCCTCCTGAATGATGGCAAAACTGTCAGCTGAATGATGGCAAAACTGTCAGGATTTAGAGTCATCAACTAAGGCATCACTTAGGGTGACTGCCAGCCAGTACCACTCGTTAATCACAGTCTAGGGGACAAGTGGTTTTAACAGATGAAACCTGAAACTCAGGACAACATGAGAAGAGGTTTGAGATACACTCTCTGCTTCTCAGTGCACAACCTGCAACAGCAGATCCAGAATTTCTCTCCCATCGTTTTTTTTTTTTTTTTTTTTTTTTTTTTTTTGTGGTATGCGGGCCTCTCACTGTTGTGGCCTCTCCTGTTGTGGAGCACAGGCTCTGGGCGCGCAGGCGCAATGGCCATGGCTCACGGGCCCAGCCGCTCCGCGGCATGTGGGATCCTCCCGGACCGGGGCACGAACCCGTGTCCCCTGCATCGGCAGGCGGACCCCCAACCACTGCACCACCAGGGAAGCCCTCTCTCCCATCTTAGCCAAACAAGTCTTTCACAGCTTCATTCCAAGTCTGAGTGCAATTTTTCTTAGTTGACTGCTTCTTTCATTACAAGACATCATGTCCGTGTTTAGGGTGCAGATGTATAATGACTGGACTATTACCAGGTGGGCCATCCATCCTGGCTTTCCCGGGATAGACTTAGTGTAAAGCCTGTTGTCCCAGGATAATTGTCCCTTTCATTCACACCAGTTTTAACAATACATTATACTGTTCAATTACCCATTACTAATCACCAGTAATGTGGAAGCCTTCCATCAAGCACTGGTCATACTAACAATTTGATCTTTGAAGATGTTTGCCTTTCACTGAGCATCATTTTGATTGATGTTTCTTTCCAGAGGGGTTTGTTGCAGCTGTGCTCTTCTAGAGCTTCTTTCCTGTGTTCTATATTATCGTTTCAGACCTCAGTGATACGCGATGAAGCCTACATAATTCTGTTTTCACCTCTGATGCTCTTAATCGAGTGAAAAAAAATTGTAAGTGATGGTAATCAATGTAAATCTGGCCATCTTTTGGATCACCTCAGCCTAGAATTACATTTGGAAGAACTGTGAGTCTAGCAACTAAAAATAATTAAAGAACATTTACATTTTTACAGTGGTCTATTAAAAAATGCCAAAAAGGGGCTTCCCTGGTGGCGCAGTGGTTGAGAGTCCACCTGCCGATGCAGGGGACACGGGTTCGTGCCCCGGTCCGGGAAGATCCCACATGCCGCGGAGCGGCTGGGCCCGTGAGCCATGGCCGCTGAGCCTGCGCATCCGGAGCCTGTGCTCCGCGACGGGAGAGGCCGCAGCAGTGAGAGGCCCGCGTACCGCAAAAGAAAAAAAAGCCAAAAAGCATAGCTTTCATTTCGTTTATTGCTGCACATGTCCCCACTTTGCTCACACATAGTCTTTCTTCCCCAGGAATTCAATAAAGGGAAATTCGAAAGATTGTCCTCGAGGGATTTCATCTCAGCCTGATTCACAGTACGTACCACAAAATTAGAGCATTTCAATCCTTGAGGATTGCCAAAAGAATGCAACTGTAGTCAGGGATTTTCCATTAAAGAGATTATCAAATGACTTTGATGAAACTAATGAGAACTGTGTCTGTGTTAAGTATAAAGACAGAACCAGAATGAAGGACCAGCATAATTCTTCTAGCAAGATCTAAAGAATAATTGGAATCAGTCATTTAGAATGGCATGTAATCAAGTGGTGAGAGAGGAAAGGAACGGCCACTTCAACAGTACCTTCCAGAATTGGTAGAAGACACCAAAGACCTCTCTTCTGTCACATACAACTCAGAGCCAGGTGTCATCTCTATCCTGTGATTAACAGACCCAGAGAGATTCATGCACATCCCAAGGTCACACAGGCCCCATAAGGGACATAAAATGACTGCTGAGTTCTCAGCATGATGAACCCTTGAGTAGTAAGACGGGAAGACTTCACCTGCCATGTGTCATCTTGAACAGACTGATAATTTCTGAAGAAAGTGAAAGTACACAAGTATCCAGGTATCTCAATAAAATTGGCTCAAATTCTCTTCCTTAGAACCCAAAGTCAGTACAGGGCTCACAACATTTTTCACATGCCTTCCTAATTTTCCAGAAATGTGGTTTATTTCTTTCAACTGAAAAATAGAAGAATTTTAAGGTGAATCAAGGTACTACATTTAGGAGGTAGCCCAAAAGTGAACTGGAACTTCTCATCTGCATGGGGCTGTCACCTACAAATCAGGATGTTACTAGAGAAAACTGTGGCAACCTAAGAGGCAGATGAGAAAGGATACACTGGCATAATTAGAGCATGTATTCTAGAAGGCCGTTCTTTCATGACACGGACATAATTTGACACTGGTCTATTCTAATCCATGTACTACGAAGCTGAATTTTGACCAAGGGTTGTTGAATCTCACAGGACAATTCTCAGTGATGATGAAATAATGGATGTGAACAATTTAGCTAATCTCACAGGTCTAATATAGGAAATCTGTCCTTAAATTTTTTTGGATCAAAGTGTAGGTCCCTTTGGAATAGTAATAACTTTAATGAGAGCAGAGATACTTTAATAACTGTTGATTGACAAAATAATATATGTACCTATACATTCAGAGATCATTTTCAGAAACTCCAAAGTCCAGAGGGTGGAACTACTGAGGCAGATCGCGTTATATAATTATAGTTCAATCTTACAACTATTTTTGATCCCTTTTCCACGTGCATTTGATTGTCCTGCTAGGATCATACAACCATTTTAATAGCTTCAGAACCCAAGTTCTGGCCCCCATGTTATTTGCAACGTTTTGCTGCTTTGTCACTTAAAACAGTGCATTAACAGCAAAACGCATGGAGTTAAAGATGCTATAAACCAGAACAGACTCACGCTTACCTTTAATTTAGTGACTCATTTTATAATAAGTAATAATAATGCAAAGAATTTTATTTACTGAACACCCACTACTTACAACATACAAACCATACGTTTATAACATTCACCTGTTTTCTTCACAACAAATCCGAAAGCAAATATTATTATTAACTATTTCTTTTTTCCATATAAGGAAACGGAGCCTCAGAAAGTTGAGCAACTTTCTCAAGGTAACTCAGGGAGCACATAGTAAGACAGACGTTTAATCAAGGTTTTTCTAATTGCCAACAGGATGTATTATTATTCATTATGTCACTCTGTGACTGGTAGATGCAAATAACATAAGTATATTCCCGTGAGAGCAGTCTATTTAACCATCAGAAATACTTATTTATATATAATTAATACACATATTAAATACAAATTACATTTTTCTAGATTAAAATACACAGTCTAGGAACCGATGAGAAGCAAACAGCTTACAGGAGTGAATGCGTGTGCTTAGCCTAGTTTAAGTTATTACATGTGCCCTACTACTTGCTTTTATGCTTAGAAAGTTTATCTTTGTTTTTCTGGAACCTTATGATTCCCAAAAGAAAACACAAGTAAACAAATACATCGTAAATCATCCTTGCTTTGGAAGTTCTGTAATGCCCATCAGTTGAAATCTTTAATGTTTTTAACTGGTTAGAAGAAAATGAAAAGTAACAAAATTACTTTTAAAAATCAGACTTCGTTTAGTCTTCATCCAAATGAATGAAAATGTGCTGCATAAAGAGTAAGACTGAACTTTAGCCTTCCCGTGGTTGATACAGATGAAAAAAATAGCGCCCAACCCTATTTCTTCACTGTTCGGACAAAAACAAAGTCATTCATACTACTTAGGAATATCTGTATTTTAAAGTTCATATTTAATGTCTAAATTAACTTAAAATGCGTAGTTAAGATTAAAAAGTAGGGCTTCCCTGGTGGCGCAGTGGTTGAGAGTCCGCCTGCCGATGCAGGGGACACGGATTCGTGCCCCGGTCCGGGAAGATCCCACATGCCGCGGAGCGGCTGGGCCCGTGAGCCATGGCCGCTGAGCCTGCGCATCCAGAGCTGTGCTCCGCAACGGGAGAGGCCACAACAGTGAGAGGCCTGCGTACCGCAAAAAAAAAAAAAAAAAAAATTAAAAAGTAGTTGAT
Organism: Pseudorca crassidens; assembly: GCF_039906515.1. Classification (NCBI taxonomy): domain Eukaryota; kingdom Metazoa; phylum Chordata; class Mammalia; order Artiodactyla; family Delphinidae; genus Pseudorca; species Pseudorca crassidens. The sequence continues at coordinate 13,393,872 of NC_090316.1, forward strand.
GAGTTTGAGAATATTTTTCAGTAGATCCATGATCAGTATCACTTCTTGTTTTGTGTGTCAATTTTTATATAGTGGTACCATATGTACTCCATGTGTTTCCACATTATGTACCAACTCATGGAACTTAGAAATGCCCCGTTTCTGTCCTCTGGGAATTTACTCAACTTCCAGAGTCCCTATTTCTAAAAAGGTACCAGCATTCTTTTCATCCTCTGTCTGCCTCCACCCAAAGCTATTTTTCATTCTGCCTCTTCATTTATACAAGTTTTACCCATCGTTCATTGTTTAATCTGTCTCTGTCACCTCCAGAACATCTCTTGTATCTTCCTGACTCATGTTCTGCCTGGCTTTTTTTTTTTTTTCCTCTCATCTCTTAGAGCACACACAATCCACATTCCAATATGTACCACTGGATAGAGAATTAGAGCATTCTAGAGATATCATGAATTTTATAAGATCATCCAATATAACACCCTCAGTTTTAGAAATGAGTAAACTGAGGTTCGGAGATGATAAATGACTTTTTCAATATTGCCTACATAAGCAAGTTTCTGAACAGACTTTATAAGCCAGTGTTCTTTCTCCCATGCCAGTGGCTATAAACACTTATCACACCACGATATTTACTTACGCGGAGACAGTCTAGAAAAGTGTTAAGAGCATGGACTCTGGAGTCAAGCTATTGGAGTTCAAATCCTAACTCCACACCCTGATACTTCTGATACGTTGGTCAATGAATCGATATATTTTTTAAATTAATTTATTTATTTTTGGCTGTGTTGGGTCTTCGTTGCTGCACGCGGGCTTTCTCTAGTTGCGGTGAGTGACGGCTACTCTTCGTTGCGGTGCGCAGGTTTCTCATTGCGGTGGCTTCTCTTGCTGCGGAGCATGGGCTCTAGGCGAGTGGGCCTCCGTAGTTGTGGCATGCGGGCTCAGTAGCTGTGGCATGTGGGCTCAGTAGTTGTGGCTTGTGGGCTCTAGAGCGCAGGCTCAGTAGTTTGGGCGCACAGGCTCAGTTGCTCTGCGGCATGTGGGATCTTCCCGGACCAGGGCTCGAACCCGTGTCCCCTGCATTGACAGGCCAATTCTTAACCACTGAGCCACCAGGGAAGCCCAATGAATCGATATTTATAGCCATCTCTAGACAGAGCTTATGTTTCATTTGGCAATCATATATTTGACAAACTTTTATTGACCAACTGCTATGCGCCAGGCTCTGCCAGGTGCTAGGAATGCTAGGAGAGAGTCGTGATTCCAACCCTCAGGGAATCAGGCATCCAAAAGAAATCACATGAAAGGTAGCGTAAAAGAGATGTGTCAGAAGCACAATGGCAGTGGAGGGGCAAGGAAAGCAGCCAGTGCACCAGGGCAGGTCAGGGAGGCTCCACAGAGGAAGCAGCCCTAGAATGGATCCCTCCACAATGAGTAGCACCCCAGGATTGACAAAGAATAGCCCCTGAGGAAATGTTTGCTAAATGGATGAATGGCATGTGTCTCCCCTGGGCCAGAAGAGGAGAAAATAGATACTTGAGAGAAACACCTGAAAAAAAAAAGGCATTTCTCTCTCTATGATAGACTCTTGAGCTCTATATAAAGAGCCCTCACTTATCCAGGCAATAACCATTTACTGAACCTTCCACGAGGCTGTCAGATTGTATGAAGCAGCAGAGCCTCCAAACAGCTCTCTGCACATAAGGCTAGAAGTTTGTATAAAACTAGACAAAACTAGTTCCTTCCAAATTTCAGGTCTGCAGATGTATTTCTTAATACACTCTTCAAAACCTCAAAGATCCTATCCACTCAGTAGCAAGACAAACCCAGGGGACACCTCTTCTGCTGCATCGGAAAAATACCCCTGAAGCACCTTTCTTCAGACAATTAAGCAGGCTCTGCTCTGAGGGAAGGTCTGGTGTGATGTGCACACCTCCTGCCAAGCAAATTCTATCGCGGATGCATGAGTGGACTGGAATATCTCAGAAAGGACCTTTCCCTTTTGAAAGGTCACTGAGCCAAACACAATAAAGCTGTCTACTATAGCATGCTCTTCTTCCAACTGGCACGCTTCGAAAGTGCACGAGCTGAGGAGATTCTTCGCGCCCCACACCTGGCTGAGAGGCTTTCTGAATTTCAACATCCTCTTGGGTACTCGTATGTCTGTCATGTAATTTCACTCTCGGAAACTGTTCTCTCTTCTGGAACCTCCTCCTGCTTCTGTTTGGCTAGATTTTATTTTTACACTTTCTCCCTGTGACTTCCATTTTAATATGACACAGCATATTTCACACCAGTGACAGGGGCATTTGCTACACTGTCTTCTATAGAGCAAGACTCTTTCAAAAGTTCGCCTGGCCAACAGCTTCTTACTACGCCTCTTCCCTTTTTCTGCCTAGCTGTGTGCATTCACCAAAATCAAATGCACTGAAATGTGATTTTCCTAGTTGTGAGAGGAGAAAAAAAATAAGAAAGTGAATAGCAGATGATTGGGAGCCTCAGAGTTCTTTAATTCACGGTCACCTACAGTGCTTGCTTTAAAACACTGCCACTGAAAGGGTATATGGTATGCAACACGGTATGTGACAAACCAGTGTGAGGGCTAAGTTCTATTTTTACGGGTCATAGGAAAAAGGGATTAAGTCTGCCCTCATCTGTAGCTGTTGCATCTTGGGGGAAACGTGCATATTACGTAAGTAAAGAAAGTTCAGAAACAAATGTGATCGCAAAATGATATATTGAAAAATAGATATCTACGGCAAGAGAAATCCCAGAGATCATACTCAGAAGTAATATGATATCAGAGGTAAGTATGTTAATAATTGGCCATAGGTCTGGTGCTTTAAAGAAAGTATTTTACATCCTAAAATAACCCCAAACAAAGCAAGACCGAAAACAAACACACCACAGTCCAAAGACTCAAAATCCGTCCATTTATAGATTCAGTGATGATTTAGTTATGTAATTACTGTAACTCAGGAAGACAATACATTTGCCTCTACTCCTTTCACAGATTCTACTAAATATTTATATATTAAATTTATTAATCGATTTATATAAATATTATATGTGGACATATTATTTATACAACATAATAGGACAAAAAGGAGTAAATGTGTAACAGCAGAGAAGAGTGAGCACTGTCATTATGGTGATGCAGGCAGAGGACGACAAGGGACTGTGATTAAGAACAGGCAGAGGAAGCCACAGTCCAAAATACGCAGTAAGGCAACCAGAAGTTGGCGGGGCGTGTCTGCACAGGAATCTCAGGGGGTGCAAGAAACGAAAGGTGTAACTGAAAACAGAACCCAGCGTACGTACTGTATATGAAACAGCTATGTATACTGTTCTCTTCCGTACTACATTTCCTCCATTGTGGATCCCAGGAAACAAACAGCTGGATTAATCCCAAGCAAATAATAAAATACTACTAATAGGACTACAGCTATTACTACTACTAATAAAATAATAACCCAAAACAAGATAAAAGAAAAATTATAGTCAGCGCTTCTCTAAAATAACTGAACAAACCCTGAGGAGAAAGACAAGGTTTTCGTTAAAGGTTGGCATCTGAGAATAACAACTTTCTCATTCTCTTATGTTGGAGACCCACCGATACCAAATCATACCTCTTTACTCAAATGTGGTACCTGATCACCCTCCCCTCTGTCTTTTAATCCCAGAATTTCCACTCAGGATAGAAAATTTTAAGGATAAACAGTTCTATAAGAGCAAAAGAAAGCCACAACAGTCAGCTACTTTTTCCTTTACTAATCAGGCAATCAAGCACACCACGATATTAGGCAACCCAACGGCATTATGGATAAATACTAAGATAGGCAGGCTGGAAAACACAGATAATGTAAGAAACAGGAAAAAAAAAAAAAAAAAACCACCACCTCTGATAAACTTAGACAAACTGAAGAAGCGATTACAACCAAAAAGTAAAAACAGAACTTTTTCAAAGAGAATAATTAAAATAGAGAACAAGAAAGCATACTTAGAAATTAAAACACGGTCATTGAAATAAACGAGTACAGTAGAAAGCCTAAATAAAGATACAGCCAAGGGGCGCTCACAGATATAGACTAATGAATAAAGGCAGAAATTATGAGATGATACATCTGGAAGGTCTAATATCCAAGTACTAGGAGCCACAGAACGAAAAGAATGAAAATGGAGGAGGGCAATTATTAAAGAAATGATAGAAACAAAAATCACTTAGCTGAAGGAAGCCATGCATCTACAGAGAAACCTCACTGAGTGAATATCCTAAGTGAAAAAAGAGCCTCAGGTATGTCACTAAAAACATATAAACACCTAAAATACTGAGATGGTCCTAAAAGTTTTCAGAGAAAAATAGGAGGCATTAAACTCTGCCTGGTACCCGAGTTCTCATCAACATCAACAATGTTCAAAAGAAAAGCTCTTTCCAACCTAAAATTCTATACTCAGCCAAAGTATCATGTAAATATGAGTGTGTCCAAGAACCAGGATATTTACCTCCCCTAGTCTTTTCCTTAGGAGTTACTTTATGACGATGCATTATAATAAAATGAGAGGGTAAGCCAAGGAATAGGTAGATACTGAAATAGCAGATTTAACCAAGAGGAACAATATGAAACCCAGGATGTGCATCAGGTCTAGGAGCTGGGAGTCCAGGATGGAGCAGGAAAGAGGGGGACTCTGGGAAGGAGATTCATGGGTGCGAGGGAGGGCAGAGAAAATAGACTAGATGATATGATGGAGAGTAAAAAATATATGAGGGTCTGATAAAGGAAAATAGAATAATAAATGAGGCTTAAGGGCTTCCCTGATGGTGCAGTGTTAAGAATCCACCTGCCAATTCAGGGAACACGGGTTCGAACCCTGGTCTGGGAAGATCCCACGTGCTGCGGAGCAACTAAGCCCGTGCGCCACAACTACTGAGCCTGAGCTCTAGAGCCTGCAAGCCACAACTACTGAGACTGCGTGCTGCAACTACTGAAGCCCACGCTCCTAGAGCCCACGGTGGGCAACAAGAGAAGCCACCGCAATGAGAAGCCCGCGCACCGCAACGAAGAGTAGCCCCCGCTCGCTGGAACTAGAGAAAGCCCACGCGCAGCAACGAAGACCCAACGCAGCCATAAATAAATAAATAAATAAATTTATTTTTAAAAAAATAAATTCGGCTTAATTTTAAGGAAGTGACAGTGTCAGAACAAAATCAGTGACTTTAACTTCAATGTTAGGAATCTTTTCTTTTCAGTGAACTAGGGGTCATGAAATTGGACTCAAAAAAATGTAATCCTATCACATTTGTTGACCTAACACTAAATGACATTTATGTGGTCATAATAATGTTAATACTGTTTACTGTTCTACATTTAAAGTTAACCTTTGGGCAAAGACTTGGTTAAAAAAGTACATTTTTAATGTAAAGTGAAAATATCAACAAGAAAAAGAGTGATTGACAGAATTAGGACCTGAAATGAGAGAGAAAAAGTTGGGGAAAATGTGTCGGACTAAGGCTCCCATTGTATCTTGTAGGGAATAAAGAGAGTGTTGCAAATGATCTGAATAAGAAAACAGCTTTAAGATTCTAATTAAAGCTGACAATTATCTTACAGTTGCATTCATATAAGGAGAAAAAATATTAATAAAGGAAAGGTGAAGTACACGTGAGCAAAAATCCATCTTTCAAATTACAGAGTGAACTGTCTCAATCTGGTCAGTCAAAAAATTCCTGAGCTCTCTACCAAATTCCCTAAAATAACAATCAGTAAAAATTTCAAAATAAATTTTAAAAATGTCTCTAGGGAGTAAGAATGGAATGCGGAGGGTGGAGCAGGACACTCTTGTTTCTCATCAGCAGAACTTGGGTACTACTTAGCATGTGAACTAGCATGTAATACTTTGATAATAAGTAAATAAGTACTTGTGTCGATAATACCTTTCATAGTAATTATTGAGTGTGCTGAATGTTTTTTTATGTGCAACACATTAATTTTACCAGATACTAGTATAAAGTGGGATCCTTATTTATTTTATAGGCTGTGTGTTTCTATATGGGGATATATAGAAATTTATATTTATCATATATATCCTTTATATGTAGGCATTTCTCTTGAGTTACAGTTTTCAGTATCTGAAGTTTTTCTTCTTTTTCTATCAAATTTCACCATTAGCAATTAAATAACCTGGATTAAATATAGTCCTTACCTATGTTCTTTATTTTTTTAATGCAAAATCTATAAAAGATATAAATACTAAGGAACCTAAGGATTAGGTGGAATTCACAAAAAGGAGGATAAACAGCCCAAAAAGGCAAGGTGAGGAACTGTAAAAATATTTTGCTTAGTTCACTAATTCAATAAGGTCCTTTATCTTCATAGACTTTTAGTTTTAGAATGAAGTACTTAGCTTATAATCACACAGAAAAAGTGAAAAGTTCAAAAAGACTGAACTGACACTTAACCCAATAACCTTTATCAAACCAGTCTCCTGAAGTTGGAAGTTTAACAAACACAGAGAGGTCGGGTGGGGAGTGGTAAGAGTCTCTAACCATAAAACGTCTCACTCAGTCCTCCTGATGTATCTTGTTTTGACAGATTCACACCCAGTGGCCCATATTAATGAGGTGGCCATTAAATCACAAGCCTAGTCAGAAGCTGAAGGATGACTTTAGGACAAATGTTTACTGTTCCAGGCCATGTGCAAACCTTTGAACCTTTGTGAAGTTCAAACATGCAGGACTCGGTGTAAAGCATCAGGCCATTTCCCACTGTAGGGCTCAAAATAAAATAAATGGGAAAAGAAAATCAGTAAGATCAAGTACAATGTCATTATGCAGATACAGTTTCAGAACTCCAGATTATCTTAATCATTGCATATCAACACACTCTTTCTTTAAAGAGATCTACTCTCCCAAGCACTAAGTACATGTCATATTGGATTAGGAAAACACATCGATCAGATTTGGTCATGGGGCAAAGATAACATGCGATTATTCTGATTTTTGCCATCTTTATTTTGAAGAAGCTGACATCTTTGGAGCTGGGTACACGGAAACTATATTGGCTGACGCTTGGTATATCTCCAGTTGTTTTAGGAGATAGCAGAAGACTCTGCAACCATCCCATGAATGACCTGTAACACCTCCTGGAAGTAGTCTATGCATTTCTGCTAAAAGTAGCCTCCTCTTCCCAAGTCATCTCAGAATCTGTTTATTATCACCAAAAAAGGAGAGTCTACTTTTTACTCCTTTGGGATTCCTTTTTTAATTTTTCCAAAACAAGCTTTATTCTCATTTTAACCCGCATTAAATATCATGGGCAAAGAATAATATTATTTCCTCTGGGTCTCACAATCCTACTTCTTTTGCCATTTTGGGAAATGAAGCAAAGAAACAGAAGTGTTTTCAATGCCGGGGGGGCTGCAATGAGTTGATTTCTAGGATTTGAAAATAAAGGATGCGATTAAACAAATGTAGAGTTAGACCAATAAACTATACATGTTTGATTTGAGCATTTGGCAATACCCCCAAATGCCTATAAAGATTAATGGAAGTGAGCTTAGGGCTGCAGGGCTGCAATGTGATTGAGATTGGATGAATTGATACTCTGGTAGACCAAAGTCCAAACAGTTGTATCATGCCCCACCCCCTTTTTTTTTGGAGAGAGGAAGTTGGTCGACAAAAGCATAGGAAAACAAAAGGAAGAAAACAAACATTGGGTGTTCACTTTGGTTTAGGGAGTAACACAGTAGTTTTCTTGGCAAGGTCAGCCTGGTAGAGGGGTGCGTGTTAAAACCATCTCAGCTGGAAAATCAACTCATTCCCATTGTCTTGAATCCATACTGTCTAGCAATTTTCAGGAAGCTTGGCACCCTACGTCCCTAATGTACAGGGAGAGAATGAATTTGTCAGGCCAACTCAAGTGATGTTCTCATCAGACAGATGCATTTCTCTTTATAAATTGATAAGCCAGCATTCTGATGATAATTTAGATTCCCATACTGCTCATCTATGGGGAGAGGATTCTGTGAACCATTGTTGACTGAAGCACCATAGCCTATGTAACAGTTACACTGATCGTTGTAAATCAACACCTTGGCATTCTGGTTTACATTTAATACAGGACATAAGCTGTGTTAACATGAATCTGATTCTGAATGGAACCAGCCTTACCTAGTCTGCTAACAAAAATCACAATTCTCAGCCGATAGTCCTGGGGGAATATGACCCTGCATCATGTCACCAAGGAAAATACCACCATGTAGGGACTATCTGGGTAGTCAGCGCCCAAGCAAGTTTTCCATTCTCTGATTATACCCGTGAGTTAAAAGATCTAAGGAAGAAGTATTATTTTAAAACAGCCAATTACACAGCTATCCAAAGTAAGAAAATGTGTGAAATTATGTAGTATGCCTTCCCAGGGACTTTGTGACAAAGGGAAAGGGAGGGAAGAGAAAAATATGGACTCAGATTATATAATTTGCCAAAAGTGGTTACAGTAACTTTAGGTCCTTCCATATTTATCTTCTGAGAAATGCTTTGCCTTACTGGAATTGCTAAAACAGCAGCTAGATTTTCAATGGAATTGCATATGAAGAAGTAGAGTGGGGAGGGAGCTTAGTCAAGACCCTTAAGCACAGATCTTTTATAATGATAGATCTATTATACTGATGCCCCGGGGGAAATTACTAAATTTTGAATGGAGCTGACCAGTGACAAACAGGAAATTCTTGCACTTAGCATAGTAACTAGACATTGAAATATACTGTATGTAGAAAAAGATTTTCCTCCTCAAATGTTACACACAAAACTATTCACCTCAAAACTATCATGGATTGTGTCTTTATTCCTAAACTTCTGAGGAAGAATAACAACATTCCAGCAAGCTGGAACAAAACGTGGACGCTGAGGCTGCTTTTAGCAATACATCTGCTTTGCAAGAGAAATGGGTGCTTTTGAATCAGTAAACATCTGAAGGTCTACCTGAGACAGAGATTATACCAAAGACACAAAGAAAGACAGGGTAGGTGATGCCAATTCCTTGATATATCAGAGCGTTTCTGATGACTTTCTGCCTGAGTTACCCGGTGAATTGCTACCGTGTAACACTTGACCTAGAAGACAGCAACAGTCCTAACACCATAGCCAGCAGATAACTCAGAGGATAGAATGGAACTTTCAGAACGTGGTCAACTTTTCTCTGGTTTTGCTCACAACTCCAAGTATGATTACCTAAATGCTTTTAAAAATAATATATTATTAATTGATGTATTTGTGTAGCCAGGGACTTAAAGCTTCTGTTAGTGGTTGCAAGCCACGCCCATCTCCCACTTGATTGAGTCTTACTGCATTTACTGTCACATGCAATCGACCCTTTATTCAGTAGTCATTCATTCATTCAATGTGCTAGCTGAAAATTTTGGCAACACCCTTGGGGATCCAAGGATAAAGACACTGACCACTGTCCTCAAAGAACTCAGTCATATTCTATGCTCTGATTATCACTGCAGCACAGTGTGGCATTTTATCAGACTGCTGGACACAGAGTAATGCCATTAGATTTTCCCCATGTCTATCCATTATCTTCATAGCTACCTTGGAAATTTCTGTATATATCAGAGTATCCAACATTGTGGTGAGGCAAAGGAAGCCTTTATGTCTTATCAAGAGATAAAACACTATCTTCAAATTTAAATGGAGGAACATACAGTACACATGGTCAAGGTGCTCTAATACACAGCATTTTAACTTTTGATATTAGCGTTTTATCCATTCATTCATTCCTTTTTCACAATACATCTATACTACTTACAATCAGAAAAAATAACCAATAAAAATTAGATAGATGAAAGTTAGTGATGAAGAACTGGTAATCGTTGTAAATGTGTTTGTGTTGCCCCACAAAAAACATAGATGTAGTAATCGTCACAGAGCTTAAAGAAAATTTAGCTTGATGGGGAAAAAAAATTCCTGAGCAGCCTGAGAAAGAAAACCACTGCTCACCATGAGTCCTCATCATTCTTTTCTACTCATGTATCCCACCTCCAGAAACTGTTATAACAACACGATGCAGTAACATGCCCTTTTCAATTCACCTTTAATCCCTGACCCTTGTTATGTCTGTCACTTTTAATACATGTGCTCTCTCCATGGTATTAGCTGACATGTTTGATAACTAAACACATCATGTCAGAGGCCACCCAGGAGCTTACATGATGAAAAGAAGTCTGATCCCCAAAACATGACCCCCTCATCCTGGTTGTTCAGTTCAATTCTAGTGCTGCAATTATTACACAAAGTCGAGCAGCCAAGTGATCCAGTGTGTGGAGCTGAGCTCAATCCAGAGCTCCTGAGGGCTTTTCGTATTAGTTTTATCCTCTACCTATGGTTACTCGTGAAAATATTATTTCATTCACTTAATCATTCAACATATGTTTGTAAAACATATAACTACTAAACATTGTGCTCAACTTGGAAGATTCAAGGTAAACGAACTGAAATGCACGTGCCCTCATACACTTTGGGCCAAATATGGACACCCCGTGACCACGGAGCACCATTAACACAGTCAATCCAGCTAGTACGTCATCCCTAGGAATGTGACAGAACACAAGTAATACATATTATGGCAAATTAACTGTGATTTAGGGGGTTTCATTTTTGTGTTAACCTATTTTAGCTAGCTCTCTGCTAGGCACTAAAGCAAGGTAAGCAAAGTATTGTTCCACATTTCTAAATCCAAGACAGAACTTGGATCGATTTTGTTTACCCACGCAAAATTAGATTTCTGAACCATGCAACTTGCTGAAATACAGACTCTTAAATCTATAGACAAGGTGAATGATTCCTAATTTGTTTTCATAGATTTGAAAGTGTAAAGAACTTGAATTAGTTGCATAGCATAAAGTTGTATAGCATAAAGTTAACCCAACAATATGGCTATTACAGAGATGGGACTTGAAATCATCTCATCTTGGATTTCTCTCCTATTTTCCAGACGTGTTTGTATCCTACAACCTACTCAGTCCTCCCACCTGTATATACCACAGACCCATTGACTCAACATCTCAAAGTCACTTGCATTTCCTTCATAAGAACTAATTACTCCTCTTGTGTATCACATTACTTCAACCCACGGAGATACCAGTACAGGAATGAGGATACCATGCTGAGTCTTCCAAGTCCAGTAAATTCTATTCTTTTAGTATCTTTCCAGGCTGACCACTTTGCCACCTCCCCATTTCAAACATGAACTATCTTTCTTGAACTTCAATGCCTACGTTGTAAGGATCAACTCCAAACCACAAAATACGCCATAAAACAGCTCACATGTCCTGGTCCTTGCCTCTGAACCCACCCCCAACCCTCAAGAAATCTCCTACCATTTCTATCCTCATACCCTGTGGTCCAGGAACAGATTTTTTGCAATTCCTAGACACCCCATTCTCTCTTTTCCTGGAGTTTCACATAAGCACTTCCCTTTGCCCTTCACCTGGCTGAGTTTGCTGGCAGGTCATGAGTCTGCTCAGGTGTGATTCTTTGAGGAAACTTCCTTAACCTCTCTGTCCCACTAGTGCCAAACTCTTTCAGTTAGATGCCCCTCCTCTGAGCTCCTACAGCACTTTATTAACAACACAGCTGTGACATCTCATACCACAGGATCTGTTTACTTCTTTGTTCCCTAACATGAGATGGGTCCCTACTGCATACACTGGACCTAGCAAAGGATATTACACATCATTGGTAGTTAATACGTATTTTAAAATACATAAACTAATAAAACATCCTTTTATATCCATTCTAGAAAATACTTACTCTTTACTCATATTCATTAAAGAAAAAAAAAGAATTGAGGAACAAATATTTGGATGACTAAAACACAAGGGCAGCTACTGCTTTCACTGGCATCTTTGTTAAGCCATGAGGCTTTGTGGATTTCATAATGGAGAACGTGGAGCTACTCCATATTAGACTTTTCCAAAAGAATTATGACCTCCCTTCTTATCCTCAAACAAAAGCATTAGAATATAATACTCTCTAAAGGCACAGAGTTGCATGGATTCAGACACTCTCTGAGTACCCAGAAATCTACTCCATTCCCTTCTCAATACCCTATGACTTTTTCACTTTCTACTCTGAATGTCCTTTCTCTACATTAGAAAGCATCTATCTCAATGCTATAAATCACACTTACTCATACTTATTGATGATAATTTCAGCTTAACTCATTGCCCATGATGGCCATCTTGGTCTCTCTCTGCATCGCAAACTTTCAACTTCACTTGTCGCTTTGTTCCCTCTATGTCAGATTCTCCAAAGATGGCATCTTATCTTTTCAAACAAGGAAGCCCATGTCAAAAGTTCCCAGCCAGCCTACCAACGACTGGCCACCATACTATTAGTTTTGGGCAGGAGGAGGGGAGGGGACTGCAAGAGGGGTGAGGTCACGTGGTCTGTCCAGAGTTTTCTCCTCAGCAGAGAGAAAACTGTGTCTGATGGGGTGTGTGGGAAGGAGGTATTTGAAAGAAGCTGCATGTGGAGGGATGGGGGTGGGAAGGTGGCAGGTGTTTTTTATCCACTTGTGAAAGAAAAATGTTTCCGACCAATGTGGATCTCACTTTCTGAGTAATCACCATTCTTACCTCCTGTGAATTTTTTAGTAATATTTGTCACTTTCCTAGAATGAAAAGGAATCCCTAGGATTCCAGAATGACATAATCCCACTTGGCAGTGGAGTTCCCAAGGAGCAATAAAATCCTAACTCATTGAAGGTGTGATCTCACAGGAGCCTGACTGGAAGTTGCCCTTTGGCTGCATCCTAACCTTTTATATTATTTGTTTTGTTTCCTTAATGAAAGCAGATACCAACTGACCTAATGCCTTTTTACTTTCTCTTAAATAATATTTCTTTGAGCACTTACTATACGTCTTTATATAAATCACCTTATTTAATTTTTACAATATATGATGACAGATCTTAGCTTAGTTTTCAAGATAAGGAGGCTCTTTTTAATCTATATTCCTAACTAACTACAAGCTATTTCTTACTATAATGTTTGTACAGAGAATATTCTCTAGGATGGATGTGAAGAACCACCTCCTTCGTTATCACACCACTAATAACTGATAAACTTTAGATCCCGAACCATCTCTGTCTGATGACTGCGGTCACGCTCTTAAATATTACACAGCACTGGGAAAGCCTCAGAGTTGACTGCAAGACATGTAGAGATAGGTGCAGGCTGATTGCAGGGCCTGCAATGACACTTCATTTCAGAAATTCTCTACTCCAGTCTAGGACCTAGATAACAAATAATCATTTTCACTTTCATTAGTAGAGACTTATAGAATTCATAACCATCTTTCAGAATCTTGGTCTTGGATTTGTTTAATATTCTATAAATGCCCAATTTCCTTTTAAAGAAAATACTGAATTTTCTACTCCACGAATGTCTACCATATATAATTGCAAATATGTGCAATTAAACATCACTTCGATGTAGTCAAAATTCAGTTATAAGATTTTTTTTCTAAAATTAAGGAAAAGAAGATAAGTCTTCTCAAGCTCTGTTTAAACTAAAACTGATTAAATCTGTGGCATCTTATCAGAAATGAGCCAGGAGCTTAATGAAAAAAGCATGACAGGGTTTCTGAGTTTCACCACCTGCCTTCACCAGGGCTTTCAATTCCCACGGAAAGAATGGGAATCTGACATCTAGATGACTGGAGTGAGATAGGATCATAACTGTGTGGAAATATACTTAATATATGTCACAAATTTTTCATAAATTTAGAATGCTAATGCTTAGGAAGGGATTAAATACAGTCCATGTCGGATACCAAGCTCTGCAGAGATGCATAAATAATCCATTTCTCAGAGTTTTCTTAGCTTTGGAGAGGCTTTTAGGGCATCAAAGCTGAGCAAACATTTTGCAGATGAATCTGGCCCCGAGTGATCCAGTGTTAAATTCAGATCATTAGTGGAGGAGAAGCTGCGTCTCATCTCAAGAGAAGAAGCTTTGCAATCTTCAAGTTCTTTAAATATTCCCCTGGCAAAGAGGAGCCTGAAGAAAGCATGCCAGAATCCACAATGGTGGCGCAGAAGGATCTCCTTCAAACTTTCCATTAGGGCTTTCTTAAACCACCTCAGACCATCGAGAATCTACACTTCTCTTACAGAGACCTGGAGAATGACTCCACAGCCAGCCACAGTCATGATTTCCAGCGGGGTGAAAATTTTCTCGGTAGGAAATTCTTCCTTACAGCACTTCTTAATCCCTCATGGTACGATTGATGAGCATTTCCTTTTCCTATATCCATTGTGAATAAGGAGAACAACTATTCGCCATTTATCTGCATGGTTTACTAGCTGCTTTGAACTGTATTTCTGCCACGGTAAATACTCCCAGATGCTTTCATCTTTTCATAGGGGGAGGAGAATCACACAAAATTGTTCAGAAATGTCAGTAGGATGAAATTTATCCTTGCCCAAAGAAGTTTTAAAACCACACAAATGAAAACACTGATCCCTTTTCAAGTCTCTGAAAACTGCATGTTCTTGGTGAATATGGTCACGTTGTAACCAATCACATCTGCCAGGTAACTAGCTCCAGATATGACACTGGACTCGAATAATCAGCAGTGGTGAGATCTGTACATTGTGATGTATAGTTTTAGAGAATAAAGAAAAACTAAAGTCAATGAGACACTAAGGAATAGAGATACACCATGAATGGTAACAGAACAGAGCAATCATGGGAAAACAGGCAGGGAAGACAGGTGTGGCTAGAGGATGGAGGCCATTCTTTGCCTGCTCTGGAGTTTGGGAGATAATCTAAAGTCAGTAGACATTCACTGAAAAGATTTTTTTTCTGATTTTATTTTAAAATTAATTTATAGTCAAATTTTATGAATTATAACACATGTATAGATTTATATGATTGGCACCAGAATCATGATACAGAACAGTTCCATCAGCCCCCATCCCCACCACACACACACACACACACACACACACACACACACTGCTCATGCTAGGTACATCCTTTCCTGGCCCCTAGACCCTGACACTCACTGATCTGTTTCCATCATGATAGCTTTGCTTTTTTGAAATGTTATAACATCCAATATATAACTTTTTGAGGCTTTCTTCTTTCATTCATCCAAGCTGTTGCATGTTTCAAAACTCATTCCTTTTTATGGATAAGTAGTAGTCCATTGTAAGGATGTACCAGAGTTTGTTTAACCATTCGCCTGTTGAGAGACTTTTGGGTTATTGTTAATTTTGGGCAAATCTGAATAAAAGTACTATAAACATTCATGTATGGGTTTTTGTGTGAACGTACATTTTTAGTTTGTTAGAGTAAACAGTAAGGAGTGGGATTTCTGGGTCACTGGGTAAGCATGTTTACATTTATGAGAAACTGCTAGATGTTTTTCAAGTGGCTATTCCATTTTGTATCCCCATCAGTAATGTTTGAGAATTCTAGTTGTAATCCATACTAGTAATTGATAGTGACAGCGTTTTGTTTGTTTTGCTTTAATTACCATTCTAGTGCTACCACATTATCATTTTAATTTGCATTTCCCTAATGGCTAATGACGCTGCACATATTTTCATGTAATTTATTACCTTGTCTATATCCTTTTTGGTTAAAGGCCTGTTTAAGATTTTGCCTTTGCAGTACGCGGGGCTCTCACTGTTGTGGCCTCTCCCATTGCGGAGCACAGGCTCCGGACGCGCAGGCCCAGCGGCCATGCCTCACGGGCCCAGCCGCTCTGCGGCATGTGGGATCTTCCCGGACCGGGGCACGAACCCGTGTCCCCTGCATCGGCAGGCGGACTCTCAACCACTGCGCCACCAGGGAAGCCCTGTAGTGTATCTTTTCAATCTCTTAACAGGGTCTTTCACAGAACAAAAGTTTTAAATCTTGATAAAGTCCAATTTATCAAATAATTTTTCTTTTTAGGTGTTATATCTAAGAGGTTCCTGCCTAACCCCAGGTCATGTAGACTTTCTCCTATGTTTTCTTCTAAAGGCTTTATAATTTTGGTTTTTACATTCAAGTTTATGATCCATTTGGCACTTATTTTTGCACAACACGAGGATTAGGCTGAGGTTCCTTTTGTATGCATATGGATTTCCAGTTTTTCCAATAACCATTCCTTGAAAAGATTATCTTTTCTACAGTGAATTGTCTTTGCACCTTTGTCAAAAATCAATGAGCCTATTTGTGCAGTTCTGTTTCTGGACTGCGGATTGTCTTCCATCGATTTATGTGTCTATCTCTTCTCTAATATACTATATTGATCACTATAGCTGACGGTAATTCCAGTATTCAAACGGTTTCAGAGTTTAGAATAAGAAACTTCTCAATTCAGTTCACCAAGCCAACAAAACCCTGATACCACTCAACACATGATACAAATTTAAAATAATCTCAACTATGAATGTAGAAGAACTCCAAACAAAATTGGCAAATCATATTTTTAAAATTCAGCATTTCCACCATTAAGTATGATGTTAACTGTAAGTTTTTGGTAGAGGTCTTTTATCAACTTGAGGAAGTTCCTTTCCATTCTGAGTTTGCTGATACCTTTTATCATGAATGATATCAACTGACTTTTCCACATCAGTGGAAATGATAATGTGTTTTTTTCTTCTTTAAACTGTTTGGAGGAATACCTTGATTTCTGAATATTAAACTTACCTTCCAATCCCAGCTATGAGTATTTAGAAGTTTGTTGTTGAATTTCCAAATGTTTTGAATTTTTTTTCCAGGTAGCATCAGTTTCTAATTTAATTCCAACATGAACAGAGAACTTATTTTTGTGATTTCATTTCTATTAAACTTATTAAAAATTTGTTTTCTCACAAAAAATTAGGTCTATCTTGGTAAGCATTCCACGTGCACTTGAACGTGTGTTCTATCGTTTGCGGTTAGAACGTTCAATAAACGCTCATTACATCCATTTGGTTGATAGCAGTTTTATTTTCCAAGTTTTTCAACATACTACCAGATTTTCTGTCTACTAGTTCTACCAATTTTGGGGAGAGTATTTTTGAAGCCTTCAACTATAATAATGAATATAACTGTTTCTTCTTTCAGCTGTATCAGTTTTTATTTCATATATTATATTCTGAAGCTCTGTTGTTGGGTACACACTCACTCCTAAAACTGTTGTCTTACTGGTAAATTGTTCCTTTTATCATTGTTTAATTTCCTCTTTATCTCTGGTCGTTTTCTCTCTCTAAAGTCTACTTTGTCTGCTATCAACATAGCAACTCAAATTTTCTTTTTTGTTTAAAGTTTGCATGGTTTATCTTTTCCCATCCTTTCAATTTTAACATAGCTGTGTCATTATATCAAAGTGAGCTTATTTTACACAGCATACTGTTGTATCATATATTCTTCCTTATCCACTCTGACAACTGTTGTTTTTTAATTGTTTTTTAAACAACTTATATTTAATTTAATACTGATATACTTAGACTAAAGTCTACCATTTTATTGTTTGTTTGCTGTTTGTTCTTTCTGGGTTTTGTTCCTCTAATTTTCCTATCTTATTTTGCATTGTTGGATCTTCTTTTAGTGTTCCATTTAAATTCATCTTATTGTTTTTTTTTTTTTTTTTACTATATCTCTGTGTCAATATAAAATTTATTTCATGGTTGCACCAGGGATTACAATATACATACTCAATTTTCATATTCTTATTTTGAATCAATATTTTATACCTTCAAGTGGGATTTAGAAATCATACTACCACCAGTTAGGCTCCTGTTCTATTCCCCTTTGTGTGGTAAACATATGAATTACATCTACATACAATGAAAACTACATCAGACATCAGTTTTTGCTTTCAACCACTCCTGGAGCTCTTTCTGTCCATGTTGATTTCCACTACTCAGTTTCCCCAAGTTGAAGCTGCATGCTACCAGAGGAAAAACATGGTAAACTCACCACTAAATTTATAGTGTTCTCATTTCTGCTCTTTCTCAATCCATGTGCTACTATTTACTTCTCAGAATCCTTAAATATATAATCCATACATTTGATCCAGGTTTGACAGTTGCATTCAGTGGAAGAGACAGGGTTCAGTCTGTTTATCTATCCCAAATTGGAACCTCACTAAAGAGTTCTGAGTAGAGAAATACCATAGTAAAGTAATAATTTAGAAAGATATACCTTGCTGTATAAAGGCAGTTTTGTAGAGGAAGAGCCTAAAGCAGACAAATAGATAATCCAAATCCAAATCTTGCTTTTAGTCTTTAGTTTTCAACTTCAGCCACAGCACCCCTTTACTTTTTTCCACAAAATAAATATAAATTACATAACAAGCCTCTAAATAACTGAGTATTCTATATTATAAAATGATTCATTAGCATTGGGAACTTAATTTAGGATTTTACTCATTGTCAGATATCAGGAATTTCTGAACAATACCAAGTAATATATAAAAGTAGCAGTGGTCATGGAATTCAATTTTTAAAGTTCTTACCTTTAACTAGAAAAAACCCTCTTCATTCATCCCTTATGACTATTTACTAAATGAAGTCCAGCAGTACAAACACACCTTCAGTGCTCAAATAATCCACCTTTAACTAAAGCTCTTATTATATAAGCCTAAAATTTTAAGGGGTGTGTGTGTGTGTGTGTGTGTGTGTGTGTGTGTGTGTGTGTGTGTGTGTGTAAAAGCAGAACATGGCCAGAACAAATTTTTAGAAAGTCTACCAACAGGGATTAATCACTTGTCTGCAATCTGACAAGGGCCATAACAATAACAGCTGAGAGCAACCAGAGAAAACAATGAGTGCTGTGCATACAGCCCATCCTCTCCTTCAATTGTTCAGATATTCACAAGCCAAGAAACCAATGTTGCCTAAATGTCAGTTAGTAATGCCTGTCTTTTAAAAACACAATGATGCATTTTGAATTCCACTAAATAAAAGTAGCTTTTCATTCAGATTAACCTAATACTTCAGCAACTATTTATGAGCACTTCAATTAAAACATATACAGGTAAATGGCTACTCAGGTAATAAACTTTGGATTTACTACTTATAAGACCACTTGCAAATTTCTTGAACCAGTTCTTGGAATTTATTAGCATCATGAAAATGATGATTTGTTTGTTTGTTTGTTTTAAACTGGTTTCCTCCAAATCAGAACCTGTTAAGCAGCTGTAAACTTTATGAGGGCAAGGACCAGGTGCTGAGCACCAGGATAAAGTATTCTAGAATGAGTCTGTTTTCTACCCTTGGAGAGTTCAGGTCAAGAGCAGTCCCTGACCCAGCAAAGGTGCTCAATAATGTTTGTTAAATATTATTACTTTCTAAAAAGCTTAATTTCTGCATAAGCCCTTGTATCTATCACATGCATCAGTACAGTCTCCCTTTCCTGGAGTACATGGCAAACCCTGGAAATAACAGAAGCCATTCATATTTGCTCCTAGAAATGTGCTGAAAAACAAAACACAAAACCAAACCTCTGTGTTTCCATTTTTCCCATTCACTGCCAGTTCTTGTGTGCTAAAGCTTCTGAGACATGAAGCCAACACACCCAGTGGTTTTTTTAGTGCCTCCTTTTCTACTGTTCTCAAGCAAATGTGTGAAATGAAACAAAATCTAGGGCTTAGGTTGAGTTCTTTGAGACCCACACAAGAATGACGATCATAGGCTAAGATATACAAAAGGAGGAAAAGACTAAAACATCTGTTGAAGGAACACTGTATGTCAATAAACACACTAGTTGTCTTCTCTAGAGTATCTGATTTACACCTCACAGTAAGCCCCTGGCTTATTATTAACATGATTCTACAGGATACTGAAACTCAGACAAGGTAACAGCGGATAAGTGAAGTCCTAGCCCAGAAATGGAAAATTAAATGAAAAAGCAATTGTCCACCTTTAGTTTTGATAGACACAATAATAATAGAAAGCCATCTTACAACTTGGAGATGCTTCGTGAATATAACTAATCATTTCAGCTCACCTCCTCAGTCAGTATTCAATGTACTGACACATCTCTAGATGGGATTTCTTCCCTCACATTTTTCTTAGAGGTATTGTTTTTCCGATGCTGTCCAGAGGAGAGAAACACCCATCCAGGGAGAAGCTTCCAGGGACAGGATTGCTGTGGTATGCCAGCAAAATGAATTTAAACAACAGGTGGGGCTAGTTTCCTTTATAACAGATGTGAATTCTCTCCGCAGGCCTGACTGCTCTGAGGAGTACCAAGTCATCTCTCAGCCCTGGTAACAGCAAGACATGCTCTCAAGTTTCACATGCTTCCAAAACCCATATTGAATTCAGATGCCAAAACTTGGGGTCATATTTCTTAAAACAGACAATTATACAGGAGTGATTCATGGTAAATATAAACACTCGATACTACCTACTTCCTCTAATTTCATTAGAAAGCAAAATGAAACAAAACAATAAACAACAAAAACAAGCTGTCATCACTATGATGTAAGCTTTTGTTGTCTGCTCAATTCTGCTACTAGCAGCATATGCAGTATAAACTCAGACCTAGGTTGTTCGTTTAAATGTTAAGAAGGTTGCTTCCCATTTGGAAAAGAAAGCTCCACAAAACAGGTAACGGAGACTGAGACTCCGTCCTTGGACTTTCTGCTGCAAGAAGCAGAAAGGCGAAAATCAGCAGTGTCTGAGGGATGGCCACGGGGGGTGGATGGCAGACAGCACTCTTCATGTGCAGTGAGCATCTGGGACCAAGGAACACAGTTAAGAGTTAGTCTGGAGTGACTGTGGGGCTGCTACCTTTATCACTGCAGAGGCATCTTTTTATATGGCTACAAGAATTAAAGAATTGGGAATGCCCACCTATAAAAAGAGCAGTGAGCCTGAGGTCTGGGGTGGCCTGGGCACAGACGTTGCTTGTCCCCAGGAACAGAGCTTGGGTGACTGGAAGATAAACATGGTGGCAGAAAGCTTCCAAAAACGGATTCTGACACCAGGGGCCGGAGCTGTTGCTCAGGCCCAATGGGACCATAGCACTGTCTCCCCAATGAGACACCTGCCATCAGGAAGGCATCAGAAAGACTTGGCAGCCAGGCAAGCTCTCACTCTAGAGTTAGGGCAGCCCGTGATGCTGCTAGAGACGTGACACAGAAACACAGCATCATACCAGATGGGTTGACCAGGGGAGGTGTCTGTAACTGAGTTTTGTTAGTATATATGTTGGCTGTTTAACTTTGTTTCAGGGGCTTGTATTTTATGTAAAAAATAACACACTGACTAGAATTCTGCTCTTAAGAGGAGATTCCCATCATTTTGTTGGGTCCCTCTCCGGACAGCTCTAATCTTAAATGATGCTAAAGTATGAACAGAAGTACTCTGGGGCCTTATCCTTTACTACAGCCATTGCCCATGCGCTTGATCCACAGACTTCGTGGAGGGTATCCATCAGAGGCAAGGAGGCAAGAGTGATTCTACATATTATCTTCCCCAACCTAGGCCTGAGAGAGAAGCTTGTCCCTTGCTAGCTATAGAGGATCCCTTAGTAGGTTTTTAAAAACTCATCCTCAATAGTCAATGACTATTTCCTGTGAAAGAGGCTGAGGAAGGGGATAGAGTAGAAAACCTGAAGAAGTTGCTAAAGAAATAAGATAATTCATATCTTAGAAGCAAGGGCAAACCCAGTTGGGCTTTATCATTGGAATCTGGCCAAAATCATATTTGATTTTGAAAGCAAAGTTCTTTGCTTTCAAGTTCATTCTTAGCCTATAGGTAACAGAAGAGCCAAATTCCTACATTGACGTAGGACACTGATGACATTCCCAAACTAGAGTGTAAACAGTTATCATGATTACATAGGTCGCCATTCTATCAAATCAAGAGCATAACTGTAATAATACAAACAAGGCATGTACTGACACTGTCTGTGAGTGCTCAAGTTCACAGGTAGCGTTACAGATCTAATGAGTAGAAATCTTTTCATGTGTGTTATATGTTGAAATTGACCATCAAATTGAAACACAGATGTATATTTAATATTTGAAGAGTCAAATGCTACAACAGTTAATGATGATTATGAAAGCTGTTAAATTTATGTACAAAACAATAATTAAGGACTTTCAATATAAGTAAGTAGGAAAATAGATTAACAGTTAAAGTGACTATGAAGAGAGCGTGCTTTGTACATAACCTTAAGAAAAACATTTATCCCTAGAGACAAATGTGCATGAAATTTCCAAATAATATAAGCTGAAAAACAGGCATCAGATTATATCGTAATTTCTAAATTTGCAGAATTTTCTTCATGAACTAGCATTCACAATTTTACATACCCTTGAGAACTACACACAATTTTTAGGTATTTAATACCACTTAGGACATACGGTTTTCAGGAAAAATTCCTGTTTAGGAATTCTTCACATCTGTGAGAATAAATTAATGATGGCAGAATATTAACTCTGCAATGCAAAATTTCACTGGTAGGAAAAACTAAAATTATGCATAACATCTAAAACCTCTTTGATTCAGACATCATAAATGATATGAAAAATACAAAGAAAAACATGTTAGAGAAAAATGAGTGACCCAAAGAACATTTTATTTCCTTAATCAAATTTTAAAACAGACTTGGAATAGAATGACTTAGAAGACACTTCCTGAAAGTGCTGTGTCTATGAAAGGGAAAGTTTTAGCCAAAATGTTGCTCAAATCACTACTGTTACAGATGGATCTCCTTTTCAGGAGCTGATATTCCTTAATTATGAATCCTGATACAAAGTTCTTTCTGTTGCAACAAAACATGTTTACTGAAAAGGTATTTTCCTCACTGTATCTAATATATTATATAATATGTAAGGTATAGTATATAAAAGTTAGTGACCTTATTATATCAATTGAAGGTAAGCATCTATTTTCACATGACAAATATACTGTGTTCCTCTTTCTACTGCAGGAGGAATCTAACAACTTCTAGTGTTGAAAAATACTGTTTTTGCACTAGAATGCCAAACTTCTGAAATTAACCAACAAAATTATTAGTTAAAATTTGTAGTTATTAATTTTTAAATAAATTTTTAGCTATTATTGTTACCTCCAAAATGCAACTTCACCAAACCTATATTTGATCTTAACATTCAGCCATGTAACATTCATTCATTCAGTACACCTCTAGAAACTGACCCAAATGTTAATTCCAAATAAAAGTAAAATAATGCAAAACGCTAAAGTAGTCTTTGAAAATACACTCAATGGCAGAGCCATTATTCTTACAATTCCTGTCCTGTCATTTTAACATTAGCTCACGTTCTTCCTTATAATCGGGAAACAATTTTTTAAATTCTTATAAATGTTTTCCATTGAACTATTCTGTGTATAATTCTGAGATGTCTAGTCCTGATTGTTTTGTGTTTGCTCATTAGGAGAAGGAAACCATATTCACCAATAGTGGGGCCGAAGTACATGAACCAAACACAAGTCATCTGTACAGTTTTCCTTCCCCAACCATCAATTGAGCTTTGCAGGTTAAAAAAGTAAAAAAAATAAAGAAAAATGAATTCACTAAGTTCATTTTGTTTGGACCTTATGTGGATCTTTTAGAAAAATCTATCTCTTGAGGTGAAAATAAAAGTTCTTTGAAGCCAACAGTTTTCTCTGAAAGTAAAACTTCAGTTTGATTCTTCTGTTAAATTAAAATATTAACTATGCTGTGAGCTTAGTGTAAAGAATGAACGTATCTGCCTATATCTATCTGTACCTGTACGTCTATTTGTCTATCCATCCACCCATCATCTATCTACCCATCTATGCATCCTTTTACTCACAGAATACAAAGAAATACGTCACAGAGTTTTACGCATCTAATGGTAACTGTGTCTGTGTGGTTTGATTTGAGGCAATGTTTTTACTAGTTTAATGCAATGTTTACACTGTTTTTAACAAAACAATATAGAGAGTTTTCTAAAAGAAACAAAGAAGAAAAGCAACAAAAAAAACAAAGTGTGCAAGCAAATATGCCAGGACGGTAAATAAGGTAATTCTGAGAAGAATGTAGATTATGATTTTAATCTATGTAGATTTCAGCATTTTTAACATTAAAAAAGTAAAATGTTCCCTCAAGCTCACCAGAAAAATATAAAATGAAATATAACAGATCTTGTCTCCTACTCCAGAATCCTCTTCCCGTTCTCCAGAAGTAACCTATGTTAATTTTGTCCTCTTCTTTCTAGAAATTTTCTATGTGTATATACATATATACATAGCTATCGATACAGATATATCTGTTTTTTATATAAGCCAGATCAAACAATTCTCAAAATACTCTCCAAACAAGTTGTAAACACTATATGAATGGAATTAATGTCTTTACTATTCTTTATTTTCTCTACAGCTTTTGGATCATTTTCATTCAGTTTCAGTGAGATGCTAGCAAGGCGGTATATTAAAGAGCATTTTATTTCCTAGTCTTTTTGTGACTGGCTCTCCATTTGATTCTGAATTGTTGATTCCAGTCTCCTGGGTCCCACAGGAGTCTCAGAGATGCCAATTAACTATGATGCTGGGTAAAGATGGAAAATCAAGTTTGAGGGAATCTTAATTTAATAAATTTCCACTGGCTCCCAAGGCACCCTCCTATCCTCTTCCCAATCACACAGGGTAGTGTATACCATTAGTTCCACTCACGATAACTTCCTGCCAGAGCACAGAACACAGCAGAATACTGTAGCCTGGCTTTACTCCTTTACCCTTCCCTCCCCTTTACATACGACATTTTTTCCCTCCTTGCCCACCACTCAAAACTTAGAAATGGAGTTCCTAAGCTTGGGCTCATTTTTCTCTGATTTCTTGAACTCTCTCAAAGGTTCACTTTGGAACTTTCTATCTACTCCCTTTAGTATAGCAGCGAGGCTCATATAGTTCTGGGGGAGAAAAAGTATGTGGCTATAGCTCTCCCTTCAAGAATTCATGTAATAGAAGTTTTCAATTGGGATGAAATTACTATATTAGCCAGCATTACAGAATGAAACAGAAACCGCCTGATATATGTGCGCAGAGATCACACTTTGATCCAGGCAGTGAAGCATCAGCCCCCAAAGGTGACCGGAAACACCCATCTATGGGAGGTGGCATCCGGCACAGCTTCTTAGCTACACTATGATGAGAAGATCCCTGTTCTGCCTCCTGCTAGGAGTTCCTTTTACATCTTGGGGTCCAAACATGCCCGGCAGAATTCCAACCCAAACAGGGGAACGGGTGAATGTCAAATCAGTGATGGCTGCAAAGTCAGCTCTTCACAGCTCGTGTTCTTCCAGAGAAAGGTTAAGATGAACTTGCTGTTACACCCTTCATCCAGAGACTCTGATTTGACCCTAATTGACATGAAGCCTGAGAATCCTGCCTCAAGACTTTGCTTTCTTTGGGGGAAGTCTGAGAGTTTACTTCTCCACTTCAAGGCATTTTCTCCTGGTGCCTTTGGAAACTCAGGATCAGCTGGGCTCTGTCTGGGTCAAGGCACACCTTCCCTCTTTTCAACTTTTCCCCTAAGACTCTGGAAGGACCCAGAGCTACTCCCGATTTTCTCCCCCAGCAGCTGGTCACCCATGGGTGCGCTTCAGCAATTAAAATGCCAAGATCGGTTCCTGGAGGAAAGGTGGCGATGCTTCGCCCTGCAGCTGCACATGGAACAGATGAACCGCCAGCCAAAGGCGCAGCAGTCAGTCCGTCTTACTCAACGGCAGCTGTTAGCGAATTTGCTTGCTTCCTTTCTGCAAATTGCAGGGTTTCTCTTTGCTGCACTGAGTCAAATTTCATTCCAACTTGGTTGAATTCGCACTTTTGATATTTTAAGGAAAAACTAGGCAACTCTATGCTTAATAATACCTTTCCCTTCTTTTCTTTTAGCCATTTCTTTAATCGAGTAGCCAGGAAAACAGGGCAATGCGGTTCAAAAGGAATTTGAAGTGAAATATGAGAAGGTAGGTGTAAAATTTCATTACACAGCAAAAATCAGTTAAAATGTTCCAAGTGTAACTTCTAAGAATTCCCTGAGACTGTAGCCTAGTTAAGTATCCAAATCACTTGACGGACATGACTATAAACGAATCTCCAACATTGAAAACATGCACGTAAATATATGTATACGCATCTGCCTTGGTACTGTTAAAAGTATAAGGTACAAATGTAATAAGATAATCCATAAGGTTGTACCGAAACAAATTTAGAAAGCTATGCACCAATGCACATTAAATGGTGAGTTTATTAAATCCCCTATTGTTGTTATAGTGATAATAACATTTAGCATAGACTCTGCGGTTCAATGGCTAAGTGTATTAAAACGAAGTGTTCAAATATTGAGATACTGTGGACTCATTCATTTCATACATGAAATGAATCCACTGGGTAAAGTGAAGAATATATTATAAGGTCTTGAGCTACAATTGTTTTTAATCTAAGCACTGAAATTATACAAGTCCAAGTGACTGCATATGTTATATCAAATGGAGTGGTAGTCAAATAATGTGCCAAAAAAATTTTAGATAAACAAATACTGCCCTATTTACTCTGAATAGTTCCCTCTCCCTTGCTGTCAGTAAACTGCATTCGTTTTTTGAATAAATTTTATGTCTTGTAATTTGAGTGGACTTTAGACTACCTAATGGAGCCCCCTGATACTAGATTTACCTTTAAATGTCACAATTTCAGTATTACGAGTATCTGCCTGTGTGTCCCTTGTTAAAGAAATCATCTGATTTTAAGCAGGGCAAAGAGGGAGAAATAAAAGCCCTGCTTAAGACGACTGACAGGCTGGCAAGAAGCGATACTGTGTATATACTAGGGATGTTGATTAATAAATGCTTTAGAATGAATTAGATTAACCGAACATTCAGGGCACACTCGTATTTCTACCATCAGCCTGAACAATGACTCAAGTAAAACACCCTCTCCGCCTAATTTCTACCTCTGAAATTCATGGGGACTATTTTATTGGCTTCGTAGAAGATTTTAAACCCATAAACAACATTCATACGATTTAATAACCTTTAGTACATATGATTAAAAGTAATGTTTATAAAGGTATTGTTTAAGATCTGATATAACAACAACAAACACACCTAAGGTTTCACTTCAAATTAAAATGCTCAGACCTAAGTCTATAATAGAATATCTGCAAGTACTCCTGTCCCCAACATCCTCCAAATTGCCATGCTAACTAGGGAAATCAAATTAGGCAACAAGGTTAATTTATGGATAAATAAGAAAAAAAAAAAAAAAAAGAGAAGAAGAAAGAAGAGACAAGACCAAAAAAAAAGTTAACATTCCCTCTATATTTTACAGTAAATGAAAATTATACCAATGAGTATTAATTTGTATTTTATTTTAAAATTTAGAATAAATTCTGTAGTCCATGTGGTCAGGTAACAAGAATTTGCTCTACTAATACATAAGGATTGATAGGTACATTTTTTTGATGATTCTAAATGCTTTCAAGTATCTTGCTATGTCTCAAAGCTCTATATATTCACGTGTCTGGTTACACAGTAGTGTATGCTAAGTGAAGAGAGTCTTTTAATTGATATGTTTTTCCCAAAAAAATGAATTTTGATTATACTTTGTTTACTACAGCAATATTATGGTAAAATGTAGTGCTATTTAAATGGTGGTTAAAATCTATAATGCAATTTCAAGGTTGAGAATAATAATGGACTTATTTTCTCTAAAACAATCAACAAATATTTATTGAGAAGGCATTCTGATAGTTGCCATAGAGGTTCAAAATAAATGTAAGGTGAATCCCTGCTGTCTTTGAATTTATGTACTAATGTGGAGAAGAAAAATATTTATATAAAATTGCTTATATTTTAAAGCACTACATGGTAAGTCACAAATAAACAGGCATGAAATCATTGTAGTTCATAAATTATGCTTCCCTAACAAATATTTTCTAGAGTTGAATGTGAAATACAAAGATATCCTGAAATAAAATTATTTTCTTTCTAAACAATGGAATGTTTTTTATAAATTATATTTGGAAATCATGTGAAGATCAAAAAATTCGGTTAAATTTGAAATAGCCAAATGTAAACTGTTGTGTTATTACCAAATACAAAGTATGGTTTGACTAGAGAATTAACAAGATGATGTATGCACTGAGTGAGCCTCCTGATGTTGGAAACATGATAGGAATAGCTGCAATCACCAATTCGACATTATCCTGGAGACCTTAGCCACTGCAATAAAGCTAGGAAAGGAAAGAAAACATATAAAAATTGGAAAGGAGGAATTAAAACTGTCAACTGTTCACATATGACATGATTATAATCACAGGAAATACAGAAGAAACTAGAATGAATAAATGAATTTAGTTAATGTTTTAGGTTAGGTCAATATGCAAAATTAATTGTATTTCATAAAATAGCTATAAAATTAGAATGAAATAAAATATCACCTAAGATAGTATCAAAACTATTAAGTACCTAGGTATAAATCAAATTTAATAATAAAGTAAATTAAAACCATTAATTTGATAACACTGCACAACTACCAGAATGGCTAAAATTTAAAATACTGACTATATTAAGTGTTGGCCAGTCTCTTGCAACCTAATTAGGGCTGAAGGGTGCTCCCTGGAGCCTTGGCCTTCCTTCATTTCTCACTGGTCCAGCCTAGCAATCACCACCGGGGTATCTCCTTCAGGGCACACAGGAACTTCTCAGCCCCATCCATGCCACCATCACTAGCAGGCATGTTCCATAAAGCTAAACACGAACATTCTCTCTGTGCCTGCCTGCAACGCATCACCTGGTTCACTTTGACGCCCCCTCTCCCTGCACCCAGTGGGTATGGGGGTAGTCAGCAGAGTGAGCTCCTCCTGCTGCTGCTGGTATTCCTTTTAACTAATATAAAATACCTTTCCAGTTCTGGACAACGTCTGGAAAAGGAAGACTCCCCTCCCTTTCCTATCTTCCTTTCTCATTTGTACAGTCCTCATATCAGAAGGGATGAACTTTCTCTCCTCCCTTTTTCTGTCTAAGAAGATCCTCCCTTATGTAAAACTCAATGATCTAGTCTATCCACCAGGCCTCTTGGTAATGAATTTAATAAAGTTTTCCCCTGCTGACAGTCTAGCTTTCCAACCCACTGTCTAGCCGTTCACTGAAAATTCCCATTAGGGACATTAAAAGCTGGATTTCATCTCATTCTCTTTCCATTTCTCCAGGAACAATCCTAAATCAGCTCTCTCTGTGATGGATGCTTCAGCTCAGTTGGATGAAAGTCACACATTCATAAAAATGCAAGAGAGAAGGCAATTCACATTCTCCCTCTCTCTCTCACACACACACTTTCAAATACAATTTCCATTGCATAATAATAAACTAGACAATTTCTTAAGCATGTATTTGGTGTCAAAACACTGTGCTAAATTCTTGACATATATTATCTCATTTAATCTGGGCAACAAATCTGAAATATGGGACTTTTTAGTACCATTTTTCAGATGAGACAACTGAGCCTTAGAGAAAAGATATCATTTTTCCCAAGTCAAAAACAAGTAGTGGAACAAAAAGTGAAACCTAAGTAATTCTCTTCTTTTTATTTCAATCTAAAAAGCTACATGTACTTGAATAGTACTCTCCCTTCTGGTCTCATTATAATTCTTAAAAAGCTGATATTCTGGTAGTGCAATTCCACACAGTTGCTCCTAATCTCTCCTGAGATTGGTACTGTGTCTGAAACTATGGCCAGTGAGTACATGAGCAGCTACCCTCTCCCTGATGTCACCTTGTCCCTAAGAACCACCTGCAACTCTCTCCCACTTAATTCTGACCCTGATGCTCATCTTCTGTACGTATTCAAGTTTGTCATGGATGCCCTGTTGCCTAAGCATTTTGTATGCCTAGTAAATATACTTGTCATCAATAACCTATTAGCATTCAGCAGCTGCAATGAAACAAAAATAAGGAACAGTTGAGGTTCCAATTTATAGAAACCCACAAGCAAACGAACTGACAAAGAGGGGCAGGCTGGCTTCCAGTGGAAAGTTCTTGCTTTCCTCCAAAGGCCAACTTACCTACCATACTGTAGCATCTAAAAATTCAGAGCCAGCAGTGGGACTTATTCAAGGACTTTGGAGCCTTCCATAAATTTCTATGTTTCTCACAAAAGTTCTTCCCCAAGTCCCTCAACTACACACACACACACACACACACACACACACACACACATATGCCTTACCTATTTCACCATTTGTTTCATATATAATTAGGTTGACAGAATGCTATTCCAGCTGCCACAGACTTTCAGAGTTCATTCACAAAACAAAAGCTCACATAAAAGTACATTACCAGTAAATTAGTGAAGCATACATTACAAATAAAATAGTGAAGAAAATCTCAGGTAATGTCTTTTAGAAGCTCAGTTACTTGGAGACCTCCAGGTAAATCTTCTTGGCTCCCAAGCCAAGCAGCCTAAAGGGAAACCATGGCTCAGCCCTTCCCAGGTCTCAGGACTTTCTCCTGTTTCCTCCTCCTCTGTCAACGTTGGGGAAGGAGAGGAAGATGGCTCTGCATTCAGTACTGTTTACAAACAACATTTGTAGCATTGGAAGGCAATTTGGACAACAAGCAATTTTGATAACAAGGTACAATTTCTTGACAAAAAACAATAACAGTCACTTGCAAAAGTGACAGGATGCATCTACAGAAAAGAAGAGATTAAAGAGGAGTGGCTGATAAAAGGGCTTTTAGGTTGTAATTTGAATCATTCTGACGTTTTGATGAATGCCTACCCTCACCAAATAGGATAGAGGTTGAAGTGTTAATCGTGGAACGTGGAAAGGTGGTAGCTGCTGGCTTGGAGACTTGAACGTGAATGTGTGACGGTGCTCCACAAGCTCAGGCTTGCTAAACTGGCTAGCGTCACAAGCAAATCTCACTAATATTTAAATGTTTATGGTCCTAATTTGAAAAATATCCACAAATACCATAAAATACAAAAGAGAAACAAATTTATGGGCTCTGCAGCAGACGAAGACATACACTCTTTTTTTTTTTTTTTAAACAACCTTAATGATATCATGAGTTAGGAGCTAAAGTGATCTGCCTCCACCAAACAAGTTTTACATGTAATGTGTTCATCACTTTCCACCACTCATGGCATTTTGCTATCCTATTAGCATGGTGTGGCCAACCAGGGATTTCAAAGATCGCTTCGCCATTACTTATCCAATATTATTTTTCAAAGCAAACGCCTAAAAGTCTACTTGAATAGGGGAGATTGCTTGTGATACAACTGAATATTCAGCTTCAAGCTGCAAACAATTTCCATCATCCCTCTAAACACTGGAGGACATCAAGTTTGTTTTATCAAGACCTGAAAAATAAAACACCAGATATATTTCCTTTTACTCTGTCAACAGTAACTTTCTGACAATAATAGCAGGTACATTCAACATCAGTAAAACATATCAATGTTAAGGGATAAATTGTTTTCAAATAAACAAATCACCTGGAGACAATGTTTAATGATGGGTAATTCTGGGAGAACCAAGTCACTGAAGGAAGAAGAAAACAAAGTAACAACCCATTTCAATTCAACAGATTGACATTTTAAGCAATAAAGAATCACATTACTAGGACCCACAGGGCTGGAAAAGGCCCTGGGAGGGGTGGGGGGTAGGGCTTAGGCTCAACAGAAAGAACTGAAGACAGTCTCAGAGACTTCTGGGACAACACTAAATGCACCAGCATTCGAATTATAGGGGTCCCAGAAGAAGAAGAGAAAATGAAAGGGTCTGAGAAAATATTTGAAGAAATTATACTCAAAAATTTCCCTAAATGGGAAAGGAAATAGTCACCCAAGTCCAGGAAGCACAGAGAGTCCCAAAGAGGATAAACCCTAAGAGAAACACACTGAGACACATATTAATCAAACGATATTCCATGCAAATGGAAATCAAAAGAAAGCTGGAGTAGCAATACTTGTATCAGATAAAATAGACTTTAAAGACTGTTACCAGAGATAAGGAAGGACACTGCATAATGATCAAGGGATCAATCCAAGAAGAAGATATAACAATTATAAATGTTTATGCACCCAACATAGGAGTACCTCAATACATAAGGCAAATGCTAACAACCATGAAAGGGGAAATCGACATAACACAATAATAGTAGGGGAACTTTAACACCCCACTTACACCAATGGACAGATCAACCAAACAGAAAGTAAATAAGGAAACACAAGCTTTAAATGACACAACAGACCAGATATATTTAACTGACATTTATAGAACATTCCATCCGAAAGTGGCAGAATACACTTTCTTCTCAAGTGCACATGGAACATTCTCCAGGATAGATCACATCCTGGGTCACAAATCAAGCCTTGGAAACTTTCAGAAAATTGAAATCGTATGAAGCATCTTTTCTGACCACAATGCTATGAAACTGGAAATCAATTACAGGGAAAAAAACTGAAAAAAAAACACAAATACATGGAGGCTAAACAGTGTGCTACTAAATAACCAAGAGATCACTGAAGAAATCAAAGAAGAAATTAAAAAAAAAAAGACAACGAAAACACGATGACCCAAAACCTATGGGATGCAGCAAAAGCAGTTCTAAGAGGGAAGTTTACAGTAATTCAATCTCACCTCAAGAAACAAGAAAAATAAACAATCTAATCCTACACCTAAAGCAACTAGAGAAAGAAGAACAAAGAAAACCCAAAGTCAGTAGAAGGAAAGAAATCATAAAGATCAGAGCAGAAATAAATGAAATACAAACGAAGAAAACGATAGCAAAGATCAATAAAACTAAAAGCTGGTTCTTTAAGAAGATAAACAAAATTGATAAACCCTTAGCCAGACTCATCAAGAAAAAAAGGGAGAGGACACAAATCAATAAAATTAGAAATGAAAAAGGAGAAATCACAATTGACACCGCAGAAATACACAGGATTATAAGAGACTAATACAAACAACTATATGCCAATAAAATGGACAACCACGAAGAAAAGGACAAATTCTTGGAAAGGTACAATTTTCCAAGACTGAACCAGGAAGAATTAGAAAATATAAACAGACCTATCACACGTAATACAACTGAAACTGTAATTAAAAATCTTCCAACAAACGAAAGTCCAGGACCAGATGGCTTCACAGGCAAATTCTACCAAACATTTAGAGAAGACCTAACACCCATCCTTCTCAAACTCTTCCAAAAACTTCAGAGAGAGGAAAACTCTCAGATTCATTCTACAAAGCCACCATCACCCTGATAGCAAAACCAGAAAAAGATATCACAAAAAAAGAAATTATAGACCAATATCACTGATGAACATAGATGCAAAAATCCTGAACAAAATACTAGCAAACAGAATCCAACAACACATTAAGAGGATCATACACCATGATCAAGTGGGATTTATCCCAGGGATGCAAGGATTCTTCAATATACACAAATCAATCAATGTGATACACCATATTAACAAATTAAGGAATAAAATCCATATGATCATCTCCATAGATGCAGAAAAAGCTTTTGACACAATTCAACACCCATTTATGATAAAACTCTCCAGAAAATGGGCACAGAAGGAACCTACCTCAATATAATAAAGGCTGTGTATGACAAACCCACAGCAAACATTGTACTCAATGGTGAAAAAAATGAAAGCATTTCCACTAAGATCAGGAACAAGACAA
Organism: Pseudorca crassidens; assembly: GCF_039906515.1. Lineage (NCBI taxonomy): Eukaryota > Metazoa > Chordata > Mammalia > Artiodactyla > Delphinidae > Pseudorca > Pseudorca crassidens. The sequence goes on from NC_090316.1 coordinate 13,427,538, forward strand.
AGATGCTCACTCTTGCCACCTTTATTCAAGATAGTTTTGGAAGTCCTAGCTGTGGCGATCAGAGAAGAAAAATAAATAAAAGGAATATAAATTGGAAAAGAAGAAGTAAACTGTCACTGTTTGTACATGACATGACACCATACATAGAAAATCCTAAAGATGCCACCAGAAAACTACTAGAACTAATCAATGAATTTGGTAAGGTTGCAGGATACAAAATTAGTGCCCAGAAATCTCTGGCATTCCTATACACTAACAACAAAAAATCAGAAAGAGAAATTAAGGAAACAATCCCGTTTACCATCGCAACAAAAAGAATAAAATACCTAGGAATAAACCTACTAAAGGAGGCGAAAGACTTGTACTCAGAAAACTATAAAACCCTGATGAAAGAAATCAAAGATGACGTAATCAGATGGAGATATATACCATGTTCTTGGATTGGAAGAATCAATATTGTGAAAATGACTATATTACCCAAAGCAATCTACAGATTCAATGCAGTCCCTATCAAACTACCAATGACATTCTTCACAGAATTAGAACAAAAAATTTTACAATTCGTATGGAAACACAAAAGACCCTGAATAGCCAAGGCAATCTCTAGAAAGAAAAACAGAGCTGGAGGAATCAGGCTCCCCAACTTCAAATCATACTACAAAGCTACAGTAATCAAGACAGTATAGTACTGGCACAAAAACAGAAATATAGATCAATGGTACAGGACAGAAAGCCCAGAGATTAAACCCACACACATATGGTCACCTAATTTATGACAAAGGAGGGAAGAACATAAAATGGAGAAAAGACAGCCTCTTCAATAAGTGGTGCTGGGAAAACTGGACAGCTACATGTAAAAGAATGAAATTAGAACACTACCTAACACCATACATAAAAATAAACTCAAAATGGATTAAAGACCTAAATGTAAGACCAGACACTATAAAACTCTTAGAGGAAAACATAGGAAAAACACTGACATAAACCACAGCAAGATCTTTTTTGACCCTCCTCCTACAGTAATGGAAATAAAAATAAACAAATGGGACCTAAGGAAACTTAAAAGCTTTTGCACAGTAAAGGAAACCATAAACAAGACAAAAAGACAACCCTCAGAATAGGAGAAATTATTTACAAATGAAACAATGGACAAAGGATTAATCTCCAAAATGTACAAACAGCTCATGGAGCTCAATATCAGAAAAACAAACAATCCAACTAAAAAATGGGCGGAAGACCTAAATAGACATTTCACCAAAGGAGACATACAGATGGCCAAGAAGCACATGAAAAGATGCTCAACACCACTAATTATTAGAGAAACGCAAATCAAAACTACAATGAGGTATCACCTCACACCTGTCAGAATGGCCATCATAAAAAAATCTACAAACAATAAATGCTGGAGAGGGTGTGGAGAAAAGGGAACCCTCATGCACTATTGGTGTGAATGTAAATTGATACAGCCACTATGGAGAACAGTATGGAGGTTCCTAAAAAAGCTAAAAATAGAACTACCATATGACCCAGCAATCCCACTACTGGGTACATACCCTGAGAAAACCATAATTCAAAAAGAGTCATATACGACAATTTCATTGCAGCTCTATTTACAATAGCCAGGACACGGAAGCAACCTAAGTGTCCATCAACAGATGAATGGATAAAGATGTGGCACATATATACGATAGAATTTTTAAAAAAATGTTACTGATGAACCTAGTGGCAGGGCAGGAATAAAGACATAGACATGGAGAATGGACTTGAGGACACGGTGGTGGGGGGGAGGGAGAAGCCGGGGCAAAGTGAGAGAGTAGCATGGACAGATATACATTACCAAATGTAAAATAGATAGCTAGTGGGAAGCAGCCGCATAGCACAGGGGGATCAGCTCGGTGCTTTGCGACGACTTAGAGGGGTGAGATAGGGAGGTTGGGAGGGAGGCGATATGGGGATATATGTATGCACATGGCTGATTCACTTTGTCGTACAACAGAAACTAACGCAGTATTGTGAAACAAATGTACTCCAGTAAAGATTAAAAAAAAAAATCACACTAAAAACATGATAAAAATCACCATCCTCCTCTATTAAATCATGTGAAGATTAAAAAATAGTAATATAACAAGTATGTGCTCCCCTTGCCTGAAATTAATAGCTAGTTTAAAAGAAAGCAAGAACCATATACTGTAGTTTTATTGCCCTATTTCTAGACATAAGAAAAATTAATGGATAGGGGATGGGGAAAATAAAGCGAGAAGGAACAGGTATCGTAAATCTCCTGCCAGCATTACCTGGATGAGGTCTCAAACTAACCTAACAGTTTATTCGGTGTATATTACAATACACATAAATCGCTTTGTTTTTTCCCCAGATATTACATATTGAATTCTCTCATGACAATTTGTGTTACTCTAACTACGATGTGCTTCCCTTTTTATAAATAACAAAAAAAGACTTAACCTACCTGATTTGGGGCATGAAGTAATTAGTAATAACTCTCAAGCTATTGTTGCAAGATGCTTAGTTAATGGCGGTACCCCAAAATGCTGTGGGACGGATCAGTGGGAGAATCTTGTTTCAGATCAGACTGTAAGCAGAAAGCGACTTCCCTCCAGAGAAGTTTGATCACCCCCTCTATCAGGAATGCCAAGGCTGTGTGGATCCTGCCCATAATGCAAAGCTGCTAAAGGAAACTCAGGAGCAGAGCCCTGAGTAGAGGGGCAGAGGAGGGAGAGGGAACGAGGAGGGACACACACAGGACACAGCCATTTTCCCTAACCAGTCTTCGCCTTCAGACATTGGTAGAATATAGTGGTCATTAAGAAAAATAAGCCTCAATAGAAATCCACTGAAAAACAACGAGGCATGTGAGCAAATCTCTAAACAATGGATAAGATCTAGTATGAAGAGTCTGAAATAAGAGCTAGCCATCCTGGCACACAGAGCTTGATTCAAGAGGGCTGTAAATCATATAACAGAGACTCCCCAGAAGCTGGAAAGAGGACCAGAATGGGGCCAGAACCAACCCATCAGTCACAGTCATTAGGGGTTATTTGGGGATTACTAATGAGGAGACATTACAGTTGCATTACAACTTACTGTACATCATAGTGAACCGGCCATTCTCAAAAAGACTCGAGTCCTGTCATAAGATCCCAGGCAGAAAAATTAATCTAGACATTGTCACATATTTGACAACAAGATCAAGTGAGTGTTCCTAACTACTACAATAAGATCTTAGTTTCCACATTGTACCAAACAAAATCAGCAGTAACGCACACAATTCTGTGCGCGTGGCTTGCTTCCAACAGGGTTTGTGGCAGTGTTTTACCTCCACTGATAATGAGTGATTTTAACTGACAGTTCTCTTCTACTGCAGTTTTTTCCCCATCTCATTAACGACATCTCCATCTTTCTAGTCAAGAGGCCCAAAACCTTGGAGGTGTCCTGGACTCCTTTTTGCCTCAAATCTCACATCTAAACCATCAGCAAATCTTCCTGGTTCTACCTTAATATCCCTAAGCTAACTACTTCCGATCATCTTCACTGGTACCTTGGTCTAAAGCACCATCATCATCTGTTTCCTGAGTAATTACAATACCCTGCAGACTGGACCCCGTTTCCACCCTGCTCCTGCCTCCAACATGCTTTCTCAACATGGCCAAAAGAACATGTCTTTAAAATACTAAGCTAGGGCCTCCCTTGTGGCACAGTGGTTGAGAGTCCGCCTGCCGATGCAGGGGACGCAGGTTCGTGCCCCGGTCCGGGAGGATCCCACATGCCACGGAGCGGCTGGGCCCATGAGCCATGGCCGCTGAGCCTGCGCGTCCAGAGCCTGTGCTCCGCAACCGGAGAGGCACAGCAGTGAGAGGCCCGCGTACCGCAAAAAAAAAAAAAAAAAAAAAAAATACTAAGCTAAATCACGTCTACTCCCTTACAAATCTGCCAACGGCTCCTTCAGTTTTCATTGGCTTTACAGGACCTACCTGCCTGGAATATTCTTTTCTATGTATCTGCATGTCTTACCACTTTACCAGCTTGAGGATTTTTGCTCAACTATTACTATCTCAATAAGCTGTATCTAGACCGTTAAATTTTTTTCAATGCCCTCTTTCCCCCCAAAATCCTACCTCCTTTCCTGCTTTATTTTTCTCATGAGTACTTACTACTTTCTAATATATGACACTACTTATTTCCTTACTGTCTTTCTCCTCCAACTAGAATTTTAGGGCCAGCAGAGGAATGGCCTGTTTTGTTCACTGCTTTGCCCCTAGCACCAAGAACGGTGTCTGACAGAGCAGACACTCAATAAAAGCTGATGGATTGGTTGATTGAATGAATGAACGTAAAGTTAACCATTGTGTACACCACTGGGAGTAAAATATACCTTTAGGTCAGTAGACTAAGTTTTATTCACTGGAAAGAGTAGCGGAAGATGAAATGGTGGGAGAGGGGGGAGTGATGAAAGTAAGTGGAGGTGGGAATTATTGAAACCCCTACTAACTTCTTGCCATCTCTGAGGATTATACAGTCATATCATCCATAATGAATTTCCTAAGAATCTTAAGAAATAAATCGTCTTTATCACTGTGGTTTTATCAGAGTGTCAAAGGAAGCTCTGAGATAATAACCAGCAAGGCTAAGGTTACCATAGTTAGACCTGGAAGGCATCCACAGGTCCACCTAATCTCCAACTATGTGAGGAAAAGGGTACCTCTCAGAACCACCCTGCCGGCGACCTCCCGGATATTTTAATATATGTGGATGATGGGGAGGGAGGATGGGTGGGGAGAACATTTTCCCCGTGTTTGGCTGACACACTGACAGTGATGGAAAGAACCAGGACACAGGATTAGCCAAGCACTATGCAACGGCACAGCTTTTTCTGGAGCTTTGAGTCACTGAAAGAGAAAAGTCATTTCTCGAGGCTTACACAACGCCCCAGGAAGCTAGAGGAGGGTTTGCTCCCTTCTGTCCCAAGGCTAATTAGTATCATACAAATGATGACCCTGACAGATTCTGGTCAATGTGTTCGCAAATAAAAGTGTCACTTCTGTATTAGGAGGCACTGAAACATTTCAATTTTTTAAAAAACACTTCAATCTTTTTCTTAATTGTCTCACACAGAATATATGTGTGTACATACACATATATACATATAATACATAGTATATGTACACTACTTATATAATACATAATACTTAATATAAATACTTAATATTTGAAATATTCACTCTGAGAAATGGAACTAGGCAGATCAAAGCTTAACGATGAATCAATTTCCCAGCAAAGCTTTTTTTTTTCCTAGCATTGCAGACAAAGAAAATTTTTTTTTCCTCTTATAATTAAACTTGTTTGAAACTCCTGAAGAGATGTGAAGGGGAGGGTTACACATATATAACAGCTCCCTGGCTTCTGGCCCTCAGTAGATCTCAGATCCAGTGGGGAAAACATCTGAGTTTAAACTAGCTTCAAAAAAAAAGTCATGCTTTCTACACACTGGGAAAGCGTACTCTAATATGTGGAAGAACAAAAAGCAAGCTGACCTTCATCTTCACTAAGCAGCCAAAGAAATAGGATATGTCTTAATGGTTCAAGGGACTCAAGCAACAGACACATCCTTAAACGTGCCAAATGGATGGAGAAAATAGCAACAGAAATATACCAGCCACAATTATTCTGACTGAAGTGAGATGTTTTATTTCCAGAGCTATTTTCAGACTTCATGACTCAGCATATCTTCTGATGGTTTTTCCTAACCCCTGTAGGGTTTGGGAGTCGGGGCTGGGCAGTGAGGGGACTAAACCATCCTTCACTCACACATACCAGGATTGGGTATAATCATTACAGGTGCACATTCCTTCCCATCCTTCAGGTATGCAGCATCATGGGTTTGCTTTCCAACCAATTTTCACACAATTCTGGAAGCCAGATTGATGTTCAAATGGCTCTTAAAAATTTCCAGCCCCAGAGAATATCATTCCCTCACTCCAAGTCATGGATATCCTGGCCAGAAGTACAATGAAAAGTCAGAGGTGGTGAATATATTTTATTTCTCAAACTAGTGTGGAAGCAAGTCCTATCGAATTGATACATGTTGGCACAATGCAGTGTAAAAAATATATATATTGGAAATCAAGAGGCTCAGATTGTAGTTCTGTCTCTGCCATGAATGGCTGGGGAAATCTGAAGTAATAATTGCACCTCCTTGGGCCTCAGTTTTCTCAGTTGCAGAGGATGACCTTGAAGGACCTACTTGTTTCCTCTGGACTTCATTTAATTATCCATCAGCAACAAGCTTGCTCTGGTAGTTTATGATGTTACTAGGTAGACTCTTATTATAACATTGCTTTTTGAATCTAGTCAATGTCCCTACCTTCAGTAGATATTTAAAGAAGATTCTGAGCAGAATTCGCCAAATGATCAAACAAATACAGTATCTCTTTAGAGGTGGGATTATTTGTTTGGTCAACGAAGATATGAAGTGTGCCTTGAATGGAAAGGTCAGTGGGTTAGAAATTCAACATTGTGGTTTCTGAGCAGCTTTGCTTCCTGCTATCTGTATTACCTCAGCAAGTGGTTAGATCTGCAAGACCCCTTATGAGCAAACAATTTTTATACTACATATTTTAATAACTGAAAAGCTTAATGGAGGAGACTTTAAATCCTTTCTGTGATGCCTGAGGGAGCCTATTGGTTTAAACCAAACTAAAAGTAAAGTGGGATGTGAGGGAAACGGGCCAAGCATTCTCAAACTTCCAACACTAGAATGGGACCCTCTTTAGCATCTCAAACCATCAGCAACTACCTGTTTTGGATGTCGTATTTGCTGTCCATTGCTACATAATAAATTCCCCAAATCTTAGCAGCTTAAAACAACCCCCATATATTACCGCATAGTTCTGTAGGTCAGAAGTCCTGCGGGGCTCAGCTGGGCTTTGCTCAAAATATCACAAGGTCAAAACCAAGGTGCTGACGGGCTGGGCTCTTGTCTGGAGGCTGTGGAGAAGAACCTACTCCAAGCTCATTCAGGATGTTGACAGAATCCAGCGACTTGAGGCCCTATGTCTAAGGCCCAGTGTCCTTTGCTGGCTGTCAGCTGTGGACCGTTCTCTCAGGACCTATGGCCACCCACATTCCTTCTCATGAGGCCCCTCCATCTTCAAACGGCAACAGCACGTCCGGTCCTTCCTACACGTTTAATTTCTCTGACTTTCCCTCTTTTCCCTCTTCTGCCATAGCAAGAGAAAGTTCTCTGCTCTTAGCAGCTGATGCGATTAGGGCCACTGGGCTACTCGACCCTTTTAAGGCCAGCTGTGCCACATAATGTGACATAATCATGGGAGTGGTAACTTACCACATTCAAAGATGTATTAGTCATGTGGGATTGGGAGGCCATTTCTAGACATTTTCCCTGACATATATGCTTTAGTTATGTCTTTTCTAAAGTCACAAAGCCTCAACAATAATGACCTTGTGGCCAGGCTATTAAAGGTGAGTGTTTGCAAACAATAAGTAGTGTTACGTCCATGCAAACAATGACAAATGAGCGTCTTCTATTTTTGTAGAATTCAGAGGTTCTGACCATTTTTATGACCAGAGCACATTGCCCGGTGGGAACTTTAAACAAACACTCCCCAGTCGACACACATATAGTCCCATCAGGATTCAAAAGCAACTCATGTTCACACAACTGAAATCAAATTAGGAAGTCAGTGAACATCAGAGAATATGATCCACACAAGTAACCGAGTGAAGTAATTAATATAAAATATTACACCTGAAACTCCAACACTGTACATCAACTATACCTCAATTTAAAAAATTAATATAAAACTCTGAAACGTTTTCTTTCCTAAATGTATGGGGTCATTACCTTCTGGATAGTTAACTGAATAATCTCCTCAACACTCCCTGCTTGGGCTTCCCTGGTGGCGCAGTGGTTGAGAGTCCGCCTGCCGATGCAGGGGACACGGGTTCGTGCCCCGGTCCGGGAAGATCTCACATGCCGCGGAGCGGCTGGGCCCGTGAGCCATGGCCGCTGAGCCTGCACGTCCAGAGCCTGTGCTCCGCAACGGGAGAGGCCACAGCAGTGAGAGGCCCGCGTACCGCAAAAAAAAAAAAAAAAAAAAAAAAGCTTCTGGTGAATGGAAACTCAAAGAAAAGCTCCTTTTTGTGTTCCCATTAGTGACCTATATTGTATTGAAAAATTTCTGCACAAATATAAAGGATGAAATATAAATAATAGCGTATGGAGTTATATAAGAGCAGCAAACAAAAGGGTTCAGCTCATTTTTCTACTAAATAATAATAATTTAAGACTCATACCACAGAACGTTTTGTTTCTGTTCATCTGCTTTGAGGGGGCATTTCAATTATTGTAGAAAATTTTTACTGTCAGTCAAGTGTCTAAAGTACCACACCAATTGCCTCTGAAATATTTTAAGGAAATTAAGTAAAAAATCTTGATGTGTGAAAAGGTTTTTTGATCCTTACTGAGAATCATTATTCAATAACATTCCTTGATAGCAATACTTGAAACTAGAACTTATACCAGATTCTTCAGATGACTGTTTTAGCAATTATCATTTTGAAAACCTGGAAAGTTATTGCTCCTTTATTTTTCTCTTACAAGTCGCTTATATTCTTTCTTTGTTGACCAATCTAACCATTTCTTTAGGACTTGCTCACATGGTATTGTCTATACGCTACCAAAAAAAAGACCAAAGTTCTAAGATGCCTTATATTGACTATTACAAGCTTCATGGAAAACCTAAGAATTTGTAAAGATAAAGGACTCTTCAGCATCTGACCCTAGTGTTAATTAAGTCCCACCACTCTCAACCGCTTAATTCACACAATCTATAGAACAGCTACACCCCTGCTCAATAATTCCCCACCATGTTTTGGCTTCCCTCCCCGACTCCTTTCCTCCTCTCTCCCCCACTCCCTGCTTCTTTCTCTCTTTCCTTTGCTTTTTTGTCCTTTCTTTGTTTTTCTTCCTTTCATTGGACATAACATTTTCTTCTCCTGGTTTGAGAGTTAAACCCTCAAATTTTATTCTTCCTAAGTTACTCCCCTCCCCTTTTATTCAGAAAATACCAGTGTTAATTTCCCCCATTTATATATATAAATACAATTCTACATTGCCCCTAAGACAAATTTCCTAGCACAGTCTCACCGCTCTGAGGGCTCTTCATGCTCTTTCCCTCACCTTCCATCCCACTGCACCACACCGCATTTTTATCTTCAAGAATTTTTGGTGTGAGTTTTTTTTTGTTTTTTTTTTTTTTTTTTTTTTTTTTTTGCGGTACGCAGGCCTCTCACTGTTGTGGCCTCTGCCGTTGCGGAGCACAGGCTCCGGACGGGCAGGCTCAGCAGCCATGGCTCACGGGCCCAGCCGCTCCGCGGCATGCGGGATCTTCCCGGACCGGGGCACGAACCCATCTCCCCTGCATTGGCAGGCGGACTCTCAACCACTGCGCCACCAGGGAAGCCCTATATTGTTTTTTAAAAAGATTTAAGTGCCATATGAATTTTGTGATCAATATGGTTTCCTTGGGGAATGGAAGCAGAAGAGAGGGTACGAGAAGAGATTTTGCTTTTGGTGCAAGTCTGTACTATTTCATATCTTAATCATGTGCACAAGAATTTGTCAAAAATAAAACATGTTAAAAGAAGGCTAAGATGTCGAGGACATCAGGCTTGTCTTCAAGGACAAGGTGTCATGAAGATACTTCATTAAGGTACTGGCCCTGCAAAAACAGGCAACATCCCTGGGCACATGCCAACAATAACCTCCAGACTGTAACTTACAAAGCTTGCTCTACATAGCTTGTCTCAAACTACATCATTAGAATTCAAAATCCGTATTGTTTGCTACTGTTTACACAATACAGCCCATGCATTTAGTAGGGTTTTAAAGAATTTTACAATCTGACTTCAACAAGCCTTTTCCTAATTATCTCCTACCCTGCAGAGCTGTACTCCAGTCCCTTGGCACTCCACATCTGCCCTTCCAAATCTCTGTTTCTTTGTTCACACAGTTATCTTTGCTTCCAATGTTTCCTTCACTTCTCCAACTTTAAAAATCCCACTCATAGTTCAATTTCCAGATTGAATACAAATTTCTCTTCCATAAAACCCATTTAGATTTCAACAATCGGGGGAAAATGCCCTTTTTTGTTCCCAAAGCTCTTACTTTCCAAAAACATATAGCACGTATTTTAATTTGTCCTATTTCATAATTATATTGTACTTATCTACCTTCTCACTTAATTTGATTCATTTGATTTTAAGGTCCTGTTTCTTCATTTGACTGTAAGCTCCCAGTGGGCAAGAGGCTGTCCTGTTCATCTTAATCTCTTTAACTCCTCTTTAACTTAATGCTTTATACAAACTCGAGCCAATTAATGTTAGCTACAATACATCTGAGTTAACTGAAATGGATTCCTTTGAAGAAGTTACTAGTGAACCTAGTTTCTGAAATTTAGGAAAAAAAGTTGCAATAGTCAAGTATATGGACCACAACCTCTCCCCTCTAAGTTCCCTGAAAATGAATGCTGAAACTTTTCAGTTAGTATGTCCTTTGGGAATTAAGTTGTGCTTCCTCTTTGGCATATGTCAAAATCTACACATCCACTGCTAATTTAAAACTAGTGGATCACTTGATTCTGACCAGGAGAAGTCTTAGGGAGAAGATATATTTAGACATGTAACTTAAGCTTATTCACTTTCATTGCTCAGCTGCCATAGGTAGTTTGTAGGAACAAAAGAGTTCAGAGTTGCTGAAGTGTGATGAGGACACAATGTGAAAGGAATCCCAAACAAAATTCATTAAACTCTTGAAAATAACCTTCAGGCTCTGAAATTTAAATACAATGTTTTCTTCTTAATCACGTTGTCTGATTCTTGCCAGTCTAACAATATACCTGTCAATACCCAAAAGCCTCTCTGGTGATATTAACAAAAGGAAGAACAAGCTTGAGCCACGGATCAAAAACACTCTCAAAGAAATGACGTGAAAGTTTCATCTCTATTACCATCTCTATTGCCTCCAGCTTAATAAGCAAAGCGAGAGAGAAATTCATTCGGAATTTATATTGATTTAACTGTAATCGAAATGAATATTGTGTGTTTACCAAAAAAAGTAGATATAAATAACTACAAGAATTGATTCTTTGAGATAGGAAAGATTTCTCCTTCCTAATACGCCCAATTAAACACCCAGGAGAACCTTCAACAAACGTCAGTGCAGCGGTTTCTCTAAGTGCAGAGTGCTTTAAAATGGATATATTTTGTGTTCACAATCACATAAAGTCCCTACTGATTCATAAAGTAAGTTCTGTAAACTTTATACTTGATGAAATATCCCCCAAGAACCCATATACAGTTATACTATGTACTATAATTTGCTTTTTCCTCTTTTTTTTTTTTTTTTTTTGGTATGCGGACCTCTCACTGTTGCGGCCTCTCCCGTTGCAGAGCACAGGCGCACAGGCTCCGAACGCGCAGGCTCAGCGGCCATGGCTCACGGGCCCACCCGCTCCGCGGCATGTGGGATCCTCGCGGACCGGGGCATGAACACGTGTCCCCTGCATTGGCAGGCGGACTCTCAACCACTGCGCCACCAGGGAAGCCCTGCTTTTTCCTCTTTTTTACCCAAAGAGTAGCTCTAATGCTACTGTTTCCATCTAGTCTCCCTTGCTTTCTCCATATTAAGGGAATTTCACATGTTTCCATGAAGCTTTGTGCCTTCTAGTGGTTTATCAAATACCTGTTCAAAAGTATCTCTTTTATTAGATTGTAGGCTTCATGCGGATATTATCCAAGTGCCTACCATAGCGCTTGAACATAACAAGTGTTCAATAAATATGTACAGTTGACTGAGTAACTGAAATACTCCAGTCTTTGTCTCAAAACTGGTACCTTTATGGCAACAACACTATTCTTGATACCTCCCTAGATCTGAATTCTAACAGAATACACATTTCAGTTTGGTTTACCCCCTGGGAAATCATCTTTTTTGGAAAGTGGACCAATATAATGATTGTTCAAATTCTTACTGGTGTAAGTAGTATCTAGAAACTCACCTCCAAACCATACTATTCATGAGAAAAGTCATTTATAAAATGTTAAGGGGGGGTTGTAATTTAAGAGGCATTGGATGGTGGCTAAGCATATGGTGTCTCAAGGTAGAATGCCCAGATCTGAGGCCTACTTATTCCATTTATTGGCTTTGAGATCTTAGGCAAGTTACTTAAGTTCCTTGTTTATAAAATGGAGAAAATAATATTAACTGCCTCACAGGTGTTGTAGGGATTGGATTAGGTAATACATGCAAAGGCTTACAACAGTGTGTAGCACAGAGCAAGCTCTCAGTAAGCAGTAGGTATTCTAAGGCAGCATGTGAAAGACACTAACTAGTTCGTTCAGCAGATTAGAACACAGCACAGCAGAAGGGGACAATGTAATGATATAGAAAGGGCCCTGGAGTGAAAGTAAGAAGAAATGGATTGAAGCCCTGGCTCAGACACTAACTTTGTGTCTCCAGCCAAATCATTGCTTCCTTGAGCATTAATTTCCTCACATTTAAATGTGGAAAATACTACCTAATTCACAGCATTGTTTCGTGTGGATTAAATGAGGTAATAAATGCAAAAGAGCTTTGTGAAATATAATGTGTTATAAAATATGAAGTCTTATCTCTGTTTCCTCGTCAAAAGTGCAGTGAGGAACATTGCACTATTGTGTAACTAGGAGAAGGACAGTACAAGTTTGTGCCAAGCCATCCTGCTATTAGTTTTATTATTAATAGCTAATGACAGCATGGACATTTTACATCAAAAGGAAATATATTCTTTCCTTTGAATCTAACAAGCCTAATGGACACTCTTGAAAGTGAACTGTGAACAAGCACGAAAAATAAAATGAAATTAATGCCTCACAGCAAAAAAAGGCAGTTACCACATAAAGTGTAGTATTTTTTCAACGTATTTTGGCCAAGTGATAAAAAAAGATACCCATTTATTTATTACCTTTCAAATACTTTTAAAGATTAAATAAATTAATTTTCACCAACATGGGGAAAACTCTAAGAGTTTTCATTTTTATTTAATGATAAACTAGTCTAGAAATACCAGACTGCCTTAACAAATGTGGCATTTCAAATGGAATTTGAGATCATCGCTGTACCCATTATATGTAATCTGAAAAAGAAAGACTCTTTCGGCACTCTTGCCCCCTTCATAGATAGGGGGCGTGGAATAGGGGAGCTTGTCCTAACCAAAATATGGCTTTCGTGGGTCTTTTATACAATTGTCCAAACAGTAAAATGTAGATAAATGACACCTTACTGAATCAATGCAACCATTTAAGGCGATTTATATTCTTCACTTAGACCTTTAGTCAACTGAGCTAAGTATATGGGTTTTCAAGTAGGTCAGAAATCACTTGCTTCCTCTTTATGTGTCGTTTTGGTCACCCAAATGCCTTTTCCTCTGATAAAAAAAAAAGTATTCTCATTCATGCTCAGTATGATTTTTACTTCGCGTGCTACCTATGGTAGAGTGTTTGTGTCTTGAATCTGCTTCCTAACGTTGAAACCAAAGAGTTTCTCTAAATATTAACCAGATGGGAGAGATGTCATATTGGGCAAGAGGGTTTTCCCAGTGGAGATGGAATTCCCTGAAATCCCACTGAGCGGTCCTTATTTATTCTGCAAGTGCTCATCAGGCTTCCTAGCACCTTCTGAGCATGTCCTTTTGTTTAAGTGGAATGACAATATAAAGAATATGGAAAAGCTGTGGTCTTAGCCCTTCAGATGCCTGTGAGCCCGTGACTTAGAGTACAAAGACTTTACGAAAAAAAAAAAGTGAATTTTATTACTGGATTCCTAAAAGAAAAGAGATGAGGCCTGTTAAATGGAGAGAAGAGAGAAAGAAAATCATAGGGGAATAGCAAAGATGCAAGTAGGTATAATAGCTGTGAAAATGAAGAAAGAACATGCACATTTCATGAGAGATAAAGTAAGAGAAATGGGTACAGTGACGGAAGATGGACAGGCTCGGAGCACTGAGAAAAGAAAACCGTTTTTCATTATAGCATTTCAAAGGAGTTTTGAAAAAGACAAATGGAGGGACAGGGAGTATGGAAATAGAAAAAGAATAATTTTGTAGGGAAGCTGTCCAGGAAAAAAAAGGTATTTGGACAAGAGAAAGGTAAATCAAATAAAAAGGCATATAAATGACTAGGTAATTGCAATAATAATATTAATATGGCATTCTTCCTAATGTGGCATTCTTCTGTTTCCTCTCCAAGTCCACTGCTAAGAAAAAGGTACACTCAGCCCTCCATATCCATAAGTTCTGCATCTGAGGACTGAACTAACTATAGATAGAAAATATTCAGAAAAAAAATTCCAGAAAGTTCCAAAAAGCAAATCTTGAACTTTCCATGCACCAGCAACTACTTACATAGCATTTACATTGTATCAGTTATTATATGTAATCTAGATATGATTTAAAGTATACGGGAGGGGACTTCCCTGGTGGCGCAGTGGTTAAGAATCTGCTGGCCAATGCAGGGGCACGGGTTCGAGCCCCGGTCCGGGAAGATCCCACATGCCACGGAGCAACTAAGCCCGTGCGCCATAACTACTGAGCCTGCGCTCTAGAGCCCACGTGCCACAACTACTGAGCCTGCATGCCACAACTACTGAAGCCCACGTGCCTAGAGCCCATGCTCCACAACAAGAGAAGCCACCGCAATGAGAAGCCTGTGCACCACAATGAAGAGTAGCCCCCGCTCACCACAACTAGAGAAAGCCTGTGTGCAGCAACGAAGACCCAACGCAGCCAAAAATAAATAAATGTTTATTAAAAAAATAATAGAAATGTTAAAAAATAAATAAAGTATATGGGAGGATGTGTTACATGCAAATACTATGTCATTTTATATAAGGGGCGTGAGCATCCTCAGATTTTGGTATCTGGGTGGGTGGTCTTGGAACCAATTTCCCATGTATACTGGGGGACAACCGTACCTCTATATTCATAAAATAAGAGTCATAGAGGGAAGTGAATTACCTGAGAACACAGAAATAAGGCAACTGCTTTCAATCGCCCAACATTCAGGTGCTCTGCTGTCAAAGTCAGCTCCAGAAGGAGAGCCTCGGGCTAGGAGATAAGTGAAGATGACGCCTAGTGCAGAGAACTCTTGGTGCCCTAGCTGCTACAAGCGTATCCCAGTTAGACAGGTGCTACTATATGATTTCAGTGTGATCTTTATTTTAGAGAAAAATAATGCCTCAATTCATTAGTGAAAAAGTCTGAATGACTATAGACTTTAGAATAAAATCAAGGGAAGAATATGAGAAGGATTTATCCAAGACAGGTAAATACCTTCTTATAATATTATTTTTTAAGTGTGGTAACAGCACTATGTATACTTCACAGTATATACATAGAAGTGTAAGGGATTAATTCAGCTTCGAATAAAGAGCAAAGAAGGGTCAGAGGAAGCTTCACAGAGGATGTGACAACATGTTGGGCCTTGAAGTCTTAGCAAGATTTTTGCTGGTGGAGAGATTTCTCTATCACCCCAGCTGAACTGCTCCATGAAGAAAGATCCAGGTGTTATCCCTTCTTTCAAAATTCAGTGTTTCCAACGGATGTTTCCTTCAACACGGGCAGTAGGAACATGGCCAGAAACTAGCCACCCCTAAAGGCTCCACAATAGCTTTAGAACCCAGATCAAAATGCCTTCTTATCAAGAGGAACATTGAGTGCATGAGGCACCAAGAGAGGTGGGCAGTCTGCCCAGGGTCCAAGAATTCAAGGTCACTTTGCCATGCCATTGAGACAGCTCCTCTAGGCTGATATCTGACACTTAGGTGAAGATCATTAAGTATTTCAGGAAATTTTCTGAAAACTCATAGCATGAGAAAATATGCAAATTATGATTCATATGTCTATTACATGATTTATGCAACTGGATATGAAATGAAAGATCCTTTTAAACCCTATGGTTTACTCACAGGGAAGGAAAGGAATGGTATATGGGGTAGCTTTCGAGGAACTCAGTTGTATATTACATTTCTGTATTCATAGGCTAGCCTCTTAAAAATAGTCTACTGCTCTTCCAGTGAGTATGTGACGCAGCCTACAAAGTTAAAATATATATAACAAGATAATTAAGAAAATAGAGCAATGATGAGAAATTATTTTAAAATGAAAAGAAAAACCATAATTGAACCAAAACTAATGTGTAGAGTAATCACTCTAATTGTTACTCTAGCTATGAATTAAATTTAGCTGTGAGCTTCCTGGTGGCCAAGGAAAAATGAGAATCATCACGGACTCTTTGCAGATCATTAATGAATGAAGTCTACAAGATCTTCTGTAAGAACATGTCATTTCTGGGCATTATGTCATTGGAAAATGTCATCATGCAAATCCTTGTATAAAGGATTTTCCATCACACAAAACAAAGTCTTCAACTGCAGTTTTGTAGAAAATATAAATTGGCTCTTCCTGTGCTACTTCTTACATTGACCCCGTAAAAATTCTGAGGCCACAACATTAAACTGTAACTCAGGGAAGGAATTTCTATGAGGATGTAAAGTAAAATAGCCCCAGTAGCTTGCTCTCTGGTAATACAACATAATTCAGGAATACAACTTAGAAAAACAAAAGATGTTATCAGATAACATGTCCCTTAGACATTCAGCTTAACCAATTCAATACTTGGCACTGGATCCCTTCACTGTGGGTAAAAGAAAGACCCTTCATTACACCATATTAATTAAAAGCTAGGAATCATTTAATATTTTAACCTAAAGCCAAGTACCTTGATCTATATTCTCACTCAGAGGAACCCTTGCCTCCTCTAAGTCAGAGTGATTCACATTTTTTCACCCAATAGCATTTTGAGGCTACCCAAGTCCTCAACTGCAAAGTTAAAAGCTCAGAAGGGAAATAAAAGGTATCATCAACCACCCTTCTCAGAGGTGAACCACTGGATGCATCTAACCTATCAAGCTACTTCAGGCTACACTTGGCTATGTTAACATCTAACTTAAATTCATGCCTAACTTTGCCCTTGACGTTCATGTCCCAGTGACCTTCTGTTGATCCATTTTTTTTTTAACATCTTTACTGGAGTATAACTGCTTTACAATGGTGTGTTAGTTCCTGCTGCATAACAAAGTGAATTAGCTATACATACACATACATCCCCATATCTCCTCCCTCTTGCATCTCCCTCCCACCCTCCCTATTCCACCACTCTAGGTGGTCACAAAGCACAAAGCACCAAGCTGATCTCCCTGTGCTAGGACAGAAAGGATATTTGCTCTAGGATCTAATCTTACATAGAGTGTTCTAGGAGTTCCTCTCAATTTACACAATGGAGGACCCATCATCAGAGAGAAGAGAACACTGTCCTGTGGCTATAAATGATGGAGAAGTCTACAGTTAGGATGAAATTAAAAGGCACTGGCAATTTTTAAAAATTGCTTATTCTTACTACTAGAACTATTGCAATATGTATTTCCTTTCCAAAGCAGCAGCTAACAGGGAAGGTGATGGAGGGAGACATTAACATTTCTAATTGACTTGCAAACCTGTGAATCAGGATGATTTCAAAAAGCAGCTATACTTCAATAAAATTTTTTTTGAAAAGCAACAACCTAGGAGTACCAATTCTTCCTTGGCTAGAACTTGCCCTTCTCAGTTTAAACGATCTTCGTACTATCTGTATAGAACGATAAGAAGGAATTTCATCCTGCAGTTTCATCTGTGCCCAAGGTTAATCATACTAACACTGTCTCTTCGGTGACATGGCAACCATACATGATACTCATCTACAAGGACTAAAAAACATGGCAATCCCAAGGAAGTTTTAATAAGAACCCATTCCACTGCATGCTGACACTTCAACCCTGTCCGATCTAAGATGACAGTTAGGATGGCCACAAAGGATGGAAATGGATGCCACTTGATGACGCGTGGCTTAATAGATGGACAGCATCTACCACAAAATGTTCTTTTTGGAAGATATGTTTTGCTTTATGTTAAATATTACAAAAAAGGGGGAAACTTCATATTCTTGGCTTATATATTTTCCTTGTCCAATTACCCGTGAACACTACAGTGCAAATGGACTGCAACTAGCAGTATATTTTTCTACAAAAGCTTATCTACAAAAGCTCAGGGTACAGGAATCCTATTTGTATTTATCAAAATAAATCAACTATGCATTAGTTTCTTTCAGGCCTGTCTTGTCTGCACATTTCTACCTGTCTCATCTGTAAGACGCTCTCTTCCATATCGTAATTGGAAAACTTAAAATGTGATACCTATGATTAGGTACATAATAACTTTTTGATAAATGCCACCTAGGCTGGGTATTTCACTTATAATTCAAATAAAGTTAAATGCAGCACAATTGGTTGAAACAGCATAATCTAGACTAGGAATGAGCTCTCAGATTTCTTTCTTTCTTTCTGTGTATTTCTATACCAGTATAAGAGAGAATTTGACCGGCCCAGCTAATTGCTCACCATTCCTCTTTAGATAGAAATTTTCATGATAAGCTACCTTTAGCATTTTGGTCAATCTACAAATTGGCGGCAGTTGGGTGGCTCACTCACAAATAGTGACAGCCACGTGAGCAGAGCCTTCGGTGCAAATCGTGACTCGAGTACTTTCTATCTGAAGACAACTCGGAGAGGGAAGCACGAGGTTTGAACCATTCAAACACGTCAGCCCTAAAGGTGCTCATCCCCAGTGTGGTCAAATTCTGAGAAGTAAGAGTGCCAACCAATTCCCAATGACGATCATTCACCCGGTTGTCTGTGGCTCACCTTCTCTGTGCAAAAGGCACAGATATGTCAGTTAATATCATCTCTTCCTAGAGACGAAAGTAGAGTTTTTATGTTCTCAACATTTACTAAGAAAAGCTAAGACAGAAACAATTGCAGGAAAGGATGTGAGTGCTTCTGGACTGGCAGTGCAAGGTATTTTTACAGTTAGCGTCCTATAAGACAGTGTGATGTTGGGGACTAAATACTGACCTTAAACTGGAGATCTGGATTTTTGTCTCATCTCGGAATGTAAGTATTTTTGCTCTAAACTTCCAGGTAACCTTGAATAAATTCGTTTATCCCCTGACACCTCAGTTTCTTATTCTTAAAATGAGTGTGAAGACCTAGGGGTATGGCTCAAACTTTTGAAGATTTTTTGGTGTTACTCTTACTACTTAGCTGGACAGGATATAGAAGAAATCCTTTAAAATGCTGATGTTATGGAATCATTTCATACCTATCTTATAGGCAAATTACATGATATCATAATTTTACACTGATACATTTTAATTGCCTGAGGTTTTTTACACAGTATATTTCCATTCTTAAAGAGTCAGGTTAGAGTATTCTACTAGAATTGTCCGTTTATGAGTCTGGCCTTTTGAACTTAAAAGTCCACTAACTTAATGCATGGTTCTTCTAATTTAAAGAATCCCTCAAATTGAAATGCGTACTGTGGTTACCTCAGATGTAGACTCAGAATAACTCAGGTATGGAAATAATGAGTAAAATGACTCAAATACCCACAAGTGAGTATTATGGTTACCTCAGAATTTAGACTCAAAGTAACAGGCACACAGAAGCAGAGACTGTATTTGCATCCCAGAATGAACGAGGCATCGAAGCTTGGTCCATGTGTGTCCCTTACTTCAGCCATTCTGCCTGTAGTACGAATGCAAAATGACAGTGATAGCCAGACAATTTGTACTACTTGCTGTTGTTTAAACTTTAAGCAAGCAAACCAAGTGCACACAACACTCCGATCTGTGTAACTAAGAAATATTCCATGCTCCACTGTCTCCAATCACTCTGTAGAAAAACCGTGACGTTTAGGAGCCAGTTAGACTTGTGTCAAATGCCACTTTCATCATTTACCAATTGTATAAAATGTCTTGGGAAAGTTACTTGAAGTCTCTGGCCTCTGATATCAGCCAGATTTCAGAGTCATTTCAAAATGTACAGAAGGCAATGCATGGAAGGACCTGGCAGGGAGCATGACGTAAGTTGATACTCAGTATGTGTAAGTGCTTCTTCCAAGTCCTCTCTCCTTGGTCTACCCACCTTTTGCATTCCTCACAACCAATGATCCTCACTAAAATACTTTAGGTAAATCACACCCCACACCCCATCCTCACCCCCTTAATCTGAGAAATCTATTAGAAGAAAGATCCCTCCTAGTCACATGGAATCCACTCATGACGAACGTAATGGACTTCACAGAAACCATCTACCTGAATGACACTGCAGCCCTAGGAGACAAGCAAGGGCAATAATTGCTACAGAAAATTTCATGGAAGTGAAACCAAGACATCAAGTGACTTGACTGAGCTCACTTAGAGGGTAAGTTATAAATGGATATCTAATAATACAATTTACTAAAAGAGTTGATGCAATGGTATTATAGAGCCATTTCCCCTGAAGGTTACCCTGGAGAGTTCAAATTAGGAAGCAACGTTTTGCCAAGTACCATACTGCAGAACAAGGATACATCATCAATAACTCTACAAAGAAATGCAAAAGAAGTCTCCAACGATGGATAATACAAATTCTGCAGTCATTAAAATACATTTGGAAATCCAGTCTCTGCCTTTTAAAGACAACCAATGAACTGGACTTTTTTCATGTAGTGTAAGCGTACACAGAACCAACTAGAGATCATGAAAATTTGAAACTGTTAAATATCATGATATTTTTATTTTCCTTTGAGGTCAGAGATACTCCCAAATGTCTTTATACATTCTACTTCGAGTACCTAAAGTCAATTTTTTTTAAGTCATTTAAGACTGATACAAGATATGGAAAAAGTCATTTCTATTCATCTATTTCTGGACCTCTTAGTAATAAATAATAAATAATAATAACTCCTATTAAGTCACACCTTTCTTTTGGCGGCCATGAAATATGTTCCTAGAGTCTTGTGTGAATCTTTAGATGTACCAGGTATATTCAACTGGGAGCACTTTTTGCCTCTTTCTATAAAAGCTCGCTCATTATGGATAGAAAAGCTAGCCTAAAACATTTTTTTAACTCCTTTACTTCAGGGCAAAGTGCAAAATGCGTAAAAGAAAACCAAAAATAGCATGGAGATGCCCGAGTGCTTGGTCTAGAATCGACCTTCCCTACATATTAACCTCTCCTCTTTCTCCTTTTCTCTTTCTTTTCTTGAAAGAATCCCTCCAAGGAATTACTTGCATTTTTTCCTGTCTAAGGAAGGCTCCCACACCTTACAATTCTTCTTTCTAAACACTATCTGACCCTTGAATATTAATAATTGTTTAGTACTTCACTCTATCGTACTCGGGATCATCCATTAGTTAAAACCATAAAAGGGGTTATTTCATCTCATTTGCAGAGTCTGGGATGGGTAAACCTCCAAGGAATGTACAGTCTTAGAAAATAAGGTAAAAAAATGATCTTCTTTCCAAAAATGACCCTCAGTGTCAGTGCTTTTTAACAGCTAATTTCACTGCTGAACAACGAATATGAGCTAGAAAAGTTCAAAATTCTTCAAAGAAATGTATTATGTGCTTAGAACACAAGATGTCAAATATCTCCTTCATGCTTTCTGACCAAGGTACACAGAGGCAACGTGTCTAATGCAGAAAGAGCAGTGAACAGACTTATCATGACGGTTGCCTCTTTTCTCCTTACATAGTTGGTTGGAAGAGTTGGAGAAGCAAAGCTGAGTGGTTCCCAGCAAGTGCAGGCATTGCAGGATACATGTCACCCAGACCCCAACCAGGGGACCTGACACAAACACTACCTTACGTCTCCCAACACAGGGACACTAGAAATGGGGCCAGTACTGCTCTGTTCCTCACTTTCTTACCAAAGTTGTATATCACTCAACATACTTTCTCTATGATACTGTAGCCTTCAGGATGAGTTCCAAATGTCTTAGTGTCACCATCTGTCTAGTTTTTTTTGGTCTTTTTTTTTTTTGCGCTATGCGGGCCTCTCACTGTTGTGGCCTCTCCCGTTGCGGAGCACAGGCTCCGGACGCGCCGGCTCAGCGGCCATGGCTCATGGGCGCAGCCGCTCCGCAGCATGTGGGATCCTCCCGGACCGGGGCGCGAACCCGTGTCCCCTGCATCGGCAGGCGGACTCTCAACCACTGCGCCACCAGGAAAGCCCCATCTGTCTAGTTTTAAAGGAGACTTTCTGGAATGTCAGGATTCCAGTAGGGATTTTTCAAATAGGTCTTGATAAAGGGAACTACAATCATGAGGATAGAGAACCAGGCAAAACTGGAGTTCTGCTCCGTGACAGGGAGCTCAAAGAAAAAAGAGTTTCTGTTATCTCTCTCTTCTTTTAAGTTTTTATCATGGCAATTATTTTACAATTTTTACATTGCTCATAATTCAAGAAGAACTTGTACATTTCAGAACTTCCTATTCTATACTTTCTCACACGTATTCCGAGGAAAAGTGTTTCCCTTCAGGAATAAAAAGCTTATTATTTTGAGATTGAGGGGTGTATCCTTTATGCCTGTTTGGTCTTTATAAGATCTTAGACATAAGGATTTAAAGCTATCTATCAGAGACTCCTTTATTTGGAAGATAAGACCCTTTATAATATGGCCTCTGCCCACTTCTCCAGTCTTTCACACTACTCAGCAATTATTATCAACAAACTTACAGGTTATTTTGTCTTTCTCTTTCCCCTCTTCAGTCTTCTATAAATACTCTTTTTCTTTTTTTTTTTTTTAAGCATAACAATTTCACTTCAATCGGGAAGACTCAACTTGAGATCACTTCTCTTGTATGGCCTGCTCTGACCCTTCCTGGTTAGATTAGGATCTTCTCCCGTGTGCTCCCTGAGAATCTTGCGTGGGTCCTTAACTTAGCATGTCTCACACTGCTATCCCATTGCATGCTTTCTCAACTATTGCCCTCATCAGTTCAATAGCTCTCTTTGAAGAATTATGTATTATTTACTAGCCTTTATGAGAACTCACCATATACGAGGTGCTCCATAAAGGTTTATTGCATAAGTTGATCAGAGATCCATGATGGTAGAATTTATTCTGTTTTTTGATATTTAATTAAGGATCGATAGAACCTGGCACAGATGAGGAAGTTAAGACTCGGGGTAGTTAAAGTGACTGGTCTATCATACAAATTCTAGAAGTTAATAGATCTGGGGTTCAGAGCAGGAATTTTAACTTCGTGGACTGTAATTTTACCATGCTACTAGTTAAATACCCGACAGCAGCATTCAGCAGTTAAACGCTTAAAAATTTTTTCTACAGATGACTAAATAATGAACACATGGAAAGTATGACTACAAATCTATCATGGTGCTTCAGTTACTGACTTAATGTTCTGAAAAGATTCCAGGGATATAATATATATGACAATATATCACTGGAAGATACAAATTCTGCAGATTTTGTCCAGGAGACTAGGTGATGTCTAATGTCCATTTTAGGCTTAAAATCGCATGTTATTATTCACGTACATTAAAGATACTGTGTGCCAACCTTGGGTGAATCACTCCATAAGGAAGACCAAAGCCACAGCCCTCTCCGGATGAAGGCAAAACACTCCCTTCTTCTTTAAAAAACTCCTGCCCGGTTGAAACTGATTATTTGGCAGGAGTCAATTTCCATATTGCCATGCCCCAAATAATCATGTTGGTTATTAACAGTTACTTACTAGGCACCTATGCCCCAAAGCCTCTGGGAGCTAAATGAAAGATAATTAAAAGTTTTATATGAAAAATAGCCATTTCTCAATTAATGTGATAAGAGGCTTGGAGCAAGAGTTGAACAGGTACTTGTGTTCATAACTAGATAACTAAAGAAAACAACAGACCATGGATTTCCGGCGGGAAAACAGAGAAAAGGATATGTTGGTGGGGAGGTATTGAGAAAGGAAGTCGAAACAAATCTAGACTCAGCCTTTTCTTCCCAAATCTCCTTCTAATGTAGCGCTCATCTAAGTGAATAACACTCATCCGCTTGCGTGTCTTAGCCAGAAACCGGAGATGCATCCTGGGCAACCGTCTTTCTTATGCCCCACATGCAGTCAGTGACCAAATACTGGCGATTCCATTTCTTTTACACCTATTGGCTCCAATCCCTGCTCTCCATTCCCATGGCCATAGTTTTAGTCCAGATTCCTTTTATCTCTTACTGTCTCGTGTCTCACCCCACAAAAGCCAACCTCCACACTACCAGAAAGACTTCTCTAGACTCCCCGTGTGATCGTCTGATTGTCAGGCTCTCTCAAAGTCCTTCAGACATTCTTCTCTGACCCCAGCATCACATAAGGGACATTTTTTTTTCTGGCTGCGCCGTGCGGGCTTGTGGGATCTTGGTTCCCCAACCAGGGATTGAACCCAGGCCCTCAGCAGTGAAAGCACGGAGTCCTAACCACTGGACCACCAGGGAATTCCCTAAAGGACTTGTATAATTTGGCCCCTACCTGCCTCTCCAACACCATCATTCTCAACACACTGTACTCCATTTTATTCCAAACGACTCTCAATTCTCTGGATGCATGGCAATGTGCTTTCAGCCCTTCTTGTTCTATAGACACGGGTGAGATGTTTCCCACATCTCTGCATTGGGTTCCTCATCTATTTTTTTCCACCTCCATCTCCATTTCATGTGAACAATCAAAACTGTTCGTAATTTCTCTTTGCAGTAGCCTTCAAATGGTCTCCCCATAGCCTTCCCTTCTCCAAAATGCACCCTAGATTGTACCTAGAATAATATTTTCAAATCTGACCATGTTACTAACTTGCTTGAGACTCTTCAACAAGTTTCCATAGCTCTAAAGATACAGACAGCATTCTAATCGGTCTACAAGTACCACATGACCCTGCCAGCTCTCATGTCACCAGCTCAACTCAAGTCCCTTCTCCCCCTGTCCCCTTGGTCTGTGACCATAGCTTTCTGTTCTCAAAACTTCCCTGCTCCTGCCTATCATGGGACAGACTTACACACGCTGTTCCATTTCATGAAAGACCTCTTCTCACCCATCATCCCTACCACTTCAGTTAGATGACTCCCATACCTTATCTAAATATCAACCCTTTCCCAGCACATACACACCTGCTAACTGGGTAATATCCCTTTGTCTAGGTTCTAACAGCACCATATTCCTGTTTTTGTAAGCTCTTATTTAAAATTACATTTAATTATGAGATTAATTGATCGTTATCTGAATCCCTCACAGGGCTATAAGCTCCATTAGAGCAGTGACCATGCTGTTTTTATTCAAAATTTCAAGGGGCCAGGGCAGAATGCTAATCTGGTGGAGGGGTCAAAGGATGGATTTGAGCTAAGAAATGTAAGTCAGGAAGACCAAACTGGAGGCTGCCGTGATATTTAAAGGAATGGAAAGAGCAGCTGAACAAGGTAGGTGTTGGTAGCTGTGGAGAAGAACAGACAGTGGAGACAGGGAAAAGAAGCTTCAGCAAGACTTGATCATTGACAGGAGGCAGAAGGGCTGACAGAGGACAGAAGAGAGGGTTCAAAGATTTAGACGCAGACTCTAAGCCCACAAGACCAGGAGGACGGTGATACGCCTTATTAACAAAGAGAGAAAAATAGAACAAGGAAGCAGTTTTGGGAAAGAAGTGAAATAACCACGTGGGAACTTCCAGCTCACAGTTGGAAACCTTGGTACAGAGAAGTCATTTTATTGGAACAAGCGGTCAAGACTTGGAAATGAATAAAATCACTAAGAAGAATTTTACCACCATGTCCATCAAGGTGGTAGTCATACTGTTGAGGGAATCTGGAAATCTGTCAGTCCTTGCCCCGTCTCCATGAATCTCTTACTGCGGGAGAGGGGTGTTTGGACATGTGTACTGGTCTCAAAACATGTTCAGCACATTCCATACCCCCTGTGCGTGCTCCTACCCGCCATCTTACCCAGTGCCCAGATTAAGAACTATTGATATGAAGAAAGAAGAGCAGAGGGCTAAGGGCCAACCATCCACATTTAAACCAGAAGACAAACAACCAGTGGAAAACTCCAGAAAGAACGGTCAGAGAAATAGGACAGGAGCAAGACAATGCAGTGTCCTCAAAATCAAGGATTTTAAGGCATAGCTCTTAAAAGAATTAGGGAGAGGTCACTTCTACCTATCAACTATTACGGGAAGCTTTTAACATTAAATTTGAACCACTGAGTTCAGCTACCGGGAATATCTTGCAATCAACAGGAAAGTACCTGGAACTTGCCGAGGGTGGGGAGGTGAGAGGGAAAATCCAATGACTGATTTCATATAAAGTCTATATTAGTCACTCAACAAAGAAAACAGTCCTGGTATAACTTACCAGCTCTAAGTGAACTGCTGCTTAGAAAGACACACAATTTGCAACAATAGATTTAGGTATCCTGACTAGAAGATTTCACTATTAGCATATCAAGGCATAAATCACAAACAAAATTTTGGAATATCCATGATGCTAAGTCACTGGATAGGCATTTTAGGTGGGTTTTTTTTTTTCCTCTCCACATAAGATGCAAAAATATCCACTCCGTAGTTCACTCCCCAGATCTCAAGACAAAGATGTAAATGCCTTCTGGGTTAGCACTTCAGCTCCAACACAGAGGAACCACTAGTTGAGAGCAGCCACTCCAATTTTCCACCTCATACAATGCTACTCTTTGGTGCAGTTAGTGGATATATATAATTCTCATATATATAATTAATAATGCCTTTTCAGTCATTTCTACATTTCTACTTACACAGAGCATTGTCATACTGCATTATAAGGAAACTTCAATATGTTAACTCTTTGTAGATTACTACCCACCAATTCTTTATTGTCCCATCTAGAATGAAGTAAACCATTGTGAAATGTATTTTTAAGAAACAGGAAGGCAAGAGCAACACATTACTCATAATAATTATTATGCCAAAATCTATGAAATATCATAAAGAAAACACGGAGCATCAAAGGTTTCTAACTTCCAAAGAAGATGGATTGGAAGTAATTATCTAATCTAGACATAAACCCGTATGATAATTTTAGACAAAACTGGGAACATCACTGATAACAGAATTAACCACATTTGGTTTTTACACTATTTTAATACTGCAACTAATACTCAATTCCACACTTTGGTTGTAGGTACACCTGGATGAAGGTATTTTCTAAACTAAATTGCAATTTTCCTTAAGTTATTAGGAAATGTTAGCAATTAAGAGCCATAATCATAAAGGGAAGATTTTTTTTTTTTTTACAAAGAAAAAAGAAGGCTAAGTTAAAAAATTCAAGGAAGCCTGGATTTTACAAAAGGGAAGGCAGAAGGAGGAAAACAGATTCTGAGGAAATGTGAATGGCAGCCTGAATCCAAAGAGTGGTGAACTATACCTCCCACCATTGACTAAGAGAGAGTCCCGGAAAGATTCTTAAGTGAGGGGTGAGGGGTGACTGGGCCAGCAGAACTTGTAAACAATTTCCAGTGCTAATTAGTAACAGAGGCAGAACTGCTTCATTCATTATTTAGGGAAACTCTGTCCAATTTACGCACAGATGGAAAGATATCAAAAAATATGTGCTCCATGAGAAGAGCTGGTTTTAAGGAAGAGGGCCAGGAAGAAATGGCTCCTATGGAAAACCAGCTGGGGTCCCTTCCACTTTAGGGGACCAATGAATAGTCTGCGATGTGCACCCCCTTTTAGGTTGATTGCCTCAAAAGATGTTACACTTTTATACAGGATATTGGGCATGACAGCATGAGGACAATGCCCCATGGCCAAAATGGTCACTAGAAGGGAAAGTCTCATAGAACTTGGATTAGACCATTCCTTAGGCTTTGAAGTCCTGTCTCTTCCATGTCCACCAAGGAAGCGCTGATGCAATATCTAAAATGTGTCTTAATTCCTTTTTACTAAAAAGCAGATGACTATTTTTCTTTAAGTGATTTAATATCCAGCCTATAGGGATATCATAAACAAAGAGAGAAGCCTAGTTCTTAGAGAAAGCCATTGCCTACATTCCAAGAGCACAGTGGTTAAAAATGTAGGTTCAAATCCTGACACTGACTAGCTCTGTGATCCTGGCTAAGTTACCTCTCAGTAAATCAGTTGTCTCCCATATAAAATAGGGGTAATAACAGTACATACTGCAGAGGGCTGTCTTCAAAATTAATTGAGATAACATTTGTAAAATGCATAGAAGAGTGTCCAGCACATACTGTACATCATATCAGCATTTGTTAAATAAATTAATTGCCACTGATTCAAATCAGATGACAAGGAAGATATAAAGAATGAATGAAAAGTTTTGAATAGAATGCTTTATTGAAGAGGCATGTTGTTATTCTTAAATTCTTATGTCTCTTTTAAATTAGTATAGAAAAATCCTGGGCCCCATATTCCTTCAAATACAATATTTATTAATCACTCACAGTGTGCCAAGGCTCTGGAGCAGATGCATAGGTGTATAAACCATGATAAATGGAATACTGCCGGCCATATCAGTAAACAAAGGATGTCACAGTCATCAGCGATTGCAGCCGCCAGCCAGTGGTGAGCTGGTGAACCCTGAGGGAACTCAGGAAGGAAAGAATACCTGAATACCTGCCATCTAGCGGCCATCAGACTGCGGCCACTCCCTACAGTGAGCCCTGAGGAAACCTGGGATATGAAAACACAGGATACTGGCCCCAGATAGCTGAGGTGCATATCAAAGGAATGACTTCCGTAAGCCCAGATTTTGCAGTCTTCCCATATAAAGAAAATCGCTAAATTCCTTAACTTCAGATTTCTAGTTTTCTTTAATCAGCAGTAATCTTTTGTTCCTACTACCTGCCCCTTGTTGCAGAAATCCTATATATCCTAGCTCCCCCCTCGACTCCTCCAAGCAGTTCTCTCAGGGTTCCTTGAGATGCTGCCTCCCGGGCTTGAAGTCCAAAAACTTCCCGCCAAATAAAACATAACTCTCAACTTTTAGGGTGTGAATATATTTTTTAGTCGACAGCCAATATTGGCCCTCCTGGCACTAGTCTGGGGAAACAAACATCACTGAAACTGAAGAATAAGACACAACTGAAGTATAATTTCCAGAAAACATAACAAATGCTCTCAAAGCAACCCACTGACTAAAGAATTGTAAGGAAAGTAATTTCAATAGGAATTTTAGAGGGAAGAAGGCAGTTCAGCCCACGTTGTCAAGTAAGCTTTTATACAGGAGGTGAGACAGGAGTTACGAGCTCAGTTTGACTCGGCAGACGTGACAAAGTGTTTCTGATGAGTAGAACAATGTAAGCGGAAACAAGAAAGCAAATGGCATACTTGGGGAAACAATGATAGAAAGGATGGTTCAGAGAGCAAACAATGGAGACATAGTTCGAAAATACTGTTTATATATGCCTCCATGGCCCCCACTTCTATTCACAAGCAAGAATTGGACCTGACGGGTAAAAATTAAAGCCAAGATTCCTGGTCCATCTGTGTAAACGAGTTCTGGGGTACAGGAGAGAGAAAGTAAGGAGAGATTCTGAACAACAGCCTTCAACTATGAAGAAATTAACCAGCTTTCAGCAGACATTCTGGGTATGATATGTGGGTGGATCTGCAGGGATAAGACAGAAGTCTGGGCAGGTAAGACGGAAGCTCTTTGGGGAAGATCTTGAATGTCCGGCTAAGGAGTTCTGACTTTATCACATAGGCTAGCAGAGCCACTGGAAGGTGTGTGTGCATGCTTTAAAGCACAATAACTTGGTAAAATAATATAATCCAAGGGACAAGCCACTGTTTTTCAACGGGTGAAAAACTAGCAGTTGCTAACAATCTAGGACTTTGAGATTTAAACTGTAAGATTATGATGCTCATAAAAATTTTATCATGTTAATAGTTCTCACATTTTTAAACAACTTACATACATAGAATATGTAGATTGGAAAGGGGGCTGTTCATTTCAGTTGATTAATTCACACATAATTTGCTTAACAGTGCCTTATATTTGATGACTTTGTATTTTTTTCTCATCACTGCTTTCTGTGTCTAATAGTACCAATTCACAGAAAATGAATTAATGGCTCAAAATTAATCCATTGGGTATATAAAGTAGGAGAACATGAAAATCCTCTCATAAATTATATACTGTAATACGGCATAAGGTTGTCAAAGTAAATAGCAAATAAGTTTTCAGGAAGAAAACACATATAAATCTATGCACAGAACAAAGTTCTCGACCAATGCATGATATTCATGAGCAGGGCGAAAGAAAAATTACAAACAGGAAATAGAGCAATGAAAATCTCAAGACTAAACTTTTTGGACCAGGCATCTTTCATCTCTGGTCCTCAGTGTGCTGCCTGTTATAAAAAGTTGTCTAATAGTGACCTGAAGACATTGAAGCTTTCTGGTAATTTTCAAGGTAGGGTTCAGGTAAATCTATGGAGTTTTTCCAAAACAAGTGAAAAGCAAAAGCTTTTAAGTAAGACATTGATGAGTTGTCCCACTAAAGGCAGAGAAGAGACCATAACTAGAGAGGCATCAAAGTTGCAAAGAAGTTCAATAGCAATTAGTAACATCGTAGAAAAGCAAAATATACTAATTGCAAAACGCTATATGAAATGACACTGTTAGAAGATGAATATATCAGTGGAATACAACGTGAAAGAACATTTACTATTTATTATTATGTTTTTAGCAGCAGATATTTTTCTTCAGAGTTGTACAAAATCACATGTTCACAGCATAAAGCAGATCAAATGTGTAGAAGGGAGAAATGATTGACGATTATTTGTTTCTCTCATCACTGAAAACTAAAGCCGGAGGCGAAGAGATTTCTTGTTTGTTAATAATAATTTTTTCAGCCTTGTTGCAATACAAAGTGCATTGGGATCGATATTAGCGGAGTACCATCAATATGTACAGCAAAGTAAAAGGTCGCCACATGAATGACAGAAATTGGACCTCGGGGCAATCTAATACTGCTTTATTCACAGTTGGCAATGTAAGTGTGCCTCCTGAACTTGACTGAAGTTTGAAGGAAATAAGGGAAGCTGTGAATCTGACCAGATCATAGCTGAGAACTTCCAGCATGCTGTGCAAAAAAAAATGAGTAAAGAACAGAAGATTCTATTTCTTCACACTCAAGAACTCTGGCTGTCAAGAGTAAGGAACCTCAAAATGAGGTTTTGAAACAGTAAGTGAAAAAATCCAGTAAAAAAAAAAAAATTTCTTTAATTTCCAAAGGCTTGTCTCAGTGGTATATTCAATATCTGGCAGGGCCTGAATCTATTATTTCATAGACAAGGTATCAAAAAATTTAACACTTACGAAGAGAGAGGAAAAGTTCCCAAGAAGGCTGAATGTTGATATAAATGGATTAGTTGACAAGAGATTCTTTCCTACTATTTAGAGACATTCCAAGCTCATTGCAGAAAGAAGTCAGCGCTGTATTGGCCGTATTTAACACATGTGAATGCCGTAACTGAACATCAAGAAATAATTATCACAGACAAAACTAACCAAGAATTCATAAGAAATCCATTTGCCAGTATCTTCTATGTTGATATGTCAACATTCCAGACACTTTTGAGAAAGGCGAGCCCTCAACCTAATTAGTTCCCAGTGGGGCAATGGATGTCTATCAGTAAAAACTCTCTCCATAATTTCTGATTCCTTGCATGATCAGAGAAACAAGAACTTGCTGACAGACCACCAAACATTTTCTTTGCTTCACAACGACTTATAACTTAGGTCTTTCCAATGTGGTATAAATAAAGATGAAATGAAGAAACAGTCTCCGTAGAGAGTCTAATCTGCTGTTCAAACTCTCTTGGAACTGGTTATCAATATCCTGGTGAAACACTGAAAAAATCCTCCCTCCTCACTAATATAACTGTTGTCTTTTCCTTATTATAATTGCTACTATTACCATGTTAAATTGTGTATTATTGTTATTTTAAAATTGTGACACACATTTTAAAACTTTTTTCTATAATTCATCCAGGTATACCCTGGATGGCCATTAAGTGATTTGCAGATGTCAAAAGATGGGGTAACTTTGATGCATTGGGTGGGTTGGAGAAAGAATAATGGTAGGCAGAGAGATGAAAAATAAGTCCAACGGATTAGTAGAGGTCTGAAATGGAGGCCCAAGAAACGAAGCTGAAAAGATAGCTGTTAAACTATGGAAAGCAGAACCTCTGGATGTCGTGACAGAATGGATATGGGAGGATTCACTAAGGAAGACTCTGAGGTTCCAAGATGAGGGGAATAGTTGTATCAACAATAAAAGGGGGCAGTGAGCAATACAAGGGGGTAACACTCGTTCATCCTAGAAATTGGGGATTTTAGTGCAAGCATGCTGAGTATGAAGTTAACATGGTAACCTCCAAGTAGAGAAGAATATTTTACATATAATTAAAATAACATTTGTTTGAAATAGAATTACAGATGTCGAAAACAAACTTATGGTTACCAAGGGGTAAGGGGCGGGGAGGGATAAATTGGGAGATTGGGATTGACAGATACACACTATATATATAAAAAAGGTAACTAATAAGAAAGTACTATAAAGCACACGGAACTCTACTCAATACTCTGTAATGGCCTATATGGGAAAAGAGTCTACAAAAGAGTGGATGTGTGTATATGCATAACTGATTCACTTTGCTGTACACCTGAAACTAACACAATATTGTAAATCAACTATACTCCAATAAAAAAATAATAAAATAAAATAACCTTTGTTTGTCTAGAGATGCTTCTAAAATGTTTGAAGATAGCTGGTTTTCTGAATGACAGCAAGCAAATAACATTGATCATTTGCCTAACAAAGTGGCTTCATAAACAGACAAAGATAAATAACAGCTCATACACCAAATTAGCATGGTCAAGATTAATACAAACATTGCAAAGAATCATTATTAGTACTAAATATTGTAGCACCAAAACACATTTCGTCTTCATAAATAATAATATTGTCCATATTTTGGATAACTGATATAAATCTTTACCGTTTTCAGGATTTTATTTGTAGGTTTCCACTGATGTTTTCCAGTGTTTCTTTCCCTAGCAACAGATATGAAATTCTCCCCAAGAGTTGGCAGCAATACAGACGCCACTTTGTATTCACTGTGAACCATCGTCTGCTTCCCTTTACTTGAGCGTTTGCCTTTCTTAGATAATTAACAGCCAACACACACACACACACACACACACACACACACACACACACACACACACACACACACGTCAGATCCTCGCCCACTGACCTCAACAATCTCACAACGTGAAAACAGCTGAGATGGAGCAATGATTAGTAGTAAAACTAAAGTTGGAAAACAAAAGGTTTGCCTCTGGATGGCTCAGAGATTTCTTCAATACTTTGATATTTCTTTCTAAAACCTATAATAAGCTAATTTCATCTCCTACCAACACCCACATGCAACATGTCAAGAGAGGACGATGGCATTGAATGTCCAGTGCTTGGAGTCTCTTCGTCATTGGACTCTCCTCAGAGCACATGGTGAATATATGGAATTAGTTCCTCAAGTTATTAAGCAAATACAAAGTAGCTAAGAGACCTAGAAAGTTGAAAGGAGACCCAGGCTGGATTAAGGGTAGGAAGTGGGGTGCTGAGGAATTATTCAGGCATGAACTGTGTAATGTGAACATTAACCAAACAGTTGATATAATTACCAAGGAGCCAAACCCAGAAGTCCTAATCTTTTACCCTACAGTGGTCATTAGCCAGAGATGGGCAGATATCCGGATTCATTCCTCAGCTATGAGGA
The DNA here is from genome assembly GCF_039906515.1 of Pseudorca crassidens. Classification (NCBI taxonomy): domain Eukaryota; kingdom Metazoa; phylum Chordata; class Mammalia; order Artiodactyla; family Delphinidae; genus Pseudorca; species Pseudorca crassidens. The sequence goes on from NC_090316.1 coordinate 13,461,348, forward strand.
CATCTTCAAAACGAGTTTTCTGTTATAACTCATGAGAAATTATGTGACACATTATACACAGTGTGTCACCTAACAGCAATTTAATCCCTGGGTCTGTCACAGAGTCACTGGGTAGCTCGCAACGGTCACTTTGTCTTTCTGAGGTTGTTCTCTCATCTTGAATAAATAATACTGACACGATAATACTAATCACCCAGGAATTTACTGCCAAGGAGACTTTTGTGAAAAACTCATATAAAACAAATTAAGAGTTATAGAATTGTTAAGTTTAGATGTGAATAACAATACTTTGATTTATAGCATACAGTCTCGTGAGAGACTTTCTCACCTGCGAGTGTCAATTTAGGGCCCTTTATCTGTACACTCCATCTATACTTAGAAATAGTTAACTAAAGAGACGCACAGAACTCTGAAAGCTGGGTTATCTGAGAAACTCGTTACCCAGAGAAACGAGTATTGGATCAGCCATAATTCCCCTAGAGATATTTTCTGTCAGGACTGGGAATTAGAGTTTTACTTTCTTTCTTCTTGTTTTTTTTTTTTTTTTGTAAACTGTCACATTCCCTGAAAAGTCAATCTGCTCTCCCTTTTCCACGGTTCCTTGCAATACTTGTGTGCGGATGGCATTCAGCAGAAAACTCCAGCTCTAGGAGACAGATTAGCACTCACATCAAGTAGGACATCCTATAAACGTTTAAAATTCAGCTTTAGAAAATAAACGGAGCCATCGGAACATAATTCCGGTCCCACCTCCAGTCCCCACCTAATTCCCCTCTGCCCCAGAGCTGCTGGCGGGGATGGGGGTGGCCGGTGCACTGCAGTCAGTTTCAACCTGACTTTTGGAGACACAGAAATCTGGCCTTTCTCCTGCTCTGCCTCCTGCAGTTCTGTGACATTGCGTCAACCACGTGAATTCGCTCAACCTCCTTTCTGAAGACAGTAACATATGATGGGCAAGGTGGTTGCACTGGAAAATGTCTGTGAAGCGCCTAGTAGAAAATCCGATACCCAGTAGGTACCAACTCAATCCTAGCTATGATGGTAATAATTTGCACAGAAATGCAAAGTACTAAAAGGAAAAGATAATATACATAACAAAGACCCCGAACCTAGTACTGTTTCTGAAGTGCCGCAGAAAACCCAGCATTGAAAGCAATTTTTGTATCCAACTGTCACATCACATACTGATAGAGCTGAGGTGCTATCAGCTATCTGACAGGTAGGGGGGCTATCTCAAAGGATCTGTATCACACACCTTCCAGCGGAATTACACCCTCAAGGAATCTCTTCAGAGTCTTTGGAATGCTGTATACAAAACATCCAATCAGCTTCATAATAACCAAAGAATTAGTTGGCTTGAAGGAACCTTTGTTCATTCCCCATATATTTTCTCAGTGAAGGTCATGGAGTCCACACTGAACCTCCACAGGAGGTTCGGTGGTACATTTCCTGCCTGGATGCAGAAGGCCTGCACAATTATATTCTCCCTTTATTCAGTCCCTAGCATCTTGCTGGCATAGAACGGATGCCTCCAAATTATCTGATGTTTGAATGTACAGAGTGGGACTCAGGGTACTTTGGAGACAATGGAAGGGACCAAATGCACAAAGATCTGGCAGAGGTTAATTCTTGACAATCAGATCCACGGAAGCCCCACTAAGAAATGGGATGTATTGGGTTGGCCCAAAAGTTCGTTCGGGTTTCTGGTAAGATGTTACAAAACCCACCCGAACGAACTTTTTGGCCAACCCAACATATGCTTGTTTTTTGTTTTTTGTTTTTTGTTTTTCCCCCTATGAGCATGAAGATTCTCATATTTTGCCACAAGTTTAGCATCTTGGGCAACAGCTTCCTAGCCTTCAAGAGAGCGTTTTCCAGCACTGGAAAGGAGTTCCAGTTGAAACCTGAGCCTTTCCAGACGTTCTTGAGCAGCCAGGCTGGATCTTCAGTCACATTCTACCATGATTTGCTCTGTGAAGAGAGCTCTCTTAAGATGGGGAGGGAATTCCTTTCATAAGATCTTTTACAGGCCTCTTCAATACAAATTTTTCTCTTTTATTGATGCCCCTTCAAAGGCTGACAGTCTTAATGAGTCTCCACCAGTTGATAAATTTGGTTTATCAATTACCTCAGGCCTGAACATTTACCTTATGTTGTAGCATATTCTCACTTTCAGTCGTAATTGTCAGACGAGTCTCCCATGTTAATTTATGGGACTTAGTATATAGTACAATTGAAAGAGCACTGGACTTGGGGACCACAAGAGCTAGGTTCTGATTTGAGACATGACTCCAGCTGGCTGCATGACCATGAGCAACTCATAGATACTTATCAGGCCTTAGTTTTCTCATCTGTTCCATGAGAGGGCTAGACTATGAGTCTCTTTATTCCCTTTTCAATTCTGAAATGTGAATAAATCTCAAATTAGTTTAGGATGCCCATTGTAGGTGCTCAATAAATGTTAGTTCATGTGAAGTAACAAAGTTAATAATTCAGTGTAAAAATGTTTTAAAACTATTCCTTTCAATTTGCAGTGATTTCTGCCACATAATACGCAATGACAAAAGAAACGGAAAATGTATATATTATAATCTCATATTTTAAAACAATAACCAAAAAGTCTATATAGCCATAGTGTGTATGTATGAATGTACATATGTCTGCATGTATATGCGTGTGTATGTATGAGTTGTATATATCTTTAAATATATGAGCTTGGGGAAAAAACAGATACATTCTAGGTTATTAACTTAGTTTTTTTTACTTTATTGTACATTTATGAGGTGACAGCTGATGTTGATGTAGAAAATGGAAAGAGGAAAAAGTGGAAACAAAACCAAAAAGGGTAACAATAATCAAAACTTTGCTAATCTCTCCCCACCAACCGTATTTTCTCATTTCTGTAAAATTACCTAGCATGATATCACTTATATGTGGAATCTATAAAAAGGGTACTAATGAACTTATCTACAAAACAGAAATAGAGTTACAGATGTAGAAAACAAACTTATGGTTACCAGGGGATGGGGGAGGAGGAATAAATTGGAAGATTAGGATTGACATATACATACTACTATATAAAATAGATAACTAATAAGGACCTATTGTATAGCACAGGGATCGCTACTCAATACCCTGTAATGGCCTATATGGGAAAAGAATCCAAAAGAGAGTAGATATATGTATATGTATAATTGATTCACTTTGCTATACACCTGAAACTAACACAACATTGTAAATCGACTTTACCCCAATAAAAATTTTAAAAATTATCTACTATGTATGTGCACATGTAAAGAGAAAATTTTAAAACCACTTAATTTATTGCCTTCTCCCAATTAAGAGATTCTATCATTTTCAGGGGGTATTTTTTATTCGGAGGCAGAAGAGTGAGCTCTGTGGGCAGCACGAACTTTGAGGACCTGCAAATCTCACTGGGATGGAAGGTAAGGTGAACGTTGTCAGTATGAATGATTTATTCCTTCACTGTCTTTCATTTTACCAGCTGTTCTGATGGGCTGTAGGAGTATAGAAGGTCAATAAGAGAACTGATTCAGGGCGGGGGAAGGGGCAGGGGCAGGGCAGGTGTTGCAAAGAGGACGAGTTCAAAGGTCAATGGAGCCAGGCAGCTGATGAAGAAGAAATTCAAGCGATCAACCATGAGATCCTGAATAATGAAGCCTAAAGGGGCTTGAAAACAGGGAGAGAAGAAAGGGTTCAAGACTGGACGTACAGAAGAGGTCAAAGGGCAGGTAGAATTGAGAGGTTCTTGTTGAAAGAGCATAACAGGTACGGGCCCAGGTTATGACAAGTGGCTGAGGAGTAGATTCCTGTGGATATAAGGAGATAAAGAAGAGGGAGATGGCAGAACCACAAAGCTAGGCTGTTTGACGGGGCATTCCAAGCAAATGAAGACAGCACACACGAGCACGTCAGGGACTCAAGTAAGACAATGAACCTCTTGCCTAACTCACTTATGAATGTTCATTAAGGCCATTTTCACGGCCTCAGAAGTGAGTTACAAGAAGGGATACGCTGTGTGCAGCCCAATGGCAAAATCCTTCAAAGGGGGTAATTTTTTTAGACATGGTCATAAATATGGCCAATATCTGAAGATTCTGGTGGGAAAGAGGAAAGCCTCCAGACTAACCTCCCCCCATTCTCCAACTGCATGTGTGTGTGTGTGTGTGCGTGCGTGTGCATTTGTGGGGGGAGGACTGCAGGGAACCACTGTCCTTGAAGGAGACCTAGGTTTCAAAGCCAGGGACACAATGTTGAGAAGATGGAAAATTTGTTAGCAATCCAGGAATAAGAAATCTAGGCAGAGAGCCAGGTCAGCGGTAGAGGATGAGAGTGGGGCAAGCTGACCCAAAGGAGATGAAAATTGAAGTTTGCTAACCAAAAAGAGCCTAAGCTTTGCACAACGCCTGGGGCTTTTGGGGATGAGGAAACATTATATATATAAACGATGAGCCTAAAGATTCCCCAGACTGTGTTCAAGTTGTTTTGATGCTAGTATTAAGGCCCCAGGGGATGGTGCAACCTGGAACACTCCCTAAGGCTTCAATGGTCCCCATCTGTGCTCCCTGCATTTGGGAAGGACAATGGGAAGAACTACTGTCCCCATGATTCACACAGAGTGGCCAGATAGGACGGCAGATAAGCAGCTCAAGAGCCCCTCACAGCAGCGGGAAGTGATAAGCCAGGGGAGTGGTCTGCAGCAGAGCCAACATATCATATGATGCCGCTTATATGTGGAATCTAAAACAAGGGTACAGATGAACTTATCTACAAAACAGAAATAGAGTTACAGATGTAGAAAAGAAACTTATGGTTACGGGGTGGGGGGGACGGGGGGAGGGATAAATTGGGAGATTGGGATTGACATATACACACTACTATACGTAAAATAGATAACTAATGAGAACCTACTGTGTAGCACAGGGAGCTCTACTCAGTGCTCTGTGGTGACCTAAACAGGAAGGAAATCTACAAAAGACTGGATATATGTATACGTATAACTGATTCACTCTGCTGTACACCTGAAACTAACACAACATTGTAAATCAACTACACTCCAATAAAAACAAAAACAAATAATGCTGAGGTGAAATGAGTAGCTGAACTACAGATGCTGGCGGAAGTCAGGTGACTTGTGTTCAGGCCCAATCCTGCTGCCTGTTGTAGGGACCTGAGAACCTTCCTTAAGGACCATCACCCTGCCTAGGCTACCTGACAGAACTCCTTCTCCCACCTGCCCTTAACTTTGACATGACAGCCAGGTTCATCTGTGTCATTAAAAGGTCACTGATCATTTCTTTGTAGCCCAGGTAAGGACAAAGTAGCCATGTCTGCAGGGTAGGAGGAGCTGAGGGGAAGGGAAGACTTGGAAACCGTTTAAGTAACTGACATTTGGAAACTCAAGAGCTACCCTTAGCCCTTCTCCATCATATTCTGAAAATGTCCATTAGCTGTATCTGGATTTACTGAGAAGTCTGTATTTTCAGAACCTCTGTGCAGGATGAATTAATTTTTTCACTAGGAAATAGGTCAGATTGTCATATTTGTTTTTAATAGCCAGGGCAGTAAAATAATGAAAGTTTGAAAGAAATGCTTGACGGCCACTCAGTATACTATTATTAGCCCCATGATGAAACCACTGTACAGCTGACCCTCGAACAGCGCAGGGGGGTTAGGGACAAGTATACCTTAGGGTCAACCCTCCACATACATGGTTCTTCTGTATCAGAGGTTACACATCTCCAGAGTCAACCAACCAAGGATGATCCTGTAGTTCCACAGTATTTACTACTGAAAAAATCCACAAGTGGCCCCACGCAGTTCAAACCCGTTTTTCTAATTCAAAACCCTGTGTATCTGCTTTATTTGTCAATTATTTTATGTACGCTTCATTAAGGGAAACCAGTCAGTCAATCAGACTAGTATAGACAGAATCAGTTCACCTGCCCAGGCCTCAGTTTTATAACAATAAAACGGGAATAACGCCAGGAGTGTTTTACCCGACCGATCCTTGCCACAGACACCATCACCACTACCCTGCCTCTCAAACACTCACAATGTGCACATGCGCGCGCACACACACACGCATGCACACACACGCACTTTTAAAAACTGGCAGAAATAGGAGAGCCATCCTAATTCTTGAGAGGGAGTTTTCTGGTTGCTTTATTGACTTTTTCTGAAATGACTAACTTAAGAAGTAAAAAAGAAACTAGGCTTCCCTCTGTCTAAGGGGGTGGAGCAGAAGAGAGAGAAGCAGAATGGATTTGCAGGTACAAGAGGGTGTGCATATGTAGGGGTCAGGTATTCGTTGTGTCTTGTAAAATGAGCTTCCATCCTTCCTGTCTAGATCCAATCAAAGCAGAGGAGAGGAAAGGCAGTATTTGGTAAAATGTGGTCAGGTGGAATGTACACCAGACAGGGCCCTTTTGAGATCATGAGCATCAAACATTCCAGGATTAGCTAATGTTCATCAGTGAACTCCTCCCTCAAAGCACCTGGACATGGTTATGAAATGCCTCACTTCAATAAAAAGCTCCATGTTCCTCTGAAAAGTGAAACAACATGAATAGAAAGGCGTTTACTGCTTTTGAAAATGATCCCAATATAATTTTGGTATTCAGTTTTTAGAATTATGTTTCCCAAGGTTATCCTATGACATAATAAGTAAAAACTATTATAGGTTTGAGAAGAAACTCAACAGTACTTTCATGTGCTATAAAAAGATAATTTACAGAAAAACAAACCGAAAGTCAACAGATGGAAGGAATGCCACATGGGTAAACAGACAACATGGGAAATCCTTTCTCCACAGGAATTGGGAAGGAGTGTAATTTACTCTCTGCTGGGGCTGCAGGGCTGTAGCAGAGTGGGGAGAGAGGGCTGAAGCACTGGGAGGGTTCAGGGAGAGTGGAGGTGCTCAGAGCAGATGTCACCCCCCTAACACAGGTGATGGTAACGATATACAGTAAGTCCCCTACATATGAATGAGTTCCATTCCGAGAGTGCGTTCGTTAAGTCCAACAAAGTTAGCCTAGGTACCCAACTAACACGCCTGGCTATATAGTACTGTACCGTCACAGGTTTATAATACTTTTCACACAAATAATACATAAAAAACAAAACAAAAAATAAAGAAAACATTTTTAATCTTATAATACAGTACCTTAAAAGTACAGTAGTACAGTACAACAGCTGATGCTTCTCAGAAGTACCAACTACATCACCGATGCTTTTACGCTTGCTTCCAGACATCCTGGGCTTCAAATAAAGATACTGTACTTGGGCTTCCCTGGTGGCGCAGCGGTTGGGAGTCCGCCTGCCGATGCAGGGGACACGGGTTCGTGCCCCGGTCCGGGAGGATCCCACATGCCGCGGAGCGGCTGGGCCCCGTGAGCCATGGCCGCTGAGCCTGCGCGTCCGGAGCCTGTGCTCCGCAACAGGAGAGGCCACAACAGCGAGAGGCCCACGTACCGCAAAAAAAAAAAAAAAAAAAAAAAAAAAAAGATACCATACTCTCTACAGTACTGCAAAGTATATAAAATCACAACCACTTGTAGAGGATGCACACACGTGACAATGTACGCCAGACACGTGAACTAACTTACGTGATCGGACATGCGAACACACGTTCGCATCTTTTAAAGTTTGCAACTTGAAGGTTCGTACGTAGGGCACTTACTGTAGTCACAGCATAGGCCCTATTGTTGGTAATGCTTTTTTGCTTCCTGGGAGAAAAGCCTCTCTTGTGTCAGTTACCACACTTTATGCCAGCTGGCTGCACAAGAGGCATATCCCTTAAACTAATACCCACTTTGCCACCCCAGCACATCTCTTTGGCATGTGGATTAGTTTGAGCTGAAAACAATCAAGGTCTAAAAAACTCAGGAAGAAATTGTGACCTTCCCCCAACGGCCTAAAAAAGAGCCTGTTGCAGGAATAAAGCTATCATCACTGATGTCTGCAAAGAATATGGACCAGGTGTCCATATCTAGGGATACCCCCTAGATATCAGCAGCCACTCTGGGTCCCACTGTCTCTGCAGGGCCCAGCAAACATTTATTTACCATACATTTGCTTTTCATCTTCATGTGCACTGCCCTCCTCCCTTCTGACGTCCCAAACCATTACCCGCAACATCCTCTGTTGTCTTTAGCTGAAGATGGTATTTCAAGTGAGGGTTTAGGCCATTTTGGTGAGTTGCTCAGTTTTCCTGAGTCTCTCGCATGGATCCTTGTTTTTCAATTTTTGTGTGATTTTTCTCCTCTTAATCTGTTTCATGTCAATTAAATTCTTAGACCAGCCAGAGCACTTAGAAGGGAAGAGGAAAAGTTCTTCCTCCCTAACAGCCCAGTTTGATATTGCTGTACAGGTAGGAAAAAAGAAAATGTTGATTCTTCCTGGGTTTAGCAAACTCAGGAAACCACTTCCTCTGGTATAATACAAGGGCAGCTGCACCTTCAGAGACAGGATCTACTAAATGAAGGCAGGAAGTCAGGTAAATACCTACTGAGTAGGTACATCACATCTCATGTCCTGTTCTAGATGTCATGGAACAATACAGCCAGGGTCTCTGCTCTTGTGGAGCGTACGTTCTAACAATGACGTAACGAAGCCAACAAAAACAGTGACCTTTAGTTTATATTGGCTCTTTGGGAACAAGGTGAAGGGAGCCAAATATGAAGTTGATTTGTCAACACTCCCCTTTCCTTCACCCCCGGCAGATCATTTCCCAGGTCAACGATGACCTTCTCAGCTGCTCAACCCTCCTCAACAGGCACTCCCGACAGCCAATAATAATTCGTCAGTGTCAGCCCATGAAAACCTAATCCAGAGTTATCTAATATTTGACAGACACACCTATCGTTTACCCATCCTCTTTTATTTTTGGTTTTTTCTTTTTTATTATTTGTTGGAAAATGTGAAACTCCTTAATCCTAGCTGTACTGGAGGAAAACAGCAAAAGGGAAAGATGTGGCTGTCCTCTAGGCGGTGTTTGAAAAGGGATTTTGAAGAACACAGGGATTAGAGCCAGTCTGGTTCACAGCCCTGGAAACAATTTAACCTGAAAGCTGAGCCTCCAGGTGTGGACCCAGGGCCTGCCGTACAAACATTTTCATTCTCTTCCAACATTTTCCTCACACTGATGTTTTCTGGGAGAGTTTGAAGCTTTAACAACCGTGACCAGTGTCTTACAAATGGCACTCACGTGCTTTGGACATTGTCCTCAATCCAAGGCGTGGCTGGCCATTTACTCTTTGAGTATCTTCTCTTGGGCTCTGACTGGTTTTGCTAGGGGTGGCGACTGGCTGCCCTGCTCATTGGTGGCTTCTTGGCTACGGTGGAATCTTGTCTCCATGGCAGCACCCCCTTCTTACTGCCACTCTGTGACACTCCACAGAACAGCTGGCTGCCACCTATGCCTTCCTCACCTTGTCCCTGGTTTTTATGGAACTGTGGATGCCTGACCACATGCTAACACTTTAACCACATTCCCTGCTTGGATCTCTGGAAGCTATGGGGTTGGCCAAAAAGTGCGTTCGGGCTTTTCCGGAAAAGCCCGAACGCACTTTTTGGCCAACCCAATACTTATCAAGGCCTCTGTCCTTGCTACTGGGTGTTTTTTTTTTTACACCTTTATTGGAGTATAATTGCTTTACAATGGTGTGTTAGTTTCTGCTTTATAACAAAGTGAATCAGTTATACATATACATATGTTCCCATATCTCTTCCCTCTTGCGTCTCCCTCCCTCCCACCCTCCCTATCCCACCCCTCTAGGTGGTCACAAAGCACCAAGCTGATCTCCCTGTGCTATGCGGCTGCTTCCCACTAGCTATCTACCTTAGGTTTGGTAGTGTATATATGTCCATGCCTCTCTCTCACTTCATCCCAGCTTACCCTTCCCCCTCCCCTTATCCTCAAGTCCATTCTCTAGTAAGTCTGTGTCTTTATTCCTGTCTTACCCCTAAGTGCTTCATGACATTTTCTTTTTTTAGATTCCATATATATGTGTTAGCATACAGTATTTGTCTTTCTCTTTCTGACTTACTTCACTCTGTATGACAGACTCTAGGTCCATCCACCTCACCACAAATAACTCAATTTCGTTTCTTTTTATGGCTGAGTAATATTCCATTGTGTATATGTGCCACATCTTCTTTATCCATTCATCCAATGATGGACACTTAGGTTCCTTCCATGTCCTGGCTATTGTAAATAGAGCTGCAATGAACATTTTGGTACATGACTCTTTTTGAATTATGGTTTTCTCAGGGTATATGCCCAGTAGTGGGGTTGCTGGGTCATATGGTAGTTGGATTTTTAGTTTTTTAAGGCACCTCCATACTGTTCTCCATACTGGCTGTACCAATTCACATTCCCACCAGCAGTGCAAGAGTGTTCCCTCTTCTCCACACCCTCTCCAGCATTTATTGTTTCTAGATTTTTTGATGATGGCTGTTCTGACTGGTGTGAGATGATATCTCATTGTACTTTTGATTTGCATTTCTCTAATGATTAGTGATGTTGAGCATCTTTTCATGTGTTTGTTGGCAATCTGTATATCTTCTTTGGAGAAGTGTCTATTTAGGTCTTCTGCCCATTTTTGGATTGGGTTGTTTTTGACCCACTGCCCAGCTTTCACTCCTGGCTCTTGGTGTTATAATACCTGACTGCTCAGACTGCTTCAGACTCCACTGTCTCAGCCTCTCCAGACCTAAGTATGCCTCACCGCCCAAGGCCTAGCGCTAATGTACTTAGACATCTCCTCTTCTTTTGAGTTACTTCCCATGTTTCCGGGAAAAGAAGGGGTGCAGTGTGGGGAGAGGAAGAGAAGGAGGAAGAGGGAGAGGAAGGGGAAAGGGAGGAAGGAGAAATAATTTCACGCAACTGAGGTCCTACAGCTATGTGCCAGCTAGTCAGATCCTTCTCGTTTCTTTAAGCTTTCAACCGTTCGGCCTTCCTTTGTATAAAGTGCGAGGTTCATCCCCAGCCTGATTTGCCAACACACTCCTGAAGCACCTCTCTAACCCATCAGATAGCACAAAATCACTAAATACAAGTTAATTTCAATATTATTCAAAACAAAACATAATTAGCAACGCAATGTGCTGTGAAGATTATAAAAAGCGTTCAAAAGCCAAGTATAAATGCGTTTGAATTATCTGTGGTTTAGGAGTATTTGTGCCACTGTTCCTCTCCATTAGGGCAGAATCAGCGTTGACTTTAGCTATGATTTCATGGTCTATAACCACCACCATTGAGAACTGGGGATGGACTGCAGTTCTGTTCAAATATTGCATGAATCTTCTTCAGTATCAACATTTACTCAACCACCTTCTTCTAATGAGAGCCCACATCTATGTGACTTCAACGTGATAGACACAGGCTAGTCTCCCTAGATCCAGAATGTACCAAATATATTCAGTGGGAAAATGCAGTTCAGACATGGCTTCCAAGATTCAAATGTATTAAGCAACTCCCTTAAGACGCACTGCGCAGTGAATCGCAGTGAGAAAACTACAATAACGAACACTAGGAGAAATATTTCAAACACAGGGAGGCACAATTTCAAGTAATGGGACAAAGCTACACACCAGCCTAATGTGCAACCTTCAAAGATGGGGAGTCTCTTCTTGAATTTGGGCTATTAAGTGCCTTCATGAAGGGCCCTTGAAGTAGAAAGTCTTGTGTAATTTTTCTGTAGACAGTTTTAAGGACAATGATAAATATGTTTCTAATGTTAATGCCTTTGCCAGATTATTGCCCCAGAATGCAAAAGCAGGTCTAGGAAAGATGATTAGACCCCCTGAATCTTTGTGGCGTAGGTCCGTAAAATTCACGTATGTTATAATGTAGGTAAGTTGCAGAAAGCACAGGGTTCAGGCAAAGTTACAAAAAGCAAAGAATGTCTCGCTCCTACTGTGTTTTTTATAAAGATGAAATATGAACATGATTTTTTTAAATGCAACAGTTCAGGAAGAGCAGAATAAAAAGTAAGTCTCCTTTCCACTCTTGAATAAACAGACAAAAAAAGGCCAAAACATCTTTCCTGGAACAATGTAGAGACTGATTCTTCTTGCAGTAAACATTACCTTTTACCAAAAAATGTTTTGAGAATGATGTCTCCTTGACAGTGTGGAGCAGTCTCACTGATTTATTCACATACATTTCTTGAATGCCTACTCTGTGCTCGGCCTGATTTTTCTAGACATTTGCATTTTTCTGCTACTTCTTCCCTTTCTAGTTATGGTCCTTTGCCTCTCCTGGATGCCCAGCCATTCACCATTCTTTAGAACCAGTTCTGTCTGTGGCCAGGAAAGATAACAAGCTCTTGGTCAAAAACTCAGCCCAAGTCACTCCACCACTGGGCCCAGTTTGATCCTGTATTTTGGCCTTCATGATGGTGTTTCTGTCGTGTGCATTTTTTGTCCCAGCTATAGCTCTGCTTTATTCAAATGTGTCAATCAAAGCTTTCACGACCTGCCCAGCAGAGGATCATGTTAATCACCGTGTACTTTGAAGTCAGATGGCTTGGGTAGGAATATTTACTTTCTTACTCATTAGCTCTGGGCAAGTAAAAACTTCCATGGGGCTCAGTTTCCTCATCTGATAAGTGAAAAGACTATCAGTACAAACTTCCTAGTGTTAGGAGAATAAACCCATCTCTAAAGCTCTTAGCAGTGTTGTCGACTATCATGCACGTGGTCATGAAAAGGACTGGGGTCCAACATTGCTCTTGAAACTTACTCAACTGAGAATGAAAGACTCAGTTTAGATTTCTTCCACTGAATCTTAGTCCTATTCTAGAATCCTTTCTCTTTATAATAAGGAAGTCTCTGATCATGTTGGTTTGCCTGTACCTCCAAATACGTCTACTTCATCTCTCTGCTGGCCAGGATACCTTCTTGTGTCTTCATAGGCTTCCACGATGTAGAATCCTTACTGGCATCTGTTGTCCATTTTGACAGACACTGTGCATCACATTGTATCCTCCTGATCAGACTTCATCCTTTGCCTTTCATCTGTTTTTCCTGTGCTTTGCCACGATGAACATCAGTCTGGCGGCCATGTGAGTTGGAAAGACAGACAGCTCCCAGTCAGATATATCCTGCTGTTTATGCCAGAAGTCCAGGGTTCTATAGGGCATCTACTGCTCACCTGTAAGGTAACGTCACAGCCAGCCACGGTATGTGCAGGTAAGAGAATACGTAAGTTTGAAAAATCTGTTTCCTCCAGTGCACTTCCTACCCATTATGAGAGGTCAAACTTATCCACAGACATCAATCTGAACTCAATTCGCTCAGACAACTCACCTATTCAGTGGCACGACTGACCTAGAGATAGGTTATGGAAATAATGCCCACTGCCAAGTTCTCTCAACCAGTGACCTCCCTCAGCTTTGGTGGCAGGCTATGGTTTACAGAGCTACAGATGGGAGACCCCTGATAGTGGAAGGTACGATAAAAGCACAAACTGTTTCATTTTCTCGAGTTTCATGGCTGGAAAATGAAACTACGAAGTGTATGTTTTACCAAGCTGAAAGGAGCCAAGTCTAACACCTTGGAGAATGAAGTAAAAAGATTTCTTTAGCAAAGAGAAGGAGGTGATATACAATTGTCTATGGTAAATAAAAACTGGCTCACCTTATTTGGATTTTAAAAGCCACCATACATGTGGGAATATTAAGGTACTTTATACATCACAATTTAGATTATGCAGTAATTATTCATTATATTGGCTCACAAAGTGTTACTATCTTACTTGTACCCAGAGGCAGGAGTGGATTCTAAGGCCATCCAAAATTTTAAAAATCAGATATTCAAACCAGTAAAATTAAAAAAAAATAATGACAATATAGCAGTGGTTGAGAGTCTGCCTGCCGATGCAGGGGACACGGGTTTGTGCCCCGGTCCGGGAGGATCCCACATGCCGCGGAGCGGCTGGGCCCGTGAGCCATGGCCGCTAAGGCTGCGCGTCCGGAGCCTGTGTCCGCAACGGGAGAGGCCACAGCAGTGAGAGGCCCGCGTACCGCAAAAAAAAAAAAAAAAAAAAAAGATAATATAAAAGCACAACTTATTCACCTGAAATAGTAGAATAAAATAATTTAGTTGATGTATTTTGTTGATTAGAGCACGAGGATAATGCAGTCAAGGGTTCACTTCCACATTTGCTAATGAATCTACTGATTCACCGATACAGCCTATGATTCTGTCATCATTGGCCACAACTGGAATTTTCAGAGCAATGATAGACAACTACAGCCAAAATCAGAAAAATAAACCTCAGAATTTTTTCTTTATTTAGGGAAAGAGAGAACACATTCAGTTGGAGATCTAAAACATCCCTCCAAGTCAAATAATAAGGTTCCGGGAATATAAGAACAAGCAGTCACTTTCCAATCATTTTCTGCATCCTTCACTGTCTACATGATACGTTACATCCATTTATACTTTTCACTCTTTTCTCCTTTAAATATAAATGAACCTTCCCCAAGTTACATTGATGCCCTCAGAAAAGGCTGTAATACGCTAGGCCTAGTATGTCACCTCTTTTTATACAGATACAGCTTCCAAGCTTCAGGGGGAAAACAGATCTAAAAAGGTGGCACCTTTCCCAAAGTGCTTGAATGTAAGAGAAATGGCAGCAGTGCCAGGCTTATACCCGGCAGGCCTGGGAAGAAACAGGACCGAAATGAATTAGATATTGATTGCTTGGATATTTTTGAAATTTCCTTTGATCTGAATTGGTTCTCCAGACAAGGGATTGGATTTGGACGTTAAATGACAGTGAGAATAATTCTTGAAGATACAAAAATCTCAGTTAGAACGTCGCTTAGAGGTCATTTATGCTAAGCTTCAATTCCTTCCACTTCCATCATTAGTGATTTTTCAAACCATCATTGAGGAACTCCTGATAAGAAACATAAATTAATTTATTAACTAATGAGAATAATTTGCAAGGTTGGAAAGCAAGAGCTCTTCACTAAACTTTGATAATCCCATAACTATTATTTTTGGAAAATTACAAGTCATTTATTTCCTTTCTGATAGCTATCCCTATGTGGTTTGAAAATGAATATGACTTTCAAAACCTCTTAGTACCCAGCTTTGGGATTTTCTTTTAGAAACTCCAAAAATATATGCTGAAGTTGAGTGCTTCTGAGCAATGCCTCCATAATGTCCCACTGGAATGAAACAGGAATGGATAAAATATATGAAAACTAAATCCCAACATAATATTAGTGGAGGTATAGTTCCTTTGCAAGTTTCACTGCAGCACTTTTCAAACTTTATGTAATGTTATGTATGTGCTAGGTTGGTCACTATGTCTCATCTAAAGATTTGGCCATTTGCACAAGTGAAAGTGAGCATTCGTATATAATTGCTTTTCAATCATAGACTCTCACAGCTCCTAATCTTCCCTTTATGTTTCATTTCCTTTACCATATCCAAATCTCAGTTGGAAAAGCAAGGATATTCCCTTACTGTCAAGAAAAGCATCCCTCATTTTGCTCTGAGTAAGAAATATTCCCAGTGAAGCCAACACACACTGCCTCTCCCTCCTCTTACTCTCTTGTCATGCATTATCTCACGTACTGCTCCCTTCAGCTTTGACAGGGAAGTACTATTATTGTTTCCATTGAAATGATGATAAAATGGGGGCTCAAAGAAGTCAGTAACTTGCCTGAGGTCACACTGCTAGTAAATGCCAAAGCCAAGACCCTAAGCTCATGCTCCGGACTGTGGCATCCCCTGAATATATCCATTTGTAATTCTGATATATTCCAGCCAATTTACATTTATACACACCACTGGCTGGAAAGATGAGGTCATTACTTTACTGAAGAAGTGTTACAACTCTCTGTCTTTTAGATTACTCACAGTCTACTCTAGACAAAAAACGTTGCCTGCCATTTCAGTAAACAAAGAATGTTGTCTGCCATCAACCCAACAAACTATCAGCTACTACAGCACCTGACGGTGGGGGGGATTCAGGATGAAGAAAAACAGGAGACTGGCCCTAGAGAGTTAAGATGCACATCAGAAGAATAATTTCCATGAGCCCAGGCTCTTGCACTGTCCTGTACGTAGAAAGGCACTAAAATCATTAACCTGAGGTGCCTGATTTTCGTGATGAGCAGTAATCTTTTGATATCTGACTACATTTTTTTTAACCATCAATTCCTATATCTTGGGAGATTGGGATTGACATATACACACTACTATATATAAAACAGATAACTAATAAGAACCTACTGTTGAGCACAGGGAACTCTACTCAATGCTCTGTAATGACCTATATGGGAAAAGAACTAAAAAAGAGTGGATATAGGTATATGTGTAACTGATTCACTTTGCTGCACACCTGAAACAAACACAACATTGTAAATCAACTATAATCCAATAAACATTAATCTTAAAAAATTCCTATATCTCCTGGCTCCTCCGTCACCTCTTTGGAACAGTCCCTCAGAGCTATCTGAGAGGCTGCCTTCCCAGACTATAGTCCTCAGTAACGCCCCAAATAAAACATAATTCTCAACTTTTAGGTTGTGCATTTTTTTTCAGTTCATACTACACAAACTATTTAGTAAATAAGACACTACTTTTGTAAAGGTTCAAACAAGTGTTCAAGATAAAGGATTTTTTAAATGAAGGGCAACAACTTACTTCATTTTTTAGTTAAGTAAACCTGTTTCTTCTTAATAATGTATAGAGCAAGATATAGTCACTTGAACAAACTTCTTGAAGAAATGTCTTTAAATTGAGGGTAAAGTTTCAAGAATAAATATGCAAAAAAAACACATTTCTTTAAATTTTTTTTCTAGGATCCAGTATGTACTTCCTACAGTGATTTGGATTCTCTTCCCATCTTCCAAACCCTTTAGAAAGGAACAGCAAGAGAATAGGGGATGTTTTTTTCCTCTATTGCACTGAATTATAGTGACTTCCAAAATCAAGTCTGCATGTCTCAACCAATTTAAACACACTAGAATTTGCTACTCCAAGTAAATGATGCTACTTTTAATTTAAACCCACGCAAACCTTATCTTCTCAAGTCTTACTTCTTTCAACTATGAAAAAAAAAGAATTCCAAGGGCTGGAAGTCATCTCTAAAGTTTCACTGAGACACATCATTACATACCTACTAACCAGAAATAGCTAAAGCAAACCAAAGATAAATAAGTAGGAATAGAAGTACAACAAATTATAACTGCCTGCGAAGAGAATAATCTTTCTCTTATGATGTTTATTAAATCTTACTGTAACAGTGTATAGGTATGATTTTAGGTACACACCCTTGTCTAAAGCGGGGGAGGGAAAAGAAAAGAATCCCCAGGTGTTTGGGGCTGAGCTCCTTATTTGGAAAGGCACTGATCATCAATTGAGTTTGACTACAGTACTCTGAAATTATCACTCCTTCCACAATGAATGAGCTACCAAAAGTAAATAGACTAGAAACCAACATCATTGAGGAAGGTTCACAAAAAGATGCAAGATTTGAGGAAAATAATTATTCTGGAATCTAACATGACTCAGAAGAGCAGAATAAAATAAGCTCCCAGGTTTGATGATCAAGCTTCATCAGAGGGAAGAGCTTTCCATCAGCGACTGGCCAAAGGCTGCAGGCGCTCCACAGAAGCTGGAAGGAAGGGTTTAGAAGAAAACGAATCTCCTTTGTAACCACCTCTTTAATAGAACATCCCAGAGTGTCTCCTTCTAAATCCTCCTCTTTTCTCATTCTTGAGAACTCATCTGTTCCCATGGCTTCAGCAACTGTCAGAGAAGGACCCCAACCTCATAAAGGATAGCCTGGAATAAACACACCACAGCCCTGGAAGTGTTAAAAGTAGACAGTGAGACTTAATGGATCAGAGCAGTACAGATGTCTTCTCTTTGACATCTTCCATCTAACCTGACATCAGTAATCCTACTGAATCCACCCCTTCCTCATCATTCCCAGTCATGTTTTATTTTAAATCTCCCATGATTTTTCACTTGAATTAGTTTGCAACACTGCAACTGCAGACTGGTTTCTAAGGCAAAGCTAATTATGTCATTCTCCCTTCACACTCTCCCTTCCCAAAACCTGGGTCACACATACTCTAAAGTAGTGGCTGCCCATCTGGAATCTCTGCTTTCCTGGATTTTTTTAGTGTCATTTGGGGCCAGCAGCCTATTCTCAATAGTTCCAAAAAGCTTAAAGATAATCATGAATTTATCTGGATAAGGCTGCATAGATTAACTGTAACTACTGGAATTACTACAACTCAACATGGTACCCGGTGTTCTTCCTTAACCCATCAAGACAGGCCCAGGAGCTAATCCTGAGTTCTCCTGGGAGTGTGAACCTCTCCCAATTCAGCCATACAAGGCTGACTTGACATTGCCTGGTAACTTCTATACACCGTCAACACTAATGTAGGGCTCCTTTAGGGCAACAGCTACAATAATAATTCACTGTTGTGTTTCCAGAGCCTGGCACTGAAGTAGAGTAAGTACTTAATAGGTATTTGTTTTAATGACTTTTTAGAAATTTGACGGACAGTTTTTGATTCCTAATCAGATTAATTGTATTATTCAATACAAAATGAAGAAGAGGATAGAGAATTTTAAATTAAATCCAGTCTGTAGGCTGCAGATCTTTTCGAAAAACAGGGGGCATAGGTCAAACATAGAAACAACAGGAAGCTGTTGGAGATGTAAAAAGCAAAGGCACTGGTGTTTACTAAGCAACCAGTATTTACCAGGCCCTGTCCCAGACAAATTACATAAATGCCTTCATTTCCTCCTCACCGTAAAGCTGTGAGATGGTGTTTACATTTAACAGATGCAAACAAAATAAGATTCAGAGAGACTGAGTGATTTCCTCAAGTCACAACGGCTAAGGTGTAGAGCGAGGTTCTGACCACAGCTACCCGACAGAAAGCCTATTGTTCCACACGTTATTTTGTTGCCGGGAACTAGACACCCACGATAACAAATCCAAATGACAGACCTGCTAGTTCTAAGTCTGTTTAGTTTCCTAAAGGAAGCTCGATAAATGCATCCAGGAGTTAAAAATTAAGAACTTGATGGTATCGTGGGTACACAAGAAATAACCTGTATTTTTGTATTAATTTCTCCCAACTTCTGTATCAGGCTGTCCTAGAGCATTCAAAGACTTCACACACGTAACAGTTAAGCAAATTTTCCTGAAGCTAAGGTTCATGCCCCTCTCCTGCAGACTTCCACCAAGACACATGGCTCAAGAAAACACCTTAGGAAGCTTCCTGTTACACAATAGAGAAGCAGTGTACCATTCTCGCTACACAGGGCGAACCCTCAAAACCCTGCACGTGTTTCTCTCTGCTTTGACAAGCCCACTGCTCTGTACCCTATGGTCCAGCAACATGCGATACATCTAAAAATGGAATAGAGTCACGAAAAGGAAAAAGAATGGGAAGAATTGAGCTTTATCACGATAAGGCATGTGCCAGGGGCAGGTGCCGGGGGCGGTGTCATGCATTTTTCTCCTTTAAGTTACAGACGGCCAGAAAATAACAAGAGCACCCTAATTGATTACTAACATGCACAGCTTTCTTCCTGTTCTTTCTTGTCGTCTGTTCTAACTTTAGCCTTTTAATTCTGTTTAAAAACAGAAGCGGGCTTTTATTGGATGTTCATTTCATTTACCTATTATCGTTAATCAGGAGTCTCAGTGTTTTGTGTTCTGGGATGTGTGCCAGTTCCACAGGTAATCAGGGATACAGATAGATACACAGTCTCTGTGGCCTTGGGAAGGTTTAATATGGAAAAAAAATGTCACTAATAACTTATGCTAATTATATACGGAAATGATAGTTTTGGATACATTTACATTTTTGAAATGTGGCTACCAGAAAATTAAAATTACACATATGGCTTGAATTTTTCTTCCGTTGTTCAGTGCTTCTCCAGATATTCTGATGTTCTCTCTAACCTCTAAGAGAAGTTGGGTAGAGTGGAGTGTGGTGGTAATAGACTAAGTAAGGAAGTAAAAACCACTTTAAAAAAAAAAGCAAATTAGGGAAGTGAGGGACCCATGGCCCAGTGAGCCTTATAGGGCTGGCTTTTTGTCTCTTCCTCACACAGGAGGAAGACTTTTCTAGGACTGAGATTTTAAAGTTAAAAACATCCTTTAAGCAGCTGCCTGCTTCTTGACTACTTGAAGCTGGGACAGAACAGCAAACAATGGGAGGATTGCTTACTTCCCACAGGTACAAGGGCTCCCTGACTTTCCTGTGAGATTCCATTCCCTTCAAAGTTCAGACAGCCTAGATCACGGGTCCCCAGCCCCTGGGTCACGGACCAGTACCAGTCAGTGGCCTGTTAGGACCTGGGCCTCACAGCAGGAGGTGAGCAGCGGGTGAGCGGAGGGAAGCTTCACCTGTATTTACAGCCGCTCCCCATTGCTCGCATTACTGCCTGAGCTCCGCCTCCTGTCAGCATTATGGTGAGTTGTATAATTATTTCATTATATATTACAATGTAATAATAATAAAAAGAAAGTGCACAATAAATGTAATGTACTTGAATCATTCTGAAACCATCCTTCCCCACCCACTGTCCATGGAAAATCTGTCTTCCATGAAACCGGTCCCTGATGCCAAAAAGGTTGGGGACCACTGGCCTAGACTACTCCATATGCAGTGCTTCTGTCCCCACCTCTCACAAGACCTAACTTGTTAAAACAATGCTTTTAAGTTTGCTCAACAGAGCAAAACCCAATAAACGTCCAAGGAGAGCATGTTCTGACTTCTTTCTCCTTTTCTTCTCTCTTAGAAAATGGGCTCTAGCAAGCTTTCTACACCTATGTATTCACTTTTCTATTTATGGCGGTGGTAATAGACTAAGTAAGGAAGTAAAAACCACTTTAAGAAAACAAAGCAAATTAGGGAAGTGAGGGACCCATGGCCCAGTGAGCCTTACAGGGCTGGCTTTTTGTCTCTGATTCGTAAGATCTGGCAAACAGGTGACTATGTTTATACCAGTTTCTATTTATACCAGTTTCTCAAAGGAAGCACAGAAGGATCTGAGTTGCAGACCAGAAATATCCTTCAGTGTTTCTCTACACTGTTGCTTGAGGGAAATCCTATTGCTTTCACTGATTTTTACCTAGTTTATTTTACCTTAATTCTGTTTAACACCCTTATGTTATGACATTTATGTTTATACAATTTAATAGTGTCAAGGGCCTAATATTTTAAATTTTTCTTCAAAAAAATCCCATCAGCAGTTTCGATTCATCTTTTTTCGTCTCCTTCCTCCTTCCCATTCATTTTCTCTCTCCCTTTCCTTTTTCTGTCTCCCCTTCCTCGGCCTCTGTGTCTCTTATTCCCCTTTTCCCTCTCCTCTGTGATAAGAAATATGCTCCCCTAACAGAAGAACCTCCATCCTACCTCTGAGTTGAGCTGTCCAGTCAAAGTTCTTGAGCTCAAGGCAATATGGGCCATTGACTCCAATACACAGAACTCCCCGAAACCTTAGTCCAAAATTGTGAATTTGCAAATCTCTGGAGGCCATCTCTGTCTTGCCAGGGAAAATGTGCTATGCCCCACAGATCCAATAAGACACACATAGACATAAATTACTAGAATACTCATCCTGTTTTCACAAAGAGGGAAGCAGTCTTTGTCACTTCTAACTCCACGTAACCATGTGAGGCTAAGAGATACAGATTGTATAGATTATAGATACCAAGCTACAGTTAAAGTAGTTAAAAATAATTTAAGTAATGGAGCAGTCACCCACATAGCAAGATTTAACCACGCCATGCAGACAACTCAGGAGGGGTTTGGTGCAACCCACTTCAACAAGCCCTTCCTGGGAATCTCCTGGTGCATTGCATCATTTCATTTAGATACCCTTAAACACATTCTCTTCTAGCCACGTGAGCATATATTTAAGTATTTTCTCTCTTACTTCCTAAGAAATCCTAACATATATTTCCAAAGGAATATGTCTTTTCTTCCACCTCCCTCTGCAGTAGAAGCTTCATTACCCTACATGTTCCTCACTCAGCCATGGTCTAGCTATGTCACTTCTCTCAATCCATCTCAGTCTCCTCAACTCTGAATGGGGGTAGGAATGGAGTATCTGTCCCAAATCCATGACAAGGTCAGTTCCAGCTCCAGGACAGTGATTTTGGAACTATACTAGGACCACAACAGGGGAGACAGCAGGGGTGGGAGAGAGAAAGGCATCTGTCAAGCAAATCTTCTGGATATTGGTGGGCTAATCGTTTGTTTTCCCATTTGGCCTCTCTCTCTAGGTAAAAGGTATTAGTGACCCTTCACTAGGTCTTGCTATTTAACAGACACTGGGTTAGCAATTATCAGTCAGATTTTACAGATGGAAACACCAAGGCACAAAGAGGTTAAGGAACCTGCCGGAGACCCCAAGATCACAGAGCTAGTAAGTCCAGCAACTCACAGCACTTTATAAGATCTCCGTTCACTTTATCACATTGCTTTATTATCATCTTTCTCTATTTCTCGATATTAACCATTCTGAAGCACTTCCTCTCAGAAGCCCCAATGCCAAACACCATGCTTGAAGTCTATGAGGTGTTCAGTATATGTTGAAATGACTGAGAAGGCAGAAATTGCCTTATTTTGTGAAGAATTTAAGCATTTTACATACAGAAAATAATTCCAAAACATCCATTTATATACTGCTGACTGGACAAAAGATCTAGCTCTTAGTGAACTAGTCTCTTCCCTAGAATGCCCTTTTTTCTAATCTGACAGATTCAAACACTAATGGTGAAGAAAGACTGTATCTTTGGCTCACAGACTCAGCTATCTCTTTATTTATGTCTGTGTTTTGCTAAGTCAGAGAAATTCCTCTTCATTCTCAGTACAGCATAAGGTTTACCCAAACACCTCTACCAATTTTGGTCTGTGCTACCTTACCTTTTTCCCCCCAATATTTTATTATAAAAAGTTGAAACATTCCATAAAGTTAAAATACTTGTCTAATCCACACCCACGTTCCCGCATCTCAATCCTACCATGAACATTTTACTATACTTGCTTTATAACATATCCACCCTATCCATCCATTAATCCATCTGTTGATGCATTCAAAATAAAAAGTTCCTCTAAACACTCCCACAAGCATATCTATGCTAATTATCTTTAACAATTACATGAAATCTCTGTATACTGCATTTCCTATACAATCATAAGATAGAAACTCTCTGTTTCCTATGGATTTTGGGGGGTTGCTTACTACTGAAATTGAAACCTCAAACCTGAGCTAGAGGCAAGTGGGTTAAGAGGGAAGACCCAGAGAAGGAAAGACCTAAACATTTTCAAATTCATCAAATTGTCTTGAGTAAATGCTGCATAAAATTAAAATTCCACCCTTTATTCTTCATTCAAGGAGACAGTGACAATCCTATTAGCTTCTGCTTCATGACTTTATAAATCGACAAATGACAACATAGTATATTAGACCATTAGAACATCATTACCGAGACTTAAGTTCACAAGGTTTCCCTAGGGAAGTCTACCATGACATTTTTCGGTCTGGGTCAAGAATTTGACACGGGCAAACCTCCAGGCCTGTACCATGCACCTGTTCATGAGATGCCAGCTCACAATGGGCACGAGCCTGAAGTAGGAAATAATACAAACAGTAATTTTCAGAGTTAACCATCTAAGATGATTATAGCAAACGTAGCAGTTGTTTGGCAAAACTAAAAACCCAGTGAGGAAAGAAATTTATTTAAATCCTTTAAAAAATCTTGTTAAGTCCCCAATGCAGGTAGTACTTTTCCTACCTCAGGGCCATGCTGCTCTGTTTGGTAGAAATACTCCTCCCCTACTACAGAGTGCCTATTCATCATATCATCCCATGCACAGTTTCTGCTGCTTCTGCAAAGCCTTCCTGGTCTTTTCCCAGCAGAAGCGTATCTTCTTTTTATTTCTCACAGTAACTTTTCATGTGTCAATTATTATATTTATGATTTGATTTATAATGAGTTCATTACATCTGCCCCACTGTTAGTACACTGCACTCTCCTCATTTTAGAAAATGCCAATCATGACACTTGACTTCTACTAGGTGCTCAAAGAATGTTGAGTAAATTAAAGTTGAAGCCCATGTCAAATCATTTCATGCCAGCTGGTATGGGGGAGAATTCGGTACTCCTTCTGCGAATCTGTTGACCAACTAAAGAGAAAAAAAAGGACCAGTGCACAGCACAGAGTACTAAAAGCTTTGATTCCGGAACCCCAAAGAAAATGCATCAACAGTCTGTTTCTTATTGAACCCCCAAATTAATAGATCCTGCTTGAATCACAGGTCACCCCTGAAATGCAGGGCTATTCAAGTGGAATTTTCATCGTGGCCAAAGGTTATTTTAAAAGAATTCCTTTTTTTTGGACAGAAAAGCAAAAATAACTTATAGGAGATAAGATCTGGTTTTATGTCATGAGCATCTTTTGATCAAAAAGATGCTTTCTGCTCTCTATTTTCCTTTTTAATCTAGCGCCTTCTACTCCCTAGTATGTTTGAAAAAGGGCCCTTGGATGGCAAGGAAAACATGCTGATTTTGCTCACCATCCCAGGAGAAAAGGCACGATGGGTCTATGCCACGTTCGGCAATTTCTCTTCCCCTCATCAATTTATCAGCACAGGTCTCTAGCACGGCAATGACACTGCTTGCATTTCCCCAGCAAATTTATCAGCTCCTGTCATTATAAATCGGCATTTGGATATTTTTAGCTGGACAGTTCTCCCGAGCCTCAATGTCAACGCTGCCGTATGCATCCGCCCAGCAAAGGGAGGGAGAGCTGCAGTCTCAGAGTCATTGTGTTTTGTGAGTTGTTTTTCTTTTTCTTTTTTTTTCCTGGAGCAGGGATCACCACTGTGGCTCCCTGCCCAACATGCTCTGTAGGCTGCTGCAGCTCCTGGGGCCCGAGCGGCGCTCTGTCTACATTTGGCAACGCCCTGCACCGCATAGCTGCGTCACCCCACTGACTTCTCCCTGACTGATGATCATTCAGGTGAAAAGGAAACCCTCAGAAGGGAAGATGATGAGGCCTCAAAGAACAGATACCCAGACTCAAAGCCTGGATGAAGTACACGAGGCAAACGCACATCTCCAGAGGGAAAGGTCAGACTCAAATGCATTTCAATCTGGAACTCTTTCGGTGTTTATGGCTATTTTCCCAACTTTCCCAATGAATGGAGGAAGACGGGAACAACAACACTCTCACACAATGCCTTCGACGAACAAACGAGCAATATATTACCATGAAGTGAAGAAGAGGATTAACTGTCACTGAATGCACCGTACTGCATGCATTATCCTAAGCACTATTATTTTCCATGACTCAGACTTGAGGCACTTGCAGAACAAGTCAGTTTGGAAAGTGATTTGCACAGTGTCCTTTCTTCTTATTTCTGTTGTTTTTCTCAGTTATTAAAACACCGTACTGACACTGGGGAGGCCAAAATGCCTGGGGGACGCAAGTTTGGGGAAGCAGTAAAAACATAGCCTGCCTTTGCGTCCTCTGGAATCATCCCCGATGTGGAAGGCAAATGCCGTAAGGAGACAAAGCATTATGTAATTTAAGGTTTAGCTTACATAGGATGAGAGGGATTATTCCCATTTAATCAGGGCAGGGAGGAGAGGCAGTCAAAACAAAAGAAAAAATAACCCTACAAACCAAGAATGATACAGAATACTAGGGAAGTGGGCAGGTTGTCCCTAGCTTTGCTTAGTTCAGAAGTGAAGGAAGTGCTGGATGAGGCCCTTACTGAGCTGTTCCAGCTGCCACATGGTCCAACTGTTTGACTCTTACCAATATCTTTCGTTTTCCCAGTCTCTGGGAGAGAAATGGCTATAGAAAGCTGTTTCATTGTCAACTGAATCTAGTAAAAAGTCCTCCTTCCAGTTTTGATCCTATTCTCACCCCTAAGTTCCCCAAACAACATGATTTAGTGTCTCCAAAGGACTTCATCGAACACAAATCCAAAGGCTATATAAAAAGACAGAAACTTTTTGGAGATGACTTCAAGGAACCTCGGTCACACTATAATAGCATTTGGAACTTTCAGCTCTTTGTCTATATTTTCCACTACGGACAATAATCTTCCTTTGTTTTTTAATTAATTAATTTACTTTTTATTTTTGGCTGTGTTGGGTCTTCGTTGCCGCACGTGGGCTTTCTCTAGTTGTGGTGAGCGGGGGCTACTCTCCGTTGTGGTGCGCAGGCTTCTCATTGCAGTGGTTTCTCTTGTTGCGGAGCAAGGACTCTAGGCACGTGGGCTTCAGTAGTTGTGGACACAGGCTCAGTAGTTGTGGCTCGTGGGCTCTAGAGCACAGGCTCAGTAGTTGTGGCACATGGGCTTAGTTGCTCCATGGCACGTGGGATCTTCCCAGACCAAGGCTCAAACCTGTGTCCCCTGCACTGGCAGGCGGATGCTTAACCACTGTGCCACCAGGGAAGTCCCCGGACAATTATCTTTCAAATTCATCCTCCTCTCCAATTAAGACTGCCTCTGCTCTAGCTTGAGTCTTTCCCCAATTATTATAACAGCATCTTCATGATTCATGCTGCCTCTTTATCTTCCATTCCAAACCTTTATCTATTCACTGAACATCCATTACGTACCTCCTGGAGGATGGTGGGAAGGTGGCAATGAAGAAAAAGTGCAAAGATTTGGGATAGTGGAGGTAGAATAGCCAAGATGTGCTAATGAACAGGGTAAGGCATGTACGTGAGAATGAATTACAGATGATTACCAGTTGCTTTAAGCAACTGGATTGATGATGGAAGAGACTGGAGGAAAAACTAAACTGGGGATGGAAAACAACATTTCATGTTTGTATGAACTAAGTTGAGATAGCTTGAAGTATCCAAGGTATTTTATACACGTAAAAACACAAACCCATTGACAGCCACCAAAGTACATGGTACCAATAAGGCTTAGAACCCCCGACACGGGGCAGAAGACAGAGGCAAGAGCAGAAGGATCAGACTTCAAAGTAAAATGCTCCAATAAGGAGAAATCAAGCAGAGGAAGAGGTGTTATCAAATACGAAGGGAGAGCTAATGATTTCCGAGGCAACACAGGTGAATATGACACAGGAAGTACGACGGTGTGAATGTCTGTGTCTTTCCAAAATTCCTATGTTGAAATCCTAATGCCCAATGTGATGGCATGAGGAGGTGAGGCCTTTGGGAGGGACTTTGGTCATGAGGGTGGAACCATCATGAATGGGACTAATGTTCTAATAAAACTGACCTCACGGAGCTCGCTCACTCTTTTCACCACATGAGGACACAACGAGAAGTCTGTGACCAGGAAGAGGGCCCTCACCCAACCCTGCTGGCACCCTGATCTCGGACTTGTAGCCTCCAGAATCATGAGAAATGAATTTCTGTTCTTTGTAAACCACCTAGTCTGGTATTTTGTTATAATAGCCTGAATGGACCAAGATAGGAAATAAGGGAGGATACTGTTTCAAGAAAGGAGAGGTTAATTTTGTGGTGACAGCTGCTGAGAAATCCAGTGAAATGAAGGCAATACGGAGGGAACTGATGACCTTGTCAATGATTTCATTTCCATGGGAGTGGCAGACGCCTGAATGAATGGGTTGAAGACCAAATGGGAGGTAAAGAATAGAGATGATAAATGTAGATAACAGTTTTCAAGACGTTTAGCTAAGAGGGGAAAGAAAGAACTGGGGTGACAGCTGGAGGCGGGTATGGGGTTATGGAAGGATTCTGTTAACATGGGAAGTTTCTTAATTTATCTAGGTATCAGTTTCCTCATCTATAACATAAGTATAATAATAGGACCTAACTCATGAGTTTGTTAGGATTAAAGAAAATAATGTGTGTAAAGTGCTTGGCACAGCGCCTGACATAGAGTAAGTACTCAATAAATACTAGATATTATCATCATCATCTTGTATAGCACATTGATCCGATCTATATTATGATCCTTACCACATATTATAGATATTTTTAATGTGTCTTTCTTCTAAATGAGTTGGAAAACATAATAACCACTCAATAATTTTTTGTTGAACTGAACTGCAATTAAATTGCATCAAAACTCAATTCAACTGGCAAAAAGAGTCCTTTGAATTCAACTGGCGGGGTCAAGGCCTCTCCAGACTTTTGGTGCACATCTGTCCTTGTCTCGGGTTGGCCATCCAGCACACGCTGCTAGGGGCAGGGAAAAGGCTCACGGCATGAGTCACCATGCAGGCAGCCCAGTCACCTCTCATTTAGATTTATGAACATCACATTCTTTATTGACTCGCAGAAGAGTTTCTAATCAGAAAGATTCCAAACAGGTTTCAGCCATCTCATTAGGACACAGGAAATTGGATAAAGAGGATAACCTATGAAATCCTCTCTTAGTCACTGATCTTTGGGAAATTAGCCCTCGATCGCTCTGCAGATCATAAACATGTCCAGTAAATATGACCTCCATCTAGATCTGCCCAGCAATTGCACCAGCATGTGGCAGCAGAGAAATGCCTGCCAAGATCCAAGCAGCTGTAGCAGGTGCTGTAAATCAATGCAGGATACTTACATGGCTTTGTACTCTACCGGGGCTCAAAGCCTTCCAAGCAGATTATCTGCATAGATTTCAGGGTGGCGAAGTGGCATTATGAACACACAACTCCCATATTCATTTTCTTTCCATTTACCTGAATGTCAGAATTGTTGAGCAAGAAAACTACATTGTTCGACAAGGAAAAGCTCTACAGCTAACGTGGAAGATACATTTCAATAAAAGCAGTGCTCAAGGAAAATGAAAATGGTAAGAAAGGGAAAGGAAGTTAAAAGATGTGATGCTTCAGGGCTCCCTTGATGGCGCAGTGGTTAAGAATCTGCCTGCCAATGCAGGAGACACGGGTTCGAGCCCTGGCCCGGGAAGATCCCACATGCCGCGGAGCAACGAAGTCCGCGCGCCACAACTACTGAGCCCGCGCGCCTAGAGCCCATGCTCTGCAACAAGAGAAGCCACTACAATGAGAAGCCCGTGCACCACGAAGAAGAGTAATCCCTGCTCGCCATAACTAGAGAAAGCCCGCATGCAGCAATGAAGACCCAATGCAGCCAAAAGTAAATAAATACATATTTTTTTAAAACATCTTTATTGGGGTGTAATTGCTTTACAATGGTGTGTTAGTTTCTGCTTTATAACAAAGTGAATCAGCTATACATATACATATAACCCCATATCCCCTCCCTCTTGGGTCTCCCTCCCACCCTCCCTATCCCACCCCCCTAGGGGGTCACAAAGCACCTAGCTGATCTCCCTGTGCTACACGGCTGCTTCCCACTAGCTATCTATTTTATGTTTGGTAGTGTATATATGTCCATGCCTCTCTCTCAGTTTGTCCCAGCTTCCCCTTCCCCCTCCCCATATCCTCAAGTCCATGCTCTAGTAGGTCTGTGCCTTTATTCCCGTCTTACCCCTAGGTACTTCATGACCTTTTTTTTTCTTAGAATAAAAATTTTTAAAAAGATATGATGCTTTGGTAAATACTCCTGTTTACACTATATTTGCTTTATAGAAATACATATTATACAAACATATGTGTATACAGATGTGCGCCCATAAACATTCCAATACCCCAAACCTCTGCTCCTTTATAAATGTATCTACTCATTTAGGTTAAGGAGTCAAAGGATTCAGAACATTTACCTGTTCAGGCGAATTTCTATGCCTGAGTGGCATGTGACGGAAATGATCAGTATGTAACATCATGAATGCCTGTGCTTGTAGAGTACTGAGTGAACAAATATGCAAAAAGGGGAGTGGGCGAGCACAGTTCAGCTAGGCTGCTGAGACAATGAAGAGCATATCTGGGCCAGAAGGATGTATCAACAGTTTCTTCTCCATGACACTTTTCAGATTTGGTAACAGGGAATAAGGATAACAACAAAAGCAACATACCTGAAGACTGGAGTATTCAGTCTTCATATAAAATACTAAAAAACAGTATTTTAGCTTAAGGTTGGAAGAAAACGGTTATATGCTAAATTATAGCCATTCTTTTGTAAACAAAAGCACAAAATATTGTTGGATTTAGCATACAATTACAGAAACATAAGTTAGATCCATATTTATTCCATCTGCTGAGAAGCAACATGGCCTGGGTGAAACTGTATTGGCTTTAATCCCAAATCTAACTCTTCTTACAGGTCTCTTAATTTCCCTGTATTGGGTTGGCCAAAAAGTTCGTTCAGGTTTTCCCATCTTACAAAAAACCTGAATGAACTTTTTGGCCAGCCCAATACATTTGGGCAGGGTGTGCCCTAGACAAAGGTATCTGGTCTAAGAAGGGGTCAGTGGGTCCTTAAAACCTGGCTGTGCTCCGCTCTCCCAGCCATGTGTCCAGGCATGGGTTGCATCCTTGTGGAGGAGATGCCTTTTTCCAATTCTCAAAGAGGCACCCTATGGGTTAGCAATGTAACTGAAAACACTTTCCTTTCTGAGTTGTTGTAATCACATAGAGTGATATGTATCAAGTCATATCACAGTGCCACGCAACATCATAGATGTTCTCTAAATACAGCTGTGGTTCTTACCTGGTTTTAAAAATCTTTTCATTTGATTTTACAATAGAAGTTGGATATAAATCATCATCACTCAAAATCAGAGACAAGTGCTGGACATTTGGATAGAAAGACCATTGTTAACCCCTCGCAGGCAAGTGCCTATGTGTGACCTTTCTGGCCCTCCATAAGCATTCAGGATTTTAAAACAATAATAAATTGAAGAGAAAGCAGGGTGGGCACATGCACTGGTACCCAAAGTTTCCCTAATCCAGAGGATAATGAAAGCTGTCAATAAAAACTTGGATTTCATAAAGGATAAATGCTTTATGTCAGACAAACCCAAAGAATTGTTTAGATGATTATAAAGCAGTGTAGGAAAAGCACACATTATATAGTCACTTGGATATAAGAATAGGGTGGTGCTGTACAGTAGAAACTAATACAGCATCGTCAAGCAACTATACTCCGATAAAAAATAAAAAAAAAAAGAATGGGGTGCTCATAGAGGAAACTAGATGAAACATTGGCCAAGAAAAGAAAAAAGGTAAAGGAATGACCATCAAGCCATGGGGGCAGTCTAGAGAAACTCCACAGATGTCTGTGTAAGTCCTGTCTTCTGTTTATGCATCTTTATTAATGATCTTCAGAACGTAGTAAACAGCATGCTAATGAAATCTGCAGACAATAGTAAGCTGCGGAATGTTGCAGAACATCAGCAAGACAGAGAAATCATACAGATGGTCTGAGAGGAGTCACAGATCCTGGGATCAAATAACCAAATGAGAGTCGTGTTGGGAAAAGGCCAGCACATACACTAGGGGAAAATGAATGAAAACACAGATATTCACAGGGAAGAAAAAAAATGCAGGAAAGAGGTCTTCTGAAAAGGAACTGTTGGAAAGCTGAGGTTGGACAACAGTTACCAGCCAGGTGAGTCTCTGCAGCAGAATGGCAGCCCAAGTGGAAGGACTGCACTGAACTGCAGATGCAAGGACATCACAGCAAAAACGAGGTGCAATTATTTCTCTCTACTCAGTTCTCAAGGGGCTGCACCTGGAATACTGCTTTGGTGTAGGGGAATCTCCACCAGAAAATCTGGAACAGATTGAGAGCATAAGAGCAGCGATGTGAGCAACGGGAAGCCTGTTAAAACAGAAGATTAGAAGAGCAAAGTATGGATGACTTGGCTAAAGGACATAGAATAAAGTCTGGTGATAGTCTAATAGACTCTGGAAATAAAAAGGGAAACTGTGATGGTTAAAGTCAAAGTAGCAGAGTGAAAAAGAACATACTAAGTTAAAGAGAGAATCCAGCCTGAATCATTGGGGAAAATTCCAAGTACATCAACTATGGAAATGGTATCACGAATTGTTCTGGAGAATCCACAGGATCAAGTTCAAAGTTTATTCAGAGTAAGAAGCTTAGAGTGATATAGAGCATTTACTCTAAGGTAAAAAGGACTTCAGGGAATGTTACGGAATCTGTCTCTTATGTCTCTGGACAGGAGTACATCTAAATCATTCCTGATAAATTATAATGCATACTATTTACAAAGAATTCAAGATTAGGAGTAGTTGCAAGAGAACTGGGCAATGGAGAGATTTGGGAAGTTAACTTTCTACTCGACACACTGGGAAACTGAGCTGCTTTGATTCCAAATCATTCTATGACCCCAAACCACTCATTTAAACACTGTATACATCTGATTTTTATGGAATCAAAGTCAAAATACATAACTACTTGCCAGTCACCAAAATTAATCTCACATGGATTAAAGACTTAAATGTAAGACCCAAAGTTGTAAAATTCCCAGAATAAAACATAGGGAAAAAAGTTCCTTAACATTGGTCTTGGCATTGATTTTTTGATATAACACCAAAAAGACAAGCAACAAAAGCAAAATTTAATAAGTAGAGCTGTATCAAACTAAAAAGCTTTTACACAGTAAAAGAAGCAATCAACAAAATTAAAAGGAACCTACAGACTAGGAGAAAATATTTGCAAATCATCAATCTCATAAGGGGTTAATATCCAAAATACATAAAGAACTCATACAACTCAACAGCAAAAAAACCAAACCCAAACAAAAATACCCCCCAAAACCCAAAGCAAAACAAACAAAAAACACCAATTCAATTAAAAAATGGACAAAGAAACTAAACAGGCATTCTTCCCAAGAATACATGTAAATGGCCAACAGGTGTATGAAAAAGGTGACTGACATCCTTAGTCACCAGGGAAATGCAAATCAAAACAACTGTGAGGCATCACCTCATACCTATTGGAATGGCTACCATAAAAAAGGCAAGAGAGAAGTGTTGGCAAGGATGTGGAGAAAAGGGAACCCTTGTGCCCAGTTGGTGGGAATGTAAGTTGGTGCAGCCGGTATGGAAAACAGTGTGGAGGTTCCTCAAAAAATTAAAATAGAACTACCATATGATCCAACAATTCCGCCTCTGCATATATAGACAAATGAAGGGAAAACAGGATTTCGAAGCATTATCTGCACTCGCGTGATCACCGTGGCATTATTCTCAGTAGCCATCACATGAAGACAACCTGTCTGTCAACAGATGAACAGATAAAGAGGATGTGTAGTATGTATGTATGTATGTGTTTGTGAATGAATATTATTCAGCCGTGAGAAAGAAGGCAATCCTGCCGTTTGCAACAACACGGATAGAACTTGAGAGCTTTATACTAAGTGAAGTAAGCCAGACAGAGAAAAACAAACACTGCATGATACCACTTATATGAGGAACCTAAAGAAGCAAAACTCATAGAAACAGAGAATAGAATGGTGTTGCAAGGGGCTGGGGGTGGGAGAAATAGGGAGATGGTGATCAAAGGGTATGAAATTCCAGTTATAAGGTGAATAAGTTCCAGAGATCTAATGTATAGCATGATGATGAGAGTTAATAACGCTGTATTATATACTTTAAAATTGCTAAGAGAGTAGATCCTAAATGTTCTCACCACAAAAAATGAAATGGTAATTCTGTGACACGATGGAGTTGTTAGCTAACACTATGGTGGTGATCACTTTGAGTATATAAGTGGATTAAATTAGCAGTCTGTACCCTAAACTTACACTATGTTATATACTAATTGTATCTCAATAAAGCTGGAAAAAATGATGAAAATAAGAGACCCCAGAGAGCTCTCTTGTCCTTTCTGCTGAGAACATAGCGAGAAGACAGCTGTGAGCACGTGACCTCATTTAATCCTAATTATTTCCCCAAAGCTCAGCTTCCTAATACCATTAGACTGGGGCGGGGGGGGGGTGGACAGAGTTTCTATATAAGAATCGGGTGGGGAAGGATACAAACATTCAGCTCATAGCACTGGTGAAGGAAGTATGGTGATACAGAGTAGTTCCAATAATCCAGAGTCCTGAAGTGGAGATAGGAGCTGTGCGTTTTTGTTTTACATCTTTCACTAATTCGGGAAATTAAGAGCTGGAGCCAGAAGGTCTGGAATTAAATCCCAGCACTGTTTCTTACTAGCTGTGAGTTCTTGGCAAAAGCTTCTCTGCATATCAGTCTTCTCATGTGTAAGGTAGTGACGATAATAGTACCTACTGTATGTGATCTTTGGGACGATTAAAAGAGTGATATATAATAAAATGTTACAACTGTCTGACAGTATGCACTCAATATCACTGTAATGTCCACCTTACAAAGTTTCCCTCTTTGTAAAATGAAAGGGTTGGATGAGATCTAGCTAAACCTCGAGTTCTGTATTCACAGTCGTTCTTTGAATTTGGAACTCTGGATTAGGCTAGAGAGACAAAATTAACATTTGTGGGGGGGAAAAAAGAGGAAAAAAAGTATATGTCACTCTATGTAGTGCTAGTCACATGTGCCAAACAAGCGAACAGAAAAAGGAATCACTGTTAGTTACACTGGTTGGAATTAGAACTGAAGAATGGTTATCATTTGGGTAAACGTCATGAGAATATCGTAGACTGAGAAGATGAGTTAAAGAAAAGAAACGACAGCCACCCTGGAGAATGCGAGGGGATGGAAACCAAATCGTGGGGACATTAATGTAGGAAAAGTATGTGGTCTTGGAGCAGCAGGCAATAGGAAACACACATGGCTTCCCTATGGATGTCTTCTCATTAAGGTTCTAATCCAATTGTACATTCTTTCATCTCACATTCAGCCAGAAAAATGATTATGCATTCAGTTACTTGAACAAACTTGACTCCGTTTATCCATTTTATTAGAGGGTGAACAAGACAGCATGTGTTCATCTCACCACCATCACATTGCCCCTTTCTTCACTAAATATACTTATTTCTCTTGTTTCCTCACCAGATACTTTTGGCTCATTCTTTTCAATTTAGATAAATCTATTTGCAGTCCAGTATTTGCCTTTTTTTTTTTAAACCTCTGGGTTATTACATGTCATCCCTAACATCTAAAATGCTTTTTATTTATTCTATGACCCCAAATGTGTCTTCTTCCTTTTCCCTTTAAATGCTATTAAAAATTTCACTGCTCCCATCACGTTTTCTCCAGCTAACCCCGTTAGACTCCATTTAATCCAACCAACAGAGAAAAGGTCCCAGCATTTATGTATATTTGTTTTGGTCCATTTTCTTTTTTTCTTCCAGCAGAAAACAAAATGAGTGGGCAAGATGTGATGAGGAATCAGTGACAAGTGGGGAGGTGGTCAACCTAGATGGGACCATAGGATGCTACTGAAAGAGAAGGGAAAGCAGAGTGTGGGATGCGTCTACAGAAGCTGGTGGAAGTTCATGTAAAAACCTTTCCATGACATCAGTGAAAAATAATTTGAAACCAATTGACCAAAATGTTCTCAGAAGTCTTTATACTGTTTTTTTTAAATTATGATCCTTAAATTTATCTTAAATATGTCACTTGTAAAATGCTTAACATAAAAGGTAAGTTTCGCTGATTACACTTACTTGGTGATAAGGACATTTGCCCTAGATTAAAGTTCTTATGGCAATTTTCAATGTTTCAGATATCCCCCAAAAGGTTCATTTACATCCATTTCAATTCATGGGCTTAGCGATCTATGTTGATTTTATGTGCTTATCCAACAGCCTGTAGGATAATGAGTATCTTGTTAAAGCACCTAAAATTGCACTCTACACATGAAGTACACTCAAAATATACCAACGATGGCTGTTCTCCTCCTAAAATGCATGACTACATAGGCCTCAATCCAGTACCCATTTATCTATTCTTTAAGAAATTAAAATAAAACGAGTGAGTTTTGTATTTTAGATAACTATTCTGAGGTGGAACATACTTATGTAAATCAGAACTGTATTACAGGGTTGTACAAATCTGGTCATCTTTTGGGATTTGCTGCTTTGCTCTTCCTGAACCAAGACAATGGGGGTTTAAATGCAAATGTTCTAAGTTAATTGAAAAGAGGAGAAATACTGAAAGATTACTAGAAATCGCAGTGCTTGCAAAAAGAAATATAAAATTGAAAGCTTATACCTGGCTATATACCAGTTTCTGAGAAGCTTAACTGTGAAATCAGAAAATATTTTAAAATTAAAAAAAACTTATAAAATATGTATAACTATCTTTTATGTTTTAGTCCACTAACGTGTTTTATGTCTTTAAGTTTCTAGAACATGCTGGTTACTCAGTTTCAATCAATAAACATTTATTGAGCGCTACGTACCCGAAACTTAAATATAAGGAAAAA
Organism: Pseudorca crassidens; assembly: GCF_039906515.1. Classification (NCBI taxonomy): domain Eukaryota; kingdom Metazoa; phylum Chordata; class Mammalia; order Artiodactyla; family Delphinidae; genus Pseudorca; species Pseudorca crassidens. Next base: position 13,497,632 of record NC_090316.1, read on the forward strand.
AATGAAATTAAAAAAAACTCTTTGCCATTACCTTTTTCCCTATGGAGGGAAAATATTTTACCATAAATTAAAAGAAATTAAAACTCATACATTTCCTGTATGATTAGTTTTTTCTACCTCCTTTGTGACCCCTGACTGCTGTCTTTCCATTTCTCCAACCACTCTGTCATTTCTCTTTGTTTACTGCTACTTCCTCTATGTCCGCTTCACTATTATCCTCTTCTCTCTATGGCTCGGCCATATTCTCCTCCTCAGCTAAGGAGCAGATAGAAGCCTTCAAGAAGGTAAGGAAAATATCTTTACTTATCTTTACTGTAAAGCAATAGTCCAGGCTCTTATGGAGCCGCATGTAATAGTACAACATAAGAAAAAAACAAACACTGAGAACTCCGAATTCAGCCACAACTTTATAGTCATGAAAAGACCAGAAATTCTTGTGGCCTCAAGGACCCCAGAAGATGCTCCGCTCCAATGTCCTGAGAGACTCCTTGGAGACAGAGTCACACATGGAGAGTATGGACCCTGGAGTCAGTTCAAAGGATGCTCTACCCCTGTTTCTGACACTTAACCAGCTGTGACAGTGGGTCAGTAATTCATGATCTCTGAGCCTTCCTTTTCCTGCTTGTCAAATCGAAGACAGTGAGAGTACCTTACAAAGATACTGGGATTCAATTCTGAAAGCATATTCTGAATGCCCACATGTGCTTGGTACATCAGTGAACAAAACTAATGAAACCTCTGCCATCAGGAAGATCAAATCTTGCAATTCAGTAAGAAAAAAAAGATAGATGCCATCTGTAGATAGATGACAGATAAACAGATAGACAGACAGACAGGAAAGAGAGAGAGAAATTCCGATCCTGACACATAGAAAAGGTTCATTAGACAGTAGCTACCAGCCTATATATGCGTACCTCATCCAGAGAGGTGTAACGTGGGTACCTTTTCCTTGGATAAAAATCAACTTCTGGGCGGTAGAAAAGCAAACTTCTATCATAATAAAATTTGTATAGTAGAAAGCAAAGATATCGACGTATAAAATCTATGAATATTTCTAACAGTCAAGTTCCTTGCTCGTCAGCAAGATTAAGCCACATGAGGGCAGGGAATATATTTTAACTTTGTAACTTATTCAATATATATGTAAAAAAAAAAGTTTGTTAAAATTCTAATGTCCCAGACTAAGGTAGTTAATTTTTAGCCTATTAGATGGTATATATAGATAACTTACAAAAAGTGTATGCATGTGAGTAGGTTTCTGGTTACAGTAACTGTAACTCTCTTTACATTTGTGACCTCTTTGATATTTTATAAAATATACATGAGTTGTATTCTAGCTGTGACCAGACTCAGCTGCATGCACTCAGGCTCAGGACTGCATCGTTCCTGTCACAGGAAGAGGTCCTCACATTCTGATGTTGGTGTTAAATAATGAAATTGAGGAATATACAAGGTTACTATTGACTAAGTATAGTTTAGACAGCAATAACTAATAACTACACATTATAGAAGCTATATGAAAACAGATAAAACTAATATTATTAATGATTATACCAGTTACATTATATCAGTTACAAATAATAAGACTTATTCTAAAGAAGTATTCAAGGACGCAGAGATCCAAACTAGATTGTTTCGAATCTTAGTTCTTACCCTTTCTACCTTTGTGATCGTAGACAATTTATATTATATCTCTATCTCAATTTCCCCTCTTAAATGGGGATAACGATAGCAACACCCCATAGGGTTATTGTAGGGATCAAATAAGTTAATATACAGATCTACATAAATGTTAAATATCATTATCCTTTAACAAAAAAAAGGAGATTGTCATTAACAGGAACCTAAATTGTTGAATGGTCCTGGAAAATAAAGCTCTGTCTGCTCTTAAAATAAGTCACTACTTATTAGCTAAAATCCTGATTTTAAAACTTTATATAAAATTTCATATAAAACCAAAACCATTTTCCAAACCACAAAATGATTTTTTGAAAAGAAACAAAAAAATTCAAAAAGCAAGTTTGTGTGTGAAATATATTTTGCATTAAAGATGTATGTTTTCCAGAGCTTACAGTCATGGCAGCAGTGTGCTACATTTAAACAAGTAATTCAGAGTTACACACACACATGTGCGTGCACCTGTGCTCACACATACTCTCTCTAGAGCAACCAAAGCTACTCCAAAGCTAACAAGATTCAACACCCAGATTTTCAGATAATGCAAGCCTCAGCCTGGCAATGAGAGAGCATGAACTTAGCCAAGTACTTCCCATGAAGGTTTGTTTTATCTGAACATACACTTAAATGTGAAAAATGAGGATTTAAGGGAGCAAAATACACAATTTCTACAGAAGATATTCTAAGTACTCACATTTGATGAGCAAAACTTTTCAAGTTAAGACCAGAGAAAATACAAGACTAATGAATGTCACTCCTGAAGATTTTTTTCTCATCTTTAGAGAAATACATCAAAAACAGAACATTTCAACTCACTTAGAATCTTGGAATAAGGTGATCTCAAAGGAAAAGCAGAAGAATGATTCAACTAACTACTTGGCTTGGTCGTATCCTTGCATCATCCAAAAGTGTGACTTCTTCTTTTGACAACATTGTCAGGTAGCTGGCTCTATAAATCTATAAAATGCACCAGAAACTTGGCTGAAATCTGCGCTTCCAAGTCTCTTCTAAGAGTAAAATGTGTTAAATGAAAAATACTGAAAGGATCCGAGATCAAGGACTGCTCACAGTGGAATATGCCAGCATTATTTACAAGTCACATTCTACTTGAGACCCAGGAACTTGTGATTTGTAACACATGTCATGATTGGTAAACTTTAATGAGCAGACGGAAAATGAGTTACCAAAAGACTTTCCCTAAGGTTGGCAAGATGAGGGAAAAGTTCCAAGTCTTCCTTTGCAGGTGTTCATCTAGGCTCCATGACCCATTCGGGGCAGGTATGTTACTGCTACATCTCTTTTGGTGTGAAGCCCTCCCTGACTCAACAGAACAACAGCTCTGGCCATCACTTCCATGTCTGGGGGTTTGCTTTTTGAGCAGGAACATGTCACCTGACACACTGATGGTGCACGGTCACTCAGAGTGATAAAGGAATTAGCATAGTGAGACCTAAGCTTTCACTAAAGTAACGGAGCAGATGACGGGACTCTTAAGTCAGGCTGCCCTCAGACCCCACTGATAGAACATCCCCTCAGATCTAAGGCAGGAACAGAGGGTACTTCCTCTCCACAGCAACTTTCTAGGATAAGACACTAAGAATTCTGGAGATACAAGAAGTTTAATCTTTCACAACTTGGAGCACAACATACTCTGAGTATTTTTGTGTGTTTATTTCTTCAGCTAATACTTATTAAGCACAGAATATGTGCCAGACAACATGCTAAGCACTTTGGGACAATTATCACATGGGACTTTCATAACAAAATAATAAACTACTTACTCTTATTTATTATCATAATAATGATCACAGTAATTTCATAGGTTAGGAACTTGAGGCCCTGATGAGTTAACCAGCTTGCTCAAATTACACACTTAGTAGGTAACAGGTTAAAACTCACATCATGGCGTGTTGGTCATCAAAGGTTAAAGCCTTCATTACAGGCTTTTTTTTGGTCCTTTTTTTTTGTGGGGGGCAGGTGTCATTCTTTCTTTTGGGGGATCCCACCAAAGGAAAACATATGGTAGCAATCATCCAATTAAAAACAATCACTGCTTTTTCCTTTGACCTAAGGTTTAGGTGAGGGGGTCAGTATACTCAATGTATTAGGAGAAAAAAATAATAGTAACCCTCACCCTACCAGAGGATGGGAGAGAGGTTTTTTTTCACCATTCTCAAGGCAGGAAGTAGATGAGCAAGAGTCTGTTGGAAAAGTCCTGTGTCTGAATTGAATCCAAACTCTAAAACATTTAGCATTTATAAAAAGCTTGCCTAAGACTGAGAAATAATACAAATCCCAAGAAAGATAGGCAGGAACCAACAATCACATTCACCAGAAGGAAAGATGAGCCCATAACATCTGGAGAAACAATCTAATATTTAGATATGGCATTCAAAGCAAAGGAACATTTGGAAAAGAGCAATTTTCACAAATGATTCTTCATTCATATCTATTGTGGTTTGAATTTTATAAAATTAGCCAGCAAGATGCTCTAAGAAAAGCCAGTGGTAGTTTCTTGCTATCACTGCTGTACACTTAAGATAACCTTATATTTCAGAAAAGGTGAAGGAATTAAGAAAGGTCACACAGCAAGTTGGCTCCAAAACAGATACCAATTTTCCACTTGCTCTGCCTCAAAACATCAGAATAACTTCATCTGCTTAAGTAACATCCACTCCTCCCAGACTCTAACTAAAGGGTTTAGAAGAGCTAGCTATTTGTAGATCTTCAATAAAGTTGTTTAGAAAGCAACAATCATAAAATAATCACCAAAGGCAGTTAATCAAGGTAAACAAAGGAAGAGGCAATGAACACTTAAAATCACTGTATATTACTTTGCCGTATGATTGTATTAGACATGGAATTCTAATCAATGAAAAAGCATCTATTAGGTGCTGGAAACTGTACCGCTCACTGGTGTTTCTCGGCCTCAACAGGGCTCAGAGCTGTTAAAGTCAAAATAATGTCTTTAACCCTAGCTAGTCATCAGATGCCCTTTTAATAGATAGTCAGCAAATTAAAAGTAAAGGCTTATTTTTGTCTTTTAACTCTTTCACCAGTTAAAAGTTAGCCAGTTAGCTGGAGCTACTACTTACATTTTCAGTAGTAACGGCACTTTTTTGGACTATGAAATTAGGATTCTCGTGTCACTGATGAGACTCAAAAGAATTGTGCTCAGAAGCCCCAAACTGGACAGGAACCTCCTCCTTGCATCACTAGTTAATTGCCTGGTATACACATCTGTCTTAACAAACCTGGAAAGCAATCCATCCCAGTCAGCTACAAAGTGTCAAAGGCATACTGACTAGAGAGAAACAGATCCTAGAAGGATGCTCTGCTGGGGAACACGTAAGCCATGAAATATTTACAGTCAGGTCAAAGAAAGATGTGGGTTGTATGACGTGACTATCTTCCATGCCTGACAAGCCTATAAATAATGAGAGGATCAACAGGTAGGAGTGGTAAAAGAATAATATATGTATATAAGACACATACACAGTTTTTAGAAAGAAGAAGGAAGGGACTGAAACATAGTAAAGAAAAATGTAGGTGCATTATCAAAAGTAGTGATAGGATAACAGGAAGTTAAATGTCTTAGGTTTGGCAATTTATAGCCATTTAAAAAATATTTTCTGCAAAGAATGTTAATTATGATAGAAAATAAATCCAATAATATGGAAACAGTTGAATATCCACCTTCAAAGAACAGGTATGATTACAAAATGTTATATATCTATTAAAATGATGCTTATACCAAGGTTTACAATAACATGCATATAATTTAACTATAAATTTTAAAGCAATATGCAAAAACCCAAATGATGAATGATCCAGCCATGCAAAAAAGCATGTAAGGAGGAGATGACATTTTTAAGAGTTAACCATGGTTACTGAGAAAGAACTACAGATGTTCCTTTCTTTTTTCTATTTTTTCATATTTTTGTATAATAAATGCTGTTTGCATTACAAGGAACTTTTTAAAACAGAGGGCAATCCCTGTAAAGAAGAAAAGTCATAGCTTCACTGCATCTGAGGAATAAAACCAACTTTGCTTTATTTTCCGAGGACCTAAATTCTCTACAACATTCTCTTAACTTGTCTCAGACCCAGAATCACTCTTGAATGTCTGCAGAGTAGTCAACAGCACTTTGAGGTGGAATGTAACAAATACGAGGAAAGCTCCCTGTACAGATATTCCTCTTCAGTGGAGCCTACAACGCTATTCTGCTTTTTATCCAAGACCAACTCCTGCTCAGTCTGTAAGGCAATCATGCTCTTTGCTATGGGAATGTAACATTAAATAGAAGCTTTTATTACTTAGAGTGAATCTGCTTAATAAAACAATCATACTGAGGATACAAGAATTTTTTTTAATGTGTGTGGGGAAAAAGGCAGAGTGCAGGGTGGAGTTTAATGCTAGTGGAAGGATACTTTACAAGAGGGTGTGGGATGGGGCATCATTAGATAGGAAGAGAGTGGTCAGGCTACTGGAAAAATAGTCTTGGTGCCCAGATATCCAGGGCTCAGAAACAAGAGGACGCTGCTGGAAGCTGGCAAGCATAGCAAAGAAGCCACACCAGAAGACCCTGAGGATGAAAGTCTTCTTGGTCATTCTCCCCAGAACCTACCCTTTTCTAACTTTAAGTTACTAATACTAAAAACCCTGGGGCTTTTTGCAGCTTGAAATAATGGCATGACATACTATTAATACTCTCAAGACTTGCAAAATACCACTTAAAAAGGACCTTAGAGAACACTTTTTATCAAAATCCTTTGTTGCAAAGATGAGGTTGGTGATGTTCAGGGAAATCTTTCTAATGGGCAAATCAGATGACATCATTCCAAGGTTTAAAATCCTCCAATGGCAGGATTTCTGGATCCAGTTATAACAGAGTAGCTTATCATACTAATACTTCAAACAACAACAGCTACAAATGCTGGATGGGGAAAAATGATGTTTGAAGGCACTGGAGAATGACTAAGGCAGGTAGAACTTGAGGGATCAAGACCTGGAAAGAGGGGAAATGCATCTTGCTTGAGGCAATTGCTTATTCATAAGCTGTATAAGACAGAGAGGCTGAGCAGAAAGCAGTGACTCAGAGCTTTCAGCAGTGTCATGGAACTGGCAGGCAAAAATTGGAGTTTGGGACCCATAAAGAAAAGGGCCCAATCTTCTCACTGAGACCTGTGAGGGCCATATCCTAGGAGAAAGGGGAAACTGCAAAGAGCAGGCTCTCACAAAGACTGAAATGCAAACTTTCGATCATCTAAGTCCCTATTTGGATCAAGCTGATCTATCCCTACTTCAATTCCTTCCAGAAGAAAAAAGACAAACCTTCTTAAGATAATATGTCATAATTCAGAGTCTTAAAAATATTTTTATACACAATGTTTGCTACCCAACCCCAAATTACCAAGCACACCACAGACAAGATCAAATGTCTGAAAACCAGGATAAAGGAGAACAGAAATGGACCTACCAGATGGTTTAAATACAGTGGTTACATATAAACATTAAAATAAATGTCATTAATGTTTACTAAAAACAGATGACAAGATGGAGAATTTCAGCAGAGAACTGAAATCAATGAAAAAGAAGAAAATGGAAATTTTACATCTGAAAGTTACATGATAACTGAAATTTAAAACTCAGTGGATAGGTTTAACTGCAGAATTGACACAGAAAAAGAGGGCTAATGGACAAAGAAAGTAAGAAGAAAATATCTGGACTGAAGCATGGAAAGCATGATATGAGGTAGTAACATTCAAGTGATTAGAATCCCAAAAGGAATGGAGAGAAAGATTTGGGTACAGAAGAAATATTTTAATATATGCTGGCCAATCTTCAAACCCTGACATAAGACAAACCATAGAGTCAAGAAGCTCTACTAAATCCAAGCAGGATATATGTATCACATATCAGTAACTACATCCAATTTAAAAGAAATGAATAATCTAATTTGAAAGACTAATTACTGCCTTACTAATAACAAATTAGACTTCAAAGAATTACTAGGGATAAATTTTTAAAATTCATAATGATAAGAGTCATTCCTCCAGAAAGACATAAAACATTCTTAATTTTTATATGCCTAATAACATAGCCTTGAATTATATAAAGAATAGGTAAATCCACAAAGTTGGAGATTTTAGCATACTTCTCCCAGTAGCTGATAGAACAGTCAAAAACAAAACTCAGTAAGGATATACTGAATATGAGATTTGAGTAGCATATTTTTCAAACTTGCTTTAATTAGCATTTATAATGATCTACACTTAAAATAAGCAAAATACACATTACTCATATGTTCACATTGAATGTTTATCAAAATTGGACCATATGGTGAGTAATACAGGTCTCAAATTTCAAAGCACCAAAGTCATACAATATCTGTGCTATGCTCACTGTAGAATAAGCTAGAACTCAAGTACAGAAAAACAACTACATGATCTCCAAATGTTTGAAATTAAGCAACATACTTTTAAATAACCTATGGGTAAAAAAAAAATCCATGAACAATGAAAATTAGAGAATAATTTTAATGTCACAATGTTGAAAATATTCATATTAATACTTGGGGAATTTAGCTGAAACTCTAATTAGAGAGAAATGTATATAGCCTTACAGGCATGTATTAGAAAAGAAGGAGGATTAAATATCAATGACCTAAGCTTCCAAAACAAGAAGGAAAAGAACAGAAAAATCAAACCCAAAGAGAGTAAAAAAGGGAAAAAGTAAAGAAAAGAGCATAAATCAATAAAACAGAAAATAAAGCCAGCAACTTGTTCTTCAAAAAGACTATTATAATTAATAAATCACTCACAAGCCTGATTAGGGAAAAAAATAATAGCACAGATGATCAATATCAGGTGTAAAAACAAAAAGGATATAATTAGAGATCCCACAGGCATCAAAAAGATAGTAAGAGAACATTATGCCAATAAACTTCACAATTTGTATAAAATGGATAAATTTCTTGAAAACCCCCAAATTAAAACCAACATGAGATGAATGGAAAATCTGAAGAATCCTAAATCTTTTGAATAAACAGAACCAGGAATTTAAAACACTCCCACAATGGAAATTAAGGGCAAGATGGCTTCACTGGTGAATTCTCCCAAATATGTAAGGAATAAATTATAGTAATGCTATACAAAAACTCTTCCAAGAAAGAGAGGGAAAAAAGGAACCACTTTCTAATGTATTTTATGTGGCCATTATAAGCATGATATCAAAACCCAACAAGATTATTTTAAGAAAGGAATTACAGGACAATCTCTCTCATTAACATAGACTCAGAAATCTCACACACACACACACACACACACACACATTTAAATGTAATTATATGTGTGTATATATTTTTTCCAGAAATATAATGTTGACCTAAAATTTGAAAATTATCACTCTAACTCACCTCATTAAAAGGATAAAGAAAAAAACATACAATTATTTCAAAAGGTAGAGAAATAAATCTGATCAAATTCAACATTTATGATTAAAAAACTTAGCAAATCTGGAATGAAAGAAAATGGTTTTTAATGATGAAGCGTTTCTAAAAGAAAAAGAAAAGAAAGTCTACAACAAATGCAAAACTTAACGGTGAAATATTGAAACCTGAGATCTGAAATCACACAAAGATGCTTCTCATCTCACTCCTTTGCTTGTCTACTTTCTATCAACCCTTCCACGTTCAGCACACAATCATCTCTTAGAAACCTTCCAAGACTCTGCAAGACCGGGTTCCATTTCCCGCCCATGTGTTTTGTCAGCTCTAGGCTAGTCCTTATCTCGACTGTGTTATCATCCCCTGCTTTTCTCTTTCCCACTGAGCTCTAAGCTCTTTCAAGTTTACCTTCGTATCTTCCAATACCTGACACATAGAAGGCATTCAAGTAAGTGTTGAAATACTGAATGAACTGTCCGCAGTTCTAGATAATGATTGGCAATCTGGACTAGAACTTGGTCTCTTTACTCCTACCTAGTCCAGTTAGCTAGTTAACCTCTAATTAACTAACAGCACAGCCCATCATCTTTCCTCTTTGTTGTTCTGGCTTATTTCCACACGGTACTCAAAGGCACAAATCATTAGGTCCTAAGGTTTTAGTTTTTATTCTAATAAGGGCACTGGACTATCAGTGACTTTATGGCATACAGTTCACCAGAATATTGATTCCTATGGTGAGGAAGATGTAAGCCGAGATTGATGGATGGGTCCATCCATCCATTTTCTTTTTTATGGGGGGGCATGCTGGCTGTCAATCACTTAGCATGTCACTGGCTGTTACTGTATCTTGCTTATATACCATATTTCAGTGGAAATATTCTAAAAACAAGACTGCAGCTTGAATCACTTAGGAAATGGTAAGTGCTCACTCAGGGAAACATCAACTAAGAGTTTTCTTTTCCCTTATGGAATAAAAAAAAAAATTAAAAACCAAGAAAATTAGCAAATTCCCAAATAGAAGAGACAGGCACATTATAGACCACTTTATTTCTCAGTTTAGGGTTTGGATGAGATGGAAATTGATCTATCAACATTTCCATAATTGCATGCAATACCACGAAATAAAATTCTGAGTGTTCACCAATCATATTTTAGTGCTGAACACTTTGTGCAAGCAGCTGTTAATGACACCAAACATAGTTTTCACAGCATGCAAAATGAACTAATGACCAAGTCTACATTTTAGATTTCAGAAAGCTTCCCTCCTGGTGCAATTAGTCCTAAATTCTACAGAGATTACAGCCTGTGGATCGACACAGAGGTCAGAAGGAAGGGTTGTCTATGATGTCAAGGGTCTATTTAGCATGTTCTTCCTGTTGCCAAAATTAAAACAACCCAAGACCGTTTTTTTCCCATATGAAAACAGATGTGTACAAGCAATCTCTATCCCTTGGGGTTTTTATCACATGCCCTGTGTGTGATCATGAAAAGGAACCTCCTTGGAATCCTATAGGCTGGGTTTAAGATTCAGCTGGGGTACTTCAATGAACTGGCACCAATCACTGTGGCAACACACTGGAGACCACAGCTGACCCTACCAATCACTCTGGCCGACAGACACTGGAAGCTGGGCAAATTTGATTTGTTATACATTATACTGTGGTGACTTTTAGGAAATGGTGAGATTTGTGCTTAAATTAGGTATGTCTCCGTACTTTTAGAATTGATATATTTCACATATAATAAGAAAGCAATATTAATAATGGTAGTTAGGAATCATTATCATATGCCTCAGTGGGGAGGTATTATATATAATAATTTTATAGCAGAAAATTCCACATAATTTAATCCCCTAATAATCATCTAAAAATTATCCTATAAATTAAGCAGGACCTGTATGTCCTATACTTTGACCATGTATAAAAACCTGAGAAGACCTCTTGCAACATTGTGGGAGAAAAGCTTTCAGGTACATGGTTTTTATACTTATCTATCCACCTCTATATACAGCCTATTTTTAAATGGTCAATAATTGAGTCCTTACTACTTGCCAAACTCTGTAACCACTCATTTTTACCTATATCATCTTAGAATACCCTCTCCACAGTCCTGTGAGGTATGTACTATAATGTTCAGCATTTTACAGATGGAAAACAGGCAAAGCAGCTCTCCCAAGGTCATGAAGATAGTGAGGGGAGGAGCCTGGATTTGAACCCAGGCAGTCTGTCACCAGAGTCTGGGATCACAGCCATGGCAACATAAGGCTTCTCAGGAGCCAGATGGGCCCAGAGCACATCGGAAGAACCATTTGGAGTCATTCAGAATAAACCACGTTACCTCAGAGTCACAACACAATTTTTGGCAACAGAGCAATGCCAGACAACTCCATGTGTTTTGGATTTTGGTGCTATTGAATGAAAGATACCATACATTCATTAATAATGATTATTTATTTCTATAAAATATCTACCAGTATATTCCTTTCAAGATTAAAATATTTGGGCCTAAAATAGTTTTTACCATTTATTTAGAACATATGCCTGACTTTTTAAAATTTGAAACACAAAAGTGTTTCCAATCAGTGACAGTAAAATTCAAAATATTGACATACTTTGAAAGAGCACAAGCAACACAATTCTTCTAAACTTCACTAAGCAAAATAAAAACAAAATAGCAGATCATGGAAGCACATGAAAAGCTGCTCAACATCACTAATTATGAGAGAAATGCAAATCAAAAGTACAATGAGGTATCACCTCACACCAGCTAGAATGGCCATCATCAGAAAATCTACAAACAACAAACGCTGGAGAGGGTGTAGAGAAAAGGGAACCCTCTTGCACTGTTGGTGGGAATGCAAATCGATACAGCCACTATGGAGAACAGTATGGAGGTTCCTTAAAAAACTACAAATAGAATTACCATATGACCCAGCAATCCCACTACTAGGTATATACCCAGAGAAAACCGTAATTCAAAAAGACACATGCACCCCAGTGTTCACTGCAGCACTATTTACAATAGCCAGGTCATGGAAGCAACCTAAATGCCCATCAACAGATGAATGGATAAAGAAGATGTGGTACATATATACAGTGGAATATTACTCGGCCATAAAAAGGAACAAAATTGGGTCATTTGTAGAGACGTGGATGGATCTAGAGGCTGTCATACAGAGTAAGTCAGAAAGAGAAAAATAAATATCGTATATTAACGCATATATGTGGAACCTAGAAAAATGGTACAGATGAACCGGTTTGCAGGGCAGAAATAGAGACACAGATGTAGAGAACAAACATATAGACAGCAAGGGGGGAAAGTGGAGGGGGGTTGGTGGTGGTGGGATGAATTGGGAGATCGGGATTGACATATATACACTAATATGTATAAAACAGATAACTAATAAGAACCTGCTATATAAAAAAATAAATTCAAAAAAAAAACCAAACAGATCATGTGAAATTCTCCCCCCTCCCTTTTTTTTGTTTTTTACTTTCAACATCTCTACAATGTTTCCAAAACATTTGATCATTGAAATATTTTATGAATAAAGACTTATTTAGCTCAATTGAAAACGATTAGGAACATGTATACAATGACAATAGTTTTCCCCATTCTAGCAGGTGGCATTCAACAGAGGATGCGTAGATTTCTTCATTTAGTTTTATGTGTATCTCATATAAAATATTATACATATCCACACAAAAAGTTCTCAATGTCAAATCACATTTAATATTTTTTTTCTTCTCTACCCCATGGCTCTTTGTCCTGCTTATGAGACACTGCCTTATCCAAGTTTGTATTTTATGGACTCATATATTTATCTTGTTTGCTCTACTGAATTATAAGCTCATTGAGAAAACCAAAAACTACCTTACTCATCTTCCTAGGCCTTGAGTGCCTTGTACCATGAAGATGTTTACTGTTGTCCAGACAGCACTGCACACTGAGGTGTAGAATCAGGGTAACACTAAGTCATCCATGTGTCCTCTGAAATATTTTGATATTACTAATTGGGTAATCTTCTGTCGTGTGTCAGATTTTAAGAGCCACCTTCTTAAAACCTATTTGGAACAGGGTTTCCTCGAAATACATACATAAATCGCCACTACTATAAAATACACAAGCACAGGCACATTTTCAAAATAGAATCTCATACTGAAGATAGCTGACTTCTTTTGGATCTAGTATTTCAATGCTAAATTGAAGAAAAAAAATTTTTAAAGGATGATAACCCCTTCCTTCTTTCTTCATTTTATTTGGATGGAGAGTATAAGTAAAATGAAATACTCAGAGAAACTACAACTTAAATACTCTGCCCTTCTTCAAATAACACAACACATATTTAGACAAAAATTTAAAAACAGACTAAAATATACTTGGCCTTTTACACAATTTTCCATGAGAATATACTTTTAGACAATACAGCCGAACTATTCCAGTATGTTACATATCATGTACTATTTTCCATTTGGGGGATATCAAAACTATTGGAAGAAATGAATAAGCAATTAATGCCTTCCTGTTTCCCTGGACACTTCAATTTCCCATGAAATGTGCCTGAAGTGAGAAAAATAAAGCTCCAATGTCAGAACATGTTGGTAGTGAGGATCATACATTTAAGAAATGCTTATTAAAAACATCCTCACTATTTAATGTGCTCCTAAAAATAATATTTTACAATAGAAAGGGGTATTAAGGTGAAATCAAAACCCATAATCTTAGAAATATGTGCCTAATAAATATAGTAATAAAACGTGTAAATTAAACCGGCAAAATATGTCATCTCCAATGAACTGCTAAACATTATAACCTACTCTATCAATCATGTCACTGGTACTAATGGCTTTCTTGGATCAGGAATCTATGAAACGGTTTGTAAAGGACATAAATTGAGCATATATTTACAGAGATGAACTCTGTGTACTTTTTATAACTACCTTGCGAAACTGCAGGTGGAAGATTGTGAAATATCCAATTTAAACGAAAATGGTGCACAGCTATTAACATTTAGGTTCTCTGCCACTATTTTGGTATTGCTTACCCAAGTGAAGTTAAAGCATTAACTCTCAGTTTCTATCTGTTCTTTCAGAGGAATAATATGGTCAGTAAGGAAAAGATCTGACAGAGCTCAGTTGATGGGAATGTTTTTCAAGACTATAACTTACACAAGATTCCCCAAGGAACGAATGTAGAGATGAATGTACCGAAGCTAACATGAGGATGAGAACAATATTTTATATAATTCTGTCAGCAAACCATGTGCCTGCCATCATAATTTATGTTCTTAGCTATTTTGCCCTTAGCAAAAAGAACTATATGCAATGTAAGCAATTATTTGGGTATTGAGCAGTACTTTGAGTAGAAGTGTTTTTAATTAAGATTAACTAAAAACAGAGTTTTGGAATCCCCAGCCTCCAGATGAATGGCAGGTACTACAATGCTCTAACGATAATTTAAAATATCTTACTCTCAATTTCTAAGTGACTTTAAGCCACTTCATAAACGGAACAATACGAATAGAATCATTTGGAAATTCAATAAATTATGAAAAATAGTCTAAAGAAATTATTAATATATAAATAACTAATAACTGTGGAAATTTCATAATTTATACCATATGATGACCTTTGAAAAGAGCAAAAAATGCCAAAAAGAAACTATCGTCAGACAGGCAATTAAATAGATTTCATTATGCTAAAATTCTAACCAGGTTTTGGCCAAAAAATTGAACTGCAATAGGAAAAAAAGCTCTGAGACTTTTTGTCCATCACCAAAATGATAATAGATGCTAAAAAAAAATCCAGAAAATAAATGTATTTGATGAAATGATGAATACCCAGATTGGAAGAAACTGGTCTTATTTTCAAATAATTTTATTAGCTGTTAACATTTTCATGAAAGTGAATGCAACCCTGTGGGTGGGTGCCTTAAAAATCTCTCTCACAACTGTCTCATATATCCAAGAATTTATCCCTCCACGTACCCAGTACCGTTATAGCTGATCTACAATGGACGAATAGTCAAACCTCAATAGATCCTACATATCTCATATTTGGTACAAGACAGGTTGCTACATCTAGTAACCTTTCAAAATCCCATACATATCCTCTCAAATGTTGAGCACTCAGGCAGCCGTCATCTTCAAAATATTGGTCAGAAAATGTCTTTATTTGGAAATTCAAAGCTTTTTAGTGTGACTCCGAAAAGCTGCAGGAGACTTTAAAGAATAAAACCTGTGCAAAACTGAAAGAAAAAATGACACAATGCTAAGAGTGCTTACTGGAGTTCTGTATTGTATATTAAGCAGAATTTAATTATATCTGAGTCATAGTAGCTATAAAGTTGTAAAGGGGTTCTCTACTTGTAGCAACATAGAAACTTCTGAATGGGAAAGAAAATTTCCTCCTCTGAGGAGGACGTTTCCCTTTCAATAAGATTTCTATCTGGGGAGAAATGCCAAGGTGATGGAAGGTCACACACAATTTGGCCAAAGAAATAGTGCTTAGAAATGGAATGAGAGATGTTTTTGCCAGAATTCCAGTTACTGGGTTGTTATCATATACTTTGGGATTTTAACCTGTTTGCTTCTTTGCTCTTCAGTCTTTGCCAAAGAAACCACATTCTCTTCCATCCCAATGAAGCTTCGGAACACAAGGAAAATGGAAACCCAGTTAAGATGGCAATGGTGTTGCTGACGGTTAATGGGTGATATTGAAACTGAGCTGAATATCGTCTTCACCACTTCTTTCCTGCACAGACTGGGTTTCTGACCACCCATGACTCCTTCAGTGTACAGACTGCGTTCATTCGAGAAGGCCCCACTGTGTAACAGGCGTTGGGGGGGAATTAAGTTTGAAGAAAAGGAAAGACCAAGTGTGAAGCTTGCTTTCTTTTCAGACTGGCATTCGGTCCCCTCTGTGCTACATACAACATAGACTATACCCCTGTCTTTCTACTGATATTTCATTATAATTGTCTCTTTATGTGTTTATCTTCTCCAGTATAAGCTTTGAGGTCCTTGAGAACAGAAACCGTGTATTAGTCTTCTTTGTAACCCTGGATGGCCCCGTCTCTGGCGATTAAGAATAAATGTTAGATGAAAAGTAAATAAACATGATGAACTTGGGCAAACTACTCAGCTTCTCTAAGCAGTTTCCTCAAAAAAAAAGCATTATCCCTCAAAGCAAGAGAGGGGTAAAATACTCGTTTGGGATTTTTTTTTCCGGAGAATCATGAGAAAATATTTGCAAAGTAATATGGCCCATGGTATGTGGCCAATAAAAGCATTTTCCTTCCCTTCCTCCTACTCTGAACAAATATCTGAATAAAGAGGGCAGAAGACACCTGTTCAGTTATAAATAGGGCTTAGAAAGATCCAAGCATCCATCTTCTAAGGAATAGAGATTGTTTTATACTACAGCGGCACAAGCAAGGGGCTGGGAGGCAGACAAGCCTAGGTTGAAATCATGGCTCTATCCCATTTCAACTCCAGGAAACTGGGAAAGTAAATTAGCCTCTTTAAACATCAGTGCCCCAATTAGCAAAAGAGGAATAAACCCACTTCCTACAGAGTTTGTATGAAATTAAACAATAAAGTGCCTGCACAGAGCTATTACAGACATTAATTTTAATGTCTGTAATTAATTTTAAGTGCCCCATAAATGGTGGCTAAATCTAGCTAAACACCTACCATCAAAATAACACAAGAGCAAGAAGGTGAGTTTCATATAACCTCCATATGGAGACATAAACTAAAAATATTTTACAAACAAATAGCTTAAAAAGCATAATTAGAATAAGAGAAAAAGGGTTTAAACAGTGGCACCCCTCTAGCAGGTACGACAAAGATGAAGGCTTTTCAGTTGCATGGGTATTTGTTTTCCTCCCTGGAGGGGGCTCAAAAGAGAGGGAGCTGGAGAGAGAACGACACAATACCTGTTGAAATATTTGGAACATTTTTCTTCTTCTCTTACAAAGAACATCTCTGAATAACAGGCGAACCTCAGTCTAGTCTTTTACCCATATTCCAAACCAAGAAACGAACATCTCTAAAGACCTGCAGACTTTTCTGAGTCATCCTGCTGCATGGTATGTCCAATTTCTCTAAGGCAGGTCACCCCGCTTCGCCTGTAGATGCTCCCTCACCCTGCCCAGCCCTCCCCTGGATTTTATCCCCAGAGCAGCTGCCTCCCCAGCTTCTAAACCAACAGCCGCCTTATCTCCCATCTGCTCCTCTGCCTAAGCTCCGAGAGCCGTCCTCTTTCCTGGCTACCAACCAACTCGCCCCCAACTCATAGACAGTAAATAGATCTGTACCAAAAAGGCGGTGCATCTCAAATTAAAAAGCCGGCAAAAAAAGTTATAAACACGTGAGCACGTTGTATTTATAGTGTTTATAGGTAACAGAGTGCTTTTCTGTCCGTGATTACATTTGGCCCTGTGCTCACTCCCGATACACTCCTAATAAAAATTAAATGTGATTCACTGAGTGCCTCTTACATGTCTTAAGCCACGTCATTTTAACCTTTACGACAAGTCTATCAGGTAGGTCTGGTTTTCACCATTTTCAGATGAGGAAATTGGGGCTCAGGGTGGTTTAAGTGATGTCCTCGAGTTTGGGCAACTGGTAACCAATGGACCTGGGATTTCAATGCAAGGGTCTGATTCATAGTTCGAGGTTCTCACTCCTTAACTCTAAGATACGATGTCACAGATCAACCAGTGAAATCTAAAATAAGTCCTCAGACATTGAGAGATGCTACAGATTGCTGTTGAACTTGAACTCCCACCCCGTGTTTTTTTTTTTTTTTTTTTTTTTTTTTTGCAGTACGCGGGCCTCTCACTGTTGTGGCCTCTCTCGTTGCGGAGCACAGGCTCCGGACGCGCAGGCTCCGCAGCCATGGCTCACGGGCCCAGCCGCTCCGCGGCATGTGGGATCCTCCCAGACCGGGGCACGAACCCGTGTCCCCTGCATCGGCAGGCGGACTCTCAACCACTGCACCACCAGGGAAGCCCTCACCCGGTGTTTTAACACGGTATCACTTTGGTTACTCTTTGCATATTATTCCGTCTCATTATCAGGGAACACACAAGAAGTAACTTCATCATTTCTCCAAACTCAGCTACTCTTGAAAACCAAACCAAAGACCTGAGGGCACTGCTTGGGCCCACTGGCTGCACTTTGCTTCCAAGGCTGACACCTTGGCTGGGTCTTCACATTCCTCATGAAATGGAGTGAAATAAGGCAAAGAGAATTGCGTCAAAGATGAGTCAAGACAATACTTCATGATGATCCTTGAATGAGGCTATAATTATGACGCCAGCTCTGTCAGTCAGCCGCCTCCAACTTACTGACTTCTCAGCACCGTTCAAGCCAGTCACCCACTCCCTCCTTCCTAAGAAATCCTTTTCTCATTGACAGAAGACACCCTCTTCTCTGTGACAACTCCACTTCCTCTTGCTTCACCCCTCACATCACTGACTTTCCTCCAGTTGAACTACATCCTCAGAGCATCACATACATGCTCAAAACTCTGAAATGTCCAAATCTTTCCTAGACCTCCTCCTTTGAATTCCAGACTTTTAGACCCAATGGACACTTCAAATCTTTTTCTTAGTTATCTCTTGAGCAACTCAAATGTAACATTTCCAAGTTGGAACTTTTGATAAACCCTAGCACCAACAACAACTTATTCCTTACCCCATCTTTCTGATAGTAGTCAATGGTGTCGCTATCCCTTCATTTATTAAAGCCAGAAATTTGGGAATCATCCTTTTCCTTTTGTAATTCCATCCCTCGCTTCTCACATCCAGTCCATTGGCAAGTTCTGCCAATTCTACTTCAAAAACATGTTGCATTTTCATTCTCTTCTCTCCCCCAAAGCCACCCCCAAGTCCATTATCACCACTATCTCTCAGCCAGGCTGTCCCAGGAGCCACCTAACTGGTCTCTTCCTACCTCTTCCACCTATATCAAATAGAATGATCTTTTAAGATCACATCAGATTAACTCACAGCCATGCTTATACCCTTTAGTAGGTTTTAACTGCTCCTAGAACAGAAGTCAGACATGACCAAGCCCTCAAGATCTGGCATAATCTAGATCCCGCCTCATGACTTTTGCTCCGGTTGGTCCTACAACATGGAACACTCTTTCAGATGACCCACTGTCATCCTTTTGCTCTCAGTTTAAATACTATCTCCTCCTTGGAGAGGCTCTTAGCCACTCTATCAAAATAAGCCAGCCTCTTTTATTTTTATCATGGCACTCTGTTTCTTAACAGAATCTGCAATGTTTTAGATAATGCTTTTGGGTTTGCATCTTAATGGCCCCTTTTCTGAATCAGAATGTCACCTCTGTGAGGACAGCAACCACATCTGCCTTGTCACTGTCTTATTCTCAGCAGTGCCTAGGGTGGATTAGGTTCATTTACAGGATGAATGAGAGAAGCATCGAAGGACATGACTGAGAAGTGCTAACGTAGTTCCCGGGAGGGAAACATGCTGACAGGGACTTTTCCTTCTATGCGTAGAATGCACTGTTTGACAGAGGACATTCTCATGAAAAGTTTCATCATGGTTTCTAAAAGCTCTTGCCACCTACAACCATTTGTGTTAGCCACAGGTCTATGTTTCAGTGTTTATAGAAACGGTCACACTCTGCCATAGTCATTGCCTGTGTGTATGTAAAGAGAAAGGATGTGACACAGCATACAAACAGTCAGCTAAGACTATTAGAAAGAACTCACTCCCATTCAGAGAGAGATTTCTGAATTAAAGTGAACAATTTTTAACTAGTTGTGTACACACACATTGACCAAACTAGACAGAATGTGCTAGAGTCAACTTATTTTCAAGGCTGTCTGATGGATAGACTGCATCCTTGGGCAATTCTATTGCAACACTGTGGAAAAGCTCTGAATATCAAGGAAGAGAGCCTGGTCAAGGTCTCTGCTACTTGCCAACTGGCAGTCACTAATCATCTCTGACCCTCAGTATCTTCCTCTGTAAGAGGTCTTCCCTGCCTTGTGTACAGGGTTGCTACAAAGTTCAGATTAAAAAAAAATGTAGTTGAATGCCCTTGAAAACTACACAGTGCTCTACAGTGGTAAGACAATATTAGTGTTTTATCTCTCCCAAATACTTACTAATGAAAACGGAGCGTATTTTCTTGTTGAGCTGCATGTAGAGATACATTTTATAAGGTCATATAATTATTTACTATTCAAAAACAGAATTAAGTATAGACATATCCCTATTTTGTATGCTGAAAGCAAATAATGTCAATATTTGCTATGATAAGTATATTGAAGGGCAACTTTTTATCTAATCAGGACACCCAACATACACTAACTCCAGTGAGATGACCTACAGTTGAAGTTTGATTACAATCCAACTGTTTGTTTTATTGCTTCTATTGGGCTGGGGAATTCTCTGGGATGAGGACCAACATCGTCTTCATTTTTATATAATCCATAGAATTTGAAAGGCACCAGCACATCAATGGTTACTCAATCCATAATTACTGAATGATTCAAGTGAATAAAGACTCAAGGGCTTCCCTGGTGGCGCAGTGGTTGACTGCCTGCCAAGGCAGGGGAAACAGGTTCGAGCCCTGGTCCGGGAAGATCCCACATGCCACGGAGCAACTAAGCCCGTGTGCCGCAACTACTGAGCCTGCGCTCTAGAGCCTGCGAGCCACAACTACTGAGCCCGTGTGCCACGGCTACTGAAACCCACGCGCCTAGAGCCCGTGCTCCGCAACAAGAGAAGCCACAGCAATGAGAAGCCCACGCACTGCAACAAAGAGTAGCCCCCACACACCACAGCTAGAGAAAGCCCGTGCGCAGCAATGAAGACCCAACGCAGCCATAAACAAATAAATAAAATTAATTTATTTAAAAAAAAGACTCAACACATCACCCCATTTCTCATGTTCTCTGGAAAATGGATTCTGGCATTTCATTTTAATGTAAGCATTTGTCACTGGAGTCAGCTCGCAGTGACAAGACCACCATACACACCTCAGAGCCACTCCTCTCCATAAACCACTGTTGCCAGGGTCCCCCCACCATACGTGCGAAAGGACCCTAACAATATTTCCCCAGAGAAGTAGTGTAGTGTTAAGTGTTGGTTATCAAACATGCTTGGAAAGAGATGATGCAGATAAGGAAAAACCAACACTTTTGATCAAACTTCATGTCAACTTACAATTTCATGCTTTTCCCTGGGGCTTAAGACTTGGTACGGGCTTATGAATTCAGAGTTTTGCATTTCAACCCTATTTCCTCTCCTTCTGGAAGAGATACTAATAAGTAGAGAAAGATCACTGAGTCTAGACAGCTACCAAGTTCAGAAAATTGAGTTATCCATTAATGACTTAATTAGGTATTTGTAGCCTTTTCTGGAGGACCCGGCTCCAAATACGCATATGAATGGCTAAAATGGGGGTGCCGTGGGACTACAGGAAGGAAGATGGAATGTAAATTCCGGAATTAGATGGTAGGAACTCTCTACATATCCTTCAGTGTAAATTAACAGACATCTGCTGAGCACTTGTTACGTGCAAAGCCCTGTGCTAGAAAAAACTAGGGATAGAGTGATGAGTAAGATGGTTCCTGTGTTCAAGTAGTTTTCAATTTCGATAGATACCTTCATCACAAGTCCATGAGTACAGATGTAATTAGGATATCATGTGCGATCAGAAGTTAATCCATCCAAAGGGATTTATCGAGCTTTGTTCGTATCACTGCAGCTAAAGGAGGACTGAATTCAATTATTTTTCGTTTCACTCTAACAAGACAGAAGTTCGAGCCCTCCATTTCACTTAGAACTTTAACTCCTAAAAATACAGGCATCAACATCATTTGAAAAAAAATTCTCCATTAGTAACAGTTAAAATTTACAAAGCACCTACTGTGTGTCAGGGTTTGCCTTTTACATATAAGGAAATGAGGCTTTGAGAGGCCAGCAAGTCTGGCAAAATGTCACAGATAGTCAGATCAAGGTTCAAATCTGGCTTTCTGTAACTCTTAAAAACCACATAATTTTGCTTAGGCTTTTTAAAAAGCCTGCAAACTAACACACATGCTTTCTGACTGAAGAGATCTAAGACTAGTGTGTATATTTAAAAAAAAAAATAGTACCGTCTGCTTTGCCTAAAGGCTTCTTTGGACTCGTCAGTTCAGTATTATCAATTCTTGGTCTTTTCCTTGAGGAAATGGTTAAGAAAAAAAAAAAAAACTAAAGCGTGATCTTCTTGGGGTACCTTCCCATCAGGAGTTCAAATTCTCTCATTGTCCCTTAAGTTAGAGAATGTTTCCGTTTAGGAGACTCATAAGAGCACATTTTGAAAGCTTTCTCTCCAAAGTGCCCTAAATCTCTGTGTGTACCTGGTTTTCCTTACCTTTGGCCCTCAAACACTGAAAATGTTTCGCATAAAAATTCTCTGAGGTTGGTGTCTTGTTCCCCTATTGGGATCCCTGAGTTTTTTGCTCTGTATTTTATCCTGTGACTTTTCTCATCTCCCTCCTAAAAAGGAGCATATGTTTTCTGGGCATTTTTACTGTAGTTTTATTTGAACTTATTTCTTTTTCACCGGCTGAGATTGCAGCTTTGTTTTTCCTTATCGTTTGTTTTTTTCTCTCTAGACTTTGTGCCATATTTGCATCCATTTCACTTGACAAACTTCACAGAGATAGGTTTTTATCTTTGTGATAGAAGCTGAAAGAGTGATTTTTTTTTTTTTAAACGTGGTCCTCCACAGAGAATAGAATATTCTAACAGAGCAATAAGGCTAAATCTCACTGTATGTCACACCGTAGAAAGAGATGGTGAATGATTATTGTTTTTAAACACTGGGGAGCTTTTCCTCGCTTTAAAAGGGAAGATACTTCTTTCTTAAAAGAACTTCTCAATATGAAAATTGAGGTGTAAAGAGAGAGTAAGTGCATATGGAAAACATTATATTGGAATATGTTAAATCTAGGCAATGACTCTGTTCAATCATAGGCAGGATGCAGCAACAGGAACTTTAGCAAGAGACGTAGCTATGGCAGGAGGCTCCAAGACGGCTCCCCATGGCCTCCATCTCCTGGCTTCCCCACCCTGTGTTGCCCCTCCTACACTGTACCAGGGACGATACTGTGAAAGTGATGGTTTGCCACTTCTGATAGATATTACAACTAGGTCTCTGCCTCTCTCACATCACTTGCTTCACTTACTGAGGGAAGCCGTGTCCTGAGAGTCCCACCAAGAGTCCCCCATGAGAAGGAACTGAAGCCTCCTGCCAACAGCCAGGTGAGTGAGCTTAGAAGTAGGTCATCCTGTTTCAATCAACCCTTCAAAGACATGCCCTGGCCAGCAACTTGACTGCAACTTCATGGGAGACTTTGAACTGGAACTGAAACTGTGTGAGATAATGTTTGTTATTTAAAGCTGGTAAGTTTGGGGGTAATTTGTTATAAGGTAACAAATAGCTAATATAGTAACCCATCAGTTGTAGGGACACAGGCATAGATGAGAGCTTAATCAGATCCCTTATTGGAATGGGACTTAGCAGTAAGAATGCAGCAGTATTCTACTTAACGATGGTATAATAATGAGAGTCAGAAATATGATGATAAAAACCCTAATAGTTACAGCGAATGCCTATTTAGTGCTTACTATATACCACTCCCTGTGCTACGCCCATCACCTATACGGTCTCATTTACTTCCCATATAAACTTTTCGAATGAGAATGATGAGAAAACTGAGGCTGGGAAAAATCAAGTAAGTTGTCCCAAGTCATAGAATAAGTGGTGGAAGTGATATTTAAAGTCGGGTCTGTTTGACTCCAAATTTCTAAACCACTTCACTAAGACATGGCATATGGGATTGGCTGGGTTGGTGTCAAGAGTGTCAACAAGGACAAGATCAGTGGGCAACACTGACTAGAGCCTGGTCAAGAAGCCAAAGGCTGGAGTTACTCCCAAGACAGAATTGCTGTGTAGGAGGGAAACTACCTCCATCGGCATCTTCTCTCTGCGGAGCCTAAACTCACCAGAGCCTAATAAATAGATTTTCCACCAGCACCCTCACAATCTATTCACAGAGAACTCCCCGTAACTATTGTCTGAGTCACGTACAAACTCATGTCACAGAGGAAAAACAGGTAACAAGTGACCACTCATGGGAGACCTGCGGTGAACTCGCTTCCTGAGCTCCCTGGAGCGCCCGCCACTACTGTGTTACCATTGTAATTTAATCTTTGGTCTGCTTCTGCATAAAGTGCTTCACAATAAACCCCATAATATTTTTCTGTGAAGAGGTCTAGACAAAGAACAGGAAAACAACGTCAACATTTTGGTTTGCAAGAATCTGACATAATTTTTTTTTTCCGGTTTCCTCAAAGAATTCAGGTATCATGGACCAAAGCTTAGGAGAGAAAATTGCCAAGTAGTCTTTGCTTCAAGGATGCAGCATGACAATTCTTTATCCATGCTATTCATCATTTCAACTATTTTTAAAATATGTAGGATGATAGATGAATTCTATTTTCCCTGCAAATTTTGCAACATATATACAATTAATAACCTTCCATTTTTAACCACCTGTTGAAGAACAAAGATATTTTGCTTAGGTGATCAACGAACAGAAATTCTGAGTGTCTCCTAGGCAGCACTGTCTGTATAAAAACATTAGTACTTTAATGTCACGCATTTTACCTTAACGTGTGCCATTAACCTGTGAAGAGTAAAAAGGAGCATTCATTTATCCAAGACACAAGGGATCCCTGTTCAACAAACAACCTGGTTTGCTCCAACTGAGTTCATGATGCAGCCTACTCACACTGCCATTTTGTTGACAAAGAGAATGATTTATCTAAAAATCAGGAACATAATGTAAGAGCAGAATTGTACTACTTCTTAATAAAGTATGTGCCCTCTGATGAGCAATGGCTGACACACTGCCATTATATTTGGCAAATATAACTGTCTCCAAACTTTACAAAAATGATATATAAATGTGCCTTAACTAACAAAGTGACAGAAACATACGTAATAGCTTGCCTTAGGCAGGGAAGTTGCGTCTCTAGCAACAAGCTATTTGACCCTGAAAATAATTGAGATTTTCATGTTGCTGTCATACAAATGAAAAGATCAAATCAAAATTCATCTCAGTGCCTCATTTTTTTTTGGAATGTATCTATTTTAGGAGGTAGAGAATCAGTTCAAATTATTTCACTAATAACTTGGCTTCATCTACTGGTTTTTCTGGACAAAACGAATACATCTTGAGAAATGTAAATGAATTCTTTCACCATGACATTTCTGGTTTAGGGGAAGTATTTTTTAAAAGGCAATCATACCCTAAGAAAAGAGGCAGATGTATATACATTTCACAGATGAGACCTACAACATCAAGCTTAGTGTAATTATCCCTAAAAAGGCCAGATGATTCTTACTAAGGACTTACTGAGGAAAACGTTTTTGTTCTTCCATATGCTGAAGGCCCTGCCCTGCTACAATGATTTGCTTTTACAGGAGAGCAGTTATCAGGACAGGTTATAATACATCTATAGGAAGATGAAATCCAGTGGTTTCTCTTCAACTGGCTACATTATGGACAAAAAAAAAAAAAAAAAAAATTAAGCCTTTTGCTAAAGAGACAGAGAAGCACCACGGCTGACAGCACTGTTTCCCAACTTTTTACCCATTACCCCTTCTGACCCAAGGAGGGAAGTATTAAGAAGTAATATTTTGTTATATAGCGTTGATATTAGACATTATTGATAAACCATTGTAATATTTAAGGTTTTTGAACCCTTGCCCCAATAAGAGTCCATTTTCAGTCCCTTGAGAATGATTTGCCTCCGTTGAAAACGTATGGACTACAGATTTAAGTCTAAACACTTTAGCCCACAAAACCAAATTTATGTCCCTATGTCACTTCCTCCTGCTATAACACTGACTGTCCTGTCCACCACCCAAAGGAGAATTGTGAAGTGAAAGATCCTGTCGTTCATTATGGTAACTCTAGGATCTGGTGCAGTGTATAGCCCATACATAGGAGGAACCGATACCTTCTTGTAGATGAATGAACTCCACAGTTCCCCAGATCTACCAGACTCTTCCACGTTTCTAAATGCATTCCATATACTTTCCCCTTATGAATAAATGCTGCCTGAACATGCATTAAAATTCCACAGAAATGCATTTGATTAGCTTGCCATAAACACGGTATTGCCAAAAATCTCTCTGTGCTAATCATGAAAAGACGGAGAAAAGAGGAAAAAAACTGGAGGGATGACTGCAATGATGGTTTGCTCTGATCATTCCAAGGAGTAATCAAAACAATCGAGCAAATAATCTGGAACATCAGAAACCTAAAAATCACACATGGTCAGTTACCAATGATTTGATCTCTTGCCTTCCCATCTAAGCTATAACCTGGGCCATTCTTCTCTGAAACCCAGTGAAGTATTTCTGTCATTTTACAGGCATGCTGAAGATTTCAAGCTTTTTCTACAAGAATTTTTTTAATAAAAGTAAAATTAGGTATTTACAATGAAAATGAGCATTGTTCAAATGAGGTCGGAATGGTTTAGGATACTCGTTTTGGGGCTGATTTCCATGTAGAAGTAGAAATACCTTCTTTCATTGGACTGTGGTCAACACGTAAGTTACTGCTGGATAAGTTTTCAGCAGTCAAATTAATATTTTCATTCATATTCAACTTTATCAAATAAATGAAAATAAGGAAACATATTTTAAATGTTTTCCCAGAGATTCTATCAATGATATACTTTCTTACCTGGCCTTTAATTTCAACACACTGTGGACACATTTAATGGTAGAAACTATGACTATATAAATTTGTATTTATATGTACACACACACATACACATAAATATATTTATGTATATATATACACATCCACATGATAAGTGGATAATCCGTGTTTATTTACATCATAGTGCAATCACTGAATGGAATAATGTACTTACAGGCTGCCCATTGCAAAAGTTTTATTTTAATTTTAAGGAGTAGTATTTATTTATTTATTTATTTATTTTTGGCGGTACGCGGGCCTCTCACTGTTGTGGCCTCTCCCGTTGCGGAGCACAGGCTCCAGACGCGCAGGCTCAGCGGCCATGGCTCACGGGCCCAGCCACTCCGCGGCATGTGGGATCTTCCCGGACCGGGGCACGAACCCATGTCCCCTGCATCGGCAGGCGGAGTCTCAACCACTGCGCCACCAGGGAAGCCCAAGGAGTAGTATTTAAAATTGTACTTCTATTTTCCACCAATACTGGTGGAAAATTCAGCGAAAGCCATGGAGAACAAAAGTCAGCAGACTCTGAGAAGGTTCATTCAATATTTTTTCTTAATTGGGCACTTAATAAAACCAAGGAAATTGCACCACGTGCTGGGGACACAGGTGAGATTTAAAAACTGTTTTCTAAAATTTGGCAAAATGATTACTCCACTGTTTGGAAACTGAGTTTTCAGGAGTACAGACAGATGTTTTTGAAAGTGAGGTTATTTGTATATTAAAAAGAAATGCTTAGGGCTTCCCTGGTGGCGCAGTGGTTGAGAGTCCGCCCGCCGATGCAGGGGACACAGGTTCGTGCCCCGGTCCGGGAAGATCCCACATGCCACGGAGCAGCTGGACCCGTGAGCCGTGGCCTCTGAGCCTGCGCTCCGCAACGGGAGAGGCCACAACAGTGAGAGGCCCGCGTACCGCAAAAAAAAAAAAAAAAAAAAAAGGAAATGCTTAAGTGAATGACTGTAGCTGAAGCCAGCATAAACTTAGGTATGAAAACTTGATTGACATATTTTCCAATTACTATGGCTGTGTAACAAGTTAATAACTTAGTCCTACTATGCTAGTGGATTCTGTGGGTCAGGAATTCAAACAGAGCACAGTGCAGATGGCTCATCTCTGCTCCACGATGTCTGGGGCCTCAGATGAAACACTCAGGCTAAAGGCTCTGGGCTAGAATCATCCTTCCTTCCTTCCTTCCCTCAAACAGTTAGTGATCGATGCTAAATGTTGGCAGGGTCCCCAGTTCCTCTCTGTGTGGACCTCTTCCTGTGATTTCTCTACATGGGCTAGTTTACACTTTCTCACAGCATCATGGCTGATCTGGGTTCCAAGATCAAATGTCCCTGAGGGAGAGAACCAGGTGAAAGTTCTATCTCCTTTGATGACCCAGAGTTCAGGGTTACTTCTGTTCCATTCTACTGGATTGAAGTGAGTCTAAGCCTGGGCCATATCGAAGACAAAGGAATAAAGACCCCAACTCTCAATGGAGGAGTGTCAACATCATATTGTAACAAGGCCACATGGAGGGCATTTATTGGTGTGGCCATCTTTGGAAAATAACTGCTACAACATAAATTAGATATAACTACTTTTTATTATAAAAGTATGTCTTAAAATCCACAAATAAACATAGCTTTCTGGATTCTGGTCAAATAATTATAACACTTGTAGACTAAACTATAGAAGTTATATTGTAATTAGTACTTTTTTTTCTCACCTTTAAATGACTTTTTGCACTCATTCACTTCATGGTATGGTTTCCTCTTTTGCATTTTCTCTGGCAATAATAACCAGATAGGTAGTTAACTTTTGAAACTAAGACAAGCAAATTTTCACCAAAATATTTTTATGCATGAAAATATGCACGGCTTTATTATTGCCCAGCAGCACATAAGGGAAAAATTACTGGTTATGACTACTTGGCAATCAAAGTTGATGCGTACAAGACAACCCAAGAATCAAGAAAGATCTCAGGTAATGAACTAACCTAGTCATGTTAAGTTCTCCCAGGATCCATCCAGATTCGCTTTTGGAAAGACCCTTCTTATCCCTAAACCCTCCCATTTTTAAGTCCCACTTCCTACTAAAGGCAGCCTTGACTAGACTGAAGAGTTTGGTCCTTCTCTACACTTTTCTCATTTACTTCAATGTCACAGAGCTTATTTCTCCTACTTGTTTCTGTAATTACTTTCTGGTTTAATTTTACCCCTTAACTAAATTCTTAGCATCCTGGTGGGGGGATAGTCAAGTCCCCTACCCCCCACTTTTTTCAGTCACACACTTTTACTAGTACAGCTCTGAATACAACGCATATATCAGTAAATAATTACCAGCATCTTCCCTAATCACAGCTGTGTCATTCAGAACACCTTCACCCAGAGTCATACGGAAGGAGTTCTACTTCATGGAGTAGGAGACGGAGGAAGACAACAGATAGTGACATCCTTATGAAACTGTCACTAACAAATATAGAAATGAAAAATTCATTTAAGATAAAAATTCTGAAAGTCTCTGATGTAAGAATCATGAAAACAATCAGGAATTGATATTGAGAAGAAAGTACACAGGATTTTCAGGGAACTTTGTTCAGCCACATAACGACATTTCTTTTTTTTGTTTGGTTTTTTTCTGTTTGTTTGTTTTCTGTAAAAGTCACTTTAATACTTTCAGTATTTCATGTTATATTGGACCTGAACTTATTTTTTTTAACATCTTTATTGGAGTATAATTGCTTTACATTGTTGCATTAGTTTCTGCTGTATAACAAAGGGAATAAGCTATACGTATACATGTCTTTTAAAGCAGCTACCCAATCTTTTGAAAAGCTACCATCACCTCAGGACCACGGATTCTTTACCAGACAGGCCTCACCTGCCAGTCTGAACATGCACTCATTTTATGTGAATGTATACCATTCGGAATCTAAAGAGGCACTGGGGTTATCTAATACAATGGTTAAAAGCACCTGCTCAAAAGGATCTGTGGCCTTTGATGTGATACTAGGTGGTTTCAAAAAGGGCAAATCTGGTTAACCCAGTCAACCCCTTTTTCTACTTCCTACTCAGGAACTAAGATGCTTTTGTCATGCTTTCATTCTTCCTTTATTACTTTTCCTATTTCACATTCTAGGTCACCCTTCCGAACACAACTTGGTGTAATATTGAAATAATGTCATAAAAAATGTCTTCAGAAACAGTTTTCCTCAGCAGTGGTCTAAGGCAGACTTACATTTAGAATCAGGAAGAATCTATCTGAAGTCCCTCCGACAAGTCACAAGGATGTATCATCACTTGCTTTTGCAAATATTACATATGATGAGTCCTAACTTTTTCCATTTGTAGTCCTTTCACAAATAACTCCAACAAACGCAAAGGTCTTTTCCTTCTCTTTTTCGGTTAAAAATGTTCTTTCTGATTATTAACACTTGTAAATAAGAGTTACCAGTGACTCTCTACATTTCTAGATTTTATATAGGATTGAAATTGTTTTAAATGAGAAGTTATTTCTAAAAACATGGAAATTTCTGAAATAATTGTATTTGGAATTTGAATAGGAGTAAGATTTCAAATGCTTTCCAGAACCATTTACCTAGGGCTTCAATAGCAAGGATTTTGACTTCTAGTTTCAGGAAGGGCACTTACTGGCAGTCGCTCTTATCTAAAATCTGTTTAGCAAGAACAGGCTTCGAAAGATAAGCAGTGAAATGGTCTCTCTGATGGCAAATTCTTGATTGCTACAGAAAGTGATTAAAAATACACAGCCTGGTAGTTTGGCTTGCTTGAGAGGGGAAAGGGGGTGGAGTGGGAGTTCATATATGCTGTAAAGTAGTCAGGGTGGGATATGCTCAGGATGTAGTTTACAACAGAAGATGACATCTGTTTCTTCTATAAAAAATTTGGCAAGTTCTAACTTGTTATATGACCTGTCCAACTTATTTGATCATAGCTGATAAAAACTCTGTCCTAGAGTTTGACAACAAAAAGGATGACTTGGTTTCTGTAGGTTCTCTAATTTTTATAGGTATCTATTTGTAAGTGTCCTAGTATAATGCTATCCTTGAAGCCTATACCAGGGGATTAAAGTAAAAATGTATAATAAAACCCTTAGCTTATAATAAAGTGATTTTAATTCTTGGACTCTCACAGGTGACCTTACAGTCGATTCCAATATATTTTATGGTTTTGTTTCTGTTTTGTCTTACTACCTTGGATTCTCAGGCTTTACAGATATAGCAATTTACCTCATTTTTGTGTAGGGTAGTCAGTATCCTATAATTACCTACAGATGAAAAGGTCAATGTTAGTGTTAATTGACTTAATTAGTCTCACATAATGGACTACGTAGAGGCAATACTAGCAAACCGGTTTGTCCCTCACTTCTAATTTTATCCTCTCTTTCATCAAGCAGCAATTTTTTTTTTTTTGCGGTACGCGGGCCTCTCACTGCTGTGGCCTCGTCCCGTTGTGGAGCACAGGCTCCGGACGCGCAGGCTCAGCGGCCATGGCTCACGGGCCCAGCCGCTCCGCGGCATGTGGGATCCTCCCGGACCGGGGCACGAACCCGTGTCCCCTGCATCGGCAGGCGGACTCTCAACCACTGCGCCACCAGGGAAGCCCCAAGCAGCATTTTTAATTACCTTCTTACAGTGTCTGCATTTATATTTGCCACTCCAAATTTACTTTTATATATCTGAAACACAAAGCAAAACAGTAATACAGAGAAGGTGTGTAAACGACAAATATTTATGAAGTGCCTAACATGCTTGATCTCAAAGATCCAGTGGAGATACGGGACCAAGATTCATAAAAAAATCAAACAAAAGCTTCCCAATTCATCCTATCACCCTCTTAATTCTTTTGTTTTTTTTTTTTTCCTTCGTGGATCAATTCACTACTGGCCCTAGGGTAATAATCTTAAAACAACTGCATCTGTTTTCAGAGTATGGGGCTGAAGCTTTGTTGAGTGCTTTTTCAAAATGGGCTAATTATAACGCACTTTCTTTATAGTTTTCTTCTGTAACTCAAATTTAAGCTTGGAAAATTTTATAAATGAATATAGCCAGGCATAGCCAAAGGTTTGCACAGTGGAACTATAGAGTAAATCTAATAATCAATCAATCTCTGGCATTCCAATTCAGCCACTGGACCAATAAACAATGTGAAGAGTCTCGGCATACCACTCTTCAATAATTTTTTCCAAATCGCAGAATTCACAAATGTATAAACACTAAGTTTGCCCAAACAGATAAAGGGGAAGTAAATCAATACAGATCAAAAAAGAGTCCCATATTCACCTTCCTCTATTAATATAAAGTCCATTCGTCAGGGCCAAACAAAAACATCCAACAATACAATATGGAAGAAAGAAGAATGAAATATATTTTTTGCCTTTTAAATGACAAGTTATATTTTTTCTTCATCAAATGGTTTAAACAAATGGATAGGTACAGGATACTAAATTAAAAGTTTGTGCCAACCCTTTAAGACCAACGTTTTCAGCTTCACATCAGTGAATGATACGAAATATGAAATTTACGTTTAGTGAATTATTAATGAAATGGATTGGTCACCACAGGTCAGTTTTGTTCCTTACTCAAGTGATCATCTATTGTTATTCCTCAGCAGGGGATTATTTCAGTAATAAGTGAGAGAAAGAATAGATACTTGACCTTCTAAAATATATCTATGTTTATAACTTATGGTGAGAAAAAAAAAAAAAATCCAGTTATTCCCAAGAGAATTTTCTTGGGAAGGAAGAAAAATGTTTGCAAACTGATTTAAAATATGATATATGAAATAGGTACATAAACCAAAAGATTCAAAAATAAACTATTAATCTTAAGTACTTGTGAAAATGAATTTTATTTTTTCCCTCAGCTGCAGAGAACAAAATCACTTACTAGAAATTATCCGTGAGTGCTCAGTTTTAACACCTTTTAAATGAGTCTTAACTTAATTCTTCTATTGGATTAAGGGAGAAAAACTATTTACAAACTCAGTCAACTGAAATGAGTTTTGGTAAAGCTGTGGAAGTGAAGGCATTTGGAGCTACCTCTTCAATGATCTACGGAGACAGAAAGAGAGGCATGGTAGAAATAAATGTAATATTAAAAGTTAGGGGGCTTCCCTGGTGGCGCAGTGGTTGAGAGTCCGCCTGCCGATGCAGGGGACACGGGTTCGTGCCCCGGTCCGGGAAGATCCCACGTGCCGCGGAGCGGCTGGGCCCGTGAGCCATGGCCGCTGAGCCTGCGCGTCCGGAGCCTGTGCTCCACAACGGGAGAGGCCACAACAGTGAGAGGCCCGCGTACCGCAAAAAAAAAAAAAAAAAAAGTTAGGAATTAAACCTGGATGCAGTAAACAAAAGGAAAGAGGAACCAACACTATAAGTGCTAACAGAGGTCATCTTTTACCTGAAGATGGACAACTGCCTCATCATTTTAACATGCCATTAGAGAAATAAGAAATAACTTTGGAGGCAGCAGATTGGAACAGGTTTTACAGCAAGAAAATGCTGAATTCAAATCTTACTTTGTACCACTTTTCAGTTGCATGATATTTACAAAATAATCTTTTTGAGCTTCAGTTTATCTTTAAAATGGGAACAGAACAGTTATGCCATGGGAATTACTCAAAGAATGACATACAATAACATATGTAAAGAGCCATACGTGGCACATAGTATTTAGTTATTTTGTTTTTTAAATAGTTTTCCCATTCCAGTTGTCCTAAAAAGAGAAAAGTTTGATTTGGAAGAAAAGCCACAATAAAAAGGAAAACCAGTGAAGCAAAGAATTCATCCTGCACAAGCAACTTTAAATGAACAAATATTTCCAGGCACAATATACCTGGAAATTCAATTCGTTCAAATTCTTAGGGAGTTCCCACAGATGCCGAATATTACGTTAGACCATGAGGATCTAAACAAGTAGAAAAAGTCTTGTCCCTTTTAAGTAAGATAGTTAAGTAGGGAAGCCATTCACAAATAGATACTCCAAAATGTGGTATAACAGATAAAAGTATGAACGCATAGAGAAAGGCGCAATAAAGTATGTCTGTCGTCAGAAAAGAATTTGCAGATCACTTTAGTCTGGGTTGCAAGATTCCGTAGGTACATTGCCTGTGGAAGCATGGTGCCAGTCCAGCAACCTCAGAATCGCTTGCGCACTGGTTAGAAATGCAATTTTGGGGGTCTTGGACCTACTGAAGCAGACACCCTGGATGCAGAGCCAGTAATCCATGGTTTCACAAACCCTCCAGGTGATTCTGATGTACAGT
Source organism: Pseudorca crassidens (assembly GCF_039906515.1). Classification (NCBI taxonomy): domain Eukaryota; kingdom Metazoa; phylum Chordata; class Mammalia; order Artiodactyla; family Delphinidae; genus Pseudorca; species Pseudorca crassidens. The sequence goes on from NC_090316.1 coordinate 13,531,844, forward strand.
AATGTGTGAGAACCATGGAAGTAGGAGCTCCCCAAGTAAATGAGGAGGCCAGCGTTTCACACAAGCAACAATATGGTCAGACAACAAGGGAAATTCCATGTGGCAGGAGTACAGTGTACATGGAGGTGAGTGACAGTGGATAAGGTTTCTGCAGTAGCTTGGGGCCAGACTGTGAAAGTCTACATACCATGTTAAACAGTTTGGACTTCATCTTACAAGCAGTGGGGGTTAAGAGGATTACCAAGAGCCTCATTTCTTTTCCCTGCAAATTTCTGCACAGAAAGTAGGTGGCACACATATATAATAAGAATAAAAGTGAAAAGTCTTATTAAAGAAGTTTGATCAAAGTATCAATAATGTTCTCAGAATGGATTCCACCACGATTAATTCCATACACGAGTGTCATTCCAAGACAGCTCTGGTCCAGCAAGTGAATGCTAGATGTGGAGAGAGGAGCCTGTGATTCCCAGCGGGGTAGCCTGGGGAACAACCATCCAGTTTTACTGATCTTCAGTTTTCTCATGTGGAAAATGAGCAAAAACCTGCTGTAAGAAGAGAGCTGTGAGAATTCACTGGAACAGGCATGTCAAAGGCACTGTGAACTCTAAAGTATATGTATTACAAGATACTCTTGTTAATAACACGACTTATCTCTTTTAATTTTCTGGTGGAGTAAGTACCAAATAAATATATAAAAAGGGTATTCTAACTGCTGGGGTGAGGGCACATAAGAATTTTTTTTTTCTAGGCTAAACAATGTCTTGACTGGTTAGGGCTACAAATCCAAATTTAGAACCTACCAAGAATGAACAGAACGAAGAAATATCCAAGGGTCAGGCACTCAGAGCAGAAGAGAAAACCCAGATCCTGCTGCCTCTGGCCCAATTTCATATGTGGATATAATTAAGAACTGACAGTTAACGATAGTACAAGCCGAGCTAGGAACAAAATCTGAGGCTGCACTACAGATAAAAGTCTACAAGTTTTGCACCTGGATGTAAATGAACATCAGACTAAATGCTGATCCTAGCCACAGATAAGAGAAAGCCTTCCACTGAATTACACTCAGACTCCAGGATTAGAAGAGTTTCCAATTTCAGACGCAAAGACAGAATTTTACCATCAACAAAGCCAAAGGGGAAATGACATTTGAAAACCAACAGTTTTTTGCCTTCTCCTGGCTGAAAGCCAGGTGCACAAGCTGAAAGGACAGGATTCAAAGTCAGTTAAAAGCAGGAGGAGTAATTGCAGACGTTCTGTCTCCAGCCAAGTTGTGGGTAATACAAAAAAACCCCTGACTTCTTTGGGGACCTAGTTTTAGCCATAAAACCCTTGGAAAAATCAATGCAAATGAAAATACAGATACGGTGCACAAAACATATCAGAACCTGTCAGACTACCTAGTACTAAAAGGGGACCTTAATCTCTCCTTTCTTCCTTTGTGTAAATACTTTACTGTTATTTTACTTGCAACAGTTAATGATGCCAAATCCAGACAACGCCAAGTATCACAGATCAGGATGAAGCTGAGATGTTGCTTAAAGAACACTGCGGTTTTCATTAACTGTTTTAGCTAAATAAATTTATAAATTCATGTGGTGCTTTATGTATAAAGTCCAAAGATATTTTAGAAACTTTTTTTTTTTTTCTGATTACAAAGGTTGGAGGCTTATAATAGATTGGAATATTCATAAAGGTGCTGAGAAAATGACAATCACGATTCCTCCAGTTAGTGGTAATAGCTGCTAACAATTTACCATATTTCCCTGCAGCTTTTTAACATATATTTATAGTTTCATCACTTAGCATTTTGCCATAAGTACTCTTCCATATTATTAAAACAAAAACCCTTCCAAAGACATGATTATCTTGCCTGCATAGAACTCTACCATGAGTATATGATGATGTAATTTAAACATTTCCCTACTGATGAACATTTAATTTTCACCCATGATTAAGCACACTGTGATTAATTTCTTTGTGCATAAATAGTTGTTTGCATTCTAGAAGAATTTTCTAAACAGTTGATGCAATATTACAACAAAACCTTTAATATTTTGTTGCATTGCCTTCAAGCCTTTTTTATATGCAAGAATAAATCAGACTGAGATAATATCACCATATTATCTCTTTTTTCTTTTTATCTATATGAGAATCTGTCAATATATGTCAAAAATAAATGTATTAGTTTTGTCTGAATCTCTCATTCAGCATAATTTTAGCATTTTCCCTAGGCACTAAATTTTTTTTTTGGAAACCTATTTTTATACTTTTTTGGGGGAGGGAGTGAGAACATTAAATTTCTACTAACTTAGCAAATTTCAATTATACATACAGTGTTATCAACTATAGTCACCACCTTATACATTAGATTCTCGGATTTTATTCCTCTTATAATTGGAAGTCCGTACCTTTTTACCAACCTCTCCCTATTTATCCAACCCCCAACCCCTAGCAACCACTTTTCCACTCTCTGCTTCTATGAGCTCAATTTTTTTTCTAGATTCCCCATCTTGCAAATGGTAAGATTTCCTTCTCTTGTGAGGCTGAGTAATATTCCTAAATAAACGTGTGTGTCTGTCTATCTGTGTGTGTGTAATTTCTTGATCCATTCATCTGTGACAGACACAAGTTGTGGAAACCTGTTTTGAAACGACTGAATGGTACTGCATCTCAGGAATTAAAATTACGTACATAACAGTACTCTTACTATTGGATAGGCAGGTTAGTCAGAACTTGGCAGCACTATAAATAATGCTGAAACAAACTGCCTAGTATTCATATTTTATATGCATTTCTGATTTAAATAAAGAGAATCAATACCATTAACACTGTAAAATACTTATTTCTAAAAATGTTGTCCAAAAAGGTTTCCTATTCCCACAAGCCAAATATTAAATAAACCATTCTTCACAGACCACAGGACAGATATAAGTCCTTAAAAAATAATTAGCCATTCTAATATACTCTTATTTTAGTTTGCATTTCTTTCATTAATAAGTGGCTGAGCGTTTCAAATTTTATTTTTTATAATTATTATTTTATTCATTATCTATATAAGGTCTTTATCTTTAGATGTTCACTTTTTTCTTATTTATAACAGCATGTTATATATTAGTATATTAATCTTCATATATATCACTAATGTAAACATTTACAATACTAGTGATTTTTAACAAAGTTTACCATTTATATAGCAAAATATATTAATATTTCTCTTTACGTTTTTCCTTTTAATGCTCTGAAAGACCTCCTTTAACCTATTATATGAAAAATATTTACTTCCAGACATCTCTATTCTTGCAGGGGATTTTTCTTTTTTCATTTAACCTTTAAATTCATATGAAATCTATTTTGCTGTTAGATACAACAAAAGGGCCCAAGTTTATAGTTATCCAATTGCTCTAATATCTTTTAAGATTCTTTCCTTCTTATACTATGTAATAGCATGTAATAAAGTCTATGCTATATTATTATTTATCAAAACATGTTAATCAAATAATGTATAAATTAATACAGCATATTATACACAGACTCTCATACACAGAAGAGTCTCCTTCTGGGCTTTCTATCCTGTTATGTTTTTTCTCCCCTATGTTCTTTATTCAGCATAAGACTACTCCAAATGTTACACTTTCAGACTACACTTTGAAAACTAGCAGTGATAAATGTCACTCATTATTCTATTTTACCAGGAAATGAGCTATCTCCATACATTGGTTTGAGACAAATTATATCTTTTTTTCCAAATCCAAAAGCATGCCTTAACAAAAACTCTTTCGAGGAGTTTGGTTGAAATCATAGTCACATTGGATAAATACATTAATCTAAGGGAAACTCTTTATCTTTCATGTTCTTGTGTTTTCCAGGGAGACCATGATCAACTGCAGATTTATTAGAAGTTCACCTCTTACCACTTTCTACGTCCACCTGCCAGGGAACCAGTAATTAAACAGCCAACATGATATACAGCAAAATAAGAGAATAATAAAGGGGAATTATCCAACAACCAGAGAGAAATAGAAAAATCATTAAGTTTTTAACACAGTGGTGGGTTTTTTCATGTTAATATTCTGTTCTGAATCTCAACAAGTAATTTGATCAGAGCACTGATTTACGTATCTATTAACTACTTTCCCAATAAACTACTCATATGCAAGAATTTTACATTATTTTTTTGTGTATGCAGATCTCAAATTATCTGCAGACATTCTGAAGTTACCCTAAATTGTTAAAAGCGATCCAGGCCTACTTGGATATTACCTTTTTTCCTAAGAGGCTGCTAAAACAGAACCCAAACAAAACTAAAAGGGAAGACAAGATAGATAATTGAGAGTTTTCAGGGGTTGCCTGATTCATAATGTAGATTGTTCTGAAATTGTTATTTAAGCTAAAAGCAGGTTGATGAAATGATGAAATCAAGCAGTATCATTTTTAAAAATTAAACCCTTCATTTTGAGATAATTGCAGATTCACAGGCAGTCGTAAGAACTAACACAGGACCCATGTACCCTTTTCCAGTTGCCCCAATGTAAACATCTTACAAAACTATAGTAAAATAACACATCCAGGAAATTGACACTGATATAGTCAAGACATCGGGAGCATCACTCATGTTACACTTTTATGGCCATGATCACTTACCTCCCACTGGCATCCCTCTCCTAAGCCCTGGCAATCACTAATCTAGTCTCCATTTCTTTCATTATTTTAAAATGTTATAAAAGTGGCATCATATGTTATGTAACCTTTTGGGATTGGCCTTTCCCATTTAGAATAATTCTCTGGAAATTCATCCAGGTTGTTACATGTATCTGTTCCTTTTTTACTGCTGAGTAAGTATGCCATGGCTCAGATGTATCAAGATGTGTTTAACCTTCACCCCTTGGAGGACCCGGCTGTTCCAGTTTGAAGCTATCACAAAAAAACCTGCTATGAACATTTGTGTACAGTTTTGTGTCAACACAAGTTTTTATTTCTCTAGGATAAATGCCTAGGAATGCAACTGCTTCATCAGATGGTAGTTGGAAGTTTCATTTTTTATGAAGTGACCAAACTTTTCTAGAGTGGCTGTACCATTTACATGCCCATTAGCAATGTATGGGTGACCCAGTTTCTCCATATCTTTGCCAGCATTTGATAGGATCACTAATTTTTTTTATTTAATCCACTCTGATTGGTGTATAGCAATATATAATTGGGATTTTAATTAGCATTTCCCCAATAACTAATAATTTTTAACACCTTTTCTTGTGCCTTTCCATCTGTATATCCTCTTTGGTGAACTATTTCTTCAGGTCTTTTACCCATGTTCTAAACAGATTTTTTTTTTACTGTTAAGTTTTTAAGATACTAGTCCATGGTCCACTATATGATTTGCAAGTGTTTTCTCCCAAGCTGTCCTTTCATTCTTTTAAAAGGGTAAACTGATTCTATTATCATCATATAACATCCCAATATGTCTAGTAATTTTCTTTGCTCTGAAAGTTTCTGTTTTCCTTTAAGTGTTTGTATGATATATATTTTACCATCCTTTACATTCAGCCTATGTTTCTTATTGATAGCATGTAGCTAGGTCATTTTTTTAACCCACATAGACTATCTTTCATTGGTATATTTAGGCCACTTACCTTTAATGTAATTATTAGGTTAGGGCTGATGTCTGCTACCTTATTTTTTGTTTTCTTTTTTCTGTTTTCCTTTTCCTGCCTTTCTATGAGTTACTTTAACATTCCACTTCCACAAAAATGTAATAGATCTACTTTTTCCTATTCCTCCCACAAAGTATAAATAAAACTCCTGGACATTATATGTGAAACACACATAAAAATACTCTGAAAGGTGAAGAGAAAACAAAACTGAAAGGGCCCTCAGGACCCAAGGAATAACATATTGGTTAAGTTTGCTGAGTTTCCTTTTTGCCTCATATATTCCAAACTTTGGGTGAAAAAACCAACAACCCCAAACCCCCAACAAATACAGATATGTGTATATATATAGATCTATATGTATAGATGTGTGTGTGTGTGTGTGTGTGTGTATTTAATAGCTCAAGCCAAAGCCTGATTACTCTAGCTGAAAAACCAAGTTCTCCTGCAGTGGACTTAGCAATATCTTTGTCCAGATATTGAGACACTGTTCACAGTGGGTAGAGAGGAAGAGCTTCCTGCTACTAGAATATACTGGATAGAGACCAGGGATGTGGCAAAGCATCCTGCAATGTACAGGACACTTCCTTTATCAAAAAATATCCAACCCAAAATGCTAATAGCGCAGAGGATGAAAAATCCTATTTTAGAGAGATTCGTTCCATTTCTTTTACTTTGTTTTATGCTGCTGGTTTCTGTTATCTACACCTTTTTATAAATGACTAGATTGATTAATATGCGGTGATTTGCTCTAGCTCTTGCACATGGAACATCCAGACCAGCTAGGGCCTCTCTAACTGCCAGAACCAGAACGGGATGGATGCTGTTCTTGGTTACCTTCCCGCATGCTGTGAGGCCTGGACTCTCACACACAGATCGTTTAATTCCTTTGAAGCATTGTACTGCTTCCTTTCTGTGGGTAAATGCTGCAACTAGTTACATGCCTGCGGTTGGAGAGAGCAAACCTGAGCCATTCTTCAGACTTGCAACCAATGACCTCAACTTCTGCTTCTTACCCGTGCTGTCCTCTGTACCTGCTGACCTCAGCTCACAGCTCCTCCAGCTTTATCAGTGGCCTCTTCGTCCTGCTAAGAAACATATTCTCTTTTTACCTGCCTTCACTGCCATTTCAAATGGAATTTGGGAAGGGAGAGTAGATATACGTTTAGCTCAGTCCACAAACTGAACTTGAAAGCTCTCCTCACTTGTTTTCAAACTAAGGATGTTTGTTTATGAGGTTCTCTTACAAAAGGATACGCCTCCAAATAATTTTAGAAAAGCAGCGATCACATGCAGGGAGAATAGAAACTTCTAAACAATCAATTTAGAATGACATTAAGAAAAAATACTGGATCTGTAACATTTGGAAAACGATGTCACTTTTCCAGGCATAGCCTTCATGTTTAAAATGAGATGGTCTGAATCAACTACAAGTCCTTTTCAGTTCAATTTCTATTATAAAATATCTAAACACAAATAACTAAAAAATTAGAATAACACTTTGTATACAAACGTTAATATTTCATTATACCATCTTTCAATGAAAAATATTTAGTGTATGACCAGGCTTTCCCTGTGATACAAATGGAATACTACAAAATGCTTCCCTCGGATAAACCAATATTTATGAGTCTTTTTTGTGTAAATATAGAGCTTTAGAGTTTCCTCATGCACACTGTTCACATTTTAATGTTTTTCAGTAGAAGGAGGTATGAATATGTTAGTCAAAAAAGAATCATCAACAGAGGGAGAGAGAGACACATATGCTGATAACAGATTTATTAATGATGGGGCTACACAAAAACTGCCACTAAAAGATCATAAACTATCTACTAACTTTTTATCAAAAGTATCTTAATGTGAGATTATTGCTGCTGACTGTTTTTCTTTTGATGGAAAAAAATAGATTTGGGAGATTTATCCACTTGCAAGCTGTAAATATTTGAAAGGTAGATGGTCTGTTTTTCCTGCTTAAGAAGAAAACCTGGAGGAAAAAAAAAATACAATGACCTATTCAAGAGAAGGCAATTAAGAATCCTGGAAGCCTCAAAATTCCGAGTCCACAGTTGTCAGCATTAGGAAATGAATGCATCACTGCTCCCCCAGAAACACACTGCTGCCCTGACTTTCTTCTCAGTCAACAAAAGAATTGGAAATGTTAAACTTCCTCACTGCCTTAATTCCAAAACGAAAGAAAGGTTTACCTTTTTCTCTTGCAAAAATGTAACAGCTTTCTGTATTGATATAAGGTGAAATTGGTCGCTAACATCATCCAGTAGTTTGGGATATTATCCACATACTTAAGCCTTCCAGAACAGTATCTACGAGGCATTAATTGTGAGTCCCCAAATAATAGAATTACAAGGTTAGTAAGGCTGTTGAGGTCAACAGTATATATACACACACTGTATATATACATATATATGTGTGTATATATAGTTATTAACATTTATGTATTATATGTAAGTTTTCATTATTGTTTAATATCTAGACACAAATAACTACAATAATTTCAGCACAATGATTTCATAACCTACTTGGGAAACATACTCTAACATTTAACAACACTTACTATCAGAACACACTTCCGTTATCTAATCTAAATCCCATACTGTAACTTAAATCTATTTCTATCCCCAGTAGGGTTGCAGAACAGCTGGTCAGAATCCTCCATATAATAATGTCTCATATATGTAACTCTCATCATTAAAGAGCCTCACAGACATCCTTCCTCAGGCACAAAGACCCTAAAGCCCTAACTTCTTCTCATAGATCGTATTTTCTAAGACTTGAATCATTGTGAAGTTCCATCTTGGGGTGGCTCCTAGTTCTATGCGCCTCTCTGTTTCTTCTCAAGCATCTGTATCTACTGCTTACTAGCATCTCGGTAGTGATCTTCTCTACAAGTATAGCTCCACTGCAAAATCAGGACTAGAGTAGCTCTAATCTAAGAATGCAGCAATCTTCATTATAAGAATATTCACGCCACCTCTAAACCTGCGTCAGAGAGCTAAGGAACGAAATCCAAATAATGATAACTGAAAATTAAAATGATATCAATGTATACTTTCCCTCATGTATAGGTGTCATTACTAGTCTTATCTCATGAACTGTTGGGCTCTATCATGGGAAAACCGTCTGCTACTTCATTCAACTGTATGCCGATTTTCAGCTTTTTCTGTACCAGGAAACAGGATAAACCTAACAAACAGGGAAAATACCAAAGAAACCTGTTTACTGATTAAGTTTTCTTTCCTTTCTAAGATGATCTAACTAACCCCAAGAAGATCTATGGCTATGTCTTGTGAGTAATTAACATGACAAGAAGAGCTGCAAACAGTTCTCCAGAAAACCATTGGAGAGAAAGCTAAAACCAAAAGGAGGGTTTGGAATTCACGGGACCAAGATAAGATTTCCATGGAATCTTCAATGGACAGAAAAATCAACTGCAGCCTGAGTTTACTGGTTATTGTTAACTGTCCTCTCCAGATAGGAACAGCCAAAAGCTTCGTGACAGGTTTCTCATTGCATTGTTTCTCCAAAGCACCAGCATACGTTCAAATCAGTGATAGGTCTGTTTCAAAATAACCACCATATTGTAAGTAATGCTGTACCCGCTCAGAACACGCGTCTCTTCAAAAAATTACTTCAGTTAGTTGTCGAAAGTACAAAAACACACCATTCAAAGGAGTATAACACATTTATGGCTGGAACTGATTTTCCAATTCATTTTACAGAGTTTGATTTCCTACCCTGTCATCAAAAGCAGCTCCAAATTACTTTTGCTATGTTCTAGAAATCAAATCCACTCCTTAAACTTTCCTCATAATTTCTTCATTTTCTTAAAAATTGAACATTTATTTATTTTATTATCACACAGATATAAAATAATCACATATACGTACACCATTCTGTATATAGTGAAGAGACTGATAACTATATAAAATGAGGCAAAGCAATAAAGCTGTAAGGAAATACATGAAAACATTAACACTGATTATCTTTGATGATAGAATTATGAGTGATTACTTGCTTCCTCCTACATTTCTATTTCCACACTGTTAATAATCAGGATATATTTCTTCTACCAGGAAACAAAACCTCAAGTCATTCTTCCACACTATTATTTTTGGTAGCCACCAAGTGATGGTAAATTAAGGTTAGCACAGCTGTTCCATTAACTCTGGACGTGAAGAATAAATATTTAATATTCTGCCTTATTGAGGAATAAAATTTTAATAGTGTGCCCTCTTTTTTTAATTAATTAATTTATTTATTTTTGGTTGCATTTGTCTTCTTCACTGCATGTGGGCTTCTCACTGTGGGGCTTCTCTTGTGGTGGAGCACGGTCTCTAGGCGTGCAGGCTTCGGTAGTTGTGGCTCGCAGGCTCTAGAGCACAAGCTCAGTAGTTGTGGCACACAGGCTTAGTTGCTCTGTGGTATGTGGGATCTTCCTGGACCAGGGCTCAAACCTGTGTCCCCTGCAATGGCAGGAGGATTCTTAACCACTGCGCCACCAGGGAAGCCCAACAGTGTGCCCTCTTTGTCATGCATTTAGTCACTCAATAACTCGTGTCCCAAGCAAGAATCATACTTCCTAACCAAAACAACTGTTTTTATGTTTCTTATATTTCCATTAACTGGTAAAATTTCTCTGTACGCCTCTATTAGTATATGCTCCAACTTCGGCTAAACCTGCCTACTTGGTGGGTATGACCTTCTCCATAATTGTAATCATTTACCCCTATCTTCTCACCTCAAAAAATTCAAGAACATTCAGTACTGAAGTGGTATATCTAAAATATGCTTCCTATATTTATTCTAGTACATTTAAATTGCGAAAGACACTTGCATAAGAAAGGCTCTTCATTCTTCCCAGGATCTGGTAAAGGTCCAGGACATACCAAGTGTACCAGGTTAATCTGCTGAATGAATGACTACGAATGTTGACGGCAGAAACTGTCTCTTGCTTGCTCTTGGCACCTCTATCCTTACCTATTCCAAAAATATATTTGTTAGGCAAGCGCCATTGTAGGGAATAGAATCTATGGGCATCATCTTCTCTCTCATGGTGAATTATGGGCATTTTATTTGCATAAACAAACAATTCGTAGCAGGAAATTATTAGTCAACCCTAACGAAATCATCCCAAGTGAGCTTAAAATCAGGCAGTGGGCATCTTTTCTTTCCCCAGTGGCTCTAAAGGTCTTCCACAGAATGATCTCCCCTGTATCTAAATACATTTCATGAACAATCGGACCTTATCTCCTTAGACTTCAGATTTTTTCCCCATGACCATGTTCTCCAGTCACTGTTCACTTACTGCCCTGTTACCCCCCCCAACTATCCCCACTGCAACATCCAAAAATATTTTAAGAGCCAATTATCTTAAAGCCACTTCCTTAAAATGCATAATTTTACAGCATGAGCTATCCAATTCTGATCTGATGATTACTCAAACCTTATCAAAATCATACTATGCTGCTACTGTATATAAAACAGGTAAACAACAAAGACCTACCATATAGCACAGGGAAGTAAACTCAGTATCTTGTAATAACCTATAATGGAAAAGAATCTGAAAAAGCATATACTTATATGTACATATATATGTATAACTGAATCACTCTGCTGTACAGTTGAAACTAACACAACATTGTAAATTAACTAGACTTCAATTTAAAAAAATCATACTGTGCTGCATGAGTCTGCATCTATCCGCAGCATTAAATTCAGTAGCTGACTACACGTTCTAGAGAGACACACACATATAATTTCATTTTATCTGTTCCTTATTTACTTGAGATTAGATCACTGAAAAACCCCATATCCTCCAAGCGTTGGCTTATAAAACTGATAAGCTGATAGGCACCTTCATAGAGCCAGAGGTATGCTAAAATTACTTCATAACGCCTCTTTCCCCCTCTGTGCTGGACGTACTCTCTTAGCCTTTCCTGCCACATTTCCAGTTCTCTTTTCTCTTGTTGGGTCTCTGCAGCATGGTCACTGACTTTCCGAGGACAGTGTAAGAAAAAAAAGTCAAGTACATTACTCCAAAGGCACACAGTACAGAGTAAATTTAACGTTTGATCCACGTATTTCATAAGAAACTAAAGTGATTTAAATATTAGTCCCTAAACTGGGAAATTATGCAAGGAGTGTGGCTACCTCCATATGGTGGGTGTTTCGGATGAGCTTAGGTTTCTTCACATTTTCATACATCTTTCACATGTAAAAAATTTGATAAAATGATAAAATGCAAGTCAGGGCAGAAAGTGGAGGCAGAAAGGGAATGGTCGCACTGACCTGCAGGTAGGAGAAACTGCAAGTTGACCAAGGTTTCTTAAGGGAATTGAAGGTTGAGTTCAGTCTTGAGAGAGGAGTAGCCACTGCACCGAGAGCAGCCCACCTTCAAGGGCCCAAAGTGGATCAAAATACTGAAGCTTATGTTATACATGGCCTCAAAATAAATACTCATGCCAATTATGATGCCCTAGAAATTTGCAGAAAGCATTTCTAATATTTCAAAGAAAAAATCAAGATACTATGTCATTACTATTTTTTTAAATTAATTTATTTATTTTTGGCTGTGTTGGGTCTTCGTTTCTGTGCGAGGGCTTTCTCTAGGTGTGGCAAGCGGGGGCCACTCTTCATCGCGGTGCGCGGGCCTCTCACTATCGCGGCCTCTCTTGTTGCGGAGCACAGGCTCCAGACGCGCAGGCTCAGTAGTTGTGGCTCACGGGCCTAGTTGCTCCGCGGCATGTGGGATCCTCCCAGACCAGGGCTCGAACCCGTGTCCCCTGCATTAGCAGGCAGATTCTCAACCACTGCGCCACCAGGGAAGCCCTGTCGTTACTATTTGAATGTGAGAATTATTCGGGCACCAACAGGAAATGGATAGAAGCCTGTTCATTTTCAATATCTAAAGAACTATCAAAACATTTACTGATCAACTGTTATATGCAAAATCAGATCTCCTGCTTTCAAGGGGCTATAAGCTAATGAGAAACACAAGATATACAGACAAATTAAATATACTTGTGGTAGAATATTCTAAGTGCCAACCAAAGAAATTACAGAATCACAAAAATATCAGAATTCTATTCAAACTCCATTCTGTAAAAAATAAATTTAAAGCACATAAAGTTAAGCAAGGCTCTCCCCATAACGATTTTAATTTTTATTGTATATTGGAGTATAGTTGATTAACAATGTTGTGTTAGTTTCAGGTGTATAGCAAAGTGTTTCAGTTATACATATACATGTATCTATTCTTTTTCAAATTCTTTTCCCATTTAGGTTATTAGAGAATAATGAGCAGAGTTCCCTGTGCTATCCAGTAGATCCTTGCTGGTTATCTATTTTAAATATAGCAATAGGATTCTTTTATATCACAGAGTTTATGTCATAGAAAATGGGAATTTCAAAACAACAGAATGTTAGGGAAAACTCTCTCTGACGCCTTCCAACCAACTGAATAGGATCTAAGAACATTTCATTTCAGATTAACCAACTTCCCCTACTACTTACGGAAAAGAAAAAATGTAAATTATTGCCCGAGTTCCAAATGAATACAATTACTCAATTGGGCTACTCTGCTTGTTCTTCAATAAAAAGAAGACTTTTGAAACAGCTCAACATCTGCAAAAGAAATTTATTATCTGGCTTTTTCATCCATTACACATCTAATAAGTAACTATTTTTAAAGTACTCAGATCTGGGAATAGAAATGTTAAGATGTTTGTTGAATGAATGAATGAATGAATGTTGAAAAATAAATGAATTTCCACATTGGTATGTGGTTGTGAAACTCTACTCTTTATGCCCCATTCCCACCACCAACAAAAATTTTGTGACTTGATAAACTAGCTTAGTTCAAACTAGATAAATGCATATGTTCCAGTCTATTGATTTATATCTAAATTCACACATTTTCAACGAGATTTTTATTTACGCAATCAAGCAGAACTATTCCTTTAAGCCATTCATGTCTTTTGTATAATTAGGTAATTACGACATGCTAGCCATAGTAAAATAATAAGCGAGAAACTCTGGGGATGGTTGTGAGATCTTATTTTTTAAAAAAAAGTGTACATAAAACCAAAGAGATTTTGTTCCAACTGACTATTTAAATATTTGTTATTTATGACTCTTGTATGACATCGTGGAGAAGGTTGAGTATCAAAGTCTTTACAGCCTAATCTGCAATGATCTGTTTTGCTGAAGAGTGTGACAGGGAAAAGAGATTTAATATTCATCAAGAACCCCCCTGTGTACTGGATGCTTTATATCCAGAATCTCACAAAATCCTGTGTGACAGGTATTACTGGACCCATTTCTTCACTAGAAGAAATAAAGAATCAGAGGGTACAATTTGTAAGCTAAGATCACACAGCGGGTAAGCAGAATTATAATTTTAACCCCTGGCTATGCGCCTCCCAAACCCATGTTCTTCCCACATGAACTATTCTACCCTTAAAGGAAGACCCCCGAATGACTAAAGTGGTGGCCAGCATCTGCTGTAAGCTTCACGAAGGCAAATTCTCTGCCTCTTTCCCTCTAAAACGGTGACTGACTAACCTATGGCTGCCATATAATAAAAATTTATATAATGAATAATTTTAGCTCTTAGAATGTTTTCTTCCTCCTCCAGATCTAACTCTGATTCAAACTCTGAATGACCTAAGAACTAGTTGGGTCACTAGATGAGAAGACCCTAATTTGCATGAACTGTGAATAATCTACCCCTATATCACTACATTCTACCTCTATAGAAATTAGCTATTTCTCATCAGATAAATTCACATCTAATTAGAAAAGACCTTGTAGCAAAATCTAAGTAGACTTAAATGAACAGACCCTTTTCTGGTGATGTTGTGTTCCCTCTTCTCTGAGTACAATGGCCTTCAAATTGATGGATAAAATAAATTTTCATTAAAATAAATAGTACTATAAAATACACTAGCCACGACTGATCCCAAGGTTCATCCTCTTCTCCAACACTGCCAATGAAAGCTGGCTGGGGAGAACAGTTTCTACAATGTCCCCCAATTATCCCTTTGTCCTGGTAGTCATGTCCTTGTATAATTCACTCCCCTTGAGCTTGGGTAGGATCTGTTACTTGCTTCTCACCAATAGAAGACAGGAAAGATGGTATGGTATCACTTTCATAATTACTTTACATAGGGTTACAATGTCTATCTCGCTTATACACTGTCTTCTTTAGTGACTTCGATGATGCAAGTCACCACATGGAAGAGGCCAACACCGTAAGGAGGTAAGAGTAGTCTTTAGTCAACAGCTAGCAATAAACTGAGGCCCTGATTCCATCAGACACCAAGGAATTGGATTCTGACAATAATCACACCAGGGAGGAAGCAGATCCTTCCTCAACCACTTGGACATTAGACAGAAGCCCTGACCAACACCTTGACTGTAGTCTTGCAAAGGACCCAGTGAAGCTGTGCCCAAACTCCTGACCCACAGAAACTGTGAGATGATAAATGTGTACTATTTTAAGCCAATAAGTTTGTGATAATATTGTTACACAAAAATAAGGAACTAACACATTGCCCCACAATTCTAATTGTGCTTGAAGGTTTGGTGAGGTCTCAAAGGCAGACTGATCTTCATTTCAGGGCCTCTTGGCCTTATCAATCCCAACTTCCCATTTTATTACTAGAGATTTTTAATATCCCTTTCATTATCCTAAGTTTAAAAAATTATGTAGTCTATGAATTAAAATGTATATATAATATAACCTACCTATACAAGTAATTTTAAAATCAATATAGGACCCTAGATGTAATATGAAAGAGATATAAAGGGATATTAGCTCAAAATAATATTACATGCCCCTCAATATATAAACACAGGGAAACCTACATTAGAAGATGTAACAAAGTTCACTAAGAGGATATAACAACTGTAAATATTTCTGCACCCAACATAGGACTACCAAAGTATTTAAAGCAAATATTAACAAATCTGAAAGGAAAAATGGACAGCAATACATTAATAGTAGGGGACTTCGATACCCTACTTTCAACAATGGATAGATCACCCAGACAGAATATCAATAAGGAAACATCAGACTTAAACTATACATTAGACATACACAGACACATCAGAACATTCCATCCAAGAGCAGGAGAACACACATTCTTCTCAAGCAGTAATGGAACATTCTCTAGGACAGATCATATGTTAGGTCACAAAACAAGTCTTAATAAATGTAAGAAAATCAAAATCATATCAAACATCTTTTACAATCACAATGGTATGAAACTAGAAATCAATTTCAAGAACAAAACTGGAAAACTCACAAATATGTGCAGATTAAACAACATGCTCCCAAACAACCAATGGGTCAAAGAAATCAAGAGAAATTTAAAAAAATCTTGAGACAAAAAAAAAAATGCAAACACAACATATCAAAACTTACTGGATGCAGCTCTAAGACACAAGTTGATAGCAATAAATGCATAAATGACGAAGAAAGATCTCAAATAAATAACCTAACTTTACATGTCAAGGAACTAAAAAAAGATAAACAAAGCCCAAAGTCTGCAAAAGGAAGGAATAAAAAGATCAGAGGGAAAATAAGTGAAATGGAGATTAAAACGACTGAGAAACCAAGAGCTGTTATTTGAAAAGGTAAACAAAAGAGACAAATTGTTAGCCAGACTTACCAAGAAAAGAAGAGAGGGGCCTCAAATTATAAACGAAAGGGGACACAATACAACTAATATGATAGAAATACAAAAGATCACGAGAGACTACTATGAACAATCATACACCAACAAACTGGATAATCTACAGGAAACAGATAAATTCCTAGAAATATACAACCTACCAAGAATGAATTATGAAGAAACAGAAAATCTGAACAGACCAATTATTAGTAAAGAGATCAAAACGTAATCAAAAACCATCCAACAAAGAAAAGTCCAGGACCAGATGGCTTCACTGGTGAATTGTACCAAACATTTAAAGAACTAATACCAATCCTTCTCAAACTCTATCAAAGCATAGAGGAGGGAACACTTCCAAAACTCATTTTACAATGCCAGCATTGCCCTGACACCAAAGTCAGAAAAGGACACTACAAGAAAAGAAAACTGCAGACCAATATCCCTAAAGAACCTAAATGCAAAAATCCTCAACAAATTATTAGCAAACTAAACTCAACAATATATAAAAAGGATCATACACCATTATCAAGTAGGATTTATTCCAGGGATGCAAGGATGGTTGCAAATCTGCAAACCATCAACGTGATATATGAGATTAACAAAATAAGGATAAAACTCACAAGATCATCGCAATAGATACAGAAAAACTATTTGACAAAATCCAACTTCTTTCATGATAAAAACTCTCAACAAATTGTATATAGAGGGAATGTACCTCAACATAATAAAAGCCATTTATGGCAAGCCCAAATCTAACATCATACTCAATGGTAAAATGCTGAAAGTTTTTCTTCTTAGATCAGGAACAAGAAAAGGGTGAACACTCTCACCACTTTTATTGAACATAGTACCAGAAGTCCTAGCCACAGCAACTAGGCAAGAAATAAAATTCATCCAAATCAAAAAGAAAGAAGTAAAAGTGCCTCTATTTGCAGATGACATGATACTATATATCCAAAACCCTAAAGACTTGACAAAAGTGAAACAGAACGAACAATTTCAGTAAAGTTGAAGGAAACAAAGTCAATATACAAAAATCAGTTGTTTTTCTATAAACAATGCACTATCAGAGAAAGAAATTAAGAAAACAATCCCATACACAATAGCATCAAAAAGAATACTTAGGAACACATTTAACCAATGAGAAGAAAGACCTGAAAACTTTTAAAAGACATTAATGAAAGAAGTTGAAGAAGATGCCAATAAATGAAAAGATAATCCATGTTCATGAACTTGAAGAACGAATATTGTTAAAAACTCTATGCTATACAAAGTAATCTATAGATTCTATGTAATCCCTATCAAAATTCCAATGTTGGTTTCCATAGAAATAGGAAAAAATCCTAAAATTTGTATGGAACCATGAAAGACCCCAAAATAGCCAAAGCAATCTTGAGAAAACAGAACCAAACTGGAGGCATCACCTTCCTGATTTCAAATTATATTACAAATCTGTAGTAATCAAATTAGTATGGTATTGGCATAAAAACAGACACATAAATTAATGGAACACAACAGAGAACCCAGAAATAAATCCACTCATAGAAGGTCAATTAATTTAAACAAAGAAGCCAAGAATATACAGCCAAAAAAGATAATGTCTTTAATGATGTTAGGAAACCTGTATAGCCACATGGGAAAGAATGAACTAGACCCCTATTTTACACCATACAAAAAACCATCTCAAAATGGATTAAAGATTTGAACATGAGACCTGAAACTATAAAACTAGAAGAAAACACAGGCAGTAAGCTCCTTGACATCAGTCTTAGCAAGGTTTTTTGGATTTGACACGGAACACAAAGGCAACAAAGCAAAAATAAACAAGTAGGACTACATCAAACTAAAAACACTTCCGTACAGCAAAGGAAACCATCAACAAAACGAAAAGGCAATCTATAAAATAGAAGAAAATATTTGCAAGTCATCTATCAGATAAGGCGTTAATATCCAAAATTTACAAGGAACTCAACAGCATAAAACCAAATAACCCAATTCAAAAATGGGCAAAGGACATGAATAGACATTTTCCAAAGAAGATATACAAATGGCGAAAAGATGCTCAACGTCACTAATCACTAGGGAAATGCAAACCCAAACCACGATGAGATATCATCTCACAGCTGTTAGGATGTTTATTATCAAAAAGGCTTGAAATAATAAGTGTTAGCAAGGATACAGAGAAAAGGGAACACCTGAGCACTACTGGTGGTAATGTTAACTGGTGTAGCCTCTATGGAAAACAGTATGGAGGTTCCTCAAGAAATTAAAAATATGATCCAGCAGTCCCACTTCTAAGTATATATCCAAAAGAAATAATTATCTCAAAGAGACATCTATACTCCAATGTTCATACCACCATTATTTACAACAGCCAAGATATGGAAACAATCAAGTGTTCATCAACAAATAAATGGTTAAAGAAAATGTGGCATACACACACACACACACACACACACACACACACACTAGACTACTCAGCCTTCAGAGAGAAGGAAATCTTGTCATTTTCAACAATATGAAATGAACCTGGAGGGCATTATGCTAAGTGACATAAGCTGACAGAGAAAGTCAAATATTGCGTAGTATTATTACTCATACGTGGAATCTTTAAAAAAAAAGGAAAATTCATAGAAACAGTAAAAAAGTGGTTGTCAGAGAATGGGTAGTGGGGGGAAGAGGAAGAGGTTGATAAAAGGGTACAAACTTTCATTTATAAGATGAATAAGTTCTGCGGATTCAATGGTGACTATAGCTGATAACATGCATACAACAGGTATATCTTGCATGCAGATTGACTGTTTGTATTCTGAACTCAAATACCATAAGCAGTGTTGCCTTTGGGCATTTCACTTTCTGAAACATCGAGCATCTCTTGTAAAAGTTCTGAATAAAATAAAGTACAATACTGTTGATTTACCTGAGTTGTCTTCCTGGAAAACTCAAAAGTATGTCAAAATTGGGCAAACAGCTCCTTGTGTTTACAAGTAAAATGAAATTACTTCTAGGCTCAGATAAATATCAAGTGCTTTCTCACTTACATGAAAATCTAGTGGGTCATTCATATACTTTATGAAAACCAGGATGATTCTTAGCTGAGCAAGACCATCCAGTCCGGGCTTCCCTGGTGGTGCAGTGGTTGAGAGTCTGCCTGCCGATGCAGGGGACACGGGTTCGTGTCCTGGTCCGGGAAGATCCCACATGCCGCAGAGCGGCTGGGCCCGTGAGCCATGGCCGCTGAGCCTGTGCGTCCGGAGCCTGTGCTCCGCAACGGGAGAGGCCACAACAGTGAGAGGCCCGTGCTACCGCAAAAAAAAAAAAAGACATCCAGTCCATTGCAAGGAATCCCTGCCTTTTGCCAATCATTGTGAAAATAAAATAGGATGGAGCACTGCCTCTGGTAAGGAGCACTGCTCTAATTAGAAGTATGCTCCTAATCAAAGATATGGTATAAAATATATGACCAGGTATATGTCACAAAACAAGCTACAGAGGTAAGCCTCTAGAATGTTCTACAGTAGTAAAATTTTGTTGTTAAGCCCAATAAAAATTTTATTAAAAATTATTAAATTATTTACATATAAATGGGGATAGAGAGGAAAGA
The DNA here is from genome assembly GCF_039906515.1 of Pseudorca crassidens. Lineage (NCBI taxonomy): Eukaryota > Metazoa > Chordata > Mammalia > Artiodactyla > Delphinidae > Pseudorca > Pseudorca crassidens. The sequence goes on from NC_090316.1 coordinate 13,551,790, forward strand.
AGAAGAAAAAAGAAAGGAAGGAAGAAAGGGTGAGAGACAAAACCAAAAGTCTGGTGTGCCCTATTGTATGCAGGATCTGTAGAGGACCTAAAAGCACATTACAACTAAGCTGCTGAAGTAGACAGCTTTAAGGTCCTTTCCACTCCTGAGATATAAATATCTGCAAATCTTTAACAGACCATAAATACACCATAAAAATAACTTGCTTGTTATAACACAAGACAGTCAATAACAATCTTCGCTGGAGTCTTTAGAGTCTAAAATGACTTTCTAAAAAGATTTAATTTGCTTCTATCTATAACAAGAATGTCAACTTTTAACTGATGCCTTTTTACCCCCCCCCCCCACAATAAATAATCTTCTGCTAAGCAGGTAATTAAAGATAACGGTGCCCTTTAGAGCTACCCTCACATTTGGCATTCTTCTTCTCACAAACAATCATTACGAGACCAAAGGTTTCATTTCCTTATGGGATTGGGATGAGCCTCTTGAATCCTATTTGGCTGTTTTTTCCTTTGCTCTTGCCATTCCCCAAACCATTCAAAAGTTACAAGTGTCAATGTGTGCAAAAGAAGGGTAAAATGAGCAGTCCCGGCCTGTGCTTAGGAAAGTGTGCATATGCTTTTATTAGAGATGGCAGGGGGTCTGTTGACTCTATGTAAAAAATTTTAATCGAGTGTCAGAACTACTCTCTCTTCCAACTCTAGCTGGTCCTATGACAATCATCCAGCATCATCAACGTGGTGCCCTACTTTAAAAGCATGGGAGAATGTAGAGACACGTGAATTATGGGGGTAAATAATGCTGAATGCAAACCATCTGTCTGCAATTGTCCACCTACAAAGCAACATTTATAATGTAACAGATTTTTAGCTCTTGAATTTTTAAATTTTCTCAGACCCACTGTCCTAGTGCATATACAATCCATAACTAAGAGGGTAGGGACATCATTTAATTATTCCTCCATTCACCCATTCTTTCTCCCATTCAACTGGCAAATTTTTATTCACTATTTTAGGTTAAATATTGAATATTCTCCATCAAAGAGGCTTAAACACATCAAAGGATCAAATCAGAATGTTTTGCTTATCTTCAGATGAATAGAAAGCTTTGGAAACATATCCCTACATCAAACAGAAAATGGTTACCTTATTTAATGGTCATAATAACCAATTAGTTAACTGTCATGATTGCCTCCATATACTTAGATGGGGAAACTGAGACTCCACAATATTGAGTAATTTCAATAAGGTTAAATACCTAGTCAGCGATCTTAACACAGATCCTAAGCCAGGCTCAAACTCCGTGCTCTTATAAGCAGAAGATCTAGATTGAGAAACCTTAAAATAGGTCATATGAGCAAACTGATTTTTAATTGGTTCTGGTCTAGATACTCTATGCTCCTGTGATCACTTCATTTTTTTCCCCAAGGTTTGTTTTTGGTATGGCCTTGTTTAGGACAGAGTGATCATAAAGGCAACATCTACCTCTGGGAGATCTGAATGTGTCACCTACAATCATGAGTGACACGCAGAACACAAACTCAGGTTTTAACAACCTCTGGAAGCTCAAAAATTTCTTCTAGGAAAGTTTTATTGATACATGCATGCCTCTCTCAAATTCCTCCAGGGAAGTCTCACTGAAGAGACATTATCACTTGCCCTCAGATTAAAACCTAGAGGAAAACAAGGTGACAGAAACAAAGCAAGAATTATCATCCAAAAGCCTCAGGAAAGATGAGAAGCTGTTGCACAAACACAATCCAGAAATCAGTTTATATGAACCTCCGGTTCTTCTATAAAACTCCTCCTGGAGGTGCCCACAAACTGGCAACACGGTCATGGAACAGACAGAAAGAGAAGGGAACCTGCAGCCAACAAGACATTCCCACATGACCTGGCCTTACGGGCTCAGTACCAGGCTGCCTGTCTTTTGCTGTGTTCACACCTCAATAGTCGATCAAGAAGTTTTTTTTCAGCTCCTAAGTTCAAAAGTACAAGTTGGAAGCCTGGACCTGAAACATGCTCATCATGGTCGGAAAAAAAAATTCATTATGAAGTGGCCCCTCTTTATTAGAGGAGGTGATGCTTTCTCTTTCCTAAGAGTGTTACCTCTCAGCCAGACTCTCTCCCCAGTCTGGAGAAAGGTAGTATTTCTCCCAAGAAGAGAATGTGAATGAACTCAACACTGCTCAGGCTGAGGCAAAGAAACTGCAAGCACGCCTTTTGGCAAGAGTGTTGCTTTTGTACATTCCATCACTGAAGGAGTGATGGGGAAACGGTAGAGGGATACTGCAAACACTGGATTCCCAAGGACAGGCGTTCTCCCCATGTACTAGGCTCTCCAAAAAGAGGGGAAAGGATAGATCCCAATTCCATCTTGCCCCTCAAGGGCATCACTTGGGTCAATCTCTTTGTTTTCCCGGGAAAAGGTGCTGGCGACCATGAAAACGACAGCTAGAAGTCTGGGATACCCTGTGGCTTGTATGTGTGTTGATTATTGGTTGTTGTTTGCTTGGTAGGGATTTAGCAAGGCAATGCTGACTTTAAAGAGAGATGAAGTGTAAGGAACCCTGTGCCTCAGTGACATCTGATTCCTCACAAAGGATTTCCCTCTTTGTTCCCTAATGAGTCACTTATACGCTGAAACCTGGAAGACACTTCAGCAAAATCAATGAAAAGACATTTCTGCTATGAAGCACTATGCCTCCGATCTCTTGATTTCTCCAAAGGCAAGGCAAGCAGATAAAATCTAGTTCATCCATCAATTTACATTTCAGCATTAACATAAAGAGCAAACATGTAATTGACTTTTTGGTCTCTTATTTATCATGTCTTTGTTAAACAAATATCATGCTAGTTAAATCCCCAAACTAGACCCGAAGGACATATTTGCTCACCTGAGTTTGTGGAAATGCAAAACATCATGAGAAGTTTTGTGTTTCTTTTATAAAATTTCATAAAATGAAAATTGTGCCCAAAAAACAGGCATGATTCGATTAAACAAGATGACCAGACAAGGTTCCTTTCAGCTTTTTTGAGGCAATGAGAAAGAATTACATATTTCATCGAAGATTCCAAAAGGAAATCACACTGTCATTGCTACATCAAGGAGCACAAGGACATCAAAACGAAAAGCAAGCAGCTGTGGCTTAGGAGCACAGAACTTTTATTTAAAGAATTTAAAAATGGAAATAATCATTTTAACATAGGTAGACCATGCTATTGTCTCAAATCTGCCTGAAACATACTTCAGTAATACTCTGCCACTTCGGGCATATTGTAAAACACACACACTCCTCTGTACACTAGACTACTTTTCGGGTCAACACCTTCACAACTGTAATACCGTCCTGTCGCCTTGCTTTGCTGCCAAGTGGTGCTCATGTGCATTGTATGAACACATGCAGGTCTTGTGTGGCCAGTCCCCCCTGTATTCACAGGGGAAATGCAAGCATGCTTGAGGTTCTTCTCAGCTTCTCTTTCTATGGACAGAAAGAGCTTTCTCTTTCTATTTTATTGCTTCATCAATGAGATGCCACACCGGAAACCCCACCTCCGCCTCTATCCTACAAGAATCCCTCCTACACCTGATTCTTCCAAAACTTCCTTCCTGCCTCTACTCCAAATATTTGCTGTGTGTAATTGAGGTGAACGACAGCTGTACTCTTCTCTAGGTCTGAATATATGTAAAATTTTGAGCCTGAAGTTTTGGGTTCTGAAAAGTGAATGAATGAACGAATGAATTTAAAAGTCTGTTATTACTTGATAACCTCTGGAAAATCAGAAACATGTATAGTATTTTTATAAAACCAAATATGCCTTTAGCCGACCAAAAGAAAGTATAACTCAACGATCCAGTTTTGGTTTACAGAATAATGAACGGCCTTCCTTCAACACTTTCACACATTTGAAAATGCACAAACAATGAGAAGTGTTAGCTTTGCTTTATTATTAACACCCAGTGATAATATAGCACTGTTTATATAGCACTTACACAGCACAGTTCTCAAAATGCTTCCATATTAATTAGTTATTACGGGGATGAACACTGTATTCCTGTTTCAATATTTTACCCTTATACCCAAAGACTGAATAAATAGGCCTTTTCCACCAAGCCTTCCCCAGTACTGTCATTCTCCTACTGCTTGATTTTCAAGTGCTGATAAAACATGGTTTATTATAAGGGAGGGCTTGTGGCTTTCTACGTTATGGCTCTCTTTCTCACCAAATGGAACACAGAAGAGTGTGTGTTTTCTTATATTCCATCGAAACTCTCTGGGCAATATTGGAAACTCACCAACAGCACCGGGAAAATGAATGAAACATGAAGACCTCTTACTCGTTCTGGACTAGTTTTGAAACAAGGCTGCCGTATGGAAGTAATTGTCAGACTTCCACAGGGTGCTAAGTCTACCGAATGTAGCCCATGTCATTTGAACAAGAAAGAGGGTATTTCAGTATTGAGGGGAAAGAAATGCTGAAAGGACCAAAGTGAAAGGGTTGTGGGAAAAAGAGTTCTCTCTTAAACAAGAAAATGCATAATAAACCATGTGAATTAATTCCCCATTAATTTAGTTCCTGGTGATAGAAAACAACAGAGGTGTAATTAAAAACTTCATTCCCCATCCCTACCGTATCCAAGGATTTCTTCAAGTGTAAGCGCTCAGAGCTCTTGAGTGAGCACCTACAATGTTGGACATTGTACCACTGGCCAAGGGGCATTTCACACACTTCAGTCTTGATCCGACATCAAGGCAGAGCAAGGATATCTGCTCGGCCCTCCTGTGTCCTGGTGGCCCTAATGGTCCACGATTAACATCGGCTGGGCAATGCTGCCCTCAGTAACGCTGCACAAAACAGGATCAAGTAAAATAAAGTAGCATTATCCTTTTGAATTCACATTTCTCTCCCTCTTTAATAGACCCTTTCCTGCCAAAGTGATCCACAGTAAAAGCAACTCAGTTTTCACAGAGGAAAAAAATATCCATCATGATGGTTCTTCGGCCAACATGCATGTGTATCAAATTGATTTCATGGGTTTTTTTGTTTTTTTAGATTTTTAAGGAGGAATTATGTATGTGTGGAAAGGGGAAAGGTTATTAAGAGTTAAAAAGAGTTTTTGTTTGGTAGCTGTTGATTTTTTTTTCTTGTGAGTTTTTGGTTGTTTGTTTTGTTTTATAAATAAGAACTAAGATTTCTTAGTGAAAGTTTCAGGATTAAAAGAAACAAAGTGGTAATAGCCCAGGGCTGACTCTTGATACCCTTCTCGCCCTCCTGGGAGGATGTCACATGGTGGAGTGAGGTGCTTCCAGAAAATGACAAGCCCTGAAATCGGGGACCACTGAGAAAAGTTTAATGCAGTATAACAGCTCCTCTTGCAGCGAGCTGTTTCCTGGGAACGCTAGACTATGGCTGGGCACTGGATTTTGTGAACTTCTTCCTGCAGGGGGTGGGAGTCCTCTTACAGCCGTGGAACAACCAAGCAACAGAGCCAGAGTTGGGTCCAAGCCCTCCTCTGTCTACCATGCCACAGAACTTCCTGGAAAATGCACACACATTTGGGGGCTTTCTTAATGAAAAGAAAATGGAGAGCATGGAGCTGAGAACACAAGGAAGAAAACAGAAAAACCTTCAGCTATTTACAAGCACTCCTCTTCTGAGTCTTAATTACCAAAACATTTCCTATCATACAAACACTATCCTATCACAGAGATATCTCAGAGACTTAACTCTAATTTCCCATCAGTACTGGGCATCACACAGCAGATGGGGAATTTAACCACTGAGTCAAACGCTGTTTCTGCAGGAACAGATGTGAGCTGTGCTTCCCACAGGAGGTGGACCCAAACGTTTCAGCAAAAGAAGCCTGGTAAGACATGGAGAACAGACTTGTGGTTGCCAAGGGGGAGGGTTTGAGGGAGGAATGGAGTGGGAGTTTGGGGTTAGCAGCTGTAAGCTTTTATATACAGGATGGATAAACAAGAAGGTACTACTGTAGAGCACAGGGAACTATATTCGATATCCTATGATAAACCACAATGGAAAAGAATATTAAGAAAAAGAATGTACATATGTATAACTGAATCACTTTGCTGTACAGCAGAAATTAACACAACATTGTAAATCAACTATACTTCAATTAAAAAAAATAAAAAAAGAAATCTGATAACCCCAAACAAAGGTTTTCAGAAAAACAAATCACTAACTTTCACCGAAAAAAACAAAAACAAAAAAAACAATTCACGAGCTGTACTTTCAAAGGACTCTGAATAATGACCTTTAGGAAATGAAGGGAAGGGAAAGGAACAATCCAACCAAAGCTATGTGATTGGTTTTCTTATGATTTTCACTTTGTCATAACACCATCTTTCTTTAACCATCAAAATCCTATAACCCAGAAGCACGTATAAAATAGTTAAAATCAGAGAAATGGGATTTCTTCACTCACTACACAAAGTGAGCTTTTCTTTCTCCTTCAAGACCAACATAATTCATCGTTTATTTTAATAACTTTCCTTCCAAGTTTTTATCTTAAACACTCATTTTAAAACTTCCTCCAGAATTATATAAAGGCATTCTATTTTTATCTTTCTTTTTTGTATTTTATTGAGCCATCTATGTTATCAAGACTATCTCATAATTGGGTTCCTTACCTTCTGATTACTTTAACCTGTCCGTGAATATAATTAGACTCAATTTACCAGCAGACTAAATTCCAATTTTTTTCCCTTCACCGTGATCTTCCCAACCCTTTTGTCCTCTCTTATCTTGCCTCTGCAAACAGACTTCACTTTTCTTTCTTAAATGTCCTCTTGTGTTCATGGAAAGTAAGGGAAGACTCGCAGCCATAACATAAAGTCCATGCTTTTTTCAAAAACTTGAAGAAATTCTCTCTCCTTTTCCTCAACTCAATACAACAGGTTTCCTGGGATCTCAAGTTACTTTGCCAAATTTGTGGCTAAACACAAACTGCCTGATTATTTTTCTTGATTGTATCACTGCTAATTAGAGATACATGGACATTTATCCTAATTTGGAGACCCAGTAAGGTAATAAGAATCCAATAAGGTGACTCCTTGCTCTTTTAAACATACCGCTTTTTCCAGTGGATATACATGTTCAAAGCATCCCTAAAGATACTTGGACTTCAGTTCTGCCTTGATGGGATTTACCACCACTCTGACAATTCGAAAATTCAATCACTGAATGACTGCTCTAGCTTTCAGATGAGCATTTCAAACTTGCTGAAAAGCACAGGTGTTTCAGGGAGGTTATTTCCCATGCACATAAAGTCCAAATTTAACACAGAGCAGAAATAATCCCTGAAAGACGAAAATGAGGCAGAAGGTTAACGTGGACCAGACTTTTCTTCCCAAAGAGACCTTGGAGTGGATAACAGAGCTCTCCCTCAACCCAGGACTGTTTAAAGAGTGAAGTCCTACTCTGAAAGAAAGGTTGGACAGAATGATGTGTCACTGTACGCCCTGCTCTCACCCCCAGTTCACAGAGTGGCATGGTAGTGGACAACTTAGAGGCCACATGAAAGGCAACTCTACACTGAGAAGTGGGCATCTATGTGGCTGCATCTGCAAGATGGCGGCTCATAGCTGGGCACCATCAGGAGTACAGGCTGAAGTCTGCACGTGAGTCTACGGAGGGACAATGGTCTCCAGGAACTCATCAGTCTGGCTCTTGGGCAGAGAAAGACACTTGTGTCTGATGGGAAGCAATCAGAGTGTCAAATGCAGACTTCACATAAAGGTTAAGTCTTTAGGATAAGATCAAACATGTAAGACTGACCCAACATTAATGTGACATTAACCTCCACCACATCCTTATCAAAGATTCCTGTTTGCTCCCATCACTTTAATTTAATGGGAGTTGATAACTGTTTCACTACAATCACCACCTGACATTAAAAAGTCAAGGTATCTCAGTTCACAGAAGTTTTCCTAGCCCTCTTTAGAATCTCACAAACACCTGTGAGCCAATACCTATTTTAGAGGTGATAATTTCGAGGCATTACACATACATCACAGCTAAGTACACAGACCATGGAATCATATCCAGGCTGGAGTCAATTCCTGCCTTTACTAGTGATTAGCTGTGTGCCCTTGAGCAACTAACATTGTATAAAAGGTCAATGATAATAATACCTTTGTCATAGAATTAGTGAGAGGATTCAGTGAGGTAACAGCACATGGAAAGAGGAAAAACTGCTTCTTGGGGAGAAAAATTAAGACAATTTTGAAACAGACAAATTAAGAAAGTTACTTGTTATGGAAAACCCTAAAGCCAATTGAAGAGGAAATAGGAGTAGGAGAAGAGTATGCAACCATCTAACGGGATTATTCACACATTCTATCGTCCCAAGATTAATACGACAGAGGCACAAATGTCTGCTTGTACATCTTCCATTTTGTGACTTACCAAATTCAGAAAGGAAGCAATCTTTTCTCCCAGACTGTTCTCAGTTGGATAAAAGGAAACAAAGCAGGAAACATCTTTCTTTTTTAAGTGATGGTTCTCTGTACTGGTTTCCAACGCAGGAGGAAAACAGGAATAATAAAAGCCTAGGTCCATTCACATAACATTGGGACCAGATTTAAATGGCAGCTCAACCAAACAAGTTAAAACTAGACACCTAAAACCTGACATCCTAAACCTGTACATACATTTTTAAAAAACTAACAATTACTGTGTGATTGAAAGCTTTTCTAAGATAAAGAAGGGTCTCCACCTGAAATGCATTACCTAGATTATTCAATAACTAGAAATAAAGCATAAAATTTCATTTATCCTATAGTTTTAAAGATCACCACTTTAAAATGAAAATTGGAATAGGCTAACAGTTTAAAAGCTACTTTCCTATGCATGCAGCGAGAGTGCCATATTTCATGAAGGTTGCTCCCACCCAGAGATAACAGCAGTGGCAGCTGTTAAGCTCTTATAGAGAATAAGACTCAAGGACTGTGTTAACATCATACAAGAAGTAACGCTATGTTCATAAAACAGACAAAACAAACTCGCCTTTGCATCATATTACAGGAGAATTTTCTACTTCCATTATAATATGGGGAACTAAATAGCATTTGGGTTCCTCATCAGAACTTATTCTCTGCTTCTCTTTCTTTTCCCAAAGGTACCAATGAGAGCCAACAAAAAGTATCCCTTCTCTTCCTCCCCAAATAGTCCTTTATAGCAAAAACATTAGTACTTTATAGTAAAAACATTGGTAAAGACCTGTTTTCTCATTCTGGTTCCAGCACTCTATTGCTGCCTAAACGTTTGTTGTTGTTGTTGTTGTTGTTATTGTTTTTGGCTGCATTGGGTCTTCGTTGCTGCGCGCGGGCTTTCTCTAGTTGCGGCGAGCGGGGGCTACTCTTCATTGCGGTGTGCGGGCTTCTCACTGCGGTGGCTTCTCTTGTTGCGGAGCACGGGCTCTGGGCGCGCAGGCTTCAGTAGTTGTGGCTCGTGGGCTCAGTAGTTGTGGCTCACGAGACCTAGAGCGCAGGCTCAGTATTTGTGGTGCTTGGGCTTAGTTGCTCCACAGCATGTGGCATCTTCCCAGACCAGGGCTTGAACCCACGTCCCCTGCATTAGCAGGCGGATTCTTAACCACTGTGCCACCACGGAAGTTCCCTACTGCTGCCTAATCTTTAATAAATAATTTCCTTTGTTCTTCAATTCAGATAACATTGAGTTTGCACAGTCCTCACAGATGGGCAACATCTCACCTCAATCTCCTATCTGCTGTCAGAAATCTGAAGGCTGCAGGACAGGAATCTCTGTGGAAACCATGTAAGTTGTGGTCCTGAAACAGAGTAGCCTGCAGCAGTGGCTGGTGATCCCAAAAGAACCTTAGAGGAGGGATGTTGGGTTTAGAGCCAAGAGTCAAAAGGCAGGAAGTCTTTGAGAAGGAAAAAGGCTAGGACAAGAGCTGCAGACAAAATGTTGAGCCCCAGTCTGCCCCTTCTGACAAGCTTCTCCAGGAGATCGGGGGAGGAGCATGGCCCCATCACTGTGTAACATCAAAGAATGGGATCCCAAAATGTAAAAGTCAGCGAAAGTGTATTTCTCCCCCCAAGATATATATCTTGCTAATAGTACTCTTCAGCTGGACCTTCAAACAAATTTTCCTACTTTCTTACAGGTGGTAAATCCTCTGCAATTCAGAAGGACACTTGTTCTGACGGGCTGGACCTTCGTGGTCAGCGGTCGGCTTCCCGAGAGACCAGTTAGAGTAGTTAAATAGCACTTGCTTCACTTCAGATCTCCCCAGAGAAGAGGTGTTACATCTTCCCTCCAAGAGACCAATTTCTCCGGCCCTGCCGTCACTAGCTCTCGGAGTAAGCAGTGGCCTCAGCGGCTCCCTCCAGTTCAGCCACTCCTGGGGTCTCATACTATTTTTAACAAGGCCATCTGTCTGCACGGTAACCAGATCCATCACTACGTAGCCAGCAGTGCTGCCAAAGTGATCGGGATCTCAGACAACTGAAAACACTTTGGCCACAGGAAAAGAGTGTTCATTATTAGCCTCTGTCCTATTATCTAGGAAATGGGAAAATCTAAAGCAGGAAGGGCTCCCTGACGCCTCCAATTAAGTCAAATCCCATGCTAATTAGTTCCCATCCTTCCCATTTAGCACAGTTAGTGAGTTCACCAGTCTTGTGTGAGTGCAGGATTACTGACTGTCTACTGCACTAAGCTGTTAGCTCCATCAGGGCAGGACCATGTCTTTTGTCCCGTTTTACTCATTATTTTATACCCAGTAGCCAGCACAGTGCCAGGCACATATGAATGCTCAATGCAATGTGTTATATGAATGAATGCAGAAATTCATAGATGAACAATGAATAAACCAACATGAACAAACATACGCTCTGGTCCTCCGTTTCCACAACTGTCGATTGAGGATTCAGACAATATCTTTCACCGTCGCACGATTTAAATAATTCTTTTCTTTTCAGGTCTATATTACCAGGTATAAGCCATGCTTATATTTAGAATACATTCATTCAACATATGTAGCAAATTGGAATTGCAAAGATAAAAGATGAAGATCCTGCCCTCAAGATATTTTCAGTTCAATTACAAATTCAGACAAGTTTATTAGAATACAGAGTGCTTGCTACTCTGACATGGACACATCCATACAGCGATGAGGGGACCCGGCACCCTATTTCACCTATCCTAGAGGAGAAATAATGGCAGAGAGGAGGGAGGGAAATGTCTAGAAGGCTTTCCAGAAGATATGACCCAAGAGCTGGCTTAATCAGATAAAGAAGGGAAGGAAGAAGGAAGACTTTCTGAGACTTGGTGTATGGATAAGGAGGCAAATGAGAACTTGTTATTTTCCAAGTAATGCCCGTAGCTGCATGTGGCTGGATGCATGACATATGGTTCAACCCATATGACAAACCCACAGGTCCCTCCCTCTTGGATCTAAACTTTTTTACCAGCCTAATGCACCTGAAGGATTGGAAGCTGTGATGTGTCTACCGTTAACTCTAGAATACAGACGCATGATGCTTAAAGGGCAGGGCTGTTGGGAGCCACGGCACTGGAGCAGGCCTGTATCTTGATAAACGATACTACACACAAATTTTTTAGATGCTTGTGATGATTCTTCCCCTTCCTCCAATAACACTGCTATCGATACTTTCAGAGAAGCTGGGAAGAACTGTGTTCCTATTTTGTAGATGAACAATTGCAGGCAGGGACAGATACTTGCCAATATTTTCCAAATCATTAATGTTCAACTGTGAGACTGTTCAGCACTTTTCGTTCCCAAGAAATCAGAAATCTCATATATCTGCTTCAAGTGATTGATCTGAGTGCGAATTTCAGTATAATTGCTGTTGTTGCACCGACCGCAGACAATGAGGGATACGAATGCGCCTTTCAGCTGACTGACAGAAGAAGAACCAGTGAGGAGATGGGAGGGACAGATGAGCTCTGGAGTCCTTCTTTTAAACCCTGAGACTCTCCACATCTACCTTCACCCCCAAAGCTGGATCTAATACGGCTACCTGGGAGGAGATAAGCAGACAGGTGATTCAGAGGAAGAAGCAGAGGAGCAATGCTGCAGATGTAAGAGACAACTACTCTAGTCAATACGGCTCTCCCGTCTACTCCCCAACAGTGCCTGCAAATCTAGGTACGAAAGCGACTTTCAGTGGACTCTTTACGCTTCAGCCTCACCTCAAGTCCATGTTCACATTCCTGTTATGAGACTGGCCATTTCTAGCTCACGCACGGCAGTTTTCACACCTTTGTAAAGGTTGCATATTTGAAGTCATCCTCTTAAGGAACAAATTCAGTTACTGCACAGGCAAAAGGCCAGTGAAATGACTTTAAATGCTGATATTATTTTTAAAGGGCAAATCAATTTCCAAAACCAAATTAAATGGAAAAGTCATTAAAAAGTCATGGCAGGACTAAAGCATGTGTTTAGGTATGTCATTCCATTGCCCAAATCAAATGAAGTTCAAAAGCAATGACTTTTTGTCTCGGAGCAAACAGTTTACAAGAAAAAGTACAAATATCAAAAATAAAGGCTGAGGGCTTCCCTGGTGGCACAGTAGTTGAGAGTCCTCCTGCCGATGCAGGGGACACAGGTTCGTGCCCCGGTCTGGGAGGATCCCACATGCCGCGGAGCGGCTGGGCCCGTGAGCCATGGCCGCTGAGCCTGCGCGTCCGGAGCCTGTGCTCCACAACGGGAGAGGCCACAACGGGAGAGGCCACAGCAGTGAGAGGCCCGCATACTGCAAAAAAATAAAATAAAATAAATAAAGGCTGAATATTGGACCTAGCATCAGGCTGTACAGAATGTCACCCACTCTACTATCAGATTGAATATTTCACGCCTTCCCTTTCCTTGTAATAATTATCAAACCGCAGTTTGACAAATGGTTTGCAATTTGAAAGAAATCATGGGAAAGTTTATCTGGCTTAACAATGAATGTGTATACAACTCAATAAAAAGCATTTCCTTGCTGCTCACTCACAACTTCTTTCTCTACACACACAAGTAACAGCCTATGGTTAATGTCTCAGAGGTACTCGATGAGAATAAAGAAACGCCTTCTACATGTTGTAAATCAGAACACGCATTTGCTTTTTTAAATCCGTATTTTAAAAACTAAACATTCCCAAGGGTTTCTAACCCTCCAAGCACAATATTAAGTTTTCTTACATTCCAAACCCAACCAAGAGCTGAAACACACTTGCAGCAGGAAATTATACACGGTGATCACGTGGACTCTACTCAGCTTTGGAAATGCCAAGCCTCCTAACAGACTCCTGTCATCCTGGCTCACATTCTTACAGAACAAGAGGGACTTGATTTTTCTTCTTCAAAGGGCACGGGGAATTGGCAGACTTTTCTTCGAGGAATCAGGAAGGTGAAATCTATCACCTGAAATGATTACCAGATTAACAGCAGAAAGCGATCAAGTACCAGATCAAATTATCTGCTCACAACAGGTCATTGTGGGTTTAGGACTTCTTACAAAGATGTTTTGGAAAAAGCTTTTGTTCATCAAGAGGAGAGGAAGGAAAGAAGCCTTTGGGTCTCAAACTTCTCATTTCAGGTTTCTCTTAAAGCTCGGCTCTGCCTCTGTCTCCTGTCTTATGTCATACTTTCAGATTCAGGGAAGACTCTAATTCTACCTGATTGTATCACAGCAGTTGCAAAGCTGCAACAGCCGTGATGTGGAAAAAGCAAATTTTCCTAGGAGAAGTGGAGGAAAAGTTTGTGGTTTTGTCGTTTGGATTTTTGCTTTTTTAATTTTTTTTTATTACCATATACAATTGGTTTAGGTTCTAAGAGGAAACTTTTAAATTATGTAAAAAGCTGCTAATCAATTTTGAACACTGCCTCATTATTGAATATGTGCATCCCCTTGTCAGCAATAAAGAAGACATGATACTAATTATGCAAAGACAACTGTATCATACCAACAAGATACTTCATCTAGTCTTCCCTTAAAATGGGCGTTGTAATCTACTCAACATTGAGGTATCAGGCTAAAGAGGAGAGGAATGTTCTAGACCCTCACTGGTGCATCATTTTATGTATTCTTTCAGTAGCACAGCCTTTACTTGGTCAATCTGTGTCTTACTCTTCCTGCCTTTGACCTCTAGACACAATATGTTTTCCCACAGAATAATACTGACGGTGACACCTAGGTAACACTATTTTAGAATGGTCATTTTACTATTACGAAGGTTCTCAGCTTTATCAGAGAAAAACGCAACAAATTTCTGTCTTTTGGTGGAGCAGAAACAGTCACTTAACCGCTCTGAATCTCAGCTTTTGAAACAGAAAACAGGAAACAATGTTTCTCCCCTACCTCCTCAAGTTGTTATGAAAGTCAAGTGATATGACATGTGAAAGTGTTTTTGAAACATTTTGAGGAACCATCACAAATATGCAAGAACATAACCATTTGAGTGAGTTGAAATCTAATTTGTTAAATGAAGGTGGAGTAAAATGGAACTCAGACAATTATCTGAACGAAGGAGGGAGAAAAGAACAACTCTGGCTATTGAAAGTGATCCTTGCTCTAAATTACCCACACTGGCCTTTTACATTCCTCAAATACACCAAATGATCGTTTTTTTTTTTCCTCTTTGCCCTTACTTGCGGAGAGAAAGTCGAAGCTGAAGATATCATTACTGTCGTCATTATTACTGTGCAGCACACCTGCTAGTCACAATGTTCAATAACTACTGGACATATGGTAACTGCTTTTCATGCTAAAAACTAATAGGCGTATGTCGCCTGGTTAAATGACACATCTAATACGTTTGAGAACTGATTCACAGCAATCATTCACAGGAATGATTTATATTTTCACAGCTAAATGCCCACCACACAAACTTTTCTTGATCTAATTCTGCTCCACAGAACTATCTGGCTGCACAAAAGTGCTCTTCTATTCTAAATCGTTCCATGTCTTCAGCACTATGAGTGTTTCCACAGTATGAACATTGCTGTACACGCCTGTCTACTGCACTAAGCTGTCAGCTCCATCAGGGCAGGACCATGTCTTTTATCCCGTTTTACTCATTATTTTATACCCAGTAGCCAGCACAGTGCCAGGCACATATGAATGCTCAATGCACATGGTTACAGCGCCATTTACAGAACTTAACATAGATGAATCGTAATGGTATCTACTTTGAGCCTATACCACAAAGCAAACCCGGGAATGCCTGCGACTCTGCCCTCTCATCTTTACAACCCTGCCTATCAAGGCGCCCTCTCGTCCTACATTCTTTTCACGGCGAACAAATTGGGACCCTCTCTATTCTATTAATTTCCTTGCCAGGACATGGCTGTCCATGTCTTAGTCATGAGTATCCCTGAAAGGCTAGCCAGATACTTTGCTTTCCTAGGCACAGTTTTGCTAGAGACAGTGTTATTTCTAAGTATTGATCTGGCAAAAGAACTAAGCAGGCCGACTGTCCAAATGTAGACACACACCCCCATCATGGGGGAAACGGCCAAGGGGGAAAAGGTGCAATGGAACTCAAGTTCAAATTTCCATGTTCCATCTGACTTTGAAAAGCCAAGGTGATGCTATGAAAGGTCAGATTCAAGATAAGTCGCATCTTCATTTGCTAAAAGAGGAAAAGTTCAGACCATCTCAGGGAACCATTTTGCTTTAGTAGTAGAATATACAATGGATTATCAAACCCACTTTTTGTCCAGCTCAGAGCTCTCACTATGCAGATATTGTTCACCTTCTGCAATACTGGCTGTTTTATTCTTTGATGGTTATATGTAAGCCATTTGTAATAAAGCAAACTGTAAAAATAATTTATAATTTAAGGTATCATCATAGCTCTTCCTTGCCAAATATCTTTACTATTTCCCATGCTAATTGTATGTCCCTTCCAAAAAACCAATGGTGTGTGAAGAAGCTTCATACGTGGAAAGTAAAGTAAGCATTTGATGTAGATTGCACTATGATGCTATAGCATTCTTCACACACACCCCAAAAAATGAGGGAACCTCAGATTTTGCTGGGGAGAACAACATTATGATGGACCCAGGAACTACAGCAAATAATGAAACAAAATGAATGGTAGTGCAGCTTGTTGCTTTCAGTTTCATAACTTCACAGACACTTGGTGCTTGGTACCGCAGACCCCAAATCCATCTGATATCCTTAGTAACATTAATAAGGCCTTCTCTTTGCAGTTTTACAACTTGCTTTTCAAATAAAACAATGTTAATAATAAAGCATTTGTCTTTCTGCTTCTTAAGTTGACACATGATTATATCCAAAGAATAGAAAGGATACAACTGAAATATTTTTGAAATAAATTTCAGATAGTTCAGGGTACATTGTCTTCCACCTAGCGGGCATCAAAGGATACTCACATAATCCTTCTAAGAAACGGTGTCCATGTTTCACTCATAATAAGCACAGAAAATGGAAAACCATTTTCCCAAAGACAGACAACGAAATATTTCCTTCTGCTCTGAAGGCTGCTCCCAAGATACCATCACACACTTATTTAAAATCTTTTAACAGGCTAAAAAGATGAGAAAATTAGCTTTTAATTAGCAGTGTGGATGGAAGGTTTTAGCATTTCCTTTCTCCTCCTTTTTCAACATATGTGATAAAGCATCGAGCTTAGTCATACTGAGCACTTGAATCTACATATCCTGGTCCACCTCTCCCTGAGACAGACTGAATCATTTCATCTTTGAAACATTCAGTTTCCACACATGTATCACATCACCCTGAGAATACTACCACCAACATTATCAGAGCACCATGGATGCAGGAGGGGAGAAACTTGAAGGAAGGGGTGTCCGCAACAGTGAATACTATGGAAAATGAGAAGTAATGATCAGATTTTGTGACTAGGAGTTGCATGTTGGTCCCTGAGAAAATAATTTCAGTTGAGTAGGATGGGCAGACATCAAGCCATATGTGGTGAAAAAGAGCGTAGGGGACAAGAAAAAAAAAAAAAGTGACAAACAGTGCATACTCTCTCTAAAAACCTTTGCCAATGAAGCTAGGAGGAAGGTTGATCACCAATGGGCAGAGGGAAGTAATTAGGGAACTGAGGCCTGGATACCAGTCCAGCAACGATCAAGGAAGCAGCACTGAAATAAATCCCTGGGGAGTCCTGACAAAGAAGGGAGGCAAGAGAGGCCACAAAGCACATGAGTGGTGACAAGACACCCTCCTTGACCAAACTCTAAGTCCTCCAGACCTTGACCTTGGTGTCTATTCTTGTTGGGCCTGCATCGCCAGCTGTAGCAAGAATCTTGCTAAGTCATTTTAAAGTGAACTCTGCATCCTCATCTGATCAAATTCCTTACCCCAAACCCACATTCTTGGTATCTGATCACCCTGGTCTGCCTTGAGCAAGAATCCCGTTAGATCGGTTTAACCAGAATCCTCCCTTTACCCCTGATGCCTCTATAGCAATTTTCCAACCACAGACTGACCCTGCTCTTTGGCTGTAAATCCCAACTTGCACAAGCTATAATGAGAACCAAGTCCAGTTTTACACTGAGGTCTCTTTTCCCTATTGTAATAGTCCTGAGTAAAATCTATTTTTATTGTTTTAATTAGTCAGCCTCTGGTTTTTCTGTAATAGTGAGCAGGGGGGACAGGTAAGAAAAAAGGGATCAGCGGGGGGCAAGATTGAATTCAGTGGACGTCGGGAAATGAGGCTGAATGAAGACACCTGTTGGGGGAAGAAAAAGTGATACTGGGAGAGCAGAAATTTTGAAAAATTCCGTGTTCAAACCTCTAGTAGATTATCTTAGCCATATCACACTTTATTATTTCCTCATCCTTTTAGAAAACAGATTCAACCAAAATTTCCCTCTGCTGCATTTCTCAGAGACAAGAAATACAAACATGCCACAGAGAAGTACATTACTGATTCAGAGATGGAGATGGATGTCATAACCACCGAATTATTTGCAAGGCAACACAGCAAAGTGTTACTGAACAAGGAATTCACAATTCTCCACTTCAGTAATGCATTTATAAAAGCACAGGTAAGGGGCTTCCCTGGTGGCGCAGTGGTTGAGAGTCCGCCTGCCAATGCAGGGGACACGGGTTCGTGCCCTGGTCCGGGAAGATCCCACATGCCGCGGAGCGGCTGGGCCCGTGAGCCATGGCCGCTGAGCCTGCGCGTCCGGAGCCTGTGCTCCGCAGAGGGAGAGGCCACAACAGTGAGAGGCCCGCGTACCGCAAAAAAAAAAAAAAAAAAGAATGGCAGGGTTTTATCAGGGAAAGTTCCAGTGAAGTTAACATGTGTTGCTTGAAATAAGCTAATTCTTCTCTCCTGAAAACAATAGTATCAATATGCTCTCCTCATATTGTTCTTCTCCTTCCAGTTTTATTGAGATGTAAGTGACATACAGTACCGTACAACTTTAAGGTTTCCAGCATAATGATTTCACTTACATACATCATGAAATGATTATCACAGTAAGTTTAGTGAACATCCATTATCTCATATAGATGCAAAACTAAAGAAATACTTTTTCCCTGTGATAAGAACTCTTAGGGTTTACTCTCTGTACAACTTTCCTATATGCCGTACAGCAGTGTTAATGATATTTATTGTGTTGTACATTACATCCCTAGTACTTTCTTATCTTATAACTGGAAGAGGTTTGTACAGGTGCCACGTATCCAGCCACAGTGCTCGACTCTGAATAGGCAGTGAATAAATATTCACTAAATGAAGAAATGGATGCTACTTCTTCAACCTCACCAATTCTAATTTATTTACTTTCAGGGAGAAGCAAGTAAGAATGATACAAGGAAAGCAAGAGTTAATTCCATTAGAACTCCTGGCATTATATGCATACCACTTATGACACAGTCCATTCTACTTTACATTATAGTTACTTCTAAGCAAGGTTTTTCTATTATCCTGTAAGCTCCTCAGTCCAAAACCACAATCTGACGTCCTCCTTGGAACCCAAAGAAACACCTAATATAGAATGTTTTGCACACATGAGGCATTAACAAATATTTGTTGAATGTTCAACTTATGTTTAATATAAACTTCTACCAGCACGATATTACATAAATATACATACTGAGGAGAGTGCTGGTAATGAACTGCCTCATGGTGCCCAGCCTGAAGGCAGGTTTAAAGGAAATTCATCATTTATGTCAGTCAAGCCTCACGATGTACCATATCCAAGGATCCAAACAGCATCCTCACTGATTTCCTCTGGTCACTTCGTATTACTGTATACTGAAACCAAATATAAGGCAGCTTTAGAACTGACCTGCTTATAACAAGGTAGAGATGAACTTCCCTGTGGGCAGTTCTTCTAAAATTCCTGGTCACTTCGTATTACTGTATACTGAAACCAAATATAAGGCAGCTTTAAAACTGACCTGCTTATAGCAAGGTAGAGATGAACTTCCCTGTGGGCAGTTCTTCTAAAATTCCTGGCTGCAGAGGTTGCTCACCCTGCTACACCTGCCTGGGCTTCAAACCCCACAGTTAAGCCTTGCCATGTGGATGACTTTTGGAACTCTGTGCCATAGATGTCAGCACAATAAAGCTTTTTTGCTACCATCAGGGAAGAACTCATTGGCATAGTCCAAGAGTGATCTGTCTTGTTTTGAACTCTGTTCTGTAGATGGCATGGTACAGTAAGGTCTTATAAACAGATAATAAATGAAATGGATACTGTTGCATGTAAAATCCATTCTGAGAAGAGAAGTCTGACAGTAAAAAGGAAATAAGAAAGTATATGCAAGTCTTTATCTTTTCCACGTCATCAGTATCAGCTTCAGGAAGGAAGGGGTCTCGAATGTATTAATTCAAATGCAACATATGGTGACTTACCCCGATGGACCCCCCAAAATCTTTGGTCAGACTGCAATTAAAGAGATTCTAATGGTCTAATTAGGAGCAAAGTGACTTTCTTAGCAAAAGGAAAAATACCAGTCTCCTAGATCCACGACCTTTAATCACCTCTGCTGATCTGGGACTATCAAAGAGAGCATTTTCTCCCTCCTTTAAAATCAGGCCGTAAATGCTCTCAAAAACTGACTCCTAAATTTCAGGATTAAGAAACACTTAATCAGCCACTGAAGTCCCAAATATAGGGTGAACTCAACCGTAGCGATGATTACTAAAACACCTCTCACTTAGAAAACAACCTAATATGGAAAGAGGATCCACTTTAATCACACACAGGGGAAATAAGTTAATAAAGAATAGAAAATAGAACCTCTTTATGGGAGGATTTTTCCCTAACAAAGTATGAACCCTGGAAACTATTGCTAGAATTGCATGTAATATACTAAGAGTATGGTAAGTTTACCCAAGTATAAAAATAATAGTTGCCCCAGGGACTTCCCTGGTGGTGCAGTGGTTAAGAATCCGCCTGCCAATGCAGGGGACAGGGGTTCGAGCCCTGGTCTGGGAAGATTCCGCATGCCGCGGAGCAACTAAGCCCATGCGCCACAACT
The DNA here is from genome assembly GCF_039906515.1 of Pseudorca crassidens. Classification (NCBI taxonomy): domain Eukaryota; kingdom Metazoa; phylum Chordata; class Mammalia; order Artiodactyla; family Delphinidae; genus Pseudorca; species Pseudorca crassidens. Next base: position 13,572,281 of record NC_090316.1, read on the forward strand.
ACTAAGCCTGCGCTCTAGAGCCCCCGAGCCACAACTACTGAGCCTGTGAGCCACAACTACTGAAGCCCGCGTGCCTAGAGCCTGCGCTCCGCAACAGGAGAAGCCACTGCAATGAGAAGCCTGTGCACCACAACTAGAGAAAGCCCGTGCACAGCAATGAAAACCCAACGCAGACAAAAATATAAATAAATAAAATTTATTTATTTAAAAAAAAAAAAATAGTAGCCCCAGAAGAAAAGACTTCTAGAGAGAAAGAGGTAAGGGAAGAATCCACAGAAGCATTGCTCTTTTTAACCGGTTTTAGGATCCCCAAAACTCACTCTCAGTTTTTGTCTCAGGAAAACCTTTGGGACAGGAAAAGGAAAAATACACTCATCAAGCCCCCAGAATAGTCCAGATCCTACAAAAGTTCTCTGGGAAAAAAATATTCAATCACTTAATCTAAACCACAACCTTTTGGGCATAGGTTTTATTACCTCCATTTACACATGAGTAAACTGAAGCTCAAAGTAGCAACAGAAAAATAGTGATGATGTAAGTGAAGTAAGATCACCCTGGATAACTTAGTTCCTGAAACCCCCTTTGAAGGTACCTTTTCATGCTATACACAATGTTTTCTTTCTTCCAAGGTACGTTTTCCACGTCACCTACCATTTGAGTTCCATGAGCTTATGCCTAGAGGCACACCCAGAAGTGGGAGTCATGCAAGGACAGGAGCAGACTGGGAGAGGTGAGAGCTGCCCAGCATGTGCATCAGGGGAGGTGACAGGAGATTTCTACATGGACAAGATGCTGAGCGCTTCAGCATGACGCTGTTCCCCTAGCTTCTGAGATGGGCAGGTGTGAAAAGAGTACCAAGAAAGACAGCTCAGCACCCCGTCTGGCTCCACCCATGGCAGCATGTCCTAGGGGAGCAGAGCCTAACATCTGGAGCCAGACTGCCTAGGTCAGAACCCGGTTACCACTTCCCAATTCTGTAACATTGAGCACATCTCATTGAGCACAATCTCTCTGCCTAAATGGCCTTACCTGTAATAACAGCACCCGCTTCACATGGTTGCTGGGAGCATGAAATGAATATATATAAAACTCTTTGAACAGTACCTGGCCAATAAGCACAATAAGTATTAGTTGTTACTGACATTGTTTCTGTATATGATATTGAATATGAAGCCCCAGCACTGGGTCATTCAACAAAAGGTACATGTAGGACATTGACAATGAACTATGAGAAATATAAAACTAACAACAAGCCCTCACACATGCCACAGACTGTTCAGACACATACCAAGTAACAGAGGTTTCCTTTTGTAATGAAAATTTTAGCTACACAGATCACAACAGTATCAACCAATAGAAGGGGAAGAGGCAGAGTAACTGGAGATCAGCAATAGAAGGTTTAAATTTTTTCCATGCGTGTCATATACACAATCAGGTTATTAGCCATTTGAATTGGACTCACATCAGTGGTATGTGGTATCATTGTTCACGCCTTCCCCTAAACACGATGGCATCAAATCAAAAGGAGAGGATTAAGCAGCCTTATCAGCAGAAAACACCAGGCATGGGTGCACCTTTGTAAGTAACCAAGCGTGGCCAAATTCCTTCTTTAAAAGACACAGCCTACGGCAGAAGCAGGCCACCACTAGAGTAAGAAAAAAATAACCAATTTCTCATCTAATTTTCTGAACGCTGGAGTGAGGTTAAACCACATGACATTTAGTGACACTACAGATCTCTGTGCTTACCTAGAGCTGAAAGAACAAACTCCCCCCACTGCAAAGTGAATTTTGGAAAAAGCGTTGACAACAGTGAGAAAAGAACTCTGTCCTTTCCAGCCAATACAACATTAGATTTATAAAACTGCTGCCTCTGTTGCTGGTGAGTAATCCTGCCACATTGTTCCTGTATATGAAAATTAATAGGACAGATGCTGGCTGCAAGGTTCACTGAAATTCAATGTAAGGTTTTTTTCTTTAATGGCAGTAAGAACAGAGGTATCCTTCTGTGTCCAAACTGAATGCTCATGTAGAATAAAAACATTTATAGTTTGCTATATCTCTGTGTTAATAGACATCATTTATAGTAGATTTTAAGACACAGACAATTTTTGTGTCTCAAAAATCTTAAAACCGTTTCTCATCATCTGGAACATCCTATGAAATCTAGGTTTTGGTAGGACTGCCATCTAAGGCAGCTGCTCGTCCACTAGTACTTAGAGGGTAAAACTTGCCTTGACAATGCAGAAAGAGGAACTGAACAAACAGGGAGAAAAAGGAATATTCACTCATACAGCGTGTCCTATCAGTAAGATCAAAGGCATACCTTTATCTATGTGTCTAGTTATTCATTAAGCAAATTTCTATCAAGTGTCTACTATGTTTCAGATATTGAGCAAGATGCCATGGATAAAAAGGTTTGTTTCCTGGCCTCAGGAAGCACTCAGTCTAGCTGAGGAAGATAACAAACTATAAATTATACTAGAGTAACATGCATTAGGATAAAGGTACAAGAAGGAGTGGGGTAGGTGGGGGGGGGTAGGCGGAACATGATGGTCAATGATTCTTTGAAGAGGTTATCAACCCACAGTCTTGTGGTACGTAGAGTTTAACTTCTTCCATTGAACTAAACCTCTCACGACTAAAATAAAAGGATTTAGAAAGGGGTAGAAATGGCTGCATTGGATGTGATGTGAACCCATCAAGTCATTTTGTCACATATTAAGTTAGATCCAGGGGTGGGGAGAAAACAAGCACTTAGCACACTTACCAAGAGTAATGATGAGTCAGGAGCACCTGACCTAAAACAAGCTTATCTACAGAAAATTTGCATAAAGCAAATATGACTGGTGTAAGTGAACCTATGAGTAACTAGTGGTGCCCAAGTGATCCTAGGAGAGAATAATCCTTATTGAGAAGCCAGATAAAAAATCAGGTTAACCAGAATGGGTAGGAGTATTTGTCCAACAGTCAGGGGACCTAGGGATCCTTTTCCGACCATTAACCACCTGTCAGTCATGTGCCCTTGGGTAAATCAATCTCTTTCAGTCTGGGAACCTCAGTGTCCCTGTATGAAATGAGGAGGTTTGACAAGATTAGGTTTTCAAGCTGTGCAGGAAGGGGAATGGGAGGGGACAGAGCCAGGTGTCCACCTCTGTCTCTGGCACACACTGGAGCTAATTAGGGAAGCTTCTCCCGGAGGACATGGGGAGAGATGTTATCTTGAAAATCACTGAAGGAGATTGTCTCCGAAATCCTCTGGAGCCCTGATATTATCTGAATGTATGGGCTACTCTCTACATCTTCAAAATGTAAAGAGAGCAAGGAAGATAAGGTAACGATTCCCTGAATTATTTGCAGTCTGGTATTAGCATGAATTTTTAAATTGTTTTTAACTTGATAAAGTATTTCTCTTACACCTGAAATTAAAGGGACAAATGGCTGTCATCTTAAATTATTATCGCTGAAGGTCCGTTTCTCCTTAAGCGTTAACAAAACCACAAGTTGCCAAACACAGTAGGCTGGCACTTTTTTCTGGTTTACTTTCTGGGTTTGGTTCCACGTTTGCCTTATACATGTGGATTGTGCCCTAAAAACAGCCAAGTTATTGAGCTCCTTGTTTCTTCCTTCTGATCCACTTTCCACATTTCTGGCCTCAAGAAAATTCTTGCTGTGGTCCAAATTGTTTTCAGGGTTCCTCACTGTCTACACGTTCAAGTCCAAACTGTTTAGAGTGGAGTGCATACAAGACCCTCCATGACCAGCTACTTTCTACCTGTCTATCCCGGGCTCTTGCAAGACCCAACCCACCCTGAACTACAGAAGTTCCTTCCAAGTACCATGGTCTTCCAAGCATCCACTGTGTCTGCCCAGAACGCCTCCCACTCTTACCTTGCTGGCAAATAAGCCACTCATCTTTCAAATCTGTTTAATCATCACTTCCTCAGCAATAGAATGAGCATTCCTTCTTTTGAGATCCAACTACAGTTGTAAAACTGTACTGCAAATCTAATACCCAGAAAACTCCTTGAAAGAAGGGATTCAAATTTGTCTTTGAATGTCCAAAACCTATCACAATGCCCAACACATACTAGGCAGCCTAAAATATTTGCTTCATGTACATGCAAACATGAGTGAATGAACAAATGCTAAGCCAAAATAACTAAGAATAAAGCGTATGTCACACTTAAAAGAAACATGGCTATTGGGAAACGGAAAACATGCCTCTCCACAATGGCTCTGCAGCATCCTCTCCCTTTTCTTATCGTGTTTGTATCCTACCCAGCACCTAGCAAAGAGATACAAACCTATTAGGTGCTCCAAGATACTAAATGATAGAAGAACGCCCCAATGACAGCAAATATGTAACCATCCTCATAGTAAGAAAACTGGATCAGTGAGACTATTTCCGAGTTTGAGTGTGTATGTGTGTGTGCGTATGTGCGCATGCTTTTCCACCTGAGGGCCGGAAAAACCAATCTTCCATGTCACTGGGGCGGAAGATCAAGTACCAAGCATGACTAAATGATGCGAGGTCAGAGTAAGATATCCTGTTTGCTACAAAGTAGCCAAATTATACTTGGATGAAAAGGAGAGACTAAGGCAGGGCTCAGGTATAATGCCGTCAGACTTGGCTGGGTAGGAAGGAGACTGTATTATTTTATATGCTGATATTTTTTTCCTGGAGGGAATTTTAATATTTCTATTTTATCTGAATGAAAAGAAAAGTAGAAAGATAGAAAATACCCCATTTGACTTTTTGCTTCTTCACAGATGATTTATCTTACGGAAAGAGCTTGCACTTGGGCCAGCTCCATCAATGTATCCTCCGTGTTCTATGACTACAGTTTACTGGCTGTCTTTGTCACTGCATTTGGAATGGGACCACTGCAAATTGAAGCAAGTCATTTTTTTTTGCGGTACGCGGGCCTCTCACTGTTGTGGCCTCTCCCGTTGCGGAGCACAGGCTCCAGACGCACAGGCTCAGCGGCCATGGCTCACGGGCCCAGCCGCTCCGCGGCATGTGGGATCTTCCCGGACCGGGGCACGAACCCGTGTCCCCTGCATCGGCAGGCGGACTCTCAACCACTACGCCACCAGGGAAGCCCGAAGCAAGTCATTTTGCCCATCACCTTGATACTAAATTTAGGCCCCATAAGTTTTCTTAAATTGTTTATTGCTGCATTTGTACAATCATTTGTCCTTTTCCTCATGAACACAATGTGAGCTCATTTTCTCTTCTTTGCAGGGACACTCCACTTACGAGGGCCCCTCCACAAAACAATTCCGTGATTCTAGACCATTCTTCACATTGGCCTTGGGAGATCGACTATTTGGCTCCTTGCCCTGCCGGCCGCCTCTCCAGAGGGCCACAATCCCATCCCTATAACTTCACGGGAAATGCTTCACTCATGAGATACCTGAGTAAGGCAAGTGAAGCTGACTAGCCGTGGGTATAGTATTTCTGTCTTAGACAAGTGATATTTTTGCCTTTCCTCAAATACATTTTCTGTTTCCATTTTGTTACTGCCTGGGAATATAAAATGTAATTCGGGCCAAACAGTTGAAAAGAGAGAGAGTGGGCTACTTTGTGCCCTAAAACATCTCGCTCAAAAATAAGGGAGCCTAAAGGGAAAAAGGCTTTCCAGTTTGGGGACCGAAAAGGATATCCCTGACTTGTATCCTAGCGTGTTTAACCATTTCATATGGCTAGACATTATTCTCCTTTTCCATCACTAGAGAACTGCAAAATAATGCAATACATAACACTAGGAATAATGATCCATTCCTTTGGGGAAATAAAGCACAAACATACACAAAAACAGCAATAAAGGAAAAATGTTTCATTTCTTTGTGGCTGAATTTCCAGCTCTTATCATTTGACACTTTTGATGCAAACATTTGTTTTGAGTCGGGGAAAAGAAGTAATTACCACTGAATTCGCAGCAGGGACCAGTGGGATTCTTACCTAGGACAAGAATTGGGAAGGATCAGTGAACAAAGGATGGGCAGAGAATGAACAAAACTTAAAAACAATAAGGCTTTTAAAATTATAAAGCTAAAATAATTAATTCAACTTAGGATATTAATAACTGTATGGAGATCAAAAAATGTTGAAACAGCATTTGCTAAAATTTAAATAGATTCTTGATAAAAATACATAATAAAATATTTATATCTCAATCTAAAAGACAGCATTATGTTTCAGTGGGATGTCTGGACCTTTCTGAGCTGAAATAAGGGAAAAAAAACATTGCCTCAACTTTCTATACAGTTTAACTACTTCTAGAGGAAATACTGAATACAATTAGGCCAGAGAAAGAAAGGGCATAAAAATTGAAAAGGAAGAGATAAAATGAACATTATCTATAGATTTACACTTGGGACCTTGGAAAACATACAAGAATCAATTGCTAAAATGTTACAAAAATCAGATAATGCAGCAGGTCCAAAGTTAATATACACAAGTCGATAGCTTCTGTTTATACAAAGATCCCACTTCAAGGGCATAAAAAGGATAATGTGGGAATAAAATAAACAATGAATGTGTCATATCCACTGGAGGAAAACCGTAAAACACTGCCAGAGGACCCAAAAGAATGTTCAAACAAATGGAAAGGCATACCATGTTCCCAGCTAGAAATAATCAACATCACTTGGATATTTCTAAATCAATCTTGACGTGACCCTAAAAAAAATAACAATAGAACTTGTTTTGGAAACAGACAAGCTGAGTCTAAATTTCTTAAGGAAAAATAATTAAGAATGGTGGAACAGTCTGAAAACCAGGAATGCAATGAAGGGAGAACAGTCCTACATTATATTAAAATATATATAAAATAATTAATATAAAATTAAATATAAAATAATACAAGTGATACCAGCAAAAGAGACAGATTTCATGGGACTACAAAGATACAGTTTCAGATACCAATTGAAATTTGGTATGTGATAAAGATGGTATCTCAAATATGTGGAGAAAAGATGGATTACTTAATAAGTGATACTGAGACAACTGGGTCGTCATTTACAAGACGAACATTATTTAAGTCATACTTTATATCTTTAGGATAAATGCCAAATGGATTACAGTAAGTATTGTTTATTCTCAGAATAGGTAGGGTCTTTCAAATTATGACAAAGCCAGAAGCTATAAAAAATACTGGAAGTTATTTGCATAAAAATTTTAAATTTCTCTATGGTGAATACCAGCAAAAGCCAACTAAAAGGACAAACAATAAACTGAAGAAAATATGTGCATTCTGTTTGTGAGATATGTATTTCCCCCAATAGACAGAAGCTCCTATAAATGAGTAACCAAAACAAAACAAAAAACTGATGGAAAATGGACAAAGTATACAAACACATTTCACAGGAAAACACAAATGGTTTTATGGACATATAAAGATGATAACTCATTCTAGGAAGAAAAATGTGTATTAAGACAATACTGAGTTGTTTTTTGTTGTTGTTTTTTACTTATCAGAATGGTAAGGATCAACCAGTCTGATAACACATTGGGTTGATAAGGACAAAGAGATTATATGGATTGCCGGTGAAGATATAAAATCCTGTGGCTTCTAGGACAGCAATTTATAGTATTTATCAAAATCTAAAATGCACACACACCATTTGACCTAACGCTTTCATTTCTAGGGGTCATCCTCCAGATACATCTGCACACATGGAAATTATAAACATGCAAGGCAGTTCACTACAGTGCTGCTTTTAAGAGAAAATGTTGGAAGAAAGTAAATACCCAGCAATAGGGGTTTCATTAAATAAACTAAGGTTGATAGTGCACTTGCTTTAAGAGTAAACTCTGTGTACTCATTTGGAAAGAGCTCCAAGATAAACTGCTTAGTGAAAAAAAAAAAAAAAAAGAATGTGCAGAGCAATGAACATGATATCCTAGTAATTGTTTAAAAAGAGAACAAAACATTTTCACACACTTAAAATATCTAAATATCTGAAAAGATACATAATGAAACTATAACCATTCCCTTTGGAGAGGGGAATCAATGGCTAAGAAACAGGGATGGGAAGAGAACTTTACTTTGCCCCCTCTGATCCTAGTAGGTGTGTAAACTATGTGTATATGAGAACACATGTGTAAACATGTTAACATATGGCCTATTCCATAATTATGAAACTTAAAATAAATACCAAAATAAGCCACATTTTAATTCAAAATTTAGTTTTTGATTGCAATGCTTTTATAAACATAAGCATGGCCCTACCCAAAATAATCTTAAATTAAAATACAGTATTTCAAGAAAACTTTTTCAGGTTTTGATGGGAGAAATAGTGGACTAGAAGCCAAGAGATGAAGTTTCCAGGCTGAGGTTCATTGCTTTTCTTGCTCTTGGCTCTAGATTCAACCAAAATAAAATGAGTATGTTGCATATTACAAACTCTAAGGTCCCATCCTGAGCTAATAGACTGGACCTGTGCTATAAGGTTGCCACTAGCGTGTGGCTATTTCAATTTAAATTTCACTTTAAATTATTTAAAATTCAACTTTAAAAGTCTGTTCCTCACTTGTGCTAGCCACATTTCAAATGCTTAATAACCACATGTGGCTAGTGGCTACCTCATTGGCCAGTGCAGACATGGAACGTTTCCATCAAAGAAATTTATATTGGACACTGCTGTCCTAGACTCTATAAACCGGGATGATTGTTTAATATATGACATTATTTGATACAAGAGAGTTAACACAGAAGGGAAGGGCATGTACCCTCTTCCTTGTATATGTTTATACAGGTTAATGTGAGTGAAGAGAATATCAAGGGCAACTCTAATGAGGAAACTACACCATTAAAGAGCAATATACAGCCTAAGGGGCTTGTGAAGAAATGACCACAAGCCAGGCTGGGTGATGTTGATGAATCTGAATCCACTTATCCACTCACCTGGGTCTGATAACCCAAGCTGTGAAATCACGTCATTATCCATCATTATCGTCACTGAAATATCAAACATCTTCTACAGTATAGCCATCTCCTGTTTCCTTTTAGCTTACCAGATTTTATGAGGCTCCACATGATTCAGTTTAGGACACAGATAAACAAATGACATATACACACTGCTATATATACAGTAGATAACTAATAAAGACCTACTATATAGCACAGGGAACTCTACTCAATACTCTGTATAGACCTATGTGGAAAAAGAATCTAAACGAGAGTGGATATATGTATAACTGAATCACTTTGCTGCACACCTGAAACTAACACAACATTGTAAATCAACTATACTCCAATAAAAATTTAAAAAAAAAAAAACTAAAGATTCTCAAACCAGCTAACACACTAACCAATCTTCAAAAGGGTGTACTTTTCTAAGTGATGAGATAGTGCAGGGCACGTGCTATTTGACATAAGTAATGATCGTTAGTTGTGGACTCCGGGGTCAGGCAGCCCTGAGTTCAAATTCTGACTCTACTATTAATTAGCTATGTGACTTGGCAAGTCATGTAACCACAGTCACATTTTATAAAATGTGTTAATAGTTCCTACCTCATAGATTTGTTGGCAAAGAGATAAATATATGCAAAGGACGTAGTACATTGGCATGTAATAAGTACTCGTTAAATGGTACTATCAATTAAGCTCCATGATATGTTTTTTAAATGGTTGCCTGGTCCTCATGGTATCAATATTAACTAGCAATAATAGCATATTACTAATATGTATTAACTTCAGACCATTTACAAGATAGAAAACACACTACGTGACCTTCAATTTTTGTAATTCTAAAGGCAGAGAGGAAAGTTAGGTGCTGAAAGACTAAATGTCCGGTGACATAGCCTGGGTATACAACATGCTCCTGAAATAAATCTGGTACAACCAATGGGAATGGGTAGGGGAAAGCAAAAAAGAGTCATCAAACCACTGAACAGAAGGATATTAAGCATTTTTGCTTACTGGTTTATATGTGTATAATATACATAGCATCTTCTACAGATTAACTGCTCAGGCAAGAAGACTGGTTTTTGTCCTGCTACATTAAAAATTAAATAAGGGCTTCCCTGGCCGCGCAGTGGTTGAGAGTCCGCCTGCCGACGCAGGGGACACGGGTTCGTGCCCCGGTCCGGGAAGATCCCACATGCCGTGGAGCGGCTGGGCCCGTGAGCCATGGCCGCTGAACCTGTGTGTCCGGAGCCTGTGCTCCGCAATGGGAGAGGCCACAACAGTGAGAGGCCCGCGTACCGCAAAAAAAATAATAAAAAAAATTAAACAAATAAATAAAACTTCTGTGTTTGGGGTGTGTGCGTGTGTGAGTGTGTGAGGGAGAGGGAGAAAGATTTTCTTTTTGCAAATCCTTATGAAAATCAATGGCTCCACAAAGTCAGATTACTGATGTGGATTTGGTGTCATATGGTTGGCTGATGTTTAGCTAACTGGCAACCTTCAGAGGGAGATGGCAGACAACAAACATATTTGCCAAGAGCTCATGAGTAAAATTAGTGCTAGGACAGGTTTAAATCATGCTTTACTCATGGCGCCTCACACCACTGCACTTATTAAGAACAGGCAATGGTTTATGAAACATGTCCGGATTTCAAGAACCTACCTGCAAGCCAGCCCAGGAGGGTTTTACTTTTACCTGAGCCAAACACAGTCATGCTGGGTGAAAATATCTCCCCTACTGACTTGCCAAAATGTGTAAAATCTCCACTGTTGGGAAACTCTTTGTCTTGAAGCCTAGAGAAACTTGCTAAAACTTGAGTTAGTTCCCTGGGAGTTAACCCACTTGCACCTGCTATGGGATGAGCAAGAGGATTTTACCAAATGTCATCTAATTCACATGAGATCACGGAGCACAACTCAGGACACAGGGGATGAAGAAAATCCAAAAATGGCACAAGGGTTTTTGCTGTGTAGAGAACAGAACACTGAAGAACTCAAGCAAAAGTGGGTTTGCCCAGGCCAATAATTATTGGGGAATTTTAGCTAATGGTGGTTCTTTCCCTTTAGCTGTCATTTTAACAAAAATCTATTGAGCCATCACTGGTGCTCATGGAACCAGGCATAGGCATAGGCTACTCTCGATAAAATTTCCCGAAGGAATTCACAGTTACGTGTGCTTATCTGCATCCGTCTTGAAAACTAACTTGCCAAAGATGTTCTTTTCAGAAATCATAATCACTCCAGACTATAAACTCTCCAAGGCCAAGGCTAAGGTTTCACCATAGGATCTCTACATGTTAGGCATCTGTTGCTTCCAGAGAGATGTTCCTGAAACCATCAGGGAGCCATATGCTTTTCTGAGCTATACGTGGGCAGCGTAAACTTACCCATTGGAATATGAACATCAGCATAGCCTGTGTGTTAAAAAGGCACTAAGACTTTAAGCTAACCAAGCAAAAAACATTTCCTCCCTCTCCCTTTGCCTAATTTCCCATCCTTCCCCACCATGTGCCTTTCACAACAATGTTCCTTCCAACAGTCTCCTCACTTGTCCATGACTGCGCTATCTGCCTCTAAAGGGAAGAGGTGGGGGGCTGAGTCACACTGAGGTTTTCAGGTGGCTTTTAACCTTTGTTGGATGATGTGGGGATGCCGCAGCTTTGCGAAGCTGGCTTCTCTGCCTGGTGGCTTCTTCCTAAGCAGATAAAGCTCTCAGGTTCTAGTTTTTAAAGAAGGCTCGTTTGCAATCAAGTCACCTTGAAACACCTGCAAAAGGTGAACTGATTCCCAGATAAAGTACACGAGAAATGGCCATAGAATTTGGACTGTTTGCAATTTTAATAACAAGAGTTTGAAGACAATAGGGAACTACAACTGAATCTTTCACATGTGTGACAAGGTCAAGATCGCATTGCAATAAAGAGAGCCCATTCAAAGGAATCTCTCCTACCTCTGCTCTAATTTTTGCTCTGGGAAGAAGTAAGATAACACTGTTGGAAGAAATACAAGGTAACAGAGTTTATGCAAGAAAGGGATGAGGGAGACATAATAAAACCATAAAATGTCAGCCATTCTCTGCCACCATGGCCACCATGAATAAAATCTAGGGCATTCAATGGCTAGTTTATTTCCCATCTCGACTTTTCAATTCAAAGCAGAGTATCACTAAAAATAAGCCTTACACCCCAACTGCAATTGGGGATTCAATAAATCACATCTGAAGATCCATCTCAAGCCAAAGCTCTTTTCCTAGCTAGGAGACCTTGGATTGTACGAGGTGAATGTCTCTATTAAGGCTTTATAATAGAGATAAGTACATAGAAACGTGTTAAAGAGCAAGTAAGAGAAGAAGAGGGGCCCTGCATGAGAGGAACAACAGATGAAAAATATAGTCATCACTGTCAGCCTTTAAAACCGTATCACCTGAACGTATTCAGGTCAGAGCTACGTCCTAGCTGACACTGGTTAGTGTACAGGTGGCCTCTGAGTGGATGCATCACTAAGGCACAGGGTTTGTATGCTGATCTCCAATGACACAGCCATAGGGAGCTATGATCAAGCTGAAGCTTTCTTCTGGGAGGAGAGGCAATCTCAGCTACTGTTCTGAGTCTTCCTTCCCACCTGGAAAAGATTCCAAACTGCCAATATAAATCCCAGAAGAGTCAGTCCTTTCCACAGAGAGAGAATGCCCAAAATTAACCCTGTCACTAGCCCCAGATGTTTCTTCTTGTCATTAGCAGGCAAGGTTTCACATATTATGACTATTACAGTGAAAAATCAATTACTTCTCAGAAATCTTAAAACTGCTCCACATCTGTCTTAAGAACTGTTTGAAGCTCTATGACATTCTGAATATAGCACAAAGCTCTGTGCTCTGTCATTTCCCCTGAAATCTCCAACTCTTTGAGAATCATGTGCAAACTATATACTATTTTAAAAATGAATCCTTGTAGAGACAGTTGATAGGTTTTGACTGTCTTGTATTCACTGCTCTTTCTTTGGGTAATGATACCCAAATCGTCACTTAAGCATCCATTCTCCACGTAGTGTTTTGGCGGAAGCTGACTCAAGTTCCAGCTGTAAAAAGGTGGAGGTATTTGGGGTTGAAGACTCAACCTAACCAGCATCATCTCACCACTAGCCATCATCATCAGTTCGGCATAGGCATACGACTTAAAATGGCCTAATTAGATCGAAGCCCAGAAATTTCTTCAAAGATTACAGGAAGAAATATGTTCTTCCCTGCTGTATTCGAGCAAGATGATAATGACCAATTTAGGAACATGAAAACAAAACCATCATAAAGCCAAACCGTCACTAGAGCCAAAGCCAAAGAACTAGATTGAAATGGAGAGACGGCAGATCTTGATCACAATGTTGCAACCACTAAGGCAAGCCTCACCGGAAATTAGCTTTACCTCCATGATCCAATCATCTTCACTGGTTAAGCCAATTTGATACTTTCCTATTACCTGCAATTGAAAGCGTCCCAGCTGATCCCAGCATCTAGTAGGAGATGTTTTCAAAAGACCAAATAGGTAGCAAGTAAGTATGTACATACCCACACACACATATACACAAATGTGTGGTTCAAAAATAAACTTTTTTAAATGATTAAATAAGGACATGCCAAGCAATATTTTTCTTCTCTTAGTAACTACTCTTTTGGTTTTATTTTTAATTTAGTTTTTGGTGACTATCATTCATCATATCCTGGAGAAGACTGACATAATAGTCTCAGCTAATGTTGGCTTGTACTGGCAATGGCTGGCTGTGATACTATTTTGATGTGAAATGGAAAATCGCAAGCAAGTTCAAGCAACCAGGAAGAGAAGTTTCGATCTATCAGATTTGGAGTGAACTCTGCCCAAACACACCTCCCCAGTATCTAGTGAGAAACGGAGGTGTGCAGTGGGATTTGATCCACTTTGCAGAAGATAATCCATCCAGATGAGAATGTGAGATCGACAAATGGCTCCAATCATCCCAGCGCGTGCTACCTCAGCTGCCTCTTGTGCACCAATCCCTCTCTGGCCTTATCACCTGCCAGTCCAGCCAATCTCCATGAAACAAAAGGAGCCATTTCTAGGGGGGAGTAGGTACCTATACAGACATGCATGGAGACAGGCAACCCTGCAGGGATGCTCTCCACCAGCTAGATCGGATGTCCCACTCCACTCAGCACTAACAGGATTCTAGGACCGCAGTGGTTTCGCATTGTATCAAATACCCTTCAGAAAGCCTCAGAGAAGACCGTCCCTACCTTTCAAATAAACAATTATGGAAATACACAAATTTGGAAATTAAGTTGTAACCATAAGACATCAGGCAGTGGATGGGATTTCACTAAAAATGGAAAAACTTTACCCATGATATATCACAGATACGGTCTGTCAGTCTGCTATTCCTTTTTGCTACGTGGTACCCAATTGTCATGATAATGCTATCCATTTGTAGCTTGGAGTACAGAAGGTGCAAAATGTTTTGTCGAATGAACTCTCCAAGTTTACTGAACACAAGTTAAGTGTCTAGCGATGTATCAGTGAAAGTGAAAAGCAAAAATAAAGGTGCCAGAAACACTGTAATCTCTCTCGAGGAGTTTCCAATTGAGAGAAAACACAACAAAAGACCATGAAAAATTCAACACATCTGCCTGAAAGATGTATTGACGAACAAGGTTACAAAGGACTACGAATGTATATGTGTTAAGAGAATTCTAGAAAGACAGCCTGCTCAGAGCTGAGAGGGGCTAATCAGAGAACTCTCCAATGAAGGAGGCGAGCTTTTCATCGATTCCTGAAGGCAGTGGGTTTAGCTGGAAAGCCAAAACCCAGCATTCCTGGAGAAGAAAGACAAAATCTTCAGAGAGGTCCCATCTCTTCTCTTCACTCACCACTGTAGCTCTGGTAACCAGCACAGTACCTGCTACTAAATTAGACATTCAATAAATGTTGAATAAATGACCTGCACCCAATAGGCATTTTTTGAATAAATGAATAAGTAAACAAATTCTCTTCACTAGTAGACATGACAATTTATCTGCAAGATCACTAGGAAATCCAAGGACTGGTTCTAAGAATACATGCAGAAAGGGAAGGGTGTTGGTAAAGCTGGATTCATGCTTAAAAAAAAAAGAGAGTTTGACCTGCAAGTACAAAGGCAAAGGAGTAAGTTGAAAATAGCACGGGGGAGGTCAAAACTCTCGCAACAGGTGCCACCCACTACGTAATTCTCAGCGCTGCCCTGATCTGCTGTTTTGCTGTCTGCCAGGGCAGCTGATGCCGCTAGACAGAGCGCCAGCGGTGTTTACACCAGAGGAGACCATCTGGAAACGTAATCAGAGACCTGAGCCCCCGGGGATTATTGGACCCAGCCGAGCATGAAAGGAAGATTTGTGCCCAGAGCTCTTTGGTTCTGTCATGACCTTAGCTCCATGCAGCTATAATTTTGACCCTTTAATGTAACGAAATCAACTATAGTTACTTTCGCAGGCGCCAGCCAAGTTAATTGTCATCAAAGAGCAGGAATTATACTGAAGCAGGTAGCAAGCGGCGAAAAACAATGGCTATTTTGCAAAGATAAACACTCATCATCAAATATTGACCAGAGGAGTTTTTGTCATGGAAATTCTATAGAACACATGTGGTATACAATGTCATAAATACGCATCACACACAATGTGATTTCAAAATGGAATCATATTGGAAAATACCTGCAGGAGTCTTCCAAAATATCTGAGCACTCATAGAAACTTTGGACTTTCCTGGCCTTACTGGCTCTCTGATAATGCATTTGGCAGAAACAGCCTTCACAGGCTCAAATCATTCTATGCTTGCACTATCATATATTCTTCAGTTTTAAAAATTAAATTTCCTGCTGCCCACAGATTCCTTTGGGACATCACTTAATTTCTTTAAATCCTAAGCTAAGACTAATTTTCTGGCCAGATCCTATGGATGTAAGGCTGCGTCCTCAGTATGCTAAAATGTAGACCAGCTTATGTAGAAAGATTTCTATACAGCTGACCGCAAACACTCAGTCACTCGGGGAACAGATACACAATTGAGCTTAATGAAGCAACAAAAGCCACCCTATCGATACAAACAATCAAATAAAATGAAAAGGGAAAAAGGGAAATAAAAGAGAAAAATGAAAGCAGAAATAATTTATTTTTGTGTTGAATGAAATCAGCCTAGGAAGGCTACCCAAGTGTTACCAGAGAAAAATGATATTCATGACAGCTGGTCTTCAATTTCTTGATAGTTCATCACCTAAAAATCATGCTACACAAGCTCAGTTTCTTACATACAGAATTTTAACCATGCCGCTGTTATTTATCTTGTCCAACTGATTATGCAAAAGTCTTACTATTATTCACCCATTAAAATGCATACCAAACTCCATGTTATTTTGTAAAGAGAAAAAAGATCACCTCCCCAAAAGATGAGGTGATCTTCTTTTCTCCTAGTGACTGTGAGAGACCATATGGAAAAGTCTTACTCAAATGGCCATTACTCTTCCATGACAAATAGCTTGCATAATTGGAACAGTTAGAACTAAGGCTGCCCAAAAAGCAGGGGAAAACTACCCCACACTCCTTTCCTTTTTTCAAGTAAAATATCTAACACTAAAAACACTTTAGCTGGTGTATAAGCACTGCTTTATTAGCAAGATACTTCAATTACAAAAGTAATCAGCTGCATAAAAAAATGTAAATTCCCACGTTCTGTTGTGATACTCTGAACCAGAAGAACCAAGACACAATTCTTGCAAAAGAACCAGCAAATCCACTGGCCAAAGACTTCCATAGGCCCTCAGCTCAATTTCACTTAGCTTTTAGGTCACTGCTGCAGCCCAGTGAACAATTTTCTTTCCAGCGAGTTTCTAAACTTATTAAGAGTGTGTATCAGTTAGGATTAGGTTTAGCATCATATAGCTAAAAGAAAAGAAAAGGGAAAGAAAGAAAAGGGAAAAAAACTAACTTATGCATAATATAATAGCATTTCTTTCTCATATGAAATAGGTCCAGAAAGAGGTAGTCCTGGGCTGAAATGGGACAAGCAGGTCATCAGGGGCCCACCCAAACCCCTTCTAACTTCCTACTCCACACCCAAGCACTGGTTTCCATCCTCCAGGTCACCTCATGACCCAAAACAGTGCCTGAAACCCACCCCCAGATCGTTATTGCAGGCCAGGAGGAAGAAAGGTGCAAAGGCTAATTGCATCCCTCCCAGCTGAATGTGATCCCTCGGAAAGACTTCCCAAAAGTCCTGTAGAAAACTCCTACTTACAGCTCATTCAACTGAGTCTCAAGGTTTCACCAGGCTGTAAGAATAGGCAACACAGCTTCTCATCCCAACTGGCAGTGCACACAGCTCAAAAGGAGGATTCTATTTCCAGGGAAAACATGGAGTGTGGACAGTGAGAGTGAACGGGTATTCTGCGTCTGTGTCACAGGGGGTGCTTCTAGGTGTATGGGCAATAGCTAGAGATGAACTTGAACTTCAAAAATGGATGACGTAAGTTGACTTGTCTTCCAAGATGTCTGTCTGTCTGTCTGTACCTATCTCTTTTTTCCATTATCTTATCCTCTTGTGTCTCCTCATTATCTTGAACAAGTACCTTCCTTCTCTGTGCCTCAGTTTCTTCTTCCAGAAGATGGGGATGACAATAGCCCTGATCTAAGGTTGTTCTGAGGATAGATGTGTTAATATAGTGTTAGATATTTTTTTAATTCTTCTGCTCAGCTACTCTCCCTTCCCTGGTTTTTGAATTTATTTCCATCTCCCTTATAACAGCAGCTATACGTGGGAAACATTGCAAAAAAAAAAAACTGCTCTATGCATTAACAGTCTGCACCCCTGGTTATCAATTTTTACAAGTGATTTTTATCTACGTGGTTGCATTTAATAAAAATAATTGACACATAAAATCTACAACATAACTAAATATGTTTTTTTCCTTTCACGTGGTTACTGCTTGTTTTTCTTCTGTGCCTCAATGACGCTCAGTAGAAAAATATTGAGGTGAGGTAGAAGGGATGTTTAAAAAAATCGCTCTCCCTAATGTTCACATATGTGTGTGTGTGTGCACACTGAAACTCACTACAAGCCCAACAATTGCCTAATGCTAACGTTTAGCTAGTATATTTAGCAAGTGGTCTGCTTTCTTTGCTCCTTATTGAACATAACTTACTTTCATTAATTATTTTGTTCACAAAACAATCAGCCTTACATCTTTCTGCAGATATGGATAAATTTACTTTAATTATCTTTTCTGGCCACACCCCAGGGCTTGTGGGATCTTAGTTCCCCAACCAGGGATTGAACCTGGACCCTCAGCAGTGAGAGCACAGAGTACTAGCCACTGGACCACCAGGGAATTCCTTTAATCATCTCTTAAGAAGAAATTCAAAGGGATTTTGGCAAAAATCAGGCAACAAGATATACAAAAGCCACTTGTTCGGTTTTCAACCGCGAGGCTTTTTTGATCACGGCCTACCTGGAGGTAGGGGCCATTGATGAGAATCCATTAGTGACACGTGGGAACAACAGAGCCGCTTGGAAAAGCCATTTGGAAATGGTAGAAGTTATTTTCGATATATTTATTTCGCCTTACAGGCCTCTTCAGGAATTCAAAGCAGCTTCTGCCCCCCACCGAGGCCCAGAGATAGAAGAGAAACTGCTAAAATCTTACAATTACACACAGAAAGCACAATGTCAAGTAGACCAAAAACTTTGGAGTTAGATACACGTGTATTCAGAGCTCCTACATCTTCCGGGTTGTATGTCTTTATGCTGAGACTTTTTTTTTTAATGTCTTCAAATTATCCTATTTTTCAGTCTCTATTTCCCATTTAAAAATGGGAATAATGATAGCTACCACATGAAGATTTTCATGAACATTCAGTAAGACAACGTAAGTGAAAATTCCTAGCCCAGATTGCAATAACCAGAAGTTATTTTTCTTTCTATCTATAGAAAGTATAATTATGGCATATATTTGGTCACTATGCTATCACTATCAAAGTGGTATGAGTTTATTTGTTTAGTTTATTTATTGTGGACAAAGATATTTCCTGAAGTCCAAAGGCACGTGTCAAGATCTGCTCTAAACTTTTCCAATATCAACACATTTCCAATTATTGAACTGACCTGACCAGAGGTTAAATATACCACAAGACCAACAGTGGAGACATTGGTTTAAAAACAAACTAAGTATTCCAATAAAAGTTCTACAAAAAGAAACAATGCAGTGTTCAAGCTGTCAGCCAACTACACTTCATACAATTTTATTATAACACAATTGAATGTACAATGAATTGAGTGGGACACCCCTTAAATTTTCTGTAACCAAAATCATCTTGATTTGGGGGTAGCATTAGTATCAACTGCAAGATGCCTATAGCAGACTGTTAATTAGGTCAACAGTCAGTATGGGGTTACTAATTTAAAAGAGATCCTGCCAATACATCCTCATCCTGCTGACATTGTTTTGGAGTAGGAAATCAGTCACTTGGTGCTAAAACCAGAAAAAAAAAAAGTAGAAGAACAGGGATTCAAGTGAACATAAACAAAACTACTACGAAAATACCCTTGGAAATCATTGTGAGAAAGGGTTCCATCTCTCCTGGTTGTCAGAGACTCTATATTTATTTGCTTCTATATCTTTTCTGCAATTGTTCCCTTAAAAATGTCAGGGCCAATATTTGTAGCCACCTGAATTCATAGAACATGGCCCTCTCTGTTGGCTTCTTGAGTATCAAGGAAAATACTGACAGTAAAACCTTGCCTGAGATTGCTACTAAAAATAAAATTCATCAATTTCTCATGCCATTGTTATCTGTCTCCTGAGGCTGTTTCTATTTGCAAAACAAGACACCTTCTTCTAACATGCCTGCATATAAAACCGAAATCTAGACTTCCAGAAAAAAAGTACAGAAACAAGAACGCAAGAACTCTGAGTTTGTTTCCAGCTTCTATATTAAATCATTATTTCATCTCCATGAGACCAGGGCCTGCCTTTTGCTTTAAGTGTCAACCTATTACATAAAATGAAGTAAAAACACTTTGCCTTTCAGAAAGCTCTAATACGATTGGTAGGCACAGAGGCTGTTGTGGTATTACTGTTTGCAAATATTCACTGCCTCTCCTTGGAGAAGAATTCTACTTCCTCAGCCCGTAAGTGTCAGGTTTTTCCTTTGGACTTGTTTAGATCGGTGGAATGTGAGCTGAAGTGACACACGTCGCTCCTAGGAAGATGCTTCAGGAGTCTCACAAGAGTTGTTTCTCCCTCTGCCATGACTAGTAATGTTTAAGATAGTGGCCGCTATGTCAAACTGGGTCTAAGTGAAGATGACAAGTAGAAAAACTACAGATGACCCACAAAGGACGCATCGGAGTCTTTCCTTATTTGTGTAAGTCGCCGAGATGCAGGGGACATCTCTTACCAGAGTATTACACCAAGCCTATCAAAACCTACACATAATGAAGGAGAATGTAGGCTCTGTATTCAAGTAGATGAGAATTCACATCCAGATTTCCACTTTCCTACGTGACCATGGTCAAATTTCTTCTCTTCCCCATCTGTAAAATACAGATACCTATCCCACGGAGTTAATGAAACAATGCTTATGAAGTTCAGCGTAATGCCTGGTTTTGTTAAAGCTCAATAATTTTGCCGATCATTAAGTAAGGATTCTATAATAGTTTCTTTAAACATAGGTGCATTAACATCCTCTCCAAAGAGCTCTACCTAGAAAAATCAAATCAAAGAATCAAGATAGATATCACACAGCAGCCAATGAGCTCTTTTTGTCAAGTGATCCCAAAGGCACTGTTAGTGAAGAATCTAATCCTCTCCATTTTGATCTGAACATGTGATGGCCTCCAAAGCTAAAAATGATGGAAATAATAAAGTGATCGTTTTGTATTCGAATACTTTACCTTTAAATTACGCATATGTTTCAGTCTCTAAGACTTTGTGCTTATTTCTAGGCCATATTTCTGTAAGCCATCTGCACCCACCTTGGGGAGTCTAGGGCCTTAGAGCTGCAGGTTGAGCAAAGCCTTTTTCTTCCTTAGAAATACCTTACGCCCCTGACTTAATTGTCTCCTTCTGCACCCAGACCTCCCTTCATGTACTGATAAATTAATCTCATGAGCAAATGTGAATTGATGGGTTCACGGAACTTCCCTTCCTTCCTAGGATCCCTCCAATCCCACTGCTAACTCGTCATGCTGATGATTGACATAGTGGTATTACGTCCAGAACAGATCAGTGGGGATGGAGATGGGGTGGAGGTACCTTCACGGAACAGCCTTCAAATTACCACATATGGGTGTCTGTGTAACTACCTCCCCAAATGGTCTCACCAAAATGAGGACCTGTTGGTTTATGGAAACGATTTATTTGAGCATCTATATAAGGAGAATCCAATGTAACAACAACAATGACCCGTGTCTTCTCCACTCTTACTTTTCCTAAGAGGGAGTTCTGATGAGTTACATCCTATTCCATGATAATTAGAGTCGCAGTTTAGGTAAATGTTTGAGACAATTATTACAAAGGAAAGTTAACTAGAAATCATTCAGGTCATCTTGGGCTAGTTTAAGCTTTATTTAACGTGTTCAATCCAAGGTTTGAAAAATACATTACGCCCAAGCCTCCCCTACATCTAATGAAAACTCCCCTCTCTTCATCAGTGAAAATGGAAGCTTTTGCCTTGGTCAAAAACAAATATACACTGTATATTTGTAAAAGAAAATTGGAACATATTTTTTTAACTTGGGATAAATATAAAAAGGCAGCTCAGGCTGAGAGACAAGCCAGCACATATAAGCCAGGTTTCTAATTTTGGGTGCACTTCAAAACAATGATTCCCAGAACCCACCTTCACAAACATCCCTTTGACACTGTAAAGACTTTAAGAAAAGTGAGAATTCATGCTTCCTGGTTTCTCTCTAACCCAAAAAAATGACATGAGTGTATTTGGATTCCTGCTGTTTCTTTCCAAGTACATCAGTGATTCATGCCACCCCCCTGAAAAAACTGACAAGCACTGCATTTTCCTGTTAAGTAGAGAATCAGACAAGTATTAAAGAAGTGAATCCACTCCGGGCATGAGTTTAGAAAACTGTCAAAAAGAACTAAGGGTCCAAAAGCATTCCCACAAAACTGGTATGTATGTACTTGAACCTAACAAATGTTAACGCTCTTTCCACTGTCTTTGGAAATAAGATAACCAAGAAAGAGATCTTAAACTCAGCCATGGTGGGAGGAAAATTATTTGGGGACTGCTGAAAGCCCTGATGCTTACAGTTCCATGACATTTACCAGAAATGATGAAAATCTGGCTCTCATTCCAGAGTTTGAAGGACGAGAGCTAGCTTTAGTATTCCATTACACAGCTTTCACCGAAACATTTGTGACTTGAGAACCACAAACATGCTACCAAGGTATAAAACCAACCACACTGGAAATGGGCATGTAAATTTGTTATACCACTTGTCTCACACCTAGCTGGATTTTGCTTTTAGAGGGACTCAGTGACTACGGTTATGCCCAGACAATATGACTTAGAATCTATTTTGCAAGATAAATTAAACAAAATATAAAAATGACAATTGACTTGGAATACACGTCTTGTGTCTAATCGTTAACCTACAGAATTATTTTCTCACAAAATGTGTGAATGTTCCATTGCCAACTGGTTTATGTAATTTCCAGTGCTCATAATTCAAGTTCATGAGTTCAATCCCTACCAACTATTCCTAGAACATTACACAATAATGCACTAGGTACCACATGTTGAGAGACAGCTCTCCATGAATATTTTCACATTTCTGCATGATCTGGGGTTTCTTAGCAAAGAGTATTGGCAAGGTTGGTCAAAGGATGATAGCACGGCAAATACGCCTTGGAAGTTAAAGACAGTGAATTGTTCTGCAAAGATGCAGAGATGTTTCTCCTCTGGAGCCATTTGCTCATGCAATGAAACCTACGGACATGTTTCCACTCTTTCCCAGAATCACCTGCTTACACTCCAGAATGAGTCTCTCTCTCTCTCTCTCTCTCTCTCTCTCTCTCTCTCTCTCTGGAGGGAAGGAAAGGCAGATGTGCCAGCTGTCCTACATATGCCCTAAGTTTCATAATTTCAGGGCTCCTCTCATGTGGTGCAACACTGCTCTACATGCAAATGGATTCTGGCCCTCATCCATCACCCTATGGGGGCTGGAGCTTGGGGGACTGGGTTAAGATGTTCTGGGAACAAAAAACAAGCTGTTCTTGGATCCAGAGATCTCATACTTCCTTACAGCATAGACAAACTCAACACTCTTCATCACACAAAGGAAGTACAGATGGTCCCCAACTTACAATGGTTCACCTTGTGATTTTTTTGATTTCATGATGGTGCAAAAGCAAAACACATTCAGTAGAAACTGTGCTTCAAATTTTGAATCTTGATCTTTTCCTGAGCTCATGATATGTGGTATGATATCACCCTCTCTGGTGATGCTGGGCAGTGGCATCTCCCAGTCAGCCCTGTGATCACAAGGGTAAACAACCGATACACTTACAACCATTCTGTAGCCAGACAACCATGCTGTTTTTCACTTTCAGTAGAGTAGTCAACCCATTACATGAGATATTCAACACCTTATTTTAAAAGCTTTAGGCTCTGTGTTAGATGGTTTTGCCCAACTGTAGCCTAATGTAAGTGTTCTGAGCATGTTTAAGGTAGGCTAAGCTATGATGTTTGGTAGGTTTCCAACTTACAAGACTTTCCACTTATGATGGGTTTATTGGGACATGACCCCATCATAAGTCAAGGAAGACCTGTATGATTTATGACTCAGAAAGGCATCTGGCCTTCCTGCCAGTTATCTTTTAACTACAGTCTGTTGAACGTATTGTGGAAAAGAATGGGTTAAAAGGGGGTACAGAGACAATAGTTTGAAGGACAAAATAATAAGAGCTATGAAGATTCAACATGATCTTGAATTTGTTTTATTATATGACAATCACATCATTAAAACCCTTTCTCACATCAAAAGTTAAGAGGCTAATTTTAAAATGTCAGCTTCGTGAGGCTAGGTTGAGTTGTTCCATTTCTAGAAGAAAAGAATTGCTCCAATCACTTTTTTTTTTTTAAGAACCATTACTAAGACTTGAAACCAAAAAGGAGGAAAATCGCCCACAGAACAGGGTGAGGTTTATCATTCATAACTCACTGTCATTAATGCCATTTCCTTGAATTCTGACAAATTCAGGATCTAATAACTGTGTAGGGAGTTGAAAATATAAAAATTTGCTAAAGCTTGGGAGGAGAAACTACTTTCATTAGGAGGGTGTGGTCATTAATAAAGGCAAAGTGAGGGCTTCCCTGGTGGCGCAGTGGTTGAGAGTCCGCCTGCTGATGCAGGAGACACGGGTTCGTGCCCGGGTCCAGGAAGATCCCACATGCCGCGGAGCAGCTAGGCCCGTGAGCCATGGGCGCTGAGCCTGTACGTCCGGAGCCTGTGCTCCGCAACAGGAGAGGCCACAACAGTGAGAGGCCCGCGTACCACAAAAAAATAAATAAATAAAAAATAAATGCAAAGTGACAGTTATCTTAAAATAAGCATTATTTTAAATATAACACTAGATAAAGCACATATCCAAAAGTGGAGGTATAGGCCAAGCTCCACCATGAAATTCCTATAGTCTACTGAGTCTAGGATTTCAACTGCTTTTTTCAAAGATGTTATATGTTTTTCAGAAATATCTGATAGATTTTACCTTGTATTTAGATCATCACAGAATTCTTGGAAGAATTTTAATAAGAGAGACTATACAGTAGCAGATAAAATGTTAGGGTACTGTTTTCCTCACACAGTATGTACACAGCACCATAAAATCTATTTTTTTTTTTTTTTTTGGTGGAAAGAAGCCTTACATATAAAAACTGTTTTAATATGAATCTAGATTGAATCATGTCAACAAATCATTCCAATTTAACCTGACCCAGCACCTGGCTACAAATATGTACTAATCAGTGAGCTGTCAAGTCAACAGTAACTCCTCTTCCCCAATGTCATGAGTAGACTTCAAATATGTACACAAGTTGACCTTATGCTCCTTCCTTTTTTTTTTCCTTTGAGATAGGCTTGATAAAGATCTTTCTAGCAGGATCCACAGGAGTTACTTATTTGCAGCCACAAAAGCAGCAATAGCAAAACCAGGGGGTGTTCCAAGAAATGATTTCCCTCTCCCTCAAAAAAATATTTCAACCTCATGTGTAGAAGGATGACTGGGCCTACAGAAACTGATTTAAGATATTCAATATTATTTGTACATAAGGGGGATTTTCTGAGGAATGTAGATGCAAGAATGTATAATTTAAGCGTTCTCTGTAATATCTTACAAAAGGAATTTCAGATGGCGAGTTGGATTTTAAAATAAATGAGCTTACAGAAATCTAAAACATGTCACATTTACATACAACGCCAGTGAAAAGGAACAACCTTTGTTCTGCGGCATGCATACTGTTTCTGTTTGCATTAGGAAAAGAGTTCCATTTTTTTATCAGACGCTACAGTGGTGGGAACGTTTAAACATAGGATGAAGAAACAACTGGAAAAGGGGATATTCCTGGCTCTACTACATCACACATTGAATTTTTTGAAGGAAACAAAAATGCAAATATAAAGATTTTCTAATCTATCTAACAGCATGTTTCCCCCCTTCAAATGCAAATGCACTCTGTATGTTCTGACTTTGCACATGTAATAGGCACTACAT
This sequence comes from Pseudorca crassidens, assembly GCF_039906515.1. Taxonomy (NCBI): domain Eukaryota; kingdom Metazoa; phylum Chordata; class Mammalia; order Artiodactyla; family Delphinidae; genus Pseudorca; species Pseudorca crassidens. The sequence continues at coordinate 13,597,980 of NC_090316.1, forward strand.
GAGACGGGGCCTAGTGCCCCTTCCAGTGGGCCTGATTCAATGATTTCAAAAGGTAGAAGAAAATCAAGTGTGTGGGAGCATTTCCGATCCTCCATAATTGGTCACCTTGGTGGAACGCCCCTGGTCCCTCAGCAGCTGACTGACTCTCCTTTGGATGTGCAGGCCAAGGCTCAGCACTCCATTACAAGTCTTTGTGAGGCAGCAGAAAAGAACAGGGAGGGACAAAAGTCATATTCCATGGTGAGAACTGCTCAAATGCTAGAGAGAACATTCCTAGGTGTTCCTAACGCAGAATCCCCCCACACGGTTTTACTGTTGTCATTTTTTGTTCAACAACATTTGCCAAGTTCTTCAGGCCTTGGGGAAGCTCTGTCTGCTTTGGTAGAAGCTTGATGCAAGAATTATTTAGAGGTACATCACGCCAAAGATATAACCTTATAACTAGTAGCTTTTAGGAAATGGTTTTTAACAAGGGACATGTCAATTTTATAGCTAGGGGGTTTATCTTTTCACAAAGATAGATAGATGATAGATAGATATGAAATATATATTTATAAGCTATATATATAACTTCTGCCTTTTGGAATTTAATTTACATAACATTTAAATCAATCAGTGGGTGAATAAAAATAAAATATGAATTTTTATAGACGTCAGGAAGAATGTCAACAGAACACTTAACAGGGCTTTCGTGATAAGGGCAGGAGAGAAAAGGCATTAGTTTGGCATTTCTTCTAATGATGTCCCAGTAGAATAGAACAAGCCTCAGAGAGCAAATGCAGCCAGAAGACCTGAATTCCACTCCTGCTTCTGCTCTGTATTGGCTGACTTGGTTTGGGAAAATCATTCAAACACCCTGAGACATGGAATTTTAATACCGGCCTTGCCTAGCTCTCAAAGTGAGGACCCAGAGGAAAAATACACCACAGATTATTTTAAAACTTTTAGAGGATCATATAAATGTAAATGATGTCAGGCTCACTTGGTTACTATAGAATTATAAAAAATATATATATATATATAGAATTATAATATGGAAACTCATACATATGCTTGTAACTTTTTAAAATGTTCCAAGTTTTTCTACTTCCTGAAAACTATTTAGTAAGGGAAGGAAGAATTACAGGGGTTTAAAACTTAATATCTAAGTAATGACCACGCTGGAATTCAGGTAACTTGGATGTGGCTGACGATCAGTGGGTGGACACACTCAAGGGAAAAGAATAGGAATGTACAAGCAGGACACAGAAAAATGGCCAGGGCCAAGGGCAAGTGGTTTCCCTGACAGAGTGACACATATTCCCTGGCCCAGGTTCACCTGTTCATGCCTACATCTGAGGATGAAGGGGCCAGATAATTACAGATAAAACCTAATGATGTCACTTGATTAAACATAAGGTACTGTCATAGGCACTGTGGCTTCAAGGGTAACAGGAAGTGGCATTAATGCATCCAAACCAAAGCTGCAGCTTTTTGCACAGACATCAAAACCATAACATACACATCCATCCCCTAATGCAAGGCATCAGCCTTCCCCAGAGCAGATGTGAGAATAAGAATCCAACAGAGGCGAGGAAAATGGCAGTTTTTATCTGGGGGTCCAGGAATAATTCGGGAGAAGAGACTTACAGAGGATGCTGTTTGGACGGGAGCAGAGCCAGAGAAATAATGCTTTGTTGACTATTATTGTATCCTGAATGCTACTCCCATGCAAATGAGTTTCAAGAAATGTTGCCAATAAATGGAAACATTAAATTGAAAAGAAACATTCCGGGGCTTCCCTGGTGGCGCAGTGGTTGAGAGTCCGCCTGCCGATGCAGGGGGCACAGGTTCAAACCCTGGTCCGGGAAGATCCCACATGCCGCGGAGCGGCTGGGCCCGTGAGCCATGGCCGCTGAGCCTGCACGTCCGGAGCCTGTGCTCCGCAACGGGAGAGGCCACAGCAGTGAGAGGCCCGCGTACCGCAAAAAAAAAAAAAGGAAAAGAAACATTCAGGAGATACAGTATATACTTGTCCAAAGGCATTATTTATTAATTTTAAGGAAAAACACGGCCAGAGTGCTATACTATCATGAAGAATCAATGTTAAAATATTTCGTGATAATTTTACTGATCAGACTGTAGTAGCTAATATTTCATGAACACACCCTATGTGCCAGACATGGTGCTAAACACTTTCACACAGATTATCTTATTTAGCTCTCCCAACAGATCCAGACAGTGCGTTTCAGCCCTCCCAATAACTTTATTTCACAGTGGAATAACTGATGCCTGGAGACCTTTCGTGACTGCCAAGGTCACACTGCCAGTGAAGGGGTCAGGGCTGGAAACTAGCGGTCTGACCCTCGCTGCCCACTGGAACAGCAGCCTGGAGAGCTTCACCCCACGCAGCTAGAGAGGAGGAAAACCAGTAAGCAAGTAAGGTCTGCAGGATTTCTGTGCCGGGAAGACATCTCCAGCTACAACTAGTGCACAAATGCAGGACAAGGCCATGTGCAGGCCAGGTAGGTTCCATGCCATATTCACTGGCTCCAGCTACATTTCACAATTTTGTATCTAAACAAAACTCTGTGCAGCTAAAGATGTCATTTGGGGATTAATATCTGAGTGCAAACCCAAACTTTGCTTTTTCTCAGAATGTAACCTTTGAGGAGTGACAACCCCTCTGAAACTTGTTTATTAATGTGTAAATGGGAGATGGGGCGTAATGATGATCATTAATTTGAGGGATTAATTGTGAGAGTAAAATAAAATAATATGATTGAAGCACTCAAGAAAATCCCTGCAGTGCACAGTCAGTGAAAAAAGTGGCAGCACATTCTTTCATCATGTACAAATGTTTCTTAACAGAAAATAAAAAGTGTTAATACCAAGTGACTTAAAGCGTTAATTGAAAAGTAAAAAGTGTTCTACACTGTTTTAATGTAACACGTAGCCTCCGATTCTTATCTTTCAAAACTGAAAATGTTCATATTTGCTTACATACAAAATACATAACGTTAACAATTTCAATATACTATGATGACAAATATGGACAAAAGTAATCAAAATATAAATGACAGCATAAAGTATAGGCATGAGGAACAGCCGCCAGCAGCAGAAAGTGAAGAGAACTTGGAAAAAGAAACATGGGTTCAGATCTTGTTCATTTTCTTCCTTTACCCTTTCCATCAATAAAATAATGGATTTACAGCAGGTAACCTCAGTGGTCCTGTCCAATGTGAAAACAATCATACAGTTCTATTAATTTTCAAGTATTTTTGATAATCACAGTCGGTAGACCATGGATAAATAGATTATTGCTACACCCGATTTAATGACAAATTTCAATCTCTGATTGTCTGCTTTTCATTTCACTACCTTGCCTGTGACTCTCCTTCTCAACTTGGATAGATAACGTAAAGCAGTACAGTACTCAAGAGGCAAGGTACCAGGCATGACAAGAGAGAAAAGAAGAAAAGGGAAGGAAAAAGAAGAAAGGAAGGAAGGGAAGAAGGAGGGAAGGGAGGGGGGAAGGAGGGAGGGAGGAAGGAAAGAAGGAAGGAAGGAAAGGAGGAAGGAAATAAAGTGAAATAAAATGGTCTGAAAACTTCACAAATTGCATAATCAGGCTTCAGAACAAGAAGTGATCACTAAACTGTCCCTAGGAGTCCCTACTGGGAGATTACACTAATCCAGCAACTCCCCAAGTGTCCTCCCTGGACCAGCAGCCTCAGCATCACCAGGGAACTTGCGAAGAGGACAATTCTCGGCCCCCGCCCAGACTCTGTAACTCAAACTCTAGGGGCAAGGCCCAACAATTGGTGTTTTAAGAAGTTCTTCAGGTGACCTTCATGCATAGTAACCCCTCACACTGTATTTTTTGGTAGTTATTTCCAAGAGCAAGCTTTCTAAACATCTGCAATCTTTAGTACTCCATATTTAAGCAACTAATCCTACATTCTATCAAGGTTCAAAAATATCCTATAATCCATTATAGAGGCTGAAATTTCACAGCTGTTATATATGCGGTGTATGTGATACTCTAAACCCCACGTGTTCTATTTCTGTCTAGGAGGTCATGAAGCAATTTTAGATTACAAAGTAGCAGAAATGACCAGAGCTTAGAGAAAGAGCTTTAGGGGCAGAGAAGTATGAGATCTTGCTAATAACTCACAGTTTGAGGTACTTAATTCACTAAAACAGCAAGAAAAACAACAAATCAGTGGGACTATCTAGCACTCTAATTAACATGTGTATCATAGCAATACTAAGAACATTCCCATTTATCTTCTGTTAAATTGCAAAGGGCTCTTCTCTTGATAAACTTGTCCACCCTCAAACCCATTCTAATGATTTTCATAATATTCTGATGAAGGTCATGGTCCACACTTTTTATATCCTATCTTAATTATAAGACGGAATAGAACAATGCTATAAAATAAAAAGTGATCGAGATGGCTCTCTAGCTACATTTAGTAAACCACAAAAACAAAACAGAAGACCAATAATATGCCACAGAGCCAGAAGAGATAGAATTTAAATGGGGGACTGAACATACACATCTATCTCCCCTCCTATCCTAAATCTCAATGAAATTAGGGAAAAAAAATGTTATAATAGGTTCATGCCAACATTGGGGAAATTTTTTACCCATCAGTAGATAATAAATTTGGAGAAAAAAAAATCTTAAACATATGGGATTAACTAAAGGCGAAACAGAAGTAGAGGAAAACAAAGCACAAAGTTAAGTAGGAGAAATCTACTCTAAGTAAGATCAGTTCTCTCTAAAATAAACTCTAAAGAGACACCCCCCCACTCAGAGACATCCAATATACAGTCAAGAAGTAGTAACCAGGATAATTATGAAAGAGCCATGGTGTGAACAGCTGGGGTGGTTTGCTGCCTTCTCCCACGCCTTTGTTTATTCTGTGACTAGCATCCACAGTCTTCATCACTAGAATAAAGTCCTGAAACCTACTTTCTAAATAAAGTTAACCATCTGCCTTGGGAAGGCTCTTAGCCAGACTAGAGAGAGAAGCAGTAAAAAGCTTGAGATATTCAGAATCTCCACAAAGACAACAGAGGAGACATCAAGAAAAGAATCACCTGATGCCAGCATTCACAAGAAAGCAAAATCATCATATAGTCCTTTGATCTACTGCCTCATGCAACAAGCATTTCCTCTGTGCCCACTAAGTAACATGTGATTTAACACCCTTGGGGGAGACCCTGGTGAAGAAGTGGTCAAGTCCTTACCCTGGTCATGTTTCCATTCTCGTGAGGAAAAAAAAAATAAACGAATAAACCTATATTGATCACACCAAGCTGTTTATGCGCTATGAAAAACAACAACAAAAAAGAGGGCGGGAGAGGGGATAAAGAGTGATGATGGATGATAATTACATAAGAAGTGCATTTGGTCTGAGACCCTATTAAAGCGGTATCTAGAGAAAGAGCTGAGGCTGCGGAAACAGAAGGTGCAAAGGCCCTGAGGTAGGAACGTACTTCCCAAAACAGCAAGAAGGCCAGTATGACTGGAACACGGTGAGTGATGATAGGGAGGATAGAAATGATAGAAAATAAAGTTGGAAGTGAACAAGAGCTTGACCACCAAGGGTCACTGTGGTCATGCTAAGGACTTTGGATTTTATTATCGGTCTACTGAAAGCCATGAGAAAGTTTGTTGTTATTATTGGGTTTTTTTTTTCAGGGACTTGATTAATGTTCTAAAAGATTCTCTGAGTAGATATTAAGCAGAGAATGGAAAGAATAAAAACAGGGAGACCATATAGGAGACGACTGCACTAGAACAGGTGAAAGATGCTGGTGACCTGGATTAGGAACGGGATTGGGGAGTGGCAACAGGTGGTCAGATATGTCGTTTGTCCAAAGGCAGGGGTAGAAGTGGCAGCACTTGCTCCTGCATCGGGTATAGAATGTAGGAGAAATGGAGGAGATAAGGATGATTCTAAGGCTGGCATGAGCAGTAGGGTCTGAGGTATCACCATCGCCTGATAGGAGAAGCACACCTGCCCTGTGGTGGGTCAGTGTGGTGTCTGTCACAGTTGAGAGGCCTATCAGACAAACATGAGAGTTGAAGGTATTGAGTAAGTAGTTGGATTCATGAGGCTGAGGTGGTAGGTGGAGAGTTCTGACTCCAGGAAATGCTGAACAAAAAAGAGCACTGGCGTCACAAAAGTAGAACACTGAAGGCCCCCCAAACCCAGAAGGCATGCTTTTCTGTATGTATTACCCGGCTAAATCTCCTGCCCTTTCCCTTCAGCCACAGAGGCAGCTGCATAAATAGGAATCTTCAAAGAATAAAAAACAAATTGCAATTTAGGCCCTTAACGACAAAAAGAGAAAACCAAATACCAACAAATACGTGAGGCATAAAAAGAGCAAGAAAATGCGGCAAGTGGACATATTCATCAGAACAGGATAATTCTTGAATCATGTACATAAAACTATCAATGGCTTAGGAAAGTGTGTTTTTCAAATACATCACAGTCCACTGCGGGTTAGTGGGAGGTGAGATGAAAAGGGCGATTTTGTCCACCATCATTCAGGAATCTAGTATCCTGTAACTAGTAGCTCTGCCAACACCTATGACTCAGAGTTTGCCACTGGATTCTTTGTATCCTGCCAGCAATCAAGTGATGAGAACGCTGAGAACGCACACTGCCTCTTCTTCACCTCCTTCCTGGGGAGTGTTTTAGGATCAAGGCCTGGAAGTGACTTTTCTCTTATTCTGCTGGCCAAAATTCAGTACATGGCCCATTTAACCCCAGGGGAGGCTGACGTAGAAAAAAATGAAGTGGGATTTCAGGACACATGACTTGTCTCTGACACCCCAACCCAACAAGCAGAAAAATTAGCTCTCAAGAAAATAATAAAGTAGAAGAAAATTTTGAGATAGGAACGATTAACTATCTTAAGGAATGTGATAAGATCTCATATCCATAGGAAAAAGTGGTTTGTTAAAAAAAGAATATATATAATCACTATAAAAAATAAAATTATATTTATGATAAGGAGGAGCTGGTGGCTGGTGAAGACTTTGTGAGCTACAAATTTGATCCTTGGGATTATTCCAGATTATACAACAAACACATAAAAGATGAAGACTAAGAAAGAAAACTCAAGACACAGAGGATGGAAACAGTAACTCCAACATTTGTCTAATAAGACATTAAAAAGCATAAAACAGATTGGATGAGAGAAAATAAACAGGAGAATAGGTATATTTTAGAGCTGAAGGAAATCATGTATCTTTAGATTACAATTCCCTTTGGATACACAAGACTAATAAATGTGACCTTCACTTACATATATTCTGATGAAATTCCAGAACTCCAAAAATAATGAGCAAATTTTTAAATATTGCAGAGAGAAAAAAACAGGAATATTACTTACCAATGAACGGGAATTAGATTGGTATTGATATCCCATCTCTAAGGTTAAAACAAATGTAGCAATGTCTTCCCAGGTCCACAGAAAAACATTTAAAATTTAAAAATTCTAAACTTAGCTAAACCATCATTCAAATGTAAGTGCAAAGATATTTGGGGATACCTAACTGCTCAGAAATTTATTATTTATAGGCCTGTCCTGAAAAAATTACTCATTCAACAAAACAAAACAAAAAATCACTCAAGAAAGAGAGAAACATGGATAACATGAAACAGCAGGACGTGACGCAAACAACTTATCTTCACACCTAAAAAATATCTGTGGCAAACTTTAGAAGCAAAATAATGGCAACCTGGATCTAATATCTGCGTATTTAAAAGAAGATGATGCAGAAAGGGAAGCATCCTAAGGATAAAGTCTTGTCCAAGAGAAGGTATTAGTGTTGACTGAGTCTAGACACTGACATAAAACGTGTTTCTGTATACTTCTCAAAATGTTAAAGGTAACCACTAGAAAAATAAGAAGTGAATACTGAAATCTGTTAGAAGAAAAAAAGATGGAACAAGGACAGCACGAAGAACATCAATTTAAAAAATGCCAGTGTGGAAGACCTGGGGGAAAAGCAGCAGTAAAAAAGCATAAAAAATAAAAAACTAAAAGGAAAGGAATATATACAAACATCATGAATTACAACAAATGTGAATGGGCCAAATCTATTAAATCCGTTATGTCTTAAAAGTTAGTCTCTTGAAAATTCTAAGTTTGAGTAGTAGGAATGATGCTATATATACACTGTTTGTAAGACAAACAACTGAAATCAAAGACAAGATGTGAAATTAAAAACTGGGAATATATTTTCCAAACTTGAGCTTATGCAAAGCCATTATTAATGTCAGAAAAAAGTATATAAACACAAGTATATACATCCTGATAACAATGAAATACAACTTGAAGTTAATCTCAAAAGGATAACAAAAATAAATCAGAACATTAGAAATAAAATTTCCTAAATAATGCTGGCATTAAGGAGAAAACAAAGTTGAAATTATAGACTACTAGAAATAAAAGCGATGTTATTTTTATTAAAATCTGTGGAATTTGTCCAAAGAAGTATTTGGAAAAATATAAGTAGCTTTAACTACATGCATAATAAATGAAGACAAGTGAAAATAAGTCAATTAAGTAATCACCTTAAAATTTTTTTTAAATGAATAATAATAAAAGCAGATATTAACAATTAGAAAGGAAAACAGACTGAATAAAATTAAAAGTTGGTTCTTTGGAAATACCACTAAAATAAACTTCTGAAAAATCTCAAGAACAAAAAGATGCCAAAAAGTAATAGTAAAAGAATTATTTTTAATAAGAGGTGATCATTGTGGACATGGCTTCAACTTGAATGATTCAGGCTCTCAAGAATCATAGATGCTAATTGTGAGGACCAAATAAGTTAATTAATAAATAACTGAGTAAGCATATAAGTTACTAAGTAAATAAAGTTAAGCAGTCATTAAGGAAACAAGTGGATAATAAAATAAATTAATAAATGACTGTTAGGACTAAGTAAATTAATATGCATGAAGGCTTTAACGAGCCCTGGCACACAGCGATGCTCTATGTGTTTGCTGTCACTATTATCTCACGTCGCTCAGGCTGCTGTGTGGAGTAAAGGTTCGTGAGGGAAGAGTGGAAATGGGAAGATTAGTTAGGATGATATTGCAATATTCCAACGAGAAATGATGATGGCTTTGACTAGAGACAGGAATGGAGGTGATGAGAAGCAGCTAATGTACACATACAGTCTGAAGATAAAGCCAAAAAGATTCACTTAGAAACTATGTGGGATGTGAGAGGATCAAGGATGAGTATGAGCTTTCAGGCTTAAACAGCTGAACGAATGAAACTGCTCTTCACTGAGGTCAGGAAAATCGAGCGAAGAGCAGTTTCAGGAGGAAATGTAGAGCTGTATCTTAGATATATTAAATCTGAGATCCTTTGTATTCAAGTTTATTAAAGCTACCAAATTATTTACAAAAAAAGCAGCTCAGTATATATTAAGTTCACAAAGTTGTTAAATTGAATAGAGACATCTTTTTATGCACACTAATGGGCTGGTCTTATCAGAGAAAAAAATCACATAGTTTTAAATGCCATCTTAGCATTTAGTTTACTGAATTAAATTCAAATAAAAGTCCCTTACTAATGTATCTCTGACAATCAAAAAATGGCTTAGTTATGTTTTATAATTGATTAAATTCAATGTATGTTTTGATTAAAATTAAAGAGATTTCTTTTCTCACAGGAATTAGCAAAGCTGAGAGTATTAGGTTAGGTAATATTTTTTTAAAATCAATGCAATAAATGCAGATATCTAAATAAATTACATTATCTTACTAGAAGATAAGTAATCTATATTCTCTGAAGCAGAAGTAATAGCTCTACAATTTTTTTTTACTTTACATTACAATGGAATGAACTCCATATTGATGGGAATGTGAACAAATTGTGGAACATTAATATATTTATAGCATAATTAATTTGTAAATGATGCTACAGGTAAGACTATTAACTTGTAAATGGTCACTATGTGCCAATAATTTATTTAGCTTAGTAGCAGTTTTCATTTGTAACTCAATTACTCAACATTTGTGTAAATCATTGCTGTTTGCTGTAGAAATTATATTTATAATTAGGCAACAAGTGCATTTAAGACATTTAGCAATTCACAGTTTTCCAGCTGATAGCATATATGGCCTACCTCTAGATCATTATCATGCATCTGTCCTTTTTGACTATTTTAACCAAGATTTGGCAAATTACTGAATCTAAATTACTTCAAGTTAGTAATAATCATATATGATTTCCTCCAGCTAAACTTTCTAATGTTACCATTTATCCTTAAATATTTTTTTAAAATTAACTCTGGTTATATGTATTCTAAGAAGGCAATGTTGGCAATGATTGACAGGCATTATCATGCAAAGGGAATATATGTATGTCATTTAAATGTTTCCAGCTAAATTTTTAAGCAATATTGTGCAGAAATGCCAATAGTAGAGCCATAATTGCCTATTTTACACTAGGAATAGAGATGGCGTTCACTTCTTAAAGAAAACAAAATAAGGAAGTTTTCTGCTTATGAAATAGACATAATAGCTTTATCTTAAACAAAATGCAATGAATTATGCTGTCTTATCTGTAAAAATTACCTACAGATATCTCATAAGTAAAAGGTAATATTAAAAAACAAAATCTCCAATGCCATGAATACAGTCCTTATAATTTTCCTATTCTTAAATGACTATTATATAGTATTCTGTGATACTACAGGTAATTTAAAGCACCATTAAGAAAATAACCAATTCAATATTATGTACTTTGGTCAGACCTTATTTTCAGGATAAAGAGAGAGAAACCCAGTTGTACTCAATACCTGAAATGTCACCGACACACAAAAATGCAAGTAAATCGGCAACATTTATTTCAAGGCCTTTTGGTAGGAATAAAACAATTTTACATAAAAACTCAGAATCAGAAGTATGACATTCAATCCTTCCTGACAATTCTGCTACAAAACAAACCAAAAAGTCTTGCCTTCAATGTTTCCCAGCAATAACAGTCTCCCTAGTAACAATGGGTCTCAGAAGCTGTGTTTCCTGTTTCCAATTCCACAAACGCATGGTGTGATAGGTAGGTTTCTGTGTCAACTTGGCTAGGCTACAGCATCCAGTTATTTAATCAAACATTAATCAAGTGATTTTGTGAAGGTATTTTGTAGATGTGCTTCACATCTACAAGCAGTTGACCTCAAGTAAAAGAGATACTTGATAGTATGAGTGGACCTCATCCAATCAGTTGGAAGGCCTTTGGAGCAAAATCAGGCTCCTCAAAAAAGAAATTCTGCCTCAAGACAGTAGTACCAACTCCTACCTGAGTTTCCAGCCTGCAGGCTTGCCCTACAGATTTCTGACTTGCCAGTTCCAAGATCACATGAGCCAATTCCTTAAAACAAAGTTTCTTTCATATAGAGATACATAATAGATTCTAAAATATAGAACAGGTTTTCTGTTCCTGTGGCTCCATGTTTCCTGCAGGGAGAGGGGTTCTGATCAGAACCAGTGGGCGTGAGAGGGGCAATTTGACCCAATCTGAGGAGGGGTTTTGTGAAAAACAGGAGACATGCCTACCCCTTTTGAGTATTAAGGGACATAACAGAGTAACAACTACAAAGAATGCCAATTAACGGACTTCCCTGGTGGCGCAGTGGTTAAGAATCTACCTGCCAATGCAGGGGACACGGGTTCGAGCCCTGGTCCGGGAAATTCCCACATGCCACGGAGCAACTAAGGTCGTGCACCACAACTACTGAGCCTGTGCTCTAGAGCCCGCGAGCCACAGCTACTGCAGCCCGTGCACCTAGAGCCCGTGCTCTGCAACAAGAGAAGCCACCGCACTGAGAAGCCCGCACACTGCCACTAGAGAAAACCTGCCCAAAGCAATGAAGACCCAACTCAGCCATAAATAAATAAATTTATTTAAAAAAAAAAAGAATGCCAATTAAAAGTGATCTCAGACGGCCAAGAGAGCAAAGGTTACGCTTGGACGTGTTCTTTGTATCTATTCCAAAACTCTACAAATAGTCCAATATTACTGAGCTTATTACTGAGTTTTAGGGTTTTACTTTTCTTCAATCATTCAACAGATACTCATAGATTGTTTACTCTGTGCAGACCCTCCACTGGTTGCTGGAGATACTACTGTGAACAGGACATCAAGACCTCTCTGTCCTCATGGAGTTTGCTATCTAGTTGGGAAAAGGCAGTTAACAGATAAAGATATAATTAAATAGTTGTGCCACGAAGAAAATAAAAGAGCGCAATGGAAGGATTGAGGGAAGGAAGCAAGGCTGGGAAACTCTCTGCAGAAGTGCCCTAACGGTGGAAAGATGTAAATACCTGGGAGCTTCAGGCAGAGAGAACAGCAAACACCACAGCCCTCAGATGGGAATGTGCTCTCAGTTTGGGGTAAAAAGGAGGCCAAAGTGGCTGCAGCATACAAAACAGAGGCTGGAGATGAAGGTCCAGAGGTTGGAGATGAAGGTCCAGAGGCAGGAGACAAAGCACATAGATCCTTTTGGTCGTGGAAGGAAATTTAGGGTTAACTCGAAATGCAATGGAAGCCACCCTAGGATTTTAAATAGTATAACAACCAGGATCCAGCTAACACTTTTTTTAAAAGATCATTTTGCCTCTTCTATTGCTTGTGGAGGAAGTTATGGAAGCACAGACACCAGTGAGGGGACTATTTCAATGTTCAAAGCATAAGATTTTGTTGGGTAACAATGTCGCTGGAGAGACATGAATAGACAATAGGATTCATGTTGAAAGCAGAGCTGGCAAGACCTGCTAATAGATTTGGCAAATCAAAAAGTTATCCAGTGTGATGTCTAAGCTTGCCCAAATTAGGATAAACTTCAAGTAAAATTGAGTAGACTGGTAACTAGAGACTGGGGCTCTATATCCAGTTTGCCATCTATGTGGCTTTGAGCAATTATTCTACATTCTGGCCCTCAGTTTTCTCATCCATGAAATGAAAGAGTTGATCAAGATGAATTCTACAGTCTTGCCCCGCCCTGACACCTCATGAATCTGTGCAAAGGTTGTAACTGCAAGCACATTGAACAAAGACCTTTTAAACATCTCAACATCTGGAAAATAGGTTCACTATTCTGGTTCTTTATTTTCAGAGTATTTCTCTCCCTGGCAGATTAGACTAAATTAAATAAAAAGAAAAAATCCTGTACACCATCTATCATTCTGACTCATCATTCGTGACACTCGTGAACACTCCCAATTATCATATAGGTGATGTGTGAGCAATGCCAGAATGCTAAGCTAGGGGGACTCTTCTGCATATGGTTCCCACAAAAAGGAACAAAAACAGTCATGGATGACTTCCCACAATTGACTCCAAATATCAGAAAGATCATTTATAGTTTATTTCCTTTTATTTAAAAATCTGAATATGAAAAGCAGAACATCTTTGACATTCTACAAAGTCCAGCGTTCACTCAAGCATCACAGATCCATATTATGCCCTGCATTTGAAAGTAATCCCAGAAACAGCCTCTTTTATTCAAGCACTCAGATGCTATTTTTTCCCAGAGCCATATGCTCTTCTTGCTTCTGGGTTTACAGGTTGCTGACTTCTCTTAGGGTCCCAAAGGGCAAAATATAAGCACTGAAAATGTAAACTGATGTAGTGTTCTACCCAGTAGAATGTGGTTTCATAGTTATGGTGTTTATGGACATATTGAGACATGTTGAGTGTCTATAGACATATAGACATATGGTGTTTATGACATATGTCATATTGAGACATTTTTTTAAGGAGCGAGAACTAAGAAGCATCAGAAATACCAGCATATGAGTAGCTCCAAGTAGAGACCAACTTTTTCCTGTGCTTTTTTGCAGGGGGAACTCTATTACAATAAAATTTTAATCCACGGCTCTCAATTTCTTAACTGTAGGAACAAATGTAACTCCCAGAACGTGCTTGTGTGCACAGGGGTTAGAAGACCAAGTATAAGATGTATTTTTAATGGCATATTTCCTCCACTGAGGGGCATCCATTCTTTGAGTAGACAAATTCTTATTTCTACTTGTAGAGAAATGCAGCATGAAGTCAGAAGAAAAATGGAAACTGGAGGTAACTTGCTTGCATTCTTATCTGTGAAGACATGTCTAGCTTAAAAAATCTTTTCTTAGAAGGATACTGGACACAGTCCATGACTAAAAACAAAAGCATTATACACATTTGGAAAATATTAGTGAAGAAGGATTCTAATATGCTATGAATTTGGAGAATAAATTACTGTTGGCATTAAAGCTTTCAGCGAGGTAGTAAAAATGATGAAAAATGATTAATACAAATGATCAGTTTTGATGCAGGATGTTTCCTGGAAGTTAGCTTTACAGAGAATGGATCATGGATTATGGAGAGCCCACAGACCATGTCTTTCCAGTGAAAACAGCACCTGCAGATTCTCCCCAGCAAATCAAATCTAGGGTGGAAGTTGAGTCTCAGTATGGAGGGGGGTTAAACCTTTTAGTGCAATGATGGTAACACTACTAAATATGCAAATAACCACTGAAACAACTGATAAATTTCTTTCACTGAGCTCAAAGAATTTTAGGAAATATTTCATCAATTCTTACAATTTCATGTTAGGTTGGTGATAATGATTTCTATCTCTATAAAAGAACACCAAAGGGGTTAAGTTTAGAGACTTTAAAAAGGAGAAGTGAAAGCTCAAAGCCAGAGCTGATCAAATGATTGTGAAATACTAACCACTGTTTCTGTGTTCCAGCCATAAAATCATGCAATATTCCCTGATGGTTTCAAAAAAAAGTCCCAACCTCTGCATTTTAAAGTTGAGAATTACATGTTACAATAATAAATGAGAAAAACACCTGATAGTGTAAAGATAAAACCAGAAATGACTGATTTTTATGATGTACTAAAAGATAAAATCAAGTCACAGTAGAATAGAGGGCAAATAGCCAATCAACAAGGAAAATGTCAGCCTCACTAGTAACCAGCTACTTAAAAATCAAACAAATTGAAACAAGATATGTTTTATCTATAAAACTGGCTGATGTTTTCTAAAATAATTTTGCCAAGTGTTAACTAAAATAGCAAGTTATAAGACAATATGTGTGGTTTGATTCCAATTTTATTAATAATTAAACAAAAATTTAGATAAAAAAGAAATGAAAGGAGCTTAGATCAAAATGTTGACCCCTGATTTATCTAAGTAGTGGCAGTTCATTTAAATTTTATGTTTTTCTTTGTCGTTTTTCCCATTTTTCCAAACATCTTGGAATAAGAAGTTTCACTAGAAAAAAAAAGTTGTTGCTAAAAAATCAGGTTAACTAAAATGCCTATTGTGCTACTGTGAGTCATTTAAATTCATCAGTACTCTTAGAAAACTTTTAATTACAAGAGATATGTATTCCAGGAGGACAATTACCATTAGAATATTTATCTCATTTGGAGAAGACCATCCAACAGAAATCCCCTCAACCTTACTGAAATAAATGCGCTAGAAAAGTTTAGTCACTAAAAGACATGCCTTGAAAACATTAAAGCATTTACAACTTAAACTGCTGCAGTTGAATCTAATTCCAAAGATACTCAAATTTTAGAAATGTAAGGCTGGCATGATATCACCTTACCAGAGTAAAAATAATGGTTTCCTCCTTGCCGCTTGCATCAGATGTCAAATCCCACCCTTGCCCCACTTCCACCTGCTCTATTTTTTAATCACACTGGTGGATCTCAAAATATTTCCCTATGAAAATAAAAGGTATCGAAAATTATCGTTGGTTTCTGATATGATAATTTAATAGGGCTATCTGGATTAGGCTGAAGATGACCTTAAAATAAAGAAAAAATATTGCTAGGTAAATTAAAGGAGAAAACTAGGAGATATGATTAAATTACTGAGGGATTATTTTAAAGTCTTTAAGACACTGTAGGAAAACAGATGAAGTTTTCCAATTATATCTATTCATTAGCACAGGTTCAGCATTACTTCAAATTTCTGTTGGGAAAGCACCTCCACTTGCTATCTACAATACAGAAAAACATTTAAAAAATATCTTAGTCACACTGACCTCTTCTTGACTAGTCCTAATATATTAGATTTTAATATGTGCAAAGTCTTCCCAATAAAATGGGTAAGTTGTGATGTATTAAAAGGAATACAATGCATCTTTTTCTAAAACGAGAAAACTAATTATACATATATGTATATATACACACACACATATATATATTAAATTATACACACACATACACCATACACACAAGCAGAGAACCCCAAATTAGATAGAATTGGTCAATAAAGTAGATTATATCTCCCTGGAAGTCACAGAAATGCAAAATAAGACAATGCTATTAATTAAGTAGAAAATTGGAACACAAAATTACATATGAAATTATATAATTATATGTTAAGTTTTGTGTGCATTTGTGTGTGTCAAAAACCAAATGAAACATACTAACATATTAACTGGCTGGGGTTATGGATGTTTAGAGATTAATGTTTTTTCATTTGAAAATTTCCTCATAGAAAATGGTTGTGTATTACTGATTATGTATTATTTTTATAAGAAGAATTTACTTCGAATTTCTAAAAAGGAATAACAGATATATGCTTGCATAAAAAGTCAACAGAGTCTATTCTAATTCTGAAACAAGTTGAAAAAATATTTTCTCAAGACATTCGGCAAGTATCACCTAAAATTAAATAGACAGGTCATCTAACTTTGTGTTCAGCTTGGCTTTCTTCATCTTCTGTAATAACCATATTTTTGGAACAAATTCCTATCAAAGGTTTAGACCTAAACAAAAACTACTGAGTAAAAACACATCTGTTTTGGCTTTTTCTGTGAATAGTTCCAGTATTTGTTAAAATTGAGATCTTTACATTAAACTACATGCACAAATAAACCCTACCAGGACCAAGTGTTACAAAATACAGCATGAGGCAAAGCAAATATACTTCACGACAATAAACTAGGTACCTTCAGGAACAACTTCATTTCTTTTAAGCCATCGCAATAAAACTGCCAGTAAAATCATGTCCAGCTTTTTATTCTACAATGTTTTGAATTTCCCTAAAAACATCAAAATATTTCCTATTTCCTCAGTTAATAACCATTTCTATATTCTGACATGGCACTTTATGTGGGTAGTAAAGAAATATTAAAGCAGGCAGAAGAGTGATTAAAAGCAGTGACTTATGTCGGAGAGAGCTGGGTCTGAATCCTCAGTCCTGACTCCTAATTTTATGGTCATTAGAAATTCCTTAACCCCCCTGAACATTACCTTTCTCACACATAAAATGACAGTAGTAATATTACACCATAGAATTGGAAGATTAAGTCAGATCATGTATATATAACTCTTAAATTACTATATTGTTAGCAAGCAAAACTATGCTAACTAAAAGAAAACAGCCAATGGTATTGATTCCCAAGGAAATGGAGGGAAGTAATGAAGGAATCCTTCAGCCTTTGAAAAATAGTCAAGTTTTTCTGTTTGTTTAACCTATTTTCCTTCTGAATAAGTCAAAGGCGAAAAAGAAATTAATCATGAAGTCCAGTCTGGAGATAATTCAAGAAATCAAGAGATTATATTACAACTAAGTCATGCAACTCAGGTGGAATCAGCAAATAGATTTTAAAACAAACTGGGTCTGGGTAATAAGTAAGAAAACAATACTGTTGCATAGGTCTCTTGGGTCTTTGCTGAGATCCACAAATTCTCACAACTTCCGGTGACTGAACAAGTGCCTATCACTTCCGTAAGGAATGGGAAATAAAAGCGATAGGAATAATTAAACTTGGTCCATGACCAAAGGTAGAGTAACCATCTCTAGAAAAGAAGCTTACTGGTCAATACTCTTCAACCTCAAATTTGATTTCTCACTGAGATACCAAGGAAAGTGTTTGAGTTTGGCAATCCCAAGAAACTGACATTTTCAAGTCAATTATGATACAGTTTGGACCTTACCAAGTTTCTAAATCTACACGTTGTAAAAAAAAAAAAAAAAAAAAAAAAAGCATACCACAGAAATAGATGTGGGTAGTGGCAAATTGCTATGTTAGAACACTGAGCCTGATTCAATTTCAGCCAGATACTTTATATTCTGCTCAAATTCAGTCTACAAAAGGACAGTTTAGAACATACTCCACCTTCCTGGGTCATGTGTTGCTGTCATCAAAGGAAAAATCCTTTTTTTCCTCTTTTGGAGGCGAGGGGGTGAACAGGTGGTGGTTGTTTACCTGAATACAGAATAGACTAGTATGAATAAAATAGAATGAAAAGATGGTTGAGAAAATATATAAATAGAAAAGTCTGAGCTGGAAGTTTCTGGTCCCTTTCTTTCTGGTCAACCTGTACTTTGGTCCTAATGTATATGACAATGTCCCAAAATGCTTAGTCTACATTCATCAAGATTATGTGCATGTTCCATCTAGAGCACTTAGAGCAAAATTTTTCTTCAAAGAATTTTACCTTTAGGTTGAAAGGAAATATGTTCCTTGTAACATGTTATAGACAAATATTCCACAAATGGGACTTCCCTGGTGGTGCAGTGGTTAAGAATCCACCTGCCAATGCAGGGGACACGGGTTCGAGCCCTGGTCCAGGAAGATCTCACATGCCGCGGAGCAACTAAGCCCGTGCACCACAACTACTGAGCCTGCACTCTAGAGCCCACAAGCCACAACTACTGAGCCCAGGTGCCACAACTACTGACGCCCATGCGCCTAGAGCCCGTGCTCCACAGCGAGAAGCCACCACACTGAGAAGTCCGCACATCACAAGGAAGAGTAGCCCCTGCTTGTCACAACTAGAGAAAGCCTGCGCACAGCAAAGACCCAACGCAGCCAAAAATAAATACATAAAATAGGTTTATTTAAAAAAATTCCACAAAATAAATCTGATCATCAGTGGAATAAAATTTCTGTGCTGCCTGTAATATGCCAAGGGCAATTCTAAGTACTGTAAACAAAGGTAAACAAACACAACCTTTGGACCAGAAGCCAGGTTCTTCAAACGACACTTGAAAACCTGAGATCCTTTAGGTATCCCATAAAATTTGTTTCTTTAACCCAAATTTCACAAAAAGGCAAAAATAATCATATTCAATCTGAGTATTTTAAGCATGAGAAAAGTGCCCAATGCAGAAAAGGTTATACCTAAATACTTGTTGAGTGAATAAAAGACACAAGAGATGAACTGCTACAGATGGCCAAGACTAGAGCAAGAACAATTATCAGAAATATACAGGTTAAAGAATTTCTCTAGTCAGAAAAAAAAAAAAAGCTAGATATTTTTAAATGTCTGAATGTTTGTTTCGCGGGGTTAGAAGGCAACGTAAGAAGTGGTTCAGTACCTTGGATAGCTCCAGGGAGGCACAGTTTCTAACGTCCCAGATCTACTTAGTTGCTGGTGTCTTCCAGCTGGAATTTCCTTGTCAAAGGGCTCTGTCATTTTTAAGCCAGATTCATGCCCCATAAAAACCGAATAGACTCCTCGACCCCATCCTCACCCCGAAACACATGGAACAAATACGGACACATAGAAGTCTAGCCTGTTCGTTAAAAAGAGGGTATCTTCTGTCCTGACCAGGGAATAAACCTGTCACTTTAGAAAACTGATCCAGGAAGTCTTATCTCTTGCTGTGTGACAGCTCATCCTGAGAGGACTCACCCCCAGATCTAGAGTAAGGGTTTACCCATGGGATCCGATAAAGTAGCTATCTTCAAGTTGAAATAAAATGTATTACCAAACCATAATTCAGTGTTATAAACTCAAATCAATAAATCTCTTTCTGAAGAAGACTCTACCGGAAGCATGTTACCTTTCCATAACATTCACATAAGTGAAGCAACTTACACATGAGCTATGACTACAAAGTAATGGTAATGATTATAAAGTAACAAAAACTGTAAAGTAAAATGACACAATTTCATATCTCAAAACTACACAGAGCTAAAGTAAAATACTGACAAACAAAAGATCCTCATCTTTACTATTCTACTTACTTTGCTTAGCTACTGAGTTCCTAAATCCTTGCTCATTTCTATACCGTAGCAGTCATCTTACGGTTGGATATTTATTTGCATAGCTTCTCCCATACTAGATTGCAAATTTCTTGATAGGAGGGATCATGTATCATTCACAATGGCCAATGGGATCCTGGACACAGTAAATGTTCAATAACTGTTTATTGAGTTAAACTGAGTCAAAGTAACTCATCCCTGGTTTATGAAACTTCTGTTTTCATAGCGATATGAGTGGGAGCTATCCCACTACACAATCATGTCACCGTAGAGAAAAAGGAAGAGCTGTTGGTTCTTATAGTAAACGTAACAAAGAGATTTGGGGCATCTGGAAATATTTACCCCATAAAGAATCCTATGAGAGAAAGTAATACAAACCATACCTTCCTTTCTGCTGAGAAATCACAGAAGATTCTATTTATGTTGTATTTTTAAATCCCCAAAGACTGTATTATGAGGGAGAGAAATATAAAAACAATTGAACCCTTGAGGAAAACACAGGTCAAAAGAGATTCCTTTTAAAGAAAGAAAAAGGAGGCAGGGAAGAAAAACAAAGTGGAAGAGGAGGAGAGAGGGAGGGAAGGAGAAAGGACGAAAAGAAAGATGATCCTGTTAAAAGAGATGCTGGAGAGTAATGAAAGTTATGCCTTGACAGATGGTGAGAAGGTTAGGAAAAGCAGCATCACCCAAAAACTGTACAAGTAGAAAACAAGCTTATTCTTGTTGGTCCATAGATTATATTACACAGAACAGAGGAACGGTGGGTATGCATGTTTGTTCATTTGTTTGAAGATTACTTGTTGGGCATATGCTTCCAGGAAGTGCTTTGGGAAAGTTCATGTAGATATCTTGCAACAGACTCTCAACTTCAATAATCTGAAAACCTGCTCAAGTTTTCCAAGGCAAATCCACACTGTATGTTCAGTCTCACCAAATTCATATTCAAAAATTCATATGTCAATTTTTATTCTTACATAAAATTTATCTTACATGAAATTATCAAGTGTTTTAAAATAGTTATTAAGAGTTTGGAGCACTCATATTAGAAAATTAAGTGTTACCAAGTGAGGCCCCTTTTTAATTCAGGACGTTTTCCATTTTACTGGGAATCAATTCTGTCTGGTGTTTCTAATCCAGCATGTTAAAAAATCATCCTACAAGGCCTCTGATGTTGTTTAAACACTAAAATTTCACAGTACAGATTCAAATTTCCATAAAAGTGACTCTGCTAGTGAATCCATTTCACTGTCCCCTCCATCTGCTAAGAATAGTCTTGTTTTTCTTTTCTACCTCAAGAACACCTAATCCTTACATTTTAAGAAACAGTACTTGAGGGCTTTTACTGCCAAAAGTCTCGTTGTAATATAGCTAGAATATTCCCCTGTGAGTACTAGTTAGTGCTATTGCTTGTTCACACATGCTTTTTTAATTTCAAATATGATTAGTTATAGGCAAGTCACTGAATATTTAAATTTGGTACAGATAGGTTTTCAAACTACCTGTGAACAGAAGCCTGTAAATTAGAGGGAGTGTGGGAGTATGAAATTTGAGCAGAGCTGTTTAAAATCTGGTTGTTGTACATTATGCCTCCTTCTTGACTTGTAACACCTGCTTTCTGCGGAACCAGA
The DNA here is from genome assembly GCF_039906515.1 of Pseudorca crassidens. Lineage (NCBI taxonomy): Eukaryota > Metazoa > Chordata > Mammalia > Artiodactyla > Delphinidae > Pseudorca > Pseudorca crassidens. The sequence continues at coordinate 13,619,641 of NC_090316.1, forward strand.
AGTCTGGGTCTCCTGTGGCTTAGGTTTTAGACCGGGGTGAGGGTTGTAACACCCTCACCGTAATGTGTGGCATGTTCCAGACTCCCCTGTGGTTGAGAATATGCATAAGCTGAGATGGAGCTGGGAACAGCAGAATCTTCAAAGCCGAGAGAGAAGTTCAGAGACCACAGGGAGACCTCAATGCCCACTACAGGCTAAAAGAAAATAAAAATAAAAATCTAGAATAGTATTGACTTGCTAAAACCCAAAATGAACATAAGTATTAAATTTTTACTAAACTGTAAATCAAACCTTAACAAAAACCTAAGTCATCAGTTTAAAAGGAAACCGAACTGTTGTAATTCTAAAACCAGAGGCAGTAGTGCGGTGTGAGATGAAATGCGTGAGACCAAAAATTGGCAAGTTCTGGATTCTTTTTCCTCTTCTGTTTCTTCTGAAATGTACCACCGAGCACATCACTTAACCCTCCTAGATCCTGGATTTCCATTTGTTTCATCTGTAAAACAAAGAATCTGGACTAGAAAATAACTAAACTTGCTTCCAGAAATAAACAGGCATTTCATTCCATTTGAACTCAAATCTGACTTGCACTTGAACAGTTCTAAAAAATAGAGAACACTTTGTGTCTTTTATAAATGTGTTATAAGTTTCTGAAGTTAAACTCTAGTTCCTTATGAGGGTAATATGCATTTTTCTTTCAAAACAATTCCAGATGATGGGAATGAGCACAAAGACCTGAATAAGTGAAAAACTATATATATATATATATATATATATATATATATATATATATATATATATATGAATCTATGTGTGGGTATATGTATCTCCAGTTCCAGAGTATACTCTCATTTTCTTCCAAAATCCTGCAAAGTTATAGAAAGTAGAGTGTAAGGGCCAACACAGCTGCTCCTGGCTTGAGGTATGTCTCCTTCACCACTCTGAGTAAACCAAGGAGCCGGAACATGTCAGCAGCAAGAGAAAGCTTCCTGCAACATCATACAAGAAAAGGCCCATATCAGAGTCTAAAACTAGGCTGCCAAGAATTGCACTTAAGTTGTTGGAACCACAAAGGACAGGGTATCTGCCTTTCCTCTCCTACTGTATTCCATGGTCTTATACTGAGGGACAAAACTACAGCCAGCCTGTACTCAGAGCTGTGGTCCCGCCCTGGCAGCTTGAAATCCTAGTCAGACAGGCAGCTTGAAATCCTAGTCAGACAGGCCACATGATGCTCATGTAGAAGTATAAAGACATTTCGCAGCATAAGAAATGCAAAACAGCTCAAGAAAACCCAATGAGGATCCAAGCACTGAGAATGACGTATTTCCTAATGACCAAATCCAAGTTTGGTCCACAGAGACATAGTCCGTCTCTTAGAGTGAAATACCTTAGACAACATTAATTAATATTGTGAATGATGGTAGTTAAAAAGCAAGGCAGAAGAAATATTCAAAGGTTAATTTCAAGGAACATGTGTAGAGCATAGCTTTGAGAGGAGGTGGCAAACATATAGGTTACTTCCCTGTTCTTTTTATATAGCAATTGGTCCTAATCAATAACATTAGCCTTTTCTATAGTACCTGGCTCTCAACAGCCAGGCCTTACTAATCAACCTGAATTGGCATGAGAAAGAGAACCTACTTACCCCTTTTGCTACACGAGAAAAGAACCCTGTGTGTGGAGAACTGTGAAGCCTTGTTAGTCCTTTGGGCTTTATCATTCACCAGTCAGACAAGTCACTTTGTAATTCAAGGCCTCTCCACCCTTTAAGAATAAAATTTCGAGTAGGGGTGTACTATCTCTAAGTTTCCTTTGTGTGTTCAAGCCTTATCTATTTATAATCTTAAGCAATGCGGAGTATCTATGATGATTGAAAAAAGCATGACTATCCCATAACTCAAAGAAATAAAATTACTCATTGAAGTTATCAATTTTCGTTATTTTTTTTCCTCCTGAAGAACTGCAGATACTAATGATAAGATTCTTTGTCCAACAGTGGTTATTTAAGCCCAGAAATATATTCTAACCCAACTCCTTCACAGATGAGGAATTCGATTTTCTGAAAGGTTAACTGATTTGCGTAACGTCATGCCAGTAAATCTGAATACCCAGATTATGATTATCAACACCAAGGTTATTAGAACAATTATTAGTTTTTGTGGAGTTTACAGAGTGATTTCCAAACTGCAAACCCAAATCTATTGACAAGCCAGTACCTTTCCTCCATCATGGTCTCCTTTTTGGTGATTTCTTTATACCTGAATACATTTAAGGTGCCTACACTCTTTCGATTCCTCATGATTCCTTTTGATTCCTTATTCATTGAGCACATTGTACTCATCCATTCATACCTGCAATTTGCCAGTTCCCCAATTTAGCGTCTCTGAAATATTTACTAGTGGGGAGTACAGTTCTTGACAGTATCATAACTATGCTAAATAAGACCTTATCTAACACAAGCCCCGTGGAACCCAAAGGGCAGCCATTTACTGCTACCTTTTTGTCTTTTGTCTTTTACCTGCATGTAGTTGCTGTTTATGCTTCCTTGAGCGGAAATTATTTAACTCCCTAAAAAACCATCATGATATGCCATAAAATGATCTTAATACGTCACTGTGTCTGTTGTCTAAGCCTGAATCCAATTTTCAAGTGTTTTATGTTGATTTGATAAGCAAGAAGAGGCATTTCTGGTTGTACATGAAATAAAGGAACATAAATTCACCAAGGGACCATATTCCTGTGGGAGCAAAAGGAGGCATGGTATCCGGTATAAATGAGTTAAGTGGTGAGTTAGACAAGCAGTCAGGAGACCCGAAATTCCATCCTCAACTTTCACACTAAAGGTACAAACTTACACAACTTTCCTCACTTCCTTGAGTCCCAACTGAAAGTCCCAACTTGCTTTCTAAGATCATATTCGTATCTATCATTTTATGACTACCACGGGCAGCCCCAATACCCCCTCTGCATGTATGGCGGCTCTTCCGGGCAGTTACCTAATATTTCACGTGGCAGCGTACACCAGCCACTGTGCTGTGCTTAGCCAGGATGGCCCACTGCCGGGCTGGCAGGCATAGCCTCCTGCCCTAGGACTAACCCCAAGCATCCCAGCACAGGCGTCAGTAGCAGCCTCTGCGTCAACAAAACCTAAGAAAACAAAACTTCTGATCTTCACCTTCAGTCTTTGCTTCACATGACAAATGTAAGACCTTAATGGCTACTTTTTCCTCCAGTGGAAAGTTCCAGGCCAGCTGGCTCTAGAATACTTCATAAAGCATGCAAAAAGCCCCAATTCCACAGGCATGTATCACTGAACTAAGAAGGGACCTTGGAGATTTTTAATATTAAAAACTGAGACCCAGAGAACGGAAATGTTAGGACTAGAACCAAGCATTCTTGATTCCAAACCAGCGTGCTCCCAAGGGGAATTTATCAAAGTACAGAGAGAATTAACAACTTCTTACTTCGGTGGATTTTAGTGGGTGTTTCTGTAACACATCATGCAATATAGTGTTTTCTTAACATTCATGGTGAAAATTTTAGAAATCTCCACATCTTGATCGTTATAGTGAAGCAGTACAGTAATGAGATAAAGGATTTGTTCTAGAGCTAAAATCACGTCTCCTTCACTTATACTTGGCCAAGTTAACTTCTTTGCACTTCCTTTTGTCGTCTGAAAAACGGCATTAAAAATGCTTTCAAATTATTTTTGAAAGTTAAAGACAGATAGCTAATGTAGCGTTAGTAGTGCTGTGTCTTCACACCTTCCTTAATGGACTCAAAAGACATATGTTGTCTGACAGTCACAACAAATCTTACAAATTAAAGTATCTCTTCAATGTGGCCTGATACCCCAGTTGGTCCTTGGGCTAACATCCTAAGATGCACTAGTGACCTTGAGGACATTTCCTGCAATGGTCCTGACTGACACTGTTCTTTGTTTCCAGGACTCTGAACCACACTGCATGGAAATATGACTGTGGATTTGAGAAGATATTTTGTTTTTTAAAAACAAGTTTAAATAAACCTAAGTCATAGAAATAAAAGAAAGTTCTTTTTTTTTTTTTCATCTCAAGATGGTACAGGAGAGGCTTCAAATGTACTACTTCCTGGTAATGTAGAAATAATTTCTGAGAACATGAATCTCAACACAGCAATTTAAACCGACACACGTGTGCATTCATTATAAAAACAAATATCAGCTACAAGAAGTATTATTCAATGTAGGATCAGACTCTTTTTCAAACGTCTTAAAGCCCCGCCTCTAGAGGAAGCTTTTCCCAGTTTAAATGTACTCGACTGTCCGCAGCTTTTAGTCCACAACAGGAAGCAAGCCGTGTCTATCACAACTGCGGAGGTATTTTCATTTGCAAGTTGCAACATTATGGAGCTAAAAGGAACCTTTAAGACCACCCATTGCAAACTTTTCATTTTAGAGATGAGAAACTGAAGCCTGAGAGGTTATGTAGGTTTTTTTGCTAAAAACAGAAAAGCAAAAAAGAAGCTGAGACTGGGCTAGAACAGAATGCACATCACTAGGTAGGTATCTGGCCCAGTGCTCTTCCCAGGAGTCATGGGATCCATGAGATCCGACTTTACACTATACAGCAGGCAGAGTTAGTTAGCAAGACTCAGGCTCAGAACAAATCACTCTACCTTCGCGTATACCTATTCTAAATGAATTCCTCATATCTGTCAAGGATTTGTCTTACTTTCGTAAAATTAGAATAGCTTTTTTATTTATTTTTTTTTTTGTGGTATGTGGGCCTCACACTGTTGTGGCCTCTCCCTTTGCGGAGCACAGGCTCCGGATGCGCAGGCGCAGCGGCCATAGCTCACGGGCCCAGCCGCTCCGCGGCATGTGGGATCTTCCCGGCCCGGGGCACGAACCCGTGTCCCCTGCATCGGCAGGCAGATTCTCAACCATTGCGCCACCAGGGAAGCCCTAGAATAGCTTTTTAAATGTTTCTTTCTTTCACGATTTTTTAAAAAACACTGTTCAACTGCACTCTGTCCCAAGGGTAAGTGCTAAAAAAACAATGGTTTCAGACAGATTGTACATCGTTCTTCTCTTCTCCATTGCTAAAGATATTCGTAAAGCATGCTTTTCCCAATAGCTTGGGCTCTAATTTCCATAAGGAGTCTACCTAACCGAGATCCACAGAAGGAAAAATGTGTGATAGCTCTATGTCACCCTGATAAGATGTTGAGAGTTTTGTTTTCACCTACAGATCCCTGAAGATGTTCTCCTAGGAACTAGCCCGACTATTAAAAGGGTACCACGGAAAAATCAGTTTAGGCATATTGGGGTCAAGCCAGGGAAGAAGACCAATATTTTTGTTGCTGTGTCAAACCAGAGAAGTAAAATTCTCATTTCAGATCAGTGTGGAATAACCCTGGAATTAGGTCATGATGCTGGCATTGGAGAAACAGTTTCCTCAGTGGAATCTCTTAAAAGATCCACAGAAATATGCTTTTGATGCACTTTGAGCTTATAATTATTGTCAAAATAAAGTTAAGTAACTGCTGACGGTAGGTTCTACACGCATTAATCCCACATAAACACTGTAAAGTCTTCTTTACAAATTCTAGGGAAGCTAAAGAGTTGTAAAATAAACATTTAAAGTACTTCAAAGAACCTTACGGGAATTCCATTATCTTGTTGTCATTGTTGTTTTTAAAGCTATAACTCATGATTTATCATTCTTTAATACTGCATATAGTAAGTTTCAACCCCTAGTCAATGAATCCTGTATTTTGGTCAATAAGCAACTATTCTGAGAGCATTGCTTAGATTCTGCACATAAAAACTAGTATCCATACACACTAGAGTGAAATACACTTAATAATGATAATGATGATGATAATACAAGCTAATATTTACAGAAGGATTACTAGAAATCAGACGTATGTATGACTTGTTTCATGTAACAACCCCATTTTACAGGTAAGAAACTGAGGTTAAAGAGAGGTTACTTAACTCGCTCAAGATCACACAACAAGAAAGGAGCAGATCCAAGCTGTCCTTTCAAGTCCACGTGATTCCAAAATGCCTGCTCTTAAACTACTACTCCATATTTCCCACAATTTAATCTTCCACTAATGACTTCTGTGAAAATATTACTGTAATTCATCATCAAGGACAATCATCACCGTTGTGGAGATCTTCAGAATCACTGGATGTAGGGGAGTAGGACTGGTGGACTAATAAATAAACCAAGGGTTGTGGTATCATGTTTTCACAAAGGTAACATATCTGTAATAAAAATATGGGAGAAAATTCTGCTCAAGAATAGCGTTTCATAGTGAAAACACTGTAGATTCCAAATCTTAATACAACACAAAATAGCACGCCTGGCATCTTCCTAGACGACTAGATATATATTAAATGAAGAGGGCTTTCAGCATCAGCTGAGCCATCTGAGCCATTTTTCAAAGTAGAATCATCCACTGAATCTGACTCAAAGTAATGAATACAGTCTCACACTGATTCTCTTTTCTGTTACCTTCCCGAATCTAAATTATACTTGTGAGGAGCATGTGAGCAGATATGGCAAAAAGTGAAAGAAACAAGTCTAAGAGAAAAATCACAAATTAATCAACTGCAGTTGGAGTTACATATACTTTCAATTAAGTGTGCATTTATTGTACAGTTTGATGCTATTGCCTATTAATGTTAGGTTTCTATTGAAAACCTTGCTTTCTAAAAGCAAGAGGTAAAAAATAATCTAAATACTCAACAGTGGGGGTCTGTAAAAAAAATACAGAACATCCACATCTTAATGTAGCCATCAGAAATCATACTAAAATAATACGATGGAAAATTTTCAAATACTACTAACAACAAAACTGTTAAAAATTATATGATCCAAATTCTGCATGTGTGCCAAAAGACACCAAAAAAATGTCCAAATGTGTATAGCTCAAAATGTTAACAGAGGTCTCATCTACTGGTAGGAGGATGTTTCCCTGTCTCTCTCTCTCTCCCCCCACCGCCTTTGCTTTCTTCATTTCTTCCTTTTACCAATTTTCATAATCTACAAATATGCTCTAAGTATATTTTACTTGGTTAGTAAGTATATTAATGCAGGATAGAAGAGTATGAATTTTGCAGTCTATCTGGATCTAAAACCTGACTTTATCGCTAACTTGGTAAGTTACTTAAAATCTCTAAGTCTCACTTAGGAGGATAATATGTTTCTACATAGCAGATCCATGGTGAGAATTACATGAATTAACATATGTAAAGTGATTAAAAGAATGCCTGGCACATGATCGGGACTCAAAACATGCTAGCTATTGTAGTTGCTACTGCTGCTGCTAATTTTATTACTGGAGAATATTCAGTCAACCAATGGCTCTGCTGTAAAAACACAAGACATTCATATTTTAATCAAGATACAACGTTATTAAAAACATATGACTTCCCAGATGAGAGCAGTACATATATAACACTAGTAGATCTGCCAAACATTGAGTTTAAATTGACTATTCTGTGGTTACGAAAATAAATTTGACAATTCTTAACAATATTAGAATTTTTAAAATGAGTATTGTTACTTATCTGTTTTTCCTCTTCCATCATATATCTATAGATGACCCTTTGTAGACATCTCTAGGTCCACTTTTCACTCATTATTTTCTTAGACACAACAAGATGATTTGGGGATTAGGTAAGCAGTTACAGGACAACAGAAATCTGACACCAGGCATGTGGTCCATGCAAAGTCCATACAACCCAATGATGTCTATAAGCAAAGGGACAAGAACTTTACCAGGACGAAGATGATCAACATTTGAAGGTCTACCATCACCTCAACAGAAAGTCTAAGCCTAGGTCACTTATTTGGCATCAATGAGGGCGATCAAACCCATCTCCGAAAGTGCAATGGACTTCTTTCCTGGTGTGATAAGAAAACATTCACATCATAATTTTTTTTTCCTTACTACTAGAATAGAAGCCTCTGTGATACTAAACCTCCCTTCATCAAGCCAGGGCCTAACCCAAACATTATGTAGTTAGACCGTATGCTTTTCCTTGATTATGTCTCTTAAGCAAAAATAAAACAATTCCTTTCAGAAAGTAAGGAGCAAGCCTTACTCATTTGTCTTCCTCCTCCTACCTCAACCCCAAACTCCCAATCATCAGGGATGCTCCCTGGCATGCAGCAGGCTCTTTTAGGTTAATATTTTCTGAATGAATGAAGCCTTCTGATTCCTCAAAATATGCAGAAGTATAAGAACCTGCAAACATGTGCTTCATAGTGATAAACCTTGAAGTGGTATTTCTTCCCATCTGAAACATTAGCTCCCTACCTAGTCCTAAAGAGTGACTGGAGTGAGAGGTGAGGTGGCCTTGAGGTAGGAGACAGATGGCCCCCAGGCTGAACAGCTGGAGTCTGTCCCCTCTGGACAGATACTCCAAGATGAAGAAGAGGAGGAGCTGAACCCTGCCCAGGTAAGAAACCACCCCTTTCTCATTCTCAAGGTCAAGGACACCTTCCTGACTACACATACGCAGAAAGGCTCCTTGGAGGTCAACAGGGGAGTGATGTCAACCTAGCCATAGGCCTCTTCACTGGAATCCATCTTGGCTAAGAGATGCACGTGCACACATTACAGGACCCTGGGATAAACCAAATAATGGACTCAGAACCAGGCAAAGCAAGATGATTGGCCAAAGGAAACCAGGAAGAAACACCCCATATACGTGGTTTAAACTACTACAAGCACGTGACTCTCTGAGTCCGCCCGTGTGTCTATCCACACGTACTCCTTTTCCTCCTAATAAACACTTTACTTGTTTCACTACTTTCCATGTCTTTGTAGGAATTCATTTCTACAAAGCGAACGAGCCAAGGGCCTTGTCACCGCCACTGATGCCTGGTGGTCTAGTGTCTGGGATTCAGCACTCACTGCCGCGGCATGACTTCAATCTCTGGACAGGGAACCGAAATCCTGCTTCAAGCCGCTACAGGCCGAGGCCACCCGAGATCAGCCTGACCAGGTCTCACAGTTTGTGGCCAAGCAGGAAACTACCCAGAGGTGTCCAGGTCTGCACTCTGTGTACCTTGCAATTCTATTTCCCAAAATATAATTCTTAAGGTCATTTCTTCAAATATGTGATTAACTACATGCAAACTGGATTTTTTTTATGTTTAAGTTAGTAAAATACAGTAACTCAAGATTGTTTTAACCACACACAGAAAGTAATTTTCCATTTAATGATGTCAATGAATTTAAACCAAATGAAATGATAGGGATTTGAAAACAAATTTGAAAAGAATAAGGCACATCTCAAATACTGCTGATCTCTTTCAAATTCACTTTTACATTTGAGAAACTGTATCTTAATGAACAGTCAGTAGAGGCAGTCAGTTCTAATATACAGTTGACCCTTGAGCAACTCGGCGGTTAGTCCATGTAGAATTCACAGCCGGTCCTCTATATCCATGGGTCCTCCACAGCCAGGGATTCCATCAACCACAGACTCTGTAGTACTATAGTATTTACTACTGGAAGACATCCTTGTATAAGTGAACCCGCATACTTCAAACCCATGTTGTTCAAGGATCAACTGTAGTACCTCCTTTAATCTCCATGACACTAAAACAACACAGCTGTCTTCTGAGCTCTCTATCTGCCCCTTCTCCATCTCCTTCACAAGGTGGCCTTTCTTTTCTGAACCTGGACTTGGGCATGGCACACGGGGGTCTTCATGGTTCCATGTTCAGTCTTCTGTCCTGTATGTTGACATCTCTTGCTCAGCAAACACCCATCCTCTGGGCAATACTTCAACTGTCAATCCTTGGAAGGCAACTCCCATATCCAGACCTGGAGCCCTGCGGGGACTCCCGAGCTACAATCCCTCATCTCCGTTTGCCCACCATACGTTCACTTGAATGTCCTACCATCACTCTCAAGTTAAAAATGCTTAACGCCAAATGCACAGCATTTGCTCCATCGCTTTTTTAATACAGCGTTCACCATTTTCATTAGGCTCAAAAAGTCCCTGATAAGCCTTCTTGTGAACTTAACACAGTGCCATTTTGGAACCTGAATGAACGGAATCCCTGTTGTCAATAAGGAATGAGCAGTCAAAGGAGATAAGAGTGAGGCGGAAATGCAATAAAGACAAAAGATAGCTTACATTTATCTGACTTTCGCAATCTTGGGGGCTTCCTTGTGGTGACTGCCCAACCACTTTGAACATCTGCCTACATTTCGGAATTTTCACACACTGTGAATTTCACACAGTAGTTGAAGCCAGAGACTTCAGAGACTACCTCACTTCCGGGCACCAAACCAGGGAGAACCAGTTTTTTGGCTGGAGCATTTAGGGAAGCATTTGGTTATTCAGTTTTGGGAGGCAGATCCCTGGCATGACAGGTGATGGGAAGCCATATGATCAGAGACAAGTCCTGGGTGTGGCTGTGTAGCCCCAGAAACAAGTTCTCTGGCAACTATCCCAGAGACTCTGGAGGCTAATACCTGTTGATACACTCTTTTTCTTGTTAAACTAGCCTGTGCATATTCTGTTATTTGCAACTAAAAGCCCTGTACAAGACACACATTAAAGTATTGAAATTCCACTAATTCTCAGAAGCACAAGTTGAATATTAGGGAAAAGTGGTCCTTTTCTAAAACAATTGCATTTATACTCACTCTAATCCATTTTTGCACACCATAGTATTTTTGCCGTGCTACAAAGCCAGACAAAATCCTCACTTCCATGAAATGGTCATGCTTCAGGTCTGAAGCTCACGTTAAGTAAAACTTTTACCATAATTTCTTTAACAAAGAATATTTAATGTTTCTTCTGAAAATAATTTAGAATAGGTAATTGGCTGACAGTAAGTTCATAAAAATCTGTATTTTCTTTACTCTTGAGAGTAAATTAAACCAAGAAGCCTTAAGATGTAGTCTGCCAAATAGATATCCCAAAGTCATCGGTCATCAGTGTGTTATGGTTCTGAGCACAGCTTAACAGTTAACAGCGAGAGTTCTGGATTCAGAATATTCAAATCTGAATCCCAATTCTACCATTCAGTAATTTTGTCACCTTGAACAAGGTAAATCACATATCTACACATCAGTTTCTTTATCTGCAAACAAAAATAATTATAACACTTACTTCAAATAAGTCTTGTCAGTATTTCTTATACAGAAAGCACATGGAAAGTGCTTAACACACTGGCTAGCATATATTAAGCACTCTTGGTTAGGCACTACGATCGTTAGTAGCATTATTACCCATTATGATGGCAATGATGCCATCACAATGCAAGGGTGTCTAGAACTGAACACATTTGACTAAGCACTGCTCTAGATGTTTATTTTGTAGAGCTATTTAATATCTCAGTTCTTCCAAATGACTTCTCTTGTTCTTTCAGGGGATTATTACTTCTGAAACTAAATTGCCCACACTCCTCGGCTGAAAAGAGTACACCTGGGGGTAAGTTGCTTGACGGAAAAGCTATGTAGCTCTTGATGGGCTACTGTTTGCTTTCTATCAGAAAACAGCTTTTCTACACCAGTGCCCCTTTGAGGGTCTTTTGGCCTCAGATTAGAAGGACAGTGAGCTACTGCAATGGCATTTATAGAGGGCTTCCGAGTTTCCAAACACTCGCTTCTAGCCAATGTTTCCAGCTTGGGTCCATTTCCAGTGGCTAGGGAAAAACAAATATTTACCTTGGGATTGTCGGGTTCCAAGCGTTTTGCAAATGATTTCACCTAATACTTCCCTGGGAAAATTATCATCTCTGGTAAATGTTAACTTAAAAAGTTGTTTGTTCAGTTTAAAAAGGGGGGGGGGGCAGTAAAAACACAATCTTGCAAAGTATTTGCAAACCTTCGTGTTGATTTTGTCACCATCATAGCAACGTGGTCATAACGTGTTTGGGATTGATATGTAAAGTTTAACATCAGCCAGAAATAATGGGTGTTACCCTTGTTTGCAGTTATCATCCCTTTGAGAAACTGATGAATGTTCTCTACCGTTTCCTCATGAAAAGAAATCCCCATATACCTCTATGTACGTCTGCATACAGATCAACTATGTGTGGTTAACATTTTAAAGCTCTATACATGAATGCCCAATAAATTATCTGTTTATGGGCAGTCTATTAGAAATCTCTAAAAATAAGCACTTAGGCTTTTGCTAGAACAATACTTGCTCATAATAATGACCTTGGCTTTATGAACCCCTTGAAGCCCACGTACAGATGCTTCAGAGCCTTGTTACTCTGCAACATCAGGATCACATGGGAGCAAGGCTGTGAGATATGCAGAACCCCAGACCCCAACCCAGACCTGCTGAATCAGGGTTTGCATTTTAATAAGATACCCAGTTGATTCATACACACACCAAATTTTGTGATGCACTTCTTTGAGTTCATGAACAATTGCTTAAGAACCTCTGATCTCCAAGATGCTTCCAATGCTCGAGTCACAAGGTAAGGGGAGTTCTAATGCTGTCTTCTAGAAGGCCCCAATGCAACATATATGAAGCAATACAAATGAAGGGCTAATCATTTATTCATTTTTCAACAAATATTTATTGGGTATCCATTGTGGGCCAGGCATTGCGCTAGTCACAAAGCTCTATCCTCCTTCTACAGGGAAAATACAGACAATGAACAAACATGGAAGTAAATAGGTAATGTGTCAGATGGTAATTAGTGCAACGAGGTAAAACAGGGGAGGCCGAAGGCGATAGGAAATGCTGGTGGGATGCTGTTTCTTAAAAATAGGGTGGCCAGGGAAGCCTCGTGGATAAGACGGCATCTGAGCAAAGACCTAAAAGAAGTGAGGGAGTGAGATCTATACTATTGGAAGGAAGAGCTTCCCAGCAGGAAGCTATTTGGTACATCCAAAGATCAAGAAGGAGTCCAGCTTCCCCAGAGTAAAAAGGCTAGAGGGAGAAGGTGAGATCAGGGAGGTAGGATGAGGGTGGTCATGAAAGTTCTAATAATCACTGAGCACAAGTACCAATTGCTGTAAAAACATTAGGAAAGAGACCACAGTGCTACAAATCTGGTTGGGTTCAGTGGAGGAGAGGACCACCCCCTCTCTTCCACTCAGTTGGGCAAAGTCTCTCCTAGAGAAGGTGGGGTTTCAAAGGCTGTTTGAAATACGACTTACTCCCATCAGAAAGCAATTTATTCTTCTTTCCCTTTTTTTGGAATTTAGGCTTAAAATATAGTTGCTAAGTACCTCTGGCAAAAACCAGATTTTGTTTCAGAGGGTCTGGCACATACTTGGCAGGGAACACACTCAACTGGAATTAAATAATAATCTCATGACTGGCTATAATTCAGAACCGTATCTTGGCTACCTTTTTAGGCTTATGTTCATAATTATTCTTGACCACATTTCAACAGTACTCTAGCCATCTTGTCTGAACATCTGTTTCAGGAACTCTTCTGCCTTTGGCCAATATGTACTCTCATTGCAGACAGCATGCCAGATGACCAGTGCCCTCTCCTTAATATTGTACATCCACATCCTGTGTTTCTGAGGCTGCGCCAAGTTCCCGTTGGGAGACACAAGGTTTCGGTAACAAGGGACATGCGCTCCTCTCATTGCCACGTGTAAACTATATGAAAGAAATCATGACTCTATTGCAAAAGAAGTCATGCCAGCAACTGTAAAGATCAGCCCAGCCTACAAATAATGGCTAATAATTTGTACAACCTTTGTACATGAGATAATCTAATCCATGCTAATCTCTCTCCGTTATGGCAATGAAGATGCTACAATCACTCCTCACACAGAAAAGATTCACTCAAATTAATGTTCCATGTCAGCTCTATCTTAAAGTATTTCCTCTTTTTCATCCAGAATGAAGAATGAATAAATCTGTCTATGCTGAATAAGCCTCCCAACGATTCTCCATCTAATCCAGCCAAAATGAAACTTACAAGTCAAAGAAAGGCTAAATAAAAACAAGGATAATAAATGGATGCCATTATCCACTTACAGATACGTGTGATCCACTTTAAGAAAATTAATTTGTAAGAAGAAAAACTGTAGGATTATTATTCACAGAGAGTTCCCTGTTCCCGCTCAATTATTTGTACAATAGTGAAGCCAGACAGGAGCAATGGAGGTCATCATTTACACATGAGAAAACGGTGGGTAGAGGAGGCAAAAAGGCCTTGCTCAAAGACACACTACTCTGTGATGGCAGAGAAAGCACCAGAACCAAGGTCCTTCGTCTCCCAGATAGCCCACCGCACCCCACTCCCCCGACCACACACACACCAGGACTGTCTACAGGGTTACAGGACAGAGACGCTCCTAACTTACTCTAATATTTGTTTACATATCATTAACTACTTGGGAGGGCAGGGTAAGGGACTATGAAATTCAGAGTTAAAATGGCAGGAACCACTGCTAATTGAAAATCAACCAGAAATGAAGATTAAGACATCTCTGAAATTCGAATGCAAGTCAATGGGAAAAGTGGATTCGATTTTTAAAAATGTAACCTTCGTAACTCTCAGGAACATGTCCACTGTACCGCAAGAGGCACACTTATAATGTCAGTGAATAATTCCAAAAAATCACCCACTCCATCCGTTCCATACTTGACCAAGCTTAATTTTGCAGGTGGCTGCTGATACAGAGGATGGAACATGTTACCACTCAAAATCCAACTTCGTAAAACCTGAAAACTTCCATAAAGACAACTGGCACAAAAAGTGGCTTCACAACCACAACTGAAATAGTATGTGAGAGTGCCAAGAAGAAATAAACAAGCTAGCTAACCCAAATTCGTTTTCCCATTTGCAAACTTGGGTTCAATGAGTTTTGTCAACCAATAAATTACTTCTCAAGATGTGTCTGCACAAAGTACACGACAGGACATCCATAACAAGATAACCATTTAAAAATCCCATCGATGGATTCCAGTAAATCCTCTGTTTATAATGACCCATTATCAGAACACTTTTTTAACTAGCAGGGCTGTGCTTTCCCAGGACATAGCAATGACCCTAGGATATTATAAGATTCCCAGGTGTCTCCTTTTGTCTTTATCACTCTGGTACTGGTGCATTTTCTTGGGTTCTGGTTGTTCATATTGGTATCCTCTCCAAAAAAAAGATATATATAGAGAGATAGAGAGAGCATTAGCAAGAATACTTTGTTCCCTAATGACCACAGACAACACATTCCCTTTTCAGTGATCTGCTTGGTAGAATCTTATGTATGTTGAAAGATCCGTTCACAAACGCAGTCCTCTCATTTTACAGACTAGAAAACTGAGATGTTTAATGACTTGCCCAAAGGCTATTACAGCTTATTCATGCAAATCCAGACCAGAAACTCAGGTCTCCTGGCTCCTTATCAGCTGCTGTTTCCACTATGTCAGGCTACCTCTTCTGTGAGTCATCCCCCACTGCAGGACAGAATCTTACTTTATCCTCCAAATCCAATTCAAATGGCCTACATTTTAACTCACCTGTAATTGCTAAATTGGACCAGAAGTTTAAAAGCAACTGCTTTTTCGATTACAGTGGAAATTTTGGCTCAATAACTATAAATGTCTTACAATGTTGTACAAAACGCCAGCCTTTCCAGAATGATGTTTTGGGTTTGTTTTTCGTTTGTTTGTTTACCATTCTGGGCTATCTCTGAACAAGCATTTCCACTGTTGTTTGATACAGGGGAAAGCCTGCAATCTAGCAGGAGGACGCTTCACCAGTTCAAGACTTTTGACTCTCATCTCAAACCTACGGCTTGTTTAGGATTTTCAGGTAATGCCAGCTCCCAATAACAACCAAGGTTTATTGAGTGGGGGCCTCAAGCCATCCTCACAGGATGTCCAAGGATGGCTTGGGGTCCATAAAGGATGGATCCCAAGCCATCCTTTGCACATAGAGCATCTCATTTAACGTTCATCACAACCCTGAGAGGTGGCTACAATGAACCCCACTCAACAGATGAGCAATCTGCAAAGACCAGAGGGTAGATAGGAAAGTCAACATTGGATTTTCTCTGCTCTGCTAAAATGTTCCTGAAGAGTATCAACAAGAAATAGTCCCCATTTTTCAGAAGAGGATGCATTCTTCAGGCCCTGTCCTTTTCCAGGATCTAAAGCAGAAACAGTAAGTGGAAGATAATGATAAAGCTAAAAGCAGAATACTTCAGTTACATATGTCTGCTAAATCAACCTCCAACCCAAAGAGCTAGAATCCTGTTTCCTCAGCCCCAGCTATTCCAAAGCACAGCAAAGCAACTTCTGTACATTCTGTTTTTAGGGGAGTGAAACTAGGCCTTCTGCATACTCCCCAGAAAGCAATCGTTTCCCCATGGAAAAATGAAGTGTGTAATAGTGGTGCTCAGGGCCGTTGAGAGGATTAAATCGGTTACTACATGTAAAGCCCTTGAAGGATGCCACAGAGTAAGTTCTCTGCAAATAACAGCTACTACTCTCTCATTATTATCCCTATCTTTAGAAAACTAACCAGTCAGGCAGCAGCGCATTTCTTTATCTTGGGATGATCATTCAGCTTAATAGCAATTATTTAGCCCTGACGAGGCGTAGAGATCTACAACAGGAAGTGAGGAGGCAGTAGTAAAGGGAAAAACAGACCCACTCCTACTCCTGCAGGGCAACTCACTTGAGGGAAAGAAGACAGAAGCAGATGAGAGCTAGAACAACAAGTAACAAACATTTCCATGCACGGTTATGTCTAAGGAACAGTGTGCTGGTGGTGACCAGAGCGAGACCAACCGACTTCACAGAGACAGCAGGATCTCCCTGGACCAGAGGAGGGCTGTGCCCTGAGAGCAAGGGCGACAGCACTGCAGACAAACAGAGGGGCAGTGCGAAGACTCAGCGCTGGTGCTGGACGATGCAAGCAGAGCGCGTGCATTTCTGGGAACATGAATAAGTACTTTGTAAACCACAGGAGTGCTGAAGTTTTAGATGTTATGACGTCCACCATGCACGGCTCTGATAAAGTTTTAACCAATCCAGCATTCACAACTCTTCATAGGACCAAGGCCTGCATGAATCTCTCTCCTGGAGTTTCACCCCTTGGAGCAACAGGGCCTGGATGTTTGGGGATACAGGCTGGTGGGGCCCACCTCCATCGCAAGACACCTGGGATCCAGACTACCTGAGCTGGGGCTCTGCTCTACCATCGACGGACTCTGTGACCTTGGGCATTTACCCTCTGGGTCTCAGGGTTTCCTCATCTGTAAGACGGAGCTAATAATAGCTATTTTCCCAATAGGGTTGTTGTGAAGACTCAATATATTAACAGATGAACAGTTCTTGGAAGGGTACCTGGCACCTCATAAGTATTATATTAGTGTTTACATCATCTTAATGACTATTATATGTATGCTGTTCTGTCTTGCTCTAGCTCTGATTATTTTGTCTGAGATCAGACACCCAGTAGGCAAACCTTTAGTACTGCATCCTGGCAGGATGTACCTGGCAGGACTCCAGGGATTTAGAAATGGGTTCATAACAGAAATGAAACACAAGTGGGGTATGGGGCTTTGACCTCAAAAAATGGGCCTGACCAGAACAAGGGGAGGAGGGAGACAGCTTCTTCATTTCTTCCCACGCTCTAATGTTCACTCAAGCAGGGAAGCTGGTATTTTTTTTTCCCACCCGTCCCAGCACAGAGGCCTTGGCATCCAAATGCAAGTAGTGCACACTTGGTGGCCTCCCACAGAAGCCACAGAACCCACAGGACTCTTCTCAGATTGCAGACAAGATCCCCCAGCTGGGAATTAGGAGGCATAAGGACATCTGTTGTTGCATGTATCCAGTTTTCATTTTGCATGGACACAGCCCAGTGGCTCTCAAACTCTTGGCCTACAACCCTCCAAGGGCTTCAGCCAGCCCCTGGAGCTCCACATCACCCTGTCACAAAAAGATAAAACCAATAAGAAAAAAAAAAAGAACCCCTGAGTTTCTAGTCCATTTTATAGGCAGTGCCCACAAACAGCTGTGAGGAGTCAGACCGAGGGAATGTTTGTGGATCGCCCACTCTGTGGCAGGCTTTTATCTATTGCTTCTTTTAGTTCTAACAACCTAGGAAGAAGGTAGCACTGGACACATTTTAAAACATGCAGACGAAAGCTTAGCAAGTTGAAGAGAGATGCTTCGTATTCCAATAAATGGCAACTTGATAAGCTTTAGACTTGACATCAGGCATATCTGACCCTCAGTGTAACTCCTTTCTCGGTTCACTCATTTAAACAAATACTCATCACAAACCTACTCTGGGCCAGATGTCATTATAGGCATGGGGATACAGCAAGACAAGAACCATGTCTCTGATCTCAAGGAGTTTATGTTCTAGAGAGGAAGAAAGGAAATAAACCAAGAAATATAACATGATCCCAGGTGACCAGGAGTCAGGAAGAAAAATATAGCACGATTGTGGACAGACAGTGACTAGAGAGTGAGGGACCAGGGAAGGCCTCTCTGGGGAGATGGCATTTGAGAAGATGCTTAAAGGAAGTGAGAGAGTCAGTCAGGTAAAGATCTGGGGGGAAAGGGGTGTGTCCAGCAGGGGTACCAGCAAGTGCAAAGGCCCTGAGACATGTCCAAAGAAAAGTAAGAAAGCCAGTATGATTAGAATGAATCAAGAAAAGGGGACAGTAGTAGGTAGGACATGACTTTGGAGAGGCTGATGCAGGCCAGGTCACACTGAGCTCTGCTAGGCCCTGGGAAGGCATTTGCATTGCATCTGATTCTAAGAGAAAAACCAATGGAGGGTTCTGCAATGAGAATTATATTTTTGAAGAAATTGTATTTTTAGAAGATCATTCTGGCTGCTTTGTGGAGAGTTGACTATAGGGTCGCAAGAGTCAATGCAGGGTGCTAGTTAGGAAGCCAATTTAGTAGTTTGGATGAGAGATTCCGACGGAAAGCACTAGGTTTGTAGTTGGACTCCTGCCGTATTTTGAAGGTGTTCTTCCTGCTATGGAACCGGGGTAGTCCTTAGGAATTCTTTCGGGAGAATTCTTTTGAAACGCAGTTTGAGGAATGTTGACACTAAGACTCCTGAGAAACTTTCAGTCTGTCACAGCCGTGACTTAAACACAATGTCATCACCCATGTGACAGTGTATCAAGCATGTAATCTACCAGCAGGACAGCAGTGAACACTGAGCCACACTGACAATGTCACTTTAACCTTTTTAAAAGGTGAAAAGGCTCACTTTCCTTTTAGTCATCCATCAGCCAATTCCAGTTTTACCTTGCTACACACATAGGTTCTGAAATTCTCAACTTTTAAAAGAATCATAGGCTTCCCGCATTTCTGCATTATAGCAATCAGCTCAGCCTGAACAAGGACACTGAGAGATGGACATATCACCTAATCAATCTGTGCCTTCTTTCAGACAAAACACTTTTTGAAGTACCCAAGTGCTGTCGTTACTACCTTTTTGCATATGAGAAGATTAAATTTTAGAGAGATTAAAAATATGTGGTTCTGATGTTGTCTTAACATTCTGCTGTTGCAGTACGTAAACATTGTGTCCACACACATCTTGAACTAACATTTCGTACGATGTATTTCTGAGCTATGAAACTTTTTACCTAATAACCAGGCAGACTGCTAGGTCTGGGAGTGTAAAGCCACTCAACGGAGTTAATTCTCAACACCCACTGGTGATGTTCTGACTGAAGAATTCTGTGCTTTGTCTAGAAGTAAGAGAAAACCTTGAATTAAAAAACAAACAAACAAACAAAATGTGGTTGAACAGCATCATCAGACTTACAAATCTGTGCTGCAAACCGAAGGTAACTTGGTGTACCTGGAACGGACAGTACGACCCCCATATCTTGTCTAGAATCTCCTTTTGTCATCACAAAACTCCAGTCGGCTACATAGGCTTTTGTATTCACCTGATTTTGGCGATGAGAAAGCAAAAAGCACCCTCATGATCATGTAGGGAGTTAGAGGCAAATAAAGTACCAAATTCCAGATCTTCTGGTAAGAAGGGCTCACTTGCTCAGACCAACCTAATTTCCAACCTGACACCTAGTTTCCCAGAGGATCAGAAAAACCCAAAGCAATTTTATTCTTTAAAAAAAAGTGACTATAAGGAAATACAGGGACTTCCCTGGTGGCGCAGTGGTTAAGAATCTGCCTGCCAATGCAGGGGACACGGGTTCCAGCCCTGGTCCGGGAAGCTCCCACATGCCGCGGAGCAACTAAGCCCCTGAGCCAAAACTACTGAGGCCGTGTGCCACAACTACCGAAGCCCACGCACCTAGAGCCCATGCTCCGCAACAACAGAAGCCACCGCAGTGAGAAGCCCCCTCTCGCTGCAACTAGAGAAAGCCCACGCACAGCAGCGAAGATCCAACGCAGCCAAAAATAAAAATAAATAAATAAAAGAAAATAGATACTATTAGCAGATGTAACAGTGGTTGAGAAAAACTTGAGAAATAATCCTGGGTTAACTCCTCAAACCCATGTTAAACTTGTCCCCAGAGGTAGACATATGTCCCTTCCATGAGTCAAATGCAATACTGGTCAAGCCCTCACTATGTAGAGTCCTGATGATGAAGAAATGGAAGAGGTGACTTTCCACGAGAGAGGCTGGATGAACAAACATAAACACACATAAGGAGCACAAATGCGCAGGTACAGAAACATGAACAGAAATACCTGAATCTTTATAGAAAACTTCTTAGGGGAGATAAAAATTCAGCAGTTTTGAAAGAGGAAGGAGAAGATGGAAAATAGCTTTTCCCCATGTGCAGAGAAAGTAACCCAAGAAGAGTGAATTGTGGGTACCAAGACTCACAAGCGGGGTTAACAACTCTATGTAGTCAAGAAATTACATCAAATAATGAATCTGGAATTCATTACTTGATTGGAACATGATCTGGAAACCATGTGCTATAATTAAGAATAATTGCTTTGGGTTAACTATTTTGGACAGACTTGAGATGGGTACCATCCAATGTTAATACCCTTAAATAAGCAAAGGAACTACTGAAACACACTAGCACCTGAATCAACGGAAACGTTCACACCCATTTTTGCACCGAACTTGCATTTTTCTGTCCAATACACTGAGAAAGGAACCTTGGTGGAGGAAGGTCAAGTATAGGAGAAAGTCTAAGTGAGAAGCAAGAGGTTTGAGATCCACCCTCCGGTACAAAGGGCTGTGGCAGCACCTAATAAAAGAAGTAAAAAACCGTAGCCATGGACCACTCTTTTAAGAACTTTGTGAGTTATTTTAGAATTTGGACATTCCTCCTATATTATAATGATAATTGCCTGTCTACTTTCCTATAATTATTAGCATATTCTTGACATATACAAAACGTGGGATCTTCCCTGGTGGTCCAGTGTGGTTAAGACTCTGCACTCCCAATGCAGGGGGCCCAGGTTTGGTCCCTGGTCAGGGCACTAGTTCCCGCATGCCACGACAAAGACCCGGCGCAGCCAAATAAATAAATAAAAATATATTTTTAAAATGAATTGATATACATATTTTATTCAGCTAAAAACGAATCATCCTAGTGCTTTTTGGGAAACTGGGAACCTGTTCTTTATCCTTTTAGTAACTCATCCCACATGCAGTTAAATCCTAAAAGATACAGATATACTGTCAGAATTCATATAATTGGGGAAAACAGTACAAATGTAAGCTCAGTAATTACAATTGGACAAAAAAAAACCCCAATGTCCTTCAAGGAGTAAATTGATAAACTGTGTTATGTGCATACAATACTTCAACAACTGAAACACACAACATAGCATAACACCCTGAGATCCATCTAGGTGGAAAAAAGCCAATCTCAAATGGTTGCAAAAGTGTTATTCTGTTTACGTAATATTCTTGAAATGACACATTTTTAGTGATGGAGCTCTGTGGTTGATACGATTATAAAGCAGTAGCAGGAGGGAGTTTCTTTGGCATAACGGAAGAGTTCTGTATCCTGAACGTGGTGATGGTTAATGTGATAAAGTTCCACAGAACTATACACCCCTCCAAAAAAAGAGTACCTGTAAAATCTAAAACTCTCTAGTTTAATTAATAATATTTTATCAATATCAGTTTCCTGGTTTTGACCACAGTGGTACGGTTATGTAATTTGTTTTCACTGAGGGAACCTGGGTAAAGGGTACATGGGAATGTTCTAACATTTTTACAACACCTGAGTCAAAAACTATTTCCAAAAAACTTCTTTAAGTTTTCAAAAAAATATAACCTCATTGATCCCCTTTCCTCAGATCATTCCAGTACCACCTTCAAAAGTCGCAGAAATTTGACTTTTACCCAGATAAGTAACAGAACAGGAAGAATATTTTTGCTACAGATATTTTGAATTCAGGGTGTTTTTTTTTTTTTTACTAGACTTTTAACTATAAATAATTTCCTACTGAGAGCTGTTTTAGCTAACAAATCTTTTTTGTGTGGACCTTTCTAACTTACGGCACAGAGAGGCATCATGTAAAAGAGGCAACAAAATGTCCCCTGGGATCCCTGGCAGGGACCTTACATGCACAACCCCGACTTCCCTGCCAAGCCTCAAGGGCTGTTCTCTATTCCCAAGATGATTTCTCATGTTCCACTTTATTTTTAACCTTAAGACTCTAGAATGCAGCCTGCCTTCCTCTCCTTTAAACAGATGCCAACAGCTATTTCTTGGGGATTCTCTCTCCCCATTGCTCCTCAACGTGTCTGAATAAGGCACATCTCTGGAGCTTTGATGCCCTGGTAAGGAACATACCAGAGCTCTTCTCCTAAGGGTTCGCTGCCTCTCACTGAAGATAAGTTATAAGGATACCAAGTACTTATAAATTTTTCAGTACGGTCGTCCTTGGCCTATTTTCTTATTTCCCTTTCTAAATATCCATGAAACATTGATGCCTCTGAACTTTTATTTTTAGTGGTGATCCCCATCCTTAGCTTTCTCAGTCACAGGAAAATCCAGTTATAAATTAGTTCACCACTGGTGCCCTTAGTAAGTAATTTACAAATGAGGAGCCCCCATCTCTGTACTCTGAGGGGCACTCGTCCTCAACATTGGTGCCTCCTTTCCCTTAGCCTTCAATATGAGCTTCTGGCACATTCGATGACTTCTATTTCCTTAGCGCCTACTCTTGACTCCTCGCCTGATGCTACCTTCCTTTTTTCCGACCCCAACGAAAAATCCTATCTCAGTGTGGGCAGCTATGGTGCTAACAGTTGACAAGCTTAAGAAAGTGGACAAGCTGTGGCAGAGACCTGGAAGCCATGCCCTCTTAAAGTGGCCTTCTGTCAGTTCAGAACACGTGGCTGCGTGGCTGATAAAACACAGGTGATCAGCTTTAGCTAGAGCCGTCCGACAATGGGATAGGTGTCCTTGCAAGACCTTGAACTCTTTGCTTATGGAAAAGTTCAAGTTCAAGAAGTTAGACAGTATAGCTTTCTCCAGTGTCATCATAAACTGAACTTTCAGCCATGGATGGAGGCTTGACTGGACTTCCTCTAGGAATCCTTCTACCCAGTTATAGGTGTAAGTTTATCTCTAAATCTAAATTTTTGATATTTCTTCCATATTACTTTCCAATTTGAGTTTGTTTTCCTTCTTTTGAAATTGAAGACCAGATCCTAACTACTAGACTGAACGCCTAATATCACAAGACCACCAAAAAATAGCGATTCAATCAAATGATTATCAACTCAAAACCATTCTGATGCTTTGCGCATAACAGACACTCCATAAACATCCTGTGAAAAAATGTTGAGTGACTATGCATTTCATACATCAAAAACTATTCCTGTAAGAATAGCACGGCAACCATGTTAGAAAGGAAAATTTTCTGTAAATGAGTTTTAAGTACAATGACAGGTTTTTTCTGAACCAAAAACTGAGGCATGTACTATACTAATGGAATGAAACATTTGAAATTGAGATCGCGCAAAAACTCAGGAATTACGGTTGCTGTTATTATAATATACTGTGCTGTGTATTATAGCAGTATAACAAGAGCCATAAATATATATACACACATCACATATATAATGCTTAATTATATTAATATAATGAAATAAAATTTAATTATTAATTATATAAACATACATATATACACAGTTATATTAATATATACATATACACACATATGCATAACAATTACAGTAATATAATTACATAAACTTAATTGTATTTCAATATAACTACTACTGATTTATATATATAATCTCTGATGTAACTGATTTATATATAAATACATGCACCTCTGACTTACGTATATACATATATATATATAAATCATATAAAATCTCAAGGTTCACATTACCAAGAACTTGCCTGTGAGTACACAATTCAGTTTCACAAGATCTGCTGATCTTTATAATCTCAGAAAACAAACTGGAAACACTTCTGAACATTATGGCCTTATCAGAAAAACCTTTTTGTCCTAGATCTCAACGCTTTCACTGAAGAAATGGTTACCACTGGTTCCCAACCTTGACTGCATAATAGAATTATCTGGGGAGCTTAAACAAACTGATGCCTGGGTTCCACCCCCCAGAAATTCTCATTTCATTCGTCTGTGGCTTATTCTTTTTGTTTATTTTGAAAACCCACAGAATATGACTTCATCACACAGCTTCAGAGATTATCAAATATTGACAGTCTTGTTTCATCAAAGCCCCTGCTTTTGTTTTTTGCCTGGAGTATTTTTTTTTAACATCTTTATTGGAGTATAATTGCTTTACAATGGTGTGTTAGTTTCTGCTTTATAACAAAGTGAATCATCTATACATATACATATATCCCCATATCTCTTCCCTCTTGTGTCTTCCTCCCTCTCACCCTCCCTATCCCACCCTTCTAGCTGGTCAAAAAGGACCCAGCTGATCTCCCTGTGCTATGCGGCTGCTTCCCACTAGCTATCTATTTTACGTTTGGTAGTGTATATATGTCCATGCCACTCTCTCACTTTCTCCCAGTTTACCCTTCCCCCTCCCCGTGTCCTCAAGTCCATGCTCTAGTAGGTCTGCGTCTTTATTCCCGTCTTGCCCCTACTGCCTGGAGTGTTTTAAAGAAAATCCCACACATCATCTTATTTCATCCCCAAGTACTTGTTTGCAATTCTGATTTTTTTAATATATATATATCCACCAGTCTTAACAAAACTTTAAAGGCTTAAAAATTTTAAAAGCTCCTTAATATGATGTAATATCCATTCCCTATTCAAACTTCCCCAAATTGTTTCTAAGATATATTTTTAAATTTCGTTTGCTTGAATTATCATCAAAAAAGATTTACATGCTGCTTTTGGTTATCACTTGATTTTCTTTATTCTACAATAGTCCCTTCCTTTCCACACCCATACCATAAGTTACTGAATAATCCAGGGCATATTTCCTGTCTAGTTACGTCCTGTGGTGTCGTTTAACGTGTACCTCTATCCTCAGTTTTCCTTGAAAACCACCAGAAACTCAATGAGATTCACGTGCGATTTTTCGGGCATGCATGTTTCATTGAGCTGGTTACTTCCTGTTGTGACAGCATGAGACTCACAATGTCTGATAGGTCCACTAGGTGGTGCTATTAAGACCAACCCCTTGGTTTAGGGTTTCCAGCCTGAACCTTTTGTTACAAAGTCCTCCTTCAACAGTCCACCTAATGGTTTTAGCCAGTGATGATCATTGCCTAGGTTGAGGTGTTATTTTAAAAGTATCAGTCCTCAATACCAGCATCATTAGAAGCTCTCCAGCTGATCCTACTGTGTAGCCAGGGTTGAAAACCACTGGTTTTCACCTGAAAATGGCATTCTTGGAGAAATAATTTAGCTCTCAGAAACGGGAAAAGCCACTTTAGGTACATGGAGCTGTGCACACCAGAATGAAATAGTCATTTAATTGCTTTTGCATTGGAAAAAAATGGGTCACTCTTGCAGAAGAACGAATGTGTGTCCGAAACTCAATGGTACGGAATACACACAACCTGATGTGTAGGTGTCTGCCGGTCCTGCCCTGCCCTTCTACAGCTGATCCACACAAAACATTCCTGCTGCCGCCCAAGCCTGATCCTTGATCAGCTCTACCCCAGTGGGAGAATTTAACAAAATGAAAAACTGTCCCTGTCTCTCCCCTCATACCTTCCAGAGATTAGAACGTCAAAGAGAGTCATTCCACAGGAATATACTTGCTCAACTCCCAGAGAAGTATTTCCTCTTACTGTGGAGCTTTCTTAGAAGATCCCTCGGAGACCAGATCAACTTAAATAAAATGTACTTTGTTCCCTACTGCCATCTTGCCCCTCCCCTCTTCGCTCTCCCCACTGGTAGCCACTCGTTTGTTCTCCTTATCTGTGGGATTATATGAAATCATGTGTGTCAGACTGTTATCTGTAGGATTATATGAAATCATGTGTGTCACACTGTTGAAAGTTGCAAGGCGCTACAGAATTTTTTTAAAATGAGAATTAAAAGAGAAAAAATGTACTTTGAAAACCAACAACGTTGGTCACAAAAAAAAGTGACAGGCTTGGGCTTCCCTGGTGGCGCAGTGGTTGGGAGTCTGCCTGCCGATGCAGGGGACACGGGTTCGCGCCCCGGTCCGGGAGGATCCTGCGCGTGTGCCGTGGAGCGGCTGGGCCCGTGGGCCGTGATGGCTGGGCCTGCGCGTCCGGAGCCTGTGCTCCGCAACAGGAGAGGCCACGGCAGTGAGAGGCCCGTGTACCGCAAAAAAAAAAAAAAAAAAAAGTGACAGGCTTAAGAATGTGTCTTCCACATCCTCTGTCTTTCCGGAACCCAAAATCACTTAATCACGGCTCCTCCTCTCTCATCCCCAAGGCCAATCTCCCGGGACCCATCCTACTCC
Organism: Pseudorca crassidens; assembly: GCF_039906515.1. Classification (NCBI taxonomy): domain Eukaryota; kingdom Metazoa; phylum Chordata; class Mammalia; order Artiodactyla; family Delphinidae; genus Pseudorca; species Pseudorca crassidens. The sequence goes on from NC_090316.1 coordinate 13,646,460, forward strand.
TTTCTCTAATGAAATTCATATTCTCTATACCTCATTCTTTATCATCTCTACAGTGTTCATCTGTTTGCCTGATCAAACGTATCAACTTACTAAACCGATCTGCTAATCCGTACACATGGGAAAGCTGCAAAGGGCCACCTCAGGGCAGGGAAACAATATGCCTTTCAAGACAACCTTCCATAAACTAAAGCACTGTATTTGCTGACAGACGCCTTAGTGTTTTAGTTAGACAGCACAGTACAAGGGAAAATATTCTGAGATCATGATCTCTGAGTTTAATTCACTGTCTCTACCAGTTATTTTATTTGTGAAAGACATGCTACCTCTCTGAGCCTCAATTTTCTCTCTTATTAAATAGCACATTTGGTTGAGACACAATTTAAACTGTTATAATTTGATGAATGGTCAGTCCAAACCAGAGAGATGATTGCTATTACAGAAGGTCATGTAAGATGTATTTTCCTTAATAAGAATATAAGAGACACAGTACTCATAATGAGATGAGCTGCCACATCAGGTATTAAAGACACTTTTAAAAAAACCTCAAAAGAAATGACTCGTAATTAAAAACTTATGTAAATTATTTAAATATTCACAGGTGGAATGACATGATGTCTGGGAATACTTTAAAATTTTTCAACAAAAAATATTATGAATGAGAGAGTAGATGAAACAAAATTAGCAAAGTACCAAAAACTGTTAAAGAGGATGGTGAATACTAATTTTTTCTAATTTTTGCATATTTGAAATATTTTATAATGTGAAGTTTAAAAATCTCATACAATTGCAGCTACCTCTATCAGTCTAACTGTGGAATATATCCCATGGTTAGACACTGAAGCACAGTTCTCCATCTGGAGTTACTGAAGGTAGCTGGAGTCCAGAAGTAAAACAAAGTCTATAGATAACTATGTAGATTCCAGGATATTCCATAAATGTTGAGTCTGCTCATGCCAGCGTCTATCTCTTCACTGAGATACTGTCTGTGCTCAGGAAAGGAGCTAATTCTACTGAAGAACACAAGTTCACTTTCATTACCAGACAAGATTATCAAGGCTCTAAGTAAGAAGGAGAAATTGCACTTAAGTTTCCCAAAATGCAATATCTTGAAGAGTATTCCAACCCTCAATGACTCCCATGAGAAAACATAAAAGGGGGGAAAAAAAAAGCATAATATGAGAATTTATGGTTAATATGTGTTGGGTCAGATTTTCCAGAAGTTTAAAGTGCTCCCCAAGGACTGAGCACCAGTGGATCATTTATTCACTCTTTTGTCCTGTGAACAATGTTCAGCAGGTCACCACTGCAGTGGGCTAACACTCCAGTGTTAATGCTAATGGATAATGCTCCAATCACTATCCAGAGTGCTTAAACGGTAAAGTAATTCAGCTGGTCACCATAGCAACTCAAGATAAGGTGGATACTTTTCTATTCACCTGGAGAGCTTGGTAAACAAAATTATTCTAAACCGTGTGTTAACTGCAGGTCTGCTTCACTATAAGCACAGATATGCTCTTTTCAAGACTATAAATAAGCCAAATTAATACCTGATGCATGAGGAAAGTCAGCTACCTGAAGTGGTTCTTAAAGTGAATAATTTTGCAAGGTGCATTCATTTCAAGCACGGAAATTCCCACCAGCTTATTGAGATGAAGACATCAGATGGGGTAAAGAAGTAACTGTTTTCACCTCCCCCAGCTGCTTTCCATTTCTGATGCAGTGGGTTATCTGATGTGATAGAAATGTATTCCAGGAAGATACACTACAGCCCTGCCACATCTTAAATATGATAGGGAAGATCAGGGTGGACCTCTGTTTTGTTTCAGTTGTTGTTATTGTTGTATTATTTTGGAATAAGAATTGGGGAATGTGGCCCACGTTGGACAAATATAGAAAATTTCTAAGTACAATAATTTGTATTTAAGCTTACACCACTTACTTATGAAGATTCCTTAAAGGCTTTCTTTTATTGCCACTTACCTTCATGAAACTGCACAAACATGAAGAATATAGGATATATCCAAAGTTGGGGAATGTTCGATGTTTTTTGTTAAACCAAGAGCATAAGTGAACAGAAATAAAACACTGGGGCATTAAAAAAAAAAGCACAGAAAATCTGAAATTCCCATGGTACAAGAGCACAGGATTCTGGTTTCCTCATAATGGGTGCTTGGTAACTAAATGATCTGCCACAAATTTTAACAAATTAATCAACAAAAAGTATTCACAGTTTGTTCTAGTAAAAGAAATCAACTAACTTTGACCAACCATTCTGTTCCTGGACTCTCTAAACCAAGCCAAAGCCTGCTTTGAAGGCTACTGAAAATTTCTCTTTCTTTTCTCCATCTGAAGTCCAACTTATAGCAAGCCCCTGAAATAAAAAGAAAGACCTGCTACTTTCTCCCTTTAGGATACAAATCCAATAAGTGTTTGAAAACATTTATGGAACAGTCCTTCTTGGTCCACGGAAACGAGAAATAAAACTTCCCGGTAGGATGTTAAGTGCTCCATTGGGTATCAGATGACTGTTTAGAGCAAAGGATGATGCTTTTGCCGAAGGGAAGTAAGCACATATGAGATGTTACGTTCTACTCCAAGGTACAAAATGATAACAAGTGGTAATTTAATAATCAGTAATCCTGCCTTCAAATAAGAATTTGTCTGAATTATTTAGTTAACTGAAAAAAAACCTCAACTTGAGAAAGTCTAGAGTACTGCTCAAGGGAGAAAAATCATTAAACACAGAATTACTTGGGTTAATATTAAAACCCTTCAGTAGGTTTCCATACTACTATTCCTTTCCCTCTCTTTTGCTTCTAGAATAAAGTTTCTAAACATGGAGTGGGGACAGCTACAAAGGGGCGCTGTGCATCAGAGTGTGCTCCCAATTTAGTCTGGAGGTAGCTTGTGGATGCAACAGGTAAACTGTCACAAAAACATAAGCCGCATTGCCAAAATGTTGGGTTTCGGGAAAGTGAGTTTTCCTAACTAAAATGAAGTCATAATATAATAATGGCTTCCAAGATGCTTGCAAAACGTTATACTTTTATCATAGCATATACAAGTAAGAGCAATACCTGATCTTATAAAGGGAAATATTTTACTATTTCATCACTAAGTATGATGTTAGCCATAGATTTTCTTTTATAGATTCTCGTTATCAAATGAGGAACTTGCTTTATATTTCAAGTTTGCTGAGAGATTTAATCATGAACCTATATTACAGATTTTTCAAATGTTTTTCAGCATCTCCTGAGGTGATCATATGATCTTTCTCCTCTGTTCTGTCAAATATGATAGACTGCACTGACTGATTTTCAGATATTAAACCAACCTTTCATTCCTTGCTAAAGACATGTTATTCTTTATACATATTGTTGGGTTCAATTTTCTAAAATTTTATTAAGAATAGTTGTGCCCATGCTCATAAGGTTATTGGTTTCTAATTTTATTTTCTTATATTGTCCTTTTCAGTCTTGGTATCAGGTAATACTAGCTTCATAAAATAAGTTGGGAAGTGTTCCCTCCTGTTATTTCCTTAAAGAATTTAAGATTGGTATCATTTTTTTCCTTAAAATTTTAGAGAATTAACTAGTGAAGTTATCTGGCCCAAGAATTTTCTCTGGGACAAAGTTTTGATAATAACTACAATATGTGATATCATCACTTCTATTCAATATTGTAATTAGAAGTTCTAGCCAGAGCAATTAGCCAAGATAAAAAGTAAAGGCATTAAAAATTGTCAAAGAAGAAACAAAACTGTCTTTATTCACAAAGGATATAATTGTATACAAAGAAATTCCTAAGAAATGTACAAGGACCAACTAGCTCTAAAAAAAATGAGAGATATACTCATGGGTTGGAAAACTCAGTATTGTAAAGATATTAATTTTGCCTAAATTTATCTAAAGAATCAAAGTGATTCCATCAAAATGTCAGCAGGCTTTGTGAAAACCTAATAAACTGATGTTAAAATTTATATGGGGATTTAAAGGACCTGAGATTGCTAAAACATCTTGAAAAAGAACAAGGTTGGAGAACTTAAACTATTTGATTTCTTGATTTAATTAAGAGTGTAGTATTGGCATAAGCATAGACAAATAGACCACAAAACAGAGATCCATAAATAGACTCCTGCTTATATAGACATTTGAATTTTTACAAAGACACAAATGCAATTCATTGGGTAGAGAATCAGGGACTTCCCTGGTGGCACAGTGGTTAAGAATACACCTGCCGGGGCTTCCCTGGTGGCACAGTGGCTAGGAATCCGCCTGCCAAGGCAGGGGACACGGTTCGTGCCCCTGTCCAGGAAGATCCCACATGCCGAGGAGCGGCTAGGCCCGTGAGCCACAACTGAGCCTGCGCGTCTGGAGCCCGTGCTCCGCCAATGGGAGAGGCCGCGACAGTGAGAGGCCTGCGCACCGCGATGAAGAGCGGCCCCCACTCGCCACAACTGGAGAAAGCCCTTGCACAGAAACGAAGACCCAACACAGCCAAAAATAAATAAATAAATTTATAAAAAATTTAAAAAAAAGAAAAAAAAGAATCCACCTGCCAATGCAGGGGACACAGGTTCGAGCCCTGGTCCAGGAAGATCCCACATGCTGCGGAGCAACTAAGCCAGTGAGCCACAACTACTGAGCCCGCGTGCCGCAACTACTGAAGCCTGTGCACCTAGAGCCCGTGCTCCACAACAAGAGAAGCCACTGCAATGAGGAGTCCGCGCACCACAACAAAGAGCAGACCCCGCTTGCCGCAACTAGAGAACACCCGCATGCAGCAATGAAGATCCAACACAGCCAAAAATAAATATTTTTTAAAAATGGGTAGAGAAACATTTTCACTAAACTAAATGTGCTTAGTGGACATCTGCATGGAGAAAAATTAATCTTGACCCATACCTCATAATATACATGAAAATTAACTAAAGACATATCGCAAACCTAAATGTATGTTAAAACTTTAAAGATCCAAGAAGAAAACGTAGGAGATTATGTTCATAACCTCGCGGTAGGCAAAGACTTCTTAGACAGAATGCATAAAGCACTACCCATAAAAGAAAATATTGATAAAATGGTATTCATCAATATTTAAAACTTCTGCTCTTCAATCAACAACCTTTAAGAAACTGAAAGGGCAAACTACGTTCTGGGAGAATATATTTGCCACACATATATTAGACTCACATCCATAGCATGTAAAGAACTATGAATTAATAACAAGAAGACAAACTAATAGAAAGTGCATAAAAGACTTGAATAGACACTTCATAAAAGAAGACATGAGTGGCCAATAAGCAGAGACAAAGATGCTCAACATCATTAGGCATCAGAGAAATGCAAATTAAAACCACTATGAGTTACTACTACATACCCTCTATTAAACAGACTAATAACATCAAATCATTGGCTAGGATACAGAACAGCTGGAACTCTCATTCACTGGGATAGGGATATTGCAAAATGGTACAACCAGTGTAGAAAACTGGACACTTCAGATAAAGTTAAATATGCACATGGCTTATGATCCAGCAATACCATTCCTAAGTACTGTCCCAAGAGAAATTACAACATAGGTTGACCAAAAAACTTGAATATGAATGTTCATAGCATCTTCATTCATAATATTCCCAAACTGGAAACAACCCAATATCCATCGTGTGACACATCCATACTGTAGAACACAAAGAGAAATGAACTACTCATACACGCAACAATTTAGACTAATCTCAGGAGCATTATGTTGAGCTAAAGAACCTAGGCACAAAACAGTACCTACTCTACGATTCCATGTATGTGAAATTCAAGACTAGGCAACACTAAGTGATAGTGACACGGATCAGTGGTTGCGTCTAAGTGGGATACGAGGAAGAAGTGTGAGGGGCCGGAGGAATTTTCTGGAGTGATGGAATTGGTCTGTACCTTAATGAAGGGTGCGGTCACGAGTGTATACATCTGTCAAAACTTACTGAATAACTGTATCTTATTGTATATAAATTATGCCTGTAAATTATAGCATCAAAAGATCATGTGTTGGTAATATCTGATACTATCTCTTTTCTCCCGTAATTGACTCCCTCTTTCTCCCATACAGAGTCCTCCTACAGGACACAAACTGAGGGAAGGATGACTTAAAGTTTCTTCAATCCCTCTCTTCATGCAGAATTCCAAATTTGCTTTCTTGAGTCTTGCTATGGTATTTTTCTAGGCTGCTCACAGGAAATCCAGCGAAATTGTATATTACTCACTTTTTAAAAATCATCCTCAGCATAAATGATCATTTTCGTTGTGAATGTAGCACAGTGGAACATAAAACAAATGTCCTGATTTAGTGGAGTTGTTTTCCTAGCCAATGTCACAAAACCTAAATTATTTGAAACAATAAGAGAATTGGAGCTAAGATTTGTGAAAACCAAGAGTAACTCTAAACTGAATGAGGAAAAGACATTTCAACCCTCCTCCTATACCAGACTTAAAAGAGAGCTGCCGAAGAGCAGCTTAAGCAGCAATTTTTTTTTTCACTCTCCTTATCTTTAACTACCTTTTGGTAAAAAGTACTAGTAAAACAGGCAGAAAGCACGTGGAAAAAGCAAGAACAAATTTCCATCACTGAGACCGCCTGAAAATGATACCAAATCTAAAACATCTCAAGATATGTATGTCTCAGAGACATAGCTTTGTTCATTCCTTTTCTCTAAAAGAAGCACTACAAAAATGCAAAGGATGCTTCACAACTTTGAAAATGCATGAGAACGGTGATATTTAACGGTGATCACACCTTTAGAATATGCCTGGCCCCCCTGCAAAGGTTCAGCAAATGCATTACTGAGATCCTGGCCCTACTGCAACCTCAGTGTTTGCTTAGAAGATTGCTAAGATGATGAAACGGAACTATATTTACAAGCAAAGCCAAAAGAAAGCAGGGAGGCTCAGTGGGCTCTTCAAATCTGTTAAGCATGACAGTTCTTCCTTCAGAAACTCTTAAGTATATGGGCATAAGCCAAATAGGTAACACATTTTGTTATTTTTGAAGCCATTAAGATTTTTGATTAATCCTCTGTTTCTAATAGATGCAAAGGGGAAATAAAATAGACCCTAAGGTAATGCAGAAGGGCCCAGATGTAGAGATGCTGTAAGGATAATGGACATTGATATTTTTTCATCTCAGTCTGGAAGGAGGCATGGTTGTCCTCAGGGAGTTTACTACCTCTCCCCGCACATGTATAGCTCAAAGCCCTCCACGCGGCGGCCAGTGCCCATCAGTAACACGACTGGCACTCCTGGGTCAATAAGATGAGCTTGGGGAAAACGGGTGTGCCTAGGAGCTTGCTTGCTTCAATGGCCGCTTCCCTCTTTTGTCAGCACATTTCTGCCTTCTCTGCTTCCTCCTTCTCCTTTCCTGTTAAGAGACCTGCTTTCTACTCATCACCTGGGAAGACTCTCAATCAATCTCACCAAGATACTGGGATACGGTCTTATGTGTGTGTCTTCAAAGATACTTGTATTTCTCGAGGACGATCAATAGTACGTTTGTAATGAATAAATGATATTAAAGACGGACACTCTTCATATGAAATGTGAGACGAACTGAGGCTTCAATTGCCTCATCAACACTGTAAACCTGGACAGAGGCAGGGAGATGAAAATATTACGCCAGCAAGGATCTTGAAGACTGTGCTACAGAAACGATAATTTGCATGGATTTAGATTCTTAGCTATCCAAACAGAGGGCTATTGACAAATAAAGTGGTGATGTAAATAATTTAAGCTTTCCTCTTGAGTTGGCTTTGTCCTAACAGGTCTTTTGTTTCTCCTCTTGGCCTTCCAAACCACCATGCATAGCCTTGATCCTATAGGAAAATGCTCTCCTAGCATCAAAGAAACGACTGAGATTACTCTTTTGGAACAAATGCATCAGGAATTGAGGAGATAATGGTGATTATCTCTTCACATTTCAGGACTAGAGTTGGTTAAGGTTGGGTAGGAGTAAGGTAGGAATTCCCTCTCTCTCTGAACAGCAGACTCTCCTGGGAGAAAGTGAATTCTCACCTCTGCAATGCAATGGAACCCCATGCCCCAGATTTGGTATTTGGCCAGCTTTTCAAATGGACCCCCAGGTATACTGGCTAATTATACATAAACCCATAGGAAGCAGAGCAAAGATTCATTAAGTCCCAGGCAAGGTTAAATAAAGTACTTCCTGAAAACGGGTTCAAGAAACATTATTCACTTGCTGTAAGAGTTTAACATGTAAGTGCAACCTGAGCACTTGCCAGTCATTCATACAAGAGCAGCGACAGTTCAGAATGAGTGACGTATAAGTGGATGGATACAGCACAGCGAAGAGACTGTGGATCTGAATTCATGCTCAAACACCAGCTAGATGACCTTTAGCAAGTAAGCTTCTCAGTGTCCAGTTTCTCAGCTATAAAATATCCTCTTAGAGGGTGATGTGAGGTGATTAGCAGGAAGTTATACGGTGGGATGTCAAGACTGGGATTGCGGGTATAGACATCTTTATAAAAACCGGGGCTGCAGCTCAGGGCAGTTAAGAAAATCTATGGTTCAGATAAGGCCACGCAGGTCAGTCCTCCCTGCTGAGACCTTGGAGGAAGTGAACTAATAACTAGCCTTTAGCTGGCAGAATTCCCAGAGCAGCCCAAGTCTGTCCAGGGCAGGAGCTGGCCAAGTAGTGTCAGGGAGTGAGGATGACCAGGCAGAGCGTAATGGCAGGAAGGACAAAACCAACCGGCAGCGCCTGCTGGCTTCATAGTGAGAGCTCACGCTCTAGTAAGGAGCCTCACCTTCTACCTAAATACTTTGTAGGTGGACGGGGGAAACCCAGTCAGTCAGCCCCACAGCTGCACAACAGCAGGTGTTCAATAAAGATAGTTAGAACCATTTTTAGGCAACTTGGCACTAAAAGGGCTACTTGTTTTTAAAAAAAATTATTAATTAATTTATTTTTGGCTGGGTTGGGTCTTCGTTGCTGCGCGCAGGCTTCTCATTGTGGTGGCTTCTCTTTGCTGAGAAGCACAGGCTCTAGGCGCGTGAGCTCAGTAGTTGTGGCACACGGGCTCAGTAGTTGTGGCTCGCGGGCTCTAGAGCACAGGCTCAGTAGTTGTGGTGCACGGGCTCAGTAGTTGTGGCACGCGGGCTCAGTAGTTGTGGCTCGCAGGCTCTAGAGCACAGGCTCAGTAGTTGTGGCGCACGGGCTTCGTTGCTCCACGGCATGTGGGATCTTCCCGGGTCAGGGCTGGAACCCGAGTCCCCTGCATTGGCAGGCGGATTCTCAACCACTGCGCCACCGGGGAAGTCCCTAAAAGGGCTACTTTTATAACTACATTGTGCCTTCATTTTCCCAATCGGATAAGAGCAACTTGTCCCTACGATTTTAGTACTTGTTACAGAGGCCCCTGAGCGCCTGTATGTGGAGCAGCTGCGGCCACTTGGAAGAACATGGGCAGCCCTCAGAGATACTGCCGCTTCGGTTCCAGACCATCGAAGTAAAGTGAACACCACAATAAAGTGAGACACGCATTTTCTGGTTTCCCAGTGCGTATAAAAGTTATGCTTATACTATGCTGTAGTCTCTTATAGTAGGCAAGACCATTGTCTTAAAAAAACAATGGATATACCGTAATTAAAAAATACCTCATTGCTAAAAAATGGTAACCAGCATCTGAGCCTTCAGCAAGTAATGATCTTTTTGCTGGTGGGAGGGTCCTGCCTCAATGTCGATGGCTCCTGACTCTTCAGGGAGCTGACTGATAAAGGCTGGGGTGGCCGTGACAATTTCTTAAATAGACAACGATGAAATTTGTCCCACTGATCGACTCTTCCTTTCACAAACAATTTCTCCAGAGTAGCCAGTGCCATTTTACCCACAGTAGAACTTCTTTCAAAATTGGAATCAGTCCTCTCAAACCCTGCCGCGAATTTTAATTAAGTTTATTAAATATTCTAGATCCTTTGCTTTCATTTCCACAATCTTCATACAATCTTCACCAGGAGTTGATTCCATCTGAAGAAACAATTTCCCTTGCTCATCCGTATGAAGCAACTCTTCATTCATTCAAGTTTCATTGAGAGATTGCAGCAATTCAGTCACATCTTCAGGCTCCACTTCCAATTCTAGTTCTCTTGCTATTTCCACCACATCAGTAGTTACTTCCTCCTCGGAAGTCCTGAACCCCTCAAAGTCATCCATGAGGGTTAGAATCAACCTTTTCCAGACTCAGTTTAACGCTGGTATTTGACCTCTTCCCATGAATCATGAATGTTCTTAATGGCATCTAGAATGGTTAATCTTTTCCAGGTTTTCAACTGACTGTGCCGAGATCCATCAGAAGAATCACTATCTATGGTGGCTATAGCCTTACAAAATGTATTTCCTAAATAATTAATGACTTTAAAGTCAAAATCACTCTTTGATCCACAGGCTACAGAGTAGATGTTATGTTACCAGGCATAAAAACAACATTAATGTCACTGTACATCTCCAGAGCTCATGGGGGACCAAGTGTACTGTCAATGAGCAATAATATTTTGAAAGGAATCTTCTTTTCTGAGCAGTAGGTCTCAACGGTGGGCTTAAAATAGTCAATAAACCATGTTGTAGAGATGTGCTGTCATCCAGGCTTTGTTGTTCCATTTACATAGCACAAGCCAAGTAGACTTAGCATCGTTCCTAAGGGCCCTAGGATTTTCAGAATGGTAAATGAGCACTGGCTTCAACTTCAAGTCACCAGCTGCATTAGTCCCTAACAAGAGAGTCAGCCTGTCCTTTGAAGCCAGACACTGACTTCTCCTCTCTAGCTATGAAAGTCCTAGATGGCATCTCCTTCCCATAGAAGGCTGTTTCATCTACATTGCAAATCTGATGTTTAGTGCAGCCACCTTCGTTAATTAGCTTAGCTAGATGTTCTAGATGACTTGCCGCGGCATCTCCATCAGCACTTGCTGCTTCATCTTGCACTTTTTATGTTGTGAAGACGGCATCTTTCCTTAAACCTCAAGAACCGATCTCTGCCAGCTTCAGACTTCTCTTCTGCAGTCTCCTCGCCTCTCTCAACCTTCACAGAAGAGCGGTAGGACCTTGCTCTGGATTAGGCTCTGGCTTTAAAGAAATGTTGTGGCTGGTTTGATCTTCTATCCAGCCTACTCGAACTTTCTCCACATCAACAATAAGGCTGTTTTGCTTTCTTGTTATTTGTGTGTTCACCAGAGGATCACTTTTAATTTCCTTCAAGAATTTTTTTCTTTGTATTCACAACTTGGCTAACTATCTGGCACAAGAGGCCAGGCTTTTGGCCTGTCTCAGCTTTCGATCTCAGCTTTCTACATGCCTTCCTCATTATGCTTAATTATATCTAGCTTTTGATTTAAAGTGAGATGGGACTCTTCCTTTGCCTTCAACACTTAGAGGCCATTTTAAGATTTTCTACTGGCTTAATTTCAATAATGTTGTGTCTCAGGGAATAGGGAGGGACTAGGAGAGGGAGAGAAAGGGGGGAACGGCCAGATGGTGGAAGTCAGAATACACACAATATTCGTCGATTAAAGCTTGCTTTCTTATATGTGTGTGGTTCATGCCTCCAAACGACTGCAGTAGTAACATCAAAGATCACTGATCACAGATCACCATAGCAAATATAATAATCATGAAAAAGTTTGAAATAGTGCAAGAATCACAAAAATGTGACAGAGACGCAAAGTGAGCCAACACTGTTGGAAAAATGGTGCAGACAGACTTGCCTGATGCAGCGTTGTCACCAACCTTCAGAATGTAAAAAAAAAAAAAAAACAGTATCTTTAAGCACGATAAAGCAAAGCGCGATACAACAAGGTCTGCCTGTAGTAGGGTTATCTTTGCAGGGATTAGGGGTGAGAACGTATCATGCATCAACAGCATCCACAGTGATACCACAAGACTTCATCCTCAGAACCTTCCAGCACAAGGTAAAAGTATGTCATTAGCAGCAGTAGCGGGTTAACATCACTCAAAGAAATTGTAAGCCCTCTCAACTGCCTATTTTCACATTAGGAATGTTGCCTCTGCTACTTAACAAATAAGGCAGATGTTAATAGCATACCATAAATGTAACGTCATTAAGTTGGTAGACACAAAATAAAATAGGTACTGGAGGGATGTGTTTCATTTTAACCTCTCTTTGGAACAAGTATTCTCCAACCTTTGACATCACCAGAACCATGTGATGTATTAATAATTTAGATCCTAAGAATAACTAATAGGTGCTGATATTGCTGCAAAATCCTAAGGACAAAACCTTGAGACAGGGAGGTCCGAAGAGCAAACACAATTTTTTTTAAATCCTGATGTACTAGAATAAGTAGGGATAGAACAGTTTTTGAGTCTTTCTTTCCCTCTATTATATTCGGGAGAGTGATTGTTTGGCTCGATTTGGCAGTATAAATAATTAAAACGGCAGGGCCTGTCCAAGTGAGTACTGCAGTCTCCGCTAATATTTTATTGCATGATTCAGTTAATTTAATAATAGAAGACAAATCATGGCTCCTTAACTGACTCAAGTTTACTTTTTTAAAAGAAGTAATTAAATCTCAAAATTCCCCAGGCTCTCCTCTCCACAGTCCCGCAAGGGTTCCTCTGACTTTCTATAACCTTACAATCGAGACCAAAGATCTAACTTCAGAATAGCTGAGTACATATCAGGGGGATAAGTGATATACTTCCTCACCTCTAGGGAGGTGATGGGCCTTCCAACAGCCCATGAAAATTCACAAAGCTTGTAAAAACAAATACACTAAATCTACTTTTGAAAGTGGCTTGTTTATAAAAGAAAAATGTCTGCATCAAGGAAGTAAAAAGAACAGTGAGCTATTACATTTCCAATCCTAGGCTGTCACCACTGCCTGGGATCCTTACAGATCTTCCCGTCAATTTCTCATCAGATACTCACCTTGGAAAATTTCGGAGATGAAGAGGATGAGACTGAATAAATAAATTGCTCAGAGTCACAGAGCAAGTTAGTGACAAAGCTAACAGAACACAGTTCACGTGCCCACCAAATCAGCACAGTGGCTTTCAATATTGTCCATTCTAATAATAATAACTATAATCATTTGATAAGTGCTTACTGTTCTTTGCAAAGCCCTTAACATGTATTACGTCTTTATCCTCATAAGAATCTGTAAATAAAAATTATCATGTCCTTAAAACCTCTAGAACTGAACTCCTGCCGCTCCACCTCTCCTAATCTACTCCTTCGGGTTCTCCCAGCCCCAGTCCCACCAGCATTCACTCGATGGCTCAAGCCAAAAACCTTGAAACCACCCTCGACTGACCTCTTCCGCTCATAGCCATGCTCAACCCACCAGCAAATCCTGTCAGCTCTACCTTCAAAACAGACAAGGGAAAAGTGGTCAGATCTGAGATCTAAGTCCAAGGGACCAAATTCTCTAGCCTACACTACACACATCTGGCATAGAGTAGATGTTGAATACGCATCGGCCTCATGCTGACTGCACAGTCTCCTTGTTGGTCCCATCCCCCAGCCCTTCCATTCTTGCCTGTTTTCCAGTCTACCCTCTGCAGGGCCCTCTGATCTGGAGTCCAGTGAAAGTGTGAAAAAAGGTCATGGTACTTCCTCACTCTAAAGTTCCCAATGCATTCTCATCACATGTAGAATAAAATGTAAAACCTAATAAGCTGACTCAACTCAGCTCCCGTCACTGCCCTTTCTCTTCTTCAAGCATCCACAAGCACTCTCTTGCCTTCACTGTGTTCTCTCTGCCCAGAACATTCCTCCCCTCCTTTCTTCATCTTTCCTCCAGCCCTGACCTCCTGACCTACACTAACTCTCTCTCTCTCCTTCCATTCAAAGCTGAAAAGTTGTCTGCTCTTCTCTATATACTTCACCTACCCTTATTCTTCAATCCCTTCCCATCTAGCTTCCACACCTGAACTGACGCTTGCTAGGATGACCCGTAACGTCCGGTTCCTAAAAACCAATACGAATGTTTTCTTCCCCATCTCAGTTAATCTGTCACAGCATTTGACCCCACTTACCCCTCCCTGTATTTTGAAACATCAATCTCCTTGCCTTCTACAAAGCAGTCATCTTCTCGTTTCCCTCCTATCTGGTCCTTCGGTTCCTCCTTGTAGGCTCACTCTCCTAAATGGAGCTATTCATGTCACAGCTCTTCACCCTAGGTGTTCCCATCATGCCCATCCCCAAATGTGCACACCTAGATTTCTCTTCTGGAGTCCACAGTCATACATATCCAACTGTCTTTGCACATTTCTAAGTTTCGTAGGTGGCAAATACATGTCAAAAATCAAGTACCTGGGCTTCCCTGGTGGCGCAGTAGTTGACAGTCCGCCTGCCGATGCAGGGGACACGGGTTCGTGCCCCGATCTGGGAAGATCCCACGTGCCGCGGAGCGGCTGGGCCCGTGAGCCATGGCCGCTGAGCCTGCGCGTCCGGAGCCTGCGCTCCGCAAGGGGAGAGGCCACAACAGTGAGAGGCCCGCTTACCGCAAAAAAAAAAAAAAAAAAAAAAATCAAGTACCTGATGCACACCCCTAATCCAGCACGAATAAAAAGCAAATGACCCAATTTTTAAGAGTCAGGTCTTCGTGGATGTTCCCCATCTCTGTAAATGACACCACTATCCATCTTATTATGCCATGCAGAGCTCTGTGCCACCTTAAAACCCTCCTCTTCCTCACCTCCTCCTATCCTTCTATCAATGAATTCTATTAATTCCACCCTCATCCCCAAACTAGCTGTGGATCTCCATCCTTACCTGAACTACCCCATCTAAACTACCACTGCATTTCACCCAGATGACTGAACTAAGTCTAATCTGTTTCAACTGGTTCTCCACTCTACAACTATAATCTTGTATTGAAAAAGCACATCTGTTCACATTAAAGCCCTTGATGAAAGCTTCTCAGTAGCTTTCCATTACTTTTAGGATGAAGCAAAATTCCTTCAAAAGGTCAGAAGAGCACTACCTGGTCTGGGTTAGGGACTCACATCCTCAGCCTCAGCTTATGTGGTACTGACTGCTGCACTCCCTCTGTCATTCAGCCCTTCTCCTATTTTTCAATTCCCTCCTACTGCAGATTCTTTGCAAATGCTGCTCCCTCCCCCTCCTTACTGAAGTAACACACCATCTTTTAATTAATATCCCAGTGACCAATTCATTGAAGAATTGGTTACTAGGGGCTTCCCTGGTAGCTCAGCAGTTAAGAATCCTCCTGCCAATACAGGGCACATGGGTTCAATCCCTGCTCCAGGAAGATCCCACATGCCACGGAGCAACTAAGCCCATGAGCCACAGCTACTGAGCCTGCGCTCTAGAGACCGTGAGCCACAACTACAGAGCCCACCTGCCACAGCTACTGAAGTTCGCGCACCTACAGCCCGTGCTCTGCAACGAGAAGCCACCACGATGAGAAGCCTGCGTACCACACCTCAGTGAAGACCTGACACAGCCAAAAATAAATAAATAAATAAAATTTATTTAAAAAAAAAAGAATTGGTCACTGGGATATTCTTCCTTCACTCTTCCAACCCCCCACCTGGGATTTGTGGCTAATTAGTTAATTTAAAATTTTACACACTTTTCTTTTCAAGTGTAACATTTATAGAGAACCAACTGGCTCAGGGTTGTAAAGAAGATTAAATTAAACTGTTTCTAAAATGTCTTGTCTATAGTTAGCCTTGGACAAATACTATTTCCTTCTCTCTTGCAATTCTCCCTACCCCCATGATTGTATACGACCTGTAATACTGCTGCTGTAAACTATTCTTTGGGAATTGAAATGAGAATGACCCTTTCTTCCCACCTCTATAAGAAAATAATTTGATTAGTAATTGGGAGGTCATAATTCTTCCATGAATCCCACTTCTGAATTATTATGCCAGTTTCTAGTAGAACTCATAAATTCCAGTGACCTGAGGTTCGTATTTTCAAATTGCTCCAAGAGGTACTGTCAAGTTACGTAAGCACTCAGGGAACAAGAGAAGGAGAGAACAGAAATACCACTAAACTAGAAGAAAGCCAGGAGAGGTCAAATCCCCACCTGCAAATATCACTGCATGATCAAGAAAAAACACGCACTATGAGGCGATGCTCATTTAGTAGAGTAGCATTCATTTCGGCATAAAAATTTAGAGTCACTTGTGGTTTGTTGTGACAAGACCTGATCTATACAGCAGTTCATTCTTAATAAAACACCATTCTGAGTTTACTTACAGGTGAGGCCACCATCAGCATTCTAAGGATCTCAGGGCTCTCTACTGATCACTTCTACTTTTAAAGGTACTTGAGGTTTATCGTTTATTTTCTCATCATTTAGTTCTTATATTTCACCTCTCTCTGACACATCACCATCCTAGACAGAAAAGTAAAGAGTGTGGGTGTACATAACAGTGCTTGACCTAAGATTTAGACGTTCAATCCTGCATTTGTGTATTTCTACTGCAAAAACATTCACACGCATGTGTGGTATCCTGTGATATAAAAATAATACTTGCTCCATTGAGAGCATGGTCTTCTTGCTTTCCCACAGAGCTCTCTCTGCTAGCACAGCCCTGTGTGGAAAAAATTCACACGAGGTTAATCCAGGGGACACTTAGGAAAATGGCTCCCCACTCCTACTAATTACCGGCTTTCCCCTTTTCCTGTAATCAGTTGATGTTCACGAGATGGAATGTCATGCTCTGGGGAGCTCTATTTGAAATCAAAGTAACCAGGGTCCTCTTCTACTCTCTGGATGTAAATTGTCTTTCAGGAAAGAAAACAGCTTCTCCTGGTGGAAGGTGGTAGTGAGAGAATGCAATCATCCATCCCATCTTCCAGAAAGAGACGAGCGGAAGTGAAGTGGAGAGGCTAAATGTCCCTAGGAGTAACCGCACTGAAAGCTCATTTATGTAGTGCTTATGTATTATGCAGAGGCATGAAAGTCAGGTAACTGCTGACTTGGCCTCCAAAAACAAACATATTAAGAAATATTGCTTGCAAAAGAATATACGCAACCCCTAATTTGCAAGCACTAAATTATATCGGATATCTATTTATAATCCCCACCATGTATGCAGATGTATATCGCCTACACTTATCTTTGCCCTAAATCTTTTCTCCTTTTTCCAGCACCCAGAGTCCTTGCTTTCACTGTGAAAAACGAAATAGAAAAACAAAACATGAATTTGCAAATAGAAAGTTCAAATTTTTAAAAAACATTTTAAAGGATAAAAGTTGTGCAAAGCAAGAAAAGCTTAGTGGGCTATATCTCTAAGAACTCAGTTGCAGGTGTTGTTTCAAACAACCACCTTCTATACTTCCTTAATCTTTTGCTTCATTTTCTTGTACTGTCTGGCATCCTACTAATTAAAGATATACTGGGAATGGCAAGTATCATTTTTGAAAATGACAACACACCTAAGAGGATTAAGAATAAATCAGGTAATTTATTATGAATCAAGCTTGTTTTTAATTGAACATCACCTATTTTCTGGATTATAAAACCAATACATTAGAAAACGGAGAAAACTATAATCACTTTAGAATCCCACCATCCCAATCTATATACATTTAATATTTGAGGTGTTTATTTCCTATTTTATATGAATTTAGTTTCTGGGGTTGATATCAATGCTTTTATCTTGAATTTTCTCCTTAACATTTAAACTTATGCATTTTCCCCTGTCATTAAGAGTCTTCATAAACATAGCTTCAATGGCTGCATAACGCCGCACTGCATGTGTTTAGCATAGTTTACTTAACCATTCATCCAGTGTTGCACATTTAGGCTGTTTCCAATTTTTTACTATTGAAAAGAAAGCTGTGATTAACACCTTTATGCAAAAATCTTTGCATTTCAGAATATTGTTTTAGGATGGATCCTGGGAGGAATTACAGGGTCAGAAGGAGGGTAGATGGTTTTCATTTTAACATGTACTTGAGGTAAGCTCACTGAAAGCTTGGGACTCTCTTTGGGACTGGACAGGCTAGAAGTACTGGAAATGCGGCAAAAAATAGCATGAAAGTGAAAAAGAGGAGTGCCCAAATGTGAGAGAGAAAGGTGAAAAGATGCCAAAGATATACTTCACCTATTACACAAGTTTGCCTTGGGCTGGTCCTGCGTAAGATAAAAGGGCCTTTATTCTGTTTTCTCTTCATACAATCTCCTGCTTCCAGGATCTAGGTCTTGGGCTAAAAATGTGACTGCTCAACGTCAGCTACAATATTACAAGTAAAAATAAAAATTTGTGTTGGCTTGCGTGGTTATACACATTCCAAATTCAGAAGAAGGAACTAGAAACTAACTTAAGGAGACAATATGTGAAATGGTTAAAGGCACAGATTGCAGAGAGGGGGTGTACGGATGGGTTCAAACATTGGCTCCATGACCTTAAACAAGACAGTAAGCTTCCCTATCCCTCAATTTCCTCACCTATGAAATGGGTACAATTAACAGTACTCAGAGTTGTTGTGAGGATTAAATGAGTTAATGATATCAAGTGTTTAGAACACTGCCTGGCACATACTAGTGTGTGTAACGGCATCATAAAAATAGTTGTTATTATAAAGTTTGGAAAACTAGAAAAGCTGAGAGCAGCCTTTTTAGAATGCAAAGAATGTTAAAAGAGAATGAACCAGAATAGTAGGAACGCAATTTCATTTCTTACAATAGTGTTAAATATGGTGGAAGGGTAGCCTATTTTATGTGAGGTTTTGCAAAGAACAATAAAAATAGGGTGAAACTTGACCCTGCCGAGTACTGCAGGGACATGACATTAAAGTCAGGACAATAAATTCAACAAAAAAAGACTAGGTGGGGCTTCCCTGGTGGCACAGTGGTTGAGAGTCCGCCTGCCGATGCAGGGGACACGGGTTCATGCCCCGGTCTGGGAAGATCCCACATGCCGCGGAGCGGCTGGGCCTGTGAGCCATGGCCGCTGAGCCTGCGCGTCTGGAGCCTGTGCTCCGCAACGGGAGAGGCCACAACAGTGAGAGGCCCGAGTACCGCAAAAAAAAAAAAAAAAAAAAAAAAGACTAGGTGGTCTTTGTCTTGATTACCCACCAAAGTCAGTCATCTTTAAGCCTAAGAATATACCTGTAGTCAACACGGTAACTATACACCAGCAGCTGATAAGCCTGGGATATATTTGAACCCTAAATATCCAGACAACCTCGTGTCAAGAGTCCACGTGCATGTGAAACAAGTTTGTATTTCTGGGTTCCTCTTAAACAAAATAACCAGATATTCCAACGAGGCCAGTAATAATCCAGTTTACAGCTTGTGAAATGGAACCCGTAATAAAGGTAATCCACATGGCCAACATCACCCTCCAGAAATGCAGGCAAGGCGAAAAGTATCCCTGTGACTACTGAGGCATCTCTATCTGGCAGAAGTACCTAAACTTCAGAGAAAAAACATAGTGGAAAAGATAGGAGAGAAGATTGTGTTTACACAGAACAGGTATCCTCAGGAAATGCTGGTTGATGGCGGCGGGGAGACACTCATGCTTGAACTAATTAAGTAACTGGAAAAGAATTTTCATCTCCAAACATGGCACTCCACCCGAGACTGTGTGGTCCCTTACTCATCTGATGATAGTGAGCAGAGCAAGGACACAGACCCAGGCAGTTCTTGTCTGAAATCCACAGCATGGGGACAACACTTCCCTCATTTCATCAGTGCTACTCGTCCAAGAGAATCATCTTAAACTATTTCTTCTGATAAAACACCTGGAGGGGTGACGTCTCTCTACTTTGCATCACTCTCAACATTAAGCAGTGACTTGCATATGGCAGACACTAAATAAGAACTAACTGAACACTGCCTCTAATTTTGAACTCTTTGGTCTGCTTGACCAATTCCGTCCCATTCATTCATTTTAATAAATTTAACGAAGAAAATTAGGTTGCTCACCTATTCTCAATGAAAAGCAAAAGCACAGCAGTGATGCCCAGGCTTTAGCCATTCTGGTGTTTTTCCCATGAAAGTTTGTACTGATTGCTTCTGGTTGGTGGACATGCATATAAACATTATCCAAGGGCTGCTTTTGTTCTCCCCAAACCAAAAAAAAATCTCCTGCAGAATCTAACCAAGTTTACACTGATTTGTCAAAGCACATAGAACACAGAATTTCAACTAAAATGGCTACTGTCCAGAGAGGCAGCACACGGTGCTCTTCTGTGATCACATTTCCAGACTAGCTATCTGTTGTAACTCCTGATGCTACATCAATTGATGGAAGTTTACCCTTCAGATACTCTCCAGGTCCCAGGATGGTTTAATATCCCTCTCTCTCTTCTTTTGACTTCTTTTCCTTTATCTGGTAGTAGCAGTAGTAGTAGTAGCAGTAATAATAACAAAGATACCATTTACTAAGTACCTACCATATGCTAAGTAAATATATGAGATCATTCCTGCTCACAGGTGGCATGAGATAAGTATTACCACAGGGCTTCCCTGGTGGCACAGTGGTTGAGAGTCTGCCTGCTAATGCAGGGGACACGGGTTCGAGCCCTGGTCTGGGAAGATCCCACATGCCGTGGAGCAACTGGGCCCGTGAGCCACAACTACTGAGCCTGTGCTCCGCAACAAGAGAGGCCGTGACAGTGAGAGGCCCACGCACCGCGATGAAGAGTGGCCCCTGCTTGCCACAACTAGAGAAAGCCCTCGCACAGAAACGAAGACCCAACACAGCCAAAAATAATTAATTAATTAATAAACTCCTACCCCCAACATCTTCTTAAAAAAAAAAAAGGTATTACCATAGAGTCTCAAATGATACATGAAGAATGGAGGCTCAGTAAGATCGATTCTGCAAAGGATCTCAACTAGTAAACAACAGAGCCAAGATTCCAGCCTGGACTCAAATTCAAGACTATGATGTTTCCATCATGTTAAATAGTGTCACATTTTTGGTAAATCAGTCTGTTCTACTATCAGCTCAGGCTGAGCTTAGGAAATAGAAGAATGTCTCCTCTAAGTCCAACTATTACCTAAACTTGCCCAATATAATGGTTTATATAGGTTTGTAATTATATTTGCAAATCACATCACCCACATCTGAACTACGGAGTTTCAGACCCTGCCACCGCCCCTCCTACATCCTGTCCTTCAGCATGCGAAGTATTTAAAGCACTTTGATTTCACCAGGTTTCCCCAAATCAAAGATGCTGACTCAGGCTGTTCCCCGTATTGGGGGTAAAAACATGTCCATTGGTCTATTCATCCAGCCTTGCTCAATCACCAGCTGCTCAGAAACTTCCAAACATCTCTAACAGTCATCACATAAAATCATGATTGTATATTTAGCTTCTTCTTTCTCTTAAAAAATAAACTACTCGGAGGTAAAGTTTTCTCATCTTCATCATTTCCTCCCTAATTTCTGGAAAAGTCTGATAAGTAATAACTGCAGATAACGTTTATTCAATTCATCAAAAAATGAAGTTAGTTATGCTATAATCTGTTCCTCTTCTAACTGTAAAACCTCAAACTTATCTTTCAAACAACATGTTGTTTCAGGTTTCTTATTTTTTCTTTTTTTTAGAACTTAGAAAATTCCAGAGTATTTGCTAAGCCATGACATCACAGAGCCAGAAAGGGAGCCTGATTCAGAACACTACTCAATAAATAAAAGCACCTCAGTTCAGAATTTTTTGCTCTTATCTTTTTGTTTATTAACTTCATGGTATGCTCACCTCTGGGGACAACAGGAACAAAGATAAGTCCCCAGGAAATTGAGCTGACAGGAACAAGCTGAAAGTAAACCTCTCTGCTATGCGGTTGGGTGCAGGATAGGGCTATGCCACTGTGACCCACTACACTAGTGAAGCGAGAAAAACCAGGAGAAGCCAAGAGATTAAGAATAGGCGGTCAGGATATTTTAGAGGAAGAAATAAATTCCACAACATGTCTATGAAAGTGACTGGCCCAGTGTATTACAAAGAAAAGACATCCAATTGTTTCTTGTCCCTACCCACAGACATTGGACTGGAGATGGAGGATCCCCTCATTAGTTCTAGAACAGGGTCAGGGCAAGGAACACAGAGCTGGCTGCACATTCTTCACATCTGGGATGGAGCTCTGGGCAGAGACTCAATACCAACGGCATTAAACAGCATCTGGCAATAGCTGCACAGGTGTATTATTCCACACTTGAATATCTGGCCTTTCTAGCCAGAGTCAGACCCATCGACACAAACCTGGGGTTAGCTACCACGAAATACCCAAAGCTTAAAGGAATCTTGGCAAAATCTTTCAACAATTTCTAAAACGTAGTCTGTCTCCTCTATTTAGTTCACATGTTCACATTGTAAAGACCTAAGGGTTGAAGGCTATGTATGTAGCAGTCTGCTTTCCTATTCCTGCACTCCAAAACAAAGCCTTTTCCCAAGGCAAATTTACAAAGCTTACGTTGTTCCTATGAAAGCTGAAAGTTTAGAAATCATGTCAAGAATAATTCTCAGTGCTTTTGCTAACAATTTAATTATTCTGGGAAGATGAAAATCTACATAGTTTTTGTGTTGTACGTACAGAAACTGCCTGCTGGGGGTTTAAATCAAGATTTCTCAACATGTTCAAGGCGCAGACCCCTTAAATTCCCCCCATATTTACCCTATAAATTGTTATTTACAATAAAATGTATTTATTAAGCAATAATTTTTCCTAGATGCACACATACACATGTAGCAAACAATGAATAGATAGGAAAAAACTACCACTTACAACTTATATCACAATAATGACTAGTCTCCACACACTAAGTTCCTATAATTTCAGCCAAACCCAAAGAAACTTGGCACTTAAGTTTGCTGTGATATTATTATTATTAACAACAACAGCAGCAACTATTATGTAGCTCTTACTATGTGCAGGACTTAATGCATCATTAATTTCACTCTAGGACAGACGGCAGTCACAGGATAGGCACAATTTGGGGCACTAGGAATACACAGCATGGAACCAAGGAGAACAATCATACAGGAGACCCCACCCTCCAGCAGGACATTATTATTATTATATATTATTCCTGCCATGCACCAGTGAATGCCGTATGTCTCCCACTCTTCCCTTTTCCAAATGGGCATTTTTATTATAGTCACCCCATCCCTCTTTCCCCATTGTATATTGACGATGGGAGAAGATGTGGGAGGGAAACAGCTTCTTTTTAATTCAGAAGTTGCAAGATTAAAAGGAACCACAGCCAATACTAACGGGGAGGACTGCCCGTTACCTAGAGACACCACTCCTATAGCTCAATGTCCTGATGGGATTTTGGATGGTCTCCCTTGGTGAATGGGTTCTATGTGTAAGAGGAAGAAGTATACTGATATCTAAATAGATGATTTAACTAGATTTAACTAGATGGATAAAAGGCAGCAGGGACTGACGGGCTAGCTGTTCAGAAATGCTATCTCTTTCTCTTTTGCACACACAGCTAGGTGACCCTTGCCAGCCTCATTACCACTTAGGAGGGGCCATAGTACTGAGTTCTGGCCAATGGCACTAGGATAAAGTATAAGCCTTGCCCACGGAAATCTCCCACATAAGCAATGTCCCATGCTCTTTCTCCTCTCAGAGACCTGAAGCCACTTGAAGATGGCAGACCCACCAGATGCAAGGCTCCAGGACACCTGAAATACCACTTGACGATGAATGAGCTGCTGCCCATAGATATTCTCATCTTTCCCCTTCCTTGAGCATCTTACATCTACTGTGTTACTCTACTAACACCAGGGAAGGGGCAGTACCTGTTACTGTAGCTAGCACTCACTTAACTAATACAAGGTATGACAGGGGAAGGTTCATCACACTGTAGAAAGAGAAGGAGAACCTAACCCAACATTAATAGGGAAGAAAGCATTTTCCATAGAAGGTGATACCTTTTACAGTGAAATTCCTCAAAAGAGCGGTCTACACTTGCTGGCTCCACATCATTCCCACTTTCCTCTTTTTAGGTATTTTTTTGTTGTTGTTGCTTTATTTACTCAGCTTTCTGTCACCATGCTTAGAAAATAATATATTGAAATTTATGTACAACTTGGAAGAACAATCATGTTTCTACCATCATCAAATACGTTTCTACCATCACTCAGACTAAGAAATGGAAGCATCCAAGTATATGGGAAGATACCTAGCACGGCTGTCCCCACTCATATCCCCTTCCCTCCCTCCACAGTGACCATGATTCGGAATCTTGTTTTAATCACTCTCCTGCTATTCTCTGAAGTTTTACCACATGACTGCGTGCACGCACATTTGTTTTTTCCAGCTTTTTTTTTCTTTGCATTACAATCATTCTAGGAACATTCTTGTACATGTTTCCTGGTGTACATATGCAGGAATTTCTCTACATATACATATATATATATATATAGTATTACAAATCTGTAAACAGGTATATCTTCAAATTTTATAGTTTATGCCGAATTATCTCCAAAATGGATATATACTCCCAAAGCAGTGTTGCTTCTCACCCTGTCAAAATTATCATAATTTTATATTTTGGTTAATACTGAGTGAAGTAATATCTCAGGAAGGTTTTTTTTCATCTTCCTGATTACTAACATTGAACTTTCCGTGCTTACTGGCCAGTAGAATACATTTTCTGAACAATGTCGTAATCATTTTTGCATTTTGCTACTATGTTACACTTTGTTGTTGATTTTTAGAAGTTCCTTTTTCATTCTGGAGAGTAATCCTTTGGAGGCTAAATGGACTCCACATTTCTCCTTTTTCTTGTGGCTGTCTTCTCGGTTGCTTTGAGTCTTTTCATTAAAAAAAGTTAATAAACTTTATGTATTCAAATGACTCCCTCTTCTTCTTTATGATTTACACTTTCGATACCTCATTTCTCATTTCTGGCCACACACACACAAAAAGTATCCATTCAGTGCTAAGCAGTCTTTCAGGTGTTTAAGAGAGCAACAAATAAAATGGACCAATTCTGACAGTCTAGTAGGGGAATCTAGAAACTACTAAGAAGAATATATGACTTGTATACATGGAGAAGGCGGCTGCAGATTCATTTAGGGGCAAGGAGAGCAGACAGTGAGTACAAGGAGACGGCGGTAGCAGAAAGTGGAGGACAGGGTTTCAAGCACGGGAGGGGATGTCTTTTCTTACGAAAGTGACATCCGAACAGAGTTCTGATAGAATTTTGAAAGGGACCAAGTGGAAATCTGAGTCAACAACTTTGCAGGCCTATGGAGGAGAAAATGCAGGAGGAGAAAATGCAAAGCCCCTAAAGTGGGAGCATGCCTAGTGTGTTCTAGCAAAAGTAAATAGTACAGTTGGAGAAAAGTAGGCAAGGAAAGAGTAGGAAATTCCCCCAAACCTGACCCTCCTCCAGGCTTCCCCTATCTATAGAGGGAAAGTCTCCTCCTCCAGGTGTACAAGCCAAAATGCTTGAAGTCATCCTTGAAGCCTTTCTCTTACATCCTCCATCAATTGAAATCTGACCATTTTTCAGTCCCTCCACTGCCATCACTGTAGCCCAAGTCAACATCAGGCAACTGAACTTATACAACAGCTTTCTCACTGGTCTCCCTATTTCCATGTTTGTCCCCCTCGTGTCCATTCCTCCCATAACAGCCTCAGTGCTGTTCAATTATACACTCAAAACACTTCACATCTCACAGAGTAACATCCAGATTCTTACCTTGACCTTCAAGACCTTCTACCAGACCTCGTGCTCATCAGTCCCCTGACCTCACCTACCATTCTCCCCATTACACTCACTAACCTCAGGGCCTTTGCTCGGCCTTTCCTTCCCTCCCTTCCTTCCCTCCCCACTCCCTCTCTCACACACTCATATACACACACAATTCCAAGTTACCCTCATGGAGAAAGGACAGTTATTTGCAAATTGACAAGCATAGGAATTTTTTTGGTCAGCAATGAAAAAGGCCCCTGGCAATTTAAGCACTGTCTTTTCTTTCTCATCTTCTTTTTCTATTTAAAAATAGTAAGAATTATAGCAAACATCACTGAACCCACCTTTTAGCTTTGGTCTGAGTATAACCAAGCAATTTTCCAATTACTTGTAACACAAGACCATGGAAGTCTTACTCGATAAACCCCTGTAGAAAGTCAAAGTGGGATACTGTCTGCTACAGATGGGATTTAAATTGGCACTCCAAAATAAAATAAAATATATAAAATCAAAAATAACCTCAAGGCATATACTTTTCATAAAACTAAAGCATCTCAAGTACTTCCTTATTTCTCTCTTCAGTCCTGTGTGTGGGTTTGGTCTGCTCATCTAAACACCTTGATGGCTCAGTTAGTTAAGTTGGTTTGCATTGCCTAATACATAAAAGAATCGAGAGAAGAGAAAACAAAACACTTAACAGGAAAGAGTCTCATTCTTTTCCCCCACATGGCAAATGATTTCAGCTGCAACAGCCTTAAACATTTATAGCTAGCTAAATATTTTATGAGATGCTACTAAAAAGGTTCCATCCATTTCTTAAGAATGATAGCCTGGTCACAGAGAGTCTCTTAGAAAGCCAGTGTCCAAGTCCTTGCATTCTGAATTGGAATTGTCATCAAAATGTTAAGGAAAGCTGAGTAACGACTCTGCCCTTCCCAATCCCAAGTCTTTTATTCAAACTACTAGCTAGTTTCTCTTCTATCTTATAAAAGAACAAAATAGCTATAAAAAATAAAGTGCAAATTGAAAGAGAAAACACTCTCATGCAAGTGGCAATATTAGCATCAAAGAAGAGAAATTCTTATTCTTAGTAAACACTGTACAATATTAACATTTAGATATTATGCTCCCCCAAATGTCACTGCCCCATTTTCCTACTATTCTAGGTCTGCATGAAATTATAAAATGGCTTTCTTGTACAATCTCCACAATGTTTTAGCACACAGCAGCATAGTAACATTATTAATATTTATGAACCCCAGAGAAATCAGGACAGCTTGGTTTTCAGAAAGGCCACCCTGCCTAGCCTTCCACCATCAAAAAAGTAATAAAATTACCTCTGAACAGCTTAGTGAAAGAACCTGAAAGAAAATATATGTAGATCAGAACAAGGGGAGGGAAACTGAAGCATAAAATATAAAGAAACACCAGACCAAGAAGAACACATTAACCAGAATCACCTTTTAAAATCAGTGTTGCATTACAAACTCCAATGTGAGACAATGTGTTATGAATGAAAAATCTGGGTGGCCAAATAATTGGTTTGTAGGATGAAGAGTGACCATGACAAATTCTACTGCCTTAGCAGACCTGGCTTTGTCCATTATTTGTAGAGAAAGGCTAAACGTAATTTCATGGAAGCAGAAAACTACTAGTAAAATTGGGAAGACTAACTTCTTTGCATATATGTTGAAAGGTATTAAACACAAACACACACACACACAGTTAGGGGTTAAGATGTGTCCCCAAAAGAGAAGTTAAGGTCCTAACCCCTAGGACCTCAGAATGTGACCTGACCTTATTTGGAAATGGGGTAATTGCAGATGTAACTAGTTAAGATGAGGTCATACTGATGGACGATGGATCCTTAATCCAATATGACTAAAGTTCTTATAAAAAGAGCAGAATTTAGAGACAGAGACACACAGCAAGGACACCATGTGAGGATGAATGCAGAGATTGGAGGGATGCATCTACAAGCCACGGAACGCCAAGACTTGATGGCCACGACCAGAAGCTCGGGAGAGGGGAGCAAGGACTCCATCCAGAGTCTCAGAGGAAGCACAGCCCTGATGACACCTTGATTTCAGACTCCAGCCTCCGGAACTGTGAAAGAATACATTTTGGTTTTTTTAAGCCACCCAGTTTGTAGTCGTTTGTTACAGCAGCCTGAGAAGATGAATACAGTTGACCCTTGAGCAACGTGGGTTTGAACTGCGAGGGTACACTTATATGCAGATTTTTTTTTTTTTTTCCAATAAATACATGCTATGGTCCTACAGGGACCACAGTTGTTGAACTCCTGGATTTGGAACCGCATATACAGAGGGCCGACTGTCAAGTAACACACAGATTTTTGACTGCACGTTGCAGCAGTGGGGAGTGGGCCTCACCTCTAGTCCCCCCGTTGTTCAAGCATCAACTGTACGTGCGTGTGCACACACACACACACACACACACCAGGGAAAGACCCGGAAGGAGAGGCCTAGTAATAGGCATTTGTACATTAGCATAGTTCAAAAATAAACCTAGCTATCTGTGTCTGTGAGTCTGTTTGTTTTGTGAACAAGTTCATCTATATCATTTTTTAGATTCCACATATAAGAGATATTATATGATATTTGTCTTTGTCTAACTTACTTCACTTAGTATGATAATCTCTAGGTCCATCCATGTTGCTGCAAATGGCATTATTTCATTCTTTTTATGGCTGAGTAATATTCCATTGTATATATGTGCACATCTTCTTTATCTTCTCTGTCGATGGACATTTGGGTTGCTTCCATGTCTTGGCTGTTGTGAATGGTGCTGCTATGAACACTGGGGTGCATGTATCTTTTACTCACAGACATAGAAAACAAACTTATGGTTATCAAAGGGAAAAGGCAGGGGGGATGGATAAATCAGGAATGTGGGAGTAACATGCACACGCTACTATATATAAAATAAACAGCAAGGACCTACTGTATAGCACAGGGAACTATACTCAATATTTTGTAATAAACTATATGGGAAAAGAATCTGAAAAAGAATATATATATAATATATACATATAACTGAATCACTTTGCTGTACACCTGAAACTAACACAACATTGTAAATCAACTATACTTGAATAAAAAAAATTTTTAATTAAAAAATTTTTTAAATATAGAAACAAAAAAACCTAGTTTAAAAAAAAAATCAATGCATACTTTGGAGTAGTAAGTTATGGCTGGCTGAAATACCTTGAGTTTTAACATGAATATAAGTACAGCAAGGTATCATACACACATTAAATAGAGATAGACGCTTGGCTATTTAAGGAACCATGCTGTCTTGAAAATGAAGTCCAGCTCTTCCCCTTAAACAGCACAAGGAATAAAGCACCACAAAGACCTGATTCCCTCACCACCTCAGTTACTCTCATAAGAGGCCATTCAGTAATGAGATCAATTTCCTGCACAAATATTTTCATCCCTCATTGCCATTATGAGATCTTTGGTTATAGACCTCATCCTCTTCCATCCCGATTCTGCAACAGCCTCTCTACTCATTTCCCCCCTTTCATATCCATTCTGCTCCCCGCCACAGGGCAGTAACTCTCTAATTTAAAGCTAGTCAAGGCCCATATTTTCACACAGCTGTATTTCCTAAACTGTGTCCCATGGAACACTAGTTCAGTGGGATGTTTATATATAGAAAGTTGAATAATATTCTTAAGTCAAAAAGGATTGAGAAATTCTAGCTTAAAAAAAATAAAGTTCTTTACTGAAAGACTCAGTGTCTCTAATATACTAACATCTGTGGCAAATTTCCCGGGGCAAAGGATAAAGAACAGTGTTTTCCAAACAATGAACCATGGAACCCTTTTAAATCAACTCTCAGGGGACTGGATTTCATAGAACAGACTTGAAGGGAGTATTTCCCCAAGGCATTAGAAGGTAATCTACAAACTGACTTAAATCACACAACCTCCTAATACCCAAGTTATTTACATTATTCTAAAAGAGTGATTTAACACCAAAATTCTGATTGTTGTCCTATTAGGTGATCTAGCCAAGAGAAAGAGACATTTTTATCATATATGGAAGATAATCTATCCCAAGAGAGACATGCTAGATAAGCCAGTAGTGCCAAGGATTCTGTCCCGGAAGTCGTTTATTCATTCATTTATCATTCATTAGGCAAATATTTATTGTGTCCCTAGTAAATTTCAGGCCCCATTCTCACCTCTAGAAGTGCAATGGAGAGCAGGGGAGACACAGTTCAACCTCTAGAGAGCATAGTCAGGTGGGTAATGCAGGCAAGTTAAAATAAAAAGAAATTACAATATAAGTACATTAATTGAGGAAAACAGGGTCCTATGTAATCACAGAAGAGGAGGCACCTAACAGTCTTGTGTTAAGAGAAAATTCCTAGGAGAAGCGGCATCTACACTGAGCTTGGAAGGATGAATGGGAAGGAACCAAGAAAAAAGTTGGGGAAAGTATCAAATCCCCTTTGCCCCATCCCACTTCCAAGCTCATAGAGACCCTAAAACTGGGATAAAAGCAAATTATACCTCCAGTTTCAAGTCTAGTCAATTTATTATCTTTTCTAGAAGGCTGCAAGGATTCTTTGGAACAGACCTAGCTCAGAGGGAAAGTGTTTCATAACGAATCAGTAGTATGTGCCACAGGAGAAGGCAGAACCAAAACCAGAACCAAAACCATGTATTTATCCAACCTAACTCAAGTGTTTTCCATGTTCTTCACAATGAGCCTAAGACGTGAGGCTCTAACCTAACCAAAACCAGGATTAGGGATTGTGTAGCAGGGAGAGGAAGTAGTATACGTATGACAAAGGGTGACTGAGGCCCCTCTACCTGAGTCACTTCAGTGAGAAATGGCCTGGTATTAAAAAATATACAACAAATATGTAAAGGGAATTACAAGTGTTTACTTCACAGAGCGTATTTCTTTAGAACAAGAGGAGCCTTTGAAATGATCTAATTCAATCTACTACACTCAAGGCATCTGAGCCTAGGCAAGTTAAGCACCCGCAAAGGGAAACATATCTAGTTAGCAGCAGATCAACACAGGAACTAAGTTTTCTTGGCTGCCTGTTCAAGGTTTGGTCTACTACCCCACGACAGAAAATTAAAGTTTAATTCTTTCAAAATATCATGAAGCAGCTACTATGTGGCAGTCACACAGTAGGTAGTGGGGATATATTTAGGTATCGGGGATCAAAATATCTCTACTAAGAAGGAGCTTAACAGGAGAGAGCAGGACAGGGAGTTGGGACTGCTGCGTGTGCCACATTAGATTCTAGTTCATGAAGGGTAGTCAAGCCTTGCTGAGAAGGTGGCATTTGAACAGCAACCTAAAGAAAGTAAGGGATTAAGCCACGCAGATAGGCAAAGGAAGCTCACTGCTGGCACAGGAAGCAATTAGCACAAGAGCCTTGCAGGTACCTCAGGAAAGGCAAGGAGGTCCCGGTGTCTGGAGCAGAGTGAGCTGGGAAAAGTGGAAGGAAACGAGGCCAGAGGGTAACAAGAGACCAGATGATAAAGGGCACTATCGGTCATGGTAAGAACCTTGGGAATTGACACTGAGTGAGGTCGGCAGTCATTAGAAGGTTCAAGCAGGAGATACATGATTTGACTGTGGTTTGAAAAGGTCAGTCTGGCTAATGAGTGTAGTGTGTAAAGGTGCGTGAAGATCAGATATGAGGTTATTGTAGTAATTCGGGCAAAAGTTGGCGGGTGGAAGCGACTAAGGTGGTAAGAAGTAGTAAGAAATTCTGCAACTATCCAGCTAATTGGTTGTGAATTGGATGTGAGGTGTGAGAGAAGGAGACAAGGAGAAATGACCCCAAAGTTCTGATTCTGACCTACCGGGGAACTGGAGGGGCCATTTTGGGGGTTGAGGGATACTGGGTGGGAGACCAGTTCCTGCATAATGCTAAGAAGTTACAGGAGTTAAAAAGAAGATCATCTATACATGTTTGCAAGTGGACAGATTTACAGCATTTAATTGTAACTACAGGCTGTACTGCAAAGAACAAAAATCAACAGAAACAAAGCACAGGACACGGGCAGGGGGAAGGGTGAGCTGGGACGAAGTGAGAGAGTGGCATGGACTTATATACACTACCAAACGTAAAATCGATAGCTAGTGGGAAGCAGCCGCATAGCACAGGGAGATCAGCTCGGTGCTTTGTGACCACCTGGAGGGGTGGGAGAGGGAGGGTGGGAGGGAGACGCAAGAGGGAGGAAATATGGGGATGTATGTATATGTATAGCTGATTCCCTTTGTTACAAAGCAGAAGCTAACACACTATTAAAAAAACAACAACAACAAAGCACAAAGCATGATGATCTTGTTTCAACGGCTACAAAATACTGCACTGAGGTCCCATTTAGAGATTAAAGTATAACGTTCTTTGTTAACTGTTCACATGTGTAATCGTATTGTCCAGATATAAAAACAGGAATGTATATTACTTCACATTCC
The DNA here is from genome assembly GCF_039906515.1 of Pseudorca crassidens. Classification (NCBI taxonomy): domain Eukaryota; kingdom Metazoa; phylum Chordata; class Mammalia; order Artiodactyla; family Delphinidae; genus Pseudorca; species Pseudorca crassidens. Next base: position 13,678,607 of record NC_090316.1, read on the forward strand.
GACCATTTAATATCAGGAGGAGTCAGTGGGTTTTGTTGTTCTTGTTGTTATAAAGGTAAAGCTCTAATTTAAGTTGCAGTTGGCATAGTAAGTATAGCTTTCACCACCACTATATATGCCTCTCAAATCTTTCTTTAGACTCTAAACCTGCAGACATACAATTTGTCATAAACCACTTTGGAGTAGAAAAACGTGTTTTAGGAGCAAGCAGTGGGTGTGTGGAGCATAGGAGTAGACAGAGCACATTGAATACTGTGAGTTTAAAGTCTATCTAAACCCTGTTGTCCTTCTACACCATTCTCAGTCCCTAGAAGTTGATTTGAAAAATTCCCCCACTAGAGTTTAGTAATAGGTTGGTTCCGTGCACTGTCTACAGAAGGCCGTTACCAACTTGCTCAAGAAGCATTTAGCCTGTGTCCAAGTGTCCGGCACTGCATACATATGTGGTGGAGTTCTCCAGACCTCTGCCAACGTCACACATCAGCTAACATTCATTAGATCCTTAGACAGAGCGATAATAAGGTTGGCCAGAAGCAGGAAAAAGGGAGAGTAACACAAAGAAACAGAAACCAGTGGATCAGGGAGGCTTATGATGAAAGAACAGAAGGGGAGGGTGTGTGTATCTAAGGCAGGATTCTTTCCTACACTTCAAGGTCAGTCCTGGTGCAGCACCTGTCAACGGACACTTTATCAGCCTCTATGATCCCAATGAAAGTGAGTAAAGTGGACTGAATAGCATTTTGAATATGTGATCACTTTCTCAGCAGGTAAAGTTTTAGATTGAAGACTCTATTAATTCCTAAGATTAATTCCTTCCATTTTTTAAGAAATAACATCTATTATCTATTCTATAATCAAATCCTTTAAAACATAATATCAAAATGATTTCCTATAGGTCAGTCCTATGATTTAAAAAAACTTAAAGAGTTAAAATAATGACAAAGATATTCACTATATCTCAAATGACCAAGGGAGGGTAGGATACTGACTCACTACCACCAGCAATTAATTCATCCTGTGACAGAATATAAACTATGCTTCAGTATTTTGATTTTAAAATCTCTTGCTCCAGGAGCCAATCATCACATGTATGCTGAAATCCCTTTTCTCTTTCCTGCTGTCACTGAACACCTTCCTTTTGACATCTAGCCTCTGGGGAGTAACAGAATTTTCTTGTTTGAATTCTTCAAAAATGCTTAAGTCCAAATAAGCCTACTCAATTTGGTCCGACAAGTCAGTCAACTGTTCATGAGCTCCAGCACAAAATGGTAACCCCCAAGAGAAATTTCCATCTTCTTTTCCATTTTATTTAAAATGATGGTTAAACATGGGACACAGGTACGGTTGGGGAAAGGTTAGAGAAACAGGAAATGATAAGCTCTCGTTGTGTAAGAGGATCTTGAAGGTCACCTACCCCACGTCCAATGATGCAAACAAGTGATTCTGTAGCCTCTGCAGGAATGTATGTCTGAACGAGAAATTCACATCTGCCAAAGGCAGCTGTTCTCTCTCAGGGGAGCTCTTATTATTTACAGGAAGGCTGACAGTGGGGTCAGGAGGGTTCACTCCTAGAAGCAGGACACAGGGACGAGTATGACAGGGTGGCAACTGGATTTGCCATGTACCAGACAAAGGCTTCACGTCCATCTGTTGGCCATTAACTCTGCCCAAGAGAATAACCGCGCGTATCTAGAGATGGGAGGGGGAAGGAAGTGAGCAAGAGCTGCAACTCTTCAAAATCTTCCCAAGTGTCAGGAATCAAATGGTAAGTTTAGTCCAGTTTTCAGAGGCACATCCAGTTCACACCCAAAACCACAGCCTTGGGGCAAGAGCCTGGCCAGATTTCAAAAGTACACATTCTCATGCTGCATCAGTCTTATTCAAGGTTAGACGGGGCAGTGTTTTTACCTGCAGTCACTGGAATTCAGAAAGATTCTTAGAGGATTTAAAGAAGTAGTTTAAACAGAGGCAACTGATATACCTACTCTCCATTTGTGTAGATTTCCAGAATCTGGGATGGCTGTTAGAACACAGGGTAACTAGGATAACTGGCCCAAGATTTGAGGTGCTGAAGCTATATTATATCTGCTGATTTGCCTCTGCCAATCTGATTAAATTTCAAGGAGTGAAGTATCTAAACCAGACTCAGAAGCAGGGGTTATATTAAAAACTGGCATGGCAAGGGTATCGGCCAATCACAGCAGAGTCAGCTGTGAACAACCAATGACCTGAAGCGAACACACTGGACTTGGTCCTGGAGAGGAGTGAGAAAGGGCTCACGTGTGATTTTCTCTCCAACTGCCTCACCCTGGCCTCAACACCAAGGACAGTGCACTGGTTTTATGTAGGAAAACTTTCGATAACTTACAAGTACTAGGGAAAAAACAATAACTGTTTTTAGATTTGGTCTCTGTGTTTAGAGAAAAAGGCATGAAGAGGATGAGGAACTGAATTACTGAGGAGCCACCATGTTCTAGATGTCTGACTATATCATACCGACTTCACAACAGTCCTACGATGGAGGTATCATGTCATAATGTGATGAAATTCCAGTTCAGACCTTCATTTTATTTAATGTTGCAAGTGCATTTCAATTAAGAGCCTGAAACGTTTCAAACTGCATTTTAGGTCAGAATTTCCATAAACATGTTTATGCTTTTCTCTCACTGGAAAATATTATATTTATTTACTATATGTAAATTAACTGCATTATGTTTTGCTTAAATATTTTTCAAACTATACTCTTGAAAAATACTTGTTGAAATTTTTAAATTATTTTAATATATTAAAAAAAGAGATCCTGTATGATTGAAATATTAATTTGTGTTTATGATTTGTATATTTACATCTCCCTGTGCATATGCTGTGCATATAAAAAATATATATCACACTTTTGGTTTTGGAAACTATAATTATGTAATTTTGTATCCTACTTTTTTCATTTTACTTTATGGCATGGATTTTCCTATGTCATCAGTCTTTGAAAACACAATTTTAATAGCTTCACAGTATCTTCATGAGTTATTAAATCATCATTGTTTAACCACTGCTCTTCAGTTGGACTGGTGGATTTTTCCTGCAAGTTTGGTATAAGAATAATGGTAAAACAAACAAAAAAAAAGAATAATGTTTCAGTAAACATCGTTTGAATATACGTCTTTGCTTTTATCTCTGGTATATTTTTAGGTATGATTTCTATATAAAATTTAGATTTCATTTGCTAGATAACAATGTATGTAACATTAAAATTTCATCATACATAGTCAGTTTACAGATATTTCTTTTGTCTGTTACATATTTAAAATATATTTTCCAGGTTTGTCACTTCACTTTTAAATTTATAATGACTTTTAAATATTACTACAAATTAAAACGTGTTACTAAATGTGCCTTACCGAAGATTGTTTGTTTTTTCTTGTTTTTGTACAAATATTTCAAATTTTTCTTTTTTTGGTATCTGGATTTCATGCTTGCTTTAAGAATCTTTCCTCTTTGCACGATTATAAAAATAGTCTATATTTTCTTCTGAACTTTTATAGTTTTATTGTGTGAATTTTTTTTTTTTTTTTTTTTTTTGCGGTACGCCGGCCTCTCACTGTTGCGGCCTCTCCCATTGCGGAGCACAGGCTCCGGACGCGCAGGCTCAGCGGCCATGGCTCACGGGCCCAGCCGCACCGCGGCATGTGGGATCTTCCCGGACCGGGGCACGAACCCATGTCCCCTGCATCGGCAGGCCGACTCTCAACCACTGTGCCATCAGGGAAGCCTATTATGTGAATTTTTAATCCACCCACATTTTGTTTATCTTGGACGATAGGAATCTAAATTTATTTCTAGCCAAATTTATAGCAAATTGCCTCAAGCCCATCTATTAACCGATCATTCCCCACTGATTTGATATGAGATTTATCAAATTCTAAATATACATATATGTGTATATAAGTGCATGTAAGTACAATCATCTATTACTACCTCATCTATAATTATCATATAATTATCTAATGAGTCTCTCAGAGACACAGTGAGTGGCTCTCATTAGACTTTCCAACTGTCATTACTGTCCCCAGTTTATCAAAGGACAAAGACACACGGGTCCAAACTCTGATGTACTGCAGGCATTTGTCTGGAAGTACAGGGAGCATAAACTTCATTTCACTACCTCCTGGACAATTATCAGAATCTTAAAGAAATGATAATTACTGGTATTTGCCTAAAGTCTATGGAGATCTCCATTCCTGGATAATCTGAAATCAGTTTTGGATTAATCAGACCACAGGAATGTTGTTCCTGGACTAATTGCTTTTTCCTTCCAGTTAAATTGTTTCGACTATACTTGCTCTCTGGCCTGAAATCATCTGACTACTCAAGAGATACTAAAAGATACGGCTTTTAAGACTTCCCGTTGCACCTTATACTCTATAGGGTCTCCTTCTGATAAAGGGAAAATACTCTGGCCTCACGTAAAGAATTAGCTCCTCCAGGTAAAACTGGCTCGATTTTGCTTTAATACTGTGAACACTGAAATAACTATATTTTTCTCTTAGAGTTGGATATCAGAATATTTAGATACATCTGTGGCCCTTCAGCAAATGAACAGAAACGCAAACACTTTTTGTACTAACTTCACTGCAAGCTCTTTCTTCATTTTCAAAACCTTACTTTCTGTTTGTCCTCATTTCCTTTTTATGGAATTTATTAGCATAAACGTATTAGCATAAATTTCCTATTTATGCTAATCTTCTTACATGGTATGTATCAATATTATGGTAAAGTGCCTTAAATATACTTTACAAAATGATAGGGCATAAATAAATACAAAAAAAATCTCTAAGAAAAAACCTTTTTTTCTGGACCTCAAATGATCAGAAGTGAGGACCGGAAAAGACCAAATTTTCCAATCCTGTCTAAACTAGAGACCAGCAAAAAAAAAAGCCTCCTTACATTCAGTGGTATATTTAGAGAAAAGAATCTGGCTCTAGGCACTTTTAAAAATTACCGGTTATTTTCCAAAGTAAATTTTTGTGATGCTATTTTGTCTGATATCACCATGTTCTTCTCTTTCCAAATTACACTCTCGTCTGTATTTGCCGAAGCAAATAAGGCCTATATGTGAATGTGTATAATACACATTACTTTCCGAAGGTAAAAAACATAATATACTTATTTTTAACATGACTTCTTACAAAGCAGCAAAAAAAAATGGAAAAAGAACTTTGTTTCAAAATTTTAAATTCCTGCTTTCGATCCTAGTATTTACTTATGTCAGTGCTGTTATTCCCAACCTTTACCTAAAATAGATGCTCAAAGCCAACTGCTTCAGCACCATTCAGCATATGTATATAAGTGTATAAATAAGTATATACACAAAATTAAACCTTTACCAATGTTCCTTTTTTAAATGAAAACTTTATTACCTCAAAATAAAAGCCCCAGAACCAGATGAACCCTAAAGCCTCCTCCAATTCTGAGTCTCCATAGAATTCAGAAGTAAAACAAAATACTGCCATCTCTCCTAGTTCTCTCTCGCTCACCAACAAATCCCAGTAGGTTTTCTGAGACCTTGGAATATGCTACCAGGTTTTTAAGTAACTCATTTGTGACCCTAGGGTTCTACGAATTAAGGATCATAAATAAAATTCACTCACTGGAACTTCTGAAAAATCAGTCTAAAACAGTACACTGAGGTACTGGTGGTCCAGCAGTTAAGACTCCATGCTCCCAATGCAGGGGGCCCAGGTTCAATTCCTGGTCAGGGAACTAGATTCCACACGACGCAACTAAAAGATCCCGCGTGCCGCAACTAAGACCTGGCTCAGGCAAACAAATAAATTAAACAAATAAACATTTACCAAAAAAAGTACACTGACATTCACCTTTTAACTTTTTGATAACTTGGTGAGCAAGCCTAAAGACTGTGACTCATAATAGTTTGTAATTTTTATGAGGCATAAATGTAAATTGCCTAAGTTATAAACTTAGCTAGCATAAAGCAGTGAATCCCTTAACTAATTACAATAACGAACCTCCCAGTTTTCCCACACTGATGCACCTTTATTTTTTGCCTGTCATCATATTCATATAATACTGCAGAAGTTCCCTGAAAATTACTAAAACTTGGGACAAAAGTGAAAAGCAAATATGATGTGATCAAAGAAATTAATATTTGGGAGTAGAAAGTAGGAATACTAATGAGGTATAGGCTCCTCCAGGGTATCAAGAATAATAGATGTTTTGGTTATACTTTGATGCATTTCATAGAGGAAAATATATGCCGTAATTGTAGTCATTCATTTGGAAGACTTGAGGGGAGCAGTACCTATCCATTGTCTATTCTATTTGGCACATCATCCTTATGGTTTAATTATCAGTAACTGGTCTGACTGTAGGAGAGCAGAGTATGACTCTGGTTGCCTCATCACAGTATGATCAGAAATTAGAGGAAACATCTGTGAAGGGAAAGAAATCGAAATTGACTCAGATTTGGAAGCTGTCATCTACCAAATAAAAATAAGCAGCATGAATAGAACTTTTTTTGTGAACTAATGCTTTTTTAAAAATCTTTCAACTGGCACATACATAATTGTTATTTGAGCAATTATGCCGTAATTCTTTCTTTACATCTGCTTGCAGCTAGGCGGTAAACTTGAAGGTAGGGAATGTACTGGGTTGAACAAAATGTTCATTCGGTTAGTGAATACATTGTTAAATAAATTCTTGGAGAAAATGAAAAATGTTTTATTTTTACTTAAAACTGAACAAACTTTTTGGCCAAGCCAGTATCTCTGTTTTTATCTCGAGTACCTGACACTCAGTACATGTTTTAGAAATAAATGCTTCTTGCCTGCCCTGCAGTCCAAACATTTGCTCCCAGTAAGCCCTTACACAAACGTTTTCCAATCATAAGTACCATCTGTTGCAGTGGATGCTGTAGTGTGCTGTCCAGAAACACCTTTGGGACTAAAATGCTCAGACTTTTGGCTACCCGGAGTGTTGACCATTGATGCATAACTAGACCCTCTCTGGGAACTACTCTCAGTTGAGGACAGCTGCCTCACTCAAGTTTCCACCCCCCATCCCTGGGGCAGCCTGCATCCAATGTTTGGTCGATGCAAAGGTACAAAGGCCTACTTGCCTCATTTCAGGACAATTCGCACAGACCACCTAGGCTCCAGGGCTCCTTAGGATCTATTGCAACTGCTCTGAAGTTCAGCTTTTCCTCCTCTCCAAGCATGCTTCTCCCTCCCACTGGTATTATTCCCGGGAGAACTCCCCAGTATGCCTCCTACATAATACTATCTGCCTCAAATTCTGTGCCCTGGAACTTAAGACACCAGGGAAGGTTTATTAAAAAAACACAGATTTCCGAACCTCGTTCTAGATCAACTAAAATCAAAAAATTTTAAAACACGTTAATTTTTTAGTTTCGTAAGTTATATGTCAAAAGTTTTCCTTGGGCTTCCCTGGTGGCGCAGTGGTTGAGAGTCTGCCTGCCGATGCAGGGGACGCTGGTTCATGCCCCGGTCCCGGAAGATCCCACACGCCGCGGAGCGGCTGGGCCCGTGAGCCATGGCCGCTGAGCCTGCGCGTCCGGAGCACTCCGCAACGGGAGAGGCCACAGCAGTGAGAGGCCCGCGTACCACCAAAAAAAAAAAAAAAAAGTTTTCCTTAAAATTTTTCTATTCCCAACAAAATAGCAGCTAGTACTTCTGCTTCCGATGAACTTCTAGGTCTCAAGACTAGTTGCTGCCTGGTTGTTGACCTTTTTAAAAAATCCATGTCTTCTGATCTAACACTTCTCAGCTAATGGCTTCTTTTAGTATGTCTCATCTAAACTGGGTACTTAAAAGTTTGTTATTTCTTGTATTTACTTAGGCGGACATCTATTAATAGGTGATTACAAAGTTGTGCCCTCCAGTTTGTACGAACCAGACCTTTTTTTTAATGCAAATAATTCATCAGAACCATTAGAAATGGAATTCAGGCTAGACAAAGTGTTCTGTGACCTACCATGAAGGAGGCTGCAAACTGCATTAAATATTTAAATATTTAGTAATCCCTAAACCTGTTTCACACTTTGCCACTATTATCTTTCATATAAAGGCAATAAAATAGGTATGATCATCAACGTTGCCATTTAGTGATTCTCCGTAGTAGCTGGTTCCTCTCTTTAAAAAAAAGAGTTAGGGTGGGCTTCCCTGGTGGCGCAGTGGTTGAGGGTCCGCCTGCCGATGCAGGGGACACGGGTTCGTGCCCCGGTCCGGGAAGATCCCACGTGCCGCGGAGCGGCTGGGTCCGTGAGCCATGGCCGCTGAGTCTGCGCGTCCAGAGCCTGTGCTCCGCAACGGGAGAGGCCACAACAGTGTGAAGGCCCGCGTACCGCAAAAAAACAAAACAAAAAAAAAAAGTTAGGGTGACCACGCTTTTCATCTGTCTGATAAGACATTTTATAAAACCATTCTGTGATGGAAATCTCTTCATTTCAAGTGTAATAACTGTATAAAGCACAAAGTCCAAGGGCACACTTTTGAAAATTGCAAAAATTCTTTAAAAGTAAACTTACTGGGCCAACAGTTGCAAAAAAAAAAATATTATAATGAGCACACTTTTTTCCTTTAGCTGTTTTGATTTCAATGAGCTTTCCCTCCTCAGCCCCTTTCTATAATTTAAAGATTGGCTCTAGCATAGACTAGCAAAGATGAGCCTTTTCTCTTGAGGCTGGGAGTTTGTATGCCAAGTTCAGTCTGCTGTTCCTGGAAGAGTGCTGAGACGTTAGAACTTTGAAAAATGTGTTTCTGAACAGAAATGCCGACACCAGGTACCTGTACCAATTCAACTCTGTGAGTTGTGTAGGTGCAGAGTGCTACTTTCCCTGCATTGCACATTCTGCCCACCTCTGAGGCACGCAAATAACACAGAAAATCGTTTCTCCTACGTGAGTATTCTCCTATTTACCTGGGAATGTATGAAGAAACAAAACAAAACACATGTTCCCATGTCTTCCATCTAAATGTCAATCATCCAAATAAAGGCAGTCCCCCAAAACCACCCCCATACCCTGATCCTTCCAAATTTGGAGCTGTTTTAGAGCTGGGCCATCACCTGGAGAAAGACTGGCAAACGGCAAACCCTGGGCCAAATCAACATGTTTTTATACAGCCTGCAGGTTAAGAGTGGATTTTAGATTTTAAATGTAAATCTAAATGGTTGGGAATCAAAAGAAGAATATTTCATGTAATGTAAGTATTACATAAAATTCCATTTTTGTGTCCATAAAGTTGTATTCGAATACAGTCACACTAATTTATTTGTGTGCTGTCTAGGGCTGCTTTCACACTGCAATGGCAGAGTAATGGCAGCAGAGAACTCTGTCTTACAAAACATGAAATATTTATATCTGGCTCTTTACAGAAGAAGTTTTCCAACCAGTGACCTAGAGCATCTCAATTTACAAGGCATATGCATCAAATTTAATCCTGTGGAGGGTATTGTGTCTATTCTACAGGAAAAAAAAAAAACAGACTTTTCCAAGGTCATATAACCAGTAAGAAGTAGAGTTACTCATATTCTTTCACTTTGTCAGAAAGTTTTTCTACAAATAACTGTTGTGTTTAGTAACACTAATTAGTATTTGGTTTGTAAAAACGCTGTCATCCATTCATTTCAATACTGCAATCAAAAGTGATTTGCTAAGAAGAAAAAAAATAAAATTAAATTAAAATTAAAAAAATAAAAAGTGATTTGCTTAAAACCTAGCACTTAAGAGTATTTTGAATGGTGAAGGGCCAAGGATCAAACCCTTGTAAAGCACATTTTGCCTAACACTGTTAACCAACAGACTTGTCACTCAAAGGACAAATGGAAGTTTCTCCCTTCAGCTCCTCAGATAGGCTGTGGAGAATCCTGAACACGTCACCTTTCTCCTGGACGCCTTAATATTTCTCATGCAGATACAGCCGACCTTTCTGACAAGGTCAAACTCCTCTGAAATTGAGTTACTAAAGCAATTTTATACGTTCGCAACATGCCATTGGCCTTGGCCTGAAGATACTACTCAAGCAGAAAAAACAAAGTTTCATCTTTTCCACTAAGTTTTCTCTCAACATTTTACACTTGAGTAGCTACAGAATTTATATGTTTAACCTTTATACCGTTCCTCTATTTCTATATATCAAGAGAGGATATATAATGATTATCAATTCATTTATTAAATGTGCTATAAATACAAGGAGTAGGTAAAGTTCTACTAGATATAATGACCCAGCAAACACTCAACTACAACCCAGGAAAAATGAGATTTAGCCCCTGCTTGACCAATAACTATGTGACTTTGGGAAAGTCCTTGAATCTTCCTAGGTTTGTTTCCTCAACTATATGGTCTATTCTTGTTTAAAATTATCTCTACTTCTTAATATTTGATGAATGTTCATTGTATCCAAGTCTGTTTCGTCATCTCTAATTTAGAGATGAGACCTATGTTACAGGTGGTTAATTAAAGTGAGAAAATGCACTTAAAGGACATGCACATAGTGTTCCAATGAGGACGGTAACAGGGCTGTGTATGTAGATTGTTTCACTTGTGATAAGCAGTTGAAGAAGAGGCTAGAAAGAGCAACCACACACAGAGTGAAAATGATGGTTCTTTTGTTTAACGTTACACAAATCCATGGCAAACATTCTCTTGGTACCCAAGATTATTCTCACCCTGCTTCTATGAGGCAAGTAAGACCCAGGTCCTTACCAGGGGTACTCTCTCTTCTTCACTTCTCCTTGGCTAACACAGACCAAGAGGGGGAACTGTGGTCCTTCCAGGCTCAAAGTAATGAGAAAGACACTCAGATCCACAACCACTTTTCACAGTGAAAGATCCCAGCAGCTTGAATGCTTAAAATATAAAATACACTCTCTTTCTATTACATCTTATTTAATAAACAACGTGTTTCTAAGCAGTTTCACTAAAACAAGCTGTGCCTTGAGACTGAAATTTATAATCTCAAAGATCATCAACATAAAGGTAATTTTATACTCTCAAAGGTAATCAATATGATTTCTTAATCATTGTGAATATTTTCATATTTCCATAGATTTTTTTAAACAGAGCTTAACTATCGTTGAAATTTTTTCAACACTATGACTTTATATATCACAGTCATCAAATTAGTTTACATTTAAATTGATCAATCACCGCCCACCCCCCCATAGAGGGCTTAGAGCCATCACACTAACCTTTAAAAAGTTAACATTTCTCAACCGACAATAAAAAGAAGAAATAGGGATACACAGCCACCTGATATTTGAGCCAAGGGCTCCCTGGATCTTTCCTATCTCTTTCCGTGAGGCCGTGTAGTGATGGGTTACATCTTTTACTCTGTGTGTCTGGTTATTTTTCTGAATAATAGGAGCAACAAAATCCTATGTTCTTGGTAATATTCTAAGAGTCAACATTTAAGGTTACAATTGCTTAAATTTGATACTCTCATCAGGATTTAAATATAATTCAATGAGGCCAAGGCTTGAAAATACAGAAACTACTTCAGAACAATTAGAATATTTCTTCGGCTCATTTATCCATAACAGGCGTCTGCAAGCCAATACCACCATAGATTCTAGAGATGCTATGTCCACTATCAAGGGAGAGTGAACTATTTCTAGAGGATGCTAAGTGCTGGGAAGGAGATGTGCCCACGTCTATGGGGTACAGATGAGAGTCATTCAAATTCAACATTAGGGAGGTGACAATAATACCCAGTGTCGAAGAGCCAGTTGGAAATTAGTTATGTGAAGAGGCAGGGAGTAAAGAGAAACTTCAGGATAGAGTAAGTGCACGTGGAGAAGCACAGTGCTACACCCCAGTCTAGGGCACTAAAAGTAGTTAGTTGTGGTCTGACTATGCAGTATTTTGGGGAAGTGGCCAGAGTTGAAAATGCCAGGTCATCATGGGCTTCCCTGGTGGCGCAGTGGTTGAGAGTCCACCTGCCGATGCAGGGGACGTGGGTTCGTGCCCCAGTCCAGGAGGCTCCCACATGCCGCGGTGCGGCTGGGACCGTGAGCCATGGCTGCTGAGCCTGCGCGTCCGGAGCCTGTGCTCCGCAACGGGAGAGGCCACAGCAGTGAGAGGACTGCGTACCGCAAAAAACAAAACAAAACAAAAAAAATGCCAGGTCATGAAGAACCATGGACGTCATACTAATGAGCTTGAACTTCAGCCCCGAAAGCTCTGGGAACCCAGGGGAGGGTTTGAAGCAGGAGAATGACTAATCAGCTTTGACATTAAGGAAGATGTGAAGAAAAGTGTGAAAAGATAGAGGGGTGAGTGGTGAAGGGGCAGAAACCTGAGGAAGTTGGACAACTTAGGAGTCTACTGCAGTAACACAGATAATACTGTGAGTTCATGTAGGAGGAACTGCGGTGAGGACAGGGATGCAACAAGGAACGTTTAGTAAGATTTGGAGCTTTATCAGAAACAGGGTGAGTGAGTGAAAATTTACAACTCCTGGATTTACGACTTGGACAACTATGTGAATTGTGGCACTCATCATTATAAAGGGAAGCATAGAAGATACATCGTTGATGACATTATTTTTTTTAATTAATTAATTTATTTTTTTTTTTTATTTTTGGCTGCACTGGGTCTTTGTTGCTGCGCGCGGGCTTTCTCTAGTTGCAGCGAGCGAGGACTACTCTTCGTTGTGGTACCTGGACTTCTCATTGCAGTGGCTTCTCTTGTTGTGGAGCACAGGCTCTAGGTGCATGGGCTTCAGGAGTTGTGGCTCATGGGCTCTAGAGCGCAGGCTCAGTAGTTGCGGTGCACAGGCTTAGTTGCTCCGCGGCATGTGGGATCTTCCCGGACCAGGGCTCGAACCCGTGTCCCCTGCATTGGCAGGCGGATTCTCAACCACTGTGCCACCAGGGAAGTCCGATGACATTATTTTTGACATTTATGACATAAAGAATTTCACTTATAGGAAAGATTTGTTGAAATGAACTTTCAAAAGAAGTTCTGCAGAGCAAGAATATTAGGCAATAAACACAGAAAGGACAGGGAGAGATGGAATTAAGACAAGTTTTCACACATGCCCAAACAGAACAAACAGCATCATGGGTTGTGGTAAAAGTGAGAAAAAAAGTAAGAAGGGAAATTCAATGCTTGAATTTCAATGTTCCAACCAAAATAAAGAGGAGTGAAGAAAGGTCTAATACAGCTCCTGGAAAGAAAGACATGAAATCTGCCAGAAGGAGAGGGTCAAGGGAACAGCATGACTTCATAAGAGGTGGTACTCTCACACAAGAAAATATTTCAAAGGATAAAAGAAAAAGAAAATTACTTAATAGAAACTACCAGGATTTGACTACTTAAATGCATGTCTAAGGAGGAGGGCAGATAATTTAGGAATTATGCCTATATTTAGATCTAAAATCTAGCAAAATGAAAAATGTTAACATGACTTTGTCAAAAGCAGCAGCCACTGTTCACACACGCATCACAGTATCCCGTGGAAAGAATAGCTTAGATCTAATGCTTTGGGGATAATAATCAAATTCGCAATTAGAAGACATTTTTATTCTCATACAATTATGCATACACAAAGCCAGAAACCATTTTTCAAGGAAAAAAAAATTGGCAAAGTTTCCTAAACAGAAGCCCTACTTACACCAAATCTGCTACCGTTGGGTGCCAGACATCCACAGCAGGCACAGACGGCGGGGCTCCTATTGCCTGCTTCACAGATTGCTGTCTGGTTGCCATTTCTCATCATATGTGATTTGGTGGAGCAGAGAAAAGCCCCTGGCTTTCCCCTATCGGTCCTGCAGCCATAGCTCCATCCATCAAAAGAAACCTAATTGCCCACAAAGATTATCCCCAAGTATTGTCTCTGTTTACCCAGAAAGCATTCCTTTACTCCTATGCAAAGTTCAAGGAATAATTTAATTTACAAATTGTCTAGAAGCACAGACTAAGAGTGATGAGAAAACAAGCATCGTTAGCTGTCATTCCTGCATCTAACTTCCCTGAGCTCTGCATCCCTCCTTCCTTCCTTGATAGCCACCCTCCTTTCATTTCTTGAAGTAGAAGCCATTTTCATAGCACTGCCTTTATTTTTAAAAAAACAAAGAAAGAAAAAGGAGGAGGGGTTGGTAAAGGAGGTCATCAATTAATCATCCACACACCCACCCAAACATTTATACCAGGTACCAACTGTGTGTCAGGCATCCACCATCACTAGCAATTGAAGAATTAGGAATGTCTGAAAGCTAGTAAGAGCATCTAATATGGAAAAACAGTTATAGCTTTAAAATACTGTTTTATAGATGCTATAATAGAAATATAAACAAGTGTTAAAGAAAAATCCAGAAGGAAAAAAGTAGAAATGTTGGTCTTTTGTTAAACATGTATTTTTTAAAAGCCCTTTCTTCCATCACACTCACACAGAAACAAAGACATCTCAGATGGCCTTTTCATAATGCAATGTCTACCATCCCCACAACTTTTAATTTTGCACAAGATTTTAGAAAAGCGAAGCCAATACTGAGACCCTTTTTCTCCCACTAAATCATGCTAAAACTCAGAACCTAAAAAATACTGCATTCACTTAAAAATCATAACCCCAGAGACTGGACATTCATATACACATCATACGGCAGTCTCTGCAGATAAATTTCCATTTATTCTCATCTTGACAAATGTCATACAGGACTACGGTTCATCTTCAAGTGTTCATGCCCAAGAAGAAGGTGTGCCTTCTTTTATATCAATGCTTATTTAAAAGAAACCTCAATTTACCTTAAAATAGGAAAACGTAGTGAAAGCACTATAAAATGGACTGTTCTAAAAAGAAATTGTGGCAATTTTATACTTTCAAAAATCAGTATTTGGGAGTTCTAAGATATTAGAATTGACCAACAAAACATCACTCTCTCTCACCCCTAACTTCAAGACTTAATTATTTCTTTTCCGTATCTCAATCCTGAGAACTTCTTTGGCAGTTACGAACATCTAAATGATAAAACAGATGGAAACACAGTTGTAGACAAAAAAAAGTGGAACTAGCAGTTACCTTCTATGCCTAGTTTAATTTTCTGAGTACAGTTGGCCCTTGAACAACATGGGTTTGAACTGCATGGGACCACTTATATGCAGATTTTTTTTTTTTCAATAAATACATGCTACAGTCTTACATGACTCTCAGGTTGATTGAATCCGTGGCTGCAGAACCACAGATACAGAGGAACCACATACAAGGAGGGCAAACTGTAAAGTGACAGGTAGATTTTCAACTGAGCATGTGTTGGGGACAGGGGTGGCCCAGCACTGTTCAAAGGTTAACTATTTCTCTCCTCACTTAAAATGATCCTTCAAAGTAAATGACAGTAAGATTAACGAAGGTAAACAATCTGGTTTTAAGACACTAGAGACATTTTTATCTCTCTGATAGGAAAAGATCTAACATGTCAACCAAATAAGAATATTTAAAGAATATATGTCTGAAACACAGTTGCAGTAGATAGATACCTTTGACCAAGTTTCAGATTTAGAGGGGAACATGGACCAGTAAAAGTGAAACAGCCACCTACCAGACAATCAGAGGAAACAAACCAAACCAGCTTATCGACTGGTACAATAGATGTTGTAGCCAGATCACATTCACATACATATTTTTAAGACAACCGTCTGGGCATTAACCAAGGGCATTAGGTACCACTGATAGGAATATCCAAATGATATTCACACACACACACACACACGGCATTTTTTCCCCTAACAACTAGTGCTTTCTAAACAGTGTAGGATGTAACAAGAATCTACAACGAAAACAAATACTTTCAGTCCTCATATGCAAGTGTGTATGTGTGTATATATAAACGAATATATATATATAAAAAACACTAAAAAACTACGTATATCTAAGAAAATCTCACTGTAGAAATGTTTCCTTGTTAGAGATAGTTTTGCTTTTGCTATTTCTCACTGACTCTCTTTTTCTTAATCTAACCATTCCAGAATATTCTGAATGTACATCACTTCAATAGGAAAAGTTTCAATTTAATGGCTCTCTGTAAAAACAGTTCCAGTTGTATATTTCTTACATTTGTATCTTCACTGGCATGATCTGTGAATGTCAAGATATAAAAACAATCAAACCATGGTGTACAAAGACTTTATCACGGAAAAAGAAGAGTTGGGGACAGAGCACAAATCCTGCTGCGAATATTCTGGGTTGACCTGGGAGAGCACAGTATATGTGGAGGGGATTTTCTGCTGTAAAGCATGAAGCAGCGTAGGCCTCTTACTGCTCTGGGTGACTGTGGGTGTATTAAAGGATTAGCGTAAGAAGCATGCCTGACGCGGATGAAACCACATTCCCTACACCACACACAGCCGCCTAGTCCAGCTGCGCACACTATTTGAAGCAGGTACTGAGGAAAAGACAGGCTGGAGAATTCTCATTCCTAAAACATACATTGTTTCTCCATACCAAATGATAAAAGAAAGTAAATGCAAACACGATTTCAGATAAGAAATGCAGAACTAGAAGTTCCCTTCTCTTAACAAGTTTAATTTTCTGAGTATTTCACTGTTTACAAAACATTGATTCTGTGCAAATATCCATTAAAGAATGTAAACGATGTTGTTTTTAAGACACTGGAGAAATTTTTACTTCTCTGATAGAAAGATTTAACATGTTAACAAACTGGAATGTAGAAAGATGTCTAAACACACACACATGCACGCGCACACACACGCACACATGCACGCAAGCAACTCAAAGAAGCATTCATCAGAGCATTGAGCACAGTAACCATGGAAATCTGTTTCCAAAGTTGTAATTCCCAGATAGCTAGTGGGAAGCAGCCACATAGCACAGGGAGATCAGCTCCATGCTTTGTGACCACCGAGAGGGGTGGGATAGGGAGGGTGAGAGGGAGACGCAAGAGGGAGGAGATATGGGGATGTATGTATACATATAGCTGATTCACTTTGTTATAAAGCAGAAACTAACACACCATTGTAAAGCAATTATACTCCAGTAAAGATGTTAAAGAAAACAACAAAGTAGTAATTCCCAACCAGATAATTTAGGGTATTCCCGGGTATCTCAAGGAGTACTATAAAAATATCATCACTACCAACAACAACAAAAATGTCATTGAATTTTCATTACGCTGTGCTACAGCACTTTGGCGGGGGGGAGGAACAGCATTTAAATGACGAGAAAAGGCATCACAAAAAAATTAATTGTTCTAAACTTTCAAAGATTATAAACCACACATTTTAGGGGAATAAAGACAAAGCTATGGATTCTTTTCAAATAGCATTGGATAGAGTGGCTTATTCTCATGGAGGTGAATGTGTCCAAGGAACACAAAGGATGTTGCTACTTTGTAAGATTAGAGCAGGGATATTCAAAGCGGAAGGCTGAGCATGGGTGCCCTTCATACGTGACCTCCTGTAAAGTTTTTCTTTCCTCCCAGGCCCCCATGTTAACCCACTCCCATATCTACCCCAGAAAGTAAACAAAATACAAAGGCAGAGGATCCACCACCACCCGAGGGGATTAGTGAGCGGTTCTCAAAGTAGCTATCTAACACTGACACGCGCCCTGAGGAGAATCTCTCCTGGAAATCCAGGCTTGGCACAGACTCCTCTGTCACTGGGGTTTGAGTATTTTTGAAATCATCTATCAGGTTATGAAGATATAACTGAAAGTATTCATGCAGATTTCATCCATGCTGACTACATCAGGTCACAGGGAAGCTTCCACTAGCTTTGGGAAAAATAAATGGCATGTGTTTTCTGAGAAAATTACAACTATCTATCTGTCAATTATCCCCCAAAGTTTTAAGAAAAAGTCCAATTCTAAATATCTATGACTTTGGAACTATATTTACATAAAATAACTCAGATGTCAGCTAGAACCTACCTATCATTTAAGATCTAGAAAAGATCTCAAGGATTAACCTTGAACCTCTCAGCGCATGCCTTATACTAGTTAACAACAAACACTTCCCATCCTGTCATACTGAACAACTCAATCTTTTGCAGGGATTACTATTTTCAGGTCTCTCACATTTCATCCCAAATGGTTTACCAAGCTTTTTTCCCAAAAACATGGTTCCTTCCCCAAAAGTAATTATGGTGCCAGTTGGTTACAATAATGGTTTTTTAAATCTTGACAAAAATAATTAAATTTATAGCAAAAAAGTTAAGAAATTACACTGTTATGAATTTAAATACAAGGCTATTATATACTTTAATTATTTCCTTGATTCAATTATATTAAAATTGTTTCAGAGATTTATATTACCTTATTGTTACTTACACTTCTGTTAGGAAGCTGCTCTGTACTTTTACAAAGAACTTGACAGTAGTCCAAGTGACCAAGTGAACTCTGAATAGTTAGACTTTCTCTTAACCTAATCACAGATCATTTATCTCAACTAGATTGATTCATCTTTTTTTTTGCACTAGTCAATCTCCGGCCTAGATCTGTGTACATGCACTTTTGTCCGTGAAGTCTCACCTTGTTTCTGTATCTAACATTACATATTTTATAGGCCTTTACTCTGTAATTTTACCATACTTAATAAATTCAGCAAATATTTGTGATTCAAGATTTTATCATGGTCTTAATCTTAAGCTTTATATTAAATGAGTCTCCTGAATTCTTATATATGTATCCTTACATAAACATAGCAGGAACACTTTTTGTTTCTATTGTAAGGGAGATGTCATCTGTAAAAGGAAAATGCAGAGACAAAAACATTCCAAAAAAATATATTTTTACTTATAAAGCTTGAAAGTTTTTCAGGATCCTTAACAAAAGGACGTAGCAGGTATTTAAAAAAAAAAAAAAAAAAAAACCCTACAAGGCTACCAAGGTTATAAATATTCTGTTCATGGTGGAACCAGTGGTTTCCTCTTTGGTTCACCATATCTGCAAGGAACACCACGTATCTGCGACTGTAGTTTTGCAAAATTCATCAAATGACTTGTTTCCATTAGAAAGTTAGCGACATAAGAAAGAGCTCAACATTTTCTTAATTTGGGGAACAAAGCAGTTTGGTAGATATAGATAAAATTTATATATGTCTCTCTAGTCTATCTCAGGATGCAAAGTGATTCCTATTTCCTAACTGTGGTACATGAAAAGCTTAGTCATAATGACAACAGACCAAAAGACCATTAACTCACACAGAAGTCTAAGTGAAGCAGTATATGGTCACACAGTAACTGAACAATCCTTAAATATAGAAAACAATAAAAATGATACACAGATAACAATCAGCAAAATTCAAAGGGAAAAAGGGGAAAAGGTATGAATATGCTCCCCCCACACACCATCCTAAACCCTGGCTAATTTTACACCCTACAAGGATGCACATCTCATTTTGAATTTACATATGTGGCCATCAATTTTAAAAAGCTAAAATGAACAACATCAACAAATAAAAGGTCAGTTTTCATCTTTTGGCATGAAGATGGCAACAGAGGAGAGAATGTTCCACTTCCTAGATATTATATAAAAGTAACAGGATAAAAATATTAAAACAAACTATTTTCAGCATTTCACAAACTCATATAAGCTGCCAGAGCAACTGAGATTGGGTGGAAATAGTAGAGAAATAATTGTGAAGAGACTCAGAAGAGTAAAACGGCCCATCAATGACAGATTTCCAAAGATAGCAGCAGAAACATTCTTTCAACTTGTGTGGTACCCTGAAGTGCTAAAACTATACTTTTCATAGGCTAAACAGTACTGTCAATAGAATAGAGGTCTCAGAAATGGTAATAAAAGAGAAAATCACCTTAGGGTAAACAAATCTATGGAAAACAAGGGACGTAAGAGCTAAGAAATTAAAGAGTAGAATACAATTAAGTGGAAATAAAGACTTGAAAAGCATATGAGAGTAGAAGACAGATATGGAAGACAGATAAAGTATATAGATACAATGAACATATTTGGAGTGCTTAAAAAGAAAAAGCAGGGGAACAGAAAGCTAATTTAAAGATATAAATTTTTAAAATTTCCTTGAAATAAAAGAAAACTTTACAAATATGGAAATGTACACTGTGGGCCAGGAAAAACCCAGGATAGACAACCCAGAGAGACTGCCTCACCGTGCAACTGAACTTTAAATGATAAACAAAGAATCATTAAGACAGCCCAGCAAAAAGAACACATTATTTTTAAGTGGAAAATTCAGATTTGCCAGTTGCATTCAATGCCATAAAATAGTATAGAAACATCTACAAGAGGCTCAAAAAAATATTTCAACTTGTCCTTCAAGAATAAAAGCAACAATGTACAACATGGTGACTATAGTTATTAATACTGTGTCACAGACTTGAAATTTGTGGAGAGTAAATCACACACACACACAAAATGTTAACTATGTAAGGTGATGGATGTGTTAGTAACTTGATTGTGATAATCATTTCATATCTTTCTTAAAGACAGTGACTAGATGGACTTCAGCCAATAAAATGACTTGGGAAAACCACGGAAAGAAAAGATTTGAGGATTGAGATGAATTAAAAAAGAAAGTTAATATATTATCTGCTCTGACAAGTAGAAATGCTACAATTAATAAAAATGAATGGGGAAAAGAAATTTAAAAGTTGAAAAAGTTTACTGATTGCCTTACAGTCATACCTGGAAATCAAGTAATATCATTAAAGCAAACCAAAAAAATAAAATAAATAAAGGTATAAATATATTTTACATAAGGTAAGCACAAAGTAAACACAAAGACAATTTTATTGGAGAGAAAGGAGAGAAAATGAGGAAGACACTCATGCTTATCACTGAACTTAGTAGGAAACTGATACACTTTAAAGAAAAGGAAAACTAAGGGAATAACATAAAGCACAATTTTAAAGATAAACACTGGAATAAATATGGAATTTTCCTGAATCAGAAAAAGTGTATACTTAAAACAAAAGACACAAACAACATAATGAAAGACTAAGTACAAAAGCAACCTAAGTGTCCATCAACAAATGAGTGGATAAGGAAGATGTGGTGTGTGTGTGTGTGTGTGTGTATATATATACACACACACACACACACAATGGAATACTACTCAGCCACAAAAAAGAATGAAATTTTGCCATTTGCAGCAACATGGATGGACTTGGAGGGCATTATGCTAAGTGAAATAGGTCAGACAGAGAAAGACAAATACTGTATGATATCACTTATATGTGGAATCTAAAAAATACAACAAACCAGTGAATATAACAAAAAAGAAGCAGACTCACAGATATAGAGAACAAATTAGTGGTTACCAGTGGGGAGGGGGGTTACAAACTGTTGGGTGTAAGACAGGCTCAAGGATATACTGTACAACATGGGGAATAAAGCCAATACTTTGTAATAACTATAAATGGAAAGTAACCTTTAAAAATTGTATAAAATTAAAGAAAAATAAAGTCAAAATTAAAGAAATAGCATTCACAAAAAGGCTATTAAAGAACCAAATAAAGCAAATATGAAAACATAATATTTAACATGACAGCACTTAGAACAAATATATCTACTATATCAATATCAATAGGTTTAACTTGTTAAAAGAGATTTTAAGATTGAATCAGAAAGTGAAACCTAGCTCAATGTTTAAAAGAACACCTAACACAAAGTGATTCACAAAAGTTACAATTAAAATGTAGGCAAAGATATAACAGCCAAATGGAAACCTAAAAAATGTAGATGGTGTTGATCGTCATATCAACCAAGGTATAATTCAAGTCCAACATGATGTCAAGAAATTGTGTAACTCTACACAATGCAATTCACAATTTTAACTATACATAGCAAAACATTCATAAAACTGAAATTACAGGAAAAGACAGAAATACACTAGTTATAGGAGACTAGTTCTCTTCTCTCAAGTGAGAAAACAGTATCAGATCTGTATTGCAAAATGATCACCAAATAGGTCTAGTTAACATCCATCACCACAGTTATATTTTTTTCTTGCGATGAAAAGCTTTAACATCTACTCTTAGCAACTTTCAAACATACAACACAGCGTTACTAACTACAGTCACCATGCTGTACGTTACATCCCCAGGAGGACTTATTTATCTTGTAACTGAAAGTTTGTACCTTTTAACCCCCTTCACCCATTTCACCCACTCCCCACCCCCGCAAACACCAATCTGTTCTCTGTATCTATGAGTTCGGGTTTATTGTGGGGTTTTTTTTTGGGGGGGGCGGAGATACATGGTTTTTTTAGATTCTACATATAAATGAGATCATTGACTTTCTGTCTTTGTGGGGATGGAGATTGTTAAGGAAACTGGGGATATAGGATTTAGTATATATTCATTTACTCTTTCAGATTTTTAAAACGTGTCAAAGTATTAACTATGCAAAATACTCAAGTTTAAAGGTAAAAATTTAATTTTAATTTATTGCTCTTGTTCTAAGGAACTGGAAATAATGTAAGATATTATAAATTGAATTTAGCCTCTAAGATGTTCCTGAACCCAGTCATCAGACATGCAACGAGCAATTGCCTTTCTTTTGGACACTGTTCTTTGGCACTCATAAAAATGTTTTAAGTTTGTTTTTATTTGGGCATTTGACTACCCCCTCATTAAGTAAGGATCACAGGAGTATGGGGTTTTCTTCCTGAAAGCACAGAAGATTAGTACACATAGAATTAGCAAGTGGAAACATGGGTGGTAAGTATTGTTATTGTTCACAAGGTAGGTCAAAAATCCTATCTCCCAGGCTTCCCTGGTGACGCAGTGGTTGAGAGTCCACCTGCCGATGCAGGGAACACAGGTTCGTGCCCCGGTCCGGGAAGATCCCACATGCCGCGGAGCGCCTGGGCCCGTGAGCCACGGCCGCTGAGCCTGCGCTCCGCAACGGGAGAGGCCACGACAGTGAGAGGCCCGTGTACCGCAAAAAAAAAAAAAAAAAAAAAAAAAAAATCCTGTCTCCCTAATTATCACTCCTTGGTAAAGACTAATTGGGAAGAAAGCCAAGAATACAAATGGAGAATAAAGAGAAAGTAATTCTCTCAGCAGAGAAACAGTGGAGCTTGATAGCTTTTCAATGATTTTATTCATCAAAATAGAATCATCTTGTCACATTAATTTTCTACAATTTACTTTCATAAAGCATGGAACACAGGCTCTCTCCACAAAATTACTATTTTCCAACTTTCATCACATCTCCTGTCCTTCAGTGGCAAGATGGGGTAAGGAGTGTGGTGGGGGAAGAGAAGAGGGAGCAAAAGAGACATTTTCAGAGTTGAGACCTCCTTTGGAAAACTGCTCTCCTCCTGTAGCTATGTGCTCTATGAAATGTGTGGAATTTTATTTTAACCCACTTAAGGCTTTATCTTAAAACAATGAATCAGAAATATGTATCTACTTATGGTTTGTTAGGGATAAGTAACTAGAGTCATATTTACGATATGGAATCATATTAATTTTTCTAACTAATCAAAAAGAGTCATGAATGTTAACAGTAAGCTTTCACGTTTGACCCTAACTTTGGTTACAAGGCCGATGCATCAACATTTGAGTAGGTTTCGCTTGGTAGTAGCAATTCACTCTTGCCACACCCTTACCATTCAAAATATCAGTAATGTTCCACTTATTTGGAGAGTATTCAATAATAGTCTGTACTATCCAGATCATAGATAAGAATTCAGAAGTAAGCAAATAATAAAGGTATCCAACACAAAAAAACAGTACCACCAACTCATGCATTTAATTCATAAGCTGTTTCTTTAGATGTTATTCAGAGTCTGTTTTTTCTTAAATTAAAATTTGGGGGGAAGTTTTACCAACCTACAACAAATCTAAAAATTATGGGTTTCCCTGGTGGCACAGTGGTTAAGAATCCACCTGCCAAATGCAGGGGACATGGGTTCGAGCCCTGGTCTGGGAAGATCCTACATACCACAGAGCAACTAAGCCCGTGCGCCACAACTACTGAGCCCGCATGCCACAGCTACTGAAGCCTGCGCTCCTAGAGCCCGTGCTCTGCAACAAGAGAAGCCACCACAATGAGAAGCCCGTGCACCGCAACAAAGAGTAGCCCCCGCTCGCTGCAACTAGAGAAAGCCCATGCACAGCAACGAAGACCCAACACAGCCAAAAATAAATAAATAAAATAAATTTTAAAAAAATTATACCAGAAAGGAAAGTACTTCTATTAAAGACAGATTCAGCAGTAAGGACAGATACTGATAGCAACAGAGAAAAAACATTAAAAATTAGAGAGTACAAAACAATGAGAAAGACACAGCCCAAGTTCATTTAATACAGGGACAACTAGTCCTTAATACCTTACCTGTCTAGTAGAAATCACTACAATGCAACTCTTTACAGTGTATAGTGTCACTCTAATTTATCTGGAAAGGATTAAATTGTGTTCAGCATTTTCTTTTTAAGAAGCACAACGGATATATGAAAAGGTGCTCAACATCACTAATCATCAGGGAAATGCAAATCAAAACCACAATGAGATATGACCTCACTACCTATTATAATGTTTATTATGAAAAAAGACAAGAGATAACAAATCTTGGTGAGGATATGAATAAAGGGAACCCTTGTACACTGTTGGTGAGAATGTGAATTGGTGCAGTCGCTATGGAAAACAGTATGGCGGTTACTCAAAAAGTGAAACATAGAACTACTGAATGATCCAGCAATCCCACTTCTGGGTACATATCCAAAGGAAATGAAATCAGTATCCCAAAGAGATATCTGCATTCCCATGTTCACTGCAGCATTATTCACAATAGCCAAGATAAGGAAACCTGTGTCCATCAATGAATGAATGAAGAATATGTGGTATATATATTCAATGGAATATTATTAAGCCATAAAAAAGAAGGAAATCCTGTCATTTGTGACAACATGAATGAACTTGGAGGGCATTATGTTAAATGGAAAAAGTCAGACTGAGAAAGACAAATGCTATACGGTATCACTTATATGTGCAATCTTAAAAAAAAATTGAACTAATAGAAAGAGAATAGAAGGGTCCTTGCCAGGGTCTGGGAGATGAGGGAAACAGAAAAAGTTGGTCAAACGTACAAACTTTCAGTTTTAAGAAGAATATGAATAAGTTCTGAGGATCCAATATACAACATGGTTACAGTAGTTAATAATACTGTCTTGTATACTTGAAATTTGCTGAAATAGACTTTAAGCATTCTCACCACCAAAAAAAAAAAACAACAAGGGTATGGGAGTAGAGGGGAACTATGTGAGGTGATGAATATGTTAATTAACTTGATCAGGACCAGTATTTCCCAACGTCTAGGTGTATCAAATCAGTTTATACATTTTAAATATATACAATTTTATTTGTCAATTACACCTCAAGAAAGCTGGGAAAATAAGAACTAAATATTTAGTAAATGAAAAAAAGTTATGAGGTAGGTGTTTAGGAAATATTAATTAGGAAACACTGTACAGAAAGGACTAGAGCAGACAGGTACTGCAAACAAGGAAGTAATCTCTCTCTTCTTCTATGGCAATAAACTAAGAGTACCCATGTCTGACAGCAATTCATCAACAATGTCCCAAAATTCAGATTCCCAAGAAAAAGAACAAACGAATAGGAGAGAAGAGATGCTACGTATATCCTTAGCCCATAGCTTTATCTGTTTTCAGTCTACAAACCAGTTCCTTACAGTCCCCTGGGAATAGGAACATTAAACTGGAGAAGGATAATGGTTGCTTTAACATCTCCCGCTAAGCTCATCAATGATGTGCTAATAGTTCATACATTTAAGCCAGACACTTGTAACTCATTTTCAGTGGTGCAACTGTCCAATAAATTGTTTGAAACTTTTAAAAATCTTCAGTGTTCCATAAAAATGAAAGCCTTTTCAGAATAATTGAAACCAGTAATGCAAAACAAATGTATTTCCTTGATAAATTTAGTTTTAAGTAAGCTCTAATTTATATGCTACATTTTTTTAATTTAGTTCAAGTTTTGGCAGAGACATGTTTATTTTAATTGTTGGTCTTCAAAACTCTAGCTTAGGAATAAGCATCTGCTTCTTTTCAATTTTCCGCATAAACTGGGTAAATTTCTTCAAGTTGCAAATGAGGGGTGAAATACACTGTATTGCTTCTGGAAAGGTTACAAAATTGCAGCACTTTTTGTGAATCCTTTATGAGCGATCTTATAGCATTACCCTTACATCTTAACTAGGGTTCGTATATGTACTTATACTTAAGCTGTTTTCAAAGAACATAATACATTAGCATCTAGACCTTGTGCCCAAATGTCCCTCTTTGGAGCACTTGTTGAATACTCTAATAAATTCTGAACTCCTCTCATTGCTTTATAGAGATTCACAAAACACATGGATCCTTTCTCTAAGATGAAAAACCTCCCAGAGGAAAAGCACAAACACAGCCTCAGCCCACCTGTACCGGAGACCCCGTAAACAATCTGACAAATAATAACATACAACGCGTATTTCTCCAGCTATAGGCTTTGGAGGAAATCAGTAAAACTTTCAGAAAATTAAAGTTAGAGCTCTTGAAACATTGTATGAGGTAACATTCATCCTTTTCAAATACCTTAAGAAAACTGACTTCTGAGAGAATCCAATCCCTATTATAAAATATTTTTCTTCCTTCACCAGTAATGGTTAACATTGGTAAAGGCGCTAAGCATGTTTGCACCCATCTGAACCAAGCAGTCATAGAATCTAGGTAACAACGCCCACTGGCTATTAATATGATTGAAACTATCTGTGAATTGGGACGCAGTTGATATTAAGATGTAAAACCCCTGAAAATCTACAAGAGCATTGTCTTCTGGGGTGTTTTATTTCGTTGGTTTCTTTTTCAGTCTACCTTTTCAAGTGTTACACAATCGCCATGTTACGGTGTCTAGCCATGGTACTGATGTTCATGATTCCATGAAATGGCATATTTGCTTTACAAAGTATCAGGGTTATGACAGAGAGAGTGGTGGAGGACTAAGAAACATACTTTAATAGAGCCAGTTAACTTGCTGGACATTAACAGCCCATCAGGAGCGTCAAGTAAAATCTCTGCCCAGAAGTTTCAATTGTTAAATATCAAGGGAATAATATCAAGGCCCAATCACAGAGTAGCAAATACCAGAGGCCTGGGAAAATCCCAAGAGAATAGCTTCAATGGCAGTGATTCTCAAATGTTCAAGGTACACAAGCATCACCTGGTGAATGTGTAAAAACAGTTTCTGAGGCCGATCCTCTGAGATTTTAATTCAGCTGTTCAGGCAAGGTCCATGAATTTATAGTTCTAACACGGCTGGTGGAACCAGAGCTGCTGCTCTGAAGAATACACCTTGAGAACCACTGCCCCACCACTATGAAATCAGAGTCGGCAGTCTTGTAAAATGCAAGGTGATTTGCATGTTCATTAAAGTTTGAGAATCACTGCTTTAGGGAATGAGGCAACAGGTTTGTTTTTTTCCTTCCTCCTGTGATATCAGGATAGGGGGACGGTGAAAAGAGATGTTTTCAAAAGAAAGTAAGTGCTTAAATCACACTCTGTCATGAAACAAACCTATCTGGCCACGTTGCTCACACCTTCCTCAGTGAAGCATCGCTCACTCCTTCCTTTATCCACCTCTCCATCCTCACTGTACCTTACCTAGGGCTCACGAGGAGACAGAGGTCCCGTATGAACTTCAGATCTGAATGTTATGGATTTCCCGGGAAAATCTAGAATTCATATCATTTTTTTTCTAGTCAATAAAAATTACACTGGCATTAAACAAAGAATCAAGTTTGAATTACATACATTTATAAAACTTTTCATGTAAACAACTTCACAAGAAATTCACAGAAAAATACTTTTTCAGACTGATTGGCAACAGGGCCACGACAAGAGCAAGAAATGTCAACAGAGTGGCCTCCTATGGTCACCCATGTCTCAGAGATGGAGGAAGGAAAGACAGCCTCTTGACTGATTTGCACTGTAATTTTACATTACGTGTAATTACATGGACTAAACCAAGTGTAACACAGAAGACTAAACATGCTATCATTCCATGTGATGAGCCTCTACAAAGAGGAAAAAATAGAAGATGTGAAAAAAAACCCACTTTTTTCCTACTTTAATTTTGTACCTTATGAGATGATGAATGGTCACTAAACTTACTGTGATAATCATTTCATGATGTATGTAAGTCAAAGCACTACGCTATATACCTTACACTTTTAGTGCTGTGTGTCAATTATATCTCAGTAAAACCGGAAGGAAAAAAAAAAGTGGAAGATGTGAATATACCAAGCTTTGGCAATGGGAAAGGCCTAAGTCCACGTGACTAATTACACCTCCTTCTTGCTGATTCATGCTATTGTAGATTCAGCAGCTCCAGCAGCGAAACAGCTTATCTGTTAATAAGCTACAGAAAGAAGAGCTCCAAGTCCCATCACACACTGCAGAAATGTGATCTGAACTTGCAAACATCTCCGAATCCACCACAATAACCCCTTGCCTCGCTTACCTGAAACTTTCACACATACCACATCTCCCC
Source organism: Pseudorca crassidens (assembly GCF_039906515.1). Lineage (NCBI taxonomy): Eukaryota > Metazoa > Chordata > Mammalia > Artiodactyla > Delphinidae > Pseudorca > Pseudorca crassidens. The sequence continues at coordinate 13,707,127 of NC_090316.1, forward strand.
AGTTATTTCCATAATCAGTGAGCCTATTGCTGATCTAAAACCTGACACATACATGAGTAGATTCCAGGTCTGTTAAGTACCAGGAGCAAAGGAGGACACACAAAACCACCGCATTTAGTCTCATTTTCTCCGAGAAATTCAGTGCACTGGAAGACAGCACTGGACTGAGAACACCGAACCAAGGTTCTAACACCACTCTTTCTACCAGATGCCTTGAAGCGATTCACTTGGCCCCTTTCATTTCTTTCGAAATCAGACTACATTATCATTCAGAGACTTCCATATCTAGGAGTCTACGATTATGCTGAGTATCCATGCTATTAGAAAGCCAAAGAAACAGCTACTCAGAAGCAAATGGAAAATAACCATCTTGGATGAGCCTTCAGAGCTGCAGTCGCACTAGCTCCACACAAGGCATCCTAATCCCAGGTCAGAACTCGGTACTGCAGGCTGCCCAGAAACTGGGGCATATAATAAGGTTTATTCATACGAGCATCCTTCCTAACTTACTCAACCAGAAGTCTTTCATGAAAACCACCCAGATGCTGGAATTAGGATCGCCATCCTTAGGTATCAGGGATTAAAGTATGATCCAGAGAGTTCAAGTTGCCTCCAAAATGTCTGCAACTGCATGGAAATTGAAGGTCTCACTCACCTCATTCCCACCACATACATCCTTCAAATTCTTTTCTTAAAAGAAAATCAGAAACTCCCTTTTTGGAAGACAGATGGGTAATTCATGTACAACCACCTATGAGACTGCCTGCACGGGGCCTCCTTGTTTGAAGACTACAGAGATTTTAATTAAAAGAACCATCTATGTCAACTCTGTCTAGATGATGTGTTCAAAAGGAAGACTCAAAGCAGCAAACCGGAGGGAACTTTTCATTTACTTATTTCTAAAAAGCCAAATAAACCTTCTAGAAATGGTTATCTGTCATTTGCTTTCTCAGCATCCACTTTTCCTTCTTCTGGTTGCAGTCACAATTTTTATTTGCAAACCATGACTACCGCTCTCAATGGACCCATGTCTTCAGTCCCAGGGTTCCTTTTCCTCTAAGAATTTTATGATCTGCATGAATCACTTTGCATAGATAACTAAAATTGATCGTTAAAATCTGAAATTTAAAAAAAGAGCATGAAACACCCTGTTCTTATTTTGCTTCAACGATACTCCTACTGAGCTCATGGATTTGAAAGCTGCAAAAACGTGAAGGATCCTCCTCTCCGGTTGAAAGACTAGGACGTGAAGTACCCAAGTATGCCACACAGAGTTCAAGGAAAGGAATATAGCCAGATCTTCCAGCTAAGTATCAGGAAGAAATCGGAGGCAGGGAAAAAGATTGGGGTAGCTCAGCAGTAGCCTTTTTCCTAATGTCAGAACCCTGATTTTTATTCCAAAACAAGGCTATAAAACAACATTTCCCAGACATTCTCGCATGGAGGTGTAATCATGTGACTGTGTCTGGGCCAATGACCTGCAAGAACAAGTGTTATGCTGGCTTCCAAAAGGCTCCAGAAAAAGTCCAACTTAATGAACTGAAAATGTCTGATTAGACCTTGACTTGTCCTGACAACTCTGGTCACAGGGAAAGAAGTCTTATTAACTCATCATGTCATTTAGGTCAACTACTAACGCAAGGAGTATCATGAGGAAGAAAGAACTCCTTGCAAATGTACAGAATAAGCAACAAATACCCCGTCAACAGTATTAAATTATGTATCAATCACACACTACAGGTTATATCACAGTAGTTACAATGATGGAGGCCACTGGGTCCTCACCAACAAAAAGACTGGTTCTTCTACTTTAAGGACAGTTAGTTAGAGCAGGGGTCCCCAACCCCCCAGGAACCTGGCTGCACAGCAAGAGGTGAGCGGCAGGGAGCCAGCGAAGCTTCATCTGCCGCCGCCCATCACTCACATTACCACCTGAACCATCCCCCCACCCCCCGTCCGTGGAAAAATTGTCTTCCACGAAACTGGTCCCTGGTGCCAAAAAGGTTAGGGACCGCTGATTTCGAGGACTACAGGGCACTCAGCGTTTATCAGGAGTCTGTGCTTTCACAGAATCTACTCTTCAATAAGTCTACACATCTTTTATCCTTGGCCCTAAAAGCCAAAATCAGGGCTGTACTTTATTATAATCAAGGTTTTTAGGAATTTCTGGTGAAAATAAAAGTTTACACTCATATTAAAAGTGAATAAATGTTTCTGAATCTACCTTTCATCTTTGGTTAATATGTTTCTTGCTAAACAAGCCAAATTCGTAAAGGAAAAGATAGGTTACCTCCTAACACTTTCTTTTCAGCTAAAGCAGTAAAGACCCACACTAACACTGCATTTTTTTTACCTCCGAATTCTACACATCAGGCTTCTCACAGAAACTTTCACTTCAGCCAGTGTAATACCTTGCAGGAGGCAGGCACTCAAGAAATATTTGTTAAGGTGACTTGAACACAGTAACACATTAGGCGAACATTATAGGAAGTTAGCCTAAGGGCTCTTCACCGAGAAAAAAACAGCTTTTTACCATGTTCTTTATTGCCAAGTGAAAGGATATACATATATAGCCTTGTTCGCTAAAAATGTACCCTCTCCACATCACTGACATCCTGTAAATGGCCATAAATCACAACTGGTCCTTGTCATGAGAAAAACTGTGTGTCAACTTGAGTTTGTCTGACGTAAAAGACAGGTGCAAGGGTAAAATCAGACATATTTAAGTGCTTGGGAAAGAAACACTACTCTACAGAAGCAAGGAAATATTAGGGGCAGGAATTATGAACATATACACCTTTTATAGCAATAGACTCCAGACAGGAAATCAGGATGAGACTGGTCTATCCTGGCATTCATTTCATAGAGTTTAGTTTTGTCTGATGAATATTTAAGCCCAAAGCACTGCAGTGGTAGTGTCAATATATGTAATATTTTCAGTTGCATCTCCTTTCTGGACTAGAAGTACTACTAACTATTCATAAGCCTTAAAATCCTAATTCCTGGGTAGACCAGTGGCCGACTGGAGTGACACGAAATTAAGGTTGACTTTTAAGAAAATAGGCACACGTCTTGTACTTCTCTGTTAGATACACTTTGGCATTTTTCAGAGCCCAAATAAATTGCAGAAGAGACACAGGTACTGTTAATACATCACATGCCTTCTAAAAATTCTGGAAGACTTGGGGAGTCCCAGATCATTTCTTTGGGACTAGAGACGTTGCCAAGGGCTAAAACTGATGATGTATAGAAGGAGAACCCTCCAAAACTAACTCTTCTGCTTTGCTGACCCAAAGGAAGCCAAAAGAAACCCTCTCAAAGTAACTCCCTAAACTAACAATGTTTAGAAAAAACAAGTATCTTCAAGATGGTTCAGAGTTGGAGGATAGAAGGCAGAGAGTAGAAACTGACTTGGATTGGATTATGGGGTCACTAGACAGGATCAGAAACGTTCATTTTTAGTTATTACTGCAGTTTTTATAAAATCCCAAGACATTCATTAGAACTTTACTAATTAAGACACGTAACCCACACACAACTAGACTACAAATACTTATAATACATGTTTTTGTTTTCTGAGAAAGAAATCTCAACTACCAAAGGTTCACCAGCTGCAGGATTTCAAAGGCAGTAATAGGAGCAATGGTCTCCAATGACTCAATTTGGAAAGAAAAATCTCTCACACAACCCACCCATTAGACAAGATGACATATACATCTACCTCAGGACACCTTACATTTTGGATGAATAGCCTTGAATTTGCTTCACAGCCAATAGCTTGCAGAGAAAACTTAGAGTTGGATCCTATTACTTAATACACTAAATCCAGAGCTCAAAGTCCATCTCACTGGATAACTGAATATAACTAGCAATGGGAGTTAAAACTGAGGATGCTAGCAGCCTGATTTCACTGTTATTATTTGTATTCTTGAGAAATGATTTTCATATTGGCGAGTATGGGATCTCTGAAACTGTGCACTCTTCCTATCTACCATGGTACACACGATTATTTGCCTGTGCACGCTCTGAGGGGCAATGCAGTACAATGAAAGGAGCCCTGGGCTTGAGTCAAAACCAGTTCTAGTGTCAGCTCTGCCACTATCTGGCTGAAGACCCTGGACCACACTTGAGGTCTAAGTTTACTCATTCATTTATTTAATAACCATGGTTTGATCACAGACCTAAAAGAACATAACATTGCTCAGCTGTAAAAGGGGGGAAACTAGACCTAATTTATAGAACTGGTGTTAGATTTAAATGAGATAATGGGCGTACTTTGCATCCAAGACACATCAGCGCTAGTCTTCTCCTACCGCAACCATCAGGCACTGTGTTCAGTCTAAAACACCACTGCAGGGAGCACACTGGAAGCCCTCATCACGTTTGTCATCACTGGGTAAAGCCTCTTGCCTCTTAGTAAAATCCATGAAGGCCAGGATTTTCTTCTTTCTGATATACAGATACATCCTCTGAACCTGCACGTGCCTCAGCATCTAGTAAGCACTTAATAAATAATTGCTGAATGAATAAATTCTCTTTTATTCCTTAAAAGAACTCTGGATCAACTAATATTTTTACCATTTTACAGTGAGGAGGATGAATAATGAGATAAACTGTCTGTAAAATCAGGCGGTAAGTCCCTTCCAATTCCACAATGCTATCTATAGTTTTTACATTTTCCAATAGTTCATCATTATATCATTCTTCCTAAATAACTGCTACTTACTCACATTTATTGGTTATTGCTTAAATAATAGCAAGAGTCTCAAACTATAAAATCTACCCTATCTTTAAGGAAAATAAAATATTTGAACTATAAAAAAAACAAATCATTTGTTTATAAGAAAACTTAATTCTCACATCTACACACAAACTATCTAACGAGGTTATTCTTAAGAAACTCTTCCAAGTAATTTTCCCAACCTAAACTTCCATATACTTTTCCCCAAATAAGAAGCGAAATAATCGGTCAAGAGTGATATTAAAAACATGGGAGCAATCCTGTCCCTAAAACATTTCTTCAACAAAATTTGGATTCTTTCACTTTAAGAGCAGCAAGATTATCTTTTTTACTATCTTTTAGAAGATAATTGTAGCTTCCCTAGTCTGAGGCCCTAAATGAGAAAGACCTGGGTTAGATGCAGCCAATGTCACAGGGTCTCGTGGCTCTGAATCCTTATTTTCACGCGCTCCCAATCATAAATGCCCCAGAGACCTCCTATCCCCAAAACTGACACTGCTGTATCTCAAGTTCAGGTTTACAGAATGATGGCCTCCTCAAAGGCCTTCCTTATAAAACGTATTCCCAAGTTTGCCATCTCACCTCACGCTTCCTTCTCCAAAAGCAGCCTCCTCTTTACCACTTGTAAGTCTTCTCCGCTAAAGGACTGAATGTATATTGGGGCACTCAGCAGATATTACACTCTACTCCATCAAAAGGATCTCATAAATTTGTTTTAATTTAGTAATTAACATTCCTCTAGACTTGTAGAAGTGTTGAGAGCAAACTCATAACGCTTTTAATGGCAAAATCAAAATGTAAGCCCAGGTCAGACTTCGTATCTAATGCTGTTGCTGGTACACCCAGTGATTTTGAGACCGAGCAAGATGATTTTATAATGAAGGCATCACCATTGCTGTGCACGGAATTTCTCTTTCATTACACCTCAGCTCCCTCCCACCTCAAAACGCTGCGTAGAGTTCTAAATACTCTGTTCAGAGTACTCTGAAACCACAGTAACTTATGACAGAAGAGCCATCATGATGACGTGTAAGTATCAAGGTACAGATCAACCGTTGGCTATGTTATTAATACTTGAAGTATCAAATTTGCTAAGGAAGCAAAAAGGAGCTTCATTCTTCCTCAAGGGGAACCAGAAACCAGTATGTTCAAGAGAGGATTTCCATAGGAAAACCGCCCCTGCCTCAGACAGCACCTACCATAAACATGTTTATGGGCAAACACAGTATCAGAAAAACCTGCTTTGAGTCTTAGAAACAGCATATGCCTCATTTCAAAGGGGCTGCTATGGTGCTAGGCATTGTTTTTTTTTGTTTGTTTGTTTTTTTTTGTTTTTTTTTTACTGCATTTCAGAGAAATAACCATACAATGAGGGTCTATAACCAGCATATAACACAATAAACAACAGCATCAACTTCTGCACCCTTTTTGTGAACGGTTTCCCTATGCTTTAATTGAAAATTTTAATATGCTTTGTGTTTCCTCTCAAAGTAGTTTGGGACCAATTCTATTCTAAGACTTCTGTATTTACCATCTCCATCCAAGGTCCAAAGATTACAGAATTTACAAATGAAGGACACCCCCTACACACACACACAAGTCAGTAATACAGGAGCTATGACAACAAAATTCCTGAATGACAGAAAGAAACACAGAGGACAGTGGCTTGAAACAGCAATGGTGGTCACAAGCTTTGTCCTAGAGTTCAGCTCAGGCCTTTCTGAAAGCCTGGACCAAAAATTAACAAAAACAAGAAGCAGTAACACAGTTCACATAACTTTCCTGAGCTTAAATATATAATAGATCTGGGTAACTGTCCAACCTAGGTTGTATCTTCAGGGAATCTCAAACTCTCATAAAAAACCAAGGTTTCTGGGCTTCCCTGGTGGCGCAGTGGTTGAGAGTCTACCTGCCGATGCAGGGGACACAGGTTCGTGCCCCCGTCCAGGAAGATCCCACATACCGCGGAGCAGCTGGGCCCGTGAGCCATGGCCGCTGAGCCTGTGCGTCCGGAGCCTGTGCTCCGCAACGGGAGGGGCCACAACAGTGAGAGGCCCGCGTACCGCAAAAAAAAAAAACCCAACGTTTCTGGCTCAAGAAAAGGCTTAAAGTTAGAGATGAGCATTGTTAAATCACTGGTTCCTATTCACATTTCAACCCTTGAAATAACGTTTCACTACTTGTCTCAGTCATCAGCGACTCTAGTCTGTCTTGGGAAAGCTCACACGCCTCCCTGGACACAGCCATCTCCTTCTCACTGACAGGTCAGGTCCAATACAACCAAAGCTTAATTCACTTTAAACGATATGGGAACTATATTCAAGGACAGTAGCTGTCTGTTCACAGAAGCTTCATCCACGTCAAGGCAGCTGAGGTTGTGAGCTTGATTTTTGTATTCTTCTTTCATTCTGTCAAAATTCAAGTTTACAGATATTTCTACTTTCAGTCTCAGTGCAAGAGAGGACTCAGAGTTTCAATGACATAACTGTACATTTTCCCAACAAAATTGTTTATGTACCTTTCCATAAATGTTTTAACTTTTTCACCTAGAATATAAAATCCTTGAAGAAAATGTCTGTCTTCTATAGTTTAGCAAGATACATGCTCAACCCAATTTCCAAATCACCTTTAGTACCAATTTTAACCATGAAGCACACTGAAAATTCTACTGTAAATTATCAAATATATGGAAGCAAATATATAAAGGAAATTCTTCTGTAATTTAGTACAAAGAATACAGATACAAATATGGGATAATTTCTCAAATGAGTTTCAACTACTTAATTTGCTACTTTAAAGCATATTCACAAACAGTAGAAATAATCTGAAGAACTGGATTCATCTCTATACACAATGGACATTTTTATACAGTTTCTCGAAGAATTAGCCACACAAGCACATTAGGTACCATAAAGATTAAAAGAAAGTAACTGCATTAAAAATACTTCAGTTTATTAAAAGGAACGGTTCTTATTATTTATATGTATACACATATTTTTATAGAAAAGAACACATCTATTTTTATTCTAATTTCCATGACTCACTCCCTCCCCATTCACCGATGAGATAGGTAACAGTATGTTTCACCTTTTAATTTATTCTACCTGGAGAAATAAAATTCATCATTGTCCTATGCTATTTTCCCTCCCCTTTGGACATTTATCCACTAAATAAACATCTATTACCCACTGCTGTTAAGCAGTGTGCTGGGTCCTGGGGTTCCATCCCAGTCTCTTCTGCTGGTTTCCCCTATTTGCCCCAATTTCTAAGCACTGAAGTGTCCCAGGACTCAGCCCTGTCTCGTTCTCAAGTCAGTCTACACCTGGCTCACTTGGTGGTCTCAGCTAGTCTCCTGGTCTCATTAGCATCTATGCTATGCTGACCACCCCCGTATTTATATATACTGCAGACCTCTTTCCTGGGCTCCAGTGTCACATACGGAATCACCAACTCATCCTCTGCCATTAGATGTTTTACAGATCTCGAACGTTTAACAGGCTCAACTAACTCCAGATCTTCTCCACCAAACCTCCTTTCAAAGGATGAAGTTGATGACAACTTCGTCCTTCTAGTTAGTTAGGCTGAAAGCCTTGAAATCATCCTGACACCTCTTTCTGTCATACCCCACATCCAAGCTATCAACAAACTCTCTTGGAAGGCTGGTCAAGAAGACACTGTGACGTAAGCTTCTGCCCAATCCTGACGCCTCTGCCTTCCTCCCATGTTGTTCCCAAGGGCACATGCTTACGAGTATTCTACACGCTAAACCCTGTCTGAGTCTACTTCCCAAATGACCCAAATGCTTCAAGTGTTCACTACAAACATCCATTACAATATTGTGCATAGAATAGTTTATCCCTACTAGAAATAAAACAAAGGATGAGTTTAGCTGATCTATGCGTAGAATCATATAGTTATATATTCAGAGATTAAGGATACTGTCTTCTTAACAAGGACACTGAATGCCTCCCTGCCTTACTACTCTTTTTGTTTTTCCTTAATGCAGCAATGAAAGGCTTTAAATAAATCTTATCCATTCAAGTCCAACTGGTATTTTTTCTTTCTCTTCCCTGAGGAGCATCTTTTTTCTATTCTATCACTTCTCTATTACTTCAGTTATTCACTGCATTTAGTTGTTTATCTTATTTTTTTCAGAAATATTCCTTTATAACAAGAAGGTGCTAAAAACCTCATTTCTCAAGTAGGTATGAAAAAGAAATATCTTGAACACCTTTCCTAAAAATAAATCTAAAGGTAGGTAATTTAGTACATAAGCCTTTAGGAAAGCATTGGAAGAAAGTAAGACAAAGTCAAATATTAACAATTTACTGAACATAAAATCTCATTACACATAAAATCTCATTACACAAAAAAGTATCTCTTCTTATAACTTCAAAATATTAATAGGGCAGCACAGCAAAATATCAAGTGTCAGATGCAGCTAGACTCCAAAATATTATGCTTTTATTTTAGAAGTATGTTTTTTATTATTGCTGAAACGAGAATTTTAGAAGAAAAACTACCATCAGTTTCTTAGCGTATAATTTATTTGTAAAAGTCAACCAAAACAATCTGAATTCAATCATCAGCTCAGGAAGCAGATTCCATGACATTTTTTCCCCCTAAATGCTAAATGACACAGGCAGCAATAAAATATGCAAAGAAAGAACCATGTCACAGAAGATGTGACAATTTTGATAAATGGTGATAAATTGTGATGTAGAATAACAGTTTGTAAGCTGCTGTTTTCAAAAACATGTATTTTAATGATGATTTTTGCCAAACATCATTTTAGAGAGATATTTTGTAATAAAACCACTGACAAACAAAATTGGTACCTTATTACAAATTAGAATAGAAATGTATTTAAGTTTTCAGCAAACTTATAATTTTACTTTGAATGAGAATGCGTTTTAGATCCAGTCAGCTCCTTAAAATGTTAAACACAGTTATCATCTGACCCAGCAATCCCACTCCTAGGCATAAAACAGAAATTAAAACATACTTTCACACAAAAACTTGTACATGAATGTTCATACATGCAACATTATTCATAAAAGACAAGAAGTGCAAACAACCCAAATGTCCATCAAGTGACGTATAATATCAATAGAACAGAATATTATTCAGCAGTAAGAAGGAATAAAGTACTGATACATGCTACAATACGGATGAACCTTGAAAATATTATATTAGGGAAGCCAGTCACAAGAGGCTACATATTATGTTTATATGAAATATAAATTCCATTTATATGAAATGTCCATAGGCAAATCCATAGAAACAAGATGTAGATAAGTGGTTGCCTAGGGTTGAGAGTGTAGAGGGAATGGAGAGTAATTGCTAATGGATATAGGGTTGCTTTTTTGGGGTAATGAAATGTTCTAGAATTGTGCATGGTGATGACTGCACAACTCTCTGGCTATACGCAACCTCTGATTGTACACTTTAAGTGAGTGAACTGTATGTGAACTACATCTCAAAAAAGCTATTTAAAATGCCAGTTAAAAAGGCCAGTCATGGGCTTTCCTGGTGGCGCAGTGGTAAAGAATCCACTTGCCAATGCAGGGGACACAGGTTCGAGCCCTCGTCCAGGAAGATCTTACATGCTGTGGAGCAACTAAGCCCATGCCCCACAGCTACCGAGCCTGTGGTCTAGAGCCCGCAAGCCACAACTACTGAGCCCACATGTCACAACTCCTGAAGCCCGCGCGCCTAGAGCCCAGGCACCGCAATGAAGAGTAGTCCCCGCTCGCTGCAACTAGAGAAAGCCCACGCACAGCAACAGACCCAACACAGCCAAAAATAAATAAATTTACTTTTTAACAAAAGGGCCAGTCATGTTGTAGCTGTTTATAACTTGTGTAGACTTTTCAAAGTCTAAATCCCTAATTATCAAAATGTTTCTTACTGTCCACAAATCTCATTTCATTTCCTTACATAAAACCATCTACCTATTCCACTATAAGTACTACAAGTAGTGAAAGGAAGAAAGTGCTTCTAAAATTAAATCATGTTTTCAAAACAGATTTCTCCTTAATCTATTTAATTTTAATGATTCGCATGTGAATTAGCCACACTTTCCATTAGCTATGGTTAAATTTTCAATCTCAGGTAAGTATCCCCCAATACAAAAGCACATTAACAGGCCATTCCTCTCCCAACACAAGCTGTGTGGACTAAATTTTTAACGTATTAGCTTGAATTTTAAAAAGCAAAATTAAGGAGGCAGATCTGTAAGAAAAGCAAGCATATGAAGTCTCAGAATTTTAGAATGGAAAGTATTTTCAAGATTGATCCTCTTCAGGACTACTGAAACTTTAATATCTAAGAACTAACCCAGGACTTCTGTGATATTCTCTTATCACCTTACTTTTAAATTTTTATTGGAGTATAGTTGATTTACAATGTTGTGTTACTTTCTGCTATACATACCTTACTATTTTGCCTTATTAGTTATATTTACATTAAGTTGATTCCTTTCCTTTCTTTTTTTTTTAACTTAGCAATGTATGACACATCAGTGAACTTATGGGTTTGGTAAGCTATTTGTGCTAGTCTAACAAACATTACAATAAATAAAATTTTAAATGGTGATGTGTCTATCACTTAAAAACATCTTGCACATGATCAGTACTACATATACCACACTTTGGGAAACACTGATCTAGTTTTATCTTCTAATTTTATGGGTGAGAAAGTTGAACTTCCTGGTGACTCTCAAAAGTTTGTGCACATCAGAATCTCCCGGAGGGTTTGTGTTAAAATAGAGATTGCTGGGCTCTTCCCCAAGAGCGTAGGTCTGGGGTAAGGTCTGAGAATTTACGTTTCTAACACATATCCAAGTGGTACTAATGCTGCTGGCCCAGGGACCGCCCTTCAAAAACCACTGACCAAAACCTACTAACCCCAAATTAGAGTCAGACCAGAATTTAAACTAGAACCCAATCTTCTCTTAGATGCTCTTATAATTATATGCTCTATCAAACATGTTTAATGTTGCTCAATTTTATTCACCTTTCACTTAATTTTATTCTTTTCAATAAAGGTGATTATTAAATGCTAAAGATCAGGTTTATACATTTTTAAGACTTAAGAGTTGTTATAAAATAGTGATTAATAAAAATTTAAGGAAAAGAACATTACAATCACCTTTGAGGACCCTGAATCCCTTTTCTTGTTCACATACCCTCTGTTAGTCCTTTGAGATAAACATTATCTTCAAGTTTGTGTCTTATCATTCACTCGCTTTTCTTGTTAATTTTCTCATAGCTGTATCTCTAAATAATATATTGTTTAGGTTGTATGTTCTGAGCTTTATACTATATCTTTATATGCTAATTGTGTTTTTACTCAAGATGATGTTTTTGAGATGTAGCCCTCGGTTTTTATCAGTAATTCATTGCTTTCGTGGCGGGATAGTATTTCATCTAACAAGAAAACAGCTCTAAAATTGTTGACTTTTTTTTAATTTTGAAAAAATCAGAGGTAAAAAAGAAGTTGCAAAAAAAGTACAGAGAAGTCCTATGTATGCTTCATCCAGTTTCCTCCAATGGTTACATCTTACCTAACTATATTACAGTATCAAAGCCAGCAAACTGGTTTTGGGACAATGCTTGTGTATAGTTTTATGCCACTTTATTATATATGCAACTCTCAATTTTTAAGATCATTCTATTGATATTAATGAATATCTGAGTTACTTCCTTTGTTCCCCCCGTCCCGGTCAATTAAAGACAATGCTCCTACCTATGAGAAAAATGAAAATCCAAACACTGACAGCCCCAAATACTGGCAAGAATGTGAAGTAATAGGAATGCTCATTCATTGCTGGTGGGGATGCAAAATAGTACAGCCATTCTGGAAGAGTTTGGCAGTGTCTTACAAAACTAAACATACTCTTACTATACGATCCAGCAATCGGACTCCTTGGTATTTACACAAAGGAGTTGAAAAATTATGTCCACATAAAAAACCTGGACACAGAGGTTTCATAGCAGCTTTATTCGTAATTGCCAAAACTTGGAAGCCACCAAGATGCCCTTTGGTAGATGAATGGATAAACAAACTGTTGCATCCAGATAATGGAAGAGTATTTAGCACTAAAAAGAAATAAGCCATCAACCCATGAAAAGATATGCAAGAACTTTAAATGCTTATTACTAAGTGAAAGAAGCCAATCTGAAAAGGCTACATACTCTTTGATTCCAACTAAGTGAAACCATAATAATGGTGGATAATGTCATTAGTCAAAACCCATAGAACATACACCACCAAGCGTGAATCCTAATGTAAACTATGGACTTTAGGTGCTAATGAAGTGCAAATGTAGATTCATCAATTGTAACAAATATACTTCTCTGGTGAGTAGCTGATAATGGTGGAGGCTATACATATGTGGGAACAGGGGGTACATGGGAAATCTATGTACCTTTCACTCAATTTTGTTGTGAACATAAAACTGCTCTCAAAAAATAAAGTCTACAAACTTTAAGCTATAAGATGAATAAGTTCTGAGGCTCTAATGTATAGCATGGTGACTAGTTGATAACACTGCAATGTATAACTAAAATTTGCTAAGAGAACAGAACTTAAAGGTTGACCCCAAAACATATACATATATATTTATATTCCTCTTTACCATAAATGTACGGCTGTGCTCCTGGCTGCTCTAATCTCTTCCAATCATCTATTTTTATTTCTGCTCAGTACCATGCTGCCTTAATTGGTAGAGCTTTATATGAGCGAGTCTTAATATCTAGTAGGTCAAAAATCCCCATTCACTCTTCCATTCGCTGTTGAGAATCAGCTTGCATGTACTATGTGGGGGAGGGAGGTGAAGGAATTTCATTTTAGTTTCATAAAATCTCTAAAACAATTTGGGGAGAATCATATCTTCTGTGGATTGAAATTTTCTACTTATAAATAAGATTTATTTCTCCATTCCTTTAGTTTTTCTTAAGTGTCTTTGTTTTATAATTTTCTCCATATAGTTGTTGCCTATTTTTGCTAGAGTTATTCCTAGGTACTTTATAATTGTGATAATATTATAAATGGTATCTCATTGCCTTTTCTAAACAGTTGTAGCAGAGTACAGAAATGCAATTGATTTTGTATATTGATTTTGTTTGCAGTATACTTGCTAACCACTTTTATTCATTCTAATACTTCGTCTGTAGATTCTTTCGGTTTTTCTATAGGGACAAGATATCCTCAATGACTAGTGATAGCAGTTTCTTCTCCAATGCTAAGAATTCTTCTTTTTCTTCCTGTATAAGACTTCCTATATAATGCTGCAAAGAAGGATTATCTTATCTTGTTGGTTAAAGGTGTCTTGTCTTGTTTCCAATATTAAAAAAGAATGTTTTCAATGTTTCACCATTAAATATCACACCTGCTGACTATTTATGCCTTCTAATCATAGTCTGTTGATTTTGTATCATGAATAGATACTGAATGTTATGGAATGCATTTTCTACATCTCCTGAGATTAAATTTTTTTTTAATCAAGAATTCATTGGGGGACGGATGGATTGAGAGTTTGGGGTTAGCAGACGCAAACTATTATATATAGGATGGATAAACAACAAGGTCCTACTATACAGCACAGGGAACTAAATTCAATATCCTGTGATAAACCATAACGGAAAAGTATGAGAAAGAATGTATATATGTTACTGAGTCACCTTGCTGTACAGCAGAAATTAACATTGTAAATCAACTGTACTTCAATGAAAAACTTACTCAGCACCCATAATGTGTCACACTGTTCTAGACAGTAGAGGTAAAGCAGTGACCAAACAGATGAAAACACTTGCCCTCAGGGAGTTTACCTTGTATTAAAGGAGAACAAACACAATGAATAAATAAAATGCATAGTTTGTTACATATTGATCAACACAAAAGACAAAAATGAAGTAGAGAGGGGAACAGGTTGTGTGGGGAAGGAGGTCTGCAACTTCAAATGCAGTGGTAGGAATGGGTGTCATTGAGAAAAATGACGGTTGACAAGAGCCTGCAAGCAGAAACAAGAGCACAGCTTGTATGCAGTAAGCACTGTAAGGCAATATGAAGTTCTGTTACAAATTTTGTAAAGGAACAGTTAATTTCTGAGTAGGTTCACTAGGAAATATAAATGTTAACATACTATTCTAGTTGCTTATTCCCTCTCACAAGCAATGAAGCTTAAAAATCTTAGAGCAACTATTAAGTAAATTAAAAAAACAGCTGAAACCATTATAACCACCAGTTAAAAGTATGAAAATAACCATTTCAATATAGACTACAGAAAGATAACAAAAATTATTCTGTTGTTCAAAGTAAATTATTATAAAAGTTCAACTTGGGTCACAGAAGCCTATCAAAAAAATAAGTATGGGAAAAGCATAAATGGAAAAAACAAATATTCACAAGTACAAGACCTAAAACTCATTGTAAGTATTCGCTGTAAGTTATCTGACCCAACCCAGGGCTAACACTCTAAAGAAACATGAAAACAAAAAGACAATCACTCAGAGACCAGATGACAGAAAGAGGAAAGAAATAGTTTCGAAGATGTGTTACAGAAAGTTCAAGTACAAAATTTTCAAATTAATATTGAGAACGCAAAAGGAAAAAAGACCCAGCAAGTCTAACTAGCAATGAAATAAATAAGCAAAGACCAAAAGAGAAGTACATCTAAAAACACAAAGATTGACCAAAAGAGAATAAGGAAACTCCTAAATCAACAGGTCACAGAGGTGTCTTATCCAACATTAGCTCATGGGATGATGACAGGTGTTTATGGTGGGGGTGGGGGGCGGGGAAATAGGTCAAAGTTAATCTATTAGATTCTTTATGCAGTACATCTCAGAATCTTTCAAAATGCCATTGTGAATTATGAATCACTAACCTACTTCGGGGGTAGGGTATGGGGGGCACAGAGTAAGTACACATAAGAATGTAGTCTTTCCCATGCCAGCTCACCACGGAACCCTTCATTTTGGCCAAAAACAAAGCACTGTGAGAAAAATGCTGTCCTAAAGGATGGTAAGACAGATGAAATTCATAAATCACTGAAGAGTTAAAGGAATGCTAAAAAAAAAAAAATTTTAAGGACTTTCTGGTTGTTGGGTTTTTTTTTTTATTATTGGTAGAAAGCCAGCCAAGAATCATTTGGACTTACACACGAGTACATGGATGAATAAAAGAAAAGAGAATAAATCAAAATTCTGATATATTTTACGGAAGAGGATATTTGGATACAAAGTTTGTTACGAAGCAGTCCAAGTATGCTAAAGAAAGAAAGAAAAATGCAAGGGATGTCCTCGTCCTAACTGACAAAGGTGAAATAAATCACCAGGATGGAATGGTATCCAACCAGAGCTCTGGATGCTCCAGAGGACGACTATGAATTTGTAGGCAAAGTTAGGTAGAATCATCCAAACAGCCCAAAATCTGGCACCTACAAAGGCTCTGGAGAAGACCCAATAAAATAAGATTCATTGTGGATCTGTTGGAAGTATAGGGTAGGTTGATGGAATTTTTCATTAAGAATAGACTCAGACACTGAAACAAAAATAACCTAATAGAAGAAACACCATAAAGTTATAGAATCTGTAGATATCTGTATTAATTCTATATCTACAGGTAGATTCTGTATCTATAAAGAGATATAGATATAAAACACTTGAAATCTTTTCAAGTGGTAAATAAACTGAGGCAGGAAATAATGTTTATTTAGACTTTCGACACATCTTAGACGACGTTCTTCAACAAAGGCTTAAAATATTAAATCACTATCGAAAGAAATACTCTGCCCCAGAGAGGAAACTGGCTTGGTGGCAGAAAACAAAAGGAAGAAATAAGCAAAATTTCAAACATAGTTTATCTCGGGATTTTAATGTGAAAACTACTCTCCTTTGTATAATATTGAAAAACGGAGCACACGGCAAATGTTCAGGTTTAGAAACGAGCAGTGAAATGCCAAGCGCCAGAGATAACCAAAGGAGAGTTATTTATTTATTTAGCACAGTCCTGGCAATGACAAGGGTCAGAGCCAGTATGATCCGTAACATTCAAGGAAGCTCTCCACGTGCCAAACACCACCTGAGTCACTGTATGTGCATTACTTTGTTTAGTCTTCACAACTTCCTACAGAAGTAATTACCATTTTATCCCATAAGTTTACAAGCTAGACAGTAAAGGCTCAGAGAGGAAAGTAACTTGCCCAAAGATCACTAAGGTAAGTAGGTGGCAGGTAATCGTAGCTACTACGTGATAGAGGTAAAATTTGAAACCTGGCAACTGACCTCAGAATCCTTACCTACTTTGGGAGTAGGGTATGGGGGGCACAGAGTGAGTATGCGTAAGAATGTAGTCTTTCCATGCCAGCTGACCACGGAAACCTTTATTTTGGCCAAAAGCAAAGCACTGCGAGAAAAATGCTATCCTAAAGGGTGGTAAGTCAGATGAAATTCATAAATCACTTTGAAGGGTTAAAGGAATGCTAAAAAAATTAACTACTGCACCAGTGGTTCTCAAACTTGAGCGTGCATCAGAATCACCTGGAAGGTGTGTCAAAGACAGACTGCTGGGCCCCATCCCCTCGAGTTTCTGACTAAGCAGATTTTGTGGGTTCCGAATTTCTATTTCTAACAAACTGATGTTTCTGCTCAAGGGCCCACACTTGGAGAACTACGGTCCTAAGCCACACGTGGTGAAACAAAGAGAGCAAGAGATCACGATAAGAATGGTCCTGGGAAAAGGAGAAAACCTAGGTGAAGAAAATTGGCGTGGAATTAAGGAAAGGAGGGATGAATCGTCCAGTAAATGGGGTCAAGCTAAAGTCACATGGAAATTTTCTTGGGCCTCTTGCTCCCTGGGCGGGCAAAGAGTCTTCCTGGGACCTCAAACAGCCTAAAACTATACAAACCAGCTTCGGGCACAGCATAAATTTAGTGGCAAAAGGATGTCCCCACGTTCAGGATCTCCGTACTCTGGCTACCACCACAAACCTTACCCACTGACAATGCCTAGAACTCCTCTAACAGGAAACAAAACGTTTTACTTTGTAGCAAGAAATAGAAGCTTGAGAAGGAAATAAGTCCTAAAAAGTGAATATATCGTTGTCTACAGATTTCATTCAAAATGTAAATGACTGCTTATAGATTAACCATAGGTCTAATATAACATGGCATGTCTAATATTCTTAAAATTACAAAAATTCAGTTTTATTACTCTGGAGAGGAAGCATAATGCTACATGAAAGGCATCAAATTTGGTGTTAGAAATCCTATATTTGGGGATAAATGACTTCTGACAAGTCTTTTTTTGTTTGCTTGTTTATATTTTATTTTTGGCTGCATTGGGTAATCGTTGCTGTGCGTGGGCTTTCTCTAGTTGCCGCAAGCGGGGGCTATTCTTCGTTGTGGTGCGCAGGCTTCTCATTGCGGTGGCTTCTCTTGTTGCAGAGCACGCGCTCTAGGCGCGCGGGCTTCAGCAGTTGTGGCTCGCGGGCTCAGTAGTTGTGGCGCACGGGCTTAGCTGCTCCGCGGCATGTGGGATCTTCCCGGACCAGGGCTCGAATCCGTGGGGAAGTCCAGACATTTTCTTCATCCATAAAAAAGGAGCAGTAGGGACTTCCCTGGTGGCACAGTGGTTAGGAATCGCCTGCCAATGCAGGAGACACAGGTTTGAGCCCTGGTCCAGGAAGATCCCACATGCCGCGGAGCAACTAAGCCCGTGCGCCACAACTACTGAGCCCGTGCGCCT
This sequence comes from Pseudorca crassidens, assembly GCF_039906515.1. Classification (NCBI taxonomy): domain Eukaryota; kingdom Metazoa; phylum Chordata; class Mammalia; order Artiodactyla; family Delphinidae; genus Pseudorca; species Pseudorca crassidens. Next base: position 13,725,620 of record NC_090316.1, read on the forward strand.
AGAGCCCGTGCTCCACAACAAGAGAAGCCACCGCAATGAGGCCCGCGCACCGCAACGAAGAGTAGCCCACGCTCGCTGCAACTAGAGAAAGCCCACGCGCAGCAAGGATGACCCAATGCAGCCAAAAATAAATAAATAAAATTAATTTATTAAAATAAAGGAGCACTAATTCCTCACAGATGTGAGGATCAAATGGGATCACATTTGTGAAAGCATTTGGTCAATTATAACTCACTTTTTTTTTTTTTTTTTTTTTTTGCAGTACACAGGCCTCTCACTGTTGTGGCCTCTCCCGTTGCGGAGCACAGGCTCCGGACGCACAGGCTCAGCGGCCATGGCTCACGGGCCCAGCCGCTCCGTGGCATGTGGGATCCCCCCGGACCGGGGTATGAACCCGCATCCCCTGCATCGGCAGGCGGACTCTCAACCACTGCGCCACCAGGGAAGCCCATAACTCACTTTTTCAATTATAAAGTGTCATGACTACTTTGGGGAGTATCACATGTTGTACAAGCTGTTACTAGATGTGCACTATATTTAAGTTTATGGTGCATATTAATGTCCAGTGTTATTTATAAACAAGAGATACCTTCTAGGCTCAAGAGACAAAAAGTTCCAAGTGATAATCAGGCATTCATGAAGCTGGGATGTGATAATGTTTCTCCCAGTCTAAACTCAGTGGGAAAAATCTAGAACTGAAAGTGGACACAAACTACTTAGTACTTTAGGAAAGCAGGAGAGACACGACAGGATTGGGGAGAAGTATCGAGTCTATCAGATGCTCTCAGGGACGCCTGGTGTCACCTACAGAGGCTGCAACCAGCATATTCTTATGACAAAACCCTAAGGGAGTGGGTGGTTTTTTGTTTGGTTTTTTGTTGCCTGATAGTGAGCTACTGTCCTGATATCTCACTCTAAAGCCTATAAAAAGATACGGGCTGTGTTCCTCCAGTGGCACCTCAGGGTAGGGTCCTCTACCTAAGGCTCTGAAAGAGTAAGGAGGGCACAGTGCTACCTCACAGTACAAAAAGGTAAATTAAAGACCTATGTTCTCCCTCCTCTGCTGCCGGCAGACACTAAGATGAGGAAAAGATGCTAAGAAGGCCATGGCATGGCGATGGATGAGTCCAGTCTGGCTGTGGCGACCTTCAAGACTTTAGGATAACTGTTGGCAAGCTTTCATTAGAGTAGGTTCAGGCCACAAACGTAAATATTCATCTTTAATCTGTTTAAACAAGGCACTAAATAGTAGGTGTCACTGGTCACTTCCTATTGCACAAAGCCTACAAGATTTTAGGTAAGCATCAAGACACTGATGTTGGGTCAGGCGAAGATTTCTTAGATATGACACCAAAAAGTATATTGATAAAAGAAAACAATAAGCTGGGCTTCATTCAGATAAAAAAAATAATGCATTTCAAAAGACACCATTAAAAAAATGCCATGAACTAGGAAAAAATATTTGAAAATCATATATCCAATAAAGGACTTGTAGCCAATAATAACAAGTGTTGTCAAGGATATGGAGAAACTGGAACCCTCATGCATTGCTGGTGGAATTGTAAAATTTGAAACTGCTGCTTTGAAACACTGATTCATCATAGGACCCAGGTAATTACCCCTAGGTAACCACCCAAGTGAAATTAAAACTACATGCATACATCAGCCAGAGCACCGAAAAAGTGGAAACAAACCAAACGTCCATTAATTGGTGGATGGATAAATAAAATGCAGTATATGCATACTATAGAATATTCTTTGGCAATATGATACATGCTACTGCATAATCTCAAAAACATTACGCTAAGTAAAAGAAGCTAGACACACAAGACCACATACTGTGTGATCCCATTTATATGAAATGTCTAGAAAAGGCAAATCTATAGAGGTAAGAAGTAAATTATCGGTCGAATGGGTCTGGGGGTGGGAATGAGAGTGATTCAAATAGGCACAAGGTTTCTTTTGGAGGGTGATGGAAATGTTCAAAAATTAGATTACATGATGGGTGCATACAACTCTATAAGTTCACAGATTTCACTAAAAACTACTGAACTGTACATACTTCAAAAGAGTCAACTATATGGCACGGGAACTGTACATCAATAAAACTGTTTAAAAAATAAAGAAATTTAAAAGAGAAGTCAGGGACAGCCCTGACCCCAAATCTCACTATGAAATGTTAACATATTTACACAGAAATCTGCCACTTACCCTGATGTCGTCCTTCCAGAAACTTGACTCTTAGGAATGACAAAGAACATGGAGAAAGAGTAAGAGATCTCCAAACAGGGTCTAAGATAGCCATGGCTCATTTATGCACTTTAGACTACAGGAGAAAATGGAAGTTCTCCCCTCGCCCCAACCCGGCCTGAGATTAAAACTTAATGACTCGTAGGTACAAATGCAGGGCACCTAATTTTAAGCTCGATTATCTGGTTTTCCTCAGCAGCTACATTAACTAAGTGACAGTTAATACTGAGGATGGGATCAGAGGCAAACTATCAAAGCACAGGCCTCTGGGTCTGGTCAGCCCCTTACAACTTCACACCACTGAGGGCAGGGCAGCAACGGTACCCTGGTGGCCAACAAGGGTTATGACATCTGTTATCTGAGGCTGGAAAGAGAATCAGTTTCTCAAAACGAGGTCGTCAAAATGGCCATGGGTGCATATTTATGATATAGGTTCTTGCCTCACTCAAACCAACTGAATCAGAACCTCCAACAACGTTACCTAAGAATCTGCATTTTTAAAAAGCCCCCTCGATGATTCTTATGTTTTAAATTTTATTGTGCACAAGAGCCCTTTACTTAAGAGAATATTAGAGATGGAAGGAACCCTGATGATCATCTAACCCAAACCTCATATACTGTAGATGAAAACACTGGGGACCAATGATGTAACATGATTTTCAAAGATCAAATATTTCTTTAAACTCTTTAAAAAAAAACAACAACTATGTCTCTAGTCCTAAAAATTGTCAAGGATACTACTGACAAAAGAGAATATATAAGGTACCTTGGAAATATTTTCTTCAAAGATTGATGAAGATAACATGCTTAATCATTTAAAGGGATATGCTTCTGCTCTCAGGAAGATCAAGCCAGAGCACCTCATTACCTGAAGCTGCCAACTAAATGAGTCATCATAACAGTGAAATTATTTTTTCCTTGTTGGTATGTTCAGTTTAATTACTGCCTTTGTTCCCCAAACCTACTTCCCTTGAGAAAATGCATAGGTTATTTGACCCAAAACACCAACATTCTTACAGATCACAAGCATTAAGTCATCATTTCCTCTGAAGCCACATCTCCAGTGCTGCAAGTCATATTTTTATATTAATGCAGCCTGAATTCTCCTGTGCGTGGGTCCTAAATCATGAGCTAGCAGCTCTTGCACAGAACCTTGGAAATCCAAATGCTTAAACCAGTCCAGATTGTTAACCTGACAGATGTCTTTTATCCACAGCCTTTATCACAACCACAGCTTCAGGGCAACTCTCTGCGTTCCATGTTTGTTGAATAATTTTGTCACTTTTTAAAATGGGATAAATAATGCAAATCAATAGCAGAACACTCTAGATCTTGGAATATTGATCTAATGGTTTGTCTACTACTAGGCTGGCGTCTGATGCTTTCTCTCCGTAGAAATAGAAAGACAAAATCTGCCAGCTTCAATGATCTATGGTTCTTGCTGAGGTAGAAAACATTCCCAGCACTACCTTACCCAGTTTTGGTGAATGATGCTGTGCTGAAATTTAACAAGGAAGGGAAAAAACACCTCGACAGGAGACATTTCCCAAACTGACAACTGAAAAGAATTTAAGACAAGAAAATCCAAATAGATCGGAGATGTAATTACAGTAAGACCTCTTATAATAGTGACATTCAATGCATTCTTGCGTGTAACATTTTGACAGTCAATCTTTTTTCTCTCTCCTTCTCTTTCATCTCCATACTGCTATCTTTTTTTTTTTTATTTCTGATGGATTGTGAGAGACCTAACATATGTCTGAGAACACTTCTATTTTCTGCTATTGAGAACTGTTCCTCAAATCAGGAAGCCATAGCCTGGTACATATCTCTTTGCTAGTGACACTGGTTTTATCCTCTGGTAAAATGAATGGTAGGCTGTTAACACCTCCATCTCATGAAATTCTTACTTCTCTTCCACAAGAAAGTCAGCAGCTTTTTGTTTCCTTTGCTCCTCTCATGATGCCATCACTGCATTCTAAGAATTTTTCACAAAACTTCTAAATTAAGTTACCGAAGTCATTCGTTTTAAGTTTACTAGTTAGAAAAAAAGTTTGACTTGTGTTTGCTTCAACTCTGCCTTTAGCGGAGAAAAGACTTAGAACGAAACTAAGAGTGAAACCCAAAATACATATACATCCTTCAGAAACTAATCTAGCAAATAATCGTGCTTATACTGATTCTCTTCTCCCTGGTAAGAGTGTCAGGTATGTAAAAGTCCAATCTCCCTACCTGACATTTTGGACAATTGCATGTATGAAGAAGCAGGTGCTTAAAAAACAAACAAAATTAAAAAGTCTTTGATCTCTTATTTTTCCCTGGTAACCTGTCACCTCTTCTCACTGCAGGAAAGATTAGTGAGCTTCCACAACACTGCCATCCCCAGGAGGTCACATAAAAAGTTCAAAGGCAAGGGTTGTAGTAGAAAATACCCTTCAAAACTCAAGTTAAAATGAAAGAGAGTTAAAAACCTGGTGCCCATGTTCGTTGGTTTTTTTCTTTTGAATTTTAGAATTTTATTTTTTTATACAGCAGGTTCCTATTAGTTATCCATTTTATACATATTACTGTATATATGTCAATCCCAATCTCCCAATTCATCCCACCACCCCTCCCCCACCACTTTCCCCCCTTGTTGTCCATACGTTTGTTCTCTACGTCTGTGTCTCTATTTCTGCCCTGCAAACCAGTTCATCTGTACCATTTTCCTAGGTTCCACATATATGCGTTAATATACGATATCTGTTTTTCTCTTTCTGACTTACTTCACTCTGTATGACAGTCTCTAGATCCATCCACGTCTCTACAAATGACCCAATTTCATTCCTTTTTATGGCTGAGTAATATTCCACTGTATGTATGTTTTTGGTGGCACTGTCCTCACTGCCCCCTCATCCCATGCCATGCCCAACACCACCACCTACCAGGACCAGGGAGATTCTAACTCAACACCAAGTAACAAAAAGTAACTTTGGCTAAGCTTGGTAAACATTCATAGGAAACCACACCTGGGGAGCTCCTGATCTGCCCATCTTGACGAAAAGGTACATTTTCTATCTTATAAATAAGTAGAATGATAGTTCTAAGCTTGTTCAACAGAACATTTCTGCCAATAATCACATTTCCTGTTAGTCACCTTTTGATATCTTCCTGATTTCAGGCACATATATGTTGCAGCTGGATGAAATACCTATTTTAAAACGAGGTAATGGCAATGCAAGATTCACTAATGATTTTTGACGGAAGGAATAAAGCCTGCTTCAGGCAGGGTAAGAAGGATGAAAAGGCCTGCAGCCTAGGAGCTCAGGAGGACTGGACAGGGATTTGATGGAATCGGCCAGTGAACAAAAACAGTGGGTAAGAAAGGAATCAGAACAGAGCAATACTGACTTCAGTAAGTAAGGACTCAATGCTGGATGGATTGCTTTTAGTCAATTTTTTGTCCTAAAAAAACATGAAAAACCTTTTTCAATGACTTGTAGAGCTTTAAGAGGCAAAATGCTGCAGGCTGGCTGAGGGAGGGTGGTAGGAAGAAATAAAGACGAACTAGATGCACAGAAGTGTCTTCGTCCTGAATTTCTCTAATACATACCTAAAATGTTCCTTTCTATAATGCATGTGTTATGCCAACACTCCTCATTCCTGGAGTAGCTTTGTTACACATAGTACAGCCAAACTGTTATATAAGCTGATGACATCATTCATTCATTCACAATTACTGAACTCCTACTGTATGCCGCACACTACACCAGGGTCTGTGTATATAAAGTTGTATGAAACAAGTATTTTCACAGTAGCTTAACGTTCACACACCTACTCTGGAGGTGAAGCATTGAGGCAAAAGATCAAAGGGCTTTAGGGATGCATGCCAGAAAGCCAGGCCTCCACACCTACCCACATCTTTCTCCAGCACTTCATTCCAAATATCCAGGCTACAATTTCCTAATCCTCTATTTTGGGTTGAGGACACAATACTTTCTGATCCACTGAATTACACAATCGACTGAAATGAGACTCATGCTTCTAACTAGCACTCTTGGTCCACTGTCCATTCGGACACAGGAAGAAGGGAGTCTGAGACAAGGAAGTACCTCTCTCCCTGACTACTTAGCCTGAAAAAATGTCTGGGGAGCTATAAGGAAGGCCTAGGAGCTTCAGGGATTTCTGTGACTAGGGCATTCCTCCCCAAAAAGCAAAACCACATCAATTAACCCACTTCATTTCAGCCACTGAGCAGACATAAAATTGAAATAACTTTTAGTTACTGCCAATTTGGGATCTAAAGGAACGAATGATCCAAGCCTAAGAGGTTCCACAACCCATTATCCAACTCTACTCCATTCCTTTTAATTCTGGAAAGTATAAACTCTGGTAGCTTTGTAATGTTCTCACGACCTGGTTATAAAGAAATGTCAAAATCCACCCATCCCTTATCTAAGTCTCAGCCCCCTATTACAACTTTGAAATGTGATCATTCTCTCAATGGAAGAATCAGAAATTAATTTGATGTGTGTTGATTTTTTTTAAATTTCTAAACCCCCCCACTTTTTCCTTTCCAAAAACATCTTTATTGCTGAACCAATATCCCAGAAATAGACGTAGGATCCAGACTCCCTCACAGTCTGTCTCTGGTAAGGAAACAGCTATAAACTATAAATAAGAGCAGTGATTTCCAATCTTCTGAAATGTGCTGTATCTTATCACTGCTTAATTTTAGGTTACACTCCAGTTCTGCTTTTCTACTTTTCCGTTAGAGCGACCTGAGACCTTAGTGCCGGGCACAAAGCACTGTTCTCATTGTCCGGATAGAGTCTAGGGTCCCTAAGAGAGTAGACAACGCTGTGAACTCCCAGCCCTTCCCAGGACCTCTCCAGCCTCACCTCCCACCTCTTCTCCATTTACACTCTGCTCTCCAGGCAGACCAAATCACGGTGCAGTTCCTCTCCTGGATCTGTGCCTTGCACGGTTACAAATGCTGGATCCCTCCTGACTTGGCATCATAGTAATTAACTCACCAAGCTGTCTACCTGTCCATCTCCCCTAACTAGACTGGAACGACCAAGGATAGGGAGCATCACCTACTTGTCAACCGTGCTGGCATCTACTAGCTCAGTGCTTTGTTAAAATAATGAAGTGATGAGTGAGCCCTCCCAGGCGTGGGTCAGAGTTCCATCCTCAAGTACCTTATTGGCTTCCATACAAGATTGGGAGCTCCTCAAATGTAGGGATGGGGTCTTTCCTCACATCATCATTCCTGATCTTGTTTCCAGAACACTGTTGAATAAATACTTGTTAGATAGGTATAGGTAGCTAGCTAGCTACATGGGTGGGTGGATGGATGGATAGAGTGCGTGTGCCTTTGGGGGAGAGAAGAACAATACTAAGCACGTGTCAATGACGATGAACGTCTTCTAGAGTGCTAGGCTAGAATAAGTTGACCCTACAGCCAAACAGCCTGATCTTTCCACTTGGACTCTCTAAGTCTCAGTGCTTTCATTTGCCAATGGGGTTAATGATAGTCCCAAACCCCACAGGGCTGTTGTGAGGATTAAATGAGCTTCAGAGAAGTGCTTGACACACCTTAAGCGGGAAAATCTTGTAAACCAGGGAAACGTGTGACTGCCACTTATGGTTTTGAATCTGAAACCTCCTAGTCCTGCCAGAAATGACACATGTGGTAATTTCCTCTCGAAAGCCTGTTAGAAGACACCATTCTGAATGAATCACTGAGGCATGGAATTCAATTCCATCTAGTCACCTCGGTATTTAATCAGTTATTTTCCCAGGGAAAGAGACCAAGGTAAATGTCATAAAAACCAACTTACAGAATCTTCTAGCAGTTCCCAAACCCATACTCACATCGTGGTAATTTGCCCATAAGCCAACCACCAGAGAAACTGAACGTGAAGGAAACATACTAGCGAGTGTTCTGCCAGAGAAGGAAATTACTGGCCTTTTTTTCTTTTCCTTTTTTTTTTTTGCTTCAGAATAAAAAATGAGCATTTCAAGGATTACCATATTAAAAGGACCACACCAGGAGAATTTTTTTCCCCAGCCACCTATTTTTCAGAGAAGTTCTATTCTACAACATTTAGACCATCTCCCCACCGTCCTCCAATCCAGCTCAAGGTAGGAACTGCTGGAGGCCTGGAGCAGTGAGTCATTTGACACCTTCCTGGAAATGCACGTTACAGAGATTTTTTTTTTTTAATGCAAAGCTCATAGCCTGAAGAAAAACAGTACCTCCCACGTGTATCCACCTCCTTCTCTTAATCCTGGCCTCTCACATCCAAAAGGCTTTCAACACTTTCTTTAAAGCAGCCCAGGAATCTGCCCAATAGCCTGCTACTACTGGGCCCAATTTGTCCCGAAGTTTGCAATTAATGCAGTAATTAAAGCCCTTCTGAAGGGCTCCAGAGCCTCCAGAAGAGGCTCTCTTTCTATAGAAACACAATAGGAGGCACATTTCAAAACTATATTTCCATTGCAAACAACGTGGCAGCGTACCCAAAGAGCAAAAGGACGATAAGAAAATTATCTGGGGGATGGGGGTCCCTAAGGTGGCACTAAAGGTGGAACAGAAATTCCTTTCAGCATCATCCACGCGCTGATGTTGCTCCCGCAGCAAAGAGAACTCATCTGAAAATGGAGCAAACTAGCAGAATTAAACAGATGGGAGCCCTGGGTCACATCACACCTCTTCATTAATGCATCCAGGACGACGGCAAGGTAATACAACAAAACCACAAGAATTAAAGTTTACAAAAGAAAGAAAACCTATGCTTTTCTATATTGACTGAGAACTTAAAAGATTTAATAAAGATCGACCATAGTAATCGTTGATTTTCAAACACAGGTCAGCACCAAGAGTCCTGGGTGCAAAGCGTTAGCTCTCCGGCTCCAGACCACGTCACCCTACAGAATGGCATAAAGGCGAGCTGGTGTTGGAAGAGGCCCTGGGTTTAAAATCCAGCTCTGACTTTGACTATATTCATGGATGAGGAAGTCTGGGTCACCTATTTATATTTTCTGAGCCTGTGTTTCCTTATTATAAAATGGGGGTAACAGAGCTTTCTTACAGAACTGTTCTAAGTCTCAGGACCACTGCAGATATAGAAAGTGTCCAACCATTCACATCTGTTCCTCTCTGTGTGTTACTAAGTTTCTTTGCTTAACCAAACTTCAGTCAGCCTCCTGATCCTTCTCCGAGGTCCATCTGTGCGGTTCTTTGTAAAACCTAGTTTTATCACGAACCCTTCTAAGTCAGTTGAACAAGAACTCTCCTCCCCTCGGTATCTGATTGGTTCTGTATCCTCCACTGCACCCCCAGGTGATGTCTGATCACCCTGGCCTGTCTTCGGCAAGAATCCTTTTTGGTCATTTTAGCCAGAATCCCTATTACCCCATGATTCCTCTTAGTCATTTCCCATCCACTGCCTCCACCCTGCTACTTGCTTGGCCATAAATCCACACTCACCACTTGCCCATGCTGTACTCAGAACTGAGTCCAGTTCAATACTGAGGTCTCTTTTCCCTGCTGCAAACGTCCTGAATAAAATCTGTTTTTACCACTTAACTACTGCCCAGCTCTGGTTTCTCTTTGGCTGCCGCCCCCTGCCATTTATGGGTCCACCACCAACCTAACCACCCTCAAGAAAGCTTATTCTGAGCCTTCCAGGTAAAAATGAGCTCCACCTCCTCTGAATACTTCTATCATTTATCCATGACTTGATCATTTGACATTTTGCCAAAAATAATCTTGCAGTGTAGTTATTTTCCAAGGCCCAGATACTTCCCAATGAGACTATAAACACACTGGTCATCACCCATACTTTCTTTCTCCACCCCAGTCCCAAGCAGAGTCTCTGACCTTGATTAATTCCTCACCTATTAAGTTTTGCCAGTTGACTGTGGTGTGTTCTTTTTCCCTCTCCTGAAGATGTTAGCAACTGCCACGCCTGAATGTGCAATTCAACCACCATTTCCCTCTCCAGGTGGTTGCATCCTCCTTTGGGGTCTCTCGACTGGGCACAAAGAATCTACTAAAACAGTTAATTTTTTTCTCACTCTAATATTAACTTGAATTAAAATATAATGTATACTAACTGCTGTTTTAGAGGTTAAAGATGAAAGTTCCAGAAGACTATCGCAGGATTCTTCCTGAACTTAAATCTTAAGTTCCTGAAATCTTAATGAGCTCGTAAAACAATCCTTCCACCTGGCTCTGGAAAACTTCCCAGCCAACTTCTTAACAAACTTTCACTATCCATTATACCTTCTCTCACACATTTTCCACCTTTCCCCACGCTGGACGTGTGTTCCCAGGGATGGCTGGAGGACGTCCCTACACACAGTTAATTCCTTCACCACTCATTTAAATCATCTCTTTTTCAAAGGAACCCAACAAATCTTAGAGTGGAAAAGTACCGTGAGTTAACTGATTGCTTGTTCCCCGTAAGGGAATTCCCAGGAGTGAGAGGCCTTGACTGCGGGGGGATTAGTGCTGCTTCTCTCTGCGGGAGAAGGAAGGAAGCGGGCTCTGAGCAACGAGGGTGGTCAGGGAGAAGTTAGGTCAAAAACGACAAACGTCTACTACACTGCAAAAGAGTAGAGCATTTCTCCCTGCCTCTCTTTTCTTTGAGCCGATCAACCAGAGAATCTTGATAATTATTTTACAGGGCAAGGTCACATTCTCCTAATCAGACTTTGAGTTTTGAATGAAATAAAGTTGAAAACATCTACCCGTTCTCTTTGCTTTCTCGTTTTCTTCCCATCATCTCAACCTGCAGCTCACTCCTCTGATTTCCATCTCCAAAAAACAGAAAAGAAGGGGAAGATTGGGAGGAGAAAGCCACCCACCAGAGGAAGCAGAGCTGTACTTTGGCGAGTCCCTCACCTACTCAAAGTGTGGTACAACCTACACACCTGCCCGAAAATTACACACATCTGTGCCCTCTGCCCCATGAAAGCCCTGCTCCTAACTAGACAAGGTGCCACATAAAAGTATTTCACATTTGGAGGAAAAAAAAAAAAAAGGGCAGTAAGTCATGCTTTAAAACACTCTACTAGGTGCTGCTGGAGACCCACAGATGTGTAACCTTCAATCTCCCACCTGCAACCTAACCAGGAAAATAAGCACATGGACACCATCATCCAGAGCTAACTGCATAATGGGTACCAAACAGTGATGGTAGTAATACTGGATCCTCTCTGGACTGTGCTAGTGGCTTGAAGGTGGGAGGAAGGGTATTGATTCTGCGTCCTGCCCTTCACACCTTCCTTCCTCTCTTGGGGTTCCCTGCTGAGGGGCATGAACACAATAACTGGCATCATTTTTACAGATAGGTGGACAAGTTTAATTTTTTTGATGACTTCGAAATCCAGAACTCCTTTGGTAAACAGTGTCTGGGTACAAAGCGTAGCCACAAAGTCTCCCTGAAGTTTCCTACTTTCTCCAGTCCATCTACCCTGGAGCACGCCCACAGCCCTGCAGCAAACCAACCTCACTGAGCGCTGACACAGACCCCCGAGCATTGCGCTGGGGTTCTGGGAGGGTCCCACCCACGCTGTGCGCAGGGAAGGCCGGGGGGCCTGCCACGCATAACAGGCAAGGAGTCCCTGGGAACACAAGCCCTTTCACACTTGGCCACAGACAGGGAAACACGGCCCAGAAGGACACAGGGCCCCATGAATGACAGCCTGAATCAATCATCCGACCAACTCCTCCTAACATGGGAGGAACTTGTGAGGAGGATAGTGGGAAGAGGAACCCAAAGGATTCCCTTATTTTCTCTTCCCCCTTCCCAGCAACGAATTCTGGATTTCATTCCTCTGACCTACAACTGTTTCTATCATTCTCGAATTCATTCCATCCCAGTAATGATAACGAAGTCTAACTAAGGAAGACTCGCAGTTACCTCATGCCATTAGACACGTAGGAAATAGACACGCAGAGACGCTCCACCAGCGCCTACTACAAAGTTAGCTGGACGAGGCCCTAAAAGATGGAGAACCTGACTTTTTTTCATTTCTTTATTTACTTACTCATTCATTTATCCATCACTGCATCTGTATCACATCACCTGGATCCAGCACATTAAAACCATCTGCAGACCAAATGAGACCTAGAAATGGACAAACAGGAACCCAGGAATGCAGGGTAGCAGGTGGAACCGATAGGCATTGAAAATGCAAAGGCTGCAACATTTGTTTTGTCTTTTTGAAACAAGGCTGGAAACTACAAGCCCTAAGCCCATGACAGCCTTCTCATGACATTTTCAGGAGCCCTTCATTCACGGAGACGAATGCATTGTTTTGGAGGACAGCTCATTTTCAGTTAGCTGTGAAATATCAACCTATACAGGTTTTTAAAATTATCATTATTTTAAAATTAAGGTGAAAAGTGTTCAAATGCCACAGGGCTCCTGAGCTTGTGAAAATCTGGAAACCTCCCCCCTGACCACAAATGAACTGCCCCCTCCACCAACTGCCCAACTTAACTTGATGGCTTCATTTACCCTGGAAGCGCCAGCCCACGTCCTGTGTTGGAAAAGTCATTTGCTCTCGGAAGGTATTCTCTGGTCATTCCCTCTTCTCCTTAAAGCCCATCGTGTGGTCAGAAAAAGACAAGAACTCAGGTTAAACCCCAAGATGACCTTTTTTCCTTCTGATTTCACAAACTACTTTGGGAAAAGATGGCTTTCCGAGACCGCTGAGCCGACAGATTGTAAAATACGAATCTGCGCCATAAGGGTAAGGTTCTTATTCAGCAATGCATCCGAGTGTCTGGCTCATAATAAGTGCTCAAAGCATATTTACTGGGAAAAAAAAATGACTATGAATATGGAGATTGTAAGTAGTGCTCTGAAGACTTTGTGGGCTTTTAACACTTTGCTGAGGATTTAAAACAGTGGACATCCTTAGGACACTGCTTAGTAAAGGTCAGAACATATTGAATTAATGACTGTGTAAAGTCATATGCTATAAACTATCAATAGTTATCAATGATCCAGGGGTGAACAGGCTGCTTGGTTGGGTGATTAGTTGGAGAAGCATTTGTTTCATCCCTACATATCTACAAAGTGTTACGGATGCATTTGAAACGAATGGCATGAAAGACCCATACTTCCCTAAAATATTGCCAACTACAGGCTCTGCAGACGTAAGTTTGCCCTCACACTACAGCAACTACCTTAGGTAGCGCCTGCTGAGTTATGAGGATAAAAATTTAGAAGTTAATGCAATGTTACTTATATTCCATTTCCAAGATTCTGGTTCACTAATTCACTTAAGGCCAAGACCAGACCCAGGTAAGCTGAAGAACCTTCATTAAGATAAATAAAAGTCAGCCAGACCTCTAGGAGTGGACAGGAAATTCCTTTGATCTGCTAAGAAATGTCTGGGAGCTAAACAGATTAACATGGCATTGTAAAAGGACTTCTCATATCAACAGCTCTGAGAGTTTATTCCTTTTAAATGTAAGTAGGCAAATATTCTATCCAGCAAATAAACATACAAATGAAGAAAAGAACCAAATCACATAAACTGGGGAAATAGTAAATCATCATCATAATAGCATTACAACAAGAAGAAGAATTGTAATTATTTTCCATCTTCTAATCCAGAAGCAATAACACGTCAGATAAATTTACAATATACTTAGGTACTGCAATAGTTTTAATGGGTGGTCGCTATTAAACGTTAGTAATAAAACATGTAAAAACAGTTAAGAATGAGACCAGAGACATGAACTTCAAAGAATGATGGCCAAACAGTATCATCGAAAATAACTATGTTACTACAGACTCCCAACAGGATATGAAAAAGACCTTACCTCAAGATAAAAACAAAGGCATGTTTTCTGATAACAGCACTGAAGCCACGGTATTATTTTATTTTCTCCTACTAAAACAGAAATTACATTTCTTCCAAGGAAGAGTGTTGATATACATTTTTTCATTCCCCCCCAAAAAGAACATAGTAATAACTTCTCCCCCATTTGGTGAGGTTCTTTTGTGAGAGTTTTATTATCTCTAGTGGCAGGTGGGCCTGTGTTTGTTATACAGAAGTTATCCAAGGAAGGGGCAAATGTCTAGTATTAATTGATACACTCCCTGTTCTAATTATTTTTCCAACTCAAGATACACATATGCAACATGCTTCTACAAACGGTTTTTAACACACTCTGAAAACATAAAATGAAACAATCCCATTTACCTGAAGAGCGTTATCTTAATTAATATGCTCTCTAAAGGTTGCTTGTTTGTTTTGTTTTTTGGTTTGCCCCAGAAGAGGTGCTTTCTCCTTCCCGGGAGAAGTTCATAGATCTAAACACGTGTGACACATTTGTGACACGTTATGCCTGTATTCTGGTTAAATGTACACCTATCTTTTCTCCTCAGCTGGGTTATAAATTCCTCACACTTCTCCATATCCCACTTAACAACAACTGTACCACGCCAGGAGCAGCGAGTGATCAATAAATACGTATCTGTGGAATTAGGGAGGGCAGGGAATACGTACTATTGCTTTCATTAGTTACATTATAATGGCCATCACACACAGTGCCTTTCATTTTTCTCTAGGAGCCAAGTAGAGAAAACCTGCACTGAGTATACAAGGAAACCTTCTACCAAGACTGATTTGGTTCTGCATCCCAGCTTCACCACTCACTTAGCTGTGTGTCTTGGGCAAATACCATAACTGCACTGGGAGAGTTTCACTGGTAAAATGGGTATAATGATGGCAACCTCTGGATTATTACCAGGATGCAGTGAGATGACAAACAGGAAGAGCTTAGAACAGAATGCGCACAGCAAATAACCTCTAATCATTTGTAGTGAGAAGACAGAAAGCAGCATTATGTCCGCTTTTTGTCGTTACCAAGGTTGGTTTCCATCTTGCTCAATTCCCTAAGATGTTCTAAATGCAAAAAAATCCACTCTCGGCCCGGTTCCACAGAGCCCACAGCAAGATGGGAAATCGTCCCCAAGCCCAGAGCCTAAAACGGCTGGGCAGCCATCGTGCACTCCAGCTGAGCAAGTGGAGTCTGGCAGGTTGATCTTCCTCTATGTGTTGGAAGCGTCCCTCAAAGTCATTCTTGGATTAAAGCCATTGCAATTCCCCTCCCTGAGGGCACCTGCCCCCATCAGGGTTCAGTGTGAGGGAGTCTCCACTCTTCTCCCCGGAGAGTCTCAGACACACTCTCTCAACCCCCTTTCCACCATCTTGTCTGCCCGCATGGTACCCGCTGCTCTTCTGAGAGCATCCTTACTTGGTGTCCCATTATTACTCATTCTTGGTGCCAGTCCCGGAGTTCATCTGGATAGGGCATGTTATCATTTAACTTTTCTAGGTAAGACTTTCTTTTTTCCCCTTCACACTCAGTGTCTTTCACCTGCCAACCATCTACAGCATCCTGCAGAAAGAACCCTCGCTGCAGAGCCAGCACAGCTGAGCCTGGACACCCGCTCCTCTGTGGCCAAGCAACTTCCCAAACATGATTCACACGGAGGGAGGCTGCCTCGGGAAGCAGTGCAGCTCAGCCCTCAGAGAGCATCAGAAATACACGGAGAGCGGTAGATCTGGGGCGGACTCCTCAATCTGCCGTGTTAATGAGCACCAGGCTGGTCCAGGCTGCTGACCCACACGTCACCCTTGGAGGAGCACCCTGTTAAAGAACCTTTGGTGCCCCAGATTAAAACAACAGGAATTCGTTAAGGGAATGGAGAGCACAGCACTCACGCAGGTGATGTTCATCTTTACTTCCGCCTCTGCTGCTACTTCCTGCCGTGTCCCCAGCTACACTGCATCCTCCCTGCCTCCAATCAGGCTCCATGGTGACTACTACCCCTTACTCTCCCAATTAGCATAAATAGGGCACTTACTATGACCTAGGTGCTCGAACTACACTATCACAGCCCACACTCCCTCATCTCTAAGAGAGACACAGTATTTGCATTGTGCATCAAGTTTAGAACCATCAAGGAATGTTCCCAAGGTCACAAGCGATGGAGGTAGGTCCAGGGAGCAAGGCCTGACCCTTAAGCTGGGTGCTAAGTCCACGCCGGCCTCCAGATCGTCCCTTTTGGACCCCATCCGGTCTCATTTCCTTCCCAGAGAAAGATTAATGTCCATGTGTGGTGTCCGCTCATTCAGACACGCACTTGTTAGCACAGACCTTTTAGAGAAACGATATCAACTCTTAACAGGATAACCTGGCTTGTTCGTTGCCATCTGTTGAAGACACGGTTTTGCCCAAGTGGATCTGACTTCAACACCCTCAAAATGCATCCAGTTCTCCCCACCCAATCACCCATCTGGACACTCTCTGAAGATAAATAGGAAAGTGTCCACTAGCAAACGTGGGTGCCCCCCACGACAGAGAGGGTAAGATGGCCCTGCTCAAAGGAAGGCGTCACTAGAATTCTCCCCGACTGCATTGCTCCAATCCTCGTCATGGTTCTAACAGAGGAAATCAAATGACCTGAATGCAAAAAGATGTTCTGCCTCCCAGCAGCTGCCTGACCTTTAAAGTTCTGCAAACCTCTTTGAATCTTGAGTTAAAATTGGAATAGAGTGATATACCTCGCAAGACGGTGTTCAGGAATAAAGGAGGTAAAATATGTGAAGAATGTTTGGCACATTCGAGAAACTCAGTCAGTTCTAATCCTCTCTTTTCTTACCCAGCTTCTGATTTTCCAGAAAAGCCTCAGTTTTACGCATTGAAAACACATTAGGGACCCCAGATTGCCTGAAGACAGTTCCCAAAACGCAGAGTCTCAGGACAAAACCCTGGACCAAATGAATTATCAGCTCCAGGAGTTAAGCCCAGGGATCTGTATACTCTAATGTACAAACCCTGCTTGCAAGCCACCTGTTTGTCCAAGATCAGAACATTCGGTCCAAAAACCCACGTGTGGTTCTACGGGGTGAATTAGACCAAGGGGGATGCTGCTGAGGTCAAAGGTTTCAGAGCTGTTCTTCCTATTTTTTTGGAGATTTCCTTTTCATCCCTTCCTCCATTCCTTTTGATCTATAAAGGCACAGTCTTCATAAATCTGATTCTTAGCTTACGTACGCTGTATTAAAATCAGGCAAACCCAGTGCAAAAGAAATCCTTGCACGAAAACACTATTATTGCACAGAAAGTAAACAAAGGAAAACAGGAAATTCAAAACCATTCCTCCTATGGTAGCTCCAAGTCCTCCTGCAAATACAGGTATGAATGCATCAATTCAGCAGCCGACTAGACAGTAAAAAGACTGTATACAGACGGGCAGGAGAAATGCATTCAGTTACTGTCAGAACAATAACTTTGCATTTCCTGACTGGCGCTCGATAACATGCCCAGTCAGAGCTTCAGATAGAGGTAGCTCTAATACATGGTCCGAGGACCTTTAGACTCAAATATGTTTTTAAATTAGATTGACAAATGTCACTTCTCAAGTTCTTACGTGACTAAGCATTAAATTCCCATAGGACCCAGGTACCTAGTAGAGAGACAGTAGTTAGTTCTCAAGTCAGCGTGTCAGGAAATATTTGAACCATTATCTGTCACTGAAGCGGCTTACATGGTACACAGAACTCTTAGCCAAGGGGAAAAACACTAATAAAAGGGTGACCTTCAGCAACACTTTAGTTACACTATACGTAACAATTTGATGATTTTTTAAAAAATCATATCTTTATACAAACTACCTATTAGATCCTTCAAGTATAGTCGTTCTTCCCAACCCCATGTCAAAAAAAGGTCGCGTTTTTATATATTTATTCATTATTTATTTTTGGCTACGTCGGGTCTTTGTTGCTGCACGTGGTCTTTCTCTAGTTGCGGCGAGCGGGGGCTACTCTTCCTTGTGGTATGCGGACTTCTCATTGCGGTGGCTTCTCTTGTTGCAGAGCACGGGCTCTAGGCGTGTGGGCTTCAGTACTTGCAGCACACGGGCTCAGTAGTTGTGGCTCACTGGCTTCAGTAGTTGTGGGTCGCTGGCGTCACTAGTTGTGGCTCACCAGCTTCAGGAGTTGTGGCTCGCAGGCTCAGTAGTTGTGGCACACGGGCTTAGTTACTCCGCAGCATGTGGGATCTTCCCGGGCCAGGGCTCGAACCCGTGTCCCCTGCATTGGCAGGCAGATTCTTAACCACTGCACCACCAGGGAAGTCCTGGTTGCGTTTTTAAAATGGCTTCCTGCTGCCTAGGTTCAAATAAATAAAAATATTGCTGAAAGCCAGTCCTGATAACCCAGAAGCTGGCCACGAGTACTTCAACCCACCCCTGTCTGGAGCCCACCCCTGGCACTTGGCCAGAGCTCTTTACAAAGCCTCCATGCTGTTAACAAACTAGGTGCACTTTAAAATGCAAAAAATGGTACAAATGCACTTATTTACAAAACAAAAATAGTCACAGATGTAGAAAACAAACTTATGGTTACCATGGGGGAAAGCAGGGGCAGGGGAGATAAACTGGGAGATCGGGATTGACAAATACACACTACTATATATAAAGTAGATGATTAATCAGGACCTACTGTATAGCACAAGGAACTCTACTCAATACTCTGTGATGACCTATATGGGAAAAGAATCTAAAAAAGAGTGGATAGATGTATACGTGTAACTGATTCACTTTGCTGTACACATGAAACTAACAACATTGTAAATCAACTATACTCCAATCAATTCTTAAAAATAAGAAATAATAAAATGCAAAGCGTTTGGCAGCAGTCAGCACTCAGGAAGTGCTGCTCTGGGCAGGCTCTCCCTTCCCCACCTTCCGAAATTATTTTTCTAGGGACACAGCTGACCACTTCTTCCATCCTGATTCCTTGCTAAGTCTTCCTTTCCCTTCTCTGGTTTCTCCCTCCCTGTCACCTCTGGCCCCTCCTCTGTCTCACCATTAAAGGTTGCTGTTCTTCATGCTTCATCTTCTCCTCACCTTTCCTCACCCTTTACCCACTCTCCCTCAAGCAACTGTATCTATTCCCTGGGGACAGAAATAACCATGTCCTTGTCCAAAACTCCCACGTTCCTAAATCCAAATCAGACTCCTTTTTCTGAGTTCCATCCATCCAAGTGCTGACTTGGCATTTCCATTTGGACGGATCAAAAACACAGTAAGCTTCACCCTCCTTCTGCAGCATTCCCCACCCCCTTCCTAACGCGCACACAAGGGCTCGTACCAGAAACCCAGGGGTCAGCCTCTACATCCCCCTTTACAGGCAATCCCCCTTCATAACCAAGATGAAGAGATGCCTCCAAAACCATCTCGAATCCTCTTGCTTCTCTTCATCCCTCCTGCTCCCTCTCTAGAGTGAGCCCACATCCTCATCCCACTTGGAGCCCCAACTTCCCTGTAGGCACCCAACATCCCTTTTGCTCTCCGTTCTCTGCACAACAGCCAGTTGTGATATTTTCAAAATGGAAATTTTATAACTGATGTACTTAAAAACCCTCCAGTGGTTTCCTAGGCTTCTACGACAAAGTCAAGAACCCTAAAAATGCCAAAATTATCTGATTTTTCTCCTCACCTCTCAGACCTCAGTCTTGCTTCCTTTGCACCGACAGCCCTCTCTGCTTTTCCTCTTCCCTGCATCAGGAATAGAAATGTCCTTCTCTCTCCCCACTCCCATCAGAAATGTCTCTCAAGGAGACTTTCTGATATCTTTCAA
Organism: Pseudorca crassidens; assembly: GCF_039906515.1. Classification (NCBI taxonomy): domain Eukaryota; kingdom Metazoa; phylum Chordata; class Mammalia; order Artiodactyla; family Delphinidae; genus Pseudorca; species Pseudorca crassidens. The sequence continues at coordinate 13,745,537 of NC_090316.1, forward strand.
ACTAAGTTAGAGTCTTCTGTTCTACATTCTCATGATACCTTGTACTTTTTCCCCTATAAAAACTTAGCACAATTATATATATATTATATATATATATATATAATATATATCACAATCCTTTATGTAACTGTTCATTCTACCCTATTGGCTCGAAAGAGCCATGCCTAATTTCTTCATCACCAGGATTCCAGAAAGCAGTAGAAAGACTAGCAAATAATGGATGCCCAATAAATATTTGCTGAAGCAGTAAATTAGTAAAGCGTACTCACTGCTTCTCCTTTTCTATCAGTTACCTACACTGTTAAGCGATCTCATGATTCTCGTAATTCATTTAAGCAACATCCTCAGAACGGCCCCTACAGTCTCTCTCACAGGTCAGGAGTGCCTAAATCTAAGAGGAAAGGAATAGGACTTGGGGGGCTACACAAATTGATTGAAGAAGTGGTAAATTAACGACAAATTTCTAATCCATTTGAATGAATGAACAGATACGTCCTTGACTGACCTGCAGGTAGGACACTGCCTTAAGCTGTTCTGGAACCCAAGAACCTCGTGGAGCCAAATGGCCCATGACGAGGATGAGGGTGAAGAAGAGTACCACACATACATGATTAGTCTCTACCCTTTACACATAATCTTTCTTAGTTTTGTTTTTTGTCCCGCCATGTGGCATGTGGGATCTTCGTTCCCCAACTAGGGACCGAACCCACACCCCCTGATGTGGAAGCACGGAGTCTTAACCACTGGACCACCAGGGACGTCCCTACACATAATTCTTAAGTATCCTCTTTATATTCTCAATATTTAATAAAAAATTTTAAGAGCACAACAATAACGTGCACGATGTAGATGCACAAAAGACTAATTATTTTACACAACTTCACAACCATGCAGTTATTGTCTCCGTTCACCTGTTATGAGTTGGTTCCTTTTCCTCCTGGGCTGCACAAAGGACGCACAGGCATACAACCAGCACATCATAAAATCACCAACAATCCTCACTAACAGGAAGTAGGTGGATAATATTGGCAACTTAATCATTTTCATGGACTTTTCGATAGTATTTTAAAAAGAAATATTACTGAGTACATAATGACAGTTATTTAGCAAGTTCCTGGAAATACAACAATGAAAAAAGTTAATAAAAGTGATTTAAAATGGTGGAACGATTACTCATCAATACAGTTCATACACTGGGCAGGTTGGACCTAACCATTTTGCTTTCTACGGGGAGCTTGACCAGCCATTTTTAATTTATCCCACTAAGTAATGTGATCATGAAACCCAATTAAGTCGGCAGGGATAAAGCCTGAGAGTATTTCTCCACGGCCCCTATATCAAAATGATTTGTTAAACACAGAGCTTTAAAAGGCATCCTCAACATGCCAGTGAAAGGCAGTGACTATGGCCTGACCCTCTGCATTTCCAGTGGTAGGAGATGAAATCAGACATAGTGAGCATCATACCTTTAAGTGTTAGCGCAAAACCTTTGAGATTTAGTGAAGTAAGACAGAGAAATATTGTATGATATCACTCATACGGAGAATCTTAAAAAAAAATGATACAAATGAACTTATTTATAAAACAGAAACAGACTCAGAGAACTTATGGTTACCAGGGGGGAAGAGTTGGGGGAGGAATAGTTTAGGGAGTTGAGGACTGACATGTACACGCTGCTATAAAGGAAAAAAATAAAGTGAATAACCAACAAAGACCTACTGTATAGCGCAGGGAACTCGTCTCAGTATTACGTAACAACCTGAATGGGAAAAGAATTTGAAAAAGGATAGATACATGTATACGTATAACTGAATCACTTTGCTGGCAACCCAAAACACAACACTATTAATCGACTATACTCCAATATAAAATAAAATGTTAAAAAAAAAAAAGATTTAATGCAAAACCAACCTGCAAAATGTGAAGTTGAACACAAGACAGAGCACATAGCTCACATGGTATTTATCTACCGTGAACATGGATGGCTGTGATGTCTGCTCTGCATGTAACTATTCGGCTCACCCACTGCAATGAGGCAGCAAAAGGCAAATCTGTCTCCTTTCCGAAGGACAGCTGAGCCATTAGGAATAAAATGACCATTGCAAATTGGAACCCTGCCTATTTCAACCAATTTGGTCGGAAGTGAGGTTCAGCTATGCCTCAGGTGTCAGCACCCGTCTCTTTCAGAGGAAAGGAAAGACTAGAATATCTTGTGTCTGTCTACTCACCGGCAGAAATGAACTATTGAATTTGCACTGTAATATATTTGGGGTACCATTTGTTACAGCAGTTGGCCTACCCTAACTAGTACATCTACTATGAGAAAGGCAATGCTCAAAAGGGACCAATTCCCTTAAGTAAGATTCAGTCTTTGTCAGTATTTCTATTAAAAACAGCATGTATTCCTTTTCCTTATTAAAAGGAATACATAATCACTATAGAAATTCTAGAAATACACATGAAATTCCTAAAATCAATCATTCTAATGCCTAACTAACATTTTTTTATATAGATTTCCAGGCTTTTATTTCTCTTTAGATTGACAGATGGATATAAATAGATAGGTAATAGTAAAAGCAATTATACAGTCTGCACTATATTTTTTCACTTGACAATACACAATGAATGTATCTATAAGTCATTATACTTTCTTCTACAACAAGATTCTTAAAGACAACACAATCCATTATATAGCCATACAGTTTTATGTAACCATCCTCCCACTGAAGGACATAGTCTGGTACAACGGGTAGCAAGGGCACAGAAAGTAGATAGAGAAGCAGACCGTTCTGGGGAAGAACGAACTGTAGGTGTAAATGTAAACATCCCTCCAGCCACTTGGCACGTGGGGAGCCATGCCGTCAGTGTAGCACAGGGTTCCAGGTAGGAGAAGAAATTGGATAAGAACACTTGGATAAAAGGTGAATGCCTTCTAAGCCATCCTAAGGAGTTCAGATTTTATCCTGATGGCAGCTGAAGAGGTTTAAGCAAGGGTATATAGTACCATCTTTTCTGCTTTGGAAAGATCATTAGCAATAGTTCAGAGAATGAATTTAAGACGAGGAGAATCCCTAAGCAAAGATAAGAGGCTGTTCCAATAAGGCTGAGAACTGCTACAGAAACAGTGGAGTTGGGGTAGAAGGGGGGGGTCTGAGATGTGTTAAGGAGGTAGAATCAATGAGATCTGGTCACCAAATGGATATGGGGCAGAAGCAGAGGTTTCCGGTTGGGCTAACTAGGAAGACACTGATGCTACCACATGGTGAGGAGTTAACTAAGCTCTTATGAGCACTTACTACTCTATGTGGCATAGAATAAGCTGTCACTCCAGGAAGCCACTGGTAGTAACAGCAGTGACTGTAATAGGAGTCGCGATAGCAGTTTCATCATTAGTATCCAGGTGTCCAGACGGACTGCCAGGGGACATGATGAGATCTGTTCAATGTGTTTACTGTGAAGTGTCTGTAGGACATTTGGGTGGGTTATCTGGTAAGTGCTTGAATATACTGATCTGGAGCCAGAAAATAGGGCCTGGGCTAGAGATATGGACCTAGGAGCCATGGTTTCTAAGCACCATTAGATCTGCTGGAATAGCTGAACTCATCAGAGGCAAAGGAAGGAGCAAAACAAAACTAGACACGACGCAGTTGAGTCGTGCCCGGCCCGTGTGGCACTGCCAACGCCTCTTCATGCAGTGATTTTAAAAGATCCAATTATTTCTCATCTGACAACTTGCTTCTGTATTGCTCCTTCTACTCACAAAGGGACTAAAATCTATCATCTTCTGGCCCCAACCATAAATATCATAAGCTGAGAAAGGTCTTTTAACCCAATTCTGCATGAAGGTGGGAACTCTCTCCCCACCATCATCAGAACTGGTACCATCTGGCTGGAAACCAGGATTTCCCTACTCTCTGCGCTGGTCTCGTCCATTTCCACAACAGCACTAATGATTAAAAACCTAAAACAGTGTCAGACTTACACTGTTAAAATAGATAAATTAAAATTCATAGTAAAGTAAAAAATCTTCTTTGTCATTTTATAAAACAAATGACTGAACTTCTTGCTTTAAAAGTTTACAGTTGTAAATTAATATATTAATCATACTTTATAGCTTCAAAGACAGTATCTGCTTTTTGAAAAGACGATGCTCATGAACACAAATAACTACTCTTTGACAGTGTAATAAAATGACCCAAAAGGCAAGGGAGGCGAAAAGCTTTGGAGGAAAAGGGGAGACGCTTTTTCACTCTACTTAAGCTGTCACTCCTCTTTCGGAGTGTCCAAAAGTTTCACAATTGTTTTTCCATGACTCTTCTCCACAGAACAAGACTAAAATGAGGAGAGAGGGAAAGAAAAGCTCCTCGGGCAGTAGCAGAAGGGGTTTGCATGTTGGGTCATTTCTGAGATGAGAACCAGATGCAGATTGAATGGACCATGGAAAGCTCTTTACTTCCACCTTCTCATGCTGCATATTAGGGAACTGAGGCCCAAAGAGGTAAAGTTACTCACCCCAAACCACCCAGGTACTAAACTACAAAGCTAGAAGTGGAAAGGAGTTCTCCTGACTCTAAGGCTGGGGCACTTTTCACTTGTGAATAAGCTGAGGACACCCCAAGTGTCTGACTGCAAGGATACTGTGGTCTCCCAGGTGAGGCAAGACATTCACAGCTAGAAAAACTGTTAAACACATCAGTTTTTAAAAATCAAAGATAACATAAGGGAAATTTGAAATGCACCACGTATAAAGTATGGAGTAAAACATACTTTATATGGTGCTCTGTATTCAAAGGCTAGAGAGTATTTCTGGCAGGATCATTATTAGGACTGTTGTGGAAGCAGTAGGATATAGCTGTCCCTTAAAGGAGACATAGAATTTCTGTGGACAGAAATGAGGGAAGAAGCAGACCCAGGCAGAGGAAGTGGCATATGTAAAAACTAGAGGATTAGGGCTTCCCTGGTGGTGCAGTGGTTAAGAGTCCGCCTGCCGATGCAGGGTACACGGGTTCGTGCCCCGGTCCGGGAAGATCCCACACGCCGCGGAGCGGCTGGGCCCGTGAGCCATGGCCGCTGAGCCTGCGCGTCTGGAGCCTGTGCTCCACAACGGCAGAGGCCGCAGCAGTGAGAGGCCCGTGTACCGCAAAAAAAAACACAAAAAACTAGAGGATTAGGAAAGTACACGGCCTGTTCATGAAGCAGCCTGGATAAAATCGTTCACATAGTACAAGTGACAAAGATTAGGCTCGGTTTGGACTAAGGAGGACCCTGAACGTCAGGGTCTAGAGGTAACTATGATGCATCCATTGAAAGTTTGAGCAGAAAAAGAGGTCTCGTAAAAGTAGTATTTTAGAGCGATTCGTCCTCCAGTGCAGGGTTTAACGAAAGTCAGTTTGCAGCAATGGACAGAACAGAGGCAGGGAAATTATAAAAAAGGAAACTTAATGAATAAATAAAAATTAAAAGATGCTGATACTAATCCGGGTATGATAAGGAGTCTCTCTGGACCATGTTGATAGCAATATGAATAGTGACTAGAGGCTAACTTTAACCTTTAAACCTTTTATTGGTTTTTATTAAGCTATTATCTATTGTAATTTCGTTATTTGGTGGCTTCAGATTCAGGAGCCTAAATGCTGGGTAAATTAAGAGATGGACAGATGAACACCTCTGTTTCTGGGAACTTTTGTTTATTAATGACAGTGTAATTAGAAGCACTAACTTTGAATAGAAAACAACAACAATACAAAAACTGCTCATCACCACTTCACACCCATCAGGATGCCTATCATCAAACCAATAGAAAATAATACACATTGGCGGGAACGTGAAGACATTGGAACCCTTGTGCATTGCCGGTGGGAATGTAAAATGGTACAGCTACTGTGGAAAACAGCATGGCAGTTCTTCCAAAAATTAAACATCAAATTACCATATGATCCAGCAATTCCACTTCTGGATATGTATCCAGAAGAATTGAAAGCAGGGTCTCGAACAGATATTTGTACACCCATGTTCATAGCAGCATTATTGACAACAGCCAAAAGGTAGAAACAACCCAAGTGTCCACTGACAGATAAACAATGTGGTACATACATGCAATGGAATATTATTCAGCCTTCAAACAGAATGAAATTCTGACACATGCTACAACATAGATGAGTCTCAAATTCATTATGCCGAGGGAAATAGCCAGTAACAAAAAGGCAAATACTGTGTGGTTCCACTAAAAGGAGGTAAAATAGAGTCAAATTATGGAGACAAATCAGAACGGTAGTTGCCAGGGGCTGGAGGAGAGCGAATAGGGAATTCTTGTTTAATTGGTTTGGAGTTTCAGTTTGGGAAGATGACAAACTTTTGGAGATCGATGGTGGTGATGGTGGCATGTGAATACTTAATGCCACTGAACTGCAACTTAGAAATAACTTAAATGGTGACTTTTATGTTATTACAACTTGGGGGAAAAACACACTCACCAGAATAAGACTGTGGTCCAAAAATGCTTGACTTTCTAATAAAATTCCCACTGCAATGAAAGAAAAGTTGCCACGATTTCTGAGGAAAAGATGTGAGCCATCTCAGTGGATGGGAATGAGGACCTCGGAGGAAAGAGTATCTCAGAGGTGTCCAGACTTGCAAAGAAATAGAGAGCCGGGGAAATTTCAAAGCTGTGGTCCTTGTGTGCTGATGGCATGACAATGAACTCTTGAGTGGAACATCTCCATCCAGGCAGCCACCGAAGGGCCTCCACTTTCAGAATCACCTCCCGAGGACCAAGTCTAATGACCAATTTTACCTGAAACAACGACAGCTACCCTTCTCCTCCTCAGTAGACAGAACCTCCTCTCCAGGTCTGCACTGAGTTGCAGCCAGGATGCTCCCTGCGGTAGAAGAAAATGCCACCACCGCATCTGCTGCTTCACAGATGACACATCGCCCGTGGTGTCCCCAAGGTCGACCAAAAAAGTGGAGGAAAAGGATCTCATTGTTCACCAGAGCCCACATGGACAGGCGCCGTCCCACCTACATTCTAACCAAGAGCTGACTGGATGTTCACGACAAAGGAAAGAAAAAGTGAAAAGTAAGTCATCCAAAATCTTTTCTTATTATTTCTGAGGGATACAAGCAGTCTTTTCCATCCTCAGTTACAAGAACTGCACTTACAGGGCTGACGTGGTGAAACACCTTGGGGGAGATCAGGGAGAACACAGAATTCCTGAGAGCTGAGATCTAGTACCCAAAACAAAATTGGTTGGGATGATTTGGTAATGGATCTGCTCAAAACAGTGGCAGGGATCCATTGACAATCGAAAACCCCTTTTGTGCTTGGAAGTCTTTACAACACAGGGAATTCTGTTCCCCAGCTGGGGCTATAGAGTACACAGAATACAGAATACTAAAATCCAGGAATAAGTTATGAAAAAAACAAATTTTAGGAAATTAAATAACCTTTCTTGGAAGCCCAAAGGTTGATCCAGAGGAGGAAATGGTGTCCTGACAGGATGTGGTTCTAAATGCTACTTCCTACAAAGAGGCTAGCTCACCAAATTAGAGAGCTGAAGAGAAAGAATCAGAGGTTTTGTTTGTTTTCTCCAAAATTCAGCCTAGAACAGTGATTGCCACCATCCAACACCATCCAACAAGCATCCAGGATGCTTCGTTCATTTATTCATTTGATTATTTAACACGTATTTAACCCACACGGGTCAGGCAACATGTGTCTATCACAGAGGGAAAAAAAGACACAAACTCAACGAGTAATAGTTATAACCCAGTGGTCTTAGAAAGCCCCTCAATTTTTTAGCTTCTTTTGCCTTAACAGCAATTTGCAGACTAGAGACAAATGTTTGGGACAACAGTATTACTGCTGTGACTTTCCTAATGCAGCAAAGCAGAGAGGGCTTCACCTCTCGATCATGACCCCTCCATGCCCTGGGCTCACGGGTGTGCCCACCACCAAGATCCTAGGGCTCACATCAGGCATGTTCCCTTGTGCTGGGCTCTGTTCAGCTCACACTTGGTGGCACAGCAGAGCGAAAGAAGTAATTCCCTCCCCTAGGCTCTGGGCATGACCTCCTAAACCTGGCCCCTAGCTCCAGAAGCAGGCAGCACTCGGAGCTGTGCTCTTCTAGTCCCCAGCACACTGACTGGGGCAGATCTCCAAAGCCGGGCTTTGTAGCGGGGAAGCCCCTGAAATAGAGATGCAATGCGGGTTACCATCTATGTCTTCATGGGAGGAACAAAGAGCCTATCAGGAACTGAAAGACACCTATTGTAAATTCACATCTTTTTTTTTTTTTTTTTTGCACCGTGCAGCTTGCAGGATTCTCAGTTCCCTGAGCAGGGATTGAACCCAGGCCCTGACAGTGAAAGCCCAGAATCCTAACCACTAGGCCACCAGGGAACTCCCAACATTCACGTCTTGTGATCTAGGACCTCCATATTCTGACACACTTAGACCCAGACAGCGGAATTCCAAGGTGTCAAGAGAAGACTTGTCAGTGTGACGATGAGCAAGCATCAATACATCCTTTGCTCTCTTGAAGACTCAGATCCACTGATGGGCCCCATCGTTTACCTAAAGCTTTACCCTGCAGTGTCCTCACAAAGGAAATAGAGATGAAGGGAAGACACAGCTGAAGCCTGAGTTAGGAACTGATACCTCTGTCTCCCCTGTACCATCCAAGCTGTGAGTCAACTTTTTGTTTTTTTAGTTATTTAAAAAAAAAAAAAAAAAAAACAGGATATAAATTGGGCTAGGTCCTGATGGGGAGAATCAAGGTTAGGATACAGTTTCTCAGGAAACTATTTTCCAAAGGGAAAAATATCCTGGTTCTCTGGAAGACTAAAAAAATAATGTCAATTACCACTTAGGCATCTCTTTCTAGGATGGCTGGGTGGCAAGTCTGTGTTGGGGGGACTATTTCCTAACATTCAGATCTACGCCAAGCAGAGATTCGTCAACCCATTTTAAGCTTTCAACTTCACCAGAATTTCTTTTTCTTTAAATCTTCTTCGACCTGTACGGATCATTTGCAGATGGAGAGTCAGGAGACAAGCCTTCAGAAACAGGCTTAACTCAAGCCCATCACCGCCCTAAACAATATGAAAACACAGTACTACGAAATACAGCCTCTCAACTAGCACTTAATAAGACTTAGGTCTGAATTCTGTAAATGTGCAAATAATTCAACTTTACATTTTAAAATGTGACAGGCGGTATCACTAATCAGCTGTTCAAGTATTAGAAAGTGACTGAAATTTGGGACGGGGCTAGGTCATACATTCTTTCATAATGTTACTTTCATTTTAACTTAAATTTCCTGATAACGTAACAGCCCAGAGTAAAATGTGCATGCGCAAATTTAGAGCATTCATACTTGAATGGAAAACTGTCTACAAAGTGAGGACATTAAAGATTCGTTTCTCACCTTCTTATGAAAACTTTGACGAAAACATGTTGTTACACTATTGTTTTTGGTAACAAATTGCATGAGTCCATAAGAGCCCTAATTATTTTTTTAACCTTTTGTTTTCTTTACAAACTTTTTTCATTATATACTTTCAATGACTGTAATAATACATGAATCCCTACCACTGTTTCTCATTATATACTTTGTTTTCATTATCATTCATTTATATAAGGCTAATCAAGATACCCATTCAATCAGAATTACCTACACACATAATGTTTCCACATCATTTGAGCATATCAAAAACAACCAAACAAAAAACCTAAGTATTGCTAAGTACTGAGGGCAGATGAGAGTTTCAAGATCTTTGGACACCTGGCCAGTTCATCACTTGTCACTGAAATTTAAAAATAGGTTTTAAAAGATGTTATGTTTATAATTAAGAAAAAAATAACAGGAAGAAAATGGGCATCGAAGCAAAGGAGATTTCCTGAACAATGAATAGATTGCATTTGACAAGGGCAATAACCCACCCAATCATGTCTTTTGCTCTCATTTGCTATAAATATACAGGCCAGCGGAAGCACAGCCCATTGTTTTGACCCTCAGGGCTGTTTAAGCTTCCTGCTCTTACCTAATACATTAAGACATATGGTAAAACTTTCCCTAGATCCAGAGGATTTATAGATCTCCCACAACTTGATGAGAACGATCCCCTAGTGCCTATAATATACTGATTCAGATATTTAAATTCACCTTTTAAAATATTTTTAGTCCAAAGAGTTGTTTTCCCAAAGGACCCATCTTGGTTTCATTTTTTAAAATAAATATATATAAATACATACACGGTTTCTCTACTCAACAGAAAGAAGTGTTTTAAATACAGTACAGAATTGACAGTAAGATTTATACAGTTTAGAGAGCGCCATCACAAGCACTTGGGAAATTACATTTACACATTTATGAAAGACAAGTAGCCAAGCTGTATCTGTTCCTATTGCTCTACCCTTAATATAGCTTTTATTAAGAATAATTCTCTTCAATAGTTGGCTGGAAAATCCCTGCAGCATTTCTGTCATTTTCATAACACCATAAGGTCAGCACACTTTATGAAACAGTTATTGAGGACATGAGAAAAAGAAAGACGTTGATCATAAATATCTGACAAACATGTTTGCATTATTACACATTCCAATATGATATAATATACTGAATATTTAGATTGGCTTGTAAGAACACAACTGATGTACAAATCTTGCATGGCCCAATTATAGATGTTATTCAACATCAGTATTTTTACTCCTTTTTGGGAATCAGTTACAGCCTAGTATAACCGCAATGCTTTGAAACCTAGAAGTGTAGTACATCAAACAATGATTTGTTTGAATAATGGCAATTTAATTGCACAGCAAATTATTCTCCATTCCAATAAATATAAAACCTAGAAATGTCTTAGCCTGTGTAGTGAGCAAGAGAGAAAGCAAAGACTGGGAAGAATTTAACTGTAAAGGAAGTATAGTTCACACAAACCTCCAACATAAAGCAAACAAGCTATGAGGTTCTGTGTTGTCACCTCAAATACACTACACAGTTTTTGTTTCCAGAAGTCCATTGTTCAGAGGAGAGCTTCTTTTTATACAGACTCTACTCAGGAGTTTCTCTTAGATGGGGAGAGGGGACGGGGCGGAGAGAAAAAATAATTCAGGGAAGACTTCAAGTAGCTCAACCCTAAGGCTAATCTGTTGCACGTGTCGTTTCTACACTAGGAAGCAACTTGTAGGAAACAACACTGCAGCTGAGCAAAGGAGAGCTGGAAACTGTTGCCCTGGGTACGGTATCACAAAATGACTTGGCTATATCCCCTCTCCAGCCTAGCATCAGGGCTCAGGCAGGAACAACCATCGCGCCCCCAGGGCAGCTTCGTGTGGTTAGATAAGAACCCTCTGCTCCATCACTCTCCCTGAAATCTCCTGACCAGAAGCACACAGAAGCAGCTCAACCACGACAAATCAGTCCCTATTCTCTCTGTACATTTTTTTTTGCCCAATTTGTGTTCCTTTGCCTGGTAAGTTCTGAATGGCACTGTTAAACCAGACCACACAACTGGAAGAATTCACAAGTTTTCACACACATACACACTTTTACACCCCATATTCCAAGTATGGACTTACTGAGTTTCCTTATATAAAACAGCTTATACTATTTACTTATAGCCTACAATGTCACAATAACTACTATGTTCGTAAAAATCCAAGAGAAACTTTGAGCACGATTTCAGTTAGTCTTTAGCTCAACCTATTAAAGTTTCACGCGGTATCGTAATTTAAAGTACGTAACCCTAAAATCACCAAACATACACAATAATTACACAAACCTGAAGCAGTAACTTCATGATTTCTTAATCTACTACATTACACGCAGGAGATTTCCAGTTCATTTAAAAAAACAACCCTGCTTTGTTTAGCATGCCACAACTTACAACTAGGTATTTCCTTTGACTGGCAAACAAAAAGGCAAGACTACCTTTAGTGAAGCTTTTTCGGCTTAGAAGCACGAAAATAGTATTTCTCCAGACAACATGAATTTTCCATTTCCAAGCGTCCTCTGGACACTTATAAGAAGTTTACCCCTGAAAGCTGACATCTCCTTCTAGTTTGAAGGCGTAACTAACACCATGGCTTATCTAGCAACACTCCACCCCCCATCCTAGGCATCAGTGCCAACTACGATCCCCTCTATATTAACTTCCACCATGTGCAGTAAGTGATCCACCACTCATATGGTTTGGGGTAAAAGCAAAATCCTTCCTGAACGGCATACAATAAAACACGTGAAAATGGGATGACAGCGTGGCTTAAAATGTTTTGTTTCAGATTCTCTAACAGAATAACATATGATGCAGTTCAATGGTGAGGAGCTTTTGTGTTTCCTAATAAAGACAGCTCCCAGCAGAGAGTTTCCCATGTTTTATAGTGACATCTATCAGCCAGACCCGGGGAATCCCAACATCACTCAGCTTTCTTCAGCACCACTGTTTGAGAACAGCTTCCGGCCACAGAGTGGTGCAATCTTAACAGGTCTCTGGCGCACAAAGTGCATTGTGAAAATAAGGCAATGGAGGATAAGCAATGCTCTTCCCTGACATCAAAACCAAATCGTTAGGCATCAATTAACCGCAGGCTACAAGCATCAGAAATGCTCATCAGAAATTTAAATAACCATCACCTGATACGAATTGAAAACAGCTGACGCACTGTACATCACAGGCGGACCCAGCATGGCATGGTGCTGAGTTTTGTAAAAATTCAATTAACCCAACCATCTATCAGATGGATACATCAAGACCAGGGGAAAACTATTACTCACGTTAGAATCTGTGATGTGTAATCATGTTAATTTTTGGTTTGAGAAGAAACCCCCTATGTTTTAGTGATTACATGATCATCAGGAAATTACACAAATATTTAGAACCTAGAAATTACTTTATGAATGGCATAAACGTAATGCTACTTCAGAAATGTAATCAGCTTATCAGCTGATTTCTCGGACCTGATAATACTAAGGAGACCTGGGAAGAACCCTTTGCAGTGGTAAAATCGGGAAAGGTCTTTGAAACACGATTGCTAAACTTATCTTCCGAAATTCTCCTTAAGGGCCTACACATGCGAAGCTCCATAATGACACTCATCTGTTCTGACGCCCTGACGTGCCAAAGCATACTCCAAACGAAAATACTATGAAAACAAAAATTCTTGACATGATGTCAGCAGAAAGAAAACACCCAACTTTATATACTTCTCACATACACATTTTCACAAGGTGCAGACTGCACCTGTCTGTTCAGACAATGAGTTCGCCAAAAACTCTGCCACATCGCAAGGGGAATCGCAGTGCTCTGTCCTTTTCTTGTTGGACTCTCCATAGACGACACAAACCCCTGACCAAGTCCACACTCCGGACTCGAAGTGATGGGAAGACTTTACAGTCCTGTCCGACTCACCTTTCCTCCTTCAGAGGAAAAGCCCCACACGGCTGCCCTTAACAGCAACTCCTAACGAAAGAGTTCAAGAAGGCACGCGCAAGAAAGCAGCCGGCCCATTTCCATTCTACTTGGCGAACGAAACCCCAAGGAATTAAAAAGTTTGAGGCGGCCCCAACCGAGGACCAAACTTGGGCTTTCACCAATGGCAATGCCTCGAAACCGGGACACTGGAGAAGGCGCTGCCCGTGGAATCCAATCCGCGAACCCTCCTCCTCTGAGGATCGCCCAGAGGCTTCCAAGCCCGAAACTCCACCGCTCAGACCGCGTCCGTCGAAAGCCCGGCGCCCGCCGCGCCCCGGGAGTGCGCCCTCCCCGCCCCGCCCGAGCGCGCCCCGCGAGGCGAGGAACTTACCGCACCGCTTGCACAGCACCCGGCTGACTTCCTTCTTGAGGTTCCGGCCCGTCTCGAGAGGGGGGAAGGATGCTCGGAAGGCGGCCGGCGCACGGCCGCTGCTGTTGGCATCGGGCTCCATGAAGAAGATATACCTGCTGTCCTCCTTGAGCCGCCCGCAGGAGGGGAACGCGGGGTGGCCCCAGGCGCCCAGGCGCACGGTGAGCAGCGAGTCCTTCTTCAAGCCCCCGGCTTTCACCGCCCACACCTGGTGCACCTTCACCAGATAGGGCGCCTCGTCTCCGGGCTCGGCGGCGCTGGGCGCGGGGCCCGTGGGCCACGGGTGCACGGTCCGGTTGGCGGCGGGCAGCGCTCCCGGGCCGGCGGCTGACGGCTGGCGCTCGCCTCCCCACGCCCCTGCCTCGCCCGCCGCCGCCGCCGCCGCCGCTGCCTTCCTGTCGAGTGCCCCCTGCTGCCGCCGCGGCGCGTGCACCTTTCCCTCTATCACCACCGCGGCGCGCTGAGCCAGCTCCTGCACCGAGCCCACGCTGGGCGGGGACGCGTAGCACACCGAGGCCCCCGCGGGAGCCGCCTCGTCGCCGGCGGCCGCCCCCGGCGCCAGGGCCGCGGTCCACAGCAGCAGCAGCAGCGGCAGCGGCGGCGGCGGCGAGCGGGCGTCAGGGCCGGGGCGCGGGGCCCGGGGTCCGGTCCTCTCGGAGCAGCGCGGGGCGCGTCGCCATCTCATGGTGCGAGGTGCGTGCGGTCTCTTGGCTGTTGGTTCGGACTCTGCCTCGCTCCCTCGCGCTGCCTCCCTTTTCCTCTCCCCTCCTCCCCCCGCACCCCTCCCCCTTACCCTCCTCCTAATTTATTTATTGGCGGGAGCTGTGGGAGAGTTGTTTACGGGAGGAGGAGGAGGAAGGGAGAGAAGAGGTGGGTGGAACCACAGAAAGGCCAAGCAGTATAAGGGCAAAAAAAAAATGTTTTTTTAAGCAAAATAGAAAAAAAAAAAAAAGCCGCCGCCGCGGTTGCTGGGAGTGACAGGTCCTCCCCGCGCCGCCGCCGCGCCCGAGCCCGGCTGTCGGGGCTGCCGTCACCGGAGGAGGACGTGGAGGTGCTGCTCGGCGGGGAACAGTCCTTTGTGTGAAGTGATGCTGCGGCGGCTGCTGAGGCTGCGAGCGGGCGGCGGGGCGAGCGCGCGAGGGAGAGATCCCTGGAGGCGGAGTTGCGTGCCTGGAAATCGCTGGGCGACCGCGGCGGCAGCGCCCTGCGCCTCGCCGGCCTGTTTACCTGCGGGGCGAGCTCGGCCCGCGCCTCCCTTCCCCATGCCGATGCCCGAGCCCGGCCCGCGAGTCGGTCCTCCCGGGTCTTCCCTGGCCTGCGCGCCGCCTCCCTCTCCGTCGCCCCGATTGTTGCACTGGGAGGCCGGGCGGCGACCAGGCTGCAGTCTGAGGGGGCTGCGGAGATTTCCCGGGCTCTGAGAGGTGACGCTTCTTTGACCGGGGACCTGTTAGCCGGCGCAGGAAGGGAGCACGCGGGATTTCCGGGGCCTCGTGGCAGAAAAGTTTTGGGTGAACTGGTTACCGGAGAGACCAAAGGGAGCAACACGTTCGCAGGAGAAAGGCTGCAATTAGAACAACTTTCTATCTCGCTCGCTCCCCTGCTAACGCGCACACACACGGAGCTCTTCAGGTTTGCTGCCTCTTCCACGGCTCCCTTCGTGGGACGCTTCAGGCTTGATTACCCTTGCCTTTTCTGCTGTGGAAATTCCCCGTTCGCCGTGATTTTCTGACCTTTGGGGTACTGCTGATCTGAGCATTGCTTGAATAAAATAGTGGCTCAATAAGGCCATTTGGTATAAAGTTTCTGGCGCTTCGTCAACTACTCCGCTTTTTAAAAAAAAAAAAAACTGAATGAAACGAAGGACGCCTCCGTGCCTGCTGGTACAAAGGATCCCAGGCATGAGGGGCTGTAGGTTAAATATTGTTCCATCTGAATATCACACCCGCCCCACCCTAACTCATCCCATCCCCCTCGGAACCCTCCACCGCTGTCCCGCCAAATTTAAGAAGCTGCTTTTGAAACAAGAATCCGTCATCTCCCAGGGATGTTCTGTCCCGGCAAGTACCACTCAACAGAAAGAACACATTTTTAGCATTTAAAGGAAGCTATTTCTCTTGCGCTTTTATGGTAAAAAATAAATTCAATGATCTAATAAAATTGAGTCGAAGCTGTGTGTTATTCAATGGCCTACTAGATGCACGTTGTGAGAATTTAAGACTTTAAAAGCACTCTAGCTACATAATATCCTTTACTCTGGGATTCTGTGAAGTTGCCTCTAGCAGTTTCTTGAAAGTAAGTCACATAAACTTTAGACTTCTCTATATAAAAAGTAAAAGCAGATTGTAGGCCACAAAGATCTTTTCTTTTTTCCCCCTTGGCATAATATAGTTGGCTAGAAAACAATGCCTCACTCTCTCAAAGTACATCTTGGACAGATGGGGTACTGAAGCTCACTGTGTGTTTCAGCATGTGGGCATTCCTATTTCTTAGGGCTTGATGGTGCGCCTCAAGAGTTGTAATAGTGCAGGTCTGACTTCCAGTATATGTTCTCTTAAATGCTCATGTTCCTGATTTATTGGAAGAAAGTGGTCAGACATCCAATCCTACTGGTGTCTTCACTCTTCTTTGACCTGACCTCACACCTTTCTGACTCTCAACCTGTTTGGAGTTGCAACTCCAGCCTAGAACGCTTTCTCCCTTCCTCTCCACCTTTCAGACCTTGTATCAGCTATCTACTGCTGTATGACAAACCAGTCCAAAATTTGTTGGCCTAAAACAATATTGATTCACATAGCCCAGGATTCTGTGGATCGGTGAACTTTTTTTTTTTTTTTTGTGGTACGCAGGCCTCTCACTGCTGTGGCCTCTTCCGTTGCGGAGCACAGGCTCCAGATGCACAGGCTCAGCGGCCATGGCTCACGGGCCCAACCGCTCCGCGGCATGTGGGATCTTCCCGGACCGGGGCACGAACCTGTGTCCCCTGCATCAGCAGGCGGACTCTCAACCACCGCGCCACCAGGGAAGCCCCTGGAGCGGCGATTTTGACTGGGCTCACTGATGGTGCTGCTGGGCGCTGACTAGTCTCAGATAGCCTCAGCTGAGACAGCTCATCTCTTAATGGATGTGGTCTCTTTCAACAGGCTTAACCTGGGCTTGTTCATGGCGGCTGGACAGGTTCCAAGAGAGTGGACAGAAGCATGCAAGGTGTCTTGAGGCCTGGCCTCAGAACTGGCACCTCACCACTGCCTGTGTTACAAGGCGAATTACAGGAGTTCTCCATGTGAGGAGCTGGAAACTTGCATTGCCAAGGGGCAGAGATTCGGGAAGAAGACCTGAGGCCATGTCTACAATCCACTACAGATAGTAAGCATCCTTTGAGGTCCACCTGCCCCCTGTAGCCTTCTTAAACACTAGACACTCAGAGTGACCCCAGCATTTGCAGCCCCCCTGCATTTGCAATCTGTCTTGTGCCTCATTTTTGAACATGTTATTTTATTGTGCCCAAGTGTTTCCGTTTGACTCCCATCTCTTCAACTAGTAAAAGCTTGTTAAAAAGCCGAGACGGTGTTTCCAGCATTCCTGTTTTAACCCAACTGGGGGGGATACAGTAAACACTCAATAAATGTCAGCTGATTAATCAGGACTGATGTGGTAACGTGCTTCCCACACGTTACCCCAATACTACCCACCCTGTCACGGAGATGGAAGTCCGGGAAGTGAAAACAATAACATTTAAAGCACTGGCTTACAGGCGCAGATACCCCTCTTAGGACTTCACCAAGCATTTTATCTATGATTAAACATAAGCTGCTTCATATGTTTTTTTAATGCCCTTTTTCTGTATTTTTTTATGCCTTTACCTCACTCCCACATTCTCTTCTACCCCTCTCTCAGCTAAGTAGTGTTAAGGGGTAACTCTTGTGGATCTTTTCTAAGCATAGGTGAGAACCATTTGCACGTATATTTCCTTGCTGTTTTTGTATTGGAGTCTTCCTGTTCAGGTGCTCCCAAATGTTAAAAGGATGTTTCCCTTTTGAATGAAAGGGGGAGAACATTTCTAATATGATTAACATATACTTGAGAAATGTATGAACAATTGTTCAGTGTGATTACATGCTCTTCAGAAAAGGGACAATTTAATTGGTCCACACTGTTTTAAAAAGACAAAAAGAAAAGGGCTCATTCTTGGAAACATCCTAAAACCAGGGTACTTAAACCCTGCACCAGACTCACTTGTGCATCAAAATGCACCGATTGCCAGTCCCATCCCAAAGTTTCTGTTGCAGAAGGTCTGGGGGTAGGGCCTAAGAATATGCATTTCTAATAAGTTCCCAGGTGCTACTGATGCCACTGCTGGTGGAGAGACCACACTTTGAGAACCACTGACAAAAACTTTAGATTTATTAACTCCAGGATACATGGCATAATGATAATATAAACATGTGTAAACATATTTAAGCATTGTATTCAAATATTCAGTGTCCCCTCCATCACAAATCTTCCCCATCCCAGTTCTGAAAAGGAAATATGGATTGCCTCCTTGGTTATTAGAGACTGGCCCTATTTACTTATCCTGACTAGTTAAGATGACCACCTATTGACAGTAAAGGTGAGTGTTTCCTTGAGGACTTAATTAGTCTCATTGGTCATTTGGAACCAACAGAAAAATGAGCGATCAGAACAGTTGTCATCATGTTACCTGGGAATATTTTATGTGCTCAGGTGGGGAAAGAACAGACAAAATTATTCAGGTAGATGTGAAATAGTATTTTTACTAGTTTAGAAAATCTGAAGAGGAAGTCCAAAGTGCAGTGGCAACCTGAAAAAGTTTTCTCACCCCCAGCACTTTATACCTGATTAGATGCTTCTAAATGGTGGCTCTTGAAGGGGCAACAGGAAATCCACAGAGGCACTGATACCTACTTTATCATCACTGACCAACAGCATGTAGAATGCACACCTTCAGCCATAAATCACGAAACAACTCTTCTCCTGGTCGTGGTGTCTCGAATTTGCAGTCTCCCAAAGAATCCTCACTTGCTTAGCCGCCTGTCTTGGAGCAGACATAAGGTCCAGAAAAACTTAGGACTCTGACTGTTTAAACGTGCTTTTCTGTAACAGGCTGTAAGATACTTATTTCTGACCTGGTCATAAAATTCAAACGGTGATTCTCTGGTGTGCACCAATCTTATATCACTATTTGTTTAGACTGTGATTCAGTTGAGTCAGTGAGTCAGCTGTGATTGCTGGTCTAGGCTGGCGATCCTATCTCTCCCATCATCTGGCCCATCTGTTTGTATGAGTTAATGATGTTTTCTGATGGGTTAGAGAGAGAGAGAATGGGAGAGTGTGTTTTCTGAAGGAGAAAGGAGGAACCTGGGGAAGAAACAGAGGAAAGAGGAGGATGGAAAACAGAGGGCACTATGGGATGTGTTCCCCAGGCTCCAGCTCAGAACAAAGGCTCATGCTTATAGGGACAGAACCACAGTAAAAGCTGAAGTGGCCTTTTTGATGAAGACTATTATAACACTTAAAGGCACCACGCCACGCATGTTGCTTTAAAACTCAGGTGAAAAAGTAAAAAGGCTATGTGAAGGGGAAGACCACTTTCCATTTCTGGGAGGAAGGACCACTGCAGACGTGTCCTGAAGGATCTAAGGGGGAACAAGACAGCAGTGGGGATGTCACTGCACTTAGAAGTAACGGGGCTGTGTTCTCATCGCAGCGCCTCTTAAGAAAGAAGACAGAAGAAGCATAGCAGCCCGAGCTCATGTGTGGCAGCCCCGTGGTGGAAATTCCCAGCCATTACATAGCACACTGGAGGGGGAACGTGGATAGCAAGGTAGGGGCCTGTTATCATCACCATGTTAGCTAATAAAGTAGAAATAAAGGTATCAGTGTTAATATGACTTCCCTGGTACCCTCCTTGGGGACGATGAGATGATGAATATTAATGTTATTATTAACATTATTATTGACTATATTATATAACACAATACAGTGATATAAAGAAAGAATCATTATCATCATTTTGCAGATTATTGAAGGCAGTTGTTCAGATCAAATACTATTTTTATTTTATCACTTTTCATTGAGCAAAAGTTTCTTTCTTTTGCCTTATTAGTACATGAACCATCCAATAGAAATAATGCTACTTAAGATAATGAATATATTATACGTAAGTTATTCATTTCCCCTCAAAGATTGATTTGAAAATTTCACCGTGATATCATTACTGATATTTAGGAGTAATGAATATGAATTTTATTTATTTCTACGAACACTTTATGGGACTTATTGTTGCCATTTACAAATATGCCAAACGTGAAGAAAGAAGAGGCTCTACTGGCAGGTTCTGCATCAGCTCTTACTATATCTACTCATGAAAGAGTGGCATAAATAAATATTTTATTATCCACCCCCTAACCTGCGGTGCCATGTTAGAACATTAGTTCTAACTTTCTCCATTCGTTGATGCTTTGACTCAGAGAGAAACACATCAAATCTTAGACGAGGAAAGAATCCTAGGTATCTAGTTTGAAGTTCTTAATTTTATAAATGATAAAGAGGTTCAGAAAAGCTGACTGCCTTTCCCAGGGTCATAAAGCTCTTTATTTTTAGTATGAGGTTTAGAACTGAGGCTCCAGCTCTCCCAATTCTGTGCCGTGCCCACAAGCCACAATAGTTTAACTAAAAACCCCGTCATAAGCCTCCCTAAAAAGCCGGCAGCCTTTCAAAAACCATTTCTAGAAGTGATAGGATACACAATCGTAGCACTTCAGAAACGCCAAGTTCTCAGCACCTACAGTGCTCAGTTCTCCATCACAAAGGTCTCCTCTTACAAAGGAAAGAGGTCTCGCCCCTAAGCCAGCACTGAGCCATCTTCCGGCTGCTTCTCCTGAGAACACCATTCCCAAAACACAACAAGCAACAGCTTGCTATTTGTGGTCCCTCTTTCTTGAGTGTTTCATTTTTCCATAGTTAAGCTCTTCTCTGGCATAAGATATAGGCCCCAGTTGGGACATGAAAAAGTTAAAGACTTTTCCATCATCTTTTCCTGGAATACATCCGTGTTCAGAAAAAATCCAACACTGGCCCCCATAGGAGGAGGGCAAAGAAAGACTGAAGAAACAGGCAGATAACTCCAGATTGGTGGGTGTCAGATTTAATAAACAAAGGAACTTACACACGAGGCTTGTCTTGGGCGCCGCAAAATAAGCCTAACTCTGCACCCGCCCGCCAGAATCTTAAGAGTTCATATAGAGGCTTTAGCAGCGTTCAGTCACGTGTACAGTCCAGGTAGGCTCACATTACTCTCCCAAGGCTGTGACCCTGAACTGGGTCCAAGTGCGGAAATAGCAGGTGAAATGTACATTTCAGGCACTAGAGTAAGGAGCCTCCTACTGACCGGATCCAGTTCACAGGATGACCTGTGGTCATGTCCTCTTGATGACCTCCTCCAACAATCAGAAGAGATTTGTTTCAGGGTTCAAAAACAACTCCACAATGAAATACCAACAAAATTTACTGCAAATATAGATAGAGAGCAGTATCTCCTAAGTCATGAAGTCTAAATGGAATTATGAAGACTGCTCCAAAAATAAGAAATTTGTTAAGCTATAAAGAAACTCATTAAGCTATATATTTTATTACAAAGGATATGTTCTCTGAGCAATACGACAAAAGAAGATATTATAATGGGTATTACAAACAGCTAAATCTTTGGAATGAGACTAGTGAGTCTTTCCATGACAAGTCCTAAAGATCTATCTACAATTTATGGTGGGATCTCCAGTGGCACTGGAACATGATTTTGAAGGCTTTTCCAATGTTTACAGGACACGTTCATCTTTCACCCTGTAATCTTATTTTTAAACTTAGTCATATTCTCATTAAACTCTATATTAGAGGAAATATCTAATATTGTGAGCAATAATATGGCATTAGATGTAAACTCTACAGCCAGATTTCCTGAGTTCAAATTCCAGCTTCAACCCTACTAGCTATATACCCATAGGCAAGTTAATTAACCTCTTTGTGCCTCAAGTTTCATTACCTATAAAATATAGCTAGTACAGTAACTCCCTTTTAGGATGAAATACACTTGATTAGATTAGCATGCATAAAGCATTTAGAAGAGGGCCTAGCACATAGTCAGTGGCATATTAATTACTATGATTTCATTCTTATTCTTGATCACAGTGACAACTGCCTTAGAATTACTTTTGTGTGTGTGCAGGACAAAGGCAATTAATAAATGTTTGAATGAATGAAGCAACAGATGAAGATCATATTAAGGACTTGTTTTAAAAACCTGATTTTAGGGCTTCCCTGGTGGCGCAGTGGTTGGGAGTCCGCCTGCCGATGCAGGGGACGCGGGTTCATGCCCCGGTCTGGGAGGATCTCACATGCAGCGGAGCGGCTGGGCCTGTGAGCCATGGCCGCTGAGCCTGTGCGTCTGGAGCCTGTGCGTCTGGAGCCTGTGCTCCGCAACGGGAGAAGCCACAACGGTGAGAGGCCCGCGTACTGCAAAAAAAAAAAAAAAAAAAAAAAAAAAAAACCCTGATTTTAATATTCATAATAAGTCATTCCCAATAGACTGAGCCCCAAACATTGATTCTTCGGGGAAAGAATCCACCGACTTCTGAACTTCATACTCTGGGCATAACATCCCCAAAGAGCCTCCTTAACAGTGAGCAAAAACACCTTCTGCATAATCTATCCCCATGTAATCAGTTGAACAGTCTCAACTTGGTGGGAAATGGCATTACTTTTTTCTCCAGTCACTGCTTTTAAATACGCTCAGTTGGATCTCCATCTCTTGGTCCTTGTTTCAGACAGATCCTGTAGCTTCCAGATTTTTAAAAGGATGCAAAGAACGCAACCCCATTACGTTAATGTAACTGCCGTGCAGGGATTAAAGGGGTCTGGTCCAGTCTAAATCTAGTGCAATCTCATCTCCAATCCCAAGCCGCTCTCCAAATACCCCAAATCGGGCAGCCATGTGGGGGAGACTGGCCTGTTCCCTCCCGTTTCCTCCCCACCCTCCCCCTTGTGCTTCTGGCTTTTCCAGGGTCTGGGTTAAGGAAGATCAAATTAAAGGAAAGGCGTATTTTTTGTTTGCTTAAATTACTCTGCATTTTAGTTCTTCCTTGGTTAATACTGGCTGGCTATCAGTGACCTCTTTTGGGCTGACATCCAAATAACTAGCACTTTTGTGACGTTCACGGGAAGCTTCTTTAGGAGTTTTGCAGGTACTCAACACTGCACAGTTCCCAGACAAAGGTGATCCAGGTTTTGGCTTACCTCTTGAAATTCTCCCTATCCCTAATGGTATATCTCCTCCCATCCCAGTCTAAGACTATAGTGTTCTCTTGCCACAGCAAGGTACCTTTGGGAGAGGTACTTTTAAGATAGCTCTGGGACTTCCCTGGTGGTCCAGTGGGTAAGACTCCACGCTCCCAATGCAGGGACCCACGTTCAATCCCTGGTTGGGGAAATAGATCCGGCGTGCATGCTGCAACTAAGAAGCCCACATGCCACAACTAAAAAGAAGAGGAAAAAAGATCCCGTGTGCTGCAGTTAAGACCCGGCACAGCCAAAATAAATTACATAAATAAATAAATATTTTTTAAAAAGATAGCTTCTACCTTCCACAGCACTCTCAAGCCATAGGAAACTCAAACATCCTTTCCAAGCCAGACGATGACAAGGCGGGCTACTACCCACTCATTTTGCTCTGTCATTATAGGTGCTCCATCTGCTGTCCTACCTTCAAAATTCCCCAGGTAAGAAGTAGGTCCCAGTCTCCAAACATCAAAGAGCACCTTGATCTCTCTCTCCCAGGGAAGGCATAAGGGCTTCCATGTTTCAACAAGTCTCTAGTGCAGGAGAGAGCTGCCAATTTCCTCATATTCTAGGGACCCCCAATATCACCTTGTAGCTTCCCTGCACCCTCTCAGTTGGTTTGAAAGAGGTGTTACCTTCTTTTACCTGAAGTGAGTGGGAAAATGCCACAGTCCTCCCCAGTTAAGCCAACTGCTCTCTACTTTTGTGTATTCCTTGCTTCCCTCCATGGGAATGAGGTAAGGAGTAAAAGGGTGATGATCCCAGGACAAGTCCGGTCACAGGTTACTAAGTTCACAAAGTATCTCCTGGCTTATGTTACCTTTGTGCCAGGCATGGAATTGGGGCAACATCCCAAAATCAGCAAGGAAAGTATCTGAAATGTTCTATAAAGGAAAAGTAAAAGGGAAGGAGGGCATTTCTCTTCTGAGGTCATTAATACAATATGAAAGATAGGCCAAAAACTCATATGGTAAATAGGAATGAAAATGTCTGTGAACCCTACTTTTATCTACAGCAGATGTCAGCCTACCAAGAACAAACATTTGGGAAAATACTAAAGCAGTAAGTTATTTTATCTTGATATTAAAAATGCAGATGCAGTGAATAATTGATTAAAATTGTGTTTGATAGACTGAGCATTCTTTACTATATTATGAACATTCAGTTATGTGCACTGTTAGTTCTAGAATTTTAGAAAAGGGTCAACTCTTTAAATAGTGACTTTTCTCTTCATTAAGTTAAATTAATGTACAATTCTTGGATTTCATCCTTGGCCCTCAAGGCAAAAGTTCTTCATTATTAAAGCATTTTAATTTAGAGTTTATACATTCACCACTTAAACTTTGCTATTCTCTACTTAATTGTGAAATTTCAAAACATTCATTGATAAGAGTTTTTGTTAGGTTGACCAGATATCATAATGATTTATAAGCAGCTTCTGATTTATACAAGCTTAACATGTGATATATATATATGGGGGAGAGACAGAAAGAGAGAGAGAGAGGTGCTTGTGGCCGGGAGAGAATTGTGAAGCCAAATGCCATGTGACCAGAGAACTCTTCTTTCTTCTGGAAATTCCATTCTCCTGTCTCTTCAACCTCTTACAGCCTAGAAACGCTCCTAACTATATCTTTATTCTGTTTTCACCTAGGAACTGTATCAATGAGATTCACAACGGGTTCAAGATACCATCGTTTTTCTGTCAAGAGGCATTAAGAGAGGTAAATTTCCACTGCTGTAATTTATTCTTCTGCAGTAGCGACACTCTCCTGCCCTTACAGAGTATCTCTATCCCTGATCCCACCCACTCATCACTCCTTTTTAATTTCTGTTACAAAAATGTGGTCACAAGTATTCCTGCAGCTCAATATGAATCATATTTGAATTTTTCCATGGAAACATTGGTTTAGTTCAGTGCTGTTGGGACACCCAGAGACTAATGAGTCATTGGAGGGTTGGCCTGTGGATCCCACCACCTGCAATTGTTTCTATAGGAAATCGTGTCTGGAGTTTCAAACAATGGACGTGAAATGCTAAGTTAGAGATACCCTGCGTTCTTTACAAATAACAGAAAGATCAAAGAGGGAAAAGCTCCTTATCAAGTTCAACCTTTTCAAATGAACAACATTGACATCCTGTGTCACATAGAAGTTATCTTCAGAATTCCCTCTTTTATATAAAGCAGCAAACTTCCCCTTGAAATTAGTTCTTGGTCCAATGAAGAATAAGATCTTCCTTCATGTCTTCTCCATGATCTAATAAGTTAATCTGCTCTACACTCATCTGTTCTTAACATCTTTACTTTTTCCATCTCCCCTAACATTTTCTGTTATATTTCTGCCTCAAATTCTAAAGTTCTGGTAACAGGCTAGTTGATAGTAGAACCACCTTCCTATTGTCTTTATCCCCCAGCTTGACCAAATTTAGTTACGCTTAACCCTGCTACAGGCTAATGTTACCTGGATAGCCTTACTTTTCCACCATTCACCAGCAGGCTTCAGATGGAAGCCATGCTTAAAACTGCCCTAAGGTCTAGGAATCCGAGAGCAAAGAGCTTAGTGTCAGCATCCATGGTTTCATGACAATTTGGGGAGGAATGGTAGAGGTTCTTGAAGTTTTCACCAGAGTGAGTAGAAATTTCTTGAGGTTGGAAACTCTTGAACAGAAGACATTTTTTTTTTTACAAGTTTTGTTTATCAAAGTGATGCATGCATATGGTCCAAGATGATACCACTTCTATAAGATTTGTTAAGTCTCAAAATATCCCTACTCCTCATTTCCCCGTCCATAAAATGCTCATTTTCAGCTCTTTTAGTGACTCTTGTTTTTTATCCCAAGAACATGCTTGAACAGCTATTGCTAGATTTTTTTTGTTCAGTTTTAGGCATTATCTATTAACTATGGAAGACAGGAATTTAGCTTTTTTTTCTCCTTCTAGCCCCCCAAAAGCAGCACACTCTTCATGCCCCAGTAGTCTTAAAACAAAATTTTGATATTCAGTGGTTATATTATCATACCTATGTATGTAATTCAGGACTATGCCATGTAATAAGCTATGACTGAAATGCCTTCCCTGCTCAAAATTTTACCTACCCTGAAGTAGGGTAGGTAAAACAATTATTTGGAGTTTTTCCCATTTGTTTAACTTTCTATGTACTTACCCCTAAGTCAACCTCAAATCCTTCCTTACCTGTCTAAACACCCTCCCATTGCATTTATTTACATTAGCTATTCTATCAGCTTCATCTTCTTAAAGAATTGTCTTCCTATAATTCCAACCTGTTCTAACCTCTGCCAGTTACTCTTGTTGCCTGATGAAGAGTTTTTACCTGGAGATTCCATTTACTATCCAATGAATGGACCTTGCTTCTCTCCTGAGTTGAATCTCCTGTTTCTTAGATACAATGTCTCTCTTTTTCTTGGTCCACGCCTTTGTTTTAATGGAATACATCCTTCAGCAGCCTCCCAAGAAATGGAGTAAATGTTTTAAGAAGGTCCTTATACTTCACTGGCAAATTAATCTGTCCTTACACTTCATTGGCAATTTGGCCGAGTATAGGTTTCTCGGTTGGAAGTGATTTTCCCTTAGAATGTAGAAGTTACTGCTCCATTGTTCTTTGTCAGCATTGTTTTTCTGAAATCTGCGGCCATTCTAATTCCTGTTCCTTTTTATAAGATTGGTTCCCCGCCCGCACCCGCCAAAGGCTTGTGGGATCTTCTCTTTATCCCCAGTGTTCTGAAATATTGTGATGGACCTTGGTGGAGATCAATTTTTAACAGCTTTGCAGATTCCTCCCTCTGACTCCTTGATCCTATATGCCTGCTTCTTCTCCCCACAGACATAATCCTGTAGGTTTATTCCTTGGAGAGGGTAATATAGGGGGTCTCTGGATTGGGGGACATCTTTTACCTAGTATAAGCCTATTCATCTTTTAATCTCAGCTCAAGGGTCTTCCCCTTTGAGAGCATCCCTGGTTCAACCAGCCTGAGTCAGTCACTCCCTTTTTTGTGCCACTGTTGTGTCTCATATTTACCTCTATTATGGACCTTATAACACTATATTGCATTGTCTGTTTCATTTACAAAAAATCAAAGTCAAGGATAATGTTTTATTTCACTATGAAATATTCTTCTGATCCACAAAAGGAAGTAAATTGATTTCTTATATATGCTAAGTCCTTTATATACTCCCATTAAATCCTTAAAATCCAATGAGAAATGCATTATAATTTCTACTTTACAGCTGAGGAAACCAAACCTTAGAGAGGTTAAATTACTTCTACAGGACACGCAGATAAGCAGCGGAGCTGGGATTCAACCCCAGGCCCACTTGTTTCCAAAGTTAGCAGCCTTTCTTCTTTGCTCTTAAATGAATCAGTGTGTCCATCCTCCTTGCAGGTTCCTCCCCGTACCTCCTGTAGTGGTTTCTAGGGCTGCTGTAACAAATTACAACAAGTTTGGCAGCTGAAAACAAGAAATTCATTCTCTCATAGTTCTGGACGCTAGAAGTCTGAAATCAAAGTGTCCCGCCATAGGCTCTAGGGACAATCTGTTCCTTGCTCCGTCCAGCTTCTGGTGGCTGGCTGTCAGCATTGCTCATGGCTGTACCGCTCTAATCTCTGCTCTACTTTCACATGGCCTTCTCCTCTCCATCAGTATCTCCCATATGTATCTCGTATAAGGACACTTGTTGTTGGGTTTAGGACCCCTCCAGATAATCCAGGATGCTCTCATCTCGAAATTCTTAATTACATCTGCAAAGACCCTTTTTCCAAATAAGGTCACATTTACAGGTTCTATTATTGGGGGGACCACCATTCAATACACCATACCTCCATCCTCTTTTACCCCTTTGAAAAGAAACAGCATTGTTTGGAAGAAAGACCTTGGCTTTGAAACAGATGGACCTGGATTCTAATTCTAGCTCTGCCTCCTACTAGCTGTGTGATGTTTGGTCAGTAACTGAAAACCATGAGCCTTTCCCTCTTCTTTAAAATGGAAATATTTGTTTCACAGACTGATTTGAAGATTAAATGAAGTAAATCACCTAACACACAGTGGATAGGAGTAACTGTTCATTCTCTCACTACCTTTATACATAACCCCTCTCAAAGGCCAAATCACAAACTGAGTGATACATACTAGATTTTATTTAAAAATCACTGAAAATAAGTTCAGATTTTAAACACAGCCATCGTTTGAACTCTGCACTTTTTGCTCTTAGCTAGTTTCCGTTTTCAATTTCCTTGGATCTGGTTCTGATCTTAATATAGGTAAAAGTTGCATGGCTGCATAGTCAAGATATGAGTTTTAAAAGATTTTTGCATTTTTCTCAAAACTGACAAATATTTAAGGGATGTGTATTACGTGCCAGTTTATAAGTCTCAAAAATGTGTTATTTTATGAGACATACCTCATCCTTTTAATCCAAAAGAGCATTGTCTAACCAACTCTATTCACCACATTTAATACTAGACTACTTTTGGCTATTTCCAAAACCAGAATTTATCCTCAAGGAATGAATATTTGATACTCCTGAGTACATTTTTTTTAATGTGATAAGTAGCATAGTTGGGTGGAAAGAATAACAAAACATAAATCAGAAGAACTTGCTTCAAAATCCAGTGTATTGGGCTTCCCTGGTGGTGCAGTGGTTAAGAACGCCTGCCAATGCCAGGGACACGGGTTCGAGCCCTCATCCGGGAAGATCCCACATGCCACAGAGCAACTAAGCCCGCGCGCCTAGAGCCCATGCTCCGCAACAAGAGAAGCCACCATGATGAGAAGCCCCTGCACCGCAACTAGAGAAAGCCACGCACAGCAACGAAGATACAACACAGCCAAAAAAAATTAAAAATAAAATAAATTTATATTTTAAAAAATTCATTGTGTTATTACCAACTATGTGACCTAAGGGAAGTCATATAATCTGGCTGAAACCATTTTTTCTTCTACAAAGAATGATGCAGATACCTGCCTTGTTAACTTTTAGAGCTGTTGTTAATACATGCTCCACGTAAAAAATATACAAACCCTGGACTGGGCTAGAAATACGAAGTTGAATGTGAGGAACATAGACCCTGACCCTCCCTAGTGGACAGAATCCAACTAAAATTATATCTGCGAAAGCATCTAAAAATTTTTTTAAAGTTATATGTGTTACTGGACCCCTCATGTTCCCAGTAATGATGGTCACCCTACAATGATGGGATAATACAGAACCCAATCTTAAGCCTCTTTATTTATGATTAATCATGGGAGTAGGTAATACAACAGCACCTGCCCAGATTAAAGGGGTAAGCTCCTAAGAGTTAATAAGGGCTAAATCTCACAATCCATTGCAACAGCTTTCAGAATTCTCTTCCAGTCCTGCAATTCGCTCTCCTATTACGTGCCCTGTATGACCCTTAAAAATTCTTATCATAGTTTGTAAGGGACCATCTAGAGCATCAGACTGAAGATGTTGCCCTCCTACCAGACCCCAGAGTTATCTGGTGGTCTGGTGGGCCCCTGCAGCATGCAGTGATGGCCCAAGAGCATGTGAAACCCTCCTCCAGGTCAGACTACAGCCTTGTGTATACTTATTAGCCGAGTGTCCTCTGTATCCTCCTGCATTAATACTATAAATAGATTACACAGTCTTACGGAGCAATTAAAGGAAAGATAAGTGTAACTATAACCTTTCCATTAGCACAAAGGCAAACTACAACACATGTTAAGAAAGGCAGGACACTAAAAGAAAGTGGGATACACCCAAATAAGACAACTGCTCTGGAGTACTGAAAAGAGAGAAATGCAGACCAAACAATGAGGCAGCTTTGAGATTATGCCCTGCTAACCTTAAATATATTTGCTCCATTTTAAGATCTCTTCAATCCCATGAAAATATAAAGCACAGTCAATGTATCATGAGCAAGACTCACTCAGCACGCAGCTAATTCCATTTCCCAGCATTCCTTGTGGTCAGGAACAGCCCCGTGATGGGTTTCTGGTCAATGGAAGGTACGTGCGTCACTTCCAGGGCTGGTCCACGGGCATCCCGCTGGCTGGCTGGAGGGAAGATACCCTTGGATGCCTCGTGGGGAAGATGGTAGAGTCTCCATCAGTCTGTCCGAGTTACCCAATGGAAGAGGGACACTCGACTCATTTGCTTACCCTTCCAGTACCATCGCGGGAACAGGAAAAAAGACTTCTACTACATGTGAGACTTCATAACATTTTGGAAATTAAGACACTCTAAATAATAGATTCCAACAGAAATTCCTTTAAAAAAAAACAGAGCATGTGTTTTGAAAATATTGTGAATCACACTACTGTCAGTGAAGTTCTTGGGAGGACATAGAGTCGTAGTTACCAGTGTGGGCTTTGTAATCAGACAGGCCTGAGTTTGAGTCCACGTTTACCACTAGGTAGATTCATGGTATTGATTGGGTTACACTAAGTCTCAGTACTTTTTTAATGTACAATATTTGGGATATTAATTGGGTCTATTTCATAGTATTGCTCTTTATCACAGTGCCTGGCACATAATAAGTGTTCAAGAAAAGTTGTCTTGGGGCTTCCCTGGTGGCGCAGTGGTTGAGAGTCCGCCTGCCGATGCAGGGGACACGGGTTCATGACCCAGTCCGGGAAGATCCCACATGCCGCGGAGCGGCTGGGCCCGTGAGCCATGGCCGCTGGGCCTGTGCGTCCGGAGCCTGTGCTCCACAACGGGAGAGGCCACAACAGTGAGAGGCCCGCGTACCGCAAAAAAAAAAAAAAAAAAAAAAAAGAAAAGTTGTCTTATTATTGAGTGTATATCATTCCAGGTAGTTTTAAAAATTAAACCATTAATAGTCATTAGGGCTGTTATGGAGTCATTCAGGTTCTCCTTCCAGACAAAGGGTAGCTTATACTTCCCTTCCCGCCCCTCGGAGTTATATGTATTCATGTGGTAAATTCTGACCAGTGAAATATGAGTGGAATTGACATATATCACTTCTAGGTGGAAGGTTTTTTCATAAATTTATTTATTTATTTGGCTGCGTTGGGTCTTCATTGCTGCGTGCGGGCTTTCTCTAGTTGCAGCGAGTGGGGGCCACTCCTCGCTACGGTGCGCAGGCTTCTCATTGCAGTGGCTTCTCTTGCCGCGGAGCACGGGCTCTAGGCGCGCGGGCTTCAGCAGTTGTGGCACACGGCCTCACTAGTTGTGGCTCGCAGGCTCTAGAGCGCAGGCTCAGTAGTTGTGGTGCACGGGCTTACTTGCTCTGCAGCATGTGGGATCTTCCTGGACCAGGGCTCCAACCCGTGTCCCCTGCATTGGCGGGTGGATTCTTAACCACTGCGCCACCAGGGAAGTCCCAGGTGGAAGTTTTAAGAGTCAGCATTTAAAATGCTACCTCTGTTTTCTGCCGCACCACTGGCAATTACCCAGCTAGTGGCTGCTCTGTCAGCTTGGGTCCTAGAGCCAGCCCGTAATGTAGCATGGCCAAGAAATAAATCCTTGTTATTTTAAGCAACTAGAGTTGCTGGAGTTTTTTTATTACTAGCCCCTTCTGACCTATATAGGAACAAATGTTCATATGGGTAAGTTAGTTTTAAAAATAGTTTCATTGTTTTATAGCAACCTCTAATAATAATACCTGCCAATTGCAGAGTGCTCACAGTATTCCAGGAACTGCTATATGCTTTACATGTGTTTACTCATCCATTTCCACAATAACCCAGTGAGCCATCTACACTGTTCTTAGCCCCCCTTAGTAGGGGCAGAGTAAGTTCCTTGCCCAAGGTGACATAACCGGTATAGCCTAGAAACCAGTTTCAAGCCAGCCCATCTGACTCTCGATGCTCTGCAGTTCACCTTGCGTCCCGTTACCTCCTGCAGGGAATGCTGTGGTGACCTCCCAGGTCCCTGCTTCAGGACCGAGGCTCTGGTTTCATCAGTTGTCAGAAGTACTGACCGCTGGTGGGCTGGCTCCGAACACCCTGGAAACCTCCCTCAGGCAGAGAGCTGCCTCCCCGAAGTGGGCCCCTCCCTGAAGGACCGGCAGAAACTGCTGCCTCGGCATTGAAGTACAACTTCTCCCTTTGCCTTTTTCTGCTTCCCTCACTCCCACTGCTCCCCAAAGCATTCCCAAATACATTTCCTTCACACAAATCTCATCATCTCAGAGTATGTTTCCCAGGAAACCAGAACAACAATACCTCCCTATCTAGCCCTACATGTGTCCTGAAACGTACACAGACTACATTTTAACTCCATGCACAACTAATTGCCAAATGACTGTCACAGACCATGTGAGTTCAGGGAAAATAAAGACCATCAGGCTGTCTGGAGAGAACTGGAATGATGAAACTTCTCACAAGTTAACGGAGACATAAGACTTTCCTACTTTCTCCATTGAATTCAGTACACTGCATTTCTCAGAAATGTCACCTGTAGTTATCAGATCCAGAAAAATGTCAAAAAAAAAAAAACCCACATATTTGTATATAACAAATGATAGTTGGTCTGTATTATGACATTTATTCGTACCTGCAAGCAGACATGGGAAATTGTCTCAAGGTTACGTAACTCATGAGCTGGTGCTCTTCGTCTCTTTCATGAAGACAGATGTCTCAGGAGACTAGAAGCCATGGATCTCTGTTGTACCAGATATTACGTATCGCTGTTTTACTTATACATAAGAATACTATTGAAAACTGATGTCTTAAATTGATTTTGATTTCTAAGAAATGATCAGTAGAACCTAAGATTTACTCCATACCCCATCACATCTGCTCTCTCTTGCACAGCTTATCTTACTTGACATCTAATTCCAATAAAATTTAAAGACAGCCAAAGTATTACTTCTGGTGTATTTCTTTTACCATAATTGAGTATTTCTCACAATTTAAGCTCTATCCCATTATAAACTGTCTACATTTACATGTTGTAAAACTTGAAATACACATGAAGTTCACAGGTGTAGTAACAAACAGGCCAAATTATAAAACCAAGAGTCTGAATGAATCTATGTAATTTAAGATAAACATTATTACCTATTTTACCTTGGTATAAGCATATCTTGTGCACTGTACATTCTGCTTATATATCTTCACTACATATTAATATAGGTCAACAGCTAATGTTATATAGAGTTCAGGAGAAGTTAGATTATTATATTTCCTTCTTTATGGATTGATTATCTTAGTCTGCTCAGGCTGCTATAACAAATACCATAGACTGGGTGGCTTAAACAATAGAAATTTATTTCTCACAATTCTGGAGGCTGGAAGTCCAAGATCAGGGTGCCAACATGGTTGGATTCCTGGTTTGCAGACAGCCATCTTCTCCTTGGACCCTTACATGGTGGACAGAGAGAGAAAAAGACAAAAGCAAACTCTTTAGTGTCCCATCTAAAAAAGTGTTAATCCCATCATGAGGGCTCTACCCGCATGATCTAACTTCTTCCCAGAGGCTCCATCTCCAAATACCATTACGTTGGTATTAGGGCTTCAACCCAGGAATTTAGGGGGGGAAACAAATATTCAACTCCTATTTTTCACCTAACCAAAGAACTATGATTTCAGCAATAAAAACTAAAAATTGAGTAGCTTATATTGCCCACATTGTTTAAATCAATGTGGAGTTTGCATTTACAAAACAGGTAACAAAGCACTTTGCTACCATCATTTCGAAATGTAAATAAGAATTATATTCCTTATTGGCTGCTTTAGTTTTACTGAATGTACCTTAAATTATGTTAATGCTTCAAGGGGAAAAAAATTTTGCATTCTTATTACTACTCATTGAACAATTGCTTTATTTTCACAGAATTACGGACAGGAATACAAAATATGCACCCTGTAAATTAGGGCACTACTTGAGAGTAGCCTCTTGGAGTAACCAAGGAAAGAATAGCCAGGAAGGGTGGAAATCTTAAATTATAGGATATTTTCAGAGAAATACAATCTTTGAAAAAATTACAAGTGCCTGAGAAAATTCAAACTAATCAAAGAACTACCCTCATACTAGTGGTTCTCATGAGATTTGGTTTAATGCCTAGAAAAGAATTATCTAAAATTAGCATATCAATTATTTGGAGGTAAACAGTTGCTTTTTCTCCATTTTGAGGGTGTTCAAAAACAATCTGTTTACTGAAATAATTTCTAAATCTCCTCCCAGCAATTTTATTTTATAAATTAACTTGGACATATGAAAGCAAAGTTTGCTATATACTCCCCTCCCAAGTGCCTTCCGTTTAGCTAAGCCACAGTCCCGTACATTTGTGGTATCAACTGCTAGCCTTCCACCTCATCTTGGTTATCTGAAAAACATACAGTACGCTTTTTCATTCAGTGAATGCTTCTTTCATCAAAATAAATTTTGGCATTAAAATACCTAAACATCAATATCAAAATATTTAATTTAAAGCAAGGTCTGAAAAGGCCATCTGTCTAAATATAATAAGATATTTTCCTGACTATACATCTTATGAATAATTCTTTGATCCAATCTTGGCATTGATGGGATAGAGTCATTCAAATGCGGTGTGGACTCCTAAGAGGGAGAACATCTTAAAACTTGTCCTTGACTCTCAACCAGGCACATCCACCAGCAACGATCCCTGAGACAGAACTAGTGAAAGAAAGAATAACCATCATGACTATAGAAACTATTTTTGGTTAAGAGGATATATTAAACAGAAACATGATTTCTATTTTCAAAAGAGTTACAAAATAGTTTCTTCTCCAAATAGTTATTAATAGTATTAAACTTCATTAAATTTCTTTTCAAGTGATTACAAATTCTCAATAAAAAATGGGCAAATCTTAAAGATTTTATTGAAGTACATAGTTTAGAAAACAAGCCGATTATCAGCTGGGTATATATTACTTCATATGAATAAATGACTGAATAATTTTCTTTTCGGCCGTGCTGCGCAGCATGAGAGATCTTAGCTCCCCGACCAGGGATCAAACCCATGCCCCCTGCGTGGAAGCACAGAGTCCTAACCACTGCACCGCCAGGCAAGTCCCTACATAATTATTAAAGAGAATGATATGGCATACTGGTTCTGAACGTGGGCTCTGGAGCCAGAGTATCTGAGATCAAATCTTGACTTCAGCACTTCCTAGCTGTGTGATGTTGCCATCAGGTAAACGAGCCATTAACCTAACTTCCTGTGCCTCAGTTGCCTCACCTAATAAATGGGGAGGATCATAATTATACCTACCTCGTAGAATTATTATGAAGATTAAATGTATTAATACATATAAAGCAGTTAGAACAATGCTTAGCACATGGTAATTTCCCAAAAAGCATTGCTACCCAGTGTTGCCAGTTAGTTTTTCCAGGCAGAAATTGACTTATAAATTCCCCCAATTTTTTTTTTTTTTTTTTGCTATATGCGGGCCTCTCACTGTTGTGGCCTCTCCCGTTGCAGAGCACAGGCTCCGGACGCACAGGCTCAGCAGCCATGGCTCACGGGCCCAGCCGCTCCGCGGCATGTGGGATCTTCCCGGACCAGGGCACGAACCCGCATCCCCTGCATTGGCAGGTGGACTCTCAACCACTGCGCGACCAGGGAAGCCAAATTCCCCCAATTTTGTGTCCTAATTTAGATACTCATGTAATCCATTATGTGTACGTATAATGTTTTTAAAGCTTCCTGCCATTGAAAAATGTGTATATAACATCTGGACATCAAAAAAAATGAGGTGACTTTGTTAAACGCTTGGAATTGTAAAGAATTGTGACCTACTTACTTCTGGTCTGTCATACCTGAAGTTTAGAACATAAGAAACACCACACTGAGCTGCACCCCCAGCTTTGGCTGCTCATCGTTCTCTCTTTGACAGTGGTACCCAGAAGAAGGCTCCAGGGATAATATGGCTGCCCTCCAATATAACCAAACGAAAGCATTTAGGAATGTACACCAACAACCTTGTATACCTTCCCTGGGACCCATCAAGAATCTGTCATTCCTGGGACTTCCCTGGTGGCACAGTGGTTAAGAATCCTCCTGCCAATGCAGGGGACACGGGTTTGATCCGTGGTCCAGAAAGATCCCGCATGCCGCG
Organism: Pseudorca crassidens; assembly: GCF_039906515.1. Lineage (NCBI taxonomy): Eukaryota > Metazoa > Chordata > Mammalia > Artiodactyla > Delphinidae > Pseudorca > Pseudorca crassidens. The sequence goes on from NC_090316.1 coordinate 13,781,772, forward strand.
GAGCAACTGAGCCCATGCGCCACAACTACTGAACCTGCATGCCACAACTACTGAAAGCCCGTGTGCCTAGAGCCCGTGCTCCACAACAAGACAAGCCACCGCAGTGAGAAGCCCGCGCCCCGCAACCAAGAGTAGCCCCCGCTCGCCGCAACTAGAGAAAGCCCATGTGCAGCAACGAAGACCCAACGCAGCCAAAACTTAAATAAATAAATTAATTAATTAAATTTTAAAAAAAAGAATCCCCGTCATTCCTTAATTTATGCCAATCCTTCTTAAATCATGTGCCATTTTTAATCTATTCCACTCTAGGAGGATGGCAAGCTAAATACATGTCTACTTTCTTTTTTATATTCATCCTGAAAACTACACTTTTAATCCTCACTAAAAGATTTTGTTCTAGAATTCCACACATAAGTAAATAAATGTTAGAGTGATAAGAAGTGTCATACACCCAGCATATGAGTTGAAAGCCATTCTGGATATTTTGAACTTAATTTCTAGAGAACTTTATTAACATGATAAAACCTGTAGGGTGTTTTGTTTTTGTTTTCATTTTTCTGAAAACCCAGTTATGCTCATGATTCTCCTTATTCAGATCAATGAATTGTTCACCTGGCCAATGAAAATGCGAAGACAATTGCAGTTCATTATAAGAAAAGCAATGGATCTTTCCTGAGCATAGTTTCTTATTTTATTTGCTATCAATTGTCTATTTGTACATCAGTATATGATGATTAGTTTTATGTTTCTGCCCTTGAGAGATGTTATACAATTAAGCATATAAAATGACTTCTTATTTTTACTTCCTTAAGGTGTATGATAATTAGATCCATAAACTTTAATTTTAAGGACTTAGTTTCATTTAACGTGGGTTCAAGTATTCCTGTAAGTAAATCATGTTGGGAGTCATTAAGTGTTCAATACCTAGAGCTGTACTTTATACAGCAATGGAGGAGAGTTGGTAATACATGTCCCTTAAATTTAAAGGTGTGCTTTTCTTTTATATTTGCAATATTCCTTATTATATAAAATAAAATAAGCAACCCATCCTACACATTTTTTTCTTTAAACACACAAATCAAATAAATAGAGCTTTAATAAATACTATTTATGAAGAGCATTGTCAGGCCGTAAAATTTTTTTTTCAAAGTCTTGTCCTGAAGTTAACATGACAAAAGTTATGACCCTGAAATTATACCCCTAGCAATTTACCCAAGATAAATAAAAATATATTTCCACACAAACACTTGCGTGTGAATATTCATGGCAGCATTATTTTTATTAAACAGAAAGTGGAAACAATCCAGTCCGTCAACTAGTGAACTGTCAAACAAAATGGGCTCTATCCATACAAGAGCATGTTACTCAGCAATAAAGAGGAATGAAGTGCTGATACATGCTACAATGCGGATAAGCCTCAAAAATACTATGCTAAGTGAAAAAAGCCATGTGCAAAAGACCATATATTACCTGATTCTATTTACAAGAAATGCACAGAAAAGGGAAATCTGTGAGACAGGAAGTAGATCAGTGAGTGGCTGTCTGGAGCAGAAGGTGAGAATGACAAGGGTTGAGTGCAAATGGGCACAAGGGATGTTTATGGGGCGTTGGAAATAATCTGAAAGGGAATTATAATGATGGTTGTTTACGTCTATACATTTACTAAAAAAATCATTAAATTATGCAGTTTAAACAAGTAAATTTATGCTATATAAATTACACCTCAAGAAAGCTGTTTAAAGAAAACAAGATAACATGGAACATCTGAAAATGTAAAAGGGTCTGGCTGACTTTTGTTTCCAACAACATATGCAACAGGTAGGCTTCAAAACTGCCCCCAAGGGCAGTGCATAGGTTACTTTCAGTTACACACTTGATTGAGCAGGAAAAAATGCACATGGACTTCAAGTCCGTGATGTCCCAGTACTGCTGTGTTCTCTAATACTGTGATAAGAATCACTTATAGAAGTCCAGTCTCAGGAAATAGCTCTAGCAGTTCTCACCTCTGAATTTATCAAACTGCCCAAATACCAACATACCAATCTCTCAAGTTAGTATAATAAACCAAGTTAGTCTGACACAGGTACAAACCAACCTTCCTTCCTTTATTCTTTTAATCTTTCCTTCCTTCCTTCCTTCCTTCCTGTCATTCTTCCTTTCTTCTTTACTTCTGTGAATATTTATTGAACACTCTATAGATTTCAGACACTTTCTATACCATGCTCCTCAAAAATTTTCCAGGCTCCACCCACTGCTCAGTTCCAAAGTCACTCTTACATTTTTAGGTATTTGTTGTGGCAACACCCCATTCCTGGTACCAAAATCGGTATTCATCATTTACTTATCTATTACCATAAACTTAGTACCTTAAAAAACAACTTTTATTATCTCACAGTTTCCGTGGGTCAGGAGTCTGAGCACAGCTTAGCTGGGTAGTCTGCAAGGCTACAGCCAGGAGTCAGCCTGGTAGCCTCATCTGGAGTTTGAATGGAGAAGGATCCACTTCCTCGCTCACACGACTGTTAGTGGTATTCAGTACCTTGCGGGTTGCCAGACTGGGGGCCGACGGTTCTTGCCATGTGGACTTCTTACAACATAGCAGCTTGCTCCTTCAAAGTGAACAGGACGGAGAGTGAGTCTCCTCACAAGAGAGGCATCACAATTTTGTGTTGCAAACGCACATGCACATTATCACATACATTCCATCACCTTTGCCATATTCTATTGGTTAGAAACAAGTCATGGGTTGTGCCCACACTCAAAGGGGAGGAGAGTTGGTACACCTGGTGAATATCAAGAGTTGGAAATCATGGGATGACCCTAGAATGTGTCCTCCATATATGAGAACAAGGCTATCCTATGAACAGATGAAACTTTAACCAGAATCTACTCTCTGTTTTTTCTCAACCCTCAATCCTAGGGTAGTTTAGCATGTTACTTAAAGTTTCTCAAATCAGTTTCCATTTTTGTGAGGTAACTCTTCCTCCCATTTTCACCTCACAGATGCCTCAAGGAGGGTGATAAGAGGAGTAGAAAATGCAATAAATTTTGGAGATTCAGAATGACCAAAAAATCACAGACTATAATTCAGGGATTTGAGCCCAATAAAAATGGGGAAGAAATTCACCAGGATGAAGCAGGTATAAAAAAAAAAAAAATGGGTTAATGACATGTATAGGCAAAAGTGCCCTATTGGTTTTCCTTATTGTTAAAATGAATTCAACTGAAGAGAAAATTCTTAAGATTGGCAATAAGGATAAATATATTTAATTATCTTAGAAATTTGTTTTTTAAAAAAGGCTTAGAATTAGTAAAATTATAAACAATAAAATAGATGCTATGATAATGATGCCTATATACTTATACGTTCAGGATTTTATTATTCATATCTTTTTATACTGCCAGAGGAAAAATGTTTTAATTAAACCATTTCCTACAACAATTGGGATAATGCAGCAACATCAAGTATGATTTAAATCTACATACCACTGCATTAAATAGAGATGACTTTAGCATGATATTTTGCTGTTAACTATTAAGTTAAATTGCTTCTTAGTGTCCTTTCTAATGTCAAAAATATTAAATACCATGGGATAAATTTGCTTGAGTTTGGTTTTAAAACTTATTTGCCAAACTTAAATAGTAACGGTGTCCCATGCACTATTCTAATTGCTCTACATGTATCAGCTCATTTAATTCTCACAAGAACAAGAAAAGGGACATGCTATTTAATTGCCATTTTTCAGATGAGGTTACCACACACTGAGAGATTAAGGAACCTGATCAGTTTCACACAGCTGGTAAGTGATGGAGCTTGGGTCCAAACCCAGGCATTCATCTCAAAGTCCATGCTCTTATCCGTGACACAGCTGTCTCTTAATGGAGGTATGTAAGGATATATTAATATTTGACTTACATTAGGAAGATTAAAAGTCTAAATATTCAAATAGTTTTGTATATCACATCAGTTTTTAATGAATGGGTGGACAAGGGAACAACTGCAGTAATTTACTTAAATAAGCCAGAAAAACAATATAAAGTATTATGTACTTAAGTTGCAGACATTGAGAAAAGGTTGCTTAAATTGAGAATCATAAATGACAGTCCCAGAGGAGACTTTATGAAGGAAAAATAATAGCTAAGATGACTTTGTTCTTGGGAAGAGGAGAGACTCCTCCCACACAAAGGAAAGGTAATTATCTAGTTAAAAAATTTTAATACCAGGACTTGACTTAAGGAGGCTCAAAGAAATAGACAACTGAAGCATTACATTTAAAAAATGGACATTTTAAATTACCTCTCTTAAAATGGGGTTGTACTGGGACTCCCCTGGTGGCATAGTGGTTAAGAATCCGCCTGCCAATGCAGGGGACACGGGTTCAATCCCTGATCCGGGAAGGTCCCACACACCGCAGAGCAACTAAGCCCATGCACCACAACTACTGAGCCTGCGCTCTAGAGCCCATGAGCCACAACTACTGAAGCCTGCATGCTCTAGGGCCCGTGCTCCAGAGCCCGTGCTCCACAGCAAGAGAAGCCACCGCAATGGGAAGCCCGCGCACCATAATGAAGAGTAGCCCGGCTCACCACAACTAGAGAAAGCCTGTGTGCACCAGTGAAGACCCAATGCAGCCAAAAATAAATAAAATAAATAAATAAATTTATTAAAAAAAAAAATGGGTTAGTATTATTTGAATTTAACTAAGAGTAAAATAAAAATTTTCTTTAATCTTGTTATGTTCTCCCCATTTCCATCAATAACTTCAGAAAAAAATTACATGGAAGCAATGCCAATGACAGCTTCTATAACCTATAAAAATATCACAGGTCACTTTACCTCGTGCTGTTGTGGATATGCTCCATATTCTGCTACAACACGTTACTCTCCTTGTGCCTCAATTTCTCAGTCTTCTTATATCCATGAGATTGTTTCAAAAACCTACAACATGTTCAGTGTGAACTTTAAACACCTGGAGAGAAAGCCACTTGCTATGTGTAAGGAATTCGACCCATCCGCACACATAACCCCCCCACATATAAAAAAGGAAAAGAAGAAAGAGAGAAAGAAAACCAAGGAAAGGAAGCCAAGAAAGCAACCCAGCAGCAGTTTCTCTCTCTGTAAGGACACAAGTTGTCAACTTGACAATGTAGTCAGTTATCACTTCAGAGATATTGAGAGTAACTTCAGGAATATTTTTGTGAGGCAACTTATAACTGCCCCAAATGGCAAAACAAGAAAGCCCAACAAGGATGAAAGTCATTTAAATCAAATGTCCCTGGTTGGGAGGAGGGACAAATTGGGAGTTTGGGACTGACATACACACACTACTATACTTAAAATGGATAACCAGCGAGGACCTACTGCAGAGCACAGGGAACTCTGCTCAATATTCTGTAACAAGCTAAATGGGAAAAGATACATGTATATGTATAACTGAGTCACTTTGCCCGGACACCTGAAACTAACACAACATTGTTAATCAACTCTACTCCAATATAAAATAAAAATTAAAAATAAATAAGTGTCCCTAAATCTTCTAGCCTCCTTCACAGAATCTGCTTTAGGTTCCTTTAGGTTCAATCCCTATTTCAGGGGATTGAAAATGGTGAAATCCCCATTTCACCCACTACGGTAAGTCCAGTGTCCTACTGTTGCTGACGATTCTCAGGGCAGAGCAGAATGGAAGCTGGAGGAGAAGCAAAATCTCTCCCACCTCCCCCTTTAAACTACAGCTGCCGCATACTTGGGATGCTACTCACCGCCTAACCTTCTGTGGTTGCTACCTCCCCTTTCCTCACTATTTTACCCCACCTGAGACATCACCCCTTCCCTCATTACCCATGTTAGAACCAACCCAAGGAAATTACATGTAAAATTTTACCTGAAGACTTACTGATAAAAAATAATAATTATAACATAGAACAGGGAACAACTTCAAATTTTACGTCAGACTTTACTGTTCCAAACAATTCACCTCCAGTCCCGACCACAGAAATCTCTTCATAACAAATCCATCCTCACTTAGACTTTGCTTCCATTCTGCTAAGACCCTCCTCTCATGAGAACTTTATTCTCTTTTTTTCCAGTTCCAGTGACAACCAACCAAAGAGCACACATTTTTTAAATGTGGTTGTCTCTAAGTCGTCAAAGGTCAAATTCTTAGTCAGGCCTCCAACCCCCATCAATTTTTGCAAATAGAGTATTTGGAGAGTACAAAGTAGTGGGCTCACGCTCACATGAAAATGCATTTCCTTTCCTCTTCAAAACAAATGCAGGCTATGCGGATTTTTTTCTTTATGTTAGGATGTAGGTGTTTGTGAATCTTGGAGCAACTCTCCAGACATGCACATGTGCGTACATGCACACACATACATACGCACACAATACCCTACAGTGGGAAAAACCTTCCTTCTGGAGAAATAAGCACAGGATTTGGCAAAAGGTAGATCTGGGATCAAATCCTGACTTTGTCACTTAATAGCTTATATGGCCTTGTTCAAACTCCTAATATCACTGAATCTCAGGTCGAATAACAGCTCCCTCACACTGTTGTTCTGAAGATTATAGTAGACAGTGTATGACAGGTGACTCATCTAAGAAATTTGAGCAATAAATATTAGTCGTCCCTCCTTTCTGCCTGGAGGAAAATGGGGAGCCCACAGATGTCTGTGATTCCTTCCCTAATCTTTCTTCCGTGACTACAGTGACATATAACCTGATGATATCTAAGGAAGCAGCTTTAGCTTTTAGGAGAAAAGGTATTAAACGTGTGGCACATTTGTATTATTTTCAAGGTGATCTTCCTTTCTTCTATATTTCTTTTTCAAAAAGTTTCTTTCATCAATCTTGTCGCAAAATAGTATCAGAAATTTCTTAGTAATCCTAAACCTTGCTTTTGAAACTGTTTTGCCTCATTTCACAGGCTAGATATCAATTTTCAAAAATCCTGAAATTCATAAATGTTTGCAAATATGAATCCAAAATTTTTTGTAATGTATGATCATCAGACCAGGACCTGTTTGTGTTATTCATTTTTGCCAAACTACTAACTCTCACATTCCAAATATGAATTACAGCGTTCTTCTGAAACACCTACAGAAAGGGTACTGACACCGCGTGGCCTCTGTTGGCTTGGTTCTGCTCTGTGCTTTGCCAAGAGAAGCTGCTCTAGAGGCTGCTTTCATGGACATTTTAAAGCGTTCACACTTTGTCTTAGCCAAAAATTATGATCTAAATGTGCCAACTGGAATGGTCCAAAGATTCCAGAAAATTCAGTAAATAAAATACAAACCCAAAAGGGTTCACAGATGTTTACTATCCAATATGAAATAATTATAGCTGATACTAATACTTTTAGTTAAACAAAGAATTCTATTTAAAACTTCAATAGAGCACTGGTTATATAAATTATAATACATGCAAATAAAATAATATTTTGCAGCAATTTAAAAAAGAGAAATGTAAAGCTAACAAAGAAATACCTTCAAGATATGCTTATGAAAAAAGAAAGGTCAAAACAGTGGGTATAATACTCTTCTGTAAATTTTCCAAAAGTTAGATAGATATATAAATGCAAAGGGAGAATTTTATATTGTTTGAAATTTAACCTTGTGCCAATATTTTTAAAGAAAATAAAAATTTGTCAGAACTGAACCATTAGAGTTACAAATATTGTAACACCATAAATCGAATGGGATTTCTCATACTGACAACTAAGAGTAATGAGGAATCGGATACTTTGTGAAAATTATTGATTCAGTAATTCTCAAAAAGAGTTTTTATAGTTAACATAAGGAAGAATTGCCAAAAAAAGAAACATCAAGAGTTTAGATTTAAATTATATAATTCTCATAATTATCACCAATCAAACTACACAGGAACAAACTAAAATTTTTCTTATTTAAATATTTAATATTTTCCAGAAAGAAAAGCTTCAATATTTTCATTGATTTTACAATGTAAACAAAATTTTCTTGACACTTCAAAACAAAAGTTTAAAGTGTTCTACCTTCTCTTCTGCTAAGGAGAAAGAACCCTTCCCATATCACTAGAAATCATGAACAACAACCAATAAAAAACTTCCAGATCTCTACAAAAGAGCTGCTGATAATGAACATGGAACAATTATAAATCAAGATAACTTGATAGGTGATTATAGAAAGCTTTAAGATTTCCATGTTTATTGTAATCATCTCCTTTTGATCATACCCTTTATTTATTTATTTACTCATGTTCAACAAAAAATAAACTAGAGTACCTGACCTCTGGTGAGACAGAAAATAAACATCTATCTAAACTAAAGCCAGGGACTGAGAAATGAAGTCAAAAAATTAAAAAGGGTACAATACATACAAATATCAAATCATTGTGTTCTACACTTGAAACTAATATGTTGCATGTCAATTGTATCTCAATGAAAAATACCAAAAAATGGAGAAGAGTAAGGGAATTGCTTCTACTTCTAGTAAGAGGGGACCAGATTTACCCTTCAATCTCCAACTTGAAATAACAACAACAACAACAAAAGACAAAATACACAGAACAATGGTTTTCAAGCTACTAGACATCAGGCAATGACAGACAGTGATCTTAGAGAGATAAGAAGCAAACCAGTTAATCCATCTGATTGTCCCAGATATATTGCCTTGTGGGAACTTCCAGGCCACAGAACAGAGAGGAGGAACACAAGCAGAGCCTGGTTGACAACCTGTGTAGAGATGGAGCTGAGGATCTAAGGATATGAAGATGGCTCGAGTTTGCAGGAAAGAGTACTGGAGAACAAAATGCTGAACAGAGGGAGAGAGCCAGGAGGTCTGCAGAGGGTGCTCCCTGAGTACTGATCAGCATACCTGGAAGGAAACTGCTGAGTCCAGAGAAAAGAGCCAACCAAATGGATTAGAGAAAATAGGGCCCACATGCATGACAGTGCCGGCACTAGTGCTTGCGCCCACCAGCCACACTTGAAAACCTCTTAATACATGGAGCACTGGGGAGAGTTCACAGAAGGATTCTGCCTCATTGGTGAGAAATAAATAGCCCTAGATTAAATACTATGCTGGTCCTGCATTACAAATCTTCAAAGCAAGTTACAAAAAGATCAGACTCTTTCCAAGTAATTTAACTCCATGCCACAACAAAGGTCAAGAATACTGACAAGAATATAAAAATGTTCAGTACCCAACAATATAAAATTACAATGTCTAACATCCAATCAAAGACTACTAGTTATGCAAAGAATCAGGAAAATATGAATCATGATGATAAGAAAATCTCTCAAAGTCAACCCAGAACTGTCCCAGATGTTAGAATTAGCAGACAAGAATATTAAAATTGGTACTGTAACTATATTTCACACATATCATATCAAAAGCAGAGACAAAGAGTATATAAAAATAACCCAAATCAAACTTCTAAATGAAAAATAGTGTCTAAGATGAAATAAACACTAGATGGGATTCATAGCATATTAGACATTGCAGAAGAAAAAATTAGTGAACTTAAATATATCACAGTAAGTAGAAACTATCCAAAATGGAAAATACAGAGAAGAAAATAATTTTTTTAAAAAGTTGCAAGACAACTTAAGTGGCCTAATATGCATATGACTGAATTGTCTAAAGGTGTGAAGAGAATGCACAGGACACAAAAAATAATGACTGAAAATTTTTTCAAGTTAGTGAAAATCATAATCCTACAAATTCAAGAGCCTCAATGAACTATAGGTGCAAGAAACATGAAGAAAACACACAAAAGCACATTGTAATCAAATTCCTCAAAACCAGTGATAAAGAAAAAATCTTAAAGCAGCAGGAAGAACACATTATATTACTAGGAACAATAATAATGCTGATAGCAGATCTCCTTTAGTAAACAATGCAAGTGAGCATACAGTGGAGTAACCAGTAAAGTAATGAAAGACAAAAATCAGATTGTCAGCTTAGAAATCTATACCCAGAAAAGACACATTTTAATAACGATGACAAAATAAAGACATTTACAGACATGCAAAAGCAGAAAGAATGCATCACCAGGAGATCCACAGTGTAAGATGTGTTAAAGGAAGTCCTTCAGGAAGAAGGAAGATAATGCCTGATGGAAATGAGAGTCTACACAAAGGAAGGAATACTGGAAATGGTAACATATAGTGTGTGAGACATTCTTCTTATTCTTTACCTCTCTTTAAAAGATAAATATATTTAAACCAAAATAATAACAATGTATTATGGTATTTATAACCCATGTATAATAAAATGCATGACATTAATAATATAAAGAATGGAAGACATGGAAGTAATACTATTATACAATACATTAAATGGTATAATATCACTTAGACTGTGATAACTTAAAAATGCATAAAATATACCCTAAAGTAGCCATTAAAAAATAAAACATAAGAGTTATAGCTAATAAGCTAAGAATACAAAATGACATCATAAGAACTGTTCAATAAATCCAAGAAAAAGGCAGAAGATGTACAAAAGGGGAATAAAGAACAGACAGAACCAGAAAACCAATGTAAAAAGACTAATACCTAACAATCTCAATAATCACATTAAATGTAAGGTCTCTAAACATCCCAATTAAAAGGCAGAGGCTGTCAAATTGGATTAAAAATGATGACCCAGCTATATTCTACCCACAAGAAACATACTTTAAAAATACAGACACAAGCAGATTAAAAGTAAAAGGATGGTAATAAAAAAATACTGGAGTGTCTATATGAAAATAGGACAAAGTATATTTTAGAGAAAAGAATATTACTGAGGATAAAGAGGTCATTTCATGACGTTAAAGAGTTCAATATTGCAGGAAGTCATAATAATCCTAAAAGTTTTTGCACGTCGTAACAGCTTATAAATACATGAGGTAAAACTGATAGAACTGTAAAGAGAAATAAATTCACAATTATAGTTGGATACCATTCTCTTTTAAATTGATAGAAAAACAGCCAAACAAAAAAGACTTCAACAACATTATCAATCAACTTGAGCGAACTGAAATTGACAAAACACTCCACTCAACAGAGGTGGAATATACATTTTTCTCAAGTGCACATGGAATATTTTAACAAAATAAACAAGTCTGGGTGATAAAACAAATCCCAGTAAATTTGAAAAGATTCAAATTATACAATGTTCTCTGACAAAAATAGAATTAAATTAAAAATAAATAATGGAAAGATGTTTGGGAAATTCTCAAATATCTGGAGAATAAATAACATACTTCTAAATAACCCATGACTTGAAGAATTTTTTCATTAGAAAATGTTTTAACTGAATAAAAATCAAACACAACATATCAAAATTTGTGGGATGCCACTAAAGCAATAATTAGGGGGGAAATTATAGCTTTATAGCTCTAAGTACCTATATTAGAAAAGAAGAAAGGGCCCAAATCAATCTCAGTTCCCACCTTCAGAAACTGGAAAAAGAGAAGGAATTTAAATGAAAAACAAATAGAGGAGAAAAAATAATACAAATAAGAGCAGAAATCAGTGAAATAAAAAACATAAAAGTAATAAAGAAAATCGATAAAACTAAAAGACAATCCTTGAAGAAAATCAATAAAATTGATAAAACAAGAAGAAAATATTAAGTGCCAATATCAGAGATGAGAGATGTGATCTTACTAGAGATTCTCCATGTAGTAAAAGAAGACTAAGGGAATATTATGGTTAACTATATGCCAAGAAATCTGACATTGTGATGAAATGGACAAATTCCATGAGAGGCACCAAATACAAAACTCACTCAAGAAAAATAAATAACCGGAATAGCCCTAAATTGATGTGAAGACTCAATTACGTGAAGATATCCTCCCCAAACTGATCTATACATTCACTGTACTCCTAAGAAACAATTCAAGTTTTTTCTAAGAAATTGACAAACTGTCTCTAAAACGCATATAGAAATACAAAGAACCTAGAATATCCAAAACAACTTTGAAACTGAAGAACAAAGTTGACATATTAACCCTACCTGATTTTGATTTCAAAACATATTAAAATGCTACAATCAGGGCTGGTTTCACATAGTTGCACAAGGCCCCACTTTTAGGAAAGCTCTGTGCTTGGTGTAATGCTCTGCTGTCACTGCCTTGAAGTTTTAAATTTTGAACGACCCATATTTTCATTTTATACTCGACCCCACATATTGTGTAGCTAGTCTTGGCTAAAGGAATCAAGACTGTGGTATTGGTGTAACATAGAGAAATAGGTCATTAGATCAGTATAGAGTCCAGAAATAAATCCACAAACACAACTGATTTTTGACAAAGGTGCAAAAGCAATGTAGCAGGGAAAGGATAGTCTTTTTACCAAAGGATGCTATAAAAACTGAATATTCATGTGCAAAAAAATACTTTGATCTAACTTCACACCATATACAAAATTAACACAAATAATCATAGGCCTAATGTAAAACCTAAAACTATAAAACTTCTAGAAGAAAACTTTGGAGAAAATCTGTATGACCTTAAGTCAGGCAAAGATTTCTTAGCAACAACACAAAAAGTATGATCCATAAAAGAAAAAGAATTGATAAAGAAGACCATCTAAACTAAAAACTTCTGCTCATTGAAAACAAAATGAATAAGACAAGCCACAGACTGGAAGAAAATATTTACAAAACATAAATCTCATAAAGGATTTGTATCTTTATATATAAAGAACTCCCCAAGCTCAATGATAAGAAAACACAAGCCAATTAAAAACTGACAAAATATTTGAATGAAAACTTTTCAAAAGAAGAGTTTTGGAGGTTTAGTAAAATCATAAAGATACTCAGTATCATTACTCATTAAATGTAAATTAAAACCACTACAAATGACTAAAATTAAAAAGACCAACTATACCAAGTGTTAGTGAAGTGTGGAAGATTTGGAACTTTCATAACCTATTGGTGGTAATGTAAGGTGGTAAAACCAGTTTGGAAGATACTGCAGCAGTTTCTAAAAAAGTTACATATTCTATATGTAATATATATATGTCATATATATATATAATATATATATATTTTTTTCATTCTAGCCATTCCATTCCCAGTATTTACCCAAGAGAAAAGGAAAAGCATATGTCCATACAAAGACTTGCACAAGAATCTTTGTTGCAGCTTTACTCATAACATCCCCAAACTGAAAGGAACCCAAATGTTCATCAAGTTGTGAATATAAACCAAACTGAGATATAACCATATAATAGAATATCACTCTGTAATAAGAAGGAATAAACTACTAATACATGTGACATGGAAGAATCTCAAAAGAATTATGAGAAGTAAAAAATGTTAGCCACAAAAGACTAATATAAAATTCTAGAAAAGGCAAAAGTAGAGTCCTAGAAGACAGATCAGTGATTGCCAGGGTCCAGGATGTGATGTGATTGGAACATATGTATACGTATAACTGATTCACTTTGTTATAAAGCAGAAACTAACACACCATTGTAAAGCAATTATACTCCAATAAAGATGTTAAAAAAAAAAAGAAAGGGGGCATGAAGGAACTTTTTTGGGGGGTGATAAAAATGTTCTACAGAGAATATAGCCAATATAATAACCATAAATGGAGTATAACCTTTAAAAAATTGTGTGAACCACTATGTTGTACATCTGAAACTCATATAATATTATAAATCAACTGTACATCAATTTTTAAAAAAGCAGATGGGAGAGAAAAAAAGGCCAAAAAAATGTTCTACATTATGATTTTGGTGGTGGTTATATGATTATATATATTTCATCAAATTGTACATTTCAAATTGGCTGGTTTCATTTTAAGTTAATTATATCTCAATGAGGCTGATAATTCTTAAAAATTGCTCATTAGAAGCTTCCCCAAAGAGATGATGCTATACGTTCACTAGAAAAATACAAATACATTTCTCTTTAACTATGTACCTGAAAAGGTGTCTTCACAGACTTACCTGATATATGGTTGGAAGAGTAAACACACCAGGCAAGACGTAACACACCAGCTCCAGAATTTCACTTGGCAGTCTCACCTGGTTTTCTGATTGCAATTTTAAACTGTGTTACACACAGAAAAACAGTATCAGTACTCTTTAATTACTATCCTTCCACAAAGAGTTCCTGGTTTTAGGCATGTAGAAAATATCTCTGCAAATCTTTATTAATGACAAGGCTGCTGCTGTCCTCGCTTGAAAGAGTCCTTTAGATCCAGGGGATGGTCTGTTACCTTAGAATCTGGCCATTTAGGACCTTCTTAGAGAAAGAAGTTCTGTTAATGAACGTTGTGTTACTATAATTTCAAACCTGTAAATCTAGGAAGTGGGGGGAATCGTGTTCCTTAATGTTATCTTATAGCACCTCCTGGTGTTTAGATAACTGAAGGCTTAAATCTTGGATGGCCAGTCTATTTTTCCCTAAAACCAGAGAAATTAGAATGATTCTTAATGGTGAACACTGAGACTATAAATAGATTTATTAATTTATACATTATTTACAAAGAAATGAATTGAGGGGTTCTTAGTTTGGAACTGCCACTTGTTTTTCAAAATAAATAAAAATAATGGCTACTTACGGGATAGTCCAAACTTAAAAAAAAATAGCAGGAGATTCATTGGAATTTTTTTTTTTTTAAGAGTTTCTTTTTAGCCAGCCATCCATCCCTAACCCCATGTAGAATGCTCTTCATTTGAAGAAGTTCTGCAGCAGCTGGACCCTTTGTCTTAGGTTCTGAGCAGCTTTTAGGCACGCAGAAGGGTCAGGACAAGTCTCATCAGTAGGTAGGTTAGAACTTGTTGAGGCTGAAGAAAAATGCTTTGCAAGGAAAAGAGCATAGCAAATTCAGCCAAGCTTACTTAATGATGAGAAGCTAAACTCAATGTCTCTTCCCTCATGCCTGCACAATGACCATTCCATTTTCCCTGGACTTCTGTTAAGGTAATCAGCCAAAGTAGGAGATGGAAAAAACCACACTCAGCACATTTTCCTGCAACTTTGTGATTCTGAAATAATTTGGAGGAATGGGGAGGTTGGAGAAATGAAAGCTAAAATGTCCCAAGATTAACTGTGGATATCATTTAAGCCTACTACCCTCACTCCAATTCCATAGGTAATCAAGAGAGTCACCTAGAGTTCATGTCTCCCATATGGGTATTGAACAAGCCAGATCAAAGGGGGAAGGGAAGCATTTATCATTAAGGTAAACAAAAAAACACAACAATGTAGCTAATTTCTCACTAACATCATCCATCTGTAACTATTGGGTAGCAAGTCTTGGTATAAATGCAATGATAAGCTTGAAATTTGAAAATTAATAAATTGGTTAGTTAATTGATCCTTTACTTAAGTCTTTTATTCTTCAGTTTCTGCTGTTTGTATATTAAAATACTTTTTTACTCTACAGGAGAAAATCAGCAGGTGCTTTTTAATTATTCAAACTCCTCTGGAAACCAAATTACTTAATGTAATTACATCTGGGATAAAAAAATTATTAATAAAAGCCATTAACAGTTCTTAGGGAACTTGACATACATACTTACCATTTTGGAAAGAGACAGAATTGACTTTTCTTTTTTATTTATTTTAATTTTGTTTCTCATAAGAATTACATGGCAACAATCAGGAAAAGATGGTAATATTTATCTTAGTGATAAAATGCACTGTGTTCAACTGTGTAAATTTTATCCATGAAAATCCATGTTGTTTTGCTGTATTTTCACCCACTTGCATAGATAACGAGGGTTCCCCGTGTCATCTCTGGTACAATGAATAATGTTTTTACTGGAGTAAAAGAACATCTTAGACCTGAAACAAAACAAATGTAGATACCAAACATAGACAACCAAGCAGGGCATGAACGAATGTACAACTACACTATGAAAGAAAGAAAAGTCAACGACAAAGAAAATAATTTGCATGTTTTTAAACAAATTTATTTTCTTTTAAAAAGCCAGAATCTTATGAAACTACTTTTCCAATTATCCCCTGATTCTGAATAAATGGGGAGGTGTTTTGGATGGAAAATTTAAGTGCAGCTGTTTTGATATGAAAACCTCCACAATTTCATCCTTGAGCCAACCAATAACGTACCCGTCAACCTTTAACAACTTCAGAAAAACCCTCGAGGTAGCAGTTCTGCCCACCTCAATATGTAAAGGCTGCACTTGGCTGGGATTTGACTCTGGGGAAATTATTCTGAAAGGAGCAAGTTAGGAAGGTATAAGCACACAGACTTGTAACACAACAGAAACATTTGCTTTTCTGGTGCAATGAAAGAACAACTGCACATTTCTCACGGCCCTCAATTATGATCTATACGTACCAACAACACATACAAATTCTGCTTTTTATATTAGTGTTCCCACAACTGGCAACAGAACCTTGTGTCGAGCAGCTAAAACAAGGCAGAAAGTCAAGCTCTCATGATCCCAACAGCTCACACAGAGGTGACTATGAAGATACACTGTCCTTCCAAACACATGCCTGTTTGAAAACAATTTGTTTTTAGTCTAAAGCTTCTAGGGCTTATCATAAATTGAGCCATTCTTTTAAAAGTTAACCCCTTTTCTTCTCATTGAGAATTGTTGTTTCTAATTAAACAATTCAGCTGATTTGCTATCCTCTTTATGTCTCATTTAAGATTGAAATTTGCTCATCTCCATCTCCATCTCCATTACAAAGCACTGGTATTTTATTCTCTGCCAGTTTCTCCCCATAATTATATTTATTTCTCTGTCTGTTTTGATGTTGGCCAATTAGAGGCTCTTTCGGCTCCCTCTAAGTTATCTTTATGAAATGATATACACAATTCTCATCATACTTCACTTAGGGTATGAGAGAATGTTCTGTTACATTGCTTAAAAGTCTCAGGCACAGACATCAGACACTGGTCCTCAAGCTAATGCCAGCACGTGACAAAACTGACACTGCTCTTTTGCAAAATGAAAAAAAACAAACGAAAACCAAAACCAAGATAGGAAAACACAGGTTTTTATAATGCTGTCCCATTTGAGGGACTGTCCTTGATTCTGAAAGCATGTCTTTCCATTTCTTCTTATGGTTAAAATTCTCTTTCTTTTTTGAAATGAAGGCGATTGCAAATGGTAATTGCTTTTAAGGTCCTACTTGGCACAATAAAAATGCTACATAAATTTCCAGATTCTGTGAACTTCTGCCGGTATATGAAATTTAAAAATCTGAACTAATCTAAGACAAGCAGTCCCTTGACTCACTGGAATGGCAGTATTAAGTAAAAACTAAGAAATGGTGTGAGGTGTTTGCTATGGCCAAGTAGGGAATGTTTCCCATTAGCCTTTAGATAGGAATGGCTTGAATTGACAGCACTCAGTTCAATATTATATGCTAGTTTTCCTATCTTAAAACTTAGTCAAGTAACTCAAAATAATCACCCATTATTTTTGTCTCCAAAATCTAGCATTTACTATAACTTTGCTCATCAAATTTTGATAATAAATAACAAATATTGCAAAGATAAATTTCATCTTGAGTATACCCAAACCAATCTGTGGAGTTAGGAGAAATGAGTTCACTGGGCCTGGCCAAGCTTGGTTCAGGCAGAGAGGCCTCAATTTCCTCAGGGAATCACTGGTCCTCATCACAGTCCTCCACTTATTACTGGGTGACATTGGCATCTCACTACTGTCCTACACCTTGGATTCCACTTCCTTTAGATGGAGGCTACAAGAATAATCCTGACCCACCTAAGAGGCTGCAAACTGAGCTTTACCTTATAAAATTGAAGCAATTGTTTTGGTAGTATTTTAATTCTAAGTTTTAGGTCAACATGTGTCATTTAAAGCCTAAAAAGGTAAACAGCTACTCTGGGGATGACTTTCCCAGGTGGAAGCCAGCTTAGTATTTTGATGATTATTGATAGCAGGATCAGGAGGGAATATAGAAACTATTGAACGGCGACAAATAATATTGGTTTCTTCATAATCTACCCTTTAATAAAGCTGATATAATTGATGTACTTCTATATAAACCCACACTGTATCTGCGAAGCCAAAAACACAACAGGAAAAACTTACGTCATCAGTATTTTATTACATCTGTGGATATTTCTCTTTGTTTGCTTTTGCCTCATGAGATAGCGTTTTGCCTTTTGGATCCAAGTGTTACACATTCACTAGCTGGATTTCCTACGTTTTGCAATTCTCTGAGTAATCTCCATTAATCTAGATTCCTCAAGGGGCTCTAAGACCATTAGACCCTTTAAATGGAGAGTTGTTCTTTTATGAGCTTCACAGAGACTACACATTGAATTTCTATCCACAGACTGGAGAAAGATGTTGATTTAAAACAGGTGTAAACGTAGGTTATTTGGGTTTCTTTGATATGCTGGTGTGATGAGTAGTTTATCCCTAAAGAGCAGCACCTAGATTTTTTTTTTTCTTTCCCAAACTGCCTACTTAGGAGCCACAGCCTCATTCTGTATTACTAGGAAAGGGTAGATGCATTAGAAAACATACAGCCATGGATATAGTAAGGTAGATATACCTAACATGATCTGTAACGAAATGTCCATTTTTCAAGTACTTGAATGCAAACTAGTTAAAATAGAACTTTTTTTAAGTTTTGAGTTTTTACATTCCGTACAATTACTCTAAAGATTAAAATAAGAATGCCAAAATATTCTAAAACAAGTTTCAAGAGTAACTAAAGTCAGGGGCCTCCCTGGTGGCGCAGTGCTTGAGAGTCTGCCTGCTGATGCAGGGGATGTGGGTTTGTGCCCCAGTCCGGGAAGATCCTACATGCCGTGGAGTGGCTGGGCAGGTGAGCCATGGCTGCTGAGCCTGCACGTCCAGAGACTGTGCTCCGCAACGGGAAAGGCCACAACAGTGAGAGGCCCGTGTACCGCAAAAAAAAAAAAAAAAGAATAACTAAAGTCTTAATCAGTAGGGAAGCCAAGAGGTGTCTCACAGAGGTTTTTGATACTCTCTCTCTCCCTCCCCAAATCCAAGTAAAAATCATATCTTGCTATGCAAATGCAACTTCCAAACATGTACCAGTAGGATTGCTGGATTATATGATAGTTTTATTTTTAATTTTTTGAGAAGCCTACATATTGTTTTACAACGTGGCTGCAACAATTTACATTCCCATCAAGAGTGTACAAGGGTTCCCTTTTCGCCACATCCTATCGACACTGTTGTCCTTTGTTTTCTTGGTAATCACCTTCCTAACAGCTGTGAGGTGATATCTCATTGTGGTTTTGATTTACATTTCCCTGATGATTAGTGATGTTGATCAATAAATGGTATTTGGAAAACTAGATATCAACATGCAGAAGAATGAAATAGGATCTTAATCTTATACCATGCACAATAATCAACTCAAAAAGGATTAAGATGTAAAACTTTAACCTGTAAATCTCCTAGAAAAAACAAAGAGAAAAAACTTCTTAACATTGGGCTTGTCAAAGATTTCTTGATACGACACCAAAAGCAAAAACAACAGAAGCAAAAATAGAAAAATAAGATCAATCAAAGTAAAAAGCTTCTGAACAGAAAAAAAAGCAATCAACAAAGTGAAAACACAACCTAGAGAATGGGAGAAAATGTTTATAATACATATATTTGATAAAGGGTTAATATTCAAAATACATACATAAGGAACTCCTACAACTCAATAGCAAAAACGAAAAACGAAAAACAAAAGCCACAAATAATCCAATTAAAAAAGACCTGAACAGACATTTCTCCAAAGAAGACATACAAATGGCATACAACAGGTGTATGAAAAACTCTTGTGAAGCGAAAATACAAATTGAAATGACAGAATTTCTAAAAAGTAAGGATAATAGAGAGATATATTGAAATTAATGTTTAGAGGAAAATTCACAAAACTCCATTTTTGCAAGTCAAACAAATGAAAGGATGAAAATGAATAAGTTAAATACCATCTTAAAACCCTATAAAAAGAATAAGAAAGCACAAAGAAGGAAAAAAATAAAAAGTAGAAATTAATGAGGCAGGAAATAGAAAAATAGTATACTTAACAAAGAAAATTACTGTTGGTTTACTTTAAAGAAATTAATGAAATATGGGAGAAATCACAAATACGAAAAATAAGAAATAATAAGGGGAAACAACCATTGAAACAAAAGAATTAAAAACATCCTAAGACATTAGTATGCAGACCTCTATTCAGATATCTTTGAAGACCTACATGAAATGTATAATTTCCTGGGGTAATA
Source organism: Pseudorca crassidens (assembly GCF_039906515.1). Taxonomy (NCBI): domain Eukaryota; kingdom Metazoa; phylum Chordata; class Mammalia; order Artiodactyla; family Delphinidae; genus Pseudorca; species Pseudorca crassidens. The sequence goes on from NC_090316.1 coordinate 13,801,957, forward strand.
CAGGCTAACAGTGTTTGACTTCATTATCAATAAATAATATTTTTCACAGAAGATAAAAATAAAGAAACTATGCCACTTAAAAAAAAAACCACTTTGCCCAGATAATTTCAGAAGAAAATTCTGTCAAACTTTCAGAGTCAGTATTTCAAATGCTTTATGAATTGTTCTAAAACACTGAAGATAAAGGGATAATTTTTAATGAAGATAATTTTTAATGAAGTATTACACTGATAACTAAATCTGAATTTTTTAAGTAAAAAACAACACCTATAGAGTTATATACTTATACTGATATAAAAATACTACATAAAATGCTAGTAAACAGAATCTTATATAACAATAAGAAATAAATACAACATAACCAATAGCATTTATTCTAGAAATGCAAGGTTGGTTCAATATAAAATAATCCATTAATATCATACTCCATATTAATAAATTGAAGGAAAAATCATATGACTATTTCCGTAGATATTGAAAATTCCCTTGACAAAACTCAACAACTATTCCTGGTGCAAACACTCAAGAAAATAGGAACTGATAATTACTTTCTTAGCATAATAAAATATATATATAACATATAATATATGTTATATATAATTATATAATTATTTTATAATAAGTATATAACCATAATACTTATCATATGATAATTATATTATTACATATGTTATATATTTTATATACAGATAACATGTATTATAATTTATATATATAATGTGTATATATACTTTATATATATGTCCTAAAATATATATATATATATATATATATATATATGAAAACATCAGAATAATTTCCAGTAAAATCACAAACAAGGCAAGGAGTCCACTAACCTCATGACTATTCAGCTTTGTACTACAGGTATTAGCCAGTGCAATTAGAGAAGAGAAATCAATTAGAGGTATAAGAATTGTTTAAAGAAGGAGTAAAAATACCTCTACTTGCAGATATTATAACCTCAGAGAATGAATGATAAAAGAAACTTAACCAACAAAAGAATTCAGTAAAGTAGCAAGATATAAAAATAACATGAAGAAATCAGTGGCCTTCATTTAAATAAGCAAATAAGCTAACAGTTGTAATGATAGAGAAAATCTTATCTAAATACCAACAAAGACGAATAAATATGCAGGAATAAACTTAAGTCACGGGCCAAACTTGTATGAAGGACACTTTAAAACATTATAAAAACTTCCAGGTTCAGCCCTGAAATAAAAAGAACTTGGGGGCTTCCCTGGTGGCGCAGTGGTTAAGAAACCGCCTGCCAATTCAGGGGACACAGGTTTGAGCCCTGGTCCGGGAAGATCCCACATGCCATGGAGCAACTAAGCCCATGCGCCACAACTACTGAGCCTAAGCTCTAGAGCCCGCAAGCCGCAGCTACTGAGCCCACATGCCACAACTACTGAAGCCCATGCACCTGGAGCCCGTGCTCCGCAACAAGAGAAGCCACTGCAATGAGAAGCCCACACACAGCAACAAAGAACCAACGCAGCCAAAATTAAATAAATTTAAAAATAATAATAACTTGGAAGGTATCACTCCTATATGAACAATAAGAAAAAGTTGAACAATCTGAGGATCAATGACTTTTCTCAGACCCATAGGAAAACTGAGGTTGCAGGTAAATGAACACCTGAAAATCTGGAGAGAAGGCATGTTCAGAGTCACAGCTGAGATCTCCTCATGGCTTTGGCAGGGAGAGGGTCAAGGGTGATTACTGCAAATAATCCCAGCACCTTCTCCACAGTAAAGGCCTATATCAGAAAAAGCAATTTTGAGTCTTATCTCAGATGGGGGAAGGTCATTCCTCAAATTCTAGACCCCCCCGCAGGCTTTCTGTCTCATCTAAGAGAGAAAAAAAAATAGTTACCAGGGGTCAGGGCTTCAAAAAATAGATTGGGAACATTGCAGACAAGGAAGGAAATAAGGAGCAGGGAGAAAAAAATTAAAAGCTACACCACTAGAAAAACAATTGTGAAGGTCACAGCCAAGAGACACAGACCCCCTAAAAGACTGAGATTTAATCTTAAGATTATAGACTGTTCCCCCTCCCCCACCTTTTACCACGACCCTACCAGAGCCCCAGTATAATGATAATAGGCTACAGATGAAAGAATTGCAAGCCACAGACTTTCACTACAGAGGAATACATAGGAAGCCCAAAGTCAAGAAGGGAGACAAAAACGAGGACAATGGAGGGATCTGAAGTCTCTGGCACCATAGCTACAGCAAACATTAAACCCAGATTTACATAACTTTTCTTACTGAAAGCCCATTTATTAGTCTCTAGTACCCAACACAAGTTCAGCTCCCCACAAAATCTTACGAGGAATGCCAAAAATCAAGAAAAACAAAGGTCTAAAGAGACAAAGCAGTCATCAGAATCAGACTCAGAAGGAATTATCAGACAAGAATTTAAAATAGCTATTATTACTATGTTAAGGGCTCTAATGGAAAAAATAGACAACATACAAGAAACAAATATATAATGTAAAGAGATGGAAACTTTAAGAAAAAACACAAAAGGAGATGCTGGAAGTCAAAAAGGTAGTAAAGAATGCCTTTGGTGAGCTCATCAGTAGGCTTAACATAGCCAAAGAAAGAATGAGAATCTGTGAGCTTGAGGATATGTCAATAGAAACTTCCCAAACTGAAATACAAAGAGAAAAAAAGAATGGGAAAAAAAAAAAAAAAAAAGGTACAGAATATCCAAGAACTCCAGGACAATTTCAAAAGGTGTAATATATGCATAATTCAAATAGCAATAGGACAAGAAAAAGAGAATGGAAAAGAAGAAATGTTTTATGTAATAGAGAATTTTACTAAATTAATCACAGAAAGCAAAGCACAGATCCAGGAGGGGCAGAGAACACTAACTAGGATAAATACCAAAATAAAACAAGAAAAACTCCCACACCTAGGCATATCATATTCAAACTGCAGACAGCCAAAGACAAAAAGAAACTTTAAAAGAACTCAGAGGAAAAAAACACCTTCCCTATAGGGGAACACAAATAAGAATTACAACAGACTTCTCATCAGAAACCATGAAAGCAAGAAAAGAGTGGAATGAAATGCATGGATTTGAAAAAAATCCATGCAGATGAATTCCAAATAATTTATACAGACCTTCTCAAGGAGGAAAGGCATAACTTTCCACTCCTCAAATACTGGCTTTCCATGGTAACTCTTTCCAAAGAGTGTAGTATGAAAAGGAAGAGGAGGAATTTAACAGTGGAGAAACCTGACCACCACTATCTCAGCTGGGTGATCAAAGTCAACATCAATAGTGATGTCATGTGATAGCATATACCCCTGGTATATGTGATCTTCCTCCCAAAACCCATAATCCCAATCTAATCATGAGAAAAACATCACACAAACCCAACAGAGGCACATTCTACAAAACACCTGACCAATACTCCTCAAAACTGTCAAAGTTATCAAACACAAGGAAAGTCAAGAATCTGCCATAGCTTAGGGAGGCCTAAGGAGACATAACTACGTGTAACGTATTTTCCTGAATGGGATCCAAGAACAGAAGAAAATGACGTTAGGTAAAAACTAAGGGAATCTAAGTAAATTACGGAGTTTAGTTAATAATAGTGTATAAATATTGGTTAATTATTTATAACAAATATATCCTACTAATGTAAGATGTTAGTAACAGGGAAAACTGAGTATATCAGAGCCCAGTGCCATGGGGTGGAGTAGGTAACCCCTCCTAGGGTGGAAAGGCACTGGGAAAAGTTTAGTAACAAAAGACATGAATACAAAGCTGAGGGATTATAATCTCTTTTCAATATGATTTGTGCCTTAATTTACAGGGTTCCCTCCCATCTCTTTTATTTTGTCCTTAAAATTTACTTATGAATGCTATTTTTCCTATAAAGACTCTCAGAGTATGGATTTTGCAGATTGACTCCTCATGGAGTAGTTTAACATATCACCTAGCTGCTGGATTACCTGTAAATTCGATGCTGGATCCAGAAGCTAGATCGGATGTAGCTTCCTGCTTTTCATTTGCAGACTCTAGGAAGTGGTGTATTCTTTCAGCAGAAGACACAGTGTTCAATTGTCTCTCTTCGGGAAATGTTAGCAGCCACTGCCGCTCAATGCCTAGATCTGAAGGAGTTGCACGAAGGTGGCATTCTTTGTTTTAGTTGAACTTTAAAACTTTCTAAAACCAACTGTATGGAGTTATACTTTACACACAATAAAAATCACCAGTTTTAAATTGCAGGGGGAAAAAAAACCTATCTACTAAAATAAAAATGCATGATTATAACAGTTCCCTGGATTTCTGCTATTTTATATGCAAATGAAAGCATTGTATATACTCTCATTCTTTCTCCTTTATCTACAAAGAACAAAATAATGACCATAAGTTTTCAAGAACTCAACAAAACCGGGGTAAAAATGTATCTCTTTTCCTGTTCATTGACATCGCTGGGAATCCTTACCTACATGAGAGTGACCTTAACCTTCAGACTGAAATATATATTTCTTGATCTATTTGACATGTACAGCTTATCATGGTTTGTAAAACCATTTTTACATTTGTTTTCTCATTTGGTACAAACAGCTACATTGTAAGAAGGTACAGTAGATATTATCAATGCCATGAGCTGTATTTGATCTACAAAAGGAACCTGGGGAAGGAAGAAGATAGGGAATAGCCATGGAAATAAAATATACATGCATGTGTATGACAGGGAAGAGATGAAGGAGACATTCTGGCACAGTTGATAATCTCAGCTAGAAGTTATCAATATCAGTTTTGGGGGGAAAAAAGGTCCTTTTTTAGGCCTTGAAAAGAATCACATAGCCAGGGCCAATAAAAATACGTGGAAACCTCACAAACAACAAATTTTCTCCAAGAAAATCAGATGGAAAACTAGGAAAAGAAAATGATCTAAATTCATTTTCCCAGATCATACTTTTACATCTTTTCATAGATTTATCTGCATTGGCAGAGAATAGAAAGAACACGGTCTCTTGAGGAAGAAAGACCTGGCTTTAAGTCCCAATTAAACCATGTGCCTATGTGACCATGGGTGATTCACCAGCCTCTGTGCTCTAATTATCTCATTTGAATAATGAGGAAATAATGTCTATTTCCTAAGACTGTAGAAGAGATGAAATGATACATAGAATACTCTGGGACAAATATGATTTCTAATGAAAGCTCAGCACCTATAATACTGCGTGGGGTCATGAGGGTCTAATCGTTAAGGTCCTTGGGAACATTTTCTCTCAATAGTTCAGAAACTGCTCCTGTGCAGAGAAAAAACTTACAGTTTTATTCAACTTCAATAACTTCTTCAGCAAAGGCACATTGGCAAATGGGTTATGCAACCCATATATTGTTATGAAAATTGACATTGGATACAATTCAGAAAAACTTATCCAAATTGAAATAGAAAAAAATATTCATCATTTAAAAAAGAGGTTCCTCTTTTCTGTCAATGTTTTCCTTAGTTTTTGCTCCAAATGGGACTTCAATGATCATTTTGATACAAAGTTCATAATGCCTTTGATTATAGAACATTATTCATGCAGTTACACAACAGGGATTCTTATGCGTTATATTGTTATATAATTATATATTTTCTATAAATAAATACCAATAGCAATAAGTCATAATTTTTACTACGAGGACTCAAAACCCCTCCCCTCAAAAATATAAAGCAGAAAACTGCAGAATGATATAGAAAGGATGATGCCATTTACATAAACTTTTTAAATGTTTTGAAAATACTATTTAGTGTTTTACCTTCATAGAATAAAATATAGATGACAAACATCAACCTCCTCTGATGTAGGAAGAGGCTTCCAATGTATTTGTAATAACACTGTTTCTTAACAAATATCTGAAGCATAGATGTTAAAATATTCAGATTTGATAAATCTAGGTATTAGGAACAGAGGTGTTAATTGTATTGCTACTTTTCTATATTCTGTAATGTTTTAAATTACTGTAATTAAAATGATGTATGTACATGAAATAAAAACCTTTAAAGAATAATAAAGGGTGTAATATGAAAATTTAGAGCTTTCCAATCTAGCTCTACTATTCCAGGCCCACTTACTGAAAGTATCACTTTTGATCAAGTATGTTTTAGTTCTTTTATTGTTACCTCAATAAATCTCAAACATATATCACTAGTCCTAATTTTATTAATTTTAAGCAAAATCTGTTAACATCTTTCTATAAAAGACAAAAGAATTAGCTCCCTGATACTACCCTTTCTCACCCCCCCTCCTCCCCTCAAATTTGTTGGTCAACATTCAGTTACGCTGTGAAACTTTTGCAAGATATTTATCAATTTCATGGCCCAGTGTCCCTATACCTCACCCTAGTTCTTGGCATTTTAAATCATTTTTGTACTTTTTTTTTTCAATAAAACTGCTTTGAGAGGGAAGGAACATAAGTGAACTGGAGGCTAACAGTCATCTTTTTATTATTATGATGTTTAAATTGTCGTAAAATGCACATAAAATTTATCATCTTAACTCTTTTAAGGGTATAGTTCAGCAGTATTAAATACATTCACACTGTTGTGCAACCATCACTACCATCCATCTCCAGAACTCTTTTCATCTTGTAAAACTGAAACTCTGTAACCAAAAACAGTGACTTCCATTTTCTCTCCCACCCCCATCCCCTGGTAACCCCCATTCTACTTCCTGTCTCTATGAATTTGACTACTCTAGGGACCTCATATAAGTGGAATCACATAGTATTTGTCTTTTTGTGACTGGCTTATCTTATTACCATAATGACCTCAAAGTTCATCCATGGTGTAGCATGTGTCAGAATTTCCTTCATTTTTAAAGCTGAAAAAACATTCCATTGTACGTAAGTACCAAATTTCGTTTATCCATTCATCTGTCAGTGGACACTTGGGTTGCTTCCACCTTTTGGCTACTGTGAATAATGCAGCTATGAACGTAGGTGTACACATATGTCTTCAAGACCCTCATTTCAATTCTTTTGGACATATGCTCAGAAATGAAATTGCTGAATCATACAGAAACTGTACTTTTAATTTCTATAGCAGCTTCGCTATTTTCTACTCCTGTCAATTGTGTACGAGCATCCCGATTTCTGAACATCCTCACCAACACTAGTTATTTTCTTTTTGTTGACAGTAGCCATCTTAATGGATGCAAGGTGGTATCTCATTGTCATCTTGATTTGCATTTCCCTAATAATGTTATCTTGAGCCTCTTTTTGTGTGCTTATTGGCCATTTGTATATATTCTTTGGAGAAACGTCTATTCAAGTCCTTTAGCCATTTCTTAGTCAGGTTGATTTTTTTCTTGTTGACTTGTAGGACTTCTTTATATATTCTAGATATTAACCCCTTATCAAATGTATGATTTGCAAATACTCTATCCCATTCTATGGATTGCCTTTTCACTCTATTGTTTCTTTTGATGCACAGAAATGTTTACATTTGACATAATCCAATTTATCTGTTTTTTTCTTTTGTTATCTATGTTATTGGTGTCATATCCAAGAAATCATTGCCAAATATGTCATGAAGTTTTTCCCCTGTTTTCTTCTAAAAGTTTTATAGTTTTAGCTCTTACTTTTAGGTCTTTGATCAATTTTGAGTTATGAATTTTAAAGATTTTTAAAAATTTATTTATTTTATTTATCTATTTCTGGCTGTGTTGGGTCTTCGTGGCTGCACGCAGGCTTTCTCTAGTTACAGCGAGGGGGGCTACTCTTCATTGCAGTGTGTGGGCCTCTCATTGCAGTGGCTCCTCTTGTTGCAGAGCACAGGCTCTAGGCGCACAGGCTTCAGTAGTTGTGGCACACAAACTCAGTAGTCGTGGCTCGCAGGCTCTAGAGCACAGGCTCAGTAGTTGCGGCGCATGGGCTTAGCTGCTCTGCAGCATGTGGGATCTTCCCGGGCCAGGGCTCGAACCCGTGTCCCCTTCATCGGCAGGCGGATTCTCAACCACTGCACCACCAGGGAAGCCCCAGAGTAATGAATTTTATATATGGTTTAAGGTAAGAGTCTACTTTCACTCTTTTGTATGTGCATATCCAGTTTTACACAACAACTTTTGCTGAAAAGACTGTCCTTTTCCCACTAAATGGTCTTGGCAACATTGTTGAAATATTTGATTTCTGTATATGTAAGAAATTATTTCTGAGTTTTGTATTCTATTTCATTGGTCTATATGTCTATTTTTAGTCCAGTTCCCACTACTTTGGTTCCTGTAGCTTTGTAATAAGTTTTGAAATCAAGAGGTGTGAGACCTCATACTTTGTTCTTTTTCAAGATTATTTTGACCATTCAGGGTCCCATATATTCCACGTGAATTTTAGGAAGGGTTTTTCTATTTCTGCAAAAACACCACTGGGGTTTTCATATGGAGTGCATTGAATCTATAGATTGCTTTGGGTAGTATCAACAGCATAAGAGTCTTTCAATCCATGGACACAGATGCCCTTCCATTTATTTGTGTCTTTAATTTTTTTTCAGCAAAACTTATAGTTTTGGGTGTATAAGTCTTTCACCTCCTTGAATAATTAGTATTTTATTCTTCGTGATGCTATTTTAAATAAAACTGTTTTCTTAATTTCCTTTTCAGATTGTTCATTGTTAATGTATAGAAACCCAACTGATCTTTGTGTATTGATTTTGTATCCTGCCATTTTGCTAAATTTGTTTTAGTTCTAACAAGGTTTTTTTGTGTGGAACTTTTAGGGTTTTCTACATATAAGATCATATTGTCTGCCAACAGAGATAATTTTACTTTTTGTTTCCAATTTAGATGTCTTTTATTTCTTTCTTTTTTTCCTGATGCTCTGGCCAGGACTTCTAGTACGATGTTGAATAGCAACAGTGACAGTGTGCATCCTTGTTTTTTCCTAATCTTACAGGAAAATACTTCAGTCTTTCACCACTGAGTATGATTTTAATTATTATGTAGAGACACTTTTCTTCTTTTCCTAGTTTTTTGAGAGTTTTTATCATAAGAAGTGTGTTGAATTTCTTCAAATGTTTTTTCTGCATCAATTGTGATGATTATGTGGATGTTTCCTTCATTCTATTAATGTGGTGTATTACATTAATCGATTTTTGTTTGTTAAACATATGTTTCACATATCCTTGCATTCCAGAAATAAATCTCACTAGGTCATGGTGTATAATCCTTTTAATGTGCTGTTTGCTTGTATTTTGTTAAGAATTTTTGCATCAGTATTCATCAGGGTTATTGGTCTGTAGTTTTCTTTTGTTGTAAGTCTTTGTCTGGTTTTGGTATCAGGGTAATGCTGACCTTATAGAATGAGTTTGGAAGTGTTCCATCCTCTTCAGTTTTCTGGAAGAATTTGAGGGGGATTTTTAAAAATTTAGAAATAATTTAGAGAAATTGTTCTTTAAGTGTTCGGTAGGATTACCAATGAAGCCATACGGTTCTGGAAGGTTTTTGATTACTAATTCAATCTCCTTACTCTTTATAGATCTGTTCAAGTTTTCCATTTCTTCATGATTCAATCATGGTAGATTGTATGTTTCTAAGAATTTATACATTTCAGCTTTTGTACTTTGCATCTCTCCCCAGTTTATGTTATTGATGTCACAAATTATACATTTACATATCGTGCAAATATTAACTTTTTTTTTTTGCCCACACCGCACAGCATGCGGGATCTTAGTTCCCTGACCAGAGATTGAATCCATGACCCCTGCAGTGGAAGCATGGAGTTTTAACCACTGGACTGCCAGAGAAGTCCCAATATTAACTTATTTTTATAATTATTTTTATGTTTTTGTCTTTTAAATCCTATAAAGCAATAAATGTGGAGTTTGAACCAAAATGACAATAATAAGTTTTATTTGTCCATGTATTCGCCTTTACTGGAGAACTTTATATTTCATATGGTTTTGAGTTACTCTCTAGAATCCTTTCATTTCAACTGGAAGGATTCCCTTTAGCATTTCTAGTAGGACAAGTCTGGTGGTAATTAACTCCTTCAGCTTTTCTTCATCTGGGAATGTCTTACTTTCTCCCTCATTTTTGAAGGACAGTTTTGCCAGTTATAGAACTCTTGGTTGATGGGCTTTTTCTTTCAGCATTTTAAATATATATTCTGTGGCCTTTTTGTCTGCAGAGTTTCTGCTGAGAAATATGTTGATAATCCTATTGAGGATCCCTTGAATGTGATGAGATGCTTTTCTCTTACTGCTTTCAAGATTCTCTGTTTTTGACTTTCCACAGTTTAATTATATTATGTCTCAGTGTGGGTTTAGTCTACTTGGAGTTCATTGAGCTTAGAGTATTGTATGCCCATGTCTTTCCTCAAACTGGGGAATTTTTCAGCCACAAGTATTTCTTCAAATAAGTTTTCTGCCCCTTACTCCTTTCTTTCCCTGTTCTCCTCCTGGGATGCCTATAGTGCATATGTTGGTCCAAATGGTGTCTCAGAAGTCCTTAGGCTCTGCTGACTTTTCCTCATTCTTTTCTCTTTTTGGTCCTCAGATTCGATAATTTCAAATGACATGTCTTCAAGCTCACTGATTCTTTCTTCTGCCTGTTCAAGTACAAAACCTCTAGTAAATTTTTCAATTTAATTATTGTATTTGTCAGCTCAAGGGTTTCTGTTTGGCTATTTTTTATAATTTGTACCTTTCATTTTGTTCTTATAACATTTTCCTAATTTCTTTTAGATCTGTGTTCTCCTTTCATCTTACTGAACATATTTAAGGCAGTTGTTTTAATATCTTTGTCGAATAAGCCTGAAGCCTGTGTTTCTTTAGAGTCAGTTTTTGGAGACTTGCCACTTTGAATGAGCCATGTTTCACTATTTCTTTGTATGCCCTATGACCTTTAGTTGAAAATTGGGCATTTTAAAAGACAGCCATCCCACCCAGTCTTTGGAGACTGTCTCTTTATGGGGAAAGACCTTCACTGAAAAGCCTGGTGTGAAGATTAAAGATTTTCTCAGTCCTTTTCTGTGCATTAATCTTCTCTGGGCCAGTGTGTGTGCTTTCATCCTATTACCATACATTCATGACTGCTTTTAAATGTTTTAATTTCCCTAAGAGTCTCATCCCTATTCTTTCTCAGGACCTTAGGTATTCTATTGTATTCCCTTGCCTGTAATCTTTTGCCCCAAGTCATCTATGAGTCTTAAGCCCTCTTGAAGCTCTCTCACATCATGGTGGCTGCCAATTGTTTTAGCAACCTCCAACCTGATAGCCAAACTATGCCATCATTCCCCTCAGTGCTCCAAGTCAGGTGAGACAGAAACCAGTCCCTTGGGCAGCCCCCATAAAGCCAGAATGTTGCAAACAAGCTTTACTTTATTTCCAACCTAAAAAAGGAGCCAGGAATTGGTTGGTTTCCTTCCATGCCACACCAAGTAGAGTGTGGGGCAAAGGTCAGCAAGCATGCCCCAAATTTTCCTATCATTTTGAGCATGGCTTTTCCCTGGCTGGGAATTGATTAAGCTGCTGCAGATCCTTAATTGGTTTCTAGAGTTTCCACAAAGCTACTTTGGTCAGTGTGTTGTTGTTTACTTGATGCTTTTGTGGGCAAAGAATGGAGCTTCCTAGTTTGCCATCTTCCTTGGTCATCTTTTTTAAAAACATAATTTGGTTACATCTCTCCCATAAATTGGATTAAATTATTTGATGTCCCTCTATTAAAATAAAATCCAAAGTCCTTGGCCTTCAAGTGTTGCACAATTTGTCCCAAGTCTTTGCTTTCCTTTCCAACTTTAATTTGCTCCATTCTTCCCATTTCTCACAAACTCTAACCACAATAATCTTCTTTTAGCTCCAGGAATGCTCAAGCCCTTCCTGCCTTGAGATCTTTTCATATGTTCTCACTTTTATCTAGAACGTGTTTCCTTCCCACTCTGTATTGCTAATGCCTTTTTTTCCCTCAAGTGTTATCTTCTGGGACCTCTCCTCAAGAAAGTTGTTCCTTACCTTTCAGATTAGGTTAATCTCATTGTTATATGCATTACAACACCAGCAATTTTTCCTTCATATTGCTCTTTCAACTGTAAAGGTATAGTTTTTTGGTTATATTTATTCAATATCAATCTCCCCTACAAGCTGGTAAACTCTTCAGCATAGTGAAAATGTTGCTGTTTATTGCTATATACACAGTACCTATAACAGTTCCTAGGACACAGTAGGCACCCCAAAATATTTTTTGTTTATTTGTTTCTTTGATGAATAAATGAAGCTTTTCACTTGTATGTTTGCCTTGTTTCACTTTCTCTCCTCTTTAACCCTATAGCAATACTGCTGCATATGGATTTCCTTTCTGGTTTTAATATTTACACACTTCAATAGACAGTCTCAATGTCATTGCATTTTACCGCCAGGCTCACCTAGGGCAACATTACAAAGTGCAAAACATTCCTCTTTCAGTGTCCTTTGCCCACCTTAAATCATTTTTTTTCCCTTCAGGTAGCCGGTGCTCTCATCCTGTGAAGAAGTAATTGCTTCTAAAAAAGACCTTGAGTTCTTACTAAATTCTGGACTTACTTCATCAAGAGGCTCTGTTAGCAGCAGACAGTACATAAACATGCAGTGGAATAGAAGAAAGCTAGCTGTGGAGGGAGCTTCTCCACAACTCTTAAGTAACGATGCAGAGTTTCTTTTATTCTGTCTCATTCCTTTTCTCATTCCTTCATTCACTGCGATATTTTGAGTACCTACTACATGAACGGTGTATACAGGAGCTAGTAGTCCAAAGATTAATATGATTCGATCCCCATCTTTAAATTCAGTCTAGCAAAAGAGATGGATACTTGAATTATAATACATTACCAATTATTAATTCATTCAACAGATTTATTGAGAACTTACTCCATGTCAGGCTGTTGGGGAAACAAGGATGGAAATAAATATGATTACTCTCAAACAGATTACAGTATAAAGGCAAACATATTTGCAAGCAATTATTGTTAAAACACATGGCCCAGGTCTCATAGATGGAAGTAATTGCCTCATATAATTCTTTCAGCAACTCAGCCCATAAAGGCAATTTCCATCCTCAAGAATATTTTGCTATTGGTACCTTTAACAAATGGCAAGGAGACAGACCATTTTTTTTCCAGAAGGAAACACAGTAAAATATAAAGGGAAAATTATGATGAAGGAAGACAAATGGACCTATAAAATACAGGGAAGGAAATGTCAAGAGGATAAAAGGTTAGAGTAAAAACACACTTAAACTTTTAATAAGGTCGAATGGGAACCAATTAAAAACAATAATACTTTCTCAATTCAGTCCCACAGAGAAAGGGCTGATGGGACCTTGCCAGGTCACTTGGTTCAATTCCCTGCCTCTAGGCCATATTTAATTTCAACTATCCTGGGTAGTAACTGTGATGTTCCCACCTGTATCCCCTGGCTTCTATGCAATAGCTTTATTTTCACCCATTAAACAAATTCATTTTTTTCACCATGGCAGAAGGAATCAAATGAACCAGCATTCATTTGTAATTCATTGTTTCTTCTAGCACTTGTCACAGGCAGTATCTGATATAGAATTCAGTAACATATTTGCAGTGAGATATGGAGTATCCAAAACGTATCCCTTCAATCTTCATCATAAAATTGTTGGGAAGGATAGAGTGTGAGGCCTGACACATAGGGAATTATCTTAGCCAATTTTTTGGTACCATGGTGAAGTGACACTTATCAAGTGTTGGAATCTGTTTGTGCTAAGGATCCAAATTATAAAATGTGTAATATTCAAGGTCCCCATAGATTATCAGGGTTGATAATCTATGAATCTACATATTCTGACATTTTATTTGACCTTACAAGGGAAACCCAAAATATCATAGTGGATATGGTGATGCTCTGTCCAGATCCCACCTCAGGGCCAACTGATCCTCAACTTTTCAATAGCAAGGGTCTTTTGTGCTTGCATTATATTCACTCCTTGTTACGTTTCTTGAATGTTCAATTTATTAAATCATTGCCAATAAGATGTATAAATTAAGTTTCCTTAAATATTTCAACCTTTATTATAAACTTAACTAAATCTACTTAAACAATTTAAAATAGACTTTAAAATTTAGACTGGCTGATTCTTTTGAAACCTCAAACACCTTAATCAGTAAACAAAAAATACAGAAATACAATGTTTTCAAAATGTATTACTATACTTAGACCTAACATTGTTCTAAATATTAACAACATGTGCTTGATTTCTTTCTTTACTATTTCTAGACAACCTTACATATTGCTAATGTTATGGACATACTAACTTTGATACCATCCCAGGTTACAGTATTCTTATTAAATCAACAGGATAAAGAACACAGTCTCAGAAATCTAAGGTTATAGAATCTGGGTTACCAACCAACTGATCCTTAGTTGGGAAATGAGACCTGATTGTTTCTCTCAAGATGACTTTAGAAGATTATGCAGTCTTTTATGGCTGTAATTGCTTATTAAACTAATAAGAATTTTTATAATCAGGATTTCATCTGGATTTTAGCTCTTCGTAACTGGTGGTTACTCCCCAAATGATGTACCCTTAAGATCCACTTGGATGATGTCCAATGACACATGTCCCATTACAGCAATATTAAAATATACGTATGTGCAACGATAGCCCAGTAGCAATGAGCAAATGATGTACCCTTCAGATCCACTTGGACGATGTCCAATGACACATGTCCCATTACAGCAATATTAAAATGTACATATGTGCAATGACAGCCCAGTAGCAATAAGCACACCTAGCACCCAAATCTTGGTTTCAAGATACCATTACCCAATAAAAGAACTAGGGCTACTTGGAGAAATGGCTGATTCCAGGGGTGGGGGAAAGAAAGTACAAGATGAGCCTGGAATATCTTATTGTACCAGAGAGTAAGAAACTGCTCAAAAAATGATGGGGGAAATGCCAACCAATAAATGTGGATGGAATAAAAGAGAAATTAGAAAAAATTTCAACCCTATATAATATATTTAGAATGTGTTGCAATATCCTACTTAGAAGTTTTTTACTACACTGATTAGATACATTACTGGATGGACCTTACTTCTGACAATATGTCAGCATTGTCGTCCCTTCTTTCTGGCATGTCCTTCCTCCACTTCTCAGTCTCAGCTGAATTAGAAACTCCTCTATGAGCCTATCCCATCCCACTGAACACCCTGGATCTCCTCCTCTGCTCTCACTAAGCTTCAAATGATGTTCAGATGTTGCCATTTTTCTTCTTGCCTCATGGTTACCTGTTTGTACATGGTGTTTCGGAACTACCCTCCCATCAAACATTCCCTCCCATTTCCCCACGCACAATTTTGAAAGGGGAGCATGTTATTTATTTTCCTTCATATTACATCTCCTTCCTCTCCATTGTCTCACTTCACTACTGCCTCAGAATCACATAGTCTTTAAGATCACAGGTTTGGGTGTAAGTCTCACCCCAGTTCAAATGCTGGTTCTACCACCAGCTAGGTGTATGGCTTCGGATATTTACTTCTCTTCACCTCGGTTTTCTCATCAGAATAATGGTAAACTGTTCTTGACAGAGCTGTAGTGAGCATCGTGTAAGTTAATGAATGCCAAACTCTTAGCACTGACTAGCAAAAGCTGCTCAATGAATATCACCTGCTATCATCCTCATCATCATTCTCCTCCTCCTCCTCCTCCTCATCATCATCAGTGCTACAGTAGCATCATTAGTAGCTGTCAAGAGCCACAAAATCAGAACAACTGATGAAATCTGAATGTCTCGGTGCTGAAATTAAAGAGTGTTTAATGAGGTTTTAACCACAGTTAACTTTCTGACCAAAACTTCAGAGACTCTCACAGAGGAAAAGTTAAGCCATTTTAGCCCTGAATTCAACAAAAGCAACCATTAACTCTTAACCTAATTAATGACCTTAACAAATATGTGTTCCAAAAGCAGGGAAATCTATTAACCAGATAGAGTCTGACTCATATATTCATTGGTCCATCCACTAGCCAACATTTATTGAGCACCTACCATGTGTCAAGTACTCTTCTATGTGTTAGTGACGTTGCAATAAACAGAGGAGACCAATTTCCCCACTTCCTTGAAACTCACGTTCCAAACGGAGGTGGAAGATCCAGTCATTCCACCCCAAAATAAATATTGTACATTATAAATCACATAGTGATGAGTACAAAGACAAAAAGGGTGAGGAGACATAGAATAATGAGGAAGGTGCTACTTAAATGGGGAAGTCAGAGAAGACCTTTCAGATGAGTGTTCACTTTTGAAATTCCTGATTAAATTCATCTTCCCATATTTTGAATAATATAAGACATAAAGTCTAACAATATTTATCAAACTCATATCCTTAATTATATCAAGTCTTGCCCAAGATCACTGTGTCCAAATATGTAAATAGAAGAACATAATTACTGGTTATGGATTAATTCCAATCCATAGTATGTCTACAGCTCTCGAACATGGATGCCAACTGCAATTAGTTCCATAACGTGAAGGGGAACAGGGAAGCCAGCCTGGGGTAACTAGCTTACGCTAGCCTGAGCTGCATCTAGGCAATTTATGGGAAGCAGTTTATTCCAGACTCATCATCAGTCTACAAATACCATCTTCACGTCATCCCAGAGAACTTAACCTGTGAAACCACTGATGGTGTTATATTAAGTAAATTCATGCTATGGACCAGAGATCAAAAGAGTGGTTCTAGTCACATGTTTGCTTCTAATGTGTCCCTTGACCTCAATCAAGTCAGTAAACCATCTGATCATTATTTTCCTCATCACTATTACTGAGAAGGAAAAGAAAGTGCTGTGGTCCTTAGTCCTAGACTAAGAACCAGAATTTAAGTTCCTGAGTGGCTGTTTCATTGGTTTTGTGACCTTGAGAATATCACTCCAAGCCTCTGGTCCCATCTCTAAAAGGAGAGGTAGACTAAATGATCTTTAGTGTCCTTTACGGCTCTAACAGCCTGTGCATCTAAATATAAAAATCCCACAATCATTAGTTCTGTAACATAGCATTTAAGATGGCATTTTCAATTTTATCAATAACTTTGTTGCCAAGGAAAAAAAACTTTTAAGTCCCTATGAAAAACACTTACACGGTCTTTGCCAAAAATAATTTTTTAAGTCCTATTACTTCATTCTTTCTCATCCATTTGTTCCTTCCTTATTGACCCTTTTTATCCTTTTTTCGGCATGTATCTTTTTCTCCCATCCCTAGGAGACTTTGAGCAAATGATAGGGGAGCAAAATAAGTATTCAGTGTTGGCATACAATCATTATAACGCTTAGTTTCAAATACTTCGAATGTTCTCCTCTCGTTTCCCTTTCTTTACAGCCTCTGTTGCATCCTATGGGCTTTCTATCTTGTTTTTCTTAGTCAGTATTCATAAAGTGTTTATGCTAAAACAGAAATGTTTTCAGGTTTCACCCAATGCTTTTCTCTCCCTAATACTGTTTCTCTAGCACTTTCCTGCTCCATGACATTCAAATTGTACCCCTTTCTGGTCACGACCGTAAAGGTTGCTTAAAACTACCCCTTTCTCCTTCCTCTCCCTGCTCTCATCTAACTGGCTCCACACATTCTCACGAAGCAGAAAAGAGATGTCAACACATTGCAACAGGAGCAATTAGAAACAGCGTTGGCTGGCTGGCGCCCTTCTGGACCTCTGGAGAGGAACTAAAAATAGAAATGAGCTGAATCTGTTCAGGGCTTAGCACTGCCAGAGGAGCTTCCTCAGTTAGTTCTCCAAGGCTATATTTTCTGAGTCATCTTTCACAGCTCAGAGGCCAGAACTCATAACTCATATGCCGTGCTCTCCATCAAGACACAGTTACTGTCAGAAAGTGGTGCCTCTCTAAAGGGAGATCTTTACTCATGTCCTGACTGACAGCCCACAGAGTCTATCAAAGGAAGGGCAAATTGCTCACTTGTCTCAAAGCTGCAGTGAAAACCTACTAAATCATATAATAAAAGTATATCTCCTCTTCTCATTCTGACCTCTCTAAACCAATAACGTATTTCAGAATGAGCCATATTAAAAATAAATATCCACTGGCATAGTCTGCAGATTCAAGGCTATGTGAAACAGAGACGTCATTGGTGGGGAGGTGGAGGGGAGAGTGAAACAGTGGGCGTCCCCCTATGTTAACATCTCCCAGATGCTCCTTGTGGCTTACTACCTTCTGAAAGTTTGTCTATTCTTTATTGTTCAGTGAATGTCAGAGAGAGTTTTTGGTTTGTTTTCTCAAATCCTGCTATTAAATTGCACTGAAGCAGTAAAAGCATAAAGCCAAACTCCTTTAAACTAAAATATTATGATTTTGAGCATTCTTCTTTCTAAAAACCAAAGTTGCCCTAGTTACCCTAGTCTCCATGCCTGGTTCTTAGATAGTTTTCAGATAAAAGCATTGGCCTCTTCTTATCTCATAAGGTCAATAAATGAATCCAGAATGGTTTTCTTCCTTCCTTCCTCCCTTCTTTCCTTCTTTGCTTCCTCTCTCCCTCCATCTTTCTTTCTCTTTCTCTTTCTGTTTTAAAGAGTGGCTTGCAATTGCAAGGGCTGTAATGATGTCACCAAAGATTGACACTGATCAGAGACTTTTAATGAAGCAAGGGTGGCGCTGAGGAGCTTATTGACGGTCATCACAACTTACTCCTCCTCCTGAGTTGTGTGACACAGTTCAGAATACTAATGTCAAGTTGAGAGGCAGCATTCATGCCACTGTAGGTGCTAGCAAAGAAGTAAGAATCTAGCTATGAAATTTCTTGAGGAGAAAGAAATGTTTGCTGGTCTGCTTCAAAGCCTTCTTGTTCTTTAAATGCTGCTCCCACAGCCTGCTTACCTTGCCCATTAAGAGACGGAAGGTTGGAGACGCTGTGTCTCATAATCAAGGCTCTCGGAACAGCTCACAACGGGGACATCAGCGGCACCAAGGGACATTGGGAGCAGTCACTAATAAAAATCAGTATAAAATGCTTTGCACACGGAGGATGCTGGGTTAATCGCCCTCACCTAAAGTTTAAAATATATTGGCTGTCATGCTGATTTAAGTGACAGGAGAGGTGTTGCATTACAACCATCTCTTTGCAATTCACACTAAACTTCTTCCACATATTTTGGCCATGGTATACAATGTTAGGTGCCAGAAAAGTTTACATTTGTTATTTATTGAAAAGTTTGGTGTCTCAGTCATAGTGAAAATATAATGGCTGCAAGAACAAAGATGACGGATAGACCACTACGTTCCTTAACTCTACCAGCCGTAACATGTTCTCAGTTCTGCAAGGGGAAATGAAGCAGTCCCTTCAACTACTGAGAAGAAACTACTTTCATGGGGGCACCATCACAGGCGCACCAAAAGATGCTAATGCCCACTCCACCCCACCATCCACCCTAACTGTGGAAATTCACTTGCTATTAACCATGTGAGAACTGTGTTTAACAGGAAATTGACAACGGCACATCATTTCCTGGAAAATTGAGAGCTATAATATTTCCAAGCACTGTATGCCCACTAGACATCACCACAGGGGTCCATTTCTTACATTATTGAGGCTTCACCCCTTACCCAACAATGACATAGCACTTTTTAGTTCACAGACAAGAGTTTTCTTTTAAAAATTTGTCAACTACCTAGCATTCTATAACATCCATAATTGTAATTCATGGCATTTGTGTATTTGTATAATGCTTTAGACTTTTCAAATTGCCTATAGATATATTCTTACTTAATTAAATTCATTCAATATTTTTTAAGATCTTACAATGAGCCAGGAACATAACCCTCACACATAAACACACAACAGTAAAAACAAACTGGGTATTATTATCTCCAGCCTGCAAATGAAGAAAAGTAAGGCCGGGATGTAAAGTAATATCCCAAGGTCACAAGATGACAGATTAGAGAAAACGTTGGTAAGCAACAACAGAGAGAAAGATTTGTCAGGACAGTCAAGGTCAGTTACTAGATAACTCTCAATTATCAACATAATGAACGTATAAAAAGAAAAGGAAAACTCAGAAGCGTCAATGCAGTTAACTGCTTCAAACTTAGTATTTGAAATTGAGCCTCTAAATTTAAATTCTTTCCATTTTTTTCCCCTCTTCTTTTTCTACTGGAACTATGAACAAATAAAGAAATTACCAAATCTGATAACCATCGACAGGGCTTCTTTACCTTTTTAGTGTCACTGAACCCTTTGGCTAGCTGGTAAAATCTATGGACCACTTCTCAGACTAATGTTTTGAATGTACAAAAGAAAATACAGAGGATTACAAAATGATTAAATTAAAATACAATTATAAAAACATCAAAAGAAAGAAATTGCAATTTATGATATATATGCTTCTGTATTAATGCATTAAATAATGAACTCTAGCTGCCAATAACTGACTTAAAAGTAGTAATAAAGAATAAACGGCATTTCCAGAGATCTGCAACAACTGTAATGTGATATGAAAATGTCTGTAAGCTCTACTGGTGATAAGGTCACAGACACTCTTAATACTACTGTGGTTTGTGCCTATGTATATAATTGAAGGAACTGTTAAATTTTAATGATTACTAATTTAAAAGATGGAATTTTTACAGACCATTTGAATTCTATCCAAGGGCTTCTGTGGGCCTATGGACCCTATATTTAAAATAAAAGAAACAAATGGATATAACAAAACAGAAACAGACTCACAGATACAGAGAACTAGTGGTTACCAGTGGAGAGAGGGGTTGGGGGAGGGGCACGATATGGGTAGGGGATGAAGAGGTATAAACTAGTAGGTATAAAAATAAACAAGTTACAAGGATGTAATGTACAGCGCAGGGAATATAGCCAATATTTTATAATAAATTTATATGGAGGATAATCTATAAAAATGTCGAATCACTATGTTGTACATCTGAAACTAATATACTGTTGTAAGTCAACTATACTTCAATTTTTAAAATAAATTAAAAAAAAAAACCTCCTCCGTAGGAGAAAGGAAAGGGTAAGCACATTTGGAATGTACATGAATTATTCAGAGTAGCCTGAATTAGCATGAGGTTTCATCAGCCTAGGTAAGAACACTGTTTTGGGCTTTTCTTACAGATCCTAAAACAATGTTTGATAAATAGTAGTCAGGTGTGCAGGAGCGTTTGTTAACTGACTCCTGGATGGTCAGACCTCTTGGCTGAGTCCCAGGGCAGGATCTTCCCTTCTGAGTTACTTCCATCCTTCTTGCTGGAGACAGGTGGACCCTCCTTGACAAAATGAACATGTGGCCTTAGTGAGCCAAAGGAAGAAGAATTGAACGGTCCCTTATCTCCACTGGCAGGTGGGAAAATTACAATAGCAAAATGGGATAAAACAAATTAAAAACATATCAGAGAGAATGTTTCACTTAATATAGTTCTACTTGACAAACTGTTTCTCCTCCTAGAAGAACATCTTATTTTATGTGACACTAAATGGCAAGAATAAATCAAAAACATTGTTTAGCTGGGGTAAGGAGAGAAATAAACTTGGATGAATTTAAACTGTAAGTCAAAATGGTACAGATACCCTGATGAATGACCCCGATTTACTCTCAATGGTTTCATTATGCAAATTATGTTATTTGTTTTCTAGCTTTACTCAGAACAAACAGTGATGCCACAATAAAAGCAAATCATTTTCTTATCAAGTGTCTCATCAATGTGACTTAAAATATTACAAAATTACTCTGTCCTGGCCTTCTTTATATTATCCATTGATCATTTAATTTCAAATGTCAATGTGACTAGTAATATCATCACCAAAGTTTTTTCTTAATAAATACTCTGTGCGTAGAGAGGTATCATGGAGGATTAGAGCTTATAGTAAGAAGAGCAAAATGAATGTGATTGTTCTAGTCTTTCTATCATTTAAATAAGTTATATCTTGTTTTGTACCAGTAAGTTTTTAATTCTTATTTTGCCTCCATAGCAACAGTAAAAAGCCAAGTATTCCTGAGTTAATGAAACAGCAAAAGGAAGTGTATTAAAATAAATTGTTCTCTGGAGCCAGATTTCCTTGTGTGGTAACTTGCTTCTTCAGTTCAGAAGTCCCTATTTCCCATCCATCCCTTTCCTTCTTGGATTGCCCACCATTTCTCCTCAGTTTTGTTCCCTCTCTCCTCTGCTTAAACTCCTCTCAACTTCGGTACCATGATACTTTTCCTTCCATGTCTCCCTTGCTTCTACTCATAGTTTATTCTGAGTAATCACACAGAAAGCAGGATGAAATAGTAATGAATTTAAATAATGAAAAGTGGATTTTGTCATAAATTGGGAATCACAGTTTACTATAATCCTCATATAGACAAGTAAGCATCAAAAGGATATGACAGATATATGAAAGAAACATTTCAAATTCAGCAAAGTCTATCATTAACTTTTTTCCTCTGAGGATTGGGAAAAGCCTTGGGATTTAGCAGTAGGATAGCTCATATTTCAACTATTTAGTAGTGGTTTTACAAGTAAAATCTTCCCTCCCACTGATCTCCACACCCTGACCCACCAAAATGATATCTTCTTGAACCAGAAAAACATGTTTTCTTAGAAATCTGAGCAATATTACTGCCAGCATAGAAGATAAAAGTGGAATTGAAGAATAAGGTTTCAGTTATGAACACAAAAACGCATTCATACCATCTTGGTCTGTTTACTATTGTGTTCAAATCAATGAATATTTAGAAAGCACTTGCTATGTGCAATGTTTTTGCAGAATCTGAAATTATTGGCAATGTTGGTACCTAGGGCACGATTGAACATTAGAAGAAAAAGAGTGAAGGTCTGCATCCTGTGGACCATGGAGAGATTTTTGAGCTAGAAAATGACATGACCCAGGTTCACTTTAGTTAGATTATTTAAAAGGATAAATTGGAAGAAAAGAGATATTAAAGAACAGGAGAAAACCTAACAGAGTTATATCTTTTTGTTTGATATTAATGCTGACTTTGTAGTTTTCCAGGTCCTTGTGAACAAGGACCATGCCATTTATAATATCTCTATCTACACCTACATCTAGTCTATTTCTGTATATTTATAATTATCAATGAATCACTGAATATTACTTGTTAGGCGAACTAGTTTAAGCCCAATTTTACATACTAAGAACTTAAGGTCAAAAAATTTTCTTTTTTTCAAGGTCATGTAGCCAGTGGTAGAATTGGGATTAAATTCCAAGTTCACTGATTTCATATCAAGCGATTTTTCCAATATTTTAGAGTCCAAGGAACCAGGCATATTGCTAGGCTCAGAGTAAATGCTTATAAATTTCTGGCATTTGACTAATTCTGATAACATTTGCTAAGAGCATGCGTTTTGATTTTTTTTTTTAATGTTAGACCTAGGAGTCACGTCTTAAAAATACATCTTACAATTCAAAAGACTTTCTAATAAGAGAAAACCAAATGACTCAGAATAGTGAAATAAAACCTAATGGACCAATTTAAAAATAATTATCCAAGAAAAGTCTTAATATATACTTTAACACCTAACCAAAAGGCTTATAAAATCTTAAGGAAATACATTTACTTTCTTAATCACTAAATTATTTTGGAGGATTCATAGAGAATGAAAGACTTCTGATTCCCAAAGAGAAATTTTTATTTAATATATTAAGATTTAGGGCTTCCCTGGTGGCGCAGTGGTTGAGAATCCGCCTGCCGATGCAGGGGACACGGGTTCGTGCCCCGGTCCGGGAAGATCCCACATGCCGTGGAGCAGCTGGGTCCGTGACCCATGGCTGCTGAGCCTGTGCGTCCGGAGCCTGTGCTCCACAACGGGAGAGGCCACAACAGTGAGAGGCCCGCGTACCACAAAAAAAAAAAAAAAAAAAAAAAAAAAAAGATTTAGAGGTGATTTGGATTAAACCATTTAGTATAGACTTCTAGTTAAACAGGGAAGACTGAACCCTGTATACAGGACAGATTTATCTCTTCTCCACCCACCCTGAAACTCCACTGAATAGGAAAAAACATGTTTAAGTCTCTCATACTTCAGGAGCTATTCAGGAACTGGGGCCATACCACAGTACTTCACTGTGAAATTTCAGAATATCAAGAAGAAAGAGAATCTCCCAAAAGCTTCAGAGAAAACAATATCATATATGAAAATTACTAATCCAAGCATCATTAGATTTCTCATAGCAACACTGGAAATAATAGACAATGGAAAGTTACCTTAGAATTTCAGTGAGAAAGGGATTTTTTATTGAAAATTCAATGTCATGCAAAATTGCTAATCGAATGTGACAACAAAATACATAGTTTCAGCATTCAAGTTCCTCCCAAATATTACTTCCCTTGACTCCTTTCTCAGGAAATTACTGGGGAATGTTCTCCACCAATGTGAGGTATAATCTAAGACACAGTAATCAAGAAATCCAGTAATCCTAAAAAGAATCAAGGAGAAAGGTAGAGAGAACTCTCAGAAGGAATGAAAAGACGAGGCTTAGATTGTAACCAGTTAAGATTAGAGTAGGATAGAGGGTTCCAGCAGGAATTCTACAAGAAAAAAAAAAAAATGAACCTGATCACATTGGGAAGATGTTTAAAGTTCTTGTGCAAAGCACGTGGCTGATTTAGTAGCAGGTAGAAATTTAAAACACATTAAAAATAAGAACGTTTGAACTCCAGGAAAACCAAAAACATTTGGCAGCAAAAAGAAAATGTACTATAGTACACTACAGGGCTCAGCTATAACCAAAGCCATGATAATAAAAATCCTAAACATTAATTTAAATAGAAATTAGGATATAAATGTATTAGGATGGAGAGGAGACAGGAGTGATATAAGAAAGCAAAACTCTTAAGAAGTCGACAAATAATAAAGTGTAGTCAAGAATTCACAGTATA
The DNA here is from genome assembly GCF_039906515.1 of Pseudorca crassidens. Classification (NCBI taxonomy): domain Eukaryota; kingdom Metazoa; phylum Chordata; class Mammalia; order Artiodactyla; family Delphinidae; genus Pseudorca; species Pseudorca crassidens. Next base: position 13,826,808 of record NC_090316.1, read on the forward strand.
AGCATTTTACTTAGAAATGTAGAAGCAACACTAGAAGAAACAACTAAAACAGTGAAAGTGGTTGCCTCTAGGACGTGAACAATTGGGTTTGGGAGGGGTGAGGTCAGGGAATGTTTTTTGTTGGGAAAGGCAGTCTCCTGTGGTCAGTCTTTCGATGTCCACTCAGAATGGGCCTCGGGCCTAGGACACTTCCTTACCCAGAGGTAAAGAGTCCACACAGCCTGCACCAGGCTCATCATCCCCTTGTGTGGGAATATCTTTCCTCCCTGCAGGCTCGATGAGCACTTTGTTTCTGCTTAAAGTGTGTGCGTCATATGGTACATTGCCAACCTCGCTGTTACATCTGTCCCCCTCAGAGAGGGGACAAGGTCTGTCTACTGTGGTCCTTCTGCTATGAGAGGGGTGCATGAGGTGAAATGCCCTGCACTGGCCTCCAGGAGAGACCTGCTGGCCACGGGAAATGGAATGCCTACTACTGAAGGTGATTTTGCTCTGTCTCTTCTCTATGTGAGTAAAGCATTGTTCCATCCAGTGCTTGACTGGGTTACGTTTCCCTTGTTAACTCTGATACCATGATGCAGTGGGCAGAAGTGGGCAGAGTCTTCCTCTGGGATTGATAACCACTGCACAGTATTATAAGCACTGTAGCACTATATGATTTTCTAAATTATGTTCAATTACTATTTTAACAAACATAAAACTTTACTGTCAGCATTATCTCAAGTAATAGTATTGCAGATGCTAATGGTGTAAGCTCCATTGATACTGGGATTATAATCAGCACACACATTAGTTTCTACGATGCAAATGATGTCGAATTTACCTACCATTTTTAACGAACAATATATTTGGTTTCCCGTAGGAAAAAATAGTATCTCTGATTATGCAATTTCCAAAGACTGAAGCTTTTTGTGGGTACATTTCCTAAATCCATACATAAAGGGATGCGGCAAAACTGACTAAGCTATGTGGTAACACGTAGTTAGAAAAAGAACACTTTTAAGTAAGCACTCTAGTCCATATGTTTGCAGATGGCAGGCAAAACAAGACATATCCACCCAGAAGAACATGGGTTCACGGGAGAAAGAGTGAATCTGGAGAGCTGGGGGCTTCCCTGGCTGCCCAGTGGTTAGGACTCTGTGCTTCCACTGCAGGGGGCACGGGTTTGATCCCTGGTCGGGGAACTAAGATCCTGTAAGCCGAGCGGCGTGGCCAAAAAAAAAAAACAAAACAAAACAAAAACCACATAAATTTATAAAAATAAATAAATTTGGAGAGTTGTAAGAGTCTGTTTGAGATGTCTGGTAGTAAACTGGAAGTGTAGGTCAGAGCTCAGGAAAAAGATCTAGATACACACCAGAGTTTCAGAAGCCTTCAACAGAAAGCTGGTGGGTGAACTCATGAGCACCATCTGGTAAGGTAGGCAAGGTCCATGAAGGAGAGTGTGTAGAGCTGCAAGAAAGGAGGGACGAAGAATTTTGAGGAATACCAACATTTCATGATGGGAGAAAGAGGAACCTGGAAAAAAGCTGGCTGGGAGAATCCAAAAAGGAGACAGGAATATGAAGAGCGTGTGACTGGTCTGAGAGCAGCCAAAAGCAGAGAAACTTCTCATTCAGGAATAAGAGGGTAGGTAACTGAGCTCAGCGCTAGTGAGATGAAGGATGGGGGCACGGAGCCAGAAATGCGAAGGTCACTAACGATCTCCACGGGAGAGATTTTGGTGGTCCTGTAGGAAAGGAGACTCTTTTGCACTGGGTTGGTGAGAGAATGGAGATGAGAAAATGGTAACAATGAATGTAGATGACTCTCCAAACGAGAAGAGGCAGAAGGACTTTGGGTCTTTGCTGGAAGAAAAAGCATTAACATTAAACCAACAAAACATTAAACACTTATTTGCTTGACTAGGCACCTGAATGTCGACCTCTCCCTCCCCTGACCTGCTTTTTAGAAAAACTGGTCCTGTTTTCAGAAATCCTAGCTGCTGTCTTGATCCAAACTGAAAAGACCACCCAAAACCAGTACTGGTCAGAAACTGAATTTCTAGAATTGTTACTGCCAGCAACTCCTGTTGGCATGGGTCTCAATGACACACTGCATCCTCCCTGACACTGACCTACACCAAGTGTGAGTTCACCCCACTGTGTTGGACTCTGATTTTTGATGACTAGCTGATCAGCTTCACAACTCTGGGCAAGGATCACCCCAGACAATCCTCCTTCCTCACTGACCAGTGCCACTGAGTGTCTACCATGCTTCAACACCTATAGCACTTGAGACAATAATACTTACCATTATTTAGTGCTAACTATGTGCCAGGTACCATGCTAAGTGCTTAATGGGCATTATCTGATTCCATCCTCTCAACAATTGTATTAATCCTTTTATTTCCAGGTGAGCAAATTGTTGCTTAAAGAAATTAAGAAACTTGCCCACATTCACATTTCATAAGTGATGGAGCTAGAATTTGAACTTAGGTTTATCTGACTCCAGGACCATTACCTATGATCATACAAATTAGAATAGACCTGATAGATACACTTAGATCCCAATGAAAGCAGGCCTCCTGGAGCAAAAAGATTACAGCCTATGGTTCCAGATCAGTGACACATAATAGTTCCCCCCTGTACCTGGCTGCCCAGTGGTTAGGATTCTGTGCTTCCGCTGCAGGGGGCACGGGTTTGATCCCTGGGGATCATTGGGCCATATAAGCATAAAACGAACAGCCTTGCGCTAAAAGACTCTTTAATCTAGCTACGGAGATCAAACAGCTCTGAAAATGCAATGAACTAAACAAAATAGCATATGATTCAGGGTCAGATGACTAGTACAGATTAGAAATGCTGTTAGGAGCTAAGAGGAAGAAGAGATTCAATCAAGCTGGATCAGAAAAGGTTTCCAAGGAAAGACCTGAGCTAGACCTTGAAAAATGGCTCCAATTTTAACAGGAAGAGAAGAGGGAGAAGGATATGAAACCCATCAGCAGATATGAAGTTGGGACTGAAATTTCATGATAGCAAGTGCAGGAAATGAGCAGGTCACTACCATCCGATCTGGGCAGAACCAGTTTTTCTCAGCCTGGAAACATCTACCACCAAACTAGGGAAGTTATGCTTCTCAAGCTCCATTAAAGACTTGTAGCCTGATGATGGTTTTATTTTCTTCAGAGTTAATAAAAAGCTTTCATTTGGTGAGATACTGCTTCGTCCTACCATTCACCAGACCCCAATTCAAGTTATTTCAGGATGTTGATTTCTATTTCCTGATGACTCATGCAGTGGCAGCTTGAAGGAATAGGCTTAAAACCTCTAATTGAGACAGCAAAGAAATTGTGAATTAAAACTTTTGTTATCTGTATTGGTGCCAAAATTTTATGGGAGAATGAAATACATATATTCATGTTTACATACGTTATGAGCCAGATCAGCTCATTAAATTTTCAGAGTTGAAGAAAACTAAAAGTTTTAAAAAATTTTAACTGATTAATTCATCAAAACTTCCAGTTTGATAAATGAGTAGAGGAATTCAGAAAATTGTCTTATGAATGAAAATCTCTCTCTAGAGGGAGGCATTATTATACGACTGGTTATTATAAATAAGAGTAATAACTATTGTATTTATTTAAGAAATGGTGATTAAATAATGAGGTGGTATCTTTGTTCCAGCTTTTGTTTTTCCAACTGAGTAAAAATGAGACACAGGAAAATATCTGACTATGCTTGAGAGTAGAGGATTCAGAAGCAATGCAGGGAATGATCATGTTTGATATTTACAAGATGCTAATGTCCTCAGTCATCCTCTAAATATCATGCTTGGCATTGCTGATTAAAGTCAATGACTACAACTAGTAACATCCAGTACTACCTTTGGTCCTGTATACACCTTGGAATGTACAGCTCTGGGTTTTTAGAGAGTGTCATTTTTGACTGTCTGGAAATCTCAACACATGAAGAGATCTGGCACTCCTCATTTGCATATAATGTCACAATCAGCTCTACTCCATTTTCTGTCAAGTGTCCACTGCTAATTCAGGCATCAAATATTTATGTGTTTAAATATAGTGAACAAATATTTGTGCCTGGAAAATAATGAGCTGGATTTTAGTTAATTTGAAAAAATAATGACAAAACAAAAAGGCTATGTGAAGTAGAAGCTGTTCTAATTTCAAGGCATTGAGAAGATTACATTTTTGCTTTCATCTATTTTCATTTCAATGTCCCTCACTGTATGATTATGATTCTATGAGTTTTCAGTAAATGACTGTTGCATTGTTTTGCAAATGAAACCAAACTGGTTGACTGTAGTCAATCGAAGCATTGCTGTATAGCCAGGTCTCCAACTGAGGCCAGATTTGTTTATCACTGGTTTGTAGGTGACCCTTGCAGGTATATGCATAAAGGTTTTAATATTTTGACTAAGGAAGAAAATGTTTGACTTTATTGCTGTTGTTGTTTGCTTGTTTGTGGTATGACTGGTTGGAGAAGATGAGAGAAATGTCAAAGACGGCAAAGAGGAGAGCAAGAAATTTTCCACTCTCCCTCTGGTGTGACCCCTGCGGAGGGAAAGGAGCCGACTTCAGGAAAGACTATGGAAACTCTGACCAAGACCACTGATGCTTCAGGGCATAAATGATAAAGCCCTTCACAGAGTCAAGCATCTAAAGGAGTGTCTCTCAGGAACACCAGTGGACTGTATGCACAGCAGAAACATTGACATTTTCAGGAAAAGCAGTACCAGCAGAAACAAGTGAGATCTAAATGAGGAGGCAGACATAGTACAATGGGAAAAACCTTGTTCCTAGACACAACTGAGAAACAATCCTCAAATATTCCAGAACTGACTAAGGGAGATTTTAAGAGGAAGCTGAATTCCTATATAAAGAAGGGCTGGGTTGGGGGAAGTGGTAGAGAAATGAGTCCATAAGTATGCTCATGCTCTGTTCTTGCAGCAGTGGCTGGCGTTTAGATATTATATAAATATGACATGTGTTTATAATTTTAATGTTAAAATGTCAACATCCCCTCCAAAGAAGGCCAGGCAAAAAGATTTATCCCGGACAAGTTTGTTTGAAGATTAATCTAAGCATGAACTTCTCTCAGCGTGAACATCAGCGAACATAAGTGATGAATATCTGATAGAGTTACTTAATTTTCCTCTACATGATTATTTTTGCAGGACATTATGATTCTTCCATATGCTAAAGAATTGGTTATTCCATTGTTACTTTGGAAAAGTTTCTAAAGGATGAGAAATGTGCTCTCTAACAAAGCTAGGAAGGAGGCAATTATTCACACCTGTCCCAACTACTGCTGTATCCAGTATTGATGCAGTTAAAGTGACTATAAGCAATTGTCTCTTAATGCATATTTTTCATGTTGCTACTCTAGAATTTTCATTCACCTACTATAATTTACTAACATCTTACTTAATGAAAGACTAAATGTTGTTCAACCAAATTGGGAACAAGGGAAGGATGTCTGCTTCCAGCACTTCTACTCCAATCTACTGCAGCTCTAAGCCACTGCAATACGGCAACAAAGGGAAATAAAAAGGCATACAGATTGGAAACAAAGAAGTAAAACTTTTGTATTCATGGACAATATGATCATGAACATAGAAAATTCTAAGGCATTTACTGAGAAAACCCACTATGACTAATTAGTGAGTTTGTTAGCAAAGGGTCAGAATACAAGACCAATCTACAAAATCAATAACTGTACTTCTATATACTAGCAATAAATATTCTAAATAAGAACTTAAGTATACCATTTAAAAGAGCATCAAAAATGCATCAAATACTTAAAGACAAATGTGTTCAAATGTGTTTAGGGCTTGTACACAGAAAACTATAAAATATTGCTAACTGAAATTAAAGAAGACCTAAATAAATAGAGAGGTATAACATATCTGGATGTGGATTCAAGATTGTTAATATATCCATTCTCCCTAAATTTATCTATAGATACAACAAAATCCCAGTTAAAGACAGTAGGGATTTTTTTTAGTAGAAGTTCATAAGAAAATGTTAAAATTTATCATTCGTGGTGGATGCTATGAAGTACCACCCATACTCCCTTTCAGAAATAAAGGAATTCTGCTCTTTAGCCACCAGTAGTGCCAACTGTAAACAGTCCTCAGAGGCCAGTCCCATTTGGGATTGGCTAAGCAAAAGAAAACTGTTTCAGCAAGGCCACAGCCCCTACCCAGGGCTGCCTGTATTCAGCAACTGATAGACATAGAGGTTTAAGGGCCTGGCCTTCTTATTCCAACTCAAGACCACTTGAAAGTGATTCCATCTTCCAAATTCCTTGCAACCTCAGTTAAAACATTCCATTGTAACTGCACTGCAGGTTACTTCTCTCTCTGACAAACCCTGTTTCTTTCTCTTCCTTTCCATAAGTGTTGAACCCCGAAGCATTCCCTAATAAACCTCCTGCATGCTCATTTCTATTTTAGAGTCTGCTTCCTGAGGAATCCCACCTGTGACAGAGTCAAGGTATAGGAGTCACATGAACCCAGGGTCCAATTCATCACAAGCAATGACTGCCTAAAATTAGAGTGGTCCAAAAATAGAACACTCTGCTCTGAAAAAAGCAGTCATATTCTTAGCATGGAAAGATCTCAAAATGATTGTAAGACAGGTTGTAGAGAACTTCTGATTTAGTAAAAGATTTAAATATATAACTAAAAACCTCTTCCGATTTAAAAAGCCTTCAGTTCATTATATCTCAACGAGTTTTTTGACCTGGGACAAATCATTTGTCCACTTGAAGCTGTTTCCTTTTTGGGAAAATAACGGTGTTAGATGAACACTGAAGCCACTGGTAGCCTCCTGTGATTTTACAATTCATAATGTATTTTTATAACAAGTTTTTAAGAAGGGGAGGGCTAGTATGATCCCAGTTTCACAGAAAATGAAGAGCAGGCATGAAAGATTTAGACTCATGGCTACTATAGCATAAAGAGAATGCAGACCACTCTCCGCTAAATTGCTGATTTTCTTTGAGAAGCTCCAAGTTCCTCCAAAATGTGTGTTTACTTATCATAATTGATTCTAGTTTAATTACTTCCTTGAAGTCACCAAACTTACTCATAACTTATTCTCTTTAAATATCATGCCAACACCTTATCCTCAAGCCAACTGATATATGAAAACATCAATTTGTTTGCTGAAAAGTTTTCTGGTGCGCAGCTAGAAAGTTCAGGAAGTCTTTTATTTCCTTATATTGAGAAGAACCATATACTTACCAAAAGAGAAAGGAAGACACACACACACACACACACACACACACACACACACACTTTCTCATTACTTTTTAATCCAAAGTCCTTAAAGTCAATGATGCTGGTAACAGGATATTACACTAATGATAATATTAGCATTAGATAATATTAATATTTTTGAAAAGTGCTTTATAGTTTATAAATAACTTTCATGTGCATTCCTATATTTACAAGTAGAGAAGTAAAGCCCAAAAAGTAGTAGTAATAATTATTATTATGGCCACTAAGGAAAGAATACAAGAATTAAATTACCCTATAGCATAAAATATTCAGATGAGGCAATGGAAATAGTGCCGGTCACATGGAATATTATCTAATATCTTTCTCTGAAGGATTTTTTAAATTGGAAGAGAAAAGAGTCACGTGTGACAGTGAGGATCTGAGGTGGGTATATATGGAGGCAAACACCCACTGAACAATCTATTAAGTTTCCTAGAATAGAATCACACACCCACCAACACTTCACAGATTATTTAAATGTTGATATGTCAGAGGATCAGCCCAGAAAAGGTTTTGTGAATTTTTCTCACTAGACCATCGAATACAATAAGAATCCCCTATTAAATTCCAGGGATGTTTTGTAAAGCACACCAACAAAGTAGCCAATATTGCAGCTTTCTTTAACCAGCCTTCCAGATCATCACACGGCATCTTTGTATTTGAGCCTCAGCAGCAAATTCCTCTGGGATCATTAGTAAACGTCTCTCATCAATTTCAATTATTTAGGGATATATTCAGAAGACAATAAAATGCAAACAAATCACATCTCATACTTTAAAAACACTGCTTGGGGGCTCCCCTGGTGGCGCAGTGGTTGAGAGTCCGCCTGCCGATGCAGGGGACACGGGTTCGTGCCCCAGTCCAGGAAGATCCCACATGCCGTGGAGCGGCTGGGCCCGTGAGCCATGGCCACTGAGCCTGCGCGTCCGGAGCCTGTGCTCCACAAGGGGAGAGGCCACAACAGTGAGACGCCTGCGTACCGAGAAAAAAAAAAAACAAACACTGCTTGGATATGTCTACCTTCTCTGAAAAAATATTTTTATTGTTTTGCATCTTCATTTGGTTGAATGACAGAAAACATTCCAATTGGCGAATGAATGAGAAAATTGTCCAACACCTATCCTCCATTTCAATATTCTCCGAGACTAAAAATACACAGATACAGCCCTAGATTTACTTTTCTAGAATGTGAAAACATAGGATGAAAATACAGAATGCCTAAGCATAACTAAAAACGATAGCCCAAAGCAGCTGCTAGCTGATTAATGTTAATTCTGGCTACCACCCTTATGTTTTGTGAGTTGTGGTTTAGAAACAGAAGCAAAGCCCCAAACAAAACAATACACGTAGGATGTTAAAGAGGCTACTGAATTTTGCTATTTTTGTTTAAGGAAAACTATCTTAGGGAGTGAAGGGTAATCCGAGCTCAGGATGGTGGGCTGAGGGCAGCGCGCTGCCTCCGCTCCTGGCACAAATCCCTTTACAAGCCAGGAAACAAAATAAATGAATTCATCTCAACAGTAGAAAACAAAGGAGACACTATAAGGACTCCAGAAAGTAGAGGATTGGGTTGAAGGAGGAGACCACAGCCTAAGATGCAACTAAGAGAGGGAAGCTGCACAGAGCAGGGGAAGCACGGTTGCCCCCACGTCTGAGGTTGGCGGACGGCAGGAGCAGGAGAGGGTCCAGAACACACACATCTTCCCTCTCGGCCCTGCTCTCCTGAACCTGCCCAAGGGCCAGGCAAGAGAAACAAGAAACTCCCCCTTCAGGTAAGGGAGAGCGGGCGGAGAGACAGGATGCTGTTCCAGGCAACTCTCGACACCCAGGAGAATAGTGAGCCCTGGACACAGAGTTCTATCTACTTATGATCTCACTCAAAAACTGGTCCTCACTCTGCTGTACAGCAAGAGACTAACACAACATTGTAAAGCAACTATACTCCAATAAAAATTAATTAAAAAAAAAAACAAACTGGTCCTGCTTCTCCCGTCAAGCAGGCTGCAAAACCAGATACAGCATTCTCTGAGTTTAAGAGAGAATTTCAGTTACAAATATGTGCAAGACTCATCAAATATTTAGAGAAAGCCAACACCATGAAAGTGCAATAGAAAATTCAAAAAAGAGAAGAAATTTACATGCAAAGAAAATTGATAGTGTGAGCAGGCCAGGACTTCTGATCATTATAGATAATATTCCAACAAAAGATTCAAGAGAATATTTCATCCTAAAATAAAATCAACAAGAGGTTGAGGAGATTGAAATTTTGCCTACAGAAATAAAAACTAACCAGATGAATAAATACAGGATATCCAACTTACAGAAGTTACAGGAGAAGAGAAAAAGATTGACATTATTTACTGCTTGCAAATGCTGTCTGAAACGATTACTAGAGGATGCAAAGAGTGGGAGATGGGGAGAGAGGGGAAAGAAAGAAAAGGAAAAGTAAAGATTAAAAATACATGAAGAGGGCTTCCCTGGTGGCGCAGTGGTTGAGAGTCCGCCTGCCGATGCAGGGGACACGGGTTCGTGCCCCGGTCCGGGAAGATCCCACATGCCGCGGAGCGGCTGGGCCCGTGAGCCATGGCCGCTGAGCCTGCGCGTCCGGAGCCTGTGCTCCGCAAGGGGAGAGGCCACAGCAGTGAGAGGCCCGTGTACAGCAAAAAAAAAAAAAAAAAAAAAAAAAAAAAAATACATGAAGAAAAAGTGGAATTCAAAGAGTAATGATGAACAATAACAACAACAAAAGAACATTTAGAGTTGTCTCAACATGTTAACAGAACAATAAAACCACAGCAACTATCAAACTAAAATTCCAAACTATATAAAAATGACAAATGCACAGAGGTACCTGTCTAAATAATGGGGAAGATTGCAACTCTGAATAATTAAATACATGTTTGTACAAGAGAAATACAGACATAATTACTCAAAATTATCTTCCAAACAGAGTGAGGAAAAAAAAATTAATGTAAAAGGCTGGAAAGGAGGTAAAAAGAGAAATATATAGCAAGTGAGGTAATTAGAAAACAAAATAAAATTTCCAGAAAAAGTTAAATGAATTGTTAGTTATACTACATATGCCAGGGGGTTAAACGCATCTATTAAAAGAGATAGCAACTCACAGATTAGGTTAAAAAAAAAAAACAAAAAACACCTTTTTTATAAACTGTCTATAGAGACATCCTTAAATGTCCTAAAACTGAAAGCACACATGAAAATCTAAAATAACAATGTGGAAAAATACACATTAGGCAAATTACAGAAGAATATAAGACAAAGGAAAAATTAATGTGAAAATATTAAATGATTCCTTAAAAAAAGGAGGACTCCAGTAAGAAGCTACAATAGTTATAAATCTATAAATAGTTAATAAAATAGCTTTGAAATGTATATAATGAAAAACTATAAATACAAAGAGATATGAACAATAAAAAATCTTAAAGGAAGATGCTAACAAAGCTGTCTCAAAATCTGATAAAACAAGGAGTCAAAACAATTAATTAGAACGAATAAAACATTACACATGAAATTCAAACTCTATACACTTTTTTTCAAACACATTGACAAAGTTTACCATGTATTATTAAGCCACAAAGGAAATTTCAACAAATTCTCAAAAGTGGAAATCATGGCAACCACCAAGGATAATGCAAAAAAAAAACAAAACAGAAATTAATAACCTTAACAAAAAATGTTAGCACAGCCCTCCCACTGAAAAAATTATTAAATAACTGGAATTGTTAATCACATTCAAAATTATTCTTAGGTCAAGGGGGAAACAAAATGAAAATTACAAACTGTACAGAAGTATTGAAGAGTGTGAGAATGAGAACATGAGGCTACACCCACAGTGTTACATCAAAGCAGTATTTTAAAAAAGAGAGACCGAAAATTGTTGAACTAAGCTTTCAACTAGATTTTAACTCTCAGAAAATTAGGGCAGAAATAATTGAGGTTAAAAAAGAGATTAATGAGATTAGAAAATAAGAAAAGTTTAGCAATAAAACCAAAAGGTGATTTTTGGAAAGATCAACCATTTAAAAAACTTTGGGATGTATAATTTCAAAAAAGAGATAAAATATAAATTAACAATGTTGTGAACAAAAGTAGAAATACAGGTAATGACTTTAAACTTTTATAAAAAATACTATATTACTTATCTAGATGAAAATAGACACTTTTAAGAAAACTAAAATTTTCAAAATTGGCTCCACAAAAAATAGAAAATATAGATTTAGAATAAATTGAAACGTCAGCTGAAGAACTATCTTAAAAATTGTACAAGATCCAGATGGATTTACAGATAAATTTCATAAACTTTCAAGAAACAGATAATTCCAATTTATACCAATTATTTCAAAACATACAGTAAGTGAAAGAAGCCAATCGGAAAAGGCTACAGACTGTGTGATTCCAACTAAATGACATTCTCGAAAAGGCAAAACTATGGAGACAGTAAAAATCAGTGGTTTCCAGGGGTTAAGGCATGGGGTAGGAATAAAGAGGCAGAACACAGAAGATTTTAAGGACAATAAAAATACTTTGTGTGATACCGTAATGATGGATACATGTCATTATACATTTGTCCAAACCCATGGAATATATAACACCGAGAAGGAACCCTAAGGTACACTATGGACTTTGGGTAATTATGATGTGTCAATGTAGGTTCATCAATGATAACAAAGGTACAGTTCTGGTGGGGATGTTGATAACAGGGGAATCTATGCATATGTGGGCATGGGAGTATATAGGAAATCTCTGTACCTTCCCCTCAATTTTCCTATGAACCTTAAACTGATCTAAAAAAGTAATGTCAATAAAATTTAATTAATTTAAAAGTACATAATATGCTTCCTAGCTCATTCCTCAAAGATCACATAACACTAATATCAAAACCAGTAAAAGAGGGGCTTCCCTGGTGGCGCAGTGGTTGGGAGTCCGCCTGCCGATGCAGGGGACACGGGTTTGTGCCCCAGTACGGGAGGATCCCACATACCACGGAGCGGCTGGGTCCGTGAGCCATGGCTGCTGGGCCTGCGCGTCCGGAGCCTGTGCTCTGTCTGCAACGGGAGAGGCCACAGCAGTGAGAGGCCCGCGTACCGCAAAAAAGAAAAAAAAAAAAAAAAAAAAAGAAAACAGTAAAAGATAGTATCAGAAAAGGCAACTACGGGTCATTTTCACTGACAAACATATAAATTTGTAGCTTAGCTTACTCAATACTGAAGTATATTAAAATAATAATGTATTATAAAATATATATAATAATTTTACATAAACTATATCTCACTATGCTCCGGGAACCTGAATGACTATAGAGTCATTTAGTGAGGGTCCACTTAAGATACAGAATAGAAACCGCAACAGTCATTTTTAGAGATATTTAATATAAAGAACTGTTAACCAGCCAGATATTGAAGAACTGAAAAGACAAAAAGGAATACTAAAATATCATGGGATAGGAAGCTGTAGGAATCACCTACCACCGTTAGGGCAAAGAGAACAGACACAAGGTTAGAATTATTATAATTTAGAAGCTGAGCTACTTCTCAGAGCTGGGGCCCAGATCTCTCAGGATGGGTGCTTGCCAGCTGGTGCTGGTACTGAAGTACAGTAAAACTAGTTCTAGGAACGTTGTCAGAACTACAAACTGGACCCAACTGTTGCTATTGAAACACGCTATCATTGCTGGGATGGAAAATAAATGCTGAGATGTCACTGAAAGGAGCAGGAAGCAAACAGGAGAAACTGTGTTCCTTCTCCCTCCTTCAGCCTTCTAGTCTGCCTCTAGCATCTCCTAATTAGGAGAGCTTAACAGGTAGTCGGCTGGCACAAGAGAAATGTGGTTTACAGAGTCCTGGGCCTGGCATCACAGACAGAGGACACAAGTGTGGGACTGAAAGTAAGGCAATAGTTTAATGCCAGCCTATGTACATCTGTACATACACTGAAGGTCCCACTGTATTTCCCATAGCCTGGATTTCCCCTTTATGTCCAAATCAAAGAGGTTTTATTTGTTTTATTGCTCTTTATCATTATACACTAAAACATTAAGGAATAAGAACAATAGCCTAATTGAGATAACTTTGATAGTTATAGTCTATATAAATATTTTTATAAAACTCAGAATTTGAACTGTAGTTTTCTTCACTTATACTGCATACCTTGATTTGATTACATTTATTTTAATTTCACCCTTCAATGGTTCAGTTATTCAAATAATTCATGCAAGGGTTTCTTACAAAACTCATTTTTAATAAGGTCTTTTTGTGTGTTTAAACCAGGCAAGTGGTTTAGTTCAAACTGTATTTACATTAACATACTCTTGAGGGCCTTTTTGAGAATTGTGTGACTTTTTTAACTAGTTGGTGTGTTTTTCCTTTTTCTCCTGTTTAGCTAGTTCCTTGGAATGTGGAGAAGTAACGTCCCTGGATAGAGAGGAAAGCAAAGAGTGACTGGAGGTTCTGATTCACAGTGGAGTTAAGTCTGCTTATCCAGTGGCCTCTGAGCTTTCCTTCTGCACCTACAGGAACCTGCTTCTAACACTTGGCCAGACAAGGCAACTCTCTATCATTCAGTCACCCTCCGTTGTGCAATAAACTCAATCTCATCCCACTTTCATCCTCCCCATTACTATTCCTCACTTTGCCTCCCTCTTTCTGTGCCCACTGAGATGGTGGCTATAAACTACAATCATCACTGTAGCATTAAAAAAAAAAAAGAATGCTGAACCAAAATATTTGTAGTCTTTCTTCAACTCTCATCTCCTTTGAATTATCTCCTTCCTCTGCTGCCATTTACAGCAAAGTTTATCTACAGAACTGTCTCCATAAACTTTTCAATCTTTCTCCTCATATTTATTGTTTGTCTTAAAATTTATATTATTATGAAATAGTTTGTATTTGAAAAGAATGCATGTTTCACTGAGGAAAACATACAAATGGCCAATAAACCCATGAAAAGATGCTCAACATCCTTAGCAAGCAGAGAAATGCAAATCAAAACCACGGTGAGATACCACTTCACATCTACGAGGATGGCCATAATCAAAACAACAGATAACAACAAGTGTCCGTGAGGATGTGGAGAGATTGAAATCCTGCTGGTGGGAATAGAAAACGCTGTAGCCACTTTTAAAAAATAGTCTAGCAGTTCCTCAGAATAAACGTAGAGTTACCAAATGTTCTAGTAATTCTAGTCCTAGTTATAGACAAAACAGAAATGAAAGTATATGTCCACACAGTGATGTACAAAACTTGTACATCAATGTATATAGCAGCCAAATTAACAGCCAAAAAATGGAAACAATCAGACCTTTATCAAGTGATGAATGGAAGAAGGTGGCAGAGTAGAAGGACACGCTCTCACTCCCTCTTGCGAGAGCACCAGAATCACAACTAACTGCTGAACAATCATTGACAGGAAGACACTGGAACTCACCAAAAAAGATACCCCACATCCAAAGACAAAGGAAAAGCTGCAATAAGATGGCAGGAGGGGCACAATCACAATAAAATCATATCCCATAACTGCTGGGTGGGTGACTCACAAACTGGAGAACACTTATACCACAGAAGTCCACCCAGTGGAGTGAAGGTTCTGAGCCCCACGTCAGGCTTCCCAACATGGGGGTCCAATAACGGGAGGAGGAATTCCCAGAGAATCAGATTTTGAAGCCTAGTGGGATTTCATTGCAGGACTTCGGCAGGACTGGAGGAAACAGAGACTCCACTCTTGGAGGGCACACACAAAGTAGTGTGCGCATCAGGACCCAGGGGAAGGAGCAGTGACCCCATAGGAGACTGAACCAGACCTACCTGCTAGTGTTGGAGGTTCTCCTGCAGAGGCAGGGGGTGGCTCTGTCTCACCGTCAGGACAAGGACACTGGCAACAGAATTTCTGGGAAGTACTCCTTGGCGTGAGCCCTCCCAGAGTCTGACATTAGCCCCACCAAAGAGCCTGTATACTCCAGTGCTGGGTTGCCTCAGGCCAAACAACCAACAGGGAGAGAACTCAGCCTCACCCATCAGCAGACAAGCAGATTAAAGTTTTACTGAGCTTTGCCCACCAGAGCAACACCCAGCTCTACCCACCACCAGTCCTTCCCATCAGGAAGCTTTCAGACAGCAGAAGCAAGAAGAACTACAATCCTGCAGCCTGTGGAATGAAAACCACATTCACAGAAAGATATACAAAATGAAAAGGCAGAGGGCTATGTACCAGATGAAGGAACAAGATAAAACCCCAGAAAAACAATTAAATGAAGTGGAGATAGGCAACTTTTCAGAAAAAGAATTCAGAATAATGACAGTGAAGGTGATCCAGGACCTTGGAAAAAGAATGGAGGCAAAGATCAAGAAGATGCAAGGGGCTTCCCTGGTGGCGCAGTGGTTGAGAGTCCGCCTGCCGATGCAGGGGACATGGGTTCATGCCCCGGTCTGGGAAGATCCCACGTGCCGTGGAGCGGCTGGGCCCGTGAGCCATGGCTGCTGTGCTCCGCAACGGGAGAGGCCACAACAGTGAGAGGCCAGTGCAACACACACACAAAAAAAACAAAGATGCAAGAAATCTTTAACAAAGATCTAGAAGAATTAAAGAACAAACAAACAGAGATGAGCAATACAATGACTGAAATGAAAAATACACTAGAAGGAATCAATAGCAGAATAACTGAGACAGAAGAATGGATAAGTGACCTGGAAAACAGAATAGGGGAATTCACTACCACGAAACAGAATAAAGAAAAAAGAATGAAAAGAAATGAAGGCAGCCTAAGAGACCTCTGGGACAACAGTAAACGCAACAACATTCGCATTATAGTGGTCCCAGAGGAGAAGAGAGAGAGAAAGGACCCGAGAAAATATTTGAAGAGATTATAGTCGAAAACTTCCCTAACATAGGAAAGGAAACAGCCACCCAAGTCCAGGAAGTGAAGGGAGTCCCAGGCAGGATAAACCCAAGGAGAAACATGCCAAGACACACAGTAATCAAATTGACAAAAATTAAAGAGAAAGAAAAATGATTAAAAGCAACAAGGGAAAAATGACAAATAACATACAAGAGAACTCCCATAAAGTTAATAGCTGATTTCTCAGCAGAAACTCTATTAGCCAGAAGGGAGTAGCATGATATATTTAAGGTGATGAAAGGCAAGAACCTACAACCAAGATTATTCTACCCAGCAAGGATCTCATTCAGATTCAACGGAGAAATCAAAAGCTTTTCAGACAAGCAAAAGCTAAGAATTCAGCACCACCAAACCAGCTCTACAACAAATGTTAAAGGAACTTCTCTAAGTGGGAAACACAAGAGAAGAAAAGGACCCTCAAAAACAAACCCAAAACAATTAAGAAAATGGTAATAGGAACATACATATCGATAATTACCTTAAATGTGAATGGATTAAATGCTCTACTCAAAAGACACAGGCTCGCTGAATGGACACTAAAACAAAACCCGTATATATGCTGTCTACAAGACACCCACTTCAGACCTAGGGACACACACAGACTGAAAGTGAGGGGATGGAAAAAGATATTCCATGCAAATGGAAATCAAAAGAAAGCTGGAGAAGCAATACTCATATCAGATAAAATAGACTTTAAAATAATGAATGTTACAAGAGACAAGGAAGGGCACTACATAATGATCAAAGGATCAATCCAAGAAGAAGATATAACAATTATAAATATATATGCACCCAACATAGGAGCACCGCAATACATAAGGCAAATGCTAACAGCCATAAAAGAGGAAATCGACAGTAACACAATAATAGTGGGGGACTTTAACACCTCACTTACACCAATGGACAGATCATCCAGACAGAAAATTAATAAGGAAACACAAGCTTTAAATGACACAACAGACCAGATAGATGTAACTGATATTTATAGGACATTCCACCTGAAAACAGCAGATTATACTTTCTTCTCAAGTGCACACGGAACATTCTCCAGGATAGATCACATCTTGGGTCACAAATCAAGCCTCAGTAAATTTAAGAAAACTGAAATCATATCAAGCATCTTTTCCAACCACAATGCTATGAGATTAGAAATCAATTACAGGGAAAAAACATAAAAAACACTAACACATGGAGGCTAAACAAAACGTTACTAAATAACCAAGAAAGGTTATTGAAGAAATCAATAAAATACCTAGAGACAAATGACAATGAAAACACAATGATCCAAAACCTATGGGATGCAGCAAAAACAGTTCTAAGAGGGAAGTTTATAGGAATACAATCCTACCTCAAGAAACAAGAAAAATCTCAAGTAAACAATCTAATCTTATACCTAAAGGAACTAGAGAAAGAAGAACAAAGAAAACCCGAAATCAGTAGAAGGAAAGAAATCATGAAGATCAGAGCAGAAATAAATGAAATAGAAACAAAGAAAACAATAGCAAAGATCAATAAAACTGAAAGCTGGTTCTTGGAGAAGATAACCAAAATTGATAAACCTTCAGCCAGACTGATTAAGAAAAAGAGGGAGAGGACTCAAATCAATAACATTAGAAATGAAACAGAAGAAGTTATAATGGACACTGCAGAAATACAAAGCATCATAAGAGACTACCACAAGCAACTCTATGCCAATAAAACGGAAAACCTGGAAGAAATGGGCAAATTCTTAGAAAACTATAACCTTCCAAGACTGAACCAGGAAGAAATAGAAAACATGAACAAACCAATCACAAGTAATGAAATTGAAACTGTGATTAAAAATCTTCCAACAAACAGAAGTCCAGGACCAGATGGCTTCACAGGTGAATTCTATCAAACATTTAGAGAAGAGCTAACACCCATCCTTCTCAAACTCTTACAAAAAATTGCAGAGGAAGGAATACTCCCAAACTCATTCTATGAGGCCACCATCACCCTGATACCAAAACCAGACAAAGATGCTACAAAGAAAGAAAATTACAGACCAACATCACTGATGAATATACAT
The DNA here is from genome assembly GCF_039906515.1 of Pseudorca crassidens. Classification (NCBI taxonomy): domain Eukaryota; kingdom Metazoa; phylum Chordata; class Mammalia; order Artiodactyla; family Delphinidae; genus Pseudorca; species Pseudorca crassidens. The sequence goes on from NC_090316.1 coordinate 13,845,053, forward strand.
GCAAATATCCTCAACAAAATAGTAGCAAACAGAATCCAACAACACATTAAAAGGATCATACACCATGATCAAGTGGGATTTATCCCAGGGGTGCAAGGATTCTTCAGTATATGCAAATCAATCAATATGATACACCATATTAACAAACTTAAGAATAAAAACCATATGATCATCTCAACAGATGCAGAAAAGCTTTCAACAAAATTCAGCACCCATTTATGATAAAAACTCTCCAGAAAGTAGGCATGGAGGGAACTTACCTCAACATAATAAAGCCCATATATGACAAATCCACAGCAAACATCATTCTCAATGGTGAAAAACTGAAAGCATTTCCTCTAAGATCAGGAACATGACAAGGATGTCCACTCTCACCGCTATTATTCAACACAGTTTTGGAAGTCCTAGCCACAGCAATCAGAGAAGAAAAAGAAATAAAAGGAATAAAAATTGGAAAAGAAGAAGTAAAACTGTCACTGTTTGCAGATGACATGATTCTATATGTAGAGAATCCTAAAGATGCCACCAGAAAACTACTGGAGTTAATCAATGAATGTGGTAAAGTTGCAGGATACAAAATTAATGCACAGAAATCTGCATTCCTATACACTAATAATGAAAGATCAGAAAGAGAAATTAAGGAAACAATCGCATTCACCATTGCAAGAAAAAGAATAAAATACCGAGGAATAAACCTACCTAAGGAGGTAAAAGACCCGTACTCAGAAAACTATAAAACACTGATGAAAGAAATCAAAGATGACACAAAACGTTGAAGAGATATACCATGTTCTTGGATTGGAAGAATCAATATTGTGAAAATGACTATACTACCCAAAGCAATCTACAGATTCAGTGCAATCCCTATTACATTACCAATGGCATTTTTTACAGAACTAGAATGAAAATCTTAAAATTTATATGGAGACACAAAAGACCCCGAATAGCCAAAGCAATCTTGAGGGAAGAAAACGGAGCTGGACTGACTTCAGACTATACTACAAAGCTACAGTAATCAAGACAATATGGTACTGGCACAAAAACAGAAATATAGATCAATGGAACAAGGTAGAAAGCCCAGAGATAAACTCATGCACCTATGGTCAACTAATCTGTGACAAAGGAGACAAGGATATACAATGGAGAAAAGACAGTCTCTTCAATAAGTGGTGCTGGGAAAACTGGATAGCTACATGTAAAAGAATGAAAATAGAATGCTCCCTATCACCATACACAAAAATACACTCAAAATGGATTAAAGACGTAAATGTAAGAAAGACCAGACACTATAAAACTCTTAGAGAAAACATATGAAGAACACTCTTTGACATAAATCACAGCAAGATCTTTTTTGACCCACCCCCTAGAGTAATGGAAATAAACAAATAAATAAACAAATGGGACCTAATGAAACTTAAAAGCTTTTACATAGCAAAGGAACTCATAAACAAGACAAAAAGACAACCCTCAGAATGGGAGAAAATATTTGCAAATTAATCAACAAAGGATTAATCTCCAAAATATATAAACAGTTCATGCAGCTCAATATTAAAAAAACAAACAACTCAATCAAAAAAGGGCAGAAGTCCTAAATAGACATTTCTCCAAAGAAGACATACCGATGGCCAAAAGGCACATGAAAAGCTGTTCAACATCACTAACTATTAGAGAAATGCAAATCAAAACTACAATGAGGTATCACCTCACACCGGTCAGAATGGCCATCATCAAAAAATCTGCAAACAACAAATGCTGGAGAGGGTGTGGAGAAAAGGGAACCCTCTTGCACTATTGGTGGGAATGTAAATTGATACAGTCACTATGGAGAACAGTATGGAGGTTCCTTAAAAAACTAAAAATAGAATTACCATATGATCCAGCAATCCCACTACTGGGCACATACCCAGAGAAAACCATAATTCAAAAAGACACATGCACCCCAATGTTCACTGCAGCGCTATCTACAATAGCCACGTCATGGAAGCAACCTAAATGCCCATCGACAGACGAATGGATAAAGAAGATGTGGCACATATATACAATGGAATATTACTCAGCCATAAAAAAGGAACGAAATTGGCTCATTTGCAGAGATGTGGATGGACCTAGAGACTGTCATACAGAGTGAAGTAAGTCAGACAGAAAAAATCAAATATCGTATATTAACGCATATATATGGAATCTAGAAAAATGGTACAGATGAACTGGTTCGCAAGGCAGAAATAGAGACACAGATGTAGAGAACAAACGTATGGACACCGTGGGGGGAATGTGGGGGGGGGGTGGGAAGAATTGGGAGATTGGGATTGACATGTATACACAAACATGTACAAAATAGGTAACTAATAAGAACCTACTGTATTAAGAAATTACATAAAATAAAATTCGAATAAAAAAAAGAATTAAGTACTGATACATATTACAACATGAATGAAACTTGAAAATATTATACTAAATGAAAAGAACCAGACACAAAGACCACATATTATATGGTTCTATTTATACGAAATGTCCCAAACAGGCAAACCTAGAGAGACAGAAAGTAAACTAGTGGTCGCATAGGGTTGGGGGCATTGGAAATAGGAATGGCTGCCAATGAGTATCAGGTTTCTTTTGGGGGTGCTAAAAATGCTCTAAAATACATTGTGGTGATGGTTACACAATTGTGAATAAACTAAAAACCACTGAGTTGTACACTTTAAATGGATGGACTGCACGGTATGTGAATTATATCTCTATGAAGCAGTTTTTTAAAAAGGAATGGAAAAGAATGTATATATGGTCCAAAGATTACCTAGTTTAAGAATTCTACTATTTCTGCCACGTCCTCTGCCTGTCCCTTATTTGTCTTTTTCCACTGAAATGTAGCAGTTATTTATATAATCTATTTTGTTAATGAAAAGTGTTGCAAATTTCTTCTTCCAGTTTGCTGCTATTTTATACATTATTTAAGGTCTCTTTGGATGAACCTAAGGTCTCAATTTTATTGAGTCCAATTTACCAATCTTTTCATTTTGAGATTATGGTATATGTGATTTCTTAAGAAATTCTCTCCAGTCCTGTAAAGTATTCTTAGATATTCATTCTCTAAAAATTTTAAAGTTTTATTTTTCACATTTAAGTTCTAACTAAGCCTAGAATTGAATTTCATATATGGCATGAGATAGAGATTCAATTATCTATTTTGCATATATGTAATCAACATAAAAAAATAATTTCTCACTGATCTGCAATGCCACTCCTCCAAAATGGTTCATTTCCCTAAATGAATAGGTCAGTTTCTAAACTTTCTGTTCTGTTCCATTGATCTATATATACATCCATTTTTAATTATTATAATGTTATAAGCGCTGTGATTTTGTTTCTTCAGGTGTGTTTGACTCTTCTTGGCCCTTTATTCTTCCATAAACATTTTAGAACCAGCTTGTAAATTTGCACAAAAATTAGTGTTTGGGATTGTTATGGAATTGCACTGAAATACATTTTATAAATATATAAAATTGAGACCTTCATGTTATTAGCTCCTCCTATCCGTAAACATGATCTATCTCTTCATTTAGTTAGGTCTACTCTATAATCTTCTAGTTAAGTTTTCTAGATTTTCTTCATTGAGGTCTTGTATATCTTTACTTGATATATTATTAGGCCCTTAATTTTTTTTATTGCTCTTGTAAACGGCATCTTTTTTCATATATTTTCTATTTTTCCTTGTGTATAGATATACAGTTGGGTTTATATGTTGTCTTTATATCCAATATTGTTGCTAAACCTTCTTGTTAATCTAATAATTCCTCTGTATTTTATTGGGGATTTTCTGCATGGTTAATTATATCATGTATAAATATTTACAAATATGTCTTCCTTTCATATTCCAATACTTTTTCTTTTCTTGTTCTCCTGAAAAGTCTGAGACCTTCAATACAAGACTGAAAAAGGAAAGAGAGGGAGACAGAGAGAAAGAGAGAAAATGCAAGTGGTGAGTATCTGTGTCTTGTTTTGATCTGAAAAGAAGTGTTTCCACTCTTCCTAAGAGTTTTTATCATTAATAAAAGATGGAGAGGTTTTTCTCCATCTACTGAGATAGTTGTATGATTTTTCTTCTTTAATTTTCAAGTGATATATTATGTTTAGTGCTAAATCAACCTTGCCATTTTGATCATGATTTTATACTTTTATGGAGATTTAAACAATAAGTATGTACCTAGTATACTAGTTGTCTTTCTACATTGTGTCTCATAAAACCTCAGAAAACTGAATCAAAGACCTCAATAAGCTAGAGTAATAAGCTAGCTTCTAAATGAGTACCAACTATTAACAACCCTCCATAATTTGCTTAAAAGGAAATCACAAGGAGTTCGGTTATTTTACAGAAATAATATAAATTTATAAATACACGATTTTTGACCAGAAAAATTTGACAAAGACCTTATATTTCTGCATCTGCTCAAGGTCCTTCAGAAGTACCTGCACCTCCCTTTTGCAGGCCATGAGAATCACTGCTCTGGTCACAGTCCACATCCTACCACCTATAATCTATAAATACGTATCTATTTACCTTCTGTTTACTAAAACAAAGTCTATGCATCTCAGATTTTGAATTATTTTGTTCTATATTTCCCAAGATTTTCTCTTTGGAAAATAATTTTATCTTCTTTTTTCAAATTACTACTTAAAATATCTCATTAAGTTTGTCTTCTCTAAAAACCCCATCTGATTCAATCCTTCTAGTCTTTTCATTGAACTATTTTATTCTTCAACTATTGATTTTTTCCAGTCCTCAGTAGTGTATTACCTTTTGATAATGACTATGTGAAATATATAAGGAGCACGATGTTTGACACATAAATTGCCTTGATATGTATTAATCATCTGTTTAAATTCTTCCATTAAATCCCTCCATGAAATCCAAGCTAGTTACATGCTGTTTACGACATCCACACTTCCCTCTACCAAGGAACATATTGTCTTACCTACAATTAATGTTCTGGGATATGTCCAGAGCTACTATTCCTCTCCCCCTTCCACCACTATAAATATGTCATACGCTGTTCTCTTAGGAGTCCCTGCTCTGCAGCCTACTTTTTCTTTTCTATTCATTATTACAGTCTCTATTAGTAAACTGGCCTCTTTCCTAGACTTGATCAGATCCCAGCTGGTTGGACTACAAGCACTTTGTAATCAGGGCCAAGACTTAAGATCAGATAAGGAAGCGTTATTTCTGTCCAAGAAACTTACATTTCAGGTTGCCAATAAATGAGGGATTTGCTGCCAAGTTTTTCTAGAGTAATGTTTTGAATCTTCTACCAAAGAGATACATAATAAAATTAGCATTTGAAAATACTGCACAGTAATCATTTCTATAGGAATTAAAATCAAAGCTCATAAACCAAACAATGAATAGGACCAAATAAGGCCCTTAATAAACATCGTAATAAAAACCCTGAAAGAGACAGAGTTCAAAAGTGTGAACTATTAGCTGAAATAAAAGCAACCCCAAAACCTGATTTTCAAACACTTAGTAAAACTACAGGGCATATGAATCTAGGTCATTTCCTGTGAATGTATACAACGAAAAATAAAGTTTAGAGTGAACAGTAGCATGGAGGCATGTGGAGCAGGAAACCTAATAAACTTTTAAAGAAAACACTTAAAAGAATACTCGTAATTTTTCACCTAAAGATTGACTTTCCTACCTTCCCTTATGATCTCCACTCCTACCTTTTCTCTCAAGAGCCATCAGCCTTTTTGAGGGCGTGCCTTTTGGGTGAATTTTTACCAAGTACCTCACTGACATATAGACATGTATAGGAGATATATATATAGTGGAGTCAGTTTTCTCTACTTAAACTTTACTGACTATGAATTATTCTTATCTACCTCACCACGAACTCAAATTGCATTTTGATGAAGTATGGGCCTCCAATGCTTCTGTTTCAGCAGCTTCCCATCCTGTGAGTGAGACGGGGTGGGATGCTTAGGAGGGACACTGGAGGGGCCAGCAGGACCCCTCATCATGAGGCCTTTGACCACAGGCCCTTCACTACCTGGGCCTAGGTGCCTTTGCCTGAAAATTAGAGACTTATCCAGATGATGCTAGAGTCCCAGACACCTCTACCTGCCACGGGGCAATGAGAAGAAATTGGTGCAAAAGAGGGATTTTTCAAAATATGGAGAGAAAATGAAATGAAACATCCATATCCTTTCACGCTAAGTAGTTCTCCATGTTAACCTCTACTTTTATACTCTTCACTCTCTGGGTCTTGTTGGTCCTGCCAATTTCTCTATTATGAGTCCCTCTGGCAGTTACAAGTATATCCCATAGAGTAGTCACATGATCCCAAACTCTGTATCCTCTTGCTATTACTAGGATACAAAACAACAGGAACACCAAAGTTACTATTTTCCATACTGGAGAGTCTGAAATCAGTTTACAAACTGTGTACATGTGAAAGAAATGTGAATTTCTTGTCATGAAGATTCATTTGGGGTAAAACATCAAAGAGCAATGTTATCATCAGGGTTTGGTCAGAGATGTGTAATTTATTATAGGGATGTGATGATATGCAATTATGGGAGCTGGTTCACAGTAAGGATGTGCTACATCTTGTACTGGAGTCTGAAGTCTGCAGTAAAGGCAGTAAGAAGAAAAAATAAGATGAATATAAAGTGGGGCAGCAAACTGGAATCTATGAGGCTGACTTGGAATCAACAAGGATAGCATGGAACCTGCTAAAACCTTTGATATCGATGATGGGAGTGCCGCACGGGAGAAACAGGGGCTCCCTCAATGTAGAGCTAAACATGCACCTGGTCAAAAAGCTTAAGGAGGATCTGGGGGGAGCCAGAGGCACCGCGATCGTGGGCCCAGCCACTGCCACACACTAACCAGCTGAGCCAGAAGGTAACTGACAGCACATGTGAACCACGAGAGGCCATCACGCCTTGTACTGATTGTCCTAACATTAAAAAATAAAGATGGCTCTCCTTTGCTTTTATTTCTCCAAATCTGATGCAAAATGTCTCTTACGGTCCAGGCTAGACCAGAACTGACAAGCAAGAAAATTCTGGGAAAGGTACTTCCAGTTTAGCTCAGTTGACGTAACGCAAATCCACCACAACCTGTCCCTTGTCCACGTAAACCTCTTTCAATTATACTTAACTTCAAAATAAAGCAAATAGCAACACGATGCAGAACATAATACAACTGTAGCTCATATAACTGAAAGACATACTGATTCTCTCTCCAATAGAGGATACAAAGTCTTTTATCTGTCTTTGGAGGAGAGCTATTCCTCTCCTATGCCACATCGCTCTTCCCCTTTGATATTCTGTAACATAAAACTGAGATATAAGTTAACTGTTATTAACACATCTTATGTTAGACGCAGGAGAAGGGAAAAAGGAGAAACTTTTTGATATTCATAACAAAAGGAGGAGGAAATGCATTTAATTATTATAGTTCTCGTTTCTGCAATTACCCATAGCTGGTACTTATAATTACTTTCTTCCACTCTCCATTCCATAACCTCTTTGCCCTTAGTAAGCACCTCGGCTAGTTGCAGTTCCTTGCCTCATGGAGTGACCCCAAACTTTCATTCCTGGAAGGTTCTGGGTCTTAGTAATAATACCTGTATTGGATTGTTGTAGTTTTCTATTGTCTTTAATCACAGAGCTTGAGAGTACTAAGAAGCATCCCGAGAGATCTCTTGCATCTCAAACATAATCCTGCTTACCTCCACGGTGTAGAGACAATCCAATATTTCCCTTGTTAACCAACACCATTTATTCCATCCAGTGCAGTGGTCCATTCTTTGCCTGTTAATGAATAACGCCATTGTCGTGTCTCCTGGTAGCAGCATTTCTCCCTCCAGAACTAGGACTGCTAAAGCAGTATGGTATCCTGTAGAAGGGAGAGGGGACCTGGTATCCTGTAGAAGGGAGAGGGACCAAGACCACTGAGGACTACATATGACTTAGGGATGGAAAGTAGCCCTGAGGTAGGGCAGTGAAGGTTTATCACTTACCCTGCCAGCTGATAGCAAATGCTTCTGATGGTCTTTACTAACAGCTGTAGATAGGCAAAAGCATTCACTTGATCAACAGCTGTAAACCAGGTGCCTGGAGATGTGTTGACTTGTTTCAGCAACAAAACCACATCTGAAAGAATACCTGCAATTGAAGTCACCACCTGATTAAGTTTACCATAACCCATCACTGATCTTCATGATTGTCGTATGCATAGGCCAAACAGGCAAGTTGAATGGGGAATCACCACTGCTGAATCTTTCAAGTCTGTGATGATATTATTAAGCTTTAAAATCCAAGATGCAGTTTTTAAAAAAATTTTTTGGTAGGGAGAGGAAGTTGTAGTGGCTTCCAGTTGATTCTCTCTAACTTATTAGTTCTCGCTCCATAGCAGCAAATACTTGGGCACCCAATTCCTTGACTCTATAAGCACTTGGTCACAGTTGTCTACAGCTGATAATTTAAACCACTTGTTTGTTATTGAATGCCACTGACGATCAGAGTCTCATTTACCATTGGAAGCAGGGTCATTAATTCCTTTTTAAATCGAAACAGATCAATGAACTATTTTCAGACAACCTAGAAGCAACTGAGAGCAGAACTTCTGAGATTTGTAAGACAGCATCAAATAATCTTACGTATGTATAATTGGAGACCCACAAAGAGGGGAGGGAGAATGAGGCTGAAGAAATACTTGAAGAGATAATTACAAAAAAAAACTTTCCAAAATTGACAAAATAAGTCAACCTATAGAACCAAGAAACTCAGTGCAGGAACTTTAAGCAGGTTAAATACAAAGAAAGACACACCTAGACACATCATAGTCAAACTGCTGATAAAAACTGATAAAGGACAAATCTTAAGAGCAATGAGAGAAAAAAAATACACATCACAAACAGAACAATTATATTGATGGTTGACGTCTCACCATAAAGAATAAAGGCTAGAGACACTGGGATGACATTTGTAAAGTACTTGGAAAAAACTGCTCAAACTAGAACTTGATATCTAGGGAAAATATCCTTCAGAAATGTAAGCAAAATAAAACATTTTCAGAAAGATAAAAGTTCTTGCATTACAAGAAAAGCTAGAATAAGTTTCTCAAGCTAAACGGAAATAAAAATTCAGATAAAATATCAAAACTTCAGAAATAAAGAGCATCAGAAAGAGTAAATACTTTTTATAAATAAAAAGCCATTTTATTTTAAAAAAGGATCTGTATTATATATAGAGTATCCCAAAATTCTTAGGGTAGTTTTAAGCTTTAATTAACTTCAAAAACATAAATGTTACAAGCTTATATAAAATTCATTTGTAGGTTTATTGATTTACATTTCAAAGCTTATTTTGTGAATTTTAATTTTTTCTGGGTGATAGTTTCTAGATAGTCAGATATAAGAGGCATCTAGTTTGGCCATATCAGCCACCTGATTACTCTCCATTAGACTTTTTCTTTAGGGACATGTAAAGAACAGACATTTTGTTTAGGTAACTCATAAGTATCATGTATATATCAAAACAATTTTCTTTGGATGATCCTGAGTCTAGGATTACAAATGGTCACTTCACCATTTTGGTTACTGAGCAGCAGTTGATGAAATTTTTACAAAATCCAAATTTGACTAAAACAATGTATAGCATAAGATGTTGGTTACATTGAAGTTGAATAAAAAATATATTAATATTTAAAAATTTTAAATAACCTTTGAAATGTGTTTTTTAAATAAATTTGTAGCACTTATGTTATTAAAGCTTAAGACTTCACTAAAACTGGGACTTCCCTGGTGGTGCAGTGGTTAAGAATCCACCTGCCAATGCAGGGGACACAGGTTCAAGCCCTGGTCCAGGAGGATCCCACATGCTGCGGAGCAACTAAATCCGTGTGCCACAACTACTGAGCCTGTGCTCTAGAGCCCACGTGCTGCAACTACTGAAGCCTGCGTGCCTAGAGCCTGTGCTCCACAACAAGAGAAGCCACCACAATAAGAAGCCCGTGCACCACAACGAAGAGTAGTCCCCCACTCGCTGCAACTAGAGAAAGCTCACACGCAGCAATGAAGACCCAACGCAGCCAAAAAGTAAATAAATAAATTTATTTTAAAAAAAGACTTCACTAAAATTTACATGCTGATTTATTTAAAAAACAATAATAGCAATATATTGTGGAGTTCATAGTATATGAAGAAGTAAAATATAAAAAAGATCACAAAAGGTGAGAAGGAATGAAGAAGTACAGTGTTGTAAGATTCTCTCACAATCTGTGAAGTAGTATATTATTTAAAGATAGATTGTGATAATTTAAGTTTGCATATTGTAATCAATTTAGAGCCGCTACTATAAAATTGACACAGTGATATAGATTAAAAACTCAAATAACACGGAATATTAAAAAATATGTGATTTAATGAAAAGTAGTCAGAAATGGAAAAATGGAAGAACAAAGAACAAATGGGGTTTTAAAAAATTAAATACCAAGATGCATGTGTTCATAAACTCTTTGTTTTTCTCTTGTCACTTTGCCTTTGTCAGTTCATTTCACAGGCCCAGCCAATGAAGCTGAGGGTAGAGGAATCTTTTAGCTTGCCTAGCTAACCTGCACCCCTAGTTCAAGTTTCAGCTCAGGTGTAATTTCTTCCAGTAAGCATTCCTAGACCCCCAGAACTGTGGTCAACTCACCTTATCTGTGCTCCCCAAGCACCCTGACAAAGTGCATAATCTGTCACTTTTATGATGCATGGAAGTGAGCCCTTTCCAGATCCTTCTCACTTGCTAAGTCCTGCTAAGAACTTGGTGGTCCTTAGCAGAGACTTGCGTGTCAGTCCTAGCCCAGTGCTGGCACATAGGAGAGCCTCCATAAATGTTACTAAACAGGATGAAACTGAAGAAAGGCAACAGATATAAAGAAATAGGAAATAATAAAAGAAAAAGGTGTCACCATTTACAGAGGGTCCCATTCAGATAGAAACTGCCAGGAGATTTCCATCCTGAATGCAGAAATAATAAAAATTTAATCTGTAAAAACTAAATTGAGAATACAATAAAACCTGGCAGAAGAAAATATGTTACACTTTGTATTAAGCAGTCTTCAGATTCAATTCCAGAGAACCAGCCTTCAAAGAAAAATAAATTTTAAAATATCATAGGACTTCCCTGTGGTCCAGGGGTTAGGGCTCCATGCTTCCACTGCAGGGAGCATGGGTTCAATCCTTGGTCAGGGAACTAATATCCCGCATGCCACACTGCGCGGCCAAAATAAAATAAAATATCGCACAAAAATATTGCTCAGACCCAAGTGTGGTTTTTCAAGCAAACAATTTTGGAACATCTTTCAATACCATGTTTACCTTGAGAGATTCAAAAACACTGTTCTCTTCTCATCTGTTCTCCAGATTTTTTCCCCTACTCATTTCTTTGCCTTTCCTATCACCTTCATTTAAACACAATTAAATGTTCTGTCACAGACACTAGATTATAACTTCAGGTGCAAAACGAATAAAAAGCAGCTCTTTTAAAAAGAGAGAGAGAGTACATAACTGCTGGCTGCATGCAGCATAACAAAGGAGGCAAGAGAACAGGGCTGGAACTTTCTCCAATACCTCCCTTAACATGGAATTGGCCCTGCAGTCTCCAGAAGCCCCAGTCTCTGCACTTCATAAGCAAACCTAAATCTATTCTGCTTCTCCTAAGATGGGTACTGAACTCTGAGGCCAGAAAACCTGTTTTAGGATCCCTCCTGAGGCAGACACCAGGCCTCAAACTTGACACCAAGTAGAGAATCATGCATCTGACTCTGGTGTTCCTTGGAGGGCACTGAGTAATTTAATTTTCACTTTCCCCACTCTCTCCCTCCACCATCCCCTCTTGATTCTTACCTAAAATCCCTCCCCTAAATATTTACTCTCTACTGTTCAAAAGTCAGGATTCCTCTATTCCAGTGTTTCCTAAACATACCCTATCATGTGAGTCACCTGGTGTGCTCTGTAATACACAGATTGCCCCAGGACTCTGCCTTTGAGATCATGATTCAAAAGGTCTGGGAAGGGGCCCAGGCTACTTCATTGAATGCAAATGTCCCAAAGGAGGGATAACAGTTTACGCTTTTGTTTTATTCGTTTGATTTGTTTATACCTCGCCTCTTTCAGAGAAGCGTTAGAGATGCCCAGCTACAAGGTGAACTAACAGGCTTCACTGATTCACAGTGTGATGACGAGCATGCAGAGCTGTGTCGCTGCTTCCCTGGGTAACCACAGATCCACTGTACCCCTCAGTGCTCACCAGCTCAGCACCAGAAGGAAGAGCCCTAGGCTAGGAGTGGATCACACTCTCAGCCCTTTATCATCAGCTGTTTGAACTTTGCAACTTATTAAGACTCTTGGCTAACACATTTCTTCAACTATCAAAACTATAGTGTTGAATTTGATGATCTTGGAATGTGGCTGCCTACCTCACATGTAAAACAAGCCCATTCATGCCAAAGTCTTACGAGACTTCTAGAGAAAAATGGTAAGTAACTATACTACAGCCTTATTCAGCCTTCTCTGAGCAAATGCAAAAATGAAGCATTCCCTTTTGCCATTTATTATGAATGGGGTTGAATTGTATCCCACTCCCCAAAAAAGGTATGTTGAAGTCCTAACCCCCACCATCTCAGAATGTGACCTTACTTGTAAATAGAATTCTTGAAGATGTAATCAAGTTTAGGTGGGAGATCATACTGGATTAGGGTGAGCCCCAATCCAGTGACTGGTGTCCTTATAAAAAGAGGGAAATTTGGACACAGAGACACAGGGAAGACAGCCATGTGAAGACAGAGGCAGAGAATGATGATGCATCTACATGCCAAGGAATGCCAAGGACTGCCAGCACCACCAGATGCTAGAAAGAGACAAGGAAGGATTCTCCCCTAGAAAGCATGGCCCTGTAGACCTCGATTTCAGACTTCCGGCCTCCAGAACTGTGAGAGAATAAATTTCTGTTGTTTGGAGCCACATAGTTCATGGTACCTCATTACAGCAACCCTAGGAAACTAATTCACCATGTACCTTATAAAATATAACCATAGAATTGTGATGATTAGGACTATATCTAACTTAGAGCTAATGCTCATCCACTTATCCACCTCTTCAAAAACAATTTTAAAAGGGAAAAAGTGGAGTTTAAAAAGTGTATCCAAGGGCTTCCCTGATGGTGCAGTGGTTAAGAATCCGCCTGCCAGTGCAGGGGACACGGGTTCAAGCCCTGGTCTGGAAAGATCCCACATGCCGCGGAGCAACTAAGCCCATGCACCACAACTACTGAGCCTGTGCTCTACAGCCCACGAGCCACAACTACTGAGCCCACGTGCCACAACTACTGAAGCCCAGGCGCCTAGAGCCCATGCTCCCTCAACAAGAGAAGCCACCACAATGAAGAGTAGCCCCCGCTCGCCACTACTAGACAAAGCCCGTGTGCAGCAGCAAAGACCCAACACAGCCAAAAATAAATAAATTACATAAATAAATTTAAAAAAACCTTCTTCTGTATAAGGAAGACACAGGAGTTCCATTTCTAGATCTCTATATAAACTATTTAGAAATTAAATTTAAATGCCATTAAGGAATTATATGAAGAAAACTATTAAATTGTATATTAGGATATAAAGCTAAAGAAATAAGTAAGTATACCTAATGCACGGATGAGAAGAGTTAATATTTCAAAGGCCTAAGTTCTACCCAAATTAATGCATAAATTTAAAGCAATTTAAAGCTGGAGGAGTGTGGTCATTGTTTGGAAACTTTATAAAGTGCTCCTAAAGTTTATCAGGAAGAAAAATTATACCAAAATATACACACACTGTCATACACATAATTAAAGGGTGGCAAGTGGCATCTTTCCTTACAGACTTTAAAATACTCAGTGAAAAAATATGATTTTTGGTGAATTTAAAGAAAAAAATTTGATTAAAGAAATTTAATCAGAAGTACAGAAAGGAATATATGTAAAAATATTTAGACATGATAAAGTGGGGAAGAGAATGAATAATAATAATAATCAATGATATTATAATAAGTGGTTAACCATTTGAAAAATCAAGTTAAGAGTTCCACTTCACACATTTCACGTAAATAAATTCCAGGGAGACGACAAATTTAAATGTTAGCTGAATGACTGGATAATAATGGGGTAAAGAAGGTCTTTGAAAGCATATATAAACTGTCATTTGCCAACAGGCAATTAAAACAATTTTTAAAATCCAAAGTAAACAAAGGTATAACAAACTGAGGAAGTACGTATTACAGACAACTGTATTGTCTCTGATGAATAAAACACTCTTACAAAATTAGGTAGGACAAGTTGACAACCCAATGGAAAAATGAGTCAAGAATATGAATAGGCAACTCAACAAAAGAAGAAACAAAAACAGCCAATAAATATAGGAAAACAAAAAACATACATTCAACTTCATGAAAAATAAAATTGTAAATTATTACACCAGTGCAATACCACGGTGTTATACAGATCTCCTCAAATATGGATGTGGGGAGGGTAAATTGTTCCTACCTCTCTCGAAGGCAGTTTGGTAACATGCATCAAAAGCCTTAAAATGTGCAGATTTTGATTCAGTTAGGTTTACATGTAGGAATCTCAATTATATAACAAAATGTATATCTAAAATTGCTTGTCATTTATTATTTATAATAAAAAATAAAAACAAGCCAAATATCCAGAATTAGCAAATAGTTAAAGGACTTCCCTGGCAATCCAGTTGTTAAGACTCCGTGCTTCCACTGTAGGGGGCACGGGTTCAATCCCTGGTCAGGGTACTAAGATCCCACATGCCGCACAGCCACAAAACCTTAAAAAACGTTTTTAAATTTTAAAAATAAAAAAAAATTTTTTTGACATATAAAATTATTTATTATAAGTTTGAGTATACTCAGAAGATGTCTTTTTTTTAACACTTTTATTGGAGTATAATTGCTTTACAATGGTGTGTTAGTTTCTGCTTTATAACAAAGTGAATCAGCTATACATATATCCCCATATCTTCTCCCTCTTGTGTCTCCCACCCTTCTAGGTGGTCACAAAGCAAGGAGCTGATCTCCCTGTGCTGTGCAGCGGCTTCCCTCTAGCTATCTATTTTACATTTGGTAGTGTATATATGTCCATGACAGTCTCTCACTTTGTCACAGCTTACCCTTCCCCCTCCTCGTGTCCACAAGTCCATTTTCTATGTTTGTGTCTTTATTCTTGCCCTGTCCCTAGGTTCTTCAGAACCATTTTTTTTTTTAGATTCCATATATATGTGTTAGCATAGGGTATTTGTTTTTCTCTTTCTGACTTACTTCATTCTGTATGACACACTCTAGGTCCATCCACCTCACTACAAAGAACTCAGTTTCGTTTCTTTTTATGGCTGAGTAATATTCCATGGTATATATGTGCCACATCTTCTTTATCCATTCATCTGTCGATGGACACTTAGGTTGCTTCCATGTCCTGGCTATTGTAAACAGAGCTGCAATGAACATTGTGGTACATGACTCTTGTTGAATTATGGTTTTGTCACGCTATATGCCCAGTAGTGGGATTGCTGGGTTGTATGGTAGTTCTATTTATAGTTTTTTAAGGAACCTCCATACTGTTCTCCATAGTGGCTGTATCAATTTACATTCCCACCAACAGTGCAAGAGGGTTCCCTTTTCTCCACACCCTCTCCAGCATTTATTGTTTCTAGGTTTTTTGATGATGGCCATTCTGACTGGTGTGAGATGACATCTCATTGTAGTTTTGACTTGCATTTCTCTAATGATCGATGATGCTGAGCATTCTTTCATGTGTTTGTTGGCAATCTGTATATCTTCTTTGGAGAAATGTCTATTTAGGACTTCTGCCCATTTTTGGATTGGGTTGTTTGTTTTTTTGATATTGAGCTGCATGAGCTGCTTGTAAATTTTGGAGATTAATCCTTTGTCAGTTGCTTCATTTGCAAATATTTTCTCCCATTCTGAGGGTTGTCTTTTGGTCTTGTTTATGGTTTCTTTTGCTGTGAAAAAGCTTTTAAGTTTCATTAGGTCCCATTTGTTTATTTCTGTTTTTATCTCCATTTCTCTAGGAGGTGGGTCAAAAAGGATCTTGCTGTGATTTATGTCATAGAGTGCTCTGCCTATGTTTTCTTATAAAATTTGATACTGTCTGGCCTTATATTTAGGTCTTTAATCCATTTTGAGTTTATTTCTGTGTATGGTGTGAGGGAGTGTTCTAATTTCATACTTTTACATGTACCTGTCCAGTTTTCCCAGCACAACTTATTGAAGAGGCTGTCTTTTCTCCACTGTATATTCTTGCCTCCTTTATCAAAGATAAGGAGACCACATGTGCATGGGTTTATCTCTGGGCTTTCTATCCTGTTCCACTGATCTATATTTCTGTTTTTGTACTAGTACCATACTGTCTTGATTACTGTAGCTTTGTATTATAGTCCGAAGACAGGGAGCCTGACTCCTCCAGCTCCATTTTTCTTTCTCAAGATTGCTTTGGCTATTCGGGGTCTTTTGCATTTCCATACAAATTGTGAAATTTTTTGTTCTAGTTCTGTGAAAAATGCCAGTGGTAGTTTGATAGGGATTGCACTGAATCTGTATATTGCTTTGGGTAGTAGAGTCATTTTCACAATGTTGATTCTTCCAGTCCAAGAACGTGGTATATCTCTCCATCTATTTGTATCATCTTTAATTTCTTTCATCAGTCTTATAATTTTCTGCATACAGGTCTTTCGTCTCCTTAGGTAGGTTTATTCCTAGATATTTTATTCTCTTTGTTGCAACGGTAAATGGGAGTGTTTTCTTAATTTCACTTTCAGATTTTTCATCATTACTGTATAGGAATGCTAGAGATTTCTGTGCATTAATTTTGTATCCTGCTACTTTACCAAATTCATTGATTAGCTCTAGTAGTTTTCTGTTAGTATCTTTAGGATTCTCTATGTATAGTAGCATGTCATCTGCAAACAGTGACAGCTTTACTTCTTCTTTTCCGATTTGGATTCCTTTTATTTCCTTTTCTTCTCTGATTGCTGTGGCTGAAACTTCCAAAACTATGTTGAATAACAGTGGTGAGAGTGGACAACCTTGTCTTGTTCCCGATCGTAGTGGAAATGGTTTCAGTTTTTCACCATTGAGGACGATGTTGGCTGTGGGTTTGTCATATATGGCCTTTATTATGTTGAGGAAAGTTCCCTCTATTCCTACTTTCTGGAGGGTTTTTATCATAAATGGTGTTGAATTTTGTCAAAAGCTTTCTCTGCATCGATTGAGATGATCATATGGTTTTTCTCCTTCAATTTGTTAATATGGTTTATCACATTGATTGATTTGGGTATACTGAAGAATCCTTGCATTCCTGGGATAAACCCCACTTGATCATGGTGTATGATCCTTTTAATGTGTTGTTGGATTCTGTTAGCTGGTATTTTGTTGAGGATTTTGGCATCTGTGTTCATCAGTGATATTGGCCTGTAGTTTTCTTTCTTTGTGACATCTTTGTCTGGTTTTGGTATCAGGGTGATGGTGGCCTCGTAGAATTAGTTTGGGAGTGCTCCTCCCTCTGCTATATTTTGGAAGAGTTTGAGAAAGACAGGTGTTAGCTCTTCTCTAAATGTTTCATAGAATTCGCCTGTGAAGCCATCTGGTCCTGGGCTTTTTTTTGTTGCAAGATTTTTAATCACAGTCTCAATTTCAGTGCTTGTGATTGGTCTGTTTATATTTTCTATTTCTTCCTGGTTCAGTCTCGGGAGGCTGTGCTTTTCTAAGAATTTGTCCATTTCTTCCAGGTTGTCCATTTTATTGGCATATAGTTGCCTGTAGTAATCTCTCAAGATCCTTTGTATTTCTGCAGTGTCAGTTGTTACTTCTCCTTTTTCATTTCTAATTCTATTGATTTGAGTCTTCTCCCTTTTTTTCTTGATGAGTCTGGCTAATCGTTTATCAATTTTATTTATCTTCTCAAAGAACCAGCTTTTAGTTTTATTGATCTTTGCTATTGTTTCCTTCATTTCTTTTTCATTTATTTCTGATCTGATCTTTATGATTTCTTCCTTCTGCTAACTTTGGGGGTTTTTTGTTCTTCTTTCTCTAACTGCTTTAGGTGTAAGGTTAGGTTGTTTATTTCAGATGTTTCCTGTTTCTTGAGGTAGGATTGTATTGCTATAAACTTCCCTCTTAGAACTGCTTTTGCTGCATCCATAGGTTTTGCATCATCCTGTTTTCATTGTCATTTGTTTCTAGGTATTTTTTGATTTCCCCTTTGATTTCTTCAGTGATCTCTTGGTTATTTAGTAGTGTATTCTTTAGCCTCCATATGTTTGTATTTTTTAGAGATTTTTTCCTGTAACTGATATATAGTCTCACAGAGTTGTGGTCAGAAAAGATACTTGATACGATTTCAATTTTCTTAAATTTACCAAGGCTTGATTTGTGACCCAAGATATGATCTATCCTGGAGAATGTTCCATGAGCACTTGAGAAGAAAGTGTATTCTATTGTTTTTGGATGGCATGTCCTATAAATATCAATTAAGTCCATCTTGTTTAATTTAACACTTAAAGCTTGTGTTTCCTTATTTATTTTCATTTTGGATGATCTGTCCATTGGTGAAAGTGAGGTGTTATTAAAGTCCCCTACTATGATTGTGTTACTGTCGATTTCCCCTTTTATGGCTGTTAGCATTTGCCTTAAGTATTGAGGTGCTCCTATGTTGGGTGCATAAATATTTACAATTGTTATATCTTCTTCTTGGATCGATCCCTTGATCATTATGTAGTGTCCTTCTTTGTCTCTTGTAATAGTCTTTATTTTAAAGTCTATTTTTTCTGATATGAGAATTGCTACTCCAACTTTCTTTTGATTTCCATTTGCAAGGAATATATTTTTCCATCCCCTCACTTTCAGTCTGTATGTGTCCCTAGGTCTGAAGTGGGTCTCTTGTAGATAGCATATATACGGGTCTTGTTTTTGTATCCATTCAGCCAGTCTAGGTCTTTTGGTTGGAGCATTTAATCCATTTACATTTAAGGTAATTATCGATATGTATGTTCCTATTACCATTTTCTTAATTGTTTCAGGTTTGTTATTGTAGGTCTTTTCCTTCTCTTGTGTTTCCTGCCTAGAAAAGTTCCTTTAGCATTTGTTGTAAAGCTGGTTTGGTGGTGCTGAATTTTCTTAGCTTTTGCTTATCTGTAAAGGTTTTAATTTCTCTACTGAATCTGAATGAGACCCTTGCTGGGTAGAGTAAGCTTAGTTGTAGGTTTTTCTCTTTCATCACTTTAAATATGTCCTGCCACTCCCTTCTGGCTTGCAGAGTTTCTGCTGAGAGATCAGCTGTTAACCTTATGGGGATTCTCTTGTATGTTATTTGTTGTTTTCCCCTTGCTGCTTTTAATATTTTTTCTTTGTATTTAATTTTTGATAGCTTGATTAATATGTGTCTTGGCATGTTTCTCCTTGGATTTATCCTGTATGGGACTTTCTGTGCTTCCTGGACTTGTCTGTTTCCTTTCCCATATTAGGGAAGTTTTCAACTATAATCTCTTCAAATATTTTCTCAGTCCCTTTCTTTTTCTCTTCTTCTGGGACCCCTATAATTTGCATGTTGGTGTATTTAATGTTGTCCCAGAGGTCTCTGAGACTGTCCTCAATTCTTTTCCTTCTTTTTCTTTATTCTGCTCTGCAGTAGTTATTTCCACTATTTTATCTTCCACATCACTTATCCATTCTCTGCCTCAGTTATTCTGCTATTGATTCCTTCTAGAGAATTTTTAATTTCATTTATTGTGTTGTTCATCATTGTTTGTTTGCTCTTTAGTTCTTCTAGGTCCTTCTTAAACGTTCCTTGTGTTTTTTCCATTCTATTTCCAAGATTTTGGATCATCTTTAGTATCATTACTCTGAATTCTTTTTCAGGTAGACTGCCTATTTCCTCTTCATTTGTTAGGTCTGGTGGGTTTTTGCCTTGCTCCTTCACTGCTGTGTATTTCTCTGTCTTCTCATTTTGCTTAACTTACTGTGTTTGGGGTCTCCTTTTTGCAGGCTGCAGGTTCGTAAGTCCCATTGTTTTTGGTGCCCCCAGTGGCTAAGGTTGGTTCAGTGGGTTGTGTAGACTTCCTGGTGGAGGGCACTGGTGCCTGTGTTCTGTTGGATGAGGCTGGATCTTGTCTTTCTGGTGGGCAGGACCGTGTCCAGTGGTGTGTTTTGGGGTATCTGTGAGATTATTATGATTTTAGGCAGCCTCTCTGCTAATGGGTAGGGTTGTGTTCCTGTCTTACTAGTTGTTTTGCATGGGGTGTCCAGCACTGGAGCTTGCTGGTTGTTTAGTGGAGCTGCGTCTTAACACTGAGATGGAGATCTCTGGGAGAGCTTTCGCCGTTTGATATTCCATGGGGCCGGGAGGTCTCTGGTGGACCAGTGTCCTAAACTCGGCTCTCCCACCTCAGAGGCACAGGCCTGACACCCGACCAAAGCACCAAGACCCTGTCAGCCACACGGCTTTTGGGAAGTCTGAGGTATTCTGCCAGCGTTCAGTAGGTGTTCTGTAGGAGTTGTTCCATGTGTAGATGTATTTCTGATTTATTTGTGGGGAGGAAGGTGATCTCCACATCTTACTCCTCCGCCATCTTGAAGGTCTCCCCCCCAAAATTTAAAAATTTTTAGAAAAGAAAATGGTTAAGTAAATTACGATCCATCCACATGGTGGAATTATATTACCTCTAAAAATAAAATTTTCTAAGAAATTTAATAACTGGGGAAATATTTGCTATCTGACAAAAGATACCAAACAGTTTGAAAATGTGTAAAAGAGACTGGGAGGAAACACAACACAGAACCAAGACCAGTTGTCTCGATTGTGAGATTACAGTTTTCTTTTTTGCTTTTTTGTACTGCTTTGGCTTTTACAGATTTCCTAAAATGAACATATATTGCCTTTATAGTTGAGGCAAAAAGCATATCAGAAATTCCATTGGTCTCTCTTTCTTCCACTGTGATGACAGAGATCTAAGAAAGTTTTTTGCCTTTTCCCTGTTAAATCTTCTGTTAAACAATACTATGTATTTAACATTCATTGGCCAGAAAGAGCTGAAAACCCTTGAGAATACAGACTGTCAAGAACCTCCAGAGCTCCCAGAAATCCAGGTGTGTTGGTATTTTATTTGTGCCAATTAATCCAATTAAGGTATGACCCTTCCCATAGCCTGACTTGCCATTTCCTGCTCAGAATATGGGGACTAGATGGAATCAGGTTAAACTGAACTTTGTAGATGAATTTGAAAGGTAAAAATGAAAGAAAAATAATAATAATAATAGCAGAAAGAAAAGGAGTCCAAGGAGAGGGGTACACAGAGCGGGAAGAGAGAAAGTTGAATCTAAGGGCCTGAGAAGGAGTCAGACCTACAGTGCCTTCCATGCCTGGTCCATGTGTTTAAAAGACTTCACTCTGAAGAGACACAATAAACTGCTCTGTGCCCCACCAGACCCAAATGTGCCTGTTAACCCCTTTCGTCAGAACAGGAATCTTTCAAGTGAATCAACACAACAGCTCACCTAACCCTTCCTTGGTCAATTACCAAGGTGAGGAGAGAAGCCAAGATTCTGATCTCCTGTCTTGTTTCCAGTTTAAAGCAGTGCCCCATTGGTTATCAAGGACTTCTATTGTGCTGAAGTGCAGGGAACTAATTGGAATCATTCTGGCTTTTGTGACTCATAAACTTAATGTTCTTTTAGCATCATTTTGGCTGAGAGGATTTCCTAACCACAGTTTAATAGCAAGAGCCATTTCAAATAACAATCTCGAAAGTCTTGCCAACCTCTCCAATTAGAATAAAATAAATTGGCTCTTAGAATTAGAGGCTCTGCCTTCACAAGCTATGGAATATCTCTTTGGTTTCTAATATCTTAACTATGAAGGAAAATGATAATTACTAATACTCCATTTTCATCTTGCTCCCAGTTATCAAAATATTCCTACTGGAACTGAAGTCACCTGCCTGGTTATGTACGTTACCTTGAATTGTCTCCTTGTGGTTTGGCTTGGTTTTCATTCATTTTCCTAATTAGCTATTTGAGCTTTTATTGGGTCCCTGGAAGAGACTATGAGGTTTAGTTTGTCATCTCTGGAGCAGTCAAGAAGATTTTCATGTTATCATTGTCAGTTAATATTTATTGAATTTTAGGCTCTGTTATAACAAAACACAGACAAGGCTCTCCCATATCTTTCTATTCTAAAGAACAACAGATAATCAGATTACTTTATAGTGCCTTTGTAATTTTTTTGTCCTTATCATTTACAAGGTGGAAACAGTCCCTAATCCTAAATCAATTCAATAGCAAAGATCTGAGTGGTGGGCCAGCAGGTTTGAGGTTTGATCCAAGGGGACCTTATCCGATTATGTCTTTATTGTTTTCTCCAAGTTTACTTCAGTCAACCTTTATTTCTGGTTTAGAGGTACATGAATGGAGTTCTTTTCTGAGACTTTAAAGACGAAATAATTAGCTAAGAAGAACCAAAACAAACAACAGTGATCCAATCATTTTATACACACACACACACACAATGCAGTATAATATACACTTATTCATCACTAATCTCTCTTAAGTAGGATAGCTAATGTCCTTCCAACAATATTCCTTAGAAGCCACTTGCTGCCTTAGACTCTCCAGGAGTAGAACCTCTGTGCATGGAGGAACCAGGAACTAACAGTCATTTGAAAAGACAAGAAACTATGAAGGTAAATTCTGTCTCAGCTCAGTGTATGCACTTTTAGCTCTCAATGTGACTTTATGGTTCTTTGGGATTTGACCCAGAATGATTTCCCTCTTTCTCCACTGGATTTTTCCCACATGACAGTACTATGGCTTTCTGATTCCTACTTCTGTTTTTCCTTGTTTTCACTTAGTTCCAATTCTGTCTCAGTTTGTATAGTTGGCCATAGCTTGTTGTTAATTCTTCACTCAGTTCAACCTCCCAAGCTTTCACCATTTAGACATAAACTTCTCCCCACTCCCAGCACTTCCACATGCACGGATACTCTAATAGAGGCTGGAAACAGGGTCTCAGCCATGCTACTCACTTTCAACATTTTCCTTTTATATCAACATTTCTCATTCCTCTTCAACCTGAAGTTACTCACAGACTCTCTACATTGTGCAATTTCCAGATACAATTTTCAGATTACACGCACACGCACACGTGCGCATGCACACAATTTGTGTGTGTGTGTGTGTGTATAAAGCTTTGGCTTTACCTACTCAAAAATCAATAATTTTGTATTTCTGCTTCCTATTTCCCAGTCTCTTCCTTTTCTTTCACTTTACAGGTATAATTCTCAGAATCTCAAAATCTGTCTATTAAAGTGGAGAATTCTTTTCACCAAGAAAGGACCAATTACCTTTTCTCTGGACTGAAGTTTGTCTGTGATTCTGGAGACTACAGTTTTAATCTCTCCACTACACTCCTGCCAGGTCACAGAAGAAAAATTAAAGTCAACTCTGGAGGTGTGCAAGAAATGTCCCTTCATAAGCTTAATATTTTGTACAACTGCTGTCATTTAGAAGTAAGCACCTCACAGATACCTCAGTGTGCACACTGCCTTCCTCAGTTTTGGAAGAGCTGAAGTGTTCTACTCAGACATTTTATTAATATATACATGGGGTCACAGTGGTAAGGGTCACAAAACAGGACCATAACAGTTCTAAGCCAGCCCCTCAATACCTGGATATATTACCAGCGTTGTGGTCAAGGGCAATGAGCAGGCAGCATAATCTAGCACATAACGTCTGTGTTACATGTGGATTCATTAATACAACGTTTACTTTTGTTATATCTTAGCTGCTAATCCAAGACCAACCAGGAGGAGGCAGTACAGGCTAAACAACAGAAGCTTTCAATTTTTATTAAAGGGAAAGAGAAATAACCTGATGGAGATCCTTTATAGCATAAACCTCTGTCCATGTCGGGGAACAAAGGAACCTTCTCCAACACTGTCATCACCTACAGCACATATTCACTCTCCCTCACCTCTGCAGCTCTCTTTATTTTCTCCTTCTACCATCTCCTCCACTCCTCCTTAAACATTAAAATACACACAATATATAAACCAGAAAAACATCTAAATTAAAAAGTTTCCTAATCTTGCCTTAAACTCCCAAACTCCTTTCTCCAGCAAGTTGCCTTTTTAGATAGCATTTTTGAAGAGCCCACGATGCTTTTCTATGACAAGATATACTTACCATGAGTCCTCAAGGCCACTTGCTCATTGCTCAAATACAGAAACATTTCATGCATCTAAAAGAGAGCTACGTCTTGCTGAATATGGAACGCTCTTCCCTAAGGACACTAAGAAGTGGCTGAAGGCTGCTCACTAAAAGCCAGAAGGAGGATTCTAATGAGACCTCGGCCTCTGGCATGCTGGGAATCCAATCACTCCACCAGCCACATGAGGGGACAGAGCAGGATCCCCTCTGTGTTCTGCAGGACACTGGAGAGAAAGAACAAGTTGCCATCTGGACATTTAGGCAAGTACAATCCTTCCACCCAGCAAAGTAGCACGACTTCATTAATCATTCAGCCACACTTCCAAGCATTCTCCTTTGGGTGATTCTCCTTTGGGGATCTCACAACAGTGAGAGGCCGCAAAAAAAAAAAAAAAAAAAAAGTATGAAGTTGCCAAATTGGGCCTCTATGCCTTCCATCTGCAATTCCTTCTTTCATGCCACCTTCATCCTTTTCCCCAGGTGTACAGGGTCTCCACACCAACCCTCACTGGCCAGGGCTCTCCTCAAAGAGCTCGCCTCCCCCTGCACTAAGACCTTCTTTGCCCCTTCCCTTCCTCTTCCTAAGCCCTCACCCACCCCTCCACCCCGTCTCCAACAGAAACTTATTTCTACTTAAATCTCTCGATGGGAACAGTTTCAGGGGTTCTGGATCTTTGGATACCTGAGCTCACTGCACTACTTAAAAGCACACTAGACTTATAAGGGATGCTTGAATATTTTTAACTGCTAGTTGGCACCTTGACCTCAATTTCTGTAATGATCTCCAAACCCGGTGAACAGGCTGAACCAAATAGGAGACTTTGAGAATGCCCTTTGCCTCTTAAGCTACAGGCCAAACTAGAGGCAAACTCTCCTCTTTCTTCAGACCCACCCCTGGGTCTTACTGTATCCATTTCCAGAAAAAAGTGAGCGAGCACATAGAAAAGAGCACCTTCTTTCTTAAAAAAGGGGAAAAAAAGTATTGTGAAGTATACTAAACACACGGGTAAGAAAAGACTAACATAATGAAATCCTATGTACCTAATATCCTGCTTTATCAAATATTAACATTAGTCCACATTTGCTTCAGAATTACCTTTTTTTTTTGCAGTACTGCTGTGGCCTCTCCCATTGCGGAGCAACAGGCTCCGGACGCGCAGGCTCAGCGGCCATGGCTCACGGGCGAAGCTGCTCCGCGGCATGTGGGATCTTCGCGGACCGGGGCACGAACCCGCGTCCCCTGCATCGGCAGGCGGCCTCTCAACCACTGCGCCACCAGGGAAGCCCAGAGAATTACCTTTTTTAGAAAATAAAATATTACACACAGAATTAAGCCTCCCCATTTATAACTCCCCATTCTTCTCCTTACTTTCCTCCAAACAAGTGCTCAGTCATGAATGGTTCTATATATTTGCTCCATATTTATAACCATAGACATTATTTATTATTGTTTTATAGTCAAATCTCTATATCAGTGGACGCACTGTATACATCATTCCACAAAGAGTATTTTCATTCAGTACCATGTTTTTAAAACGTGTCTACAACTACAGATGTACCTTTAGCTTATTCATCTTAATTGTGGCATAAAATTAATTCAGATGACTGAACCGTAACTTATGTATTATTACTCTATTTGGTGAGCATTCACACTGAGTGTTATGAGGCACTTTCTGTATGTTTCTCCTTTTGCACCTGTGCAAGAGAGTCTCTGGTAGACACACAGAAATGGACTTGTGGAGTCAAAGAGTGTGTTCATCTACGATTTTAATAGATATTACCAAGTTGGCATCTGGAATGGTTATATTAATTCACACTCACGCCAGCAGTTTACCACTGCTCTTTATCCTTTCCATGTGTTATATCAGTCTTTGCTGATGAGTGTAAAATGGCGCCTCACAGTATTTCTGAAAGCACGCTTCTTAAAAGAAGATGATTTTGACTGTCTCAGTACAACTATGTGACATACATAAACTCAGCTTGCATTTTCCAACCACATCTCACATATACGTGTCACAATACACTTTAAGCGAAAACACAGTAAACGATTGGAGACTGGGTGTGCTCTCAAAATCTAGGACGCATGTTTGTATACATATGTGTCATTTTGTAAAAACTGTCCACCTAGAGGAATAAGTAAACTGGTGTTTCCTCAACTCACAGTATGAGTTCATCCAACCAGAAGACCTATGTAAAAATGACACCTGAAGAGTCTTCTAGAATTACCTTTCATGGTCTATAGACCCCTCATCGTAACATCAGATTAAGTCTGCTCCACTGGCACCTATGTTTCATTCATTAAGTCTAAATTCTGAGTTGAGGCTTGGTTTCCTACTTATTGAAGAAAAACTATGGCCAGTGTAAGGGGCAGGTGCTTTTCTTATCACATCTCAGTACCTTAAAAATAGTTCACATATATTGGGCATATAAAATGTGCCACACACCATGGCAAGTTATTTATCTGAATTATTTCCCTTAATCTTTATAACTACTATAAAAATTATACTATTATTGTCTCCATTTGAGAAATAAAGAAACTCAGAGTCTGAAAGATTAGGTAAAATCACAGAACTTGTGAATGACAAGGAGTCTGGGGTTAAATTCTTCCTGATTCAGAAATCCTAGATCTTCACAACGACACCAAGTGGCCTCATCCAGGATTCAGATGCCTGTATTACTGCTCTGAAAAAGTTCTTCTTAAAGTTCGAAATGAAAGTTTTTTTCCTCTATTTCTGTTCTGGTTCTAACCTCAAAGGCAAAGCAATTCTGCATGCATTTGAAGACAACTCTCATATCTCCCAGAAGCTTCTCTTTCCCAAGTTAGACACTCATATCTTTCAGCTCTTTCTGCCTTTATGTTCCCCACCTTTATTTTTTTATTTTAATTTTTATTGGAGTATAGTTGATTTACAGTGTTGTATTAGTTTCAGGTGTACAGCAAAGTGAATCAGTTATATATATACAAGTATCCACTCTTTTAGATTCTTTTCCCATATAGGCCATCACAGAGTATTGAGTATCGAGTTCCCTGTGCTATGTTCACCACCTTTATATTCTGGTTACTATCCTCCAGGTGAGCTTCACATATGGTCCACCCCACCTGAAAGTATGATGCTTAGAGCATATTGCAACAACATATGTCCAAGGTGTATCCAGTACAATGGGTTCACCAGCTACCTCATTCTGTATCTTATACTCTACTAAATGCTGCTCTAAATCATACTGACCTTTTTAGCAGCCCTATCACACTGTTGACCTGTTTTAAGCTCAGGCCAACAATAATTCCCAAGTGGTTCTTTTAAACATGTATTTCTGTTAAGCCATGTCTTTCTCAGCTTGCATTTTTACAGTTTTTATTCTATCCAAATGCAGAGTATTACATTTGTACCCACTAAGTTTTATTTGTTGCAGCCTGCTGAAGATATTTTAATTCTTGACTCTTTCAGTTTACTGGAATTCACTCTGACCTTATGTGCCCTGTGTGCTATCTTTGTCTTCATCAAATTCATTGATTAAAATCTACCAGGTGGTCTGGATAACAAGATTTCTGCTTTACTCACAGATACATTTCTTCAAACTCACACTGATCTCTTCAAAAAGTCCTCCAGAGTCATGGGTTAAGATCCTTTGACCACTGTAACTCCATCTAAATGCATTAGCATCAACCTCACATTTCTTCACCTTGACAAGGATATGAAAATTTTTGTCAAATGTCTTCCTAAATTTCAGATAGACTATATCTATTTTTTCTATAACCTTGATAGACAGAAAGAAAGAAAAAGAGAAGGAAAGAAAGAATTGGAGCTATTCTATCTAAGATAATATATTCTCAATGATCCTCTATTAGATTTAGTTTACTGTGACCCTTTATAACTCTCCATCTGCCTTATAAACAATGAATTCTAGAATTTGGCTTGGTATCTAAAATAAACTTACTGGTTTATAGATCACGGAATTCACTTCTCTTTTTCTCTTTAACAGAAAATGAACTTCGCTTCTGGGAAAGATGTAGTAGGTTGTGGCAGGTCAATGTTCCTCCTGGCAACTAGGGGAAAAAAAACACATAAATTACAAAAATCATGTGTTTCAAGATATCAGAAAGCTGTGGAGTCGATGAGGGCTAGAAGAACTAAAATTTCAGAATCAAAGGAGTCTTTCCCAGGAGAGTTGAAAATCACCAGCCATTTTCATTCCTGGGGTCACTGAACAATTCTGAAATAGGCATGTGGCTTGAAGTTGGCCCTTGCAGAGGGACTCTACTGGGGAGGAGAGAAAGAAGTTGTGAATTTAGAGACGTCACAGCTGCTGACCTGTATTAGAAACTAGAGAAGCCCTAGGTGCAAAGTCAGTTTTGGCCATGGTTAGTTCCTGGGTTCTGGGGCAGCATGGGAGACTGGTGGGAGGGTAAGCTGGGAAGGCAGAGTAAAATCTTCCACAGTTTCACGGTTCTTAGGATAAAAAATACCACAAGGGGGTATTTTCTGACTTATATTGTTGCCCTTAAGACACTTACCAGATTTTGAAGCTAGGCAGGGCAAGAACCTCAAGAGCTATGTTCTAAACCTCTAGTGGTCAGAGTCGAATCCTCTAGTATAGCAGTGCCAGGGAGACAGAGACCACAAAGAACTTAGCCCAGCGATGAACCAGAGGTAAGCAAGATCTCAGAAAAACTCTAACCCAGTCCCAACACAGATCTTCCATGACTATATTGAAGTAATAGGCCCTTCAAACTGAAAAAAAGTGAGAACCTTCTTTAATAGAAAATAGCATCGTCTAGAGGATTCAAGGTTCTTTTATTCACATTGTCTGTCATAATATAAAAAGTTGCTATGTACATGAAGAGTGAGAAAAGTGTAACTGATCAGAAGAAAAAACATAAGAAGATAATTCAGATACTACACCACAATATATATCACATTTAAAAAAGACTAAAAAAAACTTTTATGCAGTAGTCAACAAAATGTAAACGCAAGCTATGGAAAGAGAGTACTTGTAAACCATATTTCAGATAAGGAATTAATATTCAAAATATATGTAAACAGCTCATATAACTCAATAAGAAAAAAATCCAATTAAAAATGGTCAGAGGAACTTAACAGATATTTTTCCAAAAAAGACATACAAATGACCAACAGGCACATGAAAAGGCACTCAACATCACTAACCATCAGGGAAATGCAAATCAAAACCACAATGAGATGTTATCTCACACCTGTTAGAATGGCTGGCATTAAGCAGTGTCATCAACAGGTGTTGACAATAGTGTGAAGAAAAGAAAATTCTAATGTACTGAAGGGAATGTAAACTGATGCAGCCACTATGGAAAACAGTATGGAGGCTCCTCAAATTTTTCTAAATAGAACTACCATAAGATCTGGCAGTCCCATATCTGAGAATGTATCCAAAGGAAATGAAAACAGGATCTCGAAGACATATCTCTACTTCCATGTTCACTGCAGCATTAGTCACAATAGCCAAGATACAGAAACAATCTGTGTCTGTCAACAGATGAATGGATAAAGAAGATGTGGTATATACACTATGGAATATTATTCAGCCATGACAAAGAAGGAAATTCTGTGGTTTGTGACAACATAGATGTACCTTGAGGGCATTATGCTAAGTGAAGTTAGACAAAGAAAGACAAATACTGTATAACATAACTTATCTGTGTAACCTGAAAAAGCCAAACTCATAGAAACAGATAGCAGAATGGTGGTTATCAGGAGCTGGCGGGGGTGGAGAGGTGGTAGATGGAAATGGGGAGATCAAAGGGTTAGTAAAAGGTTGCTAACTTCCACTTTTAAGATGAATAAGTTTTGAGGTTCTAATATACAGCATGGTGATTATTGTTAATACTCCTCCATTATATATTCAAAATTTGATAAGAGACTAGATTTTAAATGTTCTCACCACAAAAATAGAAGTTGTAATTATGTGACATGATGGAGGTGTTAGCCAACACTATAGTGGTCACCATTTTGGCAATATATAAGTGTATCAAATCAGCAAGTTGTACACCAACTTACACAATATTGTTTGTCAATTACATCTCAATAAAGCTGGAAAAGAAAGGAATGAATACTTTTCGAACGCATGTGAGCATTTACCAAAATAGATACTGGATCATAAAGTAAGTCTCAACAAATTTCAAAGAACTGATCATGCAAAATATATTTCTAATCACATGGGAATTAAACAGAATGAAAATGACGTAAGAGCAACAGTAGCAGGTGCCACGCAGCTACAGCAGTGCTTAGGAGAAAAATTTTATCTTTAAATGGATATTTTAGGAAAAAATATTGTAAATGATGGATCTAAGCTTCTAACTCAAGAATCTAGTTAAAGAATAGCAATATTAAATCTAAAGGAAGTAGAAGAAGCAAATAGTACAAATAAAAGCAAAAATCAATAAATCGAAAGTAGACATACAACAGAGAAAAAGACACACAACAAAGCCAAAAGTTGCGTCTTTGTAAAGATGAATGAAAGTAATTACCTAGCAAGATCAATTTAGGAAAAAGAGAGAGAATACATATTACCAATATTAGGAAGAATAGAAGAGACTTTAGTACGAATCTGAGACATTAAAAACATAATAAGGGAATATTAGGAGCAATCTCATGCTAATAAATTTGACAACATAGATTAAATGGGCAAACTCTCTGAAAAACACTATTTACTAAAACTTACCCAAGAAGTAATAGGAAATCTATTAGTTCAATATCTATTTTAAAAAACTAAGTTATAATCAAAAACATTCCCACAAAGAAAACCCTAGGACCAGATGACTTCACTGACAAATTCTGTCATACATGTAAGGAAGAAATAACACCATTCCTACATACTCTTTCCAAAAACACTTCCCAACTCATTCCATGAAAACAGCTTAACCTGATACAAAATCTGACAAGAAAAGAAAATTACAAGCTAACAGCCCTGATGAATATCAATGAAAAATCCTCTGTAAATTATTAGCACAGTGAAGCCAGTGATGTATGAAATGGACAATACATCAGGACCAAGTGGGTGGCTCCACAACTGCAGCCCTCGCTTTACATGTTCCAGACTGTAGCTTACTTCACTCTTTTATGTCAGCCTTAGAGGCATAAAATATGCCTTCCTCAATATCACCTTTCTTGCTCTTTTAGTGCATTGAGATGGATAGATATAGAAAAATAGTTAGTGATATATATCCATATATTGTTCCATATATTATAATATATAACTATATATAATATACAGATATATAATATGTTATATATAAATAATTATATATACATATGAAATACTTTATGCCAGGATTCCTCAAGGTCCTTCAGGCATCCTAGCATATATTAGGGCACATGATGTTGAATAAATGAATGTGTAGAAGGCAGAAAGGAAGACTTCTTCCCGACTTGAATCCTCAGCACAGGGGAAATGCCAGTTTCCCAAGTCGTAACATTGAATACGCGGATTCATAAGTCATGTGCCTTACATAGCTAATTTTAACAGAAATCTGACTTTTAGAGACATAGAATTGATAATTCACTAATGACTATATGCTAGTACGTGAAATGTGCCTGTTCATTAAATGCAGCTTTTGAAAACAAGACAAAACAAAACAAAATACCTGACAATATAAATGTTTAAACTAAAAGTCTACAGTCACTGCCATGATTTCAGAAGCGATAAAGTGAATGCGGTCAAAATTAATTTCTACTCACCCAGCATTAATCACTGATCAGTCTGGACAAGGGGAGAGATACTGGCCATGTCCCAGGCTGAGCTAATCCTTTCCCGCAGCACGTGCAATGACTGACCACTGTGCAATGTGACTGAGTGTATTACATCGCCATGTACCTGCCAGGGGTCATCAGACGAGTTCTCAGTCGGTGACCTGTAGCCAGGCCACCCCCAAGACCACACTTGCCCTGCCACATGGGAGAGAAGAAATTTCTCAGCCCAGCCCAAGCCCTTCCCTCCCCATGAAGCCCTCCTCAGCCGCCTCAGACCCCTGACCTCAGGTACGCTTGCTGTCTGCGTTGTTCTTTTGATGTACAGATGTCCCCGTGTTGTTGTCTCACTGCTAAGCGCCTATATCGCTGCTCCCAAACCCTCCCGGCTAACCTCCTTTTCCTCAAAGAGGAATCTATTATGCAATTAAAGACAAAAACTGATGAAAGAGCACTAACCGACTACCATAAAGATGCTCAATACAAGTGACAGCAGAGGCAGAAAAAGATGAGAGAAGCTGGGAAAAGGTCCCAATCCAGGGGACATCCTCTCCCGTCCGTGCCACCCCACATATTTCAGACTCAGTACTTGTATGCACAGTACAGAAAGTAACTTCTAAGAATCCTACCCCAATATAAATTATGTCTCGCCCCTAACTCTTTTTCACAGAAATCTCATAATACTTATAGCAGCCTGTTATTGTATAATGAGTTGTGTGTTGAGACACACAAGGACTTAAAAACAGGGATATCTAAATTCCTTTCTTGTTTACACCTCAAAGTTCACAGTCGAGAAAAAGAGTCAAGGATTCAGGGCAGGAGCTCAAGTCAGGAATGAACGAAGTGCGTGTGGTTGGCACATTCCCTTTAGAGTATTTTAAGATCTTTGTTTCGAGTATGGAATATAAGGAACTTGACGTCTGAAATAAAGTTTCTTGAGGGCAGGAGAGCTTTTACACTACATGGCCTTCCTGAAATCACTTTATTTTTTCAAATCACTTCTTACTCCCGTAAAAAATTATACATTATGCATTATAACGTATAAATTATAATATGTACATATTTAACATACACATATTTAACATTTGCATACATGACATAAACATTATATAGATGGGTAAATATACACACACTCATCTTAATATAACTTAAATATTTCAACTACTTGTATCTCAAGGTGTCTCTACAGGCTCAGAAGCCACTTGTGACTAAACGACCAAAGATGTTGGGGGAAGCACTTGGCCTGCGCTCAGACAGGAGCTCTCCCAGATTATTAGAAGCGCCTGACAACTCAGGGGCTGCCTCCACTGTTGTTCCCATGGAAACAGACATTGGCTCTCAGAAGCCCAGAGCATGAGAGCTTAAACTAATCATTGTGGGAAAAAAATTAAAAATAACAGCCTATTTTTTTCTCACAATGTGGACACCGTGATTAGACTAAAGGACCCCGACCCCTTTTCCTGGGGGTATGTTTCTGTAAAAATAAGGACAGAAATCCATCCTATGAAAACTTTTGCCGCACTTTTTCATTCCAAGCTACATCAATACTCTTTCCCCGCTAACACTTCAAAATTCAATAGGACCCCAATCCAATAGTTAAGTAGGAATTAGAAAATTAAACCTCACAGCTTGGATCTGTATCCGTTTATTTTGTATCACTTTACTATAAGCATTGAGAGAGGGAGAGAGAGAGAGAATACAAAATCAAGCTACGAACTGAGACCTCCTTGGAGTAAGAGTTTAACTGTATTTATTAGTTTCTTACTGTGTGGTTCTAAATAGAATACACTGGAGTTTATGGATAAAATATGATTTATAGGCAAGCCAACATCTGTACTGAATAAACTGCAAGGCTAGGCATTCATTTCCATTAATGCTACTTGTATAAGAAATAAAATCAGTCATGCTGACCATCTGGCTGACCCTAATTTCATAGACTAAACAAGAGAGAAATCATAAATGTGTCTCAATCAAAGGAACAGAATTCTCTGGAAAAAAGATACTACAAATCTAAGAGTGAGGTTGCAGCATTCTTCCTCAATGAACTGTGGAAAACAGACCAATTTCTGGTGTCTAAAGGGCAACAAGAGTAGACTGCACACAAAGTTTCTTGAATTTAGATAAGAACAAACCTCACAGGGACTTCCCTGGTGGTCCAGTGGTTAAGACTCTGCACTTCCAATGCACGGGGTGCAGGTTCGATCCCTGGTCGGGAGCTAAGATTCCACAGGCCATGCCGCGCGGACCAAAAAAATAAAAACAGAACAAACCTCATATACTTACTATGTTACTCACCTTATCTCTGGTTCACTCACACATCCCTTAACCCATCACCAACCCACCTTTCACCCCCACAAGCAGCAACAGTGACTATGGTCTCCATCTCTGTTCACCACTCAACCTCCTTCAGGCAGCTACTCAATTGGCAATTAAATATTTTGCAAAACGTTGCCTTGTTGGTTAATTTCATTTTGCTAAATATTATTTGCGTTCCTATGTATCACTAATGTATTTAATTGCCTGGTTTACATTATAGTACACGTTCTTTGCAATGTAGGAGAAATATTTAATTTCTATCCAACACTATTTAGCCTTGTTTCATAAAACATACAAACATACCCACTTGTGATTTTATCAAGTGTTAATAAGTTGAGGCTTTAAATACTTTAAAATTCTGGTCTATTTCTCTGTAGATAAGTTTAAGAATATTTTAGCCATATTTGAGGAAGTGGTTGGAACTTTCGTATGGGCTGGGAACATATTATTACTTAAAATACTGGGATATGAGCTCCTAGTATTAAAATATTTACCATGTAGACCATTTTTTTTAATGGCAAACATTCCAAAATGTTCACGTTGATAATGTATGGGGCTGTTCTTTGTGATTTTTCTATTTTACAACTCTTCCATATTAAATATGCATTTCCTTTAGAATTAGGAAAATATTTTTTTTTTATGTACAGAACAAAAGCTCTTAAATAATTTTCACTTCTCATGTCGCTGGTAGTACAGTATTCTCCCCTGATCCACGGGAGACGTTCCAAGATCCCCAGTGGTCGCCTAAAACCATGGATAGTACTGAACCCTAAATATACTATATTTTTTACTACACATACATACCTATGATAGAGTTCAATTTATAAATTAGGCACAATAAGATTAACAATAACTAGTAATGAAATAGAACAATAATAATATACTGGAATATAAGTTAGGTGAATGTAGTCTTTCCCTCTCAAAAAATATCTTATTG
Source organism: Pseudorca crassidens (assembly GCF_039906515.1). Taxonomy (NCBI): domain Eukaryota; kingdom Metazoa; phylum Chordata; class Mammalia; order Artiodactyla; family Delphinidae; genus Pseudorca; species Pseudorca crassidens. The sequence goes on from NC_090316.1 coordinate 13,880,332, forward strand.
TACAAATTTATGCCTTTTCCATCTTAACTAAGCACTTATGCACTGTGGCTATAACTTTTGCAGTTTGAGGTGGAACAGCAAAACTAGCACAAATTTCATTTTCCTTCTTCACAATTTCACAGATAGAAGATTCTTTCTTACCATGGATCTTAGCAACCTCAGCATATGATTTTTTTCTCTTTCCTTATTATGTCGAGAACCTTTTCACTTAAAGAAAGCATTTTACGGGCTTCCCTGGTGGCACAGTGGTTAAGAATCCGCCTGCCAATGCAGAGGACCCAGGTTCAAGCCCTGGTCCAGGAGGATCCCACATGCCAAGGAGCAACTAAGCCCATGCGCCACAACTACTGAGCCTGCGCTCTAGAGCCTGCAAGCCAAAACTACTGCAGCCTGTACGCCTGGAGCCCATGCTCCGCAACAAGAGAAGCCACCGCAGTGAGAAGCCCGTGCACCGCAATGAAGGGCAGCCCCCACTCGCCGCAATTAGAGAAAGCCCGTGCACAGCAACGAAGACCCAACGCAGCCAAAAATAATAAATAAATAAAACAAATAAATTTATTTAAAAAAAGAAAAGAAAAGAAAGCATTGTATGGCTGCTCTTTGGCATATCTTAATTGCCAGCATCACTAGTGTTGTGCTTTGGGGCCATTATTAATTAAAATACAGATCACTTGAAAACAAGCACTATGATACTGCGACAGACAGTCTGATAACCAAGAGGACTACCAAGTGACTAATGGCCCGGCTACGTTGGACAAAGAGATGATGCATGTCCTGAGCAGGATGAAGCTGGACAGCGTGAGATTTCATCATGAAATCTCACGCTCTGAACGGCGTGCACAATTTAAAACTTACAAATTGTTTATTTCTAGAATTTTCCATTTAATATTTTCAGACCATGGTTGACCTCAGGTAGTTGAAACCACAAAAAGCAAAACCATGGATAAGGGGGGACTATTATACATATGATATTGTTATTCTGAAACGACTGTGTGTATGAGGGAAAGGAGCTGGAAATGTAAGTTTAACGTGTTTATGTTAAAAAAAACTCTAGCCCTGAGTTTAAATTTGGAGCATCAGTATAAACTCTAGTTTTGTTCACAAAAAGGCCTAGAACCAAGGACAGCCAGGGAGGTATGAGTACCCCTAGTACCTACGTTGTGTTATCCAAACACTCTAATAAATCAAATAGAAAAAGATAAAAGACCCACAAACAGAAATGATTAAAAGATACAAACAGGAAATTAACCTAAGAGAAAAACTCACATAAACATGAAAAGATGCTCAACCTTAATAATAATCAGAGATGTACAAAAGAAATAATATTTCATACCCATCAGAAAGGCAAAAATTTAAGTCTGATGTTATGATATGATGGCAAAGATGCGGAGCAACAGCTTTCTCACACTGCTGGTTGGAGCCAAAGTTGTCTTAATCATTTTTTATTTAAAAAAAAAAAGGTTATCAAGACATAATTCACATATTATACAATTCACTCAAAGTGTTAAACTGAATAGTTTCTAGTACACTCACAGGTATATGCAACTATCACCACAGTCAATTTTTAGGACATTTTCATCACCTCAAAAAGAAACTACACAACCTTTAGCTATTGCTCTCCTATCCCTCCAACCCCCTCTTTCTGAAGCAACCACTAATCTACTTCTGTCTCTGTGCATTTCCCTTTTCTGGATGCTGTATATAACTGGAATCAAATTATATGTGGAATTTTGTGACTGGATTTTTCACTTAACATAATGCTTCCAAGTTCATCCCTGTTGTAGTATTTGTCAATACTTCAGTGACTTTTCATGGCTGAATAATATTCCATTTTATGGATATACCACATTTTGTTTACCTATTCATCCACTGATGGACATTTGGGTTTTCTCCATGGTTTATTTGAGGAATTGGCTATTAGAAAGAATGCTGCGATGAACAGTCACATACAAGTTTTGTGTAGACATGTTTTCATTTCTCTTATGTATATACCTATAAGTGGAATTGGTAGGTCATATGGTAATTCTATGTTTAATCATTTGAGAAAGTGCCATATACTATTTACAGAGAGGCTACACCATTTTACACTCCCACTAGCGATGTATAAGGGCTCCAATTTGTCCACATTCGTGCCAACACGTTATTATCTGACTTTTTGATTCTAGCCATCTCAACACATATGAAGTGGTTCCTCATTGTGTTATTAGTTTGGACTTCCCTGATGACTGATGATGTTGAGCATCTTTTCATGTATTTATTCGCCATTTGCGTATTTTCTTTGGAGAAATGTCTATTCAGATTCTTTGCCCATTTTTAAACTGGGTTATTTTTCTTCTTGTTATTGTTATAAAAGTTCTTTATATTTCTAGGTATAAGTCCCTTATCAGATATATGACATTCAAATATTTTCTCCCATTCTGTGGGTTGTCTTTTTACTTTCTTGATGGTGTCCTTTGAAGCACAAAAGTTTTTGATGCAGTTCAATTCATCTAATTTTTCTTTTGTTGCTCATGCTTTTGGTCATATCTAAGAATCCTTTGCTAAAACCAAGGTAACCCCTATGTTTTCTTCTAAGAGTCTTACAGTTTCAGCACTTACATTTAGGTCTTTGATCCAATTTGAATTAATTTCTGTATATGATGTGAGACAAGGGCTCAACTTCACTGTTTTGCATGTGGCTATCCAGTTGCCCCAGCACCATTTGTTGAAAAGACTATTCTCTCCCCATTAAGTCATCTTGGCACCTTTGTCCTAAATCAGATGACCATAGATGTATGGGTTTATGTCTGAACTCTCGGTTCCACTCGTTGATCTATAAGTCTATCCTTGTGCCAATACCAACTCTCTTCCAGTAATCTATATTTGTATCCGTAAGTCAGTACCACAGTGTCTTGATTACTGTCACTTTGTAGTAAGTTTTGAAATCAGGAGGTGTGAATCCTCCTACTTTGTTCTTTTTCAGAATTGCTTTAGCTATTTTGAGTCCCTTGCAATTTGTATGAATTTTGGACTCAGCTTGTCAATTACTACAAAATAGTCACCTAGGACTCTGATTGTGATTGTGCTGAATCTGTAGATCAGTCTGGAGAATATTACCATCTTACCAATGTTAAGTCCTCTGATCCATGAACATAAGATGTTTTTTCCATTTATTTAGATCCTCTTTATTTCAACAATGATTTATAGTTTCAGGGTATACATTGTGCACTTCTTTTGTTAAATTTATCCCTAAGTATGTTATTATTTTTGGTGCTATTGTGAATTGGAATTGTTTTCTTAATTTCATTTTCAGTTTGTTCACTGCAAGTGTATAAAAATACAATTGATTTTTTTATATTGATTCTCTATCCTATGACCTTGCTGAACTCACTTGTAGTTTTAATGACTCTCCTAGGATTTTCTACATGTAACATCATGCCATCTACACATTGGTGAAAAAACAGTTTCTGATGCACATACACCTATATCATAAGAACTCCACCACATGGGTCCCAGCATCTACCCATTATAGCACTGACCCAGGCTAAAACTCAGCATGCAGACTAACACTTAAGAGTAAGGCTTAATTGTTGAAACTGCTGTTCAGGAAGGTGAAGCTAAGTGAGCAGTTGTTACATAGAGCTGCTCACTGCTGGGGCAATGCAATAGCAACTCATTTGAAATGAAGACATGTATTAGCAGCTTTTTTTCTCAGAAAGAGATCACAGTTTCCTATTATTGACACACAGGTTTCTTCTGCTCAGACCTCTTTCTGTAGGTTTAATGCTGACCAGCTTTTCTATTGATTAAATTAATATTGCCAGGCTCTTTATGCAGAGATTATTTTAAGGGATAAGCTATTATTGCAATTTGCCATTTTAGGCGATTGCCTTGAACTTCGGTCTCTCTCCTGTAGTGATGGTGGATAACTGGATTTCTGTATTCTAATTCAAAGGACCATTCTTTGATTTGCAGTTGAAGTCTCTGAGGGGCACCAATAAATAGCATCCTTCATCCCAAACAGGGATCTGAACAATTTGAAAAATAAAAATAAAAGACTACAGATGGAGGCTAAAACATCAACATTTATAAGGATACCGCTGGGCAGGAAGACATGTTCACTGAATCCCAGCATCAGGCACACATCTGCCTGGGTCCCAGGGAGTGGTGGACAAAAGGGCAGGCCGAGCGTCGTGGACAGGAAGAGCAGAGGGGAACGTCTGCCCTCCTGGGGCAGCCCCTCTCCCAAGAGGAATACAAGCTGAAAAGACTATACACAATTAATCTAATTACTAACTACGATTAATCTAATTTGCTAATCAGATGCTATTCCATGTATCACCAGAACAGAATGAAGGGGCAGAGTTAACCTAACTGAACTCCCTTTACAGGAAAACAAACAAACCGAAAAATCAACTTCAGAATCGGAGAAGCAGCATTTCCCTCTACCAGTTACTAACAGGAAGAATGAGAAAAATCCCCTGCTACAAAGCTACCTCTAAGAAAATAAACACACACAGCTTGAATTTTCTCTGCCTGTTTGCAAACATGATTCAATATATCTAACGAGATAGACCAAACATTAGGGTAGCAAGCATAAATATGTTTCCTGTCTTGTTAGTTGTCACTCCTTTTGACCCAAAATTGGGAGAGCTAATCTTACAGCTCTCTGGGGCCCTCTCTCCACACCTGCATAGAACCTCCCCCGCAGGGCTTTCTGTTTTTTCTCATGAGTTTTAAATGCTCAGTAATAAAAAGGAGGCATTCTCCTGACTGCATTCAGCAAAAATCTAAGAGCTATGGGTTTTGGCAATCTCTACACAGTCAAATGAGGCATTGAAGGGATTGCCATACATTTTCAAAAACACTCACAAGGGAGTGTCCTATCTGCAGTTGAATTGTGACAAGTAAATCCTTTTCTAAATGTCACAAGCCTAGACTTAATGGAGTGAAATATGTACAGAATGGGTAGGGAAAACAACCAATTCTGCTGCCCTGGAACCGAAACTTTTCACTTCAACAACTGATGCAAACATTTGGAAACTTTGATATAAATAAATGCTTTGCAAAGATTATTTGGAAAGCTCAGATGCCTACAGATAAAATGTGGTTTGTCACGCAAAGTGCTATTTGGCAAACCTGCCGCTGGTTAACGCAACCCCAGCCAGAAGTTGTTATCTGATTGAACGGTCAGTGATTCATCACCAAAACACAGACCAAAAATTGCCCAGCCATGTAATATTCTACATTTAACTCTTGAAAGAGCAAACTGAATATCATAGCTTTTAAAGAAGATGGAGGGAAGGGAAATAATGAAATTAGTTGTTTTCATGAACCTATGTGAGCTCGGGCAAACCCCTCATTTCCAAACAGAGCAAGTTGTTGCTGTTGTTTATGTTTTGTGACTGTGAGTGATCTTTCATAGAAGAAGATTCAGCAAAAGATCCAAGGGAGCAAGACCCATGCCTGCCTTGTCCACTTTGTATTTCCAAAACTAAGCACCAAGTGTGGTACAACATAGGTGCTCAATAAATATCTTTCCCTATCCATTTATTTTTTTAAATTAATTTATTTTATTATTTTTTGGCTGTGTTGGGTCTTCGTTGCTACATGTGGGCTTTCTCTAGTTGCGGCGAGCGGGAGCTACTCTTCGTTGCGGTGCACGGGCTTATCACTGCAGTGGCTTCTCTTGTTGCGGAGCACAGGCTCTAGGCACACGGGCTTCAGTAGTTGTGGCACGGGGGCTTCAATAGTTGTGGCTCGTGGGCTCTAGAGCACAGGTTGCAGTAGTTGTGGCACACGGGCTTAGTTGCTCCGCGGCATGCAGGATCTTCCCGGACCAGGGCTCGAACCCATGTTCCCTACACTGGCAGGCGGATTCTTAACCACTGCGCCACCAGGGAAGCCCTCCGTTTATTTTTAATTGAAAAACCCAGCATGATCTGTCCCCTGACACTCTCCCTGCACATCTCCTCCTCTGCCCACTCTGCTTCAGCCATATCTGCCAGCTTGCTGCTACTCAAACTCACCAAGTGCAACCCCACCTCAGGGTCATTGCACTTACTCTGCTTGCAGACACCCATGTAGCTCTTCCTCTCAATCCCTTCAGATCTCCTTTTCTCAGGGTAACATCCCTAAGCAGCCCATCTAAAAGATCAGCACCCTCTCACCCTCCAAACTACTCTATAGCCCTTTATCCTGCCTCATCCTTAGTAGCACTTGTCATTTTCCAACATATTACATGGCTTATTTGTTTATTATCAACACCCCACACACACACTATAATGTGAGCTTCATGAGGGTGAGGACTCTGATTTGCTCACAGACAAAGTCTTTAGAAACTGTCTGGTACAAACAATAGTTGAATGAATTAGTGGATAAACCTTTCCGTATCACTATATTTCAAAGGCACTCTTTCAACCGCATGGAGCTGGACTGTATTTTTTAATCCAACCTAAGACGTTCTTCTGACTGATATCAAGTTTAATAACGAACATTTGTGATATTATTGATAAATTTGGATTTATTTCTACCATTTTACATTTTTTAGCTATGCAATTAATTTATCTTTTTCTCCTTTTTTAACTTTTTGGATGTACTGAACGTTTTATTTTTCTTTTATTTTCTTATTATTTTCACTTATTTGGATATTTAAAGTCTCTGATTTATTTTATTTTCCTTTCTAAATTTTATTCACTCAAAGTTTTCCTTCAGATTATAAAGGCAGTATATGATTATTTTAGTAAATAATATAATACAATCCAAAGATGTGGTAGTAAGTAGAATTCTAAGATGACTTCCAGATTCCCAACCCATGGTGTATGTGCCCTGTGTAATCCCCTCCTCTTGAGTGTGGACAGGAGCTGTGAATATAATGGGATGATCACTCCTTTGATTAGGTTGCATTAAGTGAGAAAGGTAATGGGATAATCACTCCAGTGATTATGTGATGTTATATAAAAGTCCGTCTTAGCAAACTGGAAAAAATCATCTAGCTGGCTCAGAGAAGTAAGCTGCCATGTTGTGAGAGGACCACATGGCTGAAATTACCTAAGAGTAAACACTGGCAGACATCCAGCAAGAAAATGGTGACTTCAGTTGTACAACCACAAGCAACTAAATTCTGCCAACGACCTGGATGAGCTTGGAAGAAAACCCAAGCTCTGGATAAGAATGCAGCTGGCCGACACCTTGATCTTGGCCTTGTGAGACCCTAAGCAGAGAGCCCAGTTATACCATGCCCAGATTTCTGACCTATAGAATTGTGAGCTAATAGATGGGTCTTGTTTTCATTCACTAAGTCTCTGATAATTTGTTATGTAGCAATAATACAGATGTCCATAATGTTCTTGGTCTGAGTGACTGGAAGGATGGAGCTGTGAATAACCAAGATGGGGAAGACTGCAGGAGATGGCAGGGTGCACATCTTCTCACCTAACAGGAGAGATAAGGGGGAAACTCTGAGAGAGATGATATAGAATCCTCACAGAACTGGAAGAGACAGCTAGGAACAAATAAGCCTCTATTGTAGAATTCTATCCATAAAAGCTCTCCGATAGACACTTGTCTATCTTCTCCTTCACTGCTCACTCAAAGAGTTGATTCTAAACTGAATAATAAGTGTGTTTTCTTAAACAAATGGAAATGAACTTAAGTGAAAAACAAAATCAACATAAGAGTTTTTTCTTAATCCCTAAGCAAATATACTTCTCCATCCATAGAATTACTGTCCTCTTAAATGCCTTCAGAAAGTTGGGTTGTTTTTTTTTTTTGTCTTTTAGAGAATGCATGTCGTGTGCTGTTGATGCTAACCACCGTAATACTGGCTAAAGGATAAATGCTTCCTGTTAGTGGTCTCGGCAAAACTAACTACAGGTCCCAACATCCTAACCTACACATAAATCCACACCCCTGTGACCTTCCCGAAATGACAGATCACTGCTCCTACCCCAAATATATGGGAAACATTCCCTACTATCGGTTCACAGGCATCAAAAGGCAGCTGCTAACTTCGATGCCCAAAGAGAGGTCTTGCCTTTGCCCTCGGCTCCTGGAACGCAAGCTCTAAGCCCTTGGAATGTCCTGTCCGGTAAGAGCACGTTTGTTTACCTGAGGACCTTGGACCAGGCCAGATATTCCAGCACTGAGATTTACAGTAGAGCCTTTGGGTCATGTGGCATCAGCTCAACATCCAAAGGAGCTGGAGACTGAGGTTAGCCAACCATGTCTACATAACCAAGCACCAATAAAAATCCTGGACACCAAGGCTCCATGTTACAGAGCAACATGTAACAATATACACACAGTTAACAATTCCACTATGTGCATACTGTTACTCATCATCCCAGTGGAGTGAATGCAGTCCCTGACTCTGCTGGGAGAGAACCACTGCAAGCTCCATGTTTTGAGGTCTCCTGTGTTCTGCCCCATGTGCCTCTTCCTGTGGGTGGCTTTAGTATGTTTCCTTTTGCTGTAATAAACTGTAGCCATGAATATAATAGCTTTCAGTGAGCTGTGTGAATCCTTCTAGCAAATTATCCAACCTGAGAGTGGCCCTGGAGACCCCCAAACTTACAGCGTATGTCAGAAGTGAGGAGAGTTTTGCAGGCTACTTCCCTAATTCTGCAGGTATGAAAATATAAACAGCAAGTTATAAGCAGAAAAATCTTTTAGTCTTTATAAGGAATGGTAGTAAATGGGCAGCATCACCTGGGAATACTCCCTTGCAGGGAGTTCAAACACAAAGACCTCTTGTTTTGGTTTGTTTTTAATTTAGACCTTATCATGTAAAGATATCAGGACTTGGCTAGTTTTGAATTGTTTACAAGACAAATTATTACAAAACTTTTTTTCCTAAAAACATTAAATACATACAATATAAGTAATAGTTGAATTGACTGTGATGTAAACAACACCTTCTGAAGCTAGATATCTGACTACAGTATATGAATTTTTAGAAGTCCATCAATTTGGGACACTGAGAAATACATTTTGATGAGCTTACTTCTTAACCTTAAGAAAATAACCTGAGATATAATTTTACAGTGCAAAGGACAATGTGATTGGCTCTTTCTACTATTTATTTCAATTTTCCCAGTATGATCTACATTCCTAGGCATCTTATACCAGAATATTGTGTGTGTTCTGAACGTTTTCAAGAAATAGAATAAAATGCTCCAAGAAAAGATACTTTCTGTTATTTTCTGACTCCAAAGATGACTCTAAAGTCGCTCAGTAACGATCATCTAAGATTCAAGCAGGGATGAGATGTTGTTATCAGTACCGACAAATAAAGGGCATTGCTGAGCAGAAATCACAAGCTGGGTATCACATTGAGCCCCTCAATACTGTCAATGTAGAGTTAGATCCAAAACTCACCTGAGGAAAGTCTTTGATGTTCCCTTTCATGTTTCAAAACAGTGAGAGGCCTAGAGCAAGAAAAAGTGCCTCAAATAACTCGGGAGAAGAGATGTGAGAAATGTGCAGAAAACAAACTATAAAGACAGGGGAAAAGGCAAAATCAATATCAACTTTGCAGTTACCTTCATTTATGTTGGTTCTTCACTAACAGCTAAAGATGAAGATGAAAATATTAAGTAATCCATAAATAGTCTGGAAGGGAAATTGTTAGTATAAGTAAGGAACCAATACTGTGATCATAGTTATTCGTTTTTAAAACTGTGTTTCATGGAGCCAACTTCACTCCAGGTATGAAAACAGAATGTGTTTGTGAAAACAGAATGAATGTCAGTGAAAATCTCCTAAGTTAAACCACATCATTGCCCTTAATAATAATATAAACTATACTGGACTTATTAAGTGGCTTTTCTTTATGAACATGAGTTTAAATGTCACTGTGATATCTAGGCTTAAGAAAAATGAGAAGAAAACAGAAAACTAGTTAATGAGATCAAAGTAAATTGTCAAATTAAGGGATTCCAGCCGCAAACCCTTTTTGTGACTTTCTAATAGCATTTTTACCCACAATATCTAAGTAATTACCTCACTCAGTAAAGGCCCTGTCAAATGAAAATTTTAGTGAGTTCTCAAGATCTCAGGGAAAAAACCTTAAACCCATGGCAAGTTCACAGACCAACCCTTTAAAACTCAAAATATATGTTAAAAATAAGAATTCTAATAGATACTGTCCAAGGGAGGAAAAAGGTAAGGACAGAACACCTTAAGAAATGAAGTGGGAGTTGAGGAAGATGGCGGAAGAGTAAGACGCGGAGATCACCCTCCTCCCCACAGATACATCTACACGTGGAACAACTCCTACAGAACACCTACTGAACGCTGGCAGAAGACCTCAGACCTCCCAAAAGGCAAGAAACTCCCCACGTACCTGGGTAGGGCAAAAGAAAAAACAATAAATAGAGACAAAAGAATAGGGACGGGACCTGCACCAGTGGGAGGGAGCTGTGAAGGAGGAAAGGTTTCCACACACTAGGAGCCCCTTCGCGGGTGGAGACTGCCTGTGGCGGAGGGGGAAGCTTCGGAGCCGCGGAGGAGAGCGCAGCCACAGGGGTGCAGAGGGCAAAGTGGAGAGATTCCCGCACAGAGGATCGGTGCCGACTGGCATTCACCAGCCCGAGAGGCTTGTCTGCTCACCCGCCGGGGCGGGCGGGGCTGGGAGCTGAGGCTCGGGCTTCGGTCAGAACGCAGGGAGAGGACTGGGGTTGGCGGTGTGAACACTGCCTGCAGGGGGCTAGTGCAACACACGGCTAGCCGGGAGGGAACTGGAGAAAAGTTGGAGGAAAAAGTCTGGAGAAAAGTCTGGAGCTGCCGAAGAGGCAAGAGACTTTTTCTTGCCTCTTTGTTTCCTGGTGCGTGAGGAGAGGGGATTCAGAGCGCTGCTTAAAGGAGCTCCAGAGACGTGTACGAGCTGCGGCTATCAGTGCGGACCCCAGAGACGGGCATGAGACGCTTAGGCTGCTGTTGCTGCCACCAAGAAGCCTGTGTGCGAGCACAGGTCACTATCCACACCTCCCCTCCCGGAAGCCTGTGCAGCCCGCCACTGCCAGGGTCCCAGGATCCAGGGACAACTTCCCCGGGAGAACGCACGGCGCGCCTCAGGCTGCTGCAACGTCATGCCGGCCTCTGCCGCCGCAGGCTCGCCCCGCATCCACACCCCTCCCTCCCCCTGGCCTGAGTGAGCCAGAGCCCCCGAATCAGCGACTCCTTTAACCCCGTCCTGTCTGAGCGAAGAACAGACGCCGGGACACACAGAGGCGGGGCCAAATCCAAAGCTGAGCCCCGGGAGCTGTGCGAACAAAGAAGAGAAAAGGAAATCTCTCCCAGCAGCCTCAGAAGCAGCAGATTAAAGCTCCACAATCAACTTGATGTACCTGCATCTGTGGAATACCTGAATAGACAACGAATCATCCCAAATTGAGGAGGTGGACTTTGGGAGCAAGATAGATTATTTTTTCCCCTTTTCCTCTTTTTGTGAGTGTGTATGCTTCTGTGTGAGATTTTGTCTGTATAGCTTTGCTTTCACCATTTGTCCTAGGTTTCTGTCCGTCCGTTTTTTGTTTGGTTTGTTTTTACTTTTTTTAAAAAAATTTTTCGTAATAATTATTTTTTATTTTAATAACTTTATCTTTATTTTATCCTCTTTCTTTCTTTCTACTTTTTCTCCCTTTTATTCTGAGCCGTGTGGATGAAAGGCTCTTGGTGCTGCAGCCAGGAATCAGTGCTGTGCCTCTGAGGTGGGAGAGCCAACTTCAGGACACTGGTCCACAAGAGACCTCCCAGCTCCATGTAGTATCAAACGGCAAAAATCTCCCAGAGATCTCCATCTCAACACCAGCACCCAGCTTCACTCAACAACCAGCAAGCTACAGTGCTGGACACCCTATGCCAAACAACTAGCAAAACAGGAACACAACCCCACGCATTAGCAGAGAGGCTGCCTAAAATCATAATAAGTCCACAGACACCCCAAAACACACCACCAGACGTGGACCTGCCCACCAGAAAGACAAGATACAGCCTCATCCACCAGAACACAGGCACTAGTCCCCTCCACCAGGAAGCCTACACAACCCACTGAACCAACTTTAGCCACTGGGGACAGACACCAAAAACCACGGGAACTACGAACCTATAGCCTGCAAAAAGGAGACCCCAAACACAGTAAGATAAGCAAAATGAGAAGACAGAAAAACACACAGTAGATGAAGGAGCAAGGTAAAAACCCACCAGACCTAACAAATGAAGAGGAAATAGGCAGTCTACCTGAAAAAGAATTCAGAGTAATGATACTAAAGATGATCCAAAATCTTGGAAATAGAATAGACAAAATGCAAGAATCAGTTAACAAGGACCTAGAAGAACTAAAGAGGAAACAAGCAATGATGAACAACACAATAAATGAAATGAAAAATACTCTAGATGGGATCAATAGCAGAATAACTGAGGCAGAAGAAAGGATAAGTGACCTGGAAGATAAAATAGTGGAAATAACTACTGCAGAGCAGAATAAAGAAAAAAGAATGAAAAGAACTGAGGACAGTCTCAGAGACCTCTGGGACAACATTAAACATAGCAACATTCGAATTATAGGGGTCCCAGAAGAAGAAGAGAAAAAGAAAGGGACTGAGAAAATATTTGAAGAGATTATAGTTGAAAACTTCCCTAATATGGGAAAGGAAATAGTTCATCAAGTCCAGCAAGCACAGAGAGTCACATACAGGATAAATCCAAGGAGAAACATGCCAAGATACATATTAATCAAACTCAAAAATTAAATACAAAGAAAGCATATTAAAAGCAGCAAGGGGAAAACAACAAATAACACACAAGGGAACTCCCATAAGGTTAACAGCTGATCTTTCAGCAGAAACTCTGCAAGCCAGAAGGGAGCGGCAGGACATATTTAAAGTGATGAAGGAGAAAAACCTACAACCAAGAAATGAAGTGACTACAGACAGAAAAAATCTGTACTAAAAATTAATGAAAGGAATTTCTAGTTTAAATGGCAATGCTTCCCAAATTTTGTACTAAAATATCAAGGAAGATACACTCCTGCTGGAAGTATAAATTGATACATATTTTCTGGAGGGCAACTTTGTAATATTCAACTTAATATTAAAACACACTAGCCACTGGTTCCAGATTTTCTGCTCCTAGGAATTTTTCTAAAGAAATAACTAGGGAGAGTCTCTAAAATATACAAATATAATATGTAAATATATACTCTTATATTTTATATAATATATTAAAATATACATGGCAAGTCATTATTTGAATGAAAAAATTAGAAACAAGTAAATGCCCCTCATAAAATGTTGATTAAATACAGCATAATATCCAAAGATCTAAGCCCTGTGGATTCTGATATCC